>NC_141693.1:586167501-587513984 GCF_964263255.1 Lissotriton vulgaris | reverse complement strand
GTTGTTTACAGCTGAGGTATTGCGTTACCAAGGGAACCGTAGGGCGTTCCAATGGCAAATCACGTGCTATCAGTTTAAGTACGTGATTGGATGATACAGACACATGATCCACAATACATGCCGGTGTATGTCAGCTCACAATACGACCATCAAGGGTAATACCCTTCGTATCAACTTCTTATATTCAAATATTATGATACCAGTCAAGGGCGATGTATAATATGAATTGCCAATGTTTATGCTGTCTGACCTTACATTCATGTAAATTTTTGTACATTTATATTAATTTTGGTCAACATACCGGGTAATTGATTTATGACATGATTACAGGTGATAATCTGAACAATTGCCATTATTGTTATGTTGTCAGACCCACTCTAAGATGGCGCCTTCAGTACTGAGTTCAGGCGTATGAGTCCATCATTGATGTTTATTGTGAACACACGGTAAAACCAGCAAATGTTGTGAGAACTATTGTGTGAACAAGCACTCACGGAGTGCGAAACGCGTCACGTAGGGCTTATGGCGTGAATAAACTCTACTTGTTTGACAGACCAGCAATTCTAGTGTGGATTATTGCTCTACCTGAGTGCGCGCTTGGAACGCCGTTTTGAATTTCATATTGAGCACCGGATACCTCACCGGCAGCGCGCCACCCCCACTGGACGAGGGATACCCCACTGAGGTGATCTTTGGATTAATATATATATATATATATATATATATTCACTGAAAAAACCATAGGTTATAGACCATATATAGTTAGGAATTCACATTTACAAAACCTTATTTTACTCACACAAAACCATTGAAATTCCATATATAGTTAGTTGCACTAACTATATATCGCGCACCCGCAATCCACTGCTGATGATGTCACATATTACATCATTCATGACATGGTCAGTGACATCACTGATGACATCTCAAATGACATCACTGATGACATCTCAAATGACATCACTGATGACATCACTGATGACATCACTGATGACATCTCATTTGACATTACTGATCACATCACTGATTATATCATTCATGTGATAATACGATGAACCTCTTCAGACTCTAATATAACCTTAGATACAATCAGTGTAAACAGACACTCACAGACTGTCACTCACACACCTAGTCAGTCATGCAAAGAATCAATCACACCTCCATTTCCTCAACTATACAGTTATACAAACTTTACTTATTCAAACATATACTAACACATATTTACTCTCTTATACAATCCCTGATACAAGTTCACAATGATCCATACAGCCACTCACACATTCACTGGCTCTTATGCACAGTTATTTATATATGTCAACTCTCACATGTACTGTGTTTTACATATGTACTTACTTTGACATGTAGCACTGAGATATCCATTCACTCACCAATACACTCATGCACACAGTCAACCGCCCATACAGCTGTTTCCACATGCACTTTTGAAACCATACATCTAGTGAATCAACTGCTCACACATCTATGCACAGAGTCATACACCTCCCAGCCACCCACACACACACTCAGTCTCCCATACAAATACTTGACAACCAATCAATAACCCATATAGTTACTCATATAGCTACTTATCAACACATGCAACAGTTTACAGAACAACAGACATAATGATGCACAAATTAAGACAGTTTAGTCACTAACCCATGCACTCAGTGAGACACATTTAATCACTCACTCATACAGTCAGTCATGCACCTACTAAATCCTTCATCCAGACACTTATACATCCACTCATTCTTCAATATGTAAGACATATTTTAACTTTACAGAAACATACAGTCACTGGATGTTGTCATCAGTGATGTCATCAGTGATGTCATTTGAGATGTCATCAGTGATGTCATCAGTGATGTCACTGACCATGTCATGAATGATGTAATATGTGACATCATCAGCAGTGGATTGCGGGTGCGCGATATATAGTTAGTGCAACTAACTATATATGGAATTTCAATGGTTTTGTGTGAGTAAAATAAGGTTTTGTAAATGTGAATTCCTAACTATATATGGTCTATAACCTATGGTTTATTCAGTGAATTTTCAAGGTTTTGTAAATGCTAATTCCTAACTATATATGGTCTATAACCTATGGTTTTTTCAGTGAATTTTCAAGGTTTTGTAAATGCTAATTCCTAACTATATATGGTCTATAGCCTATGGTTTTTTCAGTGAATATATATATATACATACATATATAAACATATATCATCTGTATATCTATATAAATACAAACATAAATGCATGCATACATATACTTATATGCATACAGATGCATGTTATTTACATGAAAGTTGAAAAAACACTAATAAAAGCAAAGCTAAAAAGCCACCTCATTACAAACAGAATGGCTTTAACTTAAACGAGGGCGAGATTTATTGCATTTTCAATGCTTGTTTACTTTGGTTCCATCAAGAAGGCATTCAGATGTGTCACACATTTGCCATAAATTCTGAATGTTAGCACTCTAGTTGCACATTAGATCACTGTAGTAAAGCTACTGCTCACCAGGGACGTCTGCTGCTGGTATTCAAAGTGCATGTTTCAGTCTGCATGTCACAATTTTTTTAATGAAATAGAAGAGGATTTGAGAAGTCACTCAAAATGATCCCTAATTTTTCCTCCTGAAGCACTAATCATACTTTCTATGGCAAAATTAACCCCCTCATGTTGTTCCTTTTTAAATTGAGTGTTTTCAGACTTACCACTTCATTCCAATCAAGATGGCTTCTGGTGTGCCATACTTTTGTCATAAGTAAGACTGTTAGCGCTCTAGTTGTTCTTTAGAACACTCTGGGACATTCTGTCATTGGGCTATACTTGGGGTACATCTGGGTGATATTTGGGCTACATTTAGGCTCTTTTGTCTCTGGTGGCCATCTTGGGAGACTGTATGTCAGAATGTTTTAATGAAATTGAAGAGGGTTTGAGAAGTCACTCAAAATGTGCCCTAATTTTTCTTTCTGCAGCACTAATCATAATTCATATGGCAAAATATACCCCCTCATTTTGTTCCTTTTTAAATTAAATGTTTTAAGAGTTACCACTTTATTCCAATCAAGATGGCTTCAGGTGTGCCATACCTTTGTAATAAGTAGGACTGTTAGCGCTCTAGTTGTTCTTTAGAACACTCTGGGACATTCTGTCATTGGGCTATACTTTGGCTACATCTGGGTGATATTTGGGCTACATTTGGGCTCTTTTGTCTCTGGTGGCCATTTTGGGAGACTGCATGTCAGAATTTTTTAATGAAATAGAAGAGGATTTGAAAAGTCACTCAAAATGTGCCCTAATTTTTCTTTCTGCAGCACTAATAATACCTTCTATTGCATAATATACCCCCTCATTTTGTTCCTTTTTAAATTAAATGTTTTAAGAGTTACCACTTTATTCCCATCACGATGGCTCCAGGTGTGCTATACCTTTGTAATAAGTAGGACTGTTAGCGCTCTAGTTGTTCTTTAGAACACTCTGGGACATTCTGTCATTGGGCTATACTTGGGCTACATCTGGGTGATATTTGGGCTACATTTGGGCTCTTTTGTCTCTGGTGGCCATTTTGGGAGACTGCATGTCAGAATGTTTTAATGAAATAGAAAAGGATTTGAGAAGTCACTCAAAATGTGCCCTAATTGTTCATTCTGCAGCACTAATCATACTTTCTATGGCAAAATATACCCCCTCATGTTGTTTCTTTTTAAATTAAATGTTTTAAGAGTTACCACTTTATTCCAATCAAGATGGCTTCAGGTGTGCCATACCTTTGTAATAAGTAGGACTGTTAGCACTCTAGTTGCTCTTTAGAACACTCTGGACATTCTGTCATTGGGCTATACTTGGGCTACATCTGGGTGATATTTGGGCTACATTTGGGCTCTTTTGTCTCTGGTGGCCATTTTGGGAGACTGCATGTCAGAATGTTTTAATGAAATAGAAAAGGATTTGAGAAGTCACTCAAAATGTGCCCTAATTTTTCATTCTGCAGCACTAATCATACTTTCTATGGCAAAATGTACCCCCTCATGTTGTTTCTTTTTAAATTAATTGTTTTAAGAGTTACCACTTTATTCCAATCAAGATGGCTTCAGGTGTGCCATACCTTTGTAATAAGTAGGACTGTTAGCGCTCTAGTTGTTCTTTAGAACACTCTAGGAGGCTGCAGTAGAACACAAAGGAATCAACTGACAGTCTCTGTCCTTGTTGGATGTACATGTTTTACTGAGAATGTCAGACTTCATTTTCACATGACTGAGATAGATAATGTGAATTTACAGAAAATATGCTTTCAGTTTAGCTTATAGATCCCCTTCCAAACCACTGTGGGAAAATCATGACATATTAGTTTTCTTTCAAACAATATTCATGATATCACAGCAGAAGGTTTTTTCACATGGTAAAATCACCTTAGAACCCACCACAATTCCTAAAACGAGTATGGTACCATCAACAAATGATTTATAATGTAACTAAAGTCCTAAAACCCTCTATTAACTACAATGCTTTTTAATGAGGTGCTATCATGTATATTGGTCCCAAGATGGCTGCCAACACTTCTTGGATGAAGTGCTGACAGCCAATCAGGTCAGATGTGTGGTTAGGCTCCGCCCAGATATATATCTTTTTTTGAACCTAAATTACTCAAAATCCACTGGAGCACATATATTGAGACCTAGCAAAGGCACATCGGGCTAACAGTCCCTACAATTTTGCCAAGTTTCGTGCAAATCCATTCAGCCGTTCGAGCTAAAAGTGAGGCCAACCGCCCTATGCAAATTAACATGGGAAAAACGCGTTTTGGGACCCCCCTTTTTTCTCAGCCCCCCCTTGATGAAACCCCCCCAAATTGTCAGGGGCTGCTCAGAAACAAAATGTTCCATTTTCCTGAAAATTTCAGCCAATTCCGTCCACAAACGCCAAAGTTATTAGACATAGAATTTTCAAAAATCCCATAGAGAAAAAATCCTAACTATATATACCTACTGGCGACCGCCAGTAGGTAATATATATTTATATATATATATATATATATATATATATATATATATATATATATATATATATATATATATTCCACCAATTCGTTCACAGTCCACAAGAACGACGTCCAGGCCACAAATAGTATTCAAAATCATTAAACACCTCAGTTGCCACACAGAATATGTGGTGTATGCACTCAAATGCCCGTGCAATAAATTCTACGTGGGCAGTACCATTAAACCAGTCAAAGATAGGATCCTACAGCATCTGAGAGACATAAAAAACCAAGATAAGCAGCATCCCATGGCTAGACACTGCGTCTCACCACAGAAGTAATAATAGCCTCCTATCTTACGTGGCACTAGACCAGGTGCCAATAAGAGAAAGAGGCGGGAACTGACTACAGGAACTCAGACGACTGGAGTCGAGATTCATAATTAAATATCAACTGTTACAACCCCAGGGGCACAATTGCGACGAAGGTCTGGGTGTGCATCTTGGCTAAACTAATAAAAAGTGTGCTGATGTATATAACTTCTGCTGAAACTGTCCTCGAATCTCAAGTTTTAGAAATATGAATGTATGAAAGGCACGATATTTATACTTTATTTAATCACTGTGTTTTGTTATTTTGTCACAGGTACCAAACAATGTGGGAGAGTATGAAAATGCACCAAATTCAGAAAGGGTGTGGCAGTATGTATCGTGTTGCAAAGAGCAAGCTGGGCAAATTTACAATGAATGGTGTTGCCTCATGTGAGTGTCAAGACTTGAATGTGACCTCAAGGAACTAATACAGGAATCCAAGGCCCACTTGGGCAATATTGGCGATCAAACGGTGCAAAATACCAAGGACTAGAAACCTTCTCAGACCGTTAATTATCCCTAAGACATATGGGAGCAATTGGACTTTGTGAAAAGAGCTGGGGTATTGAATGAAATGCTATAGCTCAACCAAATGAACGATCAAATGCGAACACGCATCAATGGCACTACCGGGGGTTCGTAGCCCCTATCGGAACGCATTTTTTAGGAGAACTTAATTCAATTTATTTTCTTTAAAAATTATAGAATGTGGTCAATTCTAGCATATAATTTGAAATGACATAAAAACTCACCGAGGGTTTAAAACATTTAACGTGAGGTCTGAAGTAATACAAACGGGCTGACCGTCCCAATAGAAAGCGAGGGAACATCATGTAAATTCTGCCAGCTCTTACTTATGTGCAACATCTGAATTCATTTATCTTTGATTTACTCATTTTGATTTATGTACAACATGCCACACTTTGCTGATAAAAGTAGGTATTGTATAGCTCCAGACATGTGATGTGTTGGTAGTCTGTTGGCTATGTCTATCATTCAATGAAGTCATGTGATTCACTTTAAATAATGGATGCAAACAGACTATGGTACTCGTGAGAAAGGGAAGGCAATTCCCGAAACGCGTCGAGTAGGGCTGTGAAATAAATCCAGATTTGAATACTATTTGTGGCCTGGACGTCGTTCTTGTGGACTGTGAACGAATTGGTGGAGTATTTAGGGACTGGCGATCCCGTCCAGAGCCCGCCGCTGCAAGGGGCCAACACAGCTTAACGCTAAAACTTTTGCTGAAATATATATATATATATATATATATATATATTACCTACTGGCGGTCGCCAGTGGGTATATATAGTTAGGACCTATTTTCCATAGGAAATTCGCAACATTCTATTTGGTATAACTTTGGTGCCGGTTGACAAATCTTCACTAAATGTTCAAAACGGATGTATGATGTTACAACGCGTACTTTCAGCACGCATACCATTACCACAGATTTTTTACAATGCAGGTCATTTTACAACGGATACCTTTACAACGCAATACACTACAACGCAGATACTATTACAACGCATACCATTACAACGTAAGTATAATTATAGGTAAGTATATAATATTAATATATAATGTAAATAATTATTTTTGAATTATTAAATTTAATTATTTATTATTTAATTAATAAAAAAAATCAAATAATTGTAATTTTTAAATTTGTAAATATATATTGACCCCAAAACCCAAGCCCAGCCCTTAAACCTAAAAATACCACTGTACCCCAAAACCCAAACCCAGCCCTAAAACCTAAAACCTAAAAATCCCCCTGTACCCCAAAACCCAAACCCAGCCCTAAAACCTTAAAATACCCCTGTACCCCAAAACCCAAACCCAGCCGTAAAACCTAAAAATACCCCTGTACCTCAAAACCCAAACCCAGCCCTAAAACCTAAAAATACCCCTGTACCCCAAAACCCAAACCCAGCCATAAAACCTAAAAATACCCCTGTACCCCAAAACCCAAACCCAGCCCTAAAACCTAAAAATACCCCTGTACCCCAAAACACAAACCCAGCCCTAAAACTTAAAAATACCCCTGTACCTCAAAACCCAAACCCAGCCCTAAAACCTAAAAATACCCCTGTACCCCAAAACCCAAACCCAGCCCTAAAACCTAAAAATACCCCTGTACCCCAAAACCCAAACCCAGCCCTAAAACCTAAAAATACCCCTGTACCCCAAAACCCAAACCCAGCCCCAAAACCTAAAAATACCCCTGTACCCCAAAACCCAAACCCATCCCTAAAACCTAAAAATACCCCTGTACCTCAAAACCCAAACCCAGCCCAAAAACCTAAAAATACCCCTGTACCCCAAAACCCAAACCCAGCCCTGAAACCTAATAATACCCCTGTACCTCAAAACCCAAACCCAGCCCTAAAACCTAAAATACCCCTGTACCCCAAAACCCAAACCCAGCCCTAAAACCTAAAAATACCCCTGTACCCCAAAACCCAAACCCATCCCTAAAACCTAAAAAAACCCCTGTACCCCAAAACCCAAACCCAGCCCTAAAACTTAAAAATACCCCTGTACCTCAAAACCCAAACCCAGCCCTAAAACCTAAAAATACCCCTGTACCCCAACACCCAAACCCAGTCCTAAAACCTAAAAATACCCCTGTACCCCAACACCCAAACCCATCCCTAAAACTTAAAAATACCCCTGTACCCCATAACAAAATACCACTAATAAATGTTTTTAAAAAAAGATAAACTTACCTATAATTATACTTACGATGTAATGGTATGCGTTGTACTAGTATCTGCGTTGTAGTGTATTGCGTTGTAAAGGTATCCGTTGTAAAATGACCTGCGTTGTAAAAAATCCGTGGTAATGGAATCCGTTGTAAAAAATCCGTGGTAACAGTTACAGACCGTTCAAAACTAATGGCCAGGTCCGCTCCGCTCCTATCCTTAAAGTCTCTGGGTGATTTGTGAAGCGGGGGCTGGGAAAAAAGGGGGGTCCCAAAACGTGTTATCCCCATGCAATTTTCCATAGGGACCTTTAGCCGCAGCTACAGCCCGAACTGCTAAACGGAATTACACCAAATTTGGCACAGAGGTAGTACTCAGTTTAGACTTGTGCCTTTTGCTTAAATTGTGTTAACCTGTTCAGTAATTCTGTAGATATTAAAGGAAAAAAGTACATATATATCTGGGCGGAGCCTAACAACACATCTCATTGTGAGATCTGATTGGCTGTCAGAACTTCATCTAAGAAGTGTTGGCAGCCATCTTGGGACCAATATACATGATAGCACCTCATTAAAAAGCATAGCCGTTAATAGAAGGTTTTAGGACTTTAGTTACATTATAAATCATTTTTTGATGTTACCATACTCATTTTAGAAATTGTGGTGTGTTCTAAGGTGATTTTACCATCTGAAAAATCCTTCTGCTGGGATATCATGAATCATGTTTGAGAGAAAACTATTTTCTCATGCTTGTCCCATAGAGGTTTGGAAGGTGCTCCAGAAGATAAAATTAGAGAATTATTTTCTGTAAATACACACTAACTTTCTCAGTCATGTGATAATGAAGTCTGACATTCTCAGTAAAACATGTACATCCAACAAGGGCAGAGACTGTCACTTGATTCCTTTGTGTTTTACTGATGCTTTCTAGAGTGCTCTAAAGAACAACTATTGACAAAATTATGGCACACCTGAACCCATCTTTTTTTCCTTTTCTTTTTTTTGTCCTCATTGCCCAAGTATACCAGAGTTTTGACTCTTAGGTCCCATCTTAAATTAATGGAAACCGCCCAGTCATCTTATGTACCGGGACGGATCACTCTACTCCTCCCCATCCTTACTCACCCATCGGTAGTTGTTCTGTCACGGCCCCTGTGTGCCATCGTCAGAGTATTTTGGCAATATGATATAGAGGCCTAATCATCTAATTTTTATATAAGTGATTCAATCCAGTTCTCATATGGATTCCAGAAATTATTTTGCTCACTTTTAGAAACTCTGTCTAATGCATTTGTATGTTATATTGAGGCCAACCATTCTATTTTAATCGGAGGAGTCGCTTTCACCCCAATTCTTACATATTTCCATACGGGCAAGTAAGATAAGGAGGAAAATTTTCTGTCAGTGATGCATAATTAACGGGAATCCCAAAAAAGATCAAGATTTTGCTTACCTGGAGCATTTCCCCAAGTATAACAGAGATTGTATTACTCACTTCCAACCAACAGTCTTGGATCGATGGGCATTCAAAAAACATATGGATATCATTGCATCTCACTTTACCACATTTAGGACATTTTGGCACTGCTCCATTCCCCAATTTGGATAGTTTATATAGCGTCCAATAGATCCTGTGGAGACAAAAGATGTGGTTCCGCCGTAAATATGCGGGCCGTACTGTGGAATGTAAAGTGTTACAAGATACTTGCCATAAGCCTTCAATCTGCTCCCCTGGCAAGCTCTTCTCCCACAGCTCTTTCGGCAGGTCAAAATCACAGTCCCTAAATTCCACTAACAAGCCAATATCCTTGTGCCACCTCTTTTTTCGGGTTTACTCCGGTTGCCAAACATGATTCCAGTTTGATAGGCTGTCCTGCTCCAAGGCCCTCAGTGCGGCTCCAACTCAACATTTGAAGATATTTAAATCTTGATAATCGTCCATTAGTTAATATTTGGCCTTCTTCCCATGATATTAGCACACCATTGTTCATCACCAGTCTCCAGGAAAGCATTCCAGCTTCTTTTAGTGGCTGCGCAAGACTGTCCTTAGCACCATTCCGGGGATCCTGGTAAGTTAAAGATTGGCACCAAACCGCTATAATAATTGATTTTTAGTTCCCTTCTAACTTTGTACCAAGTTATAGCTAATCCCTGCAGAGTTGTTAATCAAATATTTTTAAAGTAGTGAGGGTTTCTGTATTTATGTATAAAGTCAAAATCTCCTCCTTTTACATCTTTTAACATTGATTTATACATTTTTCCATTTTCCGACTCCTCTGGTGCTTTGAACAAACTTTTCCCTCTTTTAGCAGGAACACACAAGCATAGTAAGATAGATCCGGCAGCTTCAATCATTCTTTCTCATATTGTCTTCTACGTTTCTTCCAGGAGATGCACACTCCTTTAGAGGCCCATATGAAGCTGGTAATTTTGGACTGGGTCTTTTTAAGCCACTCTTCCTTAAAAGCCATCGGGATGTGTTGGAATAGAAAAGTAATTTTTGGAAAGATGGTCATTTTGATAATATTGACTCTCTCATAAATAGATAATGGCAGATGTGACCATCCCAGCAGCAGTTTCCCGATTTCCTTATTGATCTTATGAAAATTGGTTTCAGGAATTTGTTCTATTATCTGCACTATTCTAAAGCCCAAATATCTCATTCCCTTTTTTACACATTCTACCTGTGTGTTGATGTTCCAAACCATTATAACCGTTTTACTCTGATTCATTTCATATCCTGAAATCTTCCCAAAACCGGCAGCTAACTCATACACCACTGGTAATGGTGAGTCCAGATTAGATGTATACACCACCAGATCATCTGTGTATAATCCCACTTTCTTTTCCCAGCCTCTTACTTAAAAGGGAATTTTTTTATCGTGTTTCCTGATCTTCTCCATAAGAGGGTCAATATAGAGATTAAACAGTAGTGGGGATAATGGGCACCCCTGTCTGGCCCCTCTACAGATATTACATTTCTTAGATTGCCTTCCATTTATGAATATATTTGCAGAAGGGGCTTTATAGAATTGCGTTATGGCCCTACAGAATTTTTCACCTAAATTAGATAACATCAAGACTTCCTGCAAATAGCGCCAGTTAACGCGATCAAAAGCCTTGGTTGCATCAACAGTAATAACTGCTAATGGCTCTTTATCTTCCGAGGCCAAATAAATAGCGCCTATAAGACTGTATGTTAGATCTTTGATACTCCTTCCTCTCACAAACCCTTTTTGGTCCTTATGAAGGAGTGCTCCTATTACCCCATTTAACCTATCCGCTCATATTTTCGAGTAGATCTTATAATCGGAACTTAAAAACAAAATGGGCTATAAGAGACACAACAGTTTTAATATCAATGTGACAGTGGCTTCATTCCATGAGGGAGGGATCTCTTCACACTTTTCAGCTCCAGATCTAGCCATTCAGTTATTTCAGCCCCTGTTGTACTTAGATCTTCTGTGTACACTTTCTGAAAATATTTTAATATAGTATCCTCTATGCTGTCCCCCACTTTTATTGGGCATCCTGCTATCTCATAGTTTAGCTCTTTTATAAAGCTTCTCACCTGATCGCTTTTTGTCTTCCATGCAAGTAACTTTCCACATCCCTCCCCATAGTTGAAGTGTGCCAGTTTACCGGCATGATATCTTTCTTGTAACATCCTTTCTACCACTGCTAACAGATTAGATTTAAGGAGCTGAATACAAGATTGTCCCTCCTCACATCCTATTTCGTTGTTTTGTATCTTATGCTCCAAGCTTTGTATCTTTGTATCTTTTTTCTCGATCTTGAATTTCCGCCTTCCTCTGTCTATTTTTATACGCCTGAACTGATGTAATTTTGCCTCTTAAAAAGGCTTTATATGTGTCCCAGACTATTCCAATAGGGGCACTTCCCAAGTTGTTATAAAAAAATTCCTGGGATTCCAGACCTAGTCTTTCCATTATGGCATCATCCAATAATATGGTGCGATCCATAGTCCACCTCTGTTGTAGTCCTGTATTTGGTGGAAACAAAGTCAAAGATTTAGGCGAGTGGTCTGACATATGTGCGCCAACATGATTTACATCTCCAACTTGATATTTTATACTTTGATTCACTAGAAAAAAGTCTACTCTAGACTGATGACCATATTTTTTGTTATTAAAAGTAAAACTTTTTGGCGACCCCTTCTTTTCTGTCCAGATCTCAACTTATTATGCGTCAATGTTCTACTTTTAGTAGATCGATCTAAACTTCCATCTAAGACCACATTAAAATCTCCTGCCATTATGACTGGGTCGGGAAAATCATTTAATTCTGGGATCAGCTGACCAAATGGCAAAGGGTCGTCAATGTTGGGCCCATGCTACCCAACCACTGTGTATAGCTGATTATGGCTTTTATCTTTACGATTGCCCAACTGCCTGTCTTATCAACTCTACTTTCCATTACCTCAACCTGAGCATTAGCTTTTATCAATATCGCCACCCCTCTTATAGTGAGGTACTGTTCAGTGCATATCAAAATTTGCACCCATTTCCTTTTCTCAAACAGCTCTCTCAACTCATTACAGGTTGAGTGCATCTCTTGGAGCAAGATAATTTGAGCTGGTGCATCCTTTAAATACTGCAGGACAGTCTCCCACCTATGAGATCCTCTAAAGGCCACTTACATTCCATGACAGAAATTCTATACGATGCTTCTGGCTGCCTGTCATTTCTCTTTTATTCTCCCTGACTCCATTGCATCCTGGGCTACGATATATAGAGAGGCCAATTTTTTATTTTTTCCCCATGATCCCACACCCATGCACTAAAAACAACCCATGAGCCTCACCCCCCTCCCTTTGTGAAACCCTCCTCTTCTTCTTTAATGGCTATAAGCCTTAGGAGGCCCCCGTTCAGGAGATTTACTATTGCTAAGTGCCATGCCCCTTCTACCTATAGTGTACTTCTAAAAGATTATCATTTTCCACGATTTATGCTCTTAGAGATATCAGAGCTGAAGTTTATTTCCCCTTTCCAGTATATACCTTGAGCCTGCTCCTGAGATTGATTCTAAAAATCTCTCTGCATCCTCAACTCTGCGGAAATTCTGCATCTTATTGTCATACAATACACGCAGACTGATGGGGTATTTTAACTGCACTGTCGCTCCCATATTCTTAAATGGCTCTATCAATTTTCCTAGTTCCCATTGTCTATTCACCGTCAGTGGGGAAATATCTGATCTGATCTCGAAATCATTGCCATCAAACATCAATAGTCTTAGTTTTAATGCTTTCAGAATAATTTTCTCTTTCAAGTTGTAGGTATGAAAATTCACCAATATTTTCCTTCGTTTGCTTTTATTCAGATTCCTCCTATAAGGGTCTCTGTGTACCCTCTGTATGAAATTAAATTAAATGAAATGAAATGATGAAATGAAAAAAGTATTTAATAGAGCGCACTGCGGCCAAGCGGCTTCCTGGCGCTGGGGACCTGATCAGAGCTCACAGAGGGAAACCAGGGGAACTAAGAAGGGAATGCCTGAGAAAAGAGGAAAGTTTTGAGGGCCTTACGGAAGTGAGTGTAAATGGGGATGGAACGAATAGAAAGTGGGAGGCTGTTCCAGAACTGGGGGGGCCAGGACCGAAAACCGAGTACCTCCCGTTCTGGATTTGCGAAAGCCGGGGATGTGCAAGAGAGAGAGGGAGGAAGAACGAAGGGTGCGGCTAGGGGCGTGAGAGGAGATGAGAGAAGTGATGAAGGAGGGGGCAGAGCGAGAATGAGCCCGAAAGGCTTAGCAAGCCAGTTTGATGAAGGATCTGAATCGGATAGGAAGCCAGGATACTCTGGTAGTAACGGAGCGCGCTATAAAACAGCTTAAATAAAATAAATAAAGTGAAGAGATTTGAGAGCGGGAGTGATATGGGAGGATTTGGGGAGGGACAGAATGAGGCGAGCAGCCTGATTTTGAATGGCCTGGAGCCGACGGGTTTCGTAGGCGGGTATGCCCACGTACAGGCCATTCCCATAGTCGAGGCGGGAGGTGACTAAAGCCATTACTATGGTTTTGAGTGCATCGGTGGAAAAGAATCGCAAGATTTTCCGGATGAGACGGAGGGACAGAAAACAGGAGGACACGACGGAGCTGATCTGACTGTGCATGGATAAGTCATGACTGACTTTAATACCAAGGGTGCGAACAGAGTAGGCGGGCGAGGGTGGGGGGCCAAAAGAGAGGGGCCAGTGTGCAGGGGACCAAGGGTTAGAGGGACCACCTGTGAGGACAAGTTCCGTCTTGTCAGGATTGAGCTTAAGATGGTTAGCACTCATCCATTCGGAAATGAAAGTTAAAGTGGAACAAAATTTAGGAAGAGAGTCCGGAGAAGAAGAGAGATCGAAGACGAGCTGGAGGTCATCGGCGTAATTGTACACAGAGACCCCCAGCTCGAGAAGGGAGGAGATGAGAGGATGGATATAAAGATTGAAGAGAAGGGGGGAAAGGGAGGAACCTTGGGGAACACCACAGGTGACCGGGCGGGGAGGGGCAGAGAAACCGGAGAGGTGAACAGCCTGGGACCTGTCCCGAAGGAAGGACGCGAGCCAGGAAAAGGCAGCGCCCCAAATGCCCGCTGCGCTGACACGGTCGAGAAGAATGGAGTGGTCAACCATGTCGAACGCAGCGGACAGATCGAGAAGGACCAAGGCTTGGGGAAGGTTAGAGTCGGCTTTCCCCTTGAGTTCATCCAGGATTGCGAGGACCACTGCCTCCGTAGAGCGGCCCGGGCAGAAGCCCGCCTGATGGGATGCCAAAAGGCCATTCTCCTCGATATACGAGGAGAGGCAGGAGGTGACATGGGCCTCAAGGATCTTGCTGAGGTAGGGAAGAAGGGAGATGGGTCAAAAATTAGAGGGCAGAGAGGGATCCAGACCAGTTTTTCTTAGAATGGGAAGGACGATTGCGGATTTGAAAGATAAGGGGACAGAACCAAGAGCCAGAGAAGAATTAAGTAGAGCGAGAGGGGGGGCAGGGCAGTTAGTGAAGAGAGTTTTAAGAATGCGTGCCGGTGCGCAGTCCGCGGGAGAGCCAGACTTAACTTTGAGCAGATATTTGAAAAATAAATCAGGGGAAATAGGGGGGAAGAGAGCAAAGGAGGATGGGGGAGGAGTGAGGGGACAGGTGAGGCTGGGTTGAGGCACAGTGGGGATGTTAGCTTTAATCTTCACAATCTTGTCAATGAAAAAGTCATTGAGTGACGAGCAGAGGGACTGAGAGGGAACCAGGCAAGGGGAGGAACGATCGGAGGTGGCAAGATTGTGAACCAGGGAGAAAATTTCACAGGATTTGTTAGCGGAGAGAGCTACTCTCTCAGTGAAGTAAGAGGTTTTGGCCGCTAAAATTGCTTTTTTGTATTCGGTGAGAAGTTGTTTGTATTTGGCGCGCAAAGAGGGACAGTACTTCCGTCTCCAGAGGCGTTCCGACTGCCTAAGGTCGAGTTTTAACGCTTTGAGCTCTGGAGAGAACCATTTGTGCGCATCGTAGGGGCGAACCGCTTTGATCTTTCTGAGCGGGGCCACTAGGTCACACGATGAAGATAGCCATGTGCTGATGGCGTTGGCCTGAGATTCGAGGGGAAGATCAGTGAGGTCAGGGGCGGATGAAGCCAAAGAGCGCGAAAGAGATTCAAAGTCGGTCTGATTCCAGTTGCGGGCTAGGATGTTTTTGGGAAGGGGGGGCTTTTCGACCACACCCAGGTGAATAGAAAAAGAAATGATAAAGTGATCCGACCAAATGAAAGGAGATATGGAGGGAGGTGAAACGAGAGGATGAGAGCACCAGATTTGATCTAGGATGTGACCTTGAACATGGGTGGGAACTGTAACATAGGATGTGAGATTCAAGCATTGGAGGGTGGCGGAAAAGTCTTTAGAGGGAAGATCTTCCCTAGGATTACCCGGCCAGAAGTTAAAGTCGCCGAGCAATAGGACGGAGGAGTTTTTGACCACCAAGGTGGCCAGAATGTCCTGAAGGGAAGCTACAAAGGAAGGCATAGATTGAGGGGGACGGTAGACGAGGACAACAGTGAAGGGGGCAGGAAGGTTGAGAGAGCGGGCCACTAAGTAGTCCACATGAGGTATAGGGGGGTGAGGAAGAAGTTGGAATTTGAGGGTCGACCGAATGATCATTGCCACACCTCCCCCAGCCTTGCCATCCGGGCGGTCAGCTCGTAGGGCCTAGTAGGTATCGGGGAGAATGGCTAAAAGATCTGGGAGGGAATCAGCGGTGAACCAGGTTTCGGTCAGAAAAAGAAAGTCAGGGGAGTCGGTAGTCAGGAGGTTGAAAAGTGCTGTCTGGTGTTTGACTGCAGAACGGGTGTTGAGTAGGTAAGCGGTGGCCGCAGTAGGAGCAGGGGAAGGGCGGGAGACAAGGGGAGGTTTAACAGAAAGAGGGGTAGGGCTGTGAGAGGCCCGTGTCAGATGTGAAGGGGAGAGGTGAGAATGCCAAGTGTGTCTAGATGATGCAATGGAGAGGGTGAAGGTGAGGAGGTCACGGAGAGAGCAGTGAGTTGAGCTGAAGAGTAAACTAATAAAGGAGCAGAGTGTATGGCCCCTGGTCCCGGCCCGTCGCGGACGGGCGCAGACGAGCTTAACTTAGGCGCAACTTCGGCGCGCCTTCGTCGCGCCCACTGCGCCCGTCTGCTGCGCTGCCGGAAAAGAGGAGCCATAATGTCTTTCATTAATTCTTCTTTAGACCATTTCCCTTGCAATCCATCTTAAACAGATGCACCACAAACGTTTTAATATCCTCTCCCTCTGCTCCTTCTGGGACCTTTAATATCCGCAGATCACACCTCCTTTGATTATTTTCTAACGATTCAATTTTTCTTTCAGTTGCCTCTCGTTCCCCCTAAGGTCAGTAATTTCCCTTGTATTTGCCTTTGTTTGAAACGTTAGATCTTTCACTTCCACTTCCAGCTGTGCGGTCCTAGCAGTCACTTCATCTAACTTCTTTCCCAAATTATCACATACGGTCCTGAAGCCATCTTGATTGGAATAAACTGGTAACACTCAATGTGAGATCTCAAATATCTTCCTGTTATATTTCAACAGAAGCAGCCTGGCAGTTGATTCCTTTGTGTCCAACTGCAGCTACCCATAGTGTCCTAAAGAACAACTACAGTGCTAACAGTCTTACTAATGACGAAATTATGGCACACCTGAAGCCATCTTGATTGGAATAAACTGGGAACACTTAAAACATTTAATTTGAAAAGGAATAACATGAGGGGGTTCATTTTTTCCAAGAAATTATGGTTAGTGTTGTAGAAAGAAAAATTAGGACATGTTGTAAGTGAGATCTCAAATATCTTCGTGTTATATTTCAACAGAAGCAGCCTGGCAGTTGATTCCTTTGTGTTCAACTGCAGCTAACCTGAGTGTTCTGAAGAACAACTCGGTACAAAAGGGGGTGGTGATAGACGGAGCATCTGAACCAATCAAACACTCACACCCAGTCAACAGGGTATGCCCAGACGTGGATCCCGTGCTCACTAAGCCACTGGAGTCAAGCTATCCTGGCTGAAGATGGCTGATAGCCAGAAACCGGTCCTAGGATGCTTGATTCTGGTCCAAGGAAGACATGGCTTGGCAGTTCGGGCTGAACTGTTCCCATGAGGCACAGGGTCAAAACTGATTTGCATATGGCCATGTCTGAACTGGGTTGGCTTGGTGAGCAAAATAACAGTGGATTAAGCCCAGATCTGTGACTGGGGGTAAATGTTTTGCCATTGTGCAACATTCCGTCCATCATCTTGTGTTTATTGCTGTTCACCCTATGTGGGCAGAGTTTGCCCAGACGTGGGTCCCATGCTCACTAAGCCACTGGAGTCAAGCTATCCTGGCGGAAGACGGCTGATAGCCATAAACCGGTCCTAGGATGCTTGATTCCGGTCCAGGGAAGACATGGCTTGGCAGTTCATGCTGGACTGTTCCCATGAGGCACAGGGTCAAGACTGATTTGCATATGGCCATGTCTGAACTGGGGTGCTTGGTGAGCAAAATAACAATGGATTAAACGCAGATCTGTGACTGGGGGAGAATGTTTTGCCATTGTGCAACATTCCGTCCATCATCTTGTGTTTTTTGCTGTTCACCCTATGTAGGAAGGGTATGCCCAGACGGGGGTCCCATGCTCACTAAGCCACTGGGGTCAAGCTATCCTGGCTGAAAAAGTCTGACAGCCAGAAACTGGTCCTAGGATGCTTGATTCCGGTCCTGGGAAAACATGGCTTGGCGGTTCGGGCTGGACTGTTCCCATGAGGCACAGGGTCAAGACTGATTTGAATATGGCCATGTCTGAACTGGGGTGCTTGGTAAGCAAAATAACAATGGATTAAACCAAGAACTGTGACTTGGGGAGAATGTTTTGCCATTGTGCAACATTCAGTCCATCATCTTGTGTTTTTTGCTGTTCACCCTATGTGGGAAGGGTATGCCCAGACGGGGGCCCCATGCTCACTAAGCCACTGGGGTCAAGCTATCCTGGCTAAAAAAGGCTGACAGCCAGAAACTGGTCCTAGGATGCTTGATTCCGGTCCTGGGAAAACATGGCTTGGCAGTTCGGGCTGGACTGTTCCCATGAGGCACAGGGTCAAGACTGATTTTCATATGGCCATGTCTGAACTGAGGTGGCTTGGTGAGCAAAGTAACGATGGATTAAACCCTGATCTGTGACTGGGGGTGAATTTTTTGCCATTGTGCAACATTCCGTCCATCATCTTGTGTTTTTTGCTGTTCACCCAATGTGGGAAGGGTATGCCCAGACATGGGTCACATGCTCAATAAGCCACTGGAGTCAAGCTTACCTGGCTGAAGACGGCTGATAGCCAGAAACCGGTCCTAGGATGCTTGATTCCAATCCAGGGAAGACATGGCTTGGCAGTTCGGGCTGGACTGTTCCCATGAGGCACAGGGTCAGACTGATTTCAATATGGCCATGTCTGAACTGGGGTGGCGGAGTGAGCTAAAGAACGGTGATGGATTAAACCCAGATTGGTTGACTGGGGGTGAGTGTTTGTATTGTAAACGCTCCGTCCAACATCATCTTTGGTTTTTCTTTGTTCGCCCTAAGTTGGCAGGGTATGCTCAGACGTGAGTCCCTTGCTCACTTTGCCGCTGAAGTCAAGCAAGCCCGGCTGAAGACAGCTGTAATGCCAGCAACCGGTCCTGGGAAGCTTCATTCCGGTCCAGGGAAGACATGGCTTGGCAGTTTGGGATGGACTGTTCCCATGAGGCACAGGGTCTAGACTGATTTGCATATGGCAATGTCTGAACTGGGGTGGCTTGGTGAGCAAAATAACGATGGATTAAACCCAGATCTGTGACTGGGGGTGAATGTTTTTCCATTGTGCTACATTCTATCCATCAGCTTATGTTTTTTGCTGTTCACCCTATGTGGGAAGGGTATGCCCAGACGTGGGACCCGTAAAGACGGCAGATAGCCAGAAACCGGTCCTAGGATGCTTGATTCCGGTCCAGGGAAGACATGGCTTGGCAGTTCGGGCTGGACTGTTTCCATGAGGCACAGGGTCAAGACTGATTAGCATATGGCCATGTATGAACTGGGGTGGCTTGTTGAGCAAAATAACGATGAATTAAACCCAGATCTATGACTGGGGTGAATGTTTTGCCATTGTGCAACATTCCGTTCATCTTCTTGGGTTGTTTAAAGTAGAACTAGTGTGCTAACAGTCTTACTTATGACAACATTATGGCACACCTGAAGCCATCTTGATTGGAATAAACTGGTAGCACTTAAAACATTTAATTTAAAAAGGAACACAGTAAAGGGGTTTATATTGTCATAAAAATTATGGTTGGTGCTGTAGAAAAAGAAATTAGGATGTGTTTTAAGTGAGATCTCAAATATCTTCCTGTTATATTTCAACAGAAGCAGCCTGGCGGTTGATTCCTTTGTGTTCAACTGCAGTTACCCAGAGTGTTCTAAAGAACAACTAGAGCACTAACAGTCTTGCTTATGACGAAATTATGGCACACCTGAAGTCATTTTGATTGGAATCAATAGGTTACTGTTAAAACATTTAATTTAAAAAGGAACAAAATAAGGGGGGTTATTTTGTCATAGAAATTATGGTTAGTGCTGTAGGAAAAAAAAGTTAGGACATGTTTTAAGTGAGATCTCAAATATCTTTCTGTTTTATTTCAACATAAGCAGCCTGGCAGTTGATTCCTTTGTTTTCAACTGCAGCTACCCAGAGTGTTCTAAAGAACAACTAGAGCACTAACAGTCTTACTTATGACAAGGTTATGGCACAACTGAAGTCATCTTGATTGGAATAATTGGTAAAACTTAAAACATTTAATTTAAAAAGTAACAAAATAAGGGGATTTATTTTTCCACAGAAATTATGGATAGTGCTGTAGAAAGAAAAATTAGGACATGTTTTAAGTGATATCTCAAATATCTTCCTGTTATTTTTCAACAGCAGCAGCCTGTCAGTTGATTGCTTTGTGTTCTACTGCTGCTTCCCAGAGTGTTCTAAAGAACAACTAAAGCGCTAACATTCTTCCTTATGACAAAATGATGGCACACCTAAAGCCATCTTGATTGGAATACACTGGTAACACTTAAAACATTTAATTTAAAAAGAAAATACATGAGGTGGTTCATTTTGTCCTAGAAATTATGGTTAGTGCTGTGGAAAGAAAATTAGGTCTTGTTTTAAGTGATATCTCAAATATCTTCCTGTTATATTTCAACTGAAGCAGCCAGGCAATTTATTCCTTTTTGTTCAACTGCAGCTGTCCAGAGTGTTCTAAAGAAACACTAGAACACTAACAGTCTTACTTATGACAAAATTGTGGCACACCTGAAGTCATCTTGATTGGAATAAGTTAGTAACACTTTAAAAAGTAACAAAATAAGGGGATGTATTTTGTCATATAAATTATGGTTAGTGCTGTAAAAAGAAACATTAGGACATGTTTCAAGTGAGATCTCAAATATCTTCCTGTTATATTTCAACAGCAGCATCCTGTCAGTTGATTGCTTTGTGTTCTACTCCTTCTTCCCAGAGTGTTCTAAAGAACAACTACAGTGCGTACAGCCCTACTAATGACAAAAGAATGGCACACCTGAAGCCATCTTGATTGGAATAAACTGGTAACACTTAAAACAACTAAATTAAAAAGGAATAACATGAGGGGGTTCATTTTGTCCGAGAAATTAGGGTTAGTGCTGTAGAAAGAACATTCAGGACATGTTTTCAGTGAGATCTCAAATATATACCTGTTATATTTCAACAGAATCAGCCTGGCAGTTGATTACTTTGTGTTCAACTACAGCTACCCAGAGTGTTCTTAAGAAACATTAGAGCACTAACAGTCTTACTTATGACAAAAGTAAGGCACACCTGAAGACATCTTAATTGGAATAAACTGGTAATACTTAAATCATTACATTTAAAAAGGAACAAAATAAGAGGGTTTATTTTGTCATAGAAATTATGGTTAGTGCTGTAGAAAGAAAAACTAGGACATGTTTTAAGTGAGATCTCAAATATCTTCCTGTTATATTGCAAAAGAAGCAGCCTGGCATTTGATTCCTTTCTGTTCAACTGCAGCTAACCAGAGTGTTCTAAAGAACATCTACAGGGCGAACAGCCAAACTAATGACATACGTATGGCACAACTGAAGCCAACTTGATTGGAATAAACTGGTAACACTTAAAACATTTAATTTAAAAAGGAATAACATGAGGGGGTTCATTTTGTCCTAGAAATTATGGTTATTGCTGTAGAAAGAAAAATTAGAACATGTTTTAAGTGAGATCTCAAATATCTTCCTGTTATATTTCAATAGCAGCAGCCTGTCAGTTGATTGCTTTGTGCTCTACTGTTGCTTCCCAGAGTGTTCTAAAGAACAACTAGAGCGCTAACAGTCTTACTTATGACAAAATTATGGCACCCCATAGCCATCTTGATTGGAATAAATTTGTAACATTTAAACCATTTCATTTAAAAAAGAGCACAATAAGGGGGTTTATTTTGTCATAAAAATGATGGTTATTGCTGTAGAAAAAAAAATAAGGACATGTTTGAAGTGAGATCTCAAATATCTTCCTGTTATATTTCAACAGCAGCAGCCTGTCAGTTGATTGCTTTGAGTTCTACTGCTGCTTTCCAGAGTGTTCTAAACAACAACTGCAGTACGAACAGCCATACTAATGAAAAAAGAATGGCACACCTGAAGTCATCTTGATTGGAATAAACTGGTTACACTTAAAACATTTAATTTAAAAAGGAGTAACATGATGGGGTTCATTTTGTCCTAGAAATTATGGTTAGTGATGATGACAGAAAATTTAGGACATGTTTTAAGTGAGATCTCAAATATCTACCTGTTATATTTAAACTAAGTATGGTGAAATTTGCGAATTCGCGGTCCGCGAAATTGCGCTAAATCGAATTCGTGATCTGCAAAATTTGCGAATTCGTGCGAATTTGCGGATTTTTTGTTTGCAGGGTTTTTTATGTTTTCGCGGGCCGCTTGCAGGGCACCGACCGCGAAGTTACCCATGCGGTCGTACATGGGCGCAGCCATCTTGTACGCGTTGCGTATATCCGTTTCCGGGCGCTATTGGCAATCTCGCGTTGTGTGCGGCACGCTATTACGAGTTTGCGTGTGTTTTTGTGTACATGCATGGGAAATATCGCGCAAACTTACCCACGCGGTTCTCAATGGGCTTGGCCATCTTGTGTTTCATTCATTGCTATGGTTCTGGGCATGCTTTTTCTATCCAGCTTCAATCTTTGCTATCCTTTGTTTGTTTGAAGTTAAAAAAAAATTTTTTTTAAGTATTATGTATCCCTCTATTTTTCGAGATCTATATTTTGTGTTTTCTTCTACTTTTGGTTACTTTAAAACTACTTTTTTTTAATCTCTTCTTTTATTTACTTTTACCCTATTCTCTTTCCTATTTATTATTTCAATTCCTTTCCAGGACCATGGCAAAGGGAGCCGGGACGGACAAGGGGAAGGGCCCCTCACCCCATACCCGGCTCCCATGCGGGTGATTGAGGGGTGTGAGAAAGTCATAGCCCGGGAGATCTTTAGCACGGAGGAGGTGGCCCCACTGATTTCTCTATGTCCAGCTCCGGCTCCCCAAGGCCATCTCGGCAGGTGGCAGGATCGCGGGTGGGTACGGGCTCCAGGAGCGTCGGCAGCTGTGGGGGAAGGTGTGCCGGGCCATGTATCGGCAGTCTCGGGTCAGGCGCACCTACTGCCAGGCCACGCACAGGTGGTCCGATATCCTGGACCGTGAACATGACCTGCTAGGCGTCGAGATCCTTGGGCTTGGTGAGTAGTAGTAGCTATTTAATAACTACTCTGTTTTCTCCTGCTCTATGTTATCATATTGCAAATGTTTGTTTTTTCCGAAGAGCAATAATGCTGACGATTACATTGTAGGTAAATTATGTTTCAAGATCTTCTGTGATTGCATTGCAGGTGCACTGCTCGCCTGCTCAGTGGCAGTGCTACTATGCTTACTTGTTTTCGATTATGTGCTGATTTCATTGGCATGAGTGATTATGTATGAGTGTACTTTACAGAACTGCGTAGTGCTAGACACGAAGGGGCAGATTTACAATTACTGGTGCATCCCTGCAAATTAGCAGGGATGCGCCAGTAATTGTGTGCCACGCCTCCACTAGCCATGGTGCGGCACATTTACAATGCGGCGCACCATGGGGCAAAAACGACACTGATGCGTCACGCATCTGTGCCGTAAAGGCGGTGCATTGCTGGAGTTGCGTCGCAAGCAAGACTCAGCTCCAGCAATGCTCTGGGGTGCCCTATCTCCCCAAAGGTGTTTGTGTCTTTCTTTCATGTTGTACATCAGCATCCCCCAGGGGAAAGGGGACACAGGAGGAGGTAGCGGCGCCGGCGGAAAAGGGACAAGATCAGGAAGGCCAGGATCGGTCTGCCGAGGGCTCCTCTGCTGGCCCCAGCAAGTTTTCCAGTTAATATTAATCCTTACACTTCCCTATCTTTTACAGCACCTATTCTTTCATAAAGTTCCTCATTCGATTTTTTCTAAATCGTCTTTTATCTTCTTGTAGACTGTTTCTAAATTCTTATCCTGCCTCTACTATGACTCCCTGTGGTACTACTAGATTATTATTAGTCTGTCTGTGTATCTAACTAAGTTTGCACAGTTGGCAAAAGGCGTTAAACAAAACTCCCATTCTATTCAGCAATAGCTCGATGCACTGAGTGCAGTCATCTGGGTTGTCCATAATGTCTTTTGAAGTCTTCTAAATGTTTATGCTTTGACAATTCCCAACAATAAAATGTCAATGGCCACCAAGTAAGAATAAGATACTAGTTTACTTTTTGATTGGATAGGAGGACAATCCATACTACTACTGTTGCGGGGACTATTTTGCACAAACAGAACTATGGACACGAAATAGTGCATTGTTTATCAATTATAATAGACGCAGTTAGACTTTCCACATACCTCAGTCAGCAAAAAAGTAGAACACCCCCAAACAGGCCAAAATCAAAAATGGAAAATGTGACACTTAAAACATTTTCGACCAACCAGTCAACATCACTCCGAACGTCACTCCAAACGCACTCTGAAGCTAGGCCCTAACTCCCGTTTCCCACCATGGATTTTCTTCAGACCACTTGCAATCAAAGTTAGACTGTGCCAGCAGTGCTCCCAGACCACAAAACCCACCCCCAAAAACCTGGAAGTCCCCCAAAAAGCCCCCCAAAACAGCCAAGTGAGCAAAAATGCAAAAACTTTTTCACCATGGATTTTATCCAAAACACTTGCGCCCGATATTAGACCTTCCCAGCAATGCCCCCAGAGCCGTCAACCCACCCGCAAAAAATTAGAAACCCTCAAACAGGCCAAAAGCAAAAATGCAAAAACTCACACTTCGAAAATGTAGGGCCTACCTTCAATTCAGTCTAAACGCGGTCTGCAGCTGGGCCCTAACTCCCCTTTTCCACCATCCATTTTCTTAAAAACAAATACAATCAAAATTAGACTGTCCCAGCTGGGCTCCCAGACCACAAAACCAACCCGCAAAAACCTAGAACCCCCAAACAGCCCCCCAAAAACAGGCAAGTGAGCAAAAACGCAAAAACTTTTTCACCATGGATTTTATCCAAAACACTTGCGCACAATATTAGACCTTCCCAGCAATGCCCCCAGAGCCGTCAACCCACCCGCAAAAAAGTAGAACACCCCCAAACAGGCCAAAAGCAAAAATGGAAAATATGACACAGAAAATTATCGGCCTACCAGTCAACATCACACCAAACGCAATCTGCTGCTAGGCCCTAACTCCCCTTTCCCGCCATGGATTTTCTTCAAACCACTTGCAATCAAAATTAGACTGTGCCAGCAGTGCTCCCAGACCACAAAACCCACCCTCAAAAACCTAGAAGCCCCTCAAACAGCCCCCCAAAAACAGGCAAGAGAGCAAAAACGCAAAAACCTTTTCACCACAGATTTTATCCAAAACACTTTCCCCCGATATTAGACCTTCCCAGCAATGCCCCAGAGCCGTCAACCCACCCGCAAAAAAGTAGAACACCCCCAAACAGGCCAAAAGCAAAAATACAAAAACTCACACTTTGAATATTTAGGGCCTACCTTCAATTCAGTCTAAACGCGCTCTGCAGCTAGGCCCTAACTCCACTTTTCCACCATGGATTTTCTTAAAAACAAATGCAATCAAAATTAGACTGTCCCAGCAGTGCTCCCAGACCACAAAACCCACCCCCAAAAACCTAGAACCCCCCAAATAGCCCCCCCAAAACAGGCAAGTGAGCAAAAACGTAAAAACCTTTTCACCATGGATTTTATCCGAAGCACTTGTGCCTGATATTAGACCTTCCCAGCAATGCCCCCAGAGCCTTCAACCCACCCGCAAAAAAGTAGAACACCACCAAACAGGCCAAAAGCAAAAATGGAAAATGTGACACAGAAAATTTTCGGCCTACCAGTCAACATCACTTCAAATGCACTCTGCAGCTAGGCCCTAACTCCCCTTTCCCACCATGGATTTTCTTAAAAACAAATGCAATAAAAATTAGACCATGCCAGCAGTGCTCCCAGACCACAAAACCCACCCCCAAAAACCTAGAAGCCCCCCAAACAGCCCCCCCAAAACAGGCAAGTGAGCAAAAACGCAAATGCTTTTTCACCATGGATTTTATCCAAAACACTTGCGCCCGATATTAGACATTCCCAGCAATGCCCCCAGAGCCGTCAACCCACCCGCAAAAAAGTAGAACACCCCCAAACAGACCAAAAGCAAAAATGCAAAAACTCACACAAAAAATGTAGGGCCTACTTTCAATTCAGTCCAAGCGCGCTCTGCAGCTAGGCCATAACTCCCCTTTTCCACCATGGATTTTCTTCAAACCACTCACAATCAAAATTAGACTATACCAGCAGTGCTCCCAGACCACAAAACCCACCCCCACAAATCTAGAACACCCCCAAACAGCCCCCCAAAAAAACGCAATACTTCTAGGCCTCAGTTTAAATTGTGCCAAAACGCTGACTGCAACTAGGCCCAAACCCCCCTTTTCTAACATGGATTTTCTTCAAACTACTTGCAATCAAAATTAGACCATCCCAGCAGTGCTCCAAGACCCATCGACCCACCCCCACAAATCGACAACAACCCCAAACAACCCTCCAAAAACATGCAATACTGGTATATTCAAAACATTAAAATTGCGCTGTTCACCAAAAATTGCTGTTCAACTTTTCAGCACTTCCACTACTTCGATCCTCTTGAAACTTACCTGGACACTTGTTCCAGCGATTCCCAAGAATTTCAGCAAGGCAGAACAAAATCGAACCACTGCGCTCTTTGAAGAAGAAGAAGAAGAAGAAGAAGAAGAAGATGAAGAAGAAGGTCTACAACTAGCTTTCACTTAGTTTTCACCCAAACACACGCGCCTGCAAAACACAAAAAAAGGCCAAAATTCTGCCAGTTCTGCACCGAAGAACACCAAACACCCCCTAAAACCTTGCCAACATCATTATGAAGGAGCCTGCATCGGACCCTGAGTCCTAGACTCAGCGGGGACCCTACCAACTTAAACCCAAAAACCCTAGTAAATCGCACTGAACCATAAACCCTAGATATGCTTTGTCTGTCTGTGTCTAAGAGCCTAGGTATGCTACATCAGGATGCTTCACTCAGTGGTGCCTGCCTTGACCGTCTGCATGGCCCTGCCGCAAGCATGGGTCAAAAATCCGTTCCGCCCAAGAATTTGCGATTTGTTTGGCAATTTTGCGAGATTCACGAAAAAACGAAAAACAGCAAATTTCGCAAACCCCAGTGTCAGTTATTCCAGAACTTAACTTTAACCCAGTTCTTAAAAAGGCTAACTCCACTTTGGAGCATATTGATCACTTACATCTGTCTTCATACGGGAGGAATAATGTGCTAAAAATGTTAATATTGCCGAAACTGTTATACTTATTCAGAACTATACCTCTCAAATTCCCTCCCACCTTCTTTAAACAACTGGAGAGGATGGTTGGGAGATTTTTATGGGGCTACAAACGTCACTGTAGAGCTTATAAATAAAAATGATTCTTCTGAAGGCAAGGGGGGTGGGGTATTCCACATTTAATGTTTTATTATTTTGCGTCTGTACTACAGTTTATTACTCCTTTAATAATAGGTACTAAGGCCCCAATTCTGGAATCTCATGCTCCATCCATATATGAGTTTGCTTTAGGGGTTGAGGCCCGTGGCTGCCTGTTAAAAAACGTAGAACCCAGCTACTCCAAAAAAACAAAATTTAAGATCTTGAAAGCAGCATACCGGATTGGAAGCTAATCAGGCGCCATGTAGGGATTCAAAAAAATTCTGAGATATACCCCTTTGACGTCTCAACATATTTTTCCTCCTCTCTTTAGAGATTATATTATGACGGGATGGCGCAACTGTGGTATTAATTACCTTGTAGATTTATGGCAGAATAATCACATGATATCCTTTCCAGAACTTCTTCTTAAGTTCAATCTTACTAATGCTGATTATTTTAAATACCTCCAGTTGCATAGCTTTTTAAATACTCTAACACCTCTGGAACGTTCTGACCTACAGAAGATTCCCTTGATTTACAGCTTGTACAGTAAAAAAAGAATTGGCTTTTTCTATACCCTACTAATAGTATCACATCCAGATGATTTACTGACTGTTCAAGAGAGATGGGCCGAGAAGGTGGGCTCTGAGAATATCTTGATTGAGGATGCTATTTCCCTGGTAATTCCATCCTTTTGACAGGTAGAGCCCGTACACAGCACTATATGGCTATTTTTGATCTTTATTACACCCCCGCAAAAATCGCTAAATGGGGAACAACAGATGGTACATCATGTAGTAGATGTGAGCTTGTTGCTGCTGATGCAGTTCACATGTTTTATATCTGTCCTCAATCAACCCCCTTAATTTCTGCAATTCAATCTTTTCTTTCCATATCATTTGGATCTTCAGAAAAATTAACACCGGACCTAGTACTGATAGGGGTGTCCACTGCTACATTGGTAGATGAAAAGAGAAATCTGATATTTATCTCCATGGCAATTTTGCGGGGTTGTATTACTCAAGAATGGATTAGTCCAAAACCTCCATCCTTTTGTACTTGGAGGGCTCGTTTGTTAGCTATGCTTGATAAAATGTTGTGTTTTTCTTTTAGGCTCATGGATGGTTTTAAACAAATGGCGAAATGTATGCAGTTCTTCATTATGTTGAATTTTTTGAAAAATGTATGTAAACTGACTTGCTTGCAATAAAAAGAAAAAAAAAACAGCATCATTATGAAGAAGCCTGCATCGGACCCTGAGCCCTAGACTCAGCGGGAACCCTACCAACTTAAACCCAAAAACCCTAGTAGATCGCACTGAACCCTAAACCCTAGATATGCTTTGTCTGTCTGTGTCTAAGAGCCTAGGTATGCTACATCAGGATGCTTCACTCAGTGGTGCCTGCCTTGACCGTCTGCATGGCCCTGCCGCAAGCATGGGACAAAAATCTGTTCCACCCAAGAATATGCGATTTGTTTGGCAATTTTACGAGATTCGCGAAAAACCAAAAAACAGCAAATTTAGCAAACATAACGGATGTTTGGCCCAAGCTTGAGGCAGTGCCATGCAGACGGTCAAGGCAGGCACCACTGAGTGAAGCAACCTGATGTAGCATACCTAGGTTCTTTGTCAGACAGACAAAGCATATCTAATTGTATGCAGCAAGCCACATAGCCCCAATTTTACATGAAATGCTGTCTGGAGAGGACTATGCCTGGCATAACAACAACATTACACTGCCTCGCCCACGACCACTACATACCACGAATAGACAGACATGTAGTTCTGCTGTAGTAGTTGTTGTAGACTGGTTTACCTGTTTGCCACTCACGAATTGGCCATAGTTCTTCCGTAAACCGACGCTGATGATCTATCCATCTCAGTGAGTGACTATAAAGAAAAAAGATATATTACCTAATCAATTATCATGGTATATTGGCAAGTGAGTCCACTCCAAGGACATTTTGCATATTGTAAAATACAACATAGTGGCACCTGAATTTGAAGTACAATTTGAATTATCAGTAAGCATGTAGTCAGTCAGTGATTTCTGTCCCACTTGAGGGGACTCGTCTATGAAAACAAAGTTTCTTTATTTATTTCTTCGTAATCCATCTGCCTTGAGGGAAACGGATAGGTGGAGTCTGGAGGAGGAGGATAGAGGAGCATGATTGAGTTGTGAACTTGTGAGCCTCAGGAATGCAGACTGCTGCACCTTCAAAATAAATAAGGAAAATCAGATGAAGACAGTGCTGCTGATGGACTTGTTGTGAGAGTTTTGTTGTGGTAAAAGTTGCAAAACAAAGAAAGACACACAGGAATAAAAGTCATTTTCAGGCCTGGGTGTCAGGGAAGTAGAGCTCGTCCTCAAACTCTATAAATTGAGACGGGAGTAGGTCAGCTAACAGAGAAGAACTTCCGTCACTTAAGGCGGTGTCCTCTTCTTCCTGTGTGCATTCACGTATTTTGTAATCTGGTGGTATGAAGTGCTGATTCATCTTCATCAGTGTTAACCTCTCCACATTTTTGGGCGAGAGGCGGGTCCTTTTTGAAGATACAATGGCACCAGCAGCACTGAAAACACATTCAGAAGACACGCTTGCGAGTGGGCAAGACAAATAATTTAGAGCCAGGTTGCTGATCAGGGGCCATAGAGGCCTTTTCCTATACCAATTAAGCAATGGGTTCTGATTAACAAAGACCTCTGTTGGGTCATCCAGATAGGCCTGCACCATTGACTCAAGGTTCTTCACGGTTGCTCCACTTTGTGTACCATCTGTGGCCTTTACAGCAAACCCTTGATGAGTTAGCCAATCCTCTTCCGACAATATTATGGCTGGGCCTGGTGCAGGTCAGGATGATGATACGGTTGCTGCTGGTGTCGTTAACGGCTGCGAGGGAAAGTGACTCCCTTCGCCCACAGATTCAGAAGTGGAACTTGACGCCAGATGGCTTGCTGATTCAGTTGGACTTCTGCCGGCTCCTTGAATTTTCTGCCGATCTTTTTCGAACCGAGTGGCTGACACAGCTAGCCAATGTTTGTACTTTGAAACATCTGCTTTATCAAAAGGAATTAATGCTTTGCTGGCCACTGCCTTTTTGTACCGTGGATCCAGAATAATGGCACAAATGTAATGTTGTTCTGTATGTATATTTTTAAGCCTTTCATTGTCAACTAGGCGGCTTAATAACCTCTCCGCCAACTGATATGTGTCTTGCTTTTCATCATCATCTCTGAACGTTGAAGACACCGCCTCCAGTTGGTGCTCTAGCATGACCAACAATGGGATAGCTTTGCCCAAAGAACAGTATTCCCTGTTGACTTCACGCGTGAATACCTCAAAAGGACGAAGCATGTCTGTCAGGCTTGCAACTAGCTTCCATTCCTCCAACCCTAGCCTCATGTCTTTCATAGTAGAACCCCGTCGAAAGACATACTCATTGATTACCATACACTGCTCAGACAGACGCTCAAGTATGTAAATGGATGAGTTCCAATGTGTTGCCACCTCCTGGATGAGTCTTTTGACTGTCAGTCTACGTTCATGTTGAATGCTCCTCAGCTGCTTCCGGGCCTTAAATGAATGGCTGAAATCTGTGCAGATTCTTCGGCAGATGGTCAGTAATTTGCTGACTGTGTTTCATTTTTCAAGAAATCTTGCACCACGTTATTAATACTGTGCGCCAAACATGGCACTCTGAAGTAGTTACCATCATGCATGGCCTTAACTATATTACTGCCATTATCCATGGAAACATAACCAACTATGCGATTTCTTGGATGCAGCCATTCAGAGACCTTCCTATCAAACTCCTCCAAAAGGTTAGGTGCAGTATGAGTTTTCTCCATGGCAAACATGGCTAATGTTGCATGTTTCCGAGTAGCTTGAAAAAGTGTGTCCGGGTCAACACATGCATTTCTCTTGTCTCTAACCCCTGCAAAAGAGACCCAGTGTGCAGTGACGCACATGTAATCAAGGGTTTGGCAACTGGTCCACATGTTTGTTGTCAAGTGGATGGTGTGAAGAGCACTCTTCTGCAAAGCTGCCCAATCACCTCCAGCACATCCTGATGTAGTGCTGGAACCACAGCTCTGGCAAAATAGGACCGGCTAGAAACCTTCCATTTAGGGCAGAGTGTTGCCACACATTCTAGAAAACCCACCCCTTCCACAAAAGAAAAAGGGAGAAGGTCCAGCGCTAGCATTTTAGCCAGCTTTGCGTTATACAGACGTACCGTTTGGTGGTTGCTTTCAAATGGCGCCTCCGACCTAAACATTCCACTAATGGTGGGCTGGACCATTTTATGTGATGATGATGATGACTTCTTCAAACCAGTTGGGCCCAGTGATGTACTTTTTTGCATTGGTGTCTCTCCCAGACTATTAGTATGCCTCATACATGTTGGAGGGATAGAGGGTGTGGGCGATACCACTGCAGTGGTGCTGCCAGGGGTACTGGGTGTACCAGAAAAAATGTCTGTTGCTTCTTCACTTCCCCCCTGCACGATCAGCCCCTGGTCATCATCAGATGCACTATCAATGGATACATTTGGATTTGTTTTTTTTTTGGCTTCCTTGATCTTACTTAGGTGCGCCTCCCACTGGATAATGTGGTGTTTTTTGGGATGACCTCTCTGGCTTTAGGTACCATAGTTGGTACCAAGCTTACGCCGACTAACTAATGTTTTACAACTCGAACAAACATCCATGTTTTCCGCACTTTGGCTAACAATAAAGAAGGCCCAAACTGGGGACTGGAAATGTCTGCTGGTGGTGGAGGGGCTACTTTGACTTTTAATGCCAGATGAAGTGGAGGATGGGCGTGGCTGAATTCGTTTCCATTGTTCACTTACAACACCACTACTTGAGGTCGAGCTGGATGGAGGTCCCTGCTGGCCCTTCTGACTTAAAAATATGGAAGCTGTAGGTTGTGTTGTAGTCAACTGCGTTGGTGGTGGTACCAGTGCCACGCCGCCCACATCCCGTTCAGCAGCCAGTCGGGATAGGGTGAAAATGTCTGTCTGCTGCATGCCCGCTGGGGCAGGAGTGACGACTGTGATGACTGGGTCATCGTCAGACTGTTCATCAGCAGCAGGAGACACCAGCAATTGTTTGTCGTCATCACCCATACCTCGAAGCCTTGCGGGAACCTTCCTTTTAGGCTTAGCTACCTTTGTCGGCTTATGGTGCGACTCACTCTCAGACCGCATTGCTGGGTTCCAATCAAGATCAAGGTCATCAGAATGAAGGGGGCTTGAAGAAGAACTTGTAGTAGTAGTAGTAGCCCTCCTTGACCTTTTTCTTGCTGGGGATCTGGAAGACAATGGATCATCATCAGGAGTGGCTTCCTCGGATGATGATACCCCCGCTTGAATATCAATTTCCAGATGTGCCCCTACTTCTGGAGGGACACGCGTTGTAGGCAGCTATGACGCTCCATGAACCTCTAGTGGCACCTATCCATGCACCTGTCCATGCGCCTCTCCCTGCGCCTCTCCTTGCGGCTCTACTTGCGCCTCTCCTTGCGCCTCTTCTTGCGCCTCTACTTACGCTTCTCCTTGCACCTCTACTTGTGCCTCTCCTTGCGCCTAAACTTGCCCATGAACTTGCACTTGTTCTAGTTGCACCTGTGGTTGTGGTTGCGGCTGTGGTTGTTGAACACTCATCAGCTGAGTTACACTTGGCGTTGATTGGATGGTAGTTTCTTGTGATGAGCCAACATCACTTGTCAATGGCGATTTAGAAAGTAAAGTGGCTGCCTCAGCAGCACTCATGGTCTTGGACCTAACTTGGCATGGTGGCACCGAGCCCAATGAAGCGGAGGTGCTGCTTCCAGCTTGGTCCCCGGCTGACACCGCTGCTGCTGCAGGCGTAGTTTTTATTCTCCCAAAAAAGGTCTTGGTGGGCACACCAGTCTCCTCGGTAGGTGGTGCCACTTGCTTCTTCTGCTCCTTCTTACTGGCAGTGGCACTGGCACCTTTTTTTCGCTGAGGCGCTACTGCCACCTTTCTTTGGGCCCATCTTCTTCATATGTCAGAACAGCAGGCCGCAGTTGCACAAGTTGCAGAGTTGTCTTGTCTGTGGCCACACGTGACGTCACATGACGTTTTGCAGCACACACCGCTGCAGGACTTCTTCCTGGCACTGGCTGTTCTTTTGTGCACCTAAAATCAATGGAAGCCAGAGGAACAGCAGTTAAAAACCCCAAAAAGTCGGAAAACACACAAAAATCACCACAATCCAATGCCGTTCATGCCCTCAATGATGTTTACATTCAAGACACCCCACTGAAAAACTTGGTCCATGCACCCCTGGGCATAATGGATGAAAGCAAGGCAAAATGGGTGCAGGCCTGAGCACACTGCCTGGCATGAAAATGGGCCCTTGACCCCCAGCCACATGGCCAGGCCCTGCCTGGACCAGCCCTAAAAATGGCCCCCACCCACATGGCCAGGCCTCAACAGCACCCAAAAAGTCGAAAAAACACACAAAAATCACCACAATCCAAGGCCATCCATGCCCTCAATGATGTTTAAATTCAAGACACCCCACAGAAAGACTAGGTCCATGCACCACTGAGTACCCCTGGGCATAATGGTTGAAAGCAAGGCAAACTGGGTGCAGGCCTGAGCACACTGCCGGGCTTCAAAATGGCCCCTTGACTCCCAGCCACATGGCCAGGCCCTGCTTGGACCAGCCCTCAAAATGGACCCCACCCACATGGCCAGGCCTCAACAGGACCCAAAAAGTCATAAAAAACACATAAATCACCACAATCCAATGCCATCCATGCCCTCAATGATGTTTAAATTCAAGACACCCCACAGAAAGACTTGCTCCATGCACCACTGAGTACCCCTGGGCATAATGGATGAAAGCAAGGCAAAATGGGTGCAGGCCTGAGCACACTGCCTGGCTTCAAAATGGCCCCTTGACCCCCACCAAATGGCCAGGCCCTGCCTGGACCAGGCCTCAAAATGGCCCCCACTCACATGGCCAGGCCCCAACAACACCCCAAAAAGTCAAAAAACACATAAAAATCACCACAATCCAATGCCATCCATGCCCTCAATGATGTTTAAATTCAAGACACCCCACAGAAAGACTTGGTCCATGCACCACTGAGTACCCCTGTGCATAATGGATGAAAGCAAGGCAAAATGGCTGCAGGCCTGAGCACACTGCCTTGCCTCAAAATGGGCCCTTGACCCCCAGCCACATGGCCAGGTCCTGCCTGGACCAGCCCTCAAAATGGCCCCCACCCACATGGCCAGGCCTCAACAGCACCAAAAAGTCGAAAAACACACAACAACCACCACAATCCAATGGCATCCATGCTCTCAATGATGTTTAACTTCAAGACACCCCACAGAAAGACTAGGTCCATGCACCATTGAGTACCCCTGGGCATAATGGATGAAAGCAATGCAAACTGTGTGCAGGCCTGAGCACACTGCCTGGCTTCAAAATGGCCCCTTGACCCCCACCACATGGCCAGGCCCTGCCTGGACCAGGCCTCAAAATGGCCCCCACTCACATGGCCAGGCCCCAACAACACCCCAAAAAGTCAAAAAATATACAAAAATCACCACAATCCAATGCAATCCATGCCCTCAATGATGTTTACATTCAAGACACCCCACAGAAAGACTTGGTCCATGACTCATTGAGTACCCCTGGGCATAATGGTTGAAAGCAAGGCAAACTGGGTGCAGGCCTGAGCACACTGCCTGGCTTCAAAATGGCCCCTTGACCCCCACCACATGGCCAAGCCCTGCCTGGACCAGGCCTCAACATGTCACCCACCCACATGGCCAGGCCTCAACAACACCCTAAAAAGTTGAAAAACACATAAAAATCACAACAATCCAATGCATCCATGCCCTCAATGATGTTTAAATTCAAGACACCCCACAGAAAGTCTTGGTCCATGCACCACTCACTACCCCTGGGCCTACTGGCAAGTGAGGCTTTACAGGCACCCCAAATAAAAAAAAATCATCATATAACAGTGAGCTGAAATTCCGTGACATAAATGAGAATTAAGTTTAAAAAAATCACAGAAACAGTTGTATCATGCACCCATGACTAACCCTGGGCCTACTGGATACTGTGGCTACCCACAATATAATTTTTTTAAAGTTGTGAAAAAGTTTTTAAACTGTAGTTGCAGCAACTACAATGCCCCAAACAAACAACACCAAATTACTTGTAAAATCTCAAGTCCAAAAGTGATCCAAACTCCAAATTGCAAAAAGCCCTCAATTACAAATATCCAGCAGCAGCCACAAAAAGTAATCCTTCAAGCTCCAGATCCAAATCAAAAGTGACCAGGACATGGACAAAGCACTGGGAGGAGCCTGCTGGACAGGAACAGGAAGTTGGAGAATCTGGGGCACATCATTCCTCCCACCCCCCCAAAAATGGACTCCTTGCACCAAAAAGTGCAGCCAAATGTAAATCTGAGGAGTTATTCTGATCAAAATCATCATTTTCAGAAGGTTTATGCTTCCTGCGGTAGATTTCTTGTGCAGAATTGCAATTTTTGCAATTTCGGGAAAGCGAGCTGTTCAAATCTCCCGCCGAAGTCAGTTGCGCGCCGCATCTAAGTGTTCGGTATTGTTTACTCCCGCAATGCGTAATCACGGGCCCTTATGACGTACTCTCATTGTCAAACTCTCGCTGTGCAAAATGGCGAGCACGAGGACGTAATTGCATTAAAAAAACTTCCGCGCGTTCACGCAGCAAGATCGGAAAATGGCGCAGCACACGCAAACCGGGAGAAAAACAACTCAGCGGACTCAGAATCACCGTAAGTCAACGCCGCGCTCGCGATATTGTATTTTTCAAGCGCGACCAAGCAAAATAATTCGCAGCTTGCGAATTTGCAGATTTTTGGGCAAATTTGAGCGAATCACAGATTGCGAATTTGCCAAAAATTCGCAAATTCCGCGAACGAAATGGAATTTACGCCCACGCTAAATTTCAACAGAATCAGCCTGGCAGTTGATTCCTTTGCGTTGAACTGCAGCTACCCAGAGTGTTCTAAAGAAACACTAGAGTACTAACAGTCTTACTTATGACAAAAGTATGGCACACCTGAAACCATCTTGATTGGAATAAACTGGTAACACTTAAAACATTTAATTTGAAACGGAATAACATGAGGGCATTCATTTTGTCCTAGAAATTATGGTTAGTGCTGTAGAAAGAAAAATAGGAACATGTTTTAAGTGAGATCCCAAATATCTTCCTATTATATTTCAAAAGAAGCAGCCTGGCAGTTGATTCCTTTGTTTTAAACTGCAGCTGCCAATGTGTTCTAAAGAACAACTAGAGCGTTAACAGTCTTACTTATGACAAAATTATGGCACACCTGAAGTCATCTTGTTTGGAATAAATTGGTTACACTTAAAACATTTAATTTAAAAAGGAACAAAATAAGGGGGTATATTTTGTGATAGAAATTATAATTAATGTTGTGGGAAAAAAATAGGAAATGTTTTAAGTGAGATTTCAAATGTCTTCCTGTTATATTTCAACAGCAGCAGCCTGGCAGTTGATTCCTTTGTGTTTAACTGCAGCTACCCAGAGTGTTCTAAAGAAACACTAGGCCTGTTTACCTACAGACGCCCTATCTTATGACCCCTCGTGAAGCTATCATATAACGTGAACCTTCACGAGTGTTTGTTTACCTCCAGACGCCCGATCACATGACCTTGCGCGAGCCTATCATACAACGTGTAGTATTCGCACTACGGCATTTCTCTCCGTGAATTTAAGTTTATCAGTTTTTCATTTTATTTTTCTACTATGTCGCATTTATAACCTGAAACCTGACATTTAACTCCATATCTAGCAATTTTTGGGATACCGTGATTAATTCACTAAAACTGAACTTTGTCTATCTTATACCTATCCTTTCAGATCACGTGACCTACTCACATACCTATAACAAGCTCTCTCATTGGTCTTTCCCTAAACCTGACCGGTTCAGCGCTCGGAACCTGGAGAGCACTACGCGTTACTTCACCGGCAAGTCCCGTAGGAACCGCTGCGTTTGACCCACTCGTGTGTTTTACCATATATATATTTTTTCACCTCCACAGCTATAACCGCTTTTTGTACTTGCTCTACACTTGAGCGTTACTCACGCAGACCACATACATTTTGAATGTAACATATTCCACGTATTTATTAGCATGTCTCAGCTCATTCACAGACGGTGTTACATAGTAAACTGATGCAATCGATGATTTGTAATGTTGTGTTTGTAAGTGTTTTCATATGATGACCGATCGTTAATGCATTGACATACTGTTGTTTTGAATGATTTATTGGTTCCTTTTCTGAAAGCTAAGGTCCTGTATGTTTACATTTCAGGCCCCTGACAAGGGTTATTTCCACTAACCTGAAATGCATTGGGCAAACATGAAGTAATGTTATGAAATATTCATGATGGATATAATTTTCAATTATGATTTGATGAAGGGACATCCTTTTGGAATGACAATAAATTCTTAACCAAGGAACATTTGATTTTATTCTTTTGAATAAGCACAGTAATCTTTGAAGAAACTGACCCAGTTTCATGTTAAATTAGCGCGCCTTTCAGTGATTTCCTAATCACATTTTGGACTCTAAAGAAACACTAGAACACTAACAGTCTTACTTATGACAAAAATATGGCACACCAGAAGCCATCTTGATTGGAAAACACTGGTAACACTAAAAATATTTAATTTACAAAGGAACAAAATAAGAGGGTTTTTTTCATAGAAATGATGGTTAGTGCTATAAAAATAAAAAACAGGAAATGTTTTAAGTGAGATCTCAAATGACTGCCTAATATATTTCAACAGCAGCAGCCTGTCAGTTGATTGCTTTGTGTTCTACTGCTGCTTCCCAAAGTGTTCTAAAGAACAACTACAGCGCTAACAGCCTTACTATTGACAAACGTATGGCATACCTGAAGCCATCTTGATTGTAATAAACTGGTAACACTTAAAACATTTAATTTAAAAAGGAATAACATGAGGAGGTTCATTGTGTCCTAGAAATTATGGTTAGTGCTGTAGAAAAAAAAATTAGGGTATGTTTTAAGTGAGATCTCAAATATCTACCTGTAATATTTCAACAGAATCAGCCTGGCAGTTGATTTCTTCATGTTCAAATGCAGCTACCCAGAGTGTTCTAAAGAAACACTAGAGCACTAACAGTCTTACTTATGACAAACGTATGGCACACCTAAAAACATCTTGATTGGAATAAACTGGTAACACTTAAAACATTTAATTTAAAAAAGAACAAAATAAGGGGGTTTTATTTTGTCATAGAAATTATGGTTAGTGCTGTAGAAAGAAAATTAGGACATGTTATAAGTGACATCTCAAACATCTTCCTGTTATATTTCAACAGCTGCAGCCTGTCAGTTGATTGCTTTATTTTCTACTGCTGCTTCCCAGAGTGTTCTAAAGAACAACTACAGCGCTAACAGCCTTACTAATGACAAAAGTATGGTATACCTGAAGCCATATTGATTGGAATAAGCTGGTAACACTTTAAACATTTAATTTGAAGACCAATATCATGAGGGCGTTCATTTTGTCCTAGAAATTATGGTTAGTGTTGTCGAAAAAAAATAAGAACATGTTTTAAGTGAGATTTCAAATATCTTCCTATTATATTTCAAAAGAAGCAGCCTGGCAGTTGATTCCTTATTGTTCAACTGCAGCTACACAGAGTGTTCTAAAGAACAACTAGAGCGCTAACAGTCTTACTTAAGACAAAATTATGGCACACCTGAAGCCATCTTGATTGAAATAAACTGGTAACTCTAAAAACATTTAATTTAAAAAGGAACAAAATAAGGGGGTTTATTTTGTCATAGAAATTACGGTTAGTGCTGTAGGAAATAAAAAATAGGACATGTTTTAAGGGAGATCCCAAATATCTTCCTGTTATCTTTCAACAGAAGCAGCCTGTCAGTTGATTGCTTTGTGTTTACCGTAGCCTCCCAGAGTGTTCTAAAGAACAACAACAGCACTAAAAGCCTTACTAATGACAAAAGTATGGCACGCCTGAAGCCATCTTGATTGGAATAAACTGGTAACACTTAAAACATTTAATTTTAAAATGAATAACATGAGGGGGTTCCTTTTTTCCATGAAATTACGGTTAGTGCTGTAGAATGAAAAGTAGGACCTGTTTTAAGTGAGATCTCAAATATCTTCCTGTTATATTTCAACAAAAGCAGCCTAGCAGTCGATTCCCTTGTTTTCAACTGCAGCTGCCCAGAGTCTACTAAAGGACAACTAGAGCGCTAAGAGTTTTACTTATGACAAAATTATGGCACACCTGAAGCCATCTTGATTGGAATAAATTGGTTACACTTAAAACATTTGATTTAAAAAGGAACAAAATAAGGGGGTTTATTTTGTCATAGAAATTATGGTTAGTGCTGTAGGAAAAAAATTCCGACATGTTTTAAGTGAGATCCCAAATATCGTCCTGCTTTATTTCAAGAGCAGTAGTCTGGCAGTTGATTCCTTTGAGTTCAACTGCAGCTAGTTATAATCCAAAGAGAGGGGCTCGTTGTTACCCAAAGGGAAATTGAGCACCAGTATACTATCAAGTAAATAAAAATGTTTTCCCTATGGGAGATGAAGTTATCTCAGATCCAAACGGAATTCAGAGACCTATCTCACTCAGTCTGCATCACTCACTCAACTCTCAACATTTAGCTCGGGGAACATTCACCAGAAGGAAAAAACAATATTTATGTAAAAATATACATTTTATTTCAATAAAAAAACATATGAATTCTTATGCAATTCTAATTAAAACCACACACATTGTACAATAAAAACCACCTAATGTGGAAATGGAGAAAGAATGGGAAAAGACAATAGTATTTGTCTTAATCTTGTCAATTCGGACCCCCTGTTTGACAACACTGGGAGGAATTGTCTTTCCTTATGACCAATATGTTTGTTGGCAACTCCGAATTTGACTCTTTATAAATGCGTTGACGCGTTTTGGAAGCCTTGAATGATTATGCCCCCCTTCATCAGGACAGTGTCTATGATTTTCTCCACAAACTGTATATCACCAATGCAATTGCATCTTGGTGGTTGTATTGATTATTTTTCTCTCTGGGGTCGTTATTTGAAATTTCACGATTTCCCAAACTCCTCAATATAAAAAGAGCCGATGGAAAATTTCAATTACGGTGTCATTCAAATTTATGCACTCGTTTTCAGTTTTCCTATCGAAATCCTCAAGATTTTCTTGTATAACAACGATTTTTTCTTTTGTAAATAGAGACGAATATCCTTCCTGCCTCTGTTTCTGTTTTAGAGGGAAGGTCTGTGTATATTAGTTGTCTTGGTGCACCCAGGTAGTTTAAACTCGTGGCTTATTTAAATGGATGGCACATATTCCCGGAGTGCTTCGTGGGCGTCTGTTAGATCACCGCTTGAAATCGAGTAAAGTGCAGCTACCCAGAGTGTTCTAAAGCAACACTGGAACACTAACAGTCTTACTTATGACAAAATTATGGCACACCTGAATCCATATTGTTTGGAATAAACTGGTAACACTTAAAACATTTAATTTAAAAAGGAACAAAATAAGGGGGTTTATTTTGTCATAGAAATTATGGTTAGTGCTGTAAAAAGAAAAATTAGGAAATGTTTCAAGTGAGATCTCAAATATCTTCCTATTACATTTCAAGAGAAGCAACCTGGCAGTTGATTCCTTTGTGTTCAACTGCAGCTACCCAGAGTGTTCTAAAGAACAACTAGAGCGCTAACATTCTTTCTTATGACAAAAGTATGGCACACCTGAAGCCATCTTGATTGGAATAAACTGGTAACACTTAAAACATTTCATTTAAGAAGGAATGACGTGAGGGGGTTCATTTTGCCATAGAAATTATGGTTAGTGCTGTAGAAAGAAAAATTAAGACACGTTTTAAGTGAGATCTCAAATATCTTCCTGTTATATTTCAACAGGAGCAGCCTGGCAGTTGATTCCTTTTTGTTCTACTGCAGTTACCCAGAGTGTTCTAAAGAACAACTAGACCGCTAACAGTCATAACTTTGACAACATTATGGTACACCTAAAGCCATCGTGATTGGAATAAACTGCTAACACTTAAAACATTTAATTTTAAAAGGAACAAAATGAGGGGGTTAATTTTGTCATAGAAATTATGGTTAGTGTTTCTGGAAAGAAAAATTAGGGCATATTTTAAGAGAGATCACAAATCCTCTTCTATTTCATTTGAACAATCTGACATGCAGACTGAACAATCACTTTCAATACCAGCAGTAGACTTCCAGTTAACTCCCTGGTGAGCACAACCCCCTCCACTTATCAAACACCACTGGACTAACCTAAACCCTAAAACACTAACCCCAGTACGCGCCCCTACACTACACAAACACCACTTCCCTACCCTGCACCCTAAAAGACTACCCCCTACAGTAGACAAACTCCACTGTGCTTCCCTGAACCCTAAAACACTACCCCCTGCATGACCCCTTATACCACCCAAACACCACTGCACTACCCTAAACCCTAAATGTACCCCAGCAAGACCCCCTACACAACCCAAACACCACTGCGCTACACTAAACCCTAAAACACTACCCCTACGTTACACAAACACCACTCACTACCCTTAACCATAGAACACTACCCCAGCACAACCACCTACACTACACAAAAACCACTGCACTAGCCTAAATCCTAAAACACTACCCTCCACACTACACAATTACCACTGCACTACCCTAAACCCTAAAACACTACCCCCAGCATGACCCCCTATACTACACAAACATCACTGTACTACCCTAAACCCTAAAACACTACCCCAGCACAAACCGACAAACAGTATACAAACACCACTGCACTACCCTAAACACTAAATCTACCCCCAGCACGACCCCCTACACTACCCAAACACCTTTGCACTACCCAAAAAACTAAATCTACCGCCAGCAGGACTCGTACACTACCAAAACATCACTGCACTACCCTAAGCCCATAAACACAACCACAGCACAACCCCCTACACTACACAAACACCAATGCACCACCCTAAACTCTAAATCTACCACCACCATGACCCCTACACAACACAAACACCACTGCACTAACCTAATCCCTAAATCTACCCCCAGTACGACCCCCACACTGCACAAATCCTACTGCATGACCTTAAAACACTACCGCCAGCATGACCCCCTACACTACACAAACACCACTGCACCACCCTAAACTCTACATCTACCCCAACATAACCCCCCTATACTACACAAACACCACTGCACTACCCTAAATCCTAAAGCACTACCCCCAGCATGACCCCTACACTACACAAACACCACTGCATGACCTTAAAACACTACCCCCAGTACGACCCCCTAAACTAGCCAAACACCACTGCGCTACCCTAAACCCTACATCTACACCTAGATTGGACCCTACACTACCCAACCACCACTGAACTACCATAAACCCTAAAACACTACCCCATACACTACACAAACACCACTGCACTACCCTAAACACTAAAACACTACCCCTAGCACGAATCCCTACACTAAACAAAGACCAATGCACCACACTAAACCCTAATTCTACCCCCAGCACGACCACCTGCAATACCCATTCACAACTGCACTACCCTAAAACACTACCCCAGCATGACCCCCTACACTACCCAAACACCATTACACTACCCTAAACCTTAAATCTACTCCAGCACAACCCCCTACACTACCCAAACACCACTGCACTACCCTAAACTCTAAACCTACACCCAGCACGATGCCCTACACTACATAAATACCACTGCACTACCCTAAACCCTAACTCTACCCCCAGCACGACCCACGACACTACACATACTCCCAGCATGACACCTACATTACACAAACACCACTGCACTTCCTTAAACCCTAAAACACTACCCCCTGCATGACCCCCTACACTACCAAAACACCACTGCACAAGCCTAAACCATAAAACGCTATCCACAGCACAACCCCTCACACTACACAAACACTGCTGCACTACCCTATATCCTAAAACACTACCCCCAGCATGAACCCGCAAACACTAATCAAACACCAGTGCACTACCCTAAACCCTAACTCTTCCCCCAGCACGGCCCCCTACATTACCCAAACACCACTGCACTACCCTAACCCAAAATCAACCCCAGCACAACCCCCTACACTATCCAAACACCAATGGACTACCATAAACCCTAAACACTATAAAAACACCACTGCCCTACCCTAAACCCTAATACACTACCCCCAGCATGACCCCCTACACTATACAAACACTACTGCATTACCCTAAACGCTAAATCTACCCCCAGCACAACCCCCTACACTACCTATTCACCACTGCACTACCATAAACACTAAAACACTACCCCAGCACAACACCCTACTCTACCTAAACAACATTGCACTACCCTAAACCTCAAATCTACCCCAGCACGACCCCTTACCCTAGCCATGCACCACTTTAATACCCTAAAATACTACCTTAGCATGACCCCCTATACTACAAAAATACCACTCCACTACCCTAACCAATAAATCTACCGCCAGTATGACCCCCTACACTACATAAAAAACACTGCACTACCCTAAACACTAAATCTACCCCAGCACGACTCACTGGACTACACAAAAACCATTGCACTACCCTAAACCCTAAAACACAACCCCCAGCACGATCCCTACAATACACAAACACCACTGCACTTCCCAAAACCCTAAAACACTACCCCCAGCACAACCCTCTACACTACCCAAACACCACTGCACTACCCTAAACCCTAAAACACTACCCCAGCACGACCCCATACACTACACAAACACCACTGCACTACCCTAAATCCTAAATCTACCGCCAGCATGGCCACCTACACTACCCATTCACCACTGCGCTACCCTAAACCCTAAAACACAACCCCCCTGCACGACCCCTACACTACCCAAACACCACCTCGCTACCCTAAACCCTAAAACACTACCCCTGGCATGAACCTCTACACTACCCAAACACCACTACACTAACCTAAGCCCTAAAACACTACCCCGGCACGACCTCGTACACTACCCAAACACCATCAAACTACCCAAAACCCTAAATCTACCCCAGCATGACCGCCTACACTACCCCAACACCACTGTGACACACTAAACCCTAAAAACACTACCCCCTACATTACACAAACACCACTGCACTACCCTTAACCCTAAAACACTACCCCCAGCATGACCCCTGCCCTACACAAACACCACTGTTCTACCCTAAACCCTAAAACACAACCCCAGCACAAACCCACAAACACCAAACAAACAACACTACACTACCCTAAACCCTAAATTTACCCCCAGCACAACCCCCTACACTATCCAAACACCACTGCACTACCCTAAGCCCAACAACACTACCCCAGCACGACCCCTTACACTACACAGACACCACTGCACCACCCTAAACTCTAAATCTTCCCCCACCATGACCCCCTACACCACACAAATACCAGTGCACTACCCTAAACCCTAAATCTACCCCCAGCATGACCCCCTACACTACACAAACACCACTGCATGACCTTAAAACACTACCCTCTGTACGACCCCCTAGACTACACAAACACTACTGCACCGCCCTAAACTCTAAATCTACCCCACCATGACCCCCTACACTACACAAATACCACTGCACTACCCTAAACCCTTAAACACTACCCCCAGCACGGTCCCTACACTACACAAACACCACTGCTTGACCTAAAAACACTACCCCCAGTACGCCCCCCACACAACCCAAACACCAGTACACTACCATAAACCCTAAAACAATACCCTATACACTACAGAAACACCACTGCACTACCCTAAACCCTAAAACACTACCCCAGCATGACTCCCTACACTAAACATACACCAATGCACTACGCTAAACCCTAATTCTACCCCCAGCACAACCACCTGCTCTACGCATTCACAACTGCAACACCCTAAAACATTACCCCAGCACGACCCCCTACACTACCCAAACACCATTGCACTACCCTAAACCTTAAATCTACCCCAGAACAACCCCCTACACTACCCAAATACCACTACACTACCCTAAAACACTACCCCAGCACGACCCCCTACACTACACAAGCACCACTGCACTACCCTAAACTCTAAATCTACCCCTACACTACATGAACACCACCACACTACCCTAAACCCTAAATCTACCCCCAGCATGACCCCCTAGACTACACAAACACCATTGCACTAGCCTAAACCCTAAAACACAACCCCCAGCATGACCCCTACAAGACACAAACACCACTGCACTTCCCTAAACCCTAAAACACTACCCCCTGCACGGCCCCCTACACTACCAAAACACCACTGCACAACCCTAAACCCTAAAACACTATACCTAGCACGACTCCCCACACTATACAAACACTTCTGCCCTACCCTAAACCCTAAAACACTACCCCCAGCACGACCCATTTCACTACGCAAACACCACTTTACTACCCTAAAAGACTACCTTAGCATGACCCCCTATACTACAAAAATACCACTGCACTACCCTAAACAATAAATCTACCACCAGTATGGCCCCCTACATTACTTAAAAACCTCTGCACTACCCTAAACACTAAATCTACTCCCAGCACGACCCGCTGGACTACACAAACACCATTGCACTACCCTAAACACTGAAACACAAACCCCAGCACCACCTCTATATTACACAAACACCACTGCACTTCCCAAAACACTAAAACACTACCCCAGCACGCCCTTCTACACTACCCAAACACCACTGCACTACCCTAAACCCTAAAACCCTACCACCAGCACGACCCCATACACTATCCCCAGCACGACCCCATGCACTACACAAACACCACTGCACTACCCTAAACCCTAAATCTACCCCCAGCATGACCACCTACACTACCCATTCACCACTGCGCTACCCTAAAATCTGTAACACTACCCCCGGCATGACCCCCTACACTACTCAAACACCACTGCGCTACCCTAAACCCCAAAACACTGCCCTGGGCACGACCCCCTACACCACCCAAACACCACTGCACTACCCTAAACCCTAAAACACTACCCCCGGCATGACCCCCTCACTATCCAAACACCACTGCACTAACCTAAGCCCTAGAATACTACCCCTGGCAAGACCCCCTATAGGAACTCAAACACCACAACCCTGTGGTGCGTTTTAATTTGAGGAATTATTTCCTCCTCAATCTAGCCCACCAGGTACCTCCAGTGTGTGCCAGTGAGCTGCTTTGCAGAGAGGTTTTCTGAGGCCACACCCCTTTTTACATCTCTCTGCAACGCAGCTCTGTGGCGCTTACTGGAGGTAGCTGGTGGGCTAGTTGCACCCCAGGGACCCTCAGAATTCAAGGTGAGTAAATTCCCAAACTTAAGTTGGGGAATTAATTCTCTTCCAATACTGAGGGTCCCTGAGGGCCAAAAAGCCCAACAGGTATCTCCAGTATGAGCTTGGGAGCTTTGTTGCAGACAGGTGTTCAGAGGCCATACACCTTTTCCACCTCTCTTCAAAGAAGCTCTGTGGTGCTTAGTAGAGGTACCTAGTGGGCTAGTTTGACCCTAGCGACCCTTAGTATTAAAGGGGACTTAATCTTTCAATTTAGAACGGTGACAGGGTGTGTTTACACAATGGTGAAGGGAGGGGAAGGGGCCTAACATAATGTGTGCTAACACACCCTCTGGCGTGTTTTAAGTTGGGGAAAAAATTCTACTTCAAACCTGAGGGACCGTGGGGGCCAAGTAGCCCACCAAGTGCTTCCAGGAAGTGCCACTGAGCTGCGATGCAGAGAGGTGTTGCAGGTCGTGCCCCTTTTTACATCTCTGCTACGCAGCTCTGTGGCGCTAACTGGATGTACTATAAATTCCGATTTACTTACCTGTTATCAGGAGAGACCTCATTGCTGTATCTTTGAGCCCAGTACAGATCCTCAATAGTAGTTCTAACCATACTTACCAGTAACTTGAATTTCCTTCCATAGGCTAACATTGACTAGTTTCACTCGGAAATTCTTCTAAGTGTGGAATTTCCGAACTTTAAAATATTCACCTAAAATCATCCGAACAACTAATTCTGGTTTACTCAACTGTTATCAGGAGAGAACCCAGTGCTGCATCTTTTAGCCCAGCACTGAACCTGAAAAGTAATTCTAACCATACCTACCAGTAAATTGTATTTCCTTCCATAGGATCCAAAAGTTTTTAAGTGTTGATTTTCACAAACTACAAATATTCCTTAAAAATTGCCTGTTTGACTTAAACGCATTCTTTCAACTGTTTATATGAGATGCATCAGTGCTGGATCCAGGATCCAACACTGAGTAAGAAAAAGTAACAATAACACTACTTACCTGCTAAGTGAATTTCCTCCCCTAGGATAACATTGGTAATTCTATGTGAAAAGGTTTCTAAGTGTCAACTCTTAACATAAAATAATATTCCTTAAAAATCACTACTGTAACCAAAACCTTTTTACTCAACTGTTTACAGGAGGTGTCCAAGGACTGAATCTAGGATCCAGTCCTATAGTTAGAAAAGTAATCCATAAAGTAACTAATTGCATTTTACTAGAAATTCACATTGAGCTCAAAGTTACATTGTACCTGAAATAGTGTTGCCCATTGCGACAATTGTAAGTACTGTACTTAAAAGTCTATTGCCTATTTCCAAAGTATTTAAACTAAAGTAATTCATTCTGAGAAGGCATATTTTGTAATCTAATGTATAATGTAATTATAATGTAATTTAAAAAATAAATATCTAAAAATAAATAGTGTAATAAAATGTAGTAAATCAGTAAATAAAAAAATGAATATAACAATTAATACATTCAAAATTAGTCATTTACAAAACCTTTGAAATTCACTCAAGCAGAAGTTACCGCACTAAAAGCCACAGGTGGAAAAGTAACAGCCTGGCCCCAAGCCTTAGTCACTGTGCCATACGCGTTTCGAGCTATGTGGTAAGCTCTTGTTCAGTGGAAGGTTGAATAACGAGAGCAGGTGATTTTAGAACCATTAATTTATTCAAATGTTATGTCCCGCCCCAGTTGGCGCTTCTCCCAGGCATTCTGGATAAGATGGTCCGTATAAATACCATGACATGAACAAGGTTCTTAGATGCAAGTGCGCTCAATCAAAAAACCATAGGTTTCACACCAGTTATAGTTAGGAATTAGCATTTAAAAAACCTTTGAAATTCACTGAAAAAAACATAGGTTTCACACCAGTTATAGTTAGGAATTAGCATTTAAAAAACCTATTAAATTCACTGAAAAAACCATAGGTTTCACACCAGTTATAGTTAGGAATTAGCATTTAAAAAACCTTTGAAATTCACTGAAAAAACCATAGGTTTCACACCAGTTATAGTTAGGAATTAGCATTTAAAAAACCTTTGAAATTCACATTGAGCTCAAAGTTACATTGTACCTGAAATAGTGTTGCCCATTGCGACAATTGTAAGTACTGTACTTAAAAGTCTATTGTCTATTTCCAAAGTATTTAAACTAAAGTAATTCATTCTGAGAAGGCATATTTTGTAATCTAATGTATAATGTAATTATAATGTAATTTAAAAAATAAATATCTAAAAATAAATAGTGTAATAAAATGTAGTAAATCAGTAAATAAAAAAATGAATATAACAATTAATACATTCAAAATTAGTCATTTACAAAACCTTTGAAATTCACTTAAAAAAACATAGGTTTCAGACATGTTATAGTTAGGAATTAGTATTTAAAAAACCTTTGAAATTGACTAAAAACACCATTGGTTTTAGGGGTGTTATAGTGGACATTTCACTCGTACAAAACCATTGAAATTCCTCCGATATAGTTAGTTGTACTAACTATAACTCGTGCACCCGCAAACCTATGTTCTTTTCAGTGTATATATATATATATTTATTTTTTATTTTTTTGTCCACAAGGTTGCCCTTTGAAGATTCGCCACTCAAGCAGAAGTTACCGCACTCAAAGCCACAGGCGGAAAAGTAACAACATGCCCCCAAGCCTTAGTTACTGTGCCATACGCGTTTCGAGCTATGTGGTAAGCTCTTGTTCACTGGCTGGTTGAATAACGAGAGCAGGTGATTTTAGAACCATTAATATATTCAAATGTTATGTCCCGCCCCGGTGGGCGTTTCTCCGAGGCATTCTGGATAGGATAGTCCGTATAAATGCCATGACATGAACAAGGTTCTTAGATGCAAGTGTGCTGTCCAGAAAAACATACTTTTATTTTCAAACCGGGTTGGGTAAAGGCAACAGCGGCATCACCATGAACTTTCCCAATTTCCACTGTAGTGCAGGCCCTCTGCCTTCCTGAAGACGCTCTATAAATTACAAGCACTCCGGACCCGCTGCACCGCGGTGGGGCAAATCCACGACCAGGCACGGCTGCTTAATTTCTTGTCCACAAGGTTGCCCTTTGATGATTCGCCACTCAAGCAGAAGTTACCGCACTCAAAGCCACAGGCGGAAAAGTAACAGCCTGCCCCCAAGCCTTAGATACTGTGCTATACGCGTTTTGAGCTATGTGGTAAGCTCTTTTTCAATGGCTGGTTGAATAACGAGAGCAGGTGATTTTAGAGCCATTAATTTATTCAAATGTTATGTCCCGCCCCAGTGGGCGTTTCTCCCAGGCATTCTGGATAAGATAGTCCGTATAAATGCCATGATATGAACAAGGTTCTTAGATGCAAGTGCTCTGTCCCGAAAAACATCCTTTTGTTTTCAAACCCGGTTGGGTAAAGGCAACAGCGGCATCACCATGAACTTTCCCAATTTCCACTGTAGTTCTGGCCCTCTGCCTTCCTGAAGACGCCCATAAATTACGAGCACTCTGGACCCTCTGCACCGCAGTGGGGCAAATCCGCGACCAGGCACGGCCGCTTAATTTTTTGTCCACAAGGTTGCCCTTTGAAGATTCGCCACTCAAGCAGAAGTTACCGCACTCAAAGCCACAGGCGGAAAAGTAACAGCATGCCCCAAGCCTTAGTTATTGTGCCATACGTGTCTCGAGATATGTCGTAAGCTCTTGTTCACTGGCTGGTTGAATCACGAGAGCAGGTGATTTTAGAACCATTAATTTATTCAAATATTATGTCCCCCCCCCAGTGGGCATTTCTCCCAGGCATTCTGGATAAGATAGTCCGTATAAATGCCATGACATGAACAAGGTTCTTAGATGCAAGTGCGCTATCCCGAAAAACATCCTTTTATTTTCAAACCCGGTTGGATAAAGGCAACAGCCGCATCACCATGAACTTTCCCAATTTCCACTGTAGTTCAGGCCCTCTGCCTTACTGCAGACGCCCATAAATTACGAGCACTCCGGACCCGATGCACCGCGGTGGGGCAAATCCGTGACCAGGCACGGGCACTTAATTTTTTGTCCATAAGGTTGCCCTTTGAAGATTCGTCACTCAAGCAGAAGTTACCGCACTCAAAGCCACAGGCGGAAAAGTAACAGCATGCCCCCAAGCCTTAGTTACTGTGCCATACGCATTTCGTGCTATGTGGTAAGCTCTTTTTCACTGGCTGGATGAATAACAAGAGCAGATAATTTTAGAACCATTAATATATCCAAATGTTATGGCCTGCCCCGGTGGGCGTTTCTCCCAGGCATTCCGGATAAGATAGTCCGTATAAATGCCATGACATGAACAAGGTTCTTAGATGCAAGTGTGCTGTCCCGAAAAACATCCTTTTATTTTCAAACCCGGTTGGGTAAAGGCAACAGCGGCATCACCATGAACTTTCCCAATTTCTACTGTAGTTCAGGCCCTCTGCCTTCCTGAAGATGCCTATAAATTACGAGCACTCTGGACCCGCTGCACCGCAGTGGGGCAAATCTGCGACCAGGCACGGCCGCTTAATTTTTTGTCCACAAGGTTGCCCTTTGAAGATTCTCCACTCAAGCAGAAGTTACCGCACTAAAAGCCACAGGTGGAAAAGTAACAGCCTGGCCCCAAGCCTTAGTCACTGTGCCATACGCGTTTCGAGCTATGTGGTAAGCTCTTGTTCAGTGGAAGGTTGAATAACGAGAGCAGGTGATTTTAGAACCATTAATTTATTCAAATGTTATGTCCCGCCCCAGTTGGCGCTTCTCCCAGGCATTCTGGATAAGATGGTCCGTATAAATACCATGACATGAACAAGGTTCTTAGATGCAAGTGCGCTCAATCAAAAAACCATAGGTTTCACACCAGTTATAGTTAGGAATTAGCATTTAAAAAACCTTTGAAATTCACTGAAAAAAACATAGGTTTCACACCAGTTATAGTTAGGAATTAGCATTTAAAAAACCTATTAAATTCACTGAAAAAACCATAGGTTTCACACCAGTTATAGTTAGGAATTAGCATTTAAAAAACCTTTGAAATTCACTGAAAAAACGATAGGTTTCACACCAGTTATAGTTAGGAATTAGCATTTAAAAAACCTTTGAAATTCACTGAAAAAACCATAGGTTTCACACCAGTTATATTTAGAAATTAGCATTTAAAAAAACCTATTAAATTCACTGAAAAAAACATAGGTTCCACACCAGTTATAGTTAGCTGGAAATTTTACTGACATAAAACCATTGAAATTCCCACGTTATAGTTAGTTGGACTCACTATAACTTGCGCGCCTGCAATGCACTGCTGATGACGTCACATATTACATCACTCATGACATTGTCAGTGACATCACTCATGACATCACTGATGACACCATCCAGTGAATGTGTGTCTTTCTGAAAAATAAATATTTTTTATACATGTATAAGTAAAGGTCGATGGAAGAATATATGTTTAAATAAGTGTCTAAAGGGATGTTTTTAAAAAAAAATTGATTGGTTAACTGGCTTATTAAGTGTATCTTACTGAATACATATATTAGCGAGTAAGTTTGACGAATCATTTTCAGACACTTTGGCGGATGAAATTCCGGATGAAGAAATTCTACTAGTTCTTTTAGATTATTAAAATTCTGAAAAATAAATTTTAATTTAGTAAAGAAAAATTGTTTTGAAAATTTTACTTATTTAAATTTAATTTATGAGGTAGTAGCAAAGTGATACAATTTTGTGTTCTTTATGTCTTGCATCCTTTCTCTCACTGACTGTCTCTGATGCATTAGTTTACAACATAAGTAAGTATATAGAACAGCAACTGTGTTTCACCAGAGTAGGAACTCATGACTTCCTACGCCAATTCTGACCACACATTGATAAAGGAAGGAATCATGTTAACAAATCTGTTTCTGCTTTCCTGAAAGACTACAGTATGGATTCAATATACCACAATAACTTGCATTACAACATACAAGGTATTTACAGAGGAGACAATGTCAATTCCATTTAGTTTTATTTATTTTTTTTAAATCCAATAGGTCAGCGCACCGTGAGTGATCGGTAAATGCACGGTGCGCGAACCCTATCGCCGCCATTTTGTGGATTCAGAAGAGAGTGAAAAATATAACTTTAAAATGTGGGAAGGGGGTATGGTAGAGTGTCCCTGACCACTTGGGCCTTCTCAGGGGGTCTTTCAAGGACTCCTAAGGTTAAAAATAATGTTTATTTTTAAAAAATAACAAAAAACACGATAGGTTCGCGCACGGGGAGTGCTCGGTGAGTGCTCCGTGCGCGGACTCGGTAAAAATTATTACAAAGAATAAAGTTAAAAAATATATTTGAGTGTTTACATGTTAGTTGGCTCTAAAAAGAGCCGTTGTGTTCATTGTGTTTTTTTTTGGTACCTACAAGTAAGTATTAATGCAGAGTCTGATGTTACAGAGAAAGATTCTGTTCTCTTCATCAGTGAAATGTACACCATCTGTCCTATAGATGCCTTGCATGTTGTAACACAAGTTGTTGTGGTACATACAACCCATTCCATAGTCTGTCATGTATGCAGAACAGATTTATTTACATGTTTCCTTGCTTTCTCAATCTGCGGACAAAATTGATTGGACTAATTACATTTTTGCCTTTGGCATATATTGGAATAGACAAAGCTAGTTTGAGGAAAAAGTGACATCAATTGTCCAAAGATGTCCTTCAATAGCATTTTCAGACAAACCCCAGTCAAAGTGCATAAGTCATTTCCACCACAGTGCACAATTATGAGGTCAGGGTGTGGGAGATGCATGAAGGATTTCACCAATGGTATCAATTGGTGACATCTCAGTCCTCTCTGGCCAAACCATAAAATATCCACATTTGGTAAATCAAGGTTTAAAATTCCTCTGTTTGTTGCATACCTTTTAGATTAGAATACAAAGCTGGGTCCTACAAACCATACTGAAAGCATTTTCAAGGCAGATCTGGTTGTACTCAGATGAGGGCTGTAAATGAAGTGGCAGTTGGAAAGCTTGCTGTTTAGAAAAAAAGAAGAGGACATTCACTGCACTTGAATCATAAGAAATGATTGGTGTTTTCTAAAAATGCAAAAGAGCTTATTAGGGTGCATAGTTTTGTTTTTTAAAAGAAGCAATTCTAATAGTTCAGAAAAGGTCATTGAAAGAAACATTGCACATGATAAGCTGTTATATTGAAAGCTCTAACAACCTTGCTGGAACTATTTGCAACGTAGTATGATGACCTTTTAAACTCTGTTCTTCCTTAGGTGGGAGTTACCATGGTAACAGGGTGAATGAGCAGTAGGGGGATGGGTGAATATTATGTGAGTTTGAAAGTGTGGAAATGTAGAACCAATTGAAATGTTAATTTAGTTTTGAAATAGTGTGGGAAGACATTTCATTGGTTATGAGCAGAAATAAGTGAGAAGAATGAGTGGGAAACTCTGCCATTTCTGTTTCTGAGCAGCAGTTCAGGGATTCTGCATAAGAAAATCTGGTGTGTGTTTCACAATGTTCTACATTTTTAAAAGTGATTTTAAAGGTGAGTAATGGTTCTTTTAATATGGAGAGAGTGCTGTTTGCAGTTTTGGGAAGAATAACAAGCATATTGGGCTTCATTACTGTTGTATTTTGAAAATGAGTCAGGTTTCTCAATTTATGTTATGCATATCTTACAGCATTTCATATTACAAAGCACGTACATGTCCACTCACACACAAGCAGTTGCCTACATTTTTCACCATCGGCGACCTAGGAAAAAACAGGCTCTCGAAGTCATAAATGTTTTAACTATCAGCTGACATTTCCTGTCTTCGATTACTGTTTGTTGCCTTTTTGAGTATTACACACAGTTGTTTTCAGAAGTTTGTCGGGTGTGCTCATTAGTTTGAGATTTTGCGGCGACTTTGGACTCATGCATGTAAGTCGAGCACCCCCCTGTTTTGCTGCTTAAACTGCCCTGACGAATCTGCTCTTTTTGCGGTCCATTATCTGCGCCCCCATTATTTACTGTTTACTTTTCTCTCTGTGACAGGATGAAGCAGTCATGCGTCGGGGCTCCTACTATATTTTTAACATCTTTCTGCCTATCTTTCCTTCTTCTGCACAGAAGGTCAGATAGAATGGAGCTTGGGGGATTTGCGCAGCTTTTCTTGCAGTGCACTGTACAAATCTGAGAGCTGCTACTTCTCTGAGATCAACCAAGGACTCAGTCTCGCGAACAAGCTAGCCAGCGTGGAAAGGGAACAATAGTTTGTGAGTAGTAAATAAAAGGTAGGGAGGTGCTGCGCTCTGTCCTGCAGAAAGCAAAGCAGAGACGGACACGGTGTGTGCTTCATGCAGTTGTTTGAGGCGTTAAATGCACTATTTGTGTCTTCGTCTTCTGCCTGTAGAACACGTTAGCTGCAAGCGACTCGTACTGTGATTTTTTTATTTTTCATTTAGATGCACCACATATGTCCTGGTAAACGTATAAGGGTCGAGCTGCTTTCCCCGGAGCTGTTAGTTCAAGTGTGATTGCCAGGAGGGAGCTTTCCCTCTGCGATATTAAAGCTGTAATATATATTCTGGGCAGATTGAGTTGTTGCATGTGACAAGGACGGGCGCGAGCTGGGATGCGGCCATGCGTTTGGAGCTAACACAGCACGGGTTTGATTATAACAGGCAGTGAGGGACATTCTTAATAATTAATAACACTGACATCTTACTTCCACAATCTATGCGACTAAGGTGGAAAATGTTACATTCACAACACACGTCGCCTTTTCATCCATTCTTAAAATATATTGTGTCATGAAATCTATCAGTATTTTTGACGACATATGAAAAGGCAAACACATGCATACCAAAGTTTTTAGCGTTGGCGCGCGGTTTTTAGGTGCAGGTAAGTTACCAAAATTGCTAAAACTGCTCAGAGCGCGCATCCTCTATTCAGCAGTTAATTTCGCTGTGCTTGAGAATGCGGCCTGAAAGACCCCAGTAGCATGGCTGAAGAAATGGCACTGGCTAAGTTACACCTCGTGAGCTCCGCGGTTGCAAATGAAGTGTGCTGTGGTCAGGAAATGAAAGCTACAATGGCCCTTGAACAAGAAGTTTATCAGCCGCCGCATCTGTCAAACAGGGGCTTGTCACATTCATCCTCCGCACGTCTGGTGTGACTGAACAACTTTCATGTTGTCAGTTCCATGCACGAGCCCAGGATCGTGAATATTTCTTAGCTATGTTCAGTCATTTTGGCATGCACGTTAATTCACTTTTACCGTAATCCGATTTTAATCTCGTTTAATGGCATACACATCTCCTTAAATGTGTGCCAAAAATATGAGAACACACGAAGTTCATTACCTACCAAGAATTAATTTCCGAAATAATAACGTGAATCAACAGAGTTATTGCAACTGGAGGTTTCCATTCTGTAGCAGCATAAAAAGCAATCATTATCATTGCACAGCCACAAACGCTCAGTTTATGGCCATCGGGAGAAGTGACTGCCGGTTACTCTGGCTTTCGTGAGTAGCGCAGGACACCAGGGCAGCCCTAGAAAAGAACGGACGTGAACAACAGTGATGGTTAGGACACTTCAGTTCATCCCAGCCACTGTTAATTACCTGGGGTCTGAGCAGGGGTCATCCAATGATTGAGAAGAGGCATCATGGGGAAGCCATATTTATAAAAATGTCTCCTGCTGCCTCACTCACATTGTGAAGTATTAATGATATCCACCCTCAAAATATAAAAATGATACATCACATCCTACTGCAACCGCCCCACTCCCATCCTCCATCAGTATTCTTCCACTCATGAAATAAGAAATACTATCTATTGGCCTAACAGCCATACCAACTCTCCAGTCCTCACTAAGAAAGGTCTGCCATCCCAATTTAACTTTTCTCCTCCTCGCTATGACTTCCATAGACTTCCCAGGGGTATTCCTGCAAATTTTTGGGCCTTTTTACTCCAAATTTGACAGAAAAGCTACAGGAGCAGATTTTGACTTCCAGAGCTTTGGCAATGTGAATTCAATTCAGAGAGAGTAGGAACATCATCACCTACATTCACAAACACTTCCATCAGGCTGGGCAAGGGAAGGGAAGGATTTAGGAGACACTGCTGCATGCCTCTGTTGCCTGCTTGTGATCGGGTTTTGTGTGCCTATGTTGCCTGCTTGTGATCGGGTTTTGTGTGCCTCTGTTGCCTGCTTGTGATCCAGTTTTGTGTGCCTCTGTTGCCTGCTTGTGACCCGGTTTTTTGTGCCTCTGTTGCCTGCTTGTGCCTCTGTTGATTGCCTGTGACCCGGTTTTGTGTGGCTCTGTGTGTGAGTGTGTGTGGCTCTGTGTGTGTGTGTATGGGTGCAAATGCAATAGGTGTCGCATTTGCGAGAGATTAGGCGATTCGCATTGTAAATGACAATGCCATTTATTTATCTGTTTTCAAAGCCAACACATAAATAAAAATGTTTTCATTTACAATTCTAATAGCTCTAACTTTTGCAAAGGCGAGATAGTTGCATTGTAAATGCTTGTTGTATATTCTATCTCAATTTATGCCATTAGTAAAATCCTGTATACATTTCTCAAGGCATTTCATATTCTTGTCTGTGTGCCAATTTTATTACTCTGCATGCGTTTTCTGCTTGCACCCATGTCAGACATTGAGCAAGGGGCTTGTAAATATGCCTCTCTTTTTTGTATTTTGTATCTCAATTTATGTCATTAGTAAAATCCTTTACGCATCTCTCACAGCATTTCATATTCTTGTTCTCAGGACACCACCGCGCCGCACGGCCACCAGCTGTGTGTGTGCCCCTCGCCTCGCTGCTGCCCGTAGCCTTGCTGTGTCTCCCTCTCTGTTCCCTGTCCCTACGACGTATTTTGCGTGCGTGTGCTGGGCTGTATTTAACCTTCTTTTCATTTGCTAATTGATTTTTCCTTTGTTTTATATCGTCACTGCTGTCCCCTGCATGCTGTTGTGTAGGCTTCGTGGTTGTTTACAGGTTGTTTACAGTTCCCCTGTGCCCGCCCCGCTCCCTGCTCCCCGCTTCCCGCCACCGTCAAGCGGCCATGCCCCCTTTTTGTTTTGTGCCCTCCCCGCTCCCGCCTCCCAGCTGCTCCTCCCTCCCTCCCAGTTGGTCATAAATGGCGACCGCGCGGCGCAGGTGAGTGTGACCTGTTCTCAGGACACCCCCGCGCCGCACGGCCACCAGCTGTGTGTGTGCCCCTCGCCTCGCTGCTGCCCGTAGCCTCGCTGTGTCTGCCTCTCTGCTCCTTGTCCGTACGACGTATTTTGCGTGCGTGTGCTGTATTTAACCTTCTTTTCATTTGCTAATTGATTTTTCCTTTGTTTTATATCGTCACTGCTGTCCCCTGCACGCTGTTGTGTAGGCTTCGTGGTTGTTTACAGTTCCCCTGTGCCCGTCCCGCTACCTGCTCCCCGCTTCCCGCCGCCATCCAAGCGGCCATGCCCCCTTTTTGTTTTGTGCCCTCCCTGCTCCCGCCTCCCAGCTGCTCCTCCCTCCCTCCCACTTGGCCATAAATGGCGACCGCGCGGCGCAAGTGAGTGTGACCTGTTCTCAGGACACCCCGCGCCGCACGGCCACCAGCTGTGTGTGTGCCCCTCGCCTCGCTACTGCCCGTAGCCTCGCTCTACCTGCCTCTCTGTTCCCTGTCCCTACGACGTATTTTGCGTGCGTGTGCTGTGCTGTATTTAACCTAGTTTTCATTTGCTAATTGATTTTTCCTTTGTTTCATATTGCCACTGCTATCCCCTGCACGCTGTTGTGTAGGCTTCGTGTTTGTTTACAGTTCCCCTGTGCCCGCCCCGCTCCCCGCTTCCCGCCGCCGTCCAAGCGGCCAGGCCCCCTTTTGGTTTTTGTGCCCTCCCCTCTCCCGCCTCCCAACTGCTCACCCCTCCCTCCCACTTCGCCATAAATGGCGAACGCGCGTACGCGCAGCAGGCGCGCCGATTGTGCGCCAAAGGCACGCCAAAGGCAAGCCCGTCTGCGCCCATCCGCGCCTGGACCGCACCCAGTTCCAGGACCCCTGGTCCCCAGCGATGCAAGACGACCCGACAGACCTACGACACCGCGGCCCTGAACGTACTCAATGCCGGCCGAAACCCCACCTGCTGCCGAGCCGCCCCAAGACGCATTCACGGACCCTTCACCTGCACAACCTGCAAGTTCTCCTGCCTCCGAACCTGCACCATGCCCGCCAAGCCAAACTCCTGCAGCGACCTCAAGTGCATCCTGCTCAACACCCGATCCGTCCACAGACACGCCGTAGAACTCTGGCACCTCCTCGACACAACATCACCAGACATCACCTTCCTCACTGAAACATGGTTGAACGCCTCCTCAGCCCCTGACATCGCCATCCCCATCCCGGATGGATACAAGATCATAAGGAGGGACCGCATCAACCATCCATCGTCCACAAGAACACCATCCGCATCACGACCGACACCGACAACACCCTTGCCACCGCCGAACACCTCCCTTCCAGATTCACACTGACCCAAAGACGACCCTCAGAGGCACCCTCATCTACCGACCCCCGGGACCACGCACGCAATTCAGTGAAGACATCGTGGACTTCATCAGCCCTTATGCCCTCCCCTCCGCCGACTACATCCTCCTAGGGGACCTCAACTTCCACCTGGAGAACAACAAGGACCGCAACACCGCCACCAGTGGAGAAGTGTGGCTCAATGGTTAGAGCGGCAGACCCTGATGCAGAGGTCTAGCCCGGGACCAGGGTTCAATTCCCTGCCTTGGCGGTTCTTGGGAAAAAAATTCCACGGACCTGATAATTCTCGCCTCGTGCCTATTCCAATCATGGAGTCCCACTCTGCAACTCTGGGCAATAGCTTGCTTAATCTCCACAACGGCCCCCACAACGCTAAGGATGCCTGGCCTCCACCTTGGGGGTGCCCAGGAGTGGACGCCTCACAGGGAAAGCCAGGATGGGTTCCACGTGAACAACAACACACCTGCCTATGCTGAGCAGTTTTCTTTGGAACAATACTTTGGTAAATGTGCATGAACAATAATCATGAACAATGGCTTTTGAAATTGCAACGTTTCTTTTAATTCTTTTGCAGACTATTTTGCTTTTTAGTCTTTTGCAACCACAGCGGTATTCGTACAATCACCTTGAGACCCTTGCGGGTGAGTAGTGCACTATACAAGTATCAATTTACATTTACATTTTTTTTTACCCTGATGGACAACCTCGCCAACCTCGGCCTCAAGCAACTGGTCAACACCCCCACCCACTACGCCGGCCACACGCTTGATCCCGTCTTCTCATCCAGCAAGCACATCAGCTTCAGCCACTCCACCGAACTCTACTGGACCGACCACAGCTGCGTTCACTTCAGATTCATAAAAACCACTACCCACCACCACCCGCAACAGGTTCCCCACAGAAGCTGGAGCAAGATTACCGCCGACCAGCTCACCACCTCCCTCAGCCAGAACCCACCAGCCCGCACATCAGACTTCAACGAAGCAGCTCGCAACCTCATGCAGTGGCTGACCGCTGACCGCCTGCTCCAATGACCTCGCACCACTGAAGAACCGTCCCAGCAGATCCAGAAGCAAGAAAGCCCCCTGGTTCACCGACGAACTCAAAGACTCCAAGAAGACCTGCCGCACCCTCAAGAAAGCCTGGCTCCATGACTGGACCACTGACAACATGACCGCCCTCAAACACGCCACCCGCAAGCACCATCAGCTCATCCGCACCACCAAGAAGAAATCACTGAAGGAGCGACTGGACAACAAAGCCCACGACAGGAAGGAACTCTTCAGCATCGTCAAGGAATTCTCCAAACCCAGCACCGGCAACAACGACATCACCCCTTCACAAGATCTCTGCGACGCCCTCGGCTTGTTCGTCCACCGCAAGATTGCCGACATCCACAACAGTTTCGGCGCACCATCCACGCACCCAACCACCAAACCAATGAACCCCACCACCACCCTCCGCACCTGGACCACGGTGACCACCGAAGACACAACCCACACGATGAACACCATCCACTCCGGCTCACCATCTGACCCCTGCCCCCACCACGTCTTCAACAAGGCCGACTCCACCATCGCACCTCAACTCCGGGAAATCATCAACACCTCCTTCAACACCGCCACCTTCCCGGAGAGCTGGAAGCATGCCGAGCTCAGCGCCCTACTGAAGAAACCAACAGCGGACCCCACGACATCAAAAACTTCTGACCCATCTCGCTCCTCCCTTTCCCCGCCAAAGTCATCGAGAAGATCGTCAACAAACAGCTTGCCGCCTTCCTCGAGACGAACGGATCCATCGACCCCTCGCAGTCCGGTTTCAGAGCCAACCACAGCACCAAGACCGCCCTCATCGCAGCCACCGACGACATCTGAGTCCTGCTTGACAACGGGGAAACAGCGGCACTCATCCTCCTGGACCTCTCTGCAGCATTCGACGCTGTCTGCCACCGCACCCTAGTCCAACGCCTCGACAACACCGGCATCCAAGAGAAGGCACTGAAGTGGATCATCTCATTCCTCGCCGGAAGAACACAGAGAGTCCGCCTACCCCTGTTTTGATCCGAGGCCACCGAAGTCATCTGTGGAGTCCCACAAGGATCATCACTCAGCCCCACCCTTTTCAACATCTACATGAGACCGCTAGCCGCCATCGCACGCCAACACAACCTCAACATCATCTCCTACGCCGACGACACCCAGCTGATCCTCTCCCTCACCAGAAACCCCGACACCGCCAGAACCAGCCTACACGAAGGGATGAAAGACGTCGCTGAATAGATGAAGAACAGTCGCCTGAAACTGAACTCAGACAAGACGGAAGTCCTCATCCTGGGACCATCACCCTCCGCCTGGAACGACTCCTGGTGGCCCCCAGCCCTGGGCTCCGCCCCCAAGCCAACAGACCACGCACGCAACCTGGGCTTCATCCTGGACTCCTAACTCTCGATGACCAGACAAGTCAACGCCGTATCCTCATCATGCTTTCACACCCTTCGCATGCTTCGCAAGATCTTCCGATGGATCCCGACCAAAACCAGGAAGACGGTCACCCAGGCCCTCGTCACCAGCCGACTGGACTACGGGAACACCCTCTACGCCGGAACCACAGCCAAGCTCCAGAAAAGACTCCAACGCATCCAGAACGCCTCCGCCCGACTCATTCTGGACATCCCCCGACGCAGCCACATCTCCGGCCACCTAAGGGACCTGCACTGGCTCCCTGTTGACAAGAGGATCACGTTAAGGCTCCTCACCCACGCACACAAGTCTCTCCACGACCTGGGCCCCAAGTACCTCAACGACCGCCTGACCTTCTACACACCCACCCGCCAGCTACCGTCCACCAGCCTTGCCCTCGCAACCGTACCACGCATCCGAAGAGCAACCTCCGGAGGCAGATCCTTCTCCTACTTGGCGGCCAAGACATGGAAGTCTCTCCCCATCCACCTCCGGCTGACCCAGGACCACCTCGCCTTCAGGAGACAACTCAAGACCTGGCTGTTTGAGCAGTAGCGGACCCCTTCTCCCAAGCGCCTAGACACCCTTCCGGGTGAGTAGCGCGCTATACAAATGCTATGATTGATTGATTGTTTGTGTGCAAATTTTATTACTCTGCATGCATTTTCTGCTTGCACCCATGTCAAATATTGCACAAGGGGCTTGGAAATATGCCTCTCTTTTTTGTATATTCTTTCTCAATTTATGCCATTAGTAAAATCCTTTACACATCTCTCACAGCATTTCATTTTCTTGTCTGTGTGCCAATTGTATTACTCTGCATGCGTTTTCTGCTTACACCCAGGTCAGACATTGCGCAAGGGGCTTGTAAATATGCCTCTCTTTTTTGTATTTTGTATCTCAATTTATGTCATTAGTAAAATCCTTTACGCATCTCTCACCGCATTTCATATTCTTGTTTGTGTGCCCATTTTATTACTCTGCATGCATTTTCTGCTTGCACGCATGTCAAATATTGCACAAGGGGCTTGTAAATATGCCTCTTTTTTTGTATATTCTTTCTCAATTTATGTCATTAGTAAAATCCATTACGCATCTCTCACAGCATTTCATATTCTTGTCTGTGTGCCAATTTTATTTCTCTCCATGGATTTTCTGCTTGTACCCATGTCAGACATTGTGCAAGGGGCTTGTAAATATGCCTTTCTTTTTTTGTATATTCTATCTCAATTTATGCCATTAGTAAAATCCTTTACACATTTCTCAAGGCATTTCATATTCTTGTCTGTATGCCAATTTTATCACTCTGCATGCATTTATTGCTTGTACCCATGTTAAACATTGCGCAAGAGGCTTGTAAATATGCCTTTCTTTTTTGCATATTCTATCTCAATGTATGCCATTAGTAAAATCCTTTGCGCATCTCTCAAGGCATTTCATATTTTTGTCTGTGTGCCAATTTTATTACTCAGCATGCATTTTCTGCTTGCACCCATGTCAAACATTGCACAAGGGGCTTGTAAATAAGCCTCTCTTTTTTGTATATTCTATCTCAATTTATGCCATTGGTAAAATCCTTTACGCATCTCTCAAGGCATTTCATATTCTTGTCTGTGTGCCAATTTTATAACTCTGCATGCATTTACTGCTTGTACCCATGTTAAACATTGTTGAAGGGGCTTGTAAATATGCCCCTCTTGATCTTATATTCCATCTCAATGGATGCCTTTAGTGAAATTCTTTATGCTTCTCCCACACCATTTCATATTGTTTTCTATCTGCTATTCCTATCCATCTCCAAATATTCACTGCTTGCACCCATGTTAAAGGTTGCGCAAGGCGCTTGTAAAAAAGGAACATATTTACAAGCCAGTGTGTTCCTTGTCAAAAAACGTAAAGCCAGACATTTCAACAAAAAACATTTAGGATGGTAAATCGTTTTAGACACAAAGAGTGAGATGAGACACACACACAAACAGACAGATGGTGTAGGCAGAGATTGAGATGACACACACATACAAACAGAGAGATGGTGGAAGGAGAGAGTGAGATGAGGCATGCAAAGAGGGAGATGGTGCAGGCAGAGAGTGATATGAGACACACAAAGAGAGATGTGAACTAGTGTTTATATTGTTTATTTAATGTAATTGCTATGTGCTATGTTAGTAGTGGTCAACAATATGTTATATTTTTCTTTTCAACAGATTGTAAATATCTACAGAGTCATAATAGATTATGCCTACGAAGAACCGCAAACAAAGAGTTTATAAGCAAGCTTTATCAATCAAGAGGACTGAATTAGAAGATTCATCCAGAAGACAATCTTCAGAGAAAAGAAAAAATGCTCCTGGTAATGCACCTGTGCTTCCTGTTTTTTTGCAGGATAACTTGAATGGACTCTTGTGCAAAGGTTATTAGTTTCTGACAACAAATGCATTGCATCATTAAATTCTTAAGTTCAGGTTGGATATTTGCAACCATTGATGCTTGCATTTGTGGTGCTGTTGCTTCAGTAGAAGTGCTGGGAGCTGAGCCCTGCTCCTCTGATGATCTTTTTATTACAGCTTTTCTCCAATTGTTTGGGTGTATATTACAGACATGGCATTCCATGCTAAAAGTTCCAAAGATGCACTGTTTCTGTGGATTCCCTCTTGAAAGTACTGTGTGACAGATTTTACATGTGACAAGAGGCACATTTACCTTTTTATTTCTTTCTGTTTTTTTTTAAATTTCCGTACTATGGACTCTCTCTGTGTTCTAGGGGTTTCAGGAACAAACTCTTCTGAAGATGAAGTAGAAGAATAAACTGTTTACACAAAAGAATTGTTGCATCTCTGGTTCCTGTTCTTCTGCAAAATTACAATGGACTGTTGTCCAAAGGCTACTAATGTATTGCAATGTATGCATTGCATCATTAAATGTTTCAGTTCTGGCTGAATGTTCGCCACCATTGAAGATGGCATTAGTGGTACTCCGGTTCTTGCTGTAGGTGTACTAGGAGAAGAGTCCTGCTCCTGAGATCTTTGCACCACAGCTCTACTCCAATTGTTGGGGTGTATATTTTTTACATGGCGTTCCATGCTGTGGGTTCTTAATGAATATTTCTTATTAGGATTTCCTCTAGATAACACTGTGTCACAGATCTTGCAGATGACCAGTGGTGTATTTACTTTCTTCTGATGTTCTGGAAAGCTGAAAAACTTCCAGACTATGGACTCCTTCTTCTTACTTGGGTGAGGATCCTCTTCAACAAAGTCTTCCTTAGAAGAATGGTCAGTCATTTTGAAGTATTTTTCTGTAGCTAGGAGCTGTAGAAAAAAGGTGTTGCTTCTCTGAAAGCCAAAGAAGAATGATGAACATGGGAGGGGTCTTTCAACAATTGGAGTAGGAAGTATTATAAACCAATTAAATCTTTTGGTTTAAGGTCACATGGTTGGACGTAAGCTTACAGAGCGTTTACGTTGCGTTTACGGAGCGCTTACGTAAGCTTACGTTGCGTTTACTCTCTATTTACGGAGCGCTAAAGTCATCTTACGATGCGTTTGCGTGGTAAGCACCCTCGTGAGATTTATAATTGCTTAAATAAAGTTATATATGGTCTTTAAAACTTTAAATTAACATGTTCTTTATTATCCCAGATAATGTGTACCTTTACATTGTGCAATGAATATGTACATATAACTATTTAAAGTTTATAAAACTTTCGGGGGTAAGAGCTCGAAGCTTTCATGGTGCGCGGACAGAGCTCTTACGTTGCGTGCACTTGTGACCTACCCTCGCGAGATTTGTTACTACTTCAAAAAGTAATATACTGTTGTTAAAAGTTTAAAAAAAACATTTTCTACATTAAAGCAGATATTTTCTACCGTTAAAATCTACGTTAAAAATGTAGATATTATGTTTTAGAAACTTAAAAAAAATTGTCAGGGTAAGAGCTCAGAGCGTTCACGGAGCACAAACCCTGTAATCATATAAAAAAAACCTTGAAAATAAAAATTATATATATATTATATTAAATATATATCTTCACTGAAAAAATCATAGGTTTCAAGCCTTACATAGTTAGGTATTAGCATTTAAAAAACCTTTCAAATTCACTGAAAAAAACCATAGGTTTCAGGTCATATATAGTTAGGAATTAGCATTTAAAAAACCTTGCAAATTCACTGAAAAAACTAAAGGTTTCAGGTCATATATAGTTAGGAATTAGCATTTAAAAAACCATTGAAATTGCTCCTATATAGTTAGTTGTACTAACTATATTTCGCTCACCCGCAATCCACTGCTGATGATGTCACATATTACATCATTAATGAAATGGACAGTGACATCACTGATGACATCTCAAATGACATCACTGATGACATCACTGATGACATCTCAATTGACATCACTGATCACATCACTGATGATATCATTCATGTGATAATACGATGCACCTCTTCACACTCTAATATAACCTTTGATACACCCAGTGTTAAACACAGACTACCATTCTTGAGATCATTGACACACCAATACCAGTTACTACATATGCACACACTGATTGTTAGGTCTATACACACATCCAATCATTTACCCATAGAATCACTCAAACATACAGTCACTCATCAATACAACACTATCATCTGCACTCAAACACCTATACAGACACTCACACTCTGCCACTCATCCATGGAGTTGCTCACACATCTAGTCAGTAATGCAAAGAAACAATCACACTTTCATTTCCCCAACTATACAGTTATACACACACCTTACTTATTCAAACATATAGAAACACATACTTACTTTGCTATACAATTACTGATACAAGTACACAATGATCCATACAGCCACTCACAAAATCAGTGGCTCTTATGTATAGTCATTTATGTATGCCAGCTCCCCACACACAAACTCAGTCTCCCATACAAATACTCGGGCAACCAATCAATAACATATATAGCCACTCATATAGCTACTGATCAACACATGCAGTAGCTTACACAACAACAGACATACTGATGCACACATTCAGACAGTTTAGTCACTAATAATCACAAAAGAGAATGGACACTTGTATCTACAATAACCAATGGTTATTACTTGACAACCCTCATAGATGCTATGATTTTGTTGTTGCGGTGTATCTTTTATCCGCCCCTTCTCTAGCGTCATGGCATAGTCATCGGGCTGTCAAGTGACGTGCTATATGCCTGCCTCACCCGAGGCAACCTCTGGCAAGTGTAGAAGTGTCCATAGATGATTAGGACTGTCCCAGAGGAATTGACAGCAGTGCCAATAAGTGGATATAAAAGCAGTGTTGCATCGGGAAACCAAATTTATTATAAGAAAATGCACACTGTTAATTAAAAAGGAAAAATAGTGGTATATTCGGTAATCGAGTTACAGGACTACCATATAACTCTATCAAAAGGTCAACATGTTTCAGCTCTATATGGCCCACAGGGGTCTGTAGAGCTTTAGACCCCTGTCCTGTCCATTCTCTTTTGTGATTATTAAGGTACCTATTCAGGGGAACTGAATGGACGTTATTTCCTCTTCCCTCTTTTGATAAGAGTTTAGTCACTAACCCATGCATTCAGTAAGACACATTTAATCACTCACTCATACATTCAGTCATGTACCTACTAAATCCTTTATCCAGACACTTATACATCCACTCATTTTTCAATATGTAAAACTTATTTAAACTTTATAGAAACACACAGTCACTGGATGATTTTTAAATGTTTTAAGGGAAAATCATTCCTTTCTCCCCTGCGATAAAAAATCATTCTAATATTTCATTGTAAATGATATTTTAATTTTGTGACTTTTATGGTTATTGTTCTTTTTTAACCGAATAAAGTACTTGAACTGAACACTGGATGATGTCATCAGTGATGTCATTTGAGATGTCATCTGTGATGTCATCAGTGATGTCACTGACCATGTCATGAGTGATGTAATATGTGACATCATCAGCAGTGGATTGCGGGTGCGCAAAATATAGTTAGTACTTTCAATGTTTTTGCAATGCTAATTCCTAACTATATATGACCTGAAACCTATGGTTTTTTCAGTGACGTACTATCGTCTGAAACGCGTAAGGCTAAGATACTTTCCTTGTGTATTTGCAGACTGCGATGTTGCCTTTATCGATGGAGATTGACTGATGGAAATATGCATCCTAAGCTTTGGCAAAGGTGGAACTCAATATATATATATATATATATATATATATATATATATATATATATATATATATATATATATATATATATATATATATATATATATATATTCAATGAAAAAACCATGGGTTATAGAACATATATAGTTAGGAATTGGCATTTATAAAACCTTATTTTACTCACACAAAACCAATGAAATTCCATATATAGTTAGTTGCACTAACTATATATCGCGCACCCGCAATCCACTGCTGATGATGTCACATATTACATCATTCATGACATGGTCAGAGACATCACTGATGACATCACTGATGACATCATCCAGTGACTGTATGTTTCTGTAAAGTTAAAATATGTCTTACATATTGAAGAATGAGTGGATGTATAAGTGTCTGGATGAAGGATTTAGTAGGTGCATGATGGACTGTATGAGTGAGTGATTAAATGTGTCTCACTGAGTGCATGGGTTAGTGACTAAACTGTCTTAATTTGTGCATCATTATGTCTATTGTTCTGTAAACTGTTGCATGTGTTGATCAGTAGCTATATGAGTAACTATATGGGTTATTGATTGGTTGACAAAGTATTTGTATGGGAGACTGAGTGTGTGTGTGGGTGGCTGGGAGGTGTATGACTCTGTGCATAGATGTGTGAGCAGTTGATTCACTAGATGTATGGTTTCAAAAGTGCATGTGGAAACAGCTGTATGGGCGGTTGACTGTGTGCATGAGTGTATTGGTGAGTGAATGGATATCTCATTGCTACATGTCAAAGTAAGTACATATGTAAAACACAGTACATGTGAGAGTTGACATATATAAATAACTGTGCATAAGAGCCAGTGAATGTGTGAGTGGCTGTATGGATCATTGTGAACTTGTATCAGGGATTGTATAAGCGAGTAAATATGTGTTAGTATATGTTTGAATAAGTAAAGTTTGTATAACTGTATAGTTGAGGAAAAGGAGGTGTGATTGATTCTTTGCATGACTGACTAGGTGTGTGAGTAACTCCATGGATGAGTGACAGTCTGTGAGTGTCTGTTTATACTGATTGTATTTAAGGTTATATTAGAGTCTGAAGAGGTTCATCGTATAATCACATGAATGATATCATCAGTGATGTGATCAGTAATGTCAAATGAGATGTCACCAGTGATGTCATCAGTGATGTCATTTGAGATGTCATCAGTGATGTCACTGACCATGTCATGAATGATGTAATATGTGACATCATCAGCAGTTGATTGCGGGTGCGCGATATATAGTTAGTGCAACTAACTATATATGGAATTTCATTGGTTTTGTGTGAGTGAAATAAGGTTTTTTAAATGCTAATTCCTAACTATATATGTTCAATAACCCATGGTTTTTTCATTGAATTTTCATGGTTTTGTAAATGCTAATTCCTAACTATATATGGTCTATAACCTATGGTTTTTTCAGTGAATTTCATTGGTTTTTTAAAAGCTAATATCTATAGCCGTAAAATGTATTCTTCTTTATATCTTAAAATATATTTCACATGTTTTTATACAATTTTTAAAAAAAAATGTTTGTTTCGCTCCCAGTCCGCGAACCGGTTAGCTGCCCGTTAGCTCAATTTGGAGCCGCGACTCGGTCCGCGAACCGGTAAACGTTCCGTTTGCGTAACTGTTACGTTAGCATGACGTTTTGCATTGTCGCGTAATACGTCATTGGACGCGCCAAGTTAGCGGACCCGGAAGCGGACCGGAAAGCGGCGCAAAGCGCAAAACGTAAACACAGCAGGTCATGTGACTCGGTAATAACACTTTTCATTGGTTCATTTCACTTTTGGTTTCCTAATGATGTAATACTAGGTCATGTGATCTAAAATTAACACTTTTCATTGGTTTAGAACTTTTGCTTTTCCCAAATGATGAAAACCCCTCCTTCTTTCCTCACTCTGACTTTCATCTTGGTGAGAGAAAGACCCTTTATTAACATTGAGATATGGCTTCATTAGTAGCTTCAGCTGGTTCTAACCCACCACCTCCACCAGATTCAAGGAAGAGAGGACCACCTGCTGAAGTAATTGTACAACAAGAAGAGGAAGAACAGGAATAGGAGGAAGAGCCACTGTTTTTGCCAGAAGAGCCCAGGAGGTATAATAGGAAGGAGAACTACATTTGGCAATTTTTCAAATTTCCTGAGGGACAAAAAAAAGTAAATGCACGCTATGTGTTTTGCCGTATTTGCAATGATAGACTGTCCAGGGGGACTGATAAAAAATACAGTTACGGCAATTACACTATGCATCGGCATATGAGTAGGTGGCATCCAAACAACTATAGTGCTGCCCAGCTACGTGATGAGCAACAAAATCCCCCTGCGATGGCCAGAAGGTCGGTTGTTCAAGAAGTGACGGGACCAGAGGCGAGGGAGATGGTCCCAAACATACAAATGAAGTTTGGGGAAGTGAAGCAAGTGTGCATGCGCTGTAATCAACTCATTTGCTACCGAGAAAGTAGCATTACTCTAATTACCAAAGCTATTGATAATCATGTTTGCCCGAAACGCCCCTGTTGAGCCCTTTTCAATGAATCGTTTTTGTTTCCCCCCCCCCCAAAAAAACAAAAACAAATCAAAATGTTCAGAAAATACAAAAAAATACAAAAAATGTTCTGAAAAATAATGAAAAAAATTTAAAACAACAAAAACAAAAAAAAAGTTCTTTTCAGAACTACCTCCCCATTATAAAAAAATTGGTAGAATTTTTGGAACTCTGCCAACTTCTATTTCTTTTAGTTCGCTTCCCGGTTCGCACTCCGGTACGCGAACCGGGAGCGAATCAAAAACATTTTTTTAAAAAAAAGAACAGTAAGTATAAGGGAAGGAAACAGACAGTTATGTTAAAAGAAAGACAGCTATAGGGAGTAAACAAAAGATACTGCTCCCCGCAATCCACTGCTGATCATGTCACATATTACATCATTCTTAACAAGGTCAATGACATCATCAGCAGTGGATTGCGAGTAACAGTATCTTTTGTTTACTTCCTATAGCTGTCTTTCTTGTAACATAACCATCTGTTTCCTTCCCTTATACTTACTGTTCTTGTTTTAAAAAAAAATTTGTGATCAAAACCCATACTACTCAAGGTTGCATATCAAATGTATGCTTGTTGAAGAATACAGAGGAGATAATACATGTGAAGGCCTACCATTGAAGTAAAACATGTCCACTTCACTCTTAAACAACGGCCAGACCTCTTCTGTGTCCATAGACAGACCTAAACTTCATCTGCACAATGTCATTCGTAAACTTAGAAAACACAAGTAATGTAATTGAAAAACGTGGAGTTTGTTTTGCTCATTTCAGATTCACATCACCTGTGTTGCCTTTGCTTAGGTATCTCATAGTGCAGATGTAGTCCAGCATAAAAAAACAGTACCCAGAAGTGCAGCAGTGTATGCATTAACTTTCATATTTACAGAAGCCTCAGTTTCTCCATGTCTACCTCACATTTCTAAATGTATATCATAAGTACAAAAAGTCGAACATTAATTATACATGTTAAATGGTTTATTTTTGCTGTTCTCAGAATGTATCAAATTTCACTTAAATCAGTGACTTGAAGGTATTCATCATGTAACAGCGGGGAAAAAAAACACAATCAAAATGATTGTGTTTAAAAAACCCATACAACTTTAGAAATTTGAATTCAAAACTCCTTAAAATTAACTTACTTTCCATAACGTCGAAGGATGTCCTATGAACAGCGAACACTCTGTTGTGCTATTAATATTTTCAGCCCGCCACTTTCTGAAAGAAAACCTCCATCGTTTTGAAAAATATGTTACATACAATAAAAGACTTTTCACATTCTACCACATGTTTCCACATGGCCAAATCATGTTGCAGCGATTTCCAACTCTTGTAATTCTTGTAATCAAATCCCGTCATTTTCTATTTTCGCAACTTTCAAAAAGAAAACATTTAAGATTACTTTCACAATCCTGGACTACTAATATCTTACCCTTCTTGCTCACTCATGTTCTACTTTTCCTATGACACTGATACTGCTTACTATGAAGCAGACTTACTTGCATCAGGTTTATATAGTTGGATTTTTAAAATGACATTATAATTAAAAGTTTTAGACCAATAATCTAGACAGCATTGCAGACTTACATTCCCTCTACTTCATGAACCTTTTGCAATTCCTCAGAGGAAATCCAGAGATTCTTTCCTTAAAATATTGGTTTTAAAAACACCAGGTAAGAATTTTTAAGGTCAAACAGCAATTTTTTTTTGAAAGTTACAACAGAATCGTTGCAGAATGACCAGCCGTTTCTAGACTTTAAATAAGCTGTGTAATGTCCTAATGTTGTTGAAGGACCATCGTGATAGATAATTGCTACAGTTACAAAAGTCCTTCCTGATATTGACAGCTGCGAAGCAACAACATTTTTTATTAAAGTTGACAATTTTGATCCATCAGGCCTACATCGTTGGATCATTAAAATGACATACTGGCCATATCTTCGTATAAATAATGTGGACAGCATTGCAGACTTGCATTGGCTACACTCCATGTTGTGATCAGCTGCTTTCACTAGCTTATTAAAGGAGACTGATTTACTGTCTGGCAAAGTTAAATATATATATCTTTCAGAGTCTACACTAGTAGTACTTGAAAATGTACAGTTCTCGCAGTCATGCTGCCATTGATAAGAAAGCCCAAACAGGTGATCTACATCTACACCCTCATCTTGCAATACATCAAGCATATACATTAAAAACTCCTGACAATCATGCTGATTATTTTCAGAGAAGTCTGTTTGACCTGAACATTCATCTAACAGATAACGAACTTCAGACACACTTTCTACTTTTGTTCGATCAGTGCTACATTTCTCTAACACAGAATTCAACAAACAGCATAAACTTTGTTCCGAATTGAACCAGAACTGTTTTCAAATTGAAAACCGACAACATCTTCAACAGAATCCATTTTCTTTCTGCTTACAATTTTCGGTTCATCAACTTTTGGGCTTTTTGCTACAACCTCCCTACTATTACTGATATTTCTTCGTTTACGGCCTACCACACGTTTCTCAAACAAAGGATATTGTGGCAAATGTGGCGCATACTCTCTTCTTAACCTATTGTATTCCTTAACACAATCTAGATCAGCACAAATGTTTGTGACATCACAAACAATCAAGTACAATCCCGATAAAGTTCTAACTCGTGACAATGCCACATATGCCATACCCTCCTTGAACACCGAACTGCCAATATTCACCAATGCACTATCTACACTTAAACCTTGCAATTTATGGATTGTCACCGCATATGCCAAGCAAACAGGAAATTGTTTACGGCGAACATATAAGTCTTTAACAAGCAAAAACCTAGCAGAACAACGACCAATTAGCTGTACTTCCTCAATGCCATCAAATTTTAAAATTCAATTCCATCTTTACTTTTGTATCTCTCAAAATCAACAACATTACCCATTGATCCATTTACCAGACCTCTTTCAACATGTAAATTCCTTCTCAAAATGATTCGGCAATTTAAACACACATTCAAAGTCTTTTCAAAACCCGCTGTTTTAGATATAGTCTTCTCTAATGAATCCAATTTTGATTTCAAATTCTCAGACAAAATAATTGTTGATCCCATATGCTCTATTCTGTCAATAGCTTCAAGTTTCACAATCTCTTGCTTTTCTAAATTCAACATTTTGTTGTTGAAGATGGCACATTCTGCAAGAGTTGGCATCAAACATATTCCGGATTTCTTCTCAGTAATTTTCTGAAAAATATTCTCAGGCACAACGTCTTGTTCTGGATATAAATTTGACAGTAATCGTGCATTTAAAGCTTCTTTCCCATGCTCGGTCACTTTTCCAATTCTAATATCTTGTAGAATATTCTTGTAATCTTCATCCTTTGCCTGACGCATATTTTCATGCAGTTCAGCATAATTGAAGTTTAACAATATATTGACGTTGCCAATGCTCCCTAGGCACTTCCTGGTATCTTTATGCGTGAGTATTTTGAACACAGGTTGTCCTTTTACTGGTGTCAACTGCAGAAGATCTCCAAAAACAATGATGTGTTTGCCACCAAATACCACATCATACTCAGTTTTAAGAACTTCTTGCATTCTCAAATGCACAAAGGCAAGCATGACATTGGAAACCATGCTTACTTCGTCAATGATAAGAAGTTTCATTTTCCTCAAGACTCTTGAAACTTCACAACAAGCATCCCCAGATAACTTGTGGTATTGTAATTTGTTGTCATGCTCCACTGGCAGCATCAGTAGACGATGCAAAGTAATACCTTTAATGTTATGTGCTGCCAGTCCAGTAGGAGCGGTAACAACACAAGACAGCGATGACTCAGTCCTTTTGCTGCAAATAACAAGAAATTGCTTTAATAAGGAAACTTTTTCCAGTTCCCGCTTCTCCAATCACGTACAGTCGGACAGGCTTCAACGACGTACATGAGCACTCTTTCTTCTCATGACTTAATCCATGATCAATTTGCTTGGTAACTTCGTCATATATTTTCCTCTGCTCAACGTTGAGTTGTTTTTCCAAGTCTTCTAAGTTAACCGCATCCTCCTGAGCATGTGCCATGGCTCTTTCCACTTCATTCATAGCAGTGGCAGCTTCATTTTCGATAATAGGTCCTCCTAGTGGATCCTGACTCAATGAAACAGAACTCTGACTGTCCTGAGAACTGTCTCTGGCAATCTCGGCTGCAATCGTTGCTTCCTGCTCAATTTCCAAAGTCAACATTTCTTGATATTTGGGAAAAGAAGGACATTCTATGGTCTCCTTTGCGGCAGTGAAAGAGTCTTCGTAACAGAGGAAATCTCCAAGCAGTTCCTCTTCTGCACGCCAAGGCTTGAACAGTTGCAAAAGTGATAAATAGAAAAACTCCTTTTTTTCTGGAGATTCGCCACTCAATTTTCGATGGTTTACTAATTGGCATTTTCTTTGCTTGACCAGACATCCCTCACTTCCAATTACAGCATACACTCCTTTCTCAATATCTTCTTTGATGTTCCTCTTGAATATGTAATTTTGTAGAACTTCATATAGACAAACATTCTAAAGGTGACTGCTTCGATTTGGATAATATGTATCCAACATGTTGGTCTTCAAAATGTCGGTACTGTTTGGCTCCTTTTCCGCCAAATACTCAATTTCCCGGACAGGTTTTAGAACTCGATTTCGCGTTGCAGCAAGACCAAGACTCGCCCAAACGATACTCCTCGATTTGGCATAGAGATTTGCTGAAGACAAGCGGTTAGAACATTCGTAAGCTCCAATTTCTCGATGCGACAACATCTTTAAACTGAAACTGTACAACTTCTTGCTGAGGCTTTTTTCATGGGAAATATCCTCCCACATATCCTTCAATTCTGTCTTTTCTTTTTTGGTGATGTAAGATGTCACATACCGAGCCACAGCCATACAGTTGTCAGCCACAAACTGTATATCCATGTTAGCATTCCACATGGACAAAATCACTGGGTGTAGTCGTTGATGTACTTGGACTCTTCGTTCCTTTTCAAATTGTATGTATTTTTGGGTGATTTCCTTGTCACATTATGTCGCAGAGAAGACATCAAACTGTTCACTCTTCCTTTAGAAATCACCGGTCGTGTAAAGTTGAAACGCCATTTGGTGTAGAACTTGTCCTTGTTTCTGAATTTACGACGACAGTACTTTGCACAACGATGGGTTTGGAAACGTAGAACTTGTTCTCTTAGGCTTTTCTTCTCTGTTGCGTTTGGAACAGCACACGTAGAATACTCTTCCATGAAATTCATCACTAAGTCATCCGGATCTGTTCCAAATTTAGGTGCATCCTTGATCCACAGCAACATATGTATATGAGGAGCACCTCTTGCTTGGTACTCCTTTCTCCAGAAGAAATCCAACACCTCTCCAAGAGGTGGATTCTTCTTATTTGTGATGAAATACATCATAGCTTCAAATGTATGATTGAAGTACCTGCATACATTCACTGGATCCAAAGAACACAGTTCTCCAGGTGTTTTGAATTGAATGTTTTCAATATTTCCATTTGCCTCTCGTAGAAATTCAAGTAAGTCTTCCCAGCCATACTCGGCACAGCTCAGAGTGAGGAACCATGTTGGAGTTCCTAAGTTCCTCAGCATATATTTTAAATCACCATGACAACGGTACCAGTACTCATTAGTACCACGCTGACACGCCATGAGATTAATTAGGTGAGAATCCAAAATACTGTCTTGGACATTGACTTTATGCATAAAGTCACTTGCCGAGATGTTTCTCATCTGTATACCACTTTTCAAGATGTGGTTCACTGCATATGACAGTCCAGACAGATCGCTTTCAAACAGGAGATGAAACAAATAGGGAATGCATTGACGAAACCTAGGATCTTCTGCATACAATCGTAAAGTCCGGTATTCAGACGCAGGAATTTGATGAGGTCGCTCATCATATCTTCCTCCTTGACCTGTTGGAAATAGCTGTGGGAAACACTGAGCTTCCAAACTTTTCTCCCAAACACTAATGGGACTCCCTTTGGCTTGTTTCATTTGAAACAACTCAATAGCATTCCCCATGACTTCCTTGGAATGCAAAGGATGAACACTATAATGTTCATATATTTCTTCACTTTTAGAGGCCTTTACTTTCTCAATTTGGCCAGCACACAAATCGCTATCCTCTTCATCACTTACTTCCTCTTCTGCAACATATACATTCTTATAGTACTTATTATTTTTCTTCAAATACAATGTTGCCTTTTTGACTTTCCTAACATCCACTAAATCTTGCCATATTTTCTTATTCTTTGTCGGAACCCCATTAACTAAGATAACCAGAGGTTCCTCTTCCACTTTTTCTACTCCAATTGTGTTAATGTTTTTGTTCAAATCTAGAGGCAAATAAACAACTCTTCCCTTTAATCCTCTCTGTAAATCAGATGGAGGCAACTTCCCTGTCTTTGGCTCCATTCTTACAATAGCCTGAAAGGGATGGATACTTTGAATCAAAATAGATTCATAAGTATTTAAATCCTTCAATTCAGAAGGAATCTCAACCAATTCCAGATTATTATGAACCGCCCTAGCAGGCATCTGGTTTTGGTTTAATTTGTTACAACAATAAGTACACACACGTTGATCCGATCCCAAATCGAAATAATTTTCTTCCATCAAGTATGTGGCAAAATTCTTCCATTCACTATTATTTTCCCTTTCACATTTTGCATATAAATCCACTAACTTAGTCTGATTCTTGTAATAAGTGCGTCGACAACACACACAAGTGAAATTAGGCCTCTCACTTGATTTCATCTGAAACGTGGCAATTTCCTTTTGAAATTTATCTGTACTGGAAACCTGTACATTATCTTCAACATTACCCTCTACTTCTGGGTCAATTTCAACATTCTCATCTTTACTTCCAAAGTAACAAAACTCAATTTCTTCACAAATATTCTTGACATCTATTTCAGAACCATGCAAAAGAGCAGCACATAATTGTTTAAGCATAATTGCTGGACTCTTAGCATGATACAACATTCTCACTAATTTCCTCACTTTATTATGATACACTGCTAGCATCCTAAAATGATGAAAAACACTCTGGCATACTCTCCTGGAAAGACAAGCCAGTGAATGACCACGCAAACCTGTCATTTGTCTCACTCTGCAAGGATCTAATTCTTGCAACAACTTCATTTTCTGCTTCAAACTTTTCTTAGTAAATGTCCGTACAAAATCACAAAGCAAATTGATGGAATCCTGTCGCACACTGCAAATAGAACTACACTTCCAAATGTACACAGGACCTTTAGGACGTCTTTCTAAAACCTCATTACCTAACACCTCTTCTATCTCTGTTGTCACAAGTTGTTCTTTTTCAACTGGACAACCATCCTTCACTTCATAAGCTCGACCACTGGTGTCAACTGCAAACACCAAATCATTATCCTGAAAATAACTCTCCTCATTAAAAAATGCCTCACAACTTGAACTATGCATCCATTCTCCGGAAAAAACTTCACAAAAGTTACTACGATTAACTACTCTCTTCCATCTACTATTTGATTTGAAATCAGAAATTACCTTGTTTAGTGTCCTAATTCTATTGATTACCAAAATAAATAACTTTCGCTTAATTTCAAAAGCATGATCAATAATTTTCTCTACATTTTTCTTTTTCTTATAAAATGCCACTTTCTGTTGGCCTTTCTTAATGTTTTTTAATAAATTAACTATTATCCTGTTGCGGAACATTCGTTTTCGAATGTCCCTAAACTGTTGTTTCCTTCTACCATCATGCACAGAGTTATATCTTGCTCTAGGAGTAACATTTTTGATTGGTCTTTCCTTTCCATTTAAATTGCTTCTCTTTTTCGGGACTGAAACATTTTTTGTTGAAATACTTTTTTTACTACAAATATTTCTAATGAATGATTTCGTGCTCTTACCCGGAGCTTTCTTGGTGATTTCACAAGTTTTTTGGGGAGAGGACTGCTGCAATAATAGATCATCCTGCTGTCTTTGACGTTTTCTAGCCTTTCTAATTCGATTCTTAGTTGGCATTTTTCAAATTTTGAAATGATCTGCAGTTGAATCTGTGGAAAAATATAATAAAAAATGTTATTAACCACTATTACCAAACAGTAAATGAATAACAGTCATCAAAAACTTAACACCCTACTTATTATTTAACATAGCAAATCTTTTGCACCACCACTGCGTCACAAAAGTGACGCACAGTGGTACAAAACAGGCATACACCTATCATAAATCTCTCCCTAACATTTTAAATGATTGATTCAGGATCACGATAAGGTGTGGCCTATCTAGAGGTTTGTTTGGGCCCAGATCTTTGGACTGGGGTGAATGTGTGACATTGATCCACATTCGGTCCATCACCTGTTTTGTTTGTTTGAGGTGAGGCCAACACACGGTTGCAGAAGAGATTTTCGCTTGTTGAAGAAAACAAAGGAGATAATACATGTGAAGGCCTACCAATGAAGTAAGTCATGTCCACTTCACTGTTGAACAAAGGGCAGACCTCTTTTGAATCTGTGGTCAGACCTAAACTTCATCTGCACAATGTCATTCATATACTTCGGAAACACTAGTGATGTAATTGAAAAATGTGGAGTTTCTTTTCCTCATTTCAGAATTACATCACCTGTGTTTCCTCATTGACTTAAAATGTCCTTAATACACATGAAAGCGTTTTTTTGATTGCCCTTGCACCCTTTTTGGGTCATTTTTAACATGGCTATGTAACTCCCATAATCAAAATCTAAATTTGCCAAGCACAGGTGGGAGCATATTTACAAGAAACTTGCCCCATGCAGAAAGCTCTTCAATTTAAATGGGAAAAATAACATCATAGACACTCAAATGCCTTTTAAATATGCTCCAAACAACCTATGAAGCTCTAGTAGTACATATCCAGAAATGTAATTGTTTTCAAAAAAATTATTTGAACACAACATATAAATCAATTGTATACCTACATTCAAGATGAAATGACTGAAAATGTCCTTGAGACACATAAAAGCGTATTTTTTTGATTGCCCTTGCACCATACTTGGGTCATTTTTAACATGGCTATGTAACTCCCATAATCAAAAACAAAATTTGCCAAGCACAGGTGGGAGCGTATTTACAAGAAAGTTGCCCAATGGAGAAAGGTCTTCAATTAAAATGGAAAAAATAACATCATAGACACTCAAATGCCTTTTAAATATGTTCCAAACAACCTATAAAGCTCTAGCAGTACATATCCAGAAATGTAATTGATTTCAAAAAACGTTTTTGAACACAACATATAAATCAATTGTATACCTACATTCAAGAGGAAATGATTGAAAATGTCCTTAAGACACATGAAAACGTTTTTTTGAATGCCCTTGCACCATTTTTGGGACATTTTTAACATGGCTATGTAACTCCCATAATCAAAATCTAAATTTGCCAAGCACAGGTGGGAGCGTATTTACAAGAATCTTGCCCCATGAAGAACGCTTTCCATTTAAAAAGTGAAAAATAACATCATAGACACTCAAATGCCTTATAAATATGGCCCAAACAACCTATGAAGCTCTAGCAGTACATATCCAGAAATGTAATTGATTTCAAAAAATCGTTTTTAAACACAACATATAAATCAATTGTATACCTACATTCAGTTGGAAATGACTGTAAATGTCCTTAAGACACATGAAAGCGTTTTTTTGAATGCCCTTACACCATTTTTGGGACATTTTTAACATGGCTAAGTAACTCCCATAATCAAAATCTAAATTTGCCAAGCACAGGTGGAAGCGTATTTACAAGAAACTAGCCCCATGAAGAAAGCTCTTCAATTAAAATGGGAACAATAACATCAGAGACACTCAAATGCCTTATAAATATGACCCAAACAACCTATGAAGCTCTAGCAGTACATATCCAGAAATGTAATTGTTTTCAAAAATCGTTTTTAAAGACAACATATCTGTTTCAGCTTACATGAGAGACCATGGAATGGGCTCCATGTACAACAATAACTTGTGTTACTGCATGCCAGATTGCTACACAAAATATGCAATTAAAATTTCTCAAAGAAACAAAATCTATTTGTATATCACTTGAGACAAAGCCACATTTTAAAAACACAGCTTTCTTCATCATTTTCTCCTTAAATCATACTATTCTCTATCTAAATTAAATAAATCTTTTCTCACCTTAGCAAATACTTTTTGAGTTTCAAAACAGTCTCAAAAATACACCAAATTGTTTTCAGCAGAACAAAGAGGATGCACTCCAGAGGCTGCAGCTATGGAAAGCACAGAAATGCTGATATTCATTACACATATCTCTCATATTAGCCAATCAAAACTCTTCCCTCACTTTTTTCAAATCAAAACCCTTCCCCCCTCTGCCCTCTCTGCCTTTTTTGCTTAGCAACCACCTCCTGAAAGACCTCTCATGTTTGCAGGTTCACACAACAATGTTTCAATTGAACTCTGAACTCTCAGTGCACCTGCATATCCAGTGCAATCTTTCATTAAATGTTTTTTCCTTGACCATTCAAATTACATCTTTCAAAGAACACATCCATGCACCCTAACTTTCTGTTTTCAGAAATGGAAATGCACCAATCACTGCTAATGAATCATTAGCACTGGAAATCCACAGTTTTTTTTCTTTACAAACTCCTACTGTTTCAACTGCCCTTTCATTACCACACTTCATCTGACTGCAGCACAACCTTCTCCCACCATGTTTAATGTATGGATTGTTGGACATAGTTACATCCACTGGGCTCAAAGGTATGCTGAGAACAGAAATTTACATAACCTCAATTTACAAGATGTGGAAATTAAGTGGTTGGGCCAAAGAGGATTAAAATGTCACCAATTGATACCATTGGTGAAAACCTTTATGTATTTGCCAAAACCTGACCTGTTAATTGTGCACTGTGGAGGTAATGATTTGGGCACTTTGACTGGGGTAGGTCTGGAAATGCTTTTAAAGGACACCTTTGAGCAATTAATGGCACTTTTTCCTCAAACTGCCTTGGTATATTCCAATATATGCCAAAGACAGAAATGGAGGTGGTCCAACCAATTTTGTCCACAAATTGAGAAGTCGAGGAAGCATGTAAACAAATCTGTTTCAGCTTACATGAGAGACCATGGAATGGGCTCCATGTACAACAATAACTTGCGTTACTACATGCAAGATATCTACAGAGGAGATGGAGTTCACTTCTCAGATGAGGGCAACAGAATTTTCATTTTGAATTTAAGACTGTGCATAGGTACCTACTTATAAGTACCTAAATGTACCATAAACCCAAAAGCTCTTCTCAGAGCTACCCTACATCTGATCACTCACATTTATTATTTTTCTCTAACTTTTTTCTCTAATTTTCAACAAACTACGCTCCCCAGACCGCTACCCGGTACGCGAACTGGAAGCTAACCGCGCAAAATTAAAAAAAAAAATGTTTTTTCCCCGCACATATGGTCCTCCTCAGCCACCCTCAGAAAACCTAGGGGGTCAAGATACATCTACCGTGTCCCCTTCTACCCATTCTGAACATTATTTGCCCTCCATCTTGTATCTTGATTCGACCGAAACACAAAATGGTGGACTCCCGTTACGCTGCTGGTTCGTGGACCGGGACGCATACCGGGAAGCGGTCCAATAAAAAAGGTGGGAAAGTAATTCACAGAAAAACGACTGGAAACACTCTCACCAAATATACATTAGCTCATACTACATAACAATCCCATTCATTTTAACAAATTTGATTGAAATTCCATTTAGCCATTTAGCCTGTAGACCTCTCTAAATACCGTGAGGTAAATTACTTCACAAAACACATCTAATGTGTTGGAATTGACAACCAATGAAAATGTTACTTTCATTTTCTACTTTTATTACCTGACATTTGATTGGTTATATACCTGAATATATATAAAGGAAGAGAAGGAAACACAGCCATTTTGACTGCTACTTCTTGTTGTACATTACAATTCAATTATCACTGATTGTAAAGGTAAGTTGATATTTTTAAAACTGAGGTATATTGTGCACTATAAGTTAATATGGTAAACTTTTTCTGATAGTTATATACTATCCCTCTGTAGTAGTTATAGATTTAGAAAGACTTCTCTGTTATAGTTATGGATGGAGTTAGGCTTCTCTTGGTTAAATCACAGACACTTTTTTATATTCCTACTTCCACTCTGATACTATACACTGCCAAAAGATAAATTCACTGATAAAAACTGCCTATCTAAAATTAATCCCAACAGTGCCCTATCTCTACTAATATATATTTTTTTTAATCCAAATTTCAGGCAAAATGGAAGGCGAACAAAAAATTGAATTTAACATTGTCATGCAAGAGAGCAGCCAAGAAAACATTAATGAATTTATGGATGAAAGTAGAGACCAGGAACTACTGCAATGTGTGGAGGCAGTAGATAACCTACTTAAAAATGAGGACATTTTATACCCTCAAAGACTTCAAAGTATATTCAATGAGAATTATGAAATTTCTGACACTGAAATGTTAGAAAGTTTAATAAATTATGAAACACAAACACAATAAAAAAATGCTTAAAAAATAAAGAAAATAAAAAATAATCAACAAAAACAACAAACAATTAACATACAGTATTTGAAAAGTCTATCATTCTTTTTTCCTTATAGTACGCTGCCCAGAACGCTTTCCGGTTCGCGGACTGGGCGCTCCCCACGCAAAAACAAATTTTTTTAAAATTTTTTTTTGCCCTGCTGGGCCCTTTTAAAACCTCCACATAAAACCTAGGGGGTCAACGAGGATCTACTATGCCCCCTTATGGTAATTTCCCCCTTTGTTTGGGCCTCCTCTTGTCTCTTGATCGTACCAAGAGACAAGATGGCGGCCGCTCCGGACTGTTTAGAATGTTGACAGACACCGGAGAGCCAATCAGCTACACATCTCAAAGCACCATTATGCGAAAAGTAGGCGAACCGGAGCGCTACCCGGAGCGCTGTTACAGATATATATCTTATTTTGAATGTTAATTTCTCAAAATCCACTAAAGCACATATATTGAGACCTAGCAAAAGCACATCGGGCTAACAGTCCCTACAATTTTGCCAAGTTTCGTGCAAATCCATTCAGCCGTTCGGGCTAAAAGTGAGGCCAACCGCCCTATGGAAAAATGAATGGGAAAAACGTGTTTTGGGACCCCCCTTTTTTCTCGGCCCCCCCTTGACGAACCCCCCCAAATTTTCAGGGGCTGCTCAGAAACAAAATGTGCCATTTTCCTGAAAATTTCAGCCGATTCCGTCCACAAACGCCAAAGTTATTAGACATAGAGTTTTCAAAAATCCCATAGGGAAAAAATCCTAACTATATATACCTACTGGCGACCGCCAGTAGGTAATATATATATATATATATATATATATATATATATATAGATATATATATATATATATATATATGGGGAGTGCACACAGCAATCTTGATCAAGCCTAACGGCGAAACGCGTCGGCTTTTTGTGAACCTTGTTGCTGAATAAATTTTTTGAAGCATCTCGGAGTGTCCCGACCCTTTCTTAACCTACTTGGTTTGGAGAAAGCTTGTTTCTATATATATATATATATATATATATATATATATATTCACGCTCCAAGGTTGTCCACCATGTGAGTAGCACGCGAGCAGCAGCTTTATTTATGTGTAGGTGAGGACGGGGATCCGCTTGTAGACGCCGCTCCGTAATGGATCTGCCCGGCGCGTTTCGAAGCTCCATCTGCTTCTCTTCAGGGGCTTTAACGGAAGCGGTGTGCGCACCCGCTACACTTCTCCAATTATATAACTCGCCCGTCGATGGGAGGCTCCAGTGAGACTTCTGGGAAGTGTAGTACGGAAAGCACACAATCAAGTCCTGTATCGACTCCACAAGTGGGCCCGTCCTCGATTCCATGTACGGCTGCTACTTCACTGCCGTGACCCCCACGTTAACGGGGTGGTGCATACTCTGCGGCTGGACTGCCGCATATAGATTCACGCTCCAAGGTTGTCCACCATGTGAGTAGCATGCGAGCAGCAGCTTTATTTATGTGTAGGTGAGGACGGGGATCCGCTTGTAGACGCCGTTCCGTAATGGATCTGCCCGACGCGTTTCAAAGCTCCATCTGCTTCTCTTCAGGGGCTTTAACGGAAGCGGTGTGCGCACCCGCTACACTTCTCCAATTATATAACTCGCCCGTCGATGGGAGGCTCCAGTGAGACTTCTGGGAAGTGTAGTACGGAAAGCACACAATCAAGTCCTGTATGGACTCCACAAGTGGGCCCGTCCTCGATTCCATGTACGGCTGCTACTTCACTGCCGTGACCCCCACGTTAACGGGGTGGTGCATACTCTGCGGCTGGACTGCCGCATATAGATTCACGCTCCAAGGTTGTCCACCATGTGAGTAGCACGCGAGCAGCAGCTTTATTTATGTGTAGGTGAGGACGGGGATCCGCTTGTAGACGCCGCTCCGTAATGGATCTGCCCGACGCGTTTCGAAGTTCCATCTGCTTCTCTTCAGGGGCTTTAACGGAAGCGGTGTGCGCACCCGCTACACTTCTCCAATTATATAACTCGCCTGTCGATGGGAGGCTCCAGTGAGACTTCTGGGAAGTGTAGTACGGAAAGCACACAATCAAGTCCTGTATGGACTCCACAAGTGGGCCCGTCCTCGATTCCATGTACGGCTGCTACTTCACTGCCGTGACCCCCACGTTAACGGGGTGGTGCATACTCTGCGGCTGGACTGCCGCATATAGATTCACGCTCCAAGGTTGTCCACCATGTGAGTAGCACGCGAGCAGCAGCTTTATTTATGTGTAGGTGAGGACGGGGATCCGCTTGTAGACGCCGCTCCGTAATGGATCTGCCCGACGCGTTTCGAAGCTCCATCTGCTTCTCTTCAGGGGCTTTAACGGAAGCGGTGTGCGCACCCGCTACACTTCTCCAATTATATAACTCGCCCGTCGATGGGAGGCTCCAGTGAGACTTCTGGGAAGTGTAGTACGGAAAGCACACAATCAAGTCCTGTATGGACTCCACAAGTGGGCCCGTCCTCGATTCCATGTACGGCTGCTACTTCACTGCCGTGACCCCCACGTTAACGGGGTGGTGCATACTCTGCGGCTGGACTGCCGCATATAGATTCACGCTCCAAGGTTGTCCACCATGTGAGTAGCACGCGAGCAGCAGCTTTATTTATGTGTAGGTGAGGACGGGGATCCGCTTGTAGACGCCGCTCCGTAATGGATCTGCCCGACGCGTTTCGAAGCTCCATCTGCTTCTCTTCAGGGGCTTTAACGGAAGCGGTGTGCGCACCCGCTACACTTCTCCAATTATATAACTCGCCCGTTGGGCAGATCCATTACGGAGCGGCGTCTACAAGCGGATCCCCGTCCTCACCTACACATAAATAAAGCTGCTGCTCGCGTGCTACTCACATGGTGGACAACCTTGGAGCGTGAATCTATATGCGGCAGTCCAGCCGCAGAGTATGCACCACCCCGTTAACGTGGGGGTCACGGCAGTGAAGTAGCAGCCGTACATGGAATCGAGGACGGGCCCACTTGTGGAGTCCATACAGGACTTGATTGTGTGCTTTCCGTACTACACTTCCCAGAAGTCTCACTGGAGCCTCCCATCGACGGGCGAGTTATATAATTGGAGAAGTGTAGCGGGTGCACACACCGCTTCCGTTAAAGCCCCTGAAGAGAAGCAGATGGAGCTTCGAAACGCGTCGGGCAGATCCATTACGGAGCGGCGTCTACAAGCGGATCCCCGTCCTCACCTACACATAAATAAAGCTGCTGCTCGCGTGCTACTCACATGGTGGACAACCTTGGAGCGTGAATCTATATGCGGCAGTCCAGCCGCAGAGTATGCACCACCCCGTTAACGTGGGGGTCACGGCAGTGAAGTAGCAGCCGTACATGGAATCGAGGACGGGCCCACTTGTGGAGTCCATACAGGACTTGATTGTGTGCTTTCCGTACTACACTTCCCAGAAGTCTCACTGGAGCCTCCCATCGACGGGCGAGTTATATAATTGGAGAAGTGTAGCGGGTGCGCACACCGCTTCCGTTAAAGCCCCTGAAGAGAAGTAGATGGAGCTTCGAAACGCGTCGGGCAGATCCATTACGGAGCGGCGTCTACAAGCGGATCCCCGTCCTCACCTACACATAAATAAAGCTGCTGCTCGCGTGCTACTCACATGGTGGACAACCTTGGAGCGTGAATATATATATATATATATATATTATTACCTATTGGGGTCGCCAGTAGGTAGTTATAGCTAGGATTGTTTTCCATAGGGAATCCGCAATATTCTATTGGGAATAACTTTGGCGCCGGTTGAGGAATCTGCCTGAACATTTCCTGAAATTTGCCTCGCTGTGCTTCGCTCCTTCCCTGAAAGTTTGGGGGGGATTTGTCAAGCGGGGGCCGAGATAAAAGGGGGGTCCCAAAACATGTTTTCCCCATCTTAATTTCCATACGGCGGTTGGAATCACTTTTAGCCCCAACGGCTGAATGGATTTCCTCCAAACTTGGCAAAATTGTAGGGACTGGTAGCCCGATGTGTCTTTGCTATGTCTCAAGATATGTGCTCTAGTGGATTTTGAGTAATTTAGGTTCAAAAAAATATATATATCTATAAGCGCGCCCCGGTACGCGCATCAGGACGCGCTCCAGCGCGCTACGCGAGTTTGCGCGTGGAAAGCTGATTGCCTCTCGGGTGTCTGTCAACATTCCAAACAGTCCGGAGTGGCCGCCATCTTGTGTCTCAGTAGGATCGAGACACAAGAGGTGGCAAAAACAAAGGGGGAAATGACCAAAAGGGGGCAGGGTAGACCCCCCTGACCCCTAGGTTTGATGTGGGGGCCATAAAAGGGCCCCGCTGGGTAAAAACATTTATTTTTGATTTACGCGGGGGGAGCGCCCGGTACGCGCACCGGGGAGAGGACCGGGGAGCGGCCCATGGGAAAAGAAGAATGACAGAGTTTTTTAAAAATTTAGCCTTTTTTATAAATTGGAGGTAGTTCTAAAAAGAACTGTTTTTTTTCTTCTTTTTGTTATTTTATATTTTTTTAGTGTTTTTGGAACATTTTGTACTTTTTTTGGCTTTTATGAACTATTTTATATTTTTTTTGTCATTTTTATGGGGAGAAACGAAAAAATAGGGAATTGAAAATGGCTCAACTGGAGCAAAAAAAAAATAGGAAAAAATTAGTGTTTTTTGGGGCATTTGTGGTTGTCCCCAGCAAGGACGATGAGCGTTATGCTCAGTACACCATAGGAGATCGTCTTACCACAATGAATACATGTTATTCGGAAATCCGCAAACCGTGGCTGAATGCAAGGGATCGTCTCCCTTGCCTCTGGTCCCGATGGAGTGGGTTGCTTTCTTTTGGAGGTGGTGCTTGAAGATTGGGGAGGGTTACTGGCCAGTTCCCTCATCTCTGCAGCAGAATAGTTGATCGGATGCCTGCGCTGAATGTGGCGAATCATGGTGTTGTTTCCAAAAGAGTACTTTTTATTAGGGTTCCCCCTTGAAAGTTCCATGCCACAGATTAGGCAAGTCACCTTGGCCGCATTGACTTTTTTCTTGCCCTCTGGGATCGAAAAAAACTCCCATACAATGTGTGGTCGTGGCTGGTATGGGGTATTGTGTTCTTGCAGCCATCTTCTCCTCCCCTCATCCTCCTCCTCCTCCTCCTCCTCCTCCTCCTCCTCTTGTTGACCACCAATGTAATCTTGTGGTGGTCCTCTTGGTGGTTGTGGTGGTGGTAGTGGTGCAGATGCTCCAGCTGCTGCTGCTACTGAAGCCATTTCAAAGTACAAAATATACCTCAAAGATTGCAAAACAGGTCTTCCTAAGTCAATCTATAAGTGATTGTTCAAGAGAGTAAGTGTGTGTAAGTTTCCTTAGAAGTAAGGTGGTAGTGTGTGTATAGCTGTATATGCAAATAAATGGATGTTCAATAGTTTATTTGCATGTGTGATTATACGTGTGAGTATCTTTTGGATGACTGTCGGTGTGTAACAGGATGTATAGGTGTATCACTACATATGATGAGTGAGTATATGTATGAGTGACTATATAGAACTGTTGGTGAATGAGTGGATGTGTATCTAGATGGTGGAATTACTGAATTGGTTGTTGTAACTGGTATGGGTATCTCCATTTTTATGAAAATGTTAGTTTCTATTTTTGAATATGTGTTTCAAGGGTTACATTACACTGAAAGGAGGTCTCTCACTCTGTCACAAGGATGTTGTCATCAGTGATGTCATGAGTGATGTCACTGACCATGTCATGAGTGATGTAATATGTGACATCATCAGCAGTGCATTGCAGGCGCGCAAGTTATAGTGAGTCCAACTAACTATAACGTGGGAATTTCAATGGTTTTATGTCAGTAAAATTTCCAGCAAACTAAAACTGGTGTGAAACCTATGTTTTTTTCAGTGAATTTAATAGGTTTTTTAAATGCTAATTCCTGACTATAACGGATGTGAAACCTATGGTTTTTTCAGTAAATATGTATATATATATATGATTATCTTACAATTTATGAATATAGTCTAAATATATATTGTGACATCATGTGCTGTATTTTCCATTTAACATTAAATATGTGCATTTGTGCAGATTATAATATGAAATTTGCATCATAGGAAACATTGTAATATTTAGATGAATTTCAAACTTACAGTGTATGCTGTTAGCCCCCGAGATTTTGGGTAAACAGTATTTTGTCTATGTCCATAGGTCACATGACCAAGCTGGAGGCGGGAAGTAGGCGGAGTGACTTGCATTATAAAAAGTTATTTTGACTTGTGACTAAGTGCATGTGAACAAGGGCAACTATGCCCGAAACACGTCATTGCTGTGTTAACTATCGTTTGCAAGCTGCAGTAAAAGAAACTGTCACCTGAATTGTGGTCTGTCTCTGTCTTTGCTTCGCCGGTCTGAGGAGATTAGAGGTAGCGACTGGGAGCTTTACTTTGTATTACTACGGAAGTGCGACTTGCTTCCGGCACAGACCCCCTTTCCAGAAGTTGGTGCCTGTTTTTCAAGTTGAAACCTTCGAAAGTCCTTTCCGGAATTTAAACAGGCACCCCCTTTAGCTGCCTGGAGACCCGCGGAACACATTACGAAAAATCAGCGTCAGCGAGGTCGGATTACCTGGCCCACGGTTGAAGATCGTAGTGCGGTGAGTCAGCGGCATTGCATAGGCGGGGAGGTTTGAAGGCGTACATACGGAACTTGATAGCACCCTTCTTTTTAAAGTGAAAAACTTTATTGACAATTAAGGGTGGTTTTCGGAGTATAACGCTGATAATAACAACGCAGTTTGGTGGTAGTAGCAGCATGTCGGCGGAAGCTTTCCATGCAAGAGAAGTGGAGGCTGAACAACTGTTCGGTCAAATATCCATGTCCAGAGGAACGTCAGGCAAAGTTCCCGTGAATGCAGAGGTTCAAGGTGATGTCGGAATAAGAGCGCTTTACAAAGAACTGGAAAAGCAAAAGCGCATAGAAATCGCTAAATGGTGGGAACATTATTCGTTGACCAAGTACGCAGATGCAGGACACGTGCGTAGAGGTCTTCGCATTATGCTTGCACCCAGCTTCGATAAACCTGAGCAGCAGGTGTAAGACTGACGCAGGCCCTTTCAGTTAGGGCTTGCCCCATGTGAAAGGATGCATTGCTGGAAATATTTTTTTAAATGGCATAAAGTGAGATAGAATATACAAAAAAAGAGAGACATAATCATAGGTTACAAAGTCGATATACAAATGAATTAGCTTTTAAAAAAACGATAAAATTCACTGAAAAAACCATAGGTTTCACAAACGTTGTAGTTAGGAATTAGCTTTTAAAAAACCTTTCAAATTCACTAAAAAAAACATAGGTTTCACAATCGTTATAGTTAGGAATTAGCTTTTAAAAAACCCACGTTATAGTTAGTTGGACTCACTATAACTTGCGCGCCCGCAATCCACTGCTGATGATGTCACATATTACATCATTCATGACTTGGTGAGTGACATCACTGATGACATCTCAAAAAACATCACTGATGACATCATTCATGTGATAAAACAATGCATCTCCTCACACTCTAACCCAGAGGTCTTCAAACTTTTTTAGGTTGAGCCTCCCCAGCTGAATTTATTTAGATGTCGGGCCCCCCCACCACTTGACAAAAAATTCTGGAACCTGGTATTCTACATAATCAACTTTCATCCACATTTCCCAGTCCATATCTGGCTAAAAATGTTAAACACAGTAAGAGTGTTTAGAAAACTGCAGGCTTGCGAGTTGGTGTGGTGAAATGACAGAGGCTTACTACACAGTCCAAAACTACATTTTTCAAGATAAAATGTGTGCAAATTGTTACGGGTTCTCCACTTAATTCTTGCAAAGCCTCCTAAAAGAAACTTCTGTGGTCAATAAAAATGAGTACCATTAAAAGACCATGCTCTCCACTGAGAAGCACTGTCCAATGGCATTAAAAAAAACAATTTCAACTCTGGCCATCCTAAGCAGCACTGGGTGTAAAATTTAAACTGCAGTCGGTGAGCAGTGAGCGAATTACGGCAGTGCTTCTGTATCCGATAACACATGAACGAAATAACCTGCAGAAAATCCGGGCACATTTTAAAAGCCCTTCTGGAAGGAGAATGCCATTTATATTCACAAAAGATTCTAATTTCAACTTTTTCTCAATCCATCTGCAGAAAAGTGCAAATAAGCATATGCTAGGAAAATTGGGTTTCTCATACTTATGCTTTTCCTACCTAAGCGAGCTATGGTGAGCCCAGGCGGTCCATATGTTACTGTAAGTGACAAAAAGACCACTGTTAAATACTTTGCAAAACAATAAATACATACATAACATACTCACGTTCTTGTTTTCACTTATTCTCGTTCACTGGCACTCTTTTCCTCTTTCTCTCTCCCTCACACACACTCATCTTCTCTCATTCCCTTTCCCTCCATTTTGTTGCCCAATTTTATGCTTCTTCTTTCCCATTTTGGGTTCTATCTCTTCCTTTCTCTTTTTTTCCCTTCTATTCCACACTCACTTCCTATATCTCTCTTCCTTCTACTACCACCCATTTTTTCATACCTCCTAACCTCTCTCTTCCTCTGCACGCCTTCTTTTTCTCACCTTTCAGTATATGCCTCTCCTCACTTCTAAGGCCTCGTTCATCCCCTTCCCCTCCCATGTTTTCTCGTCCTCCATTCTGCTTCTCCCTCTTCCACTCTCCTTCCTCCTCTGCTTCTCCCTCTTCCTCTCATTCTCCTTCCTACACTTTCTTTCACTCTATGCCCCATTCTAATCCCAGATCCTTTTATGTGTCATCTCCTGCCTCCTCCGGCTTGTCTTTAACCCTCTGGGTGCCTGCAAAGCGTGGGTGTAAATGCCAGGCCAGGTATGATGCCCCTGCCCTCCCGTTCTCCGGACAGATCTGGATCCTTAATTGTACCCAAATTAATCTATACCGGAAAGGGCGCGGTTTCTACAAGGAGCCCGAAAATCTCTCTACATGTTTTCATCTTACTGGTTACGCTGTTAGACCAGTATTGCAAGGACTCTGGAGAAGGAGACGCTATTTCCGTGGTGCCTTCACTACCTCTTCATTATTTTTATGCTGCCAGCAGCCAGTGAATAATTTCGCAGATATCACGAGCCAAGAACAGGCGCCCATTGGAATTAAAGGGCTTCTCTCGACCCCCCCACCCCTCCTGCATTTCTGGGTGGCAGTCTGGGATGAGACAGCTTCAGCTTCGCAGACACACAGCTCCCTTCGAGTTCTTCACAGGTCTTTTAATTACCTTTTGCATGTTAATCAGGCGTTGATGGTTTTCACCCCTTCTTAGGGCCCCTGCAGCTCCACTCTGCCTCTCCGCCGTGGGAAACAATGAAAGGTGAAATTTTATGGTGGAGAACCCGCCCCCCCCCCTGAGATGGCGTCGCGCCCCCCCAGGGGGGCGCGCCCCACAGTTTAAATAACTCTGCTCTAATCTAACCTTTGATACACCCAGTGTTGAATACAGACTACCATTCCTGAAACCATTGACACACCAAAACTAGTTAATACATACACACTCACTGATTCCTAAGTCTACACACACATCCACTCATTTACCCATACAATCACTCATACATACAGTCACTCATCAATACGACACTATCTTATGCACTCATGCACCTATACAGACACTGACACACTCCCACTCATCCATGGGTTACTCAAAAACCTAGTTAGTCATGCAAAGAATGAATCACACACCCATTTCCTCATCTACAGTTATAAACACATAACTTTACTTATTCAAACATATACTAACAAATACTTACTCTCTTTTACAATCACTGATACAAGTACACATTGATCCATACAGTCACTTACGCAATCACAGACTCTCATGTATAGTCATTGATATATTCCAACTCTCACATGCACTGTGTTTTACATATGTACTTACTTGGACATGTAGCACTTAGATATCCATTCACTCACCAACACATCCATGCACACAGTCAACCGTCCATACAGCTATTTCCGCATGCACTCTTGAACCCTTACACCAAGTGAATCAACTGCTCACACATCTATGCACAGAGTCGCACAAATCCCAGCCACTCCCACACACGCTCGCCTTAACATAAAAATACTTGGGCAACCAATCAATAACCCATATAGTCACTTATATAGCAACTAATCAACAAATGCAGCACCTTACACAACAACAGACATAATGATGCACACACACAGACAGTTTAGTCACTAACCCATGCATTCAGTAAGACACATTTAATCACTCACTCATACAGTCAGTCACGCACCAACTAAAGCCTTCATCCAGACACTTATACACCCACTCATTCTTGAATATGTAAAACATATTTAAACTTCACAGTAACACACAAATGATGTATAGAACTTTACAGAAACACACAGACACTGGATGATGTCATCAGTGTTGTCATCTGAGATGTCATCAGTGATGTCATCAGTGATGTCACTGACCATGCCATGAATGATGTAATATGTGATATCATCAGCAGTGGATTGCGGGCGCGCGAGTTACAGTGAGTCCAACTAACTATAACGTGGGAATTTCAATGGTTTTGTATGAGAAAACTGTTCAGCTAACAATAACTGGTGTGAAACCTATGTTTTTTTCAGTGAATATATATATATATATATATATATATATATATATATATATATATATATATATATTCACAACAAAAAAACTCTGGCTACTTCTGAGTGGCGAAGAAGGAGAGATGATCACTGCATTCAGGCAAAATGTTTATTTAAACCAGTCGATCCAGCATGGTCAGTTGACAAGTTTCGGGCTCGCAAGCCCTATATATATATATATATATATATATATATATATATATTCACTGAAAAAACCATAGGTTTCACACCAGTTATAGTTAGCTGGAAATTTTACTGACATAAAACTATTAAAATTCCACGTTATAGTTAGTTGGACTCACTATAACTTGCGCGCCTGCAATGCACTGCTGATGACGTCACATATTACATCACTCATGACATGGTCAGTGACATCACTCATGACATCACTGATGACACCATCCAGTGAATGAATGTCTTTCTGAAAAATAAATATTTTTTATATATGTATTTGTGAAGGTCGATGGAAGAATAAATGTTTAAATAAGTGTGTAAATGGAAGGTTTTTTAATAAAATATTGATTGGTTAACTGGCTTATTAAGTGTATCTTAGTAAATACATATATTAGCGAATATTTTTCAAATTTGTGGCTGCATGGGTTGGTGACTGACTCACTGTTTGTATGTGTTTTGAGGACAGCATATGTGCAGGACTGTATGGGTGGCTGAGTGTGTATAAGTGTGTGTTAGTGAGTGAATGCCTGCCTCACTAGTGTCTTTATGAGTAACTACATATGTTTTAATCTTGTATATGTGAGTATTGATGTATATAAGTGAGTATATGTGAGAGTGAGAGATTGTAAGAGTTCCTGTTTAAATAAGTATGTGTTTCTATAAGTGATTGTTTAAGAGAGTAAGTATGTGTAAGTTTCCTTAGAAGTAAGGTGGTAGTGTGTATATAGCTGTATATGCAATTAAATGGATGTTCAATAGTTTATTTGCATGTGTGATTATGTGTGTGAGTAACTTTTGGATGACTGTCAGTGTGTAACAGGATTTATAGGTGTTTCACTACATATGATGAGTGAATATATGTATGAGTGACTATATAGAACTGTTGGTGAATGAGTGGATGTGTATATAGATGGTGGTATTACTGAATTGGTTGTTGTAACTCTATTTATATGAACATTTTAGTTTCTATTTTTGAATATGTGTTTCAAGGGTTACGTTACACTGAAAGGAGGTCTGTTACTCTGTCACAAGGATGGTGTCATCAGTGATGTCATAAGTGATGTCACTGACCATGTCATGAGTGATGTAATATGTGACGTCATCAGCAGTGCATTGCAGGCGCGCAAGTTATAGTGAGTCCAACTAACTATAACGTGGAATTTCAATGGTTTTATGTCAGTAAAATTTCCAGCTAACTATAACTGGTGTGAAACCTATCGTTTTTTCAGTGAATTTAATAGGTTTTTTAAATGCTAATTCCTAACTATAACTGGTGTTAAACCTATGGTTTTTTCAGTGAATTTCATAGGTTTTTAAAATGCTAATTCCTAACTATCACTGGTGAGAAACCCATGTTTTTTTCAGTGAATTTCAAAGGTTTTTTAATAGCAAATTTCTATAGCTATGAAATGTAATATTTTATAAAATGAACCCTATATTGTATATTTATGTAATACTATTTTTTTATGTATATTCATATATTTTTTTTTTGCCCCGGTGCGCTCACCGGTAAGCGCAGTATTCCGGCACGCCCCGGTGCGCGTACCGGGGCGCGTCCCGTTAGCGCACCAAAAAAACCCAAAAAAATAATGAAGGAGTGAGCATGAAGAAAAGGGAGAGAGAGAATGGTGTTAAGAGAAAGAGAGCTAGAGGGATGAACACAGAGGGACTGTGTAATAGATAGTAAGACAGAGAAAAGGTGTTAGAGGAAGTAACTGAGAAAAGGAAAGACATGGGGAGTGACAGAGAGAAAGGACAGAGAGAGTAAAGGAGGGAGTGACAGAAAGGGACTGAGTGAACCAGAAAAAAAGGTAAGTGAGGGAGTGTAGGTGAGCAGGGAGACTGAAAGAAGTTGAATGTAGTAGGAAAGTAAGGAAAAGAGAAGTAAACATGGAGGATAAGAATAAGTGAGGGAAGCAGAGTAAGGAAACAGGGGTGAGGTAGGGTGAGAGAAAAGTAGTGAGGTTAAAGCAAAGGGTGATGATAAACTACATTTTTTTAGTCACACTTACCATATAATCAATGTAAACTTAATTGAATATTTTTTCTGCACTTTGTATCTGTGAAAGAGAGAAGAAAAAATAGGTTATAATTAGTCAAATATATATTTTAAAATAGAAGAGACAGGTCAAGAGGTTAAAAATCATAAACGTGTACTAAGAAATAAAGCAAGAGTGATGGATACAGAAAGGGAAATAAAGTAATGTGGAAGGACAAAAAGAGGGAAAAAGAAATGGAAGGAGAGCAAATTACTAAGAGTAAGGCAGATACATTCAGTGACAGAGAGGAAGAGAAGAAGAGAGAAATGAACTGAAGGTAAGTAAGATACTAAAAGAATGTGAGTTAGCAAAACTAAATCAGGAAAGAGGAGTAAGTAAAAGGGGAATGAGTGAGAGGGAAAGGAGTCTGATTGAGGATCCATTTACAAGAAAGAGGAATGGAAGATGACTGAGAGTGAGTGAAGGAGAGTCACAGAATGAAGGGATGAAGGGAGTGAGGATAATATAGAGGGATTGAGGGAAAAGGAGTGAGGAAGTAAGTACACAGAGAGACTAAGGGAAGGACTGAGTGAAGTGGAGTACAATGAGTGACGAAAGGAAAATGAGTAAAGGAGCATTACCAAAAAACATGACACAAAGCAACATTAAAAAAAACACAATCTGCTTCCAAATCTTCTCCATAGAGCATACAAGTCTCTATCTAAATTAACTGAATCATTACTTACCTTTACAAATGCTTTGGGAGATTGAGAACAGTGCCAGACACACACACCAATTTTTTTTTAGCAGAGCAAAAGGTATGCACTCAAGACACTGCAACCATGACTGGCACAGAAAACTTCTAATTCTACACACAAATGCCTCATTTCAACCAATCAAAACTCGTCCCTCACTATTTTCAAACCAACACCCTTCCCACCTCAGACCTTTCTACCTGTTACCATAGCAACTCCCTCCTTACCGAACTCTCAGGTTCAAAAGTGTATTCTACAATGTTGCAAATGAAGTCAGCAAGGATGTTTGACCTCTCAATACACCAGCTTATCCGGTGCAATATTTATTTAATTGACTTTTTCTTAACCATTCAAATTGCTTCTTTCACAAAACACAACCATGCACCCTAACTTTTAGTTTTCAACAATCTGAATCCACCAATCATTGTTTGTGATTCAAGAGCAGTGAAACTCCACAATTAATTTTTTGTAAACTCCTACTGTTCCAACTGCCATTTCATTAGTTCAAGTTCAAGTTCGGGCATTTATATAGCGCACTACTCACCCAGACGGTCTCAAGGCGCTTGGGGACGGGGTTCATTATTTGTCGAATAGCCAGGTTTTTTTTTTTTTAGGTTTTTAAAAAAAAAATTTAAACCTTTATTCAGAAACAGTGCACACAGCTATTCAGCCTGACATCCCTGAGGCAAGGCAGCATTTCGAATCAGGAAAACAAAAGTGTAAGAATTGGTACAGCAGAACGATTGAGGTTGATTTTAAGTTTTTTATAGAGAAACGTGGTAAAGAGAAAGAAAAAGAAAAGGAGCGCCAAGCCTGGCACAAAGACAGAGGCAATGGGATGTGAGAAACAGTGAGGCGTTGTGAAGGGGTCAGGAGGGCACAGCGATCACAGGTATGACCAACGGAACGGAGTACTGGGAATGGGAAGGGGGAAAACACAGGATAACAACGTAAAGTGTTACAGTTGGTGTCTCAGGCTACAGTGACAGGTGCTCCTCCCGCGGGGCGAAGTCTGGGGGTACGCAAATGTCCCCTCTGTATGCATTCCAAGCCCCCCACAGTTTCTGCCACTTTTTAGGTTTACCCCTGGCAACATACACGGTCTTCTCCCGAACCATACACCAATCCATATTGGCCTTCCATTGTACCACCTTCGGAGCCGCTATGGCTTCCCACTTCTGTGCGATGTCCCGTTTAGCTACCATGCTGCCAAGGGTCACCCATTGGGTCTGGGCCACGTTGTGATCTGTCGGACCCCAGATGTTAAGGAGGCATCTCCTGGCTTCTGCATGCAACACTACCCCAGTCACCTCGCTCATGATCGAGTGCACGCGTCGCCAGTAGGAGGCTATTGCAGGACATTCCCACAGGATGTGCATGAAAGTGGCGAGGGCACCACAGCCACGTCTACAAAGTCCATCGACGGAGTAGCCCATGTGCACCAGTCTGGGACCAGTAACGTAAACTCTGTGCAAGATTTTGAGCTGCACCAGTCGGAGACGGGATGAGATAGCAACCTCCTTAGGGGAGGACACCACACTCTGCCAATCTTCATCATCAATTTCTAACCCATCCCGTGTCCACTGGTCCCTCACACTCAGGAGGAGGACGGTACGGACATTGAGGAGTTTTTTATAGGACAGTGAAATGGCGCTGTCCGGCATATGGCCGTCCAGCACCCTATCCTCCAAAGGTGAGCTGTCAGGAATCGCCCCTTCCTCCGGTCTAGCGGACAGCAATGTGTGCCTTAACTGGGCATATCGGAAGAATTCCGCCTCACCCAGCTGGAATTCTGCTTGTAACTGGGCAAAGGTCTTAATCTCGCCACGCAGCAACATATCTTCCACCCTGGAAATGCCAATCAAATCCCACTTATCAAAGCCCTTGGTATGCCACAATTTACCCAGGATGTCCGAGTCGTACAATGGGGTCAACTTAGTCAGTCTATCCTTCCATCCCTGAGCCTTGGTGATTGCCCTCCAAATATGGACCGCGGTTTTCGTTGGACCAGACATCCGCCTGTCGAGAGACCTCGAATAGAGTGCCCTGTAGTAGTTCCCACCGCCCAGGAGCCACCGATCCATGGCGTATCCCAGGTTGTTCTCCGGATCGTACAGACCGTGGTTGATAGCCGCTAACTGGGAGGCCCAGTGATACCTTCGCACATCAGGAAGCGCTATCCCCCCATCGTACCACAGTAGCGTGAGCTTCGTGATAGCGTTGCGAGGGCGGCCGTCCCAGAGTAGGGCGCGTTGCAGGCTCTCGATCTCACCGAAGTATCGAGCTGGGACCAGATCCTGGGTGTTTTGCAGGGCGTAGAGGAACCTGGGCAAGGACATCATTTTAAACAACGCCGCGCGCCCAAGCAGGGAAAGCGGGAGTTTGCGCCATCCCTCCACCTCACGCCGGAGGCGGAGAAGAGGGGGGAGCAAATTGTGCTCGTAGCGCGCTTTCGAATTAGTGGAGATATAAATCCACAGATACTTGAATCCCTGGCTCGCCACCTGTATGCCGCAACCCCTTGGAAGGCGCGGCGTTCGCCCTTTTAGGACGTATAAGTGCGACTTGGTCCAGTTGATGACCAGGCCGGAGTACCGACCAAAAAAGTTGCAGCACGTCACAGGCCACAATAAGGGATTCGCAGGGGGAGGTGAGGTACAGGAGAATATCGTCTGCGTATAGAGAGACTCTGTCCTCAAAGTCAGGGGCCCATCTGATACCATGTAGGTCGGGATGGGTCCGCAACAGGGCCGCAAGTGGTTCAAGCGCGAGTGCAAACAGGAGGGGCGACAAAGGACAGCCCTGCCTGGTGCCCCTCTGGAGAGAAAAAGTCACTGAAACTCGGCCATTGACAGCCATGTTAGCTAGCGGCTCGGCATATAAGAGTTTGACCCACCCCACAAATTCCGGGCCAAAACCGAGCTTCGCCAACACTGCCCACAGGTAACTCAACTCGAGGGAGTCCAAAGCCATCGTGGCATCCAATGATGCCAGGACAGCCGGCTCCTCAAGTGTATGGGCCCTAGCCAGGGCCCCTTGAAGTCGACGCAAATTAAGAGCAGTGTTGCGGTGTGGAAGAAAGCCCGACTGATCCGGGTGCACTAAGTCGCCGATGACGCCAATCAAACGGTTAATTTACATAAAAACCACAGGAGACACTTTCACCAAATTTAGAATAGGCCCTACTACATAGCAGTCCCTACCATTTTCCCAAATTTGGGGGTATTCCATTGAGCCATTTAGGCTGTAGCCCTGTCTAAATATCCTGAGGTAAATTACATGACGAAAACACATATGAAAGTGTTGGAATTTACAACCAATTAAAATGTTAGTTACATTTTGTACTTTTATGTGCTGACATTTGATTGGTTAAGTACATGAATATATATGAACAATGAGAGGGAAACACAGCCATTTTGACTAATACTACCTGAGGTACATTTTGAAAGAATTTTCACAGTAAACCTCAACTACTTTGAAAAAGTTAAGTTGTTAATTTGGAAGGGGAACTATGTTGTGCACTTTAAGTTAATTTGGGAAAACGTTTTCTGATAGTTATATACTGTCCCTCTGTAAGAGTTAGAGATTGAGATAGACTTCTCTGTTATAATTATGGATTGAGTTAGGCTTCTCTGGTATAATTATGATTTTTTTTTATTAGGCTACATCACATGCACTTTTTAATAGTTCTACTTCCTGCCTGAAACCATACACTGCCCAAAAATTACTTCACTGTTAAAAACTCAGAAGTACCTGTCTGAACTTAAACCCAACAGTACCCTAACTCTACTGATATAGTTATTTTTTATGCAATATACAGCAAGAAAAAGGAAGGAAAACAAGACAAAATTAATATTTATTTTGAAGTTGTTGTTGAGGACAATCCTGAGGAAGATATGGATGCCTTGGACTTTATGGATCAGTCTCTGGACCAACAATTACTTGACAGTGTTGAAGCAATAGAATCATTGAATCAAAATGAGGACATTCAAGATGATCTAATGTTAGAAGTTCTTTTAAATTTTGAAAAATCAGAACAATACATTTATATTTAATAATTAAAAATTGTTTGAGACATTATTCATTATTATATGTAATTCATGAAATAGTACCAAAATGATTATAATATAAAGTGAGACTTATAGTATACTGTGCAACTTTTTTGTGTTACATAGTAAGTTTGCTAATAGTTACTACCTTTCTCCCACTATATTATCTCCAATGTGTATTTTACATCTCTTTTTCATCATAAGGGAGCAGGATAGACTACCCATGATCCCCTAGGACTTCTCAGGGAGTGCTCAAAGTATCTGTTTCTGCTTTCCTGACAGACTTTGGTATGGATTCCACATACCACAATAACTTCTGTAACAACATGCAAGATATCTACAGAGAAGACGGTGTACATTAAATTTTAGTCTCTACATTGGTACCTACATGTAGGTACTTAAATAAAAATAAAAAAAATAAATAAAACAGCTACTTTTTTTTAAAACTGTCATTCTTTTTCCCCATGGTACGCTCCCCGGTGCACGTACCGGGCGCTCCCCCGCGGGGCTCTTTTATGGCCCCCACATCAAACCTAGGGGGTCAGGCGGGGTCTACCCTGCCCCCTTTTGGTCATTTCCCCCATTGTTTTTGCCACCTCTTGGGTCTCGATCCTACCGAGACATAAGATGGCGGCCACTCCGGACTGTTTGGAATGTTTACAGACACCGGAGAGCCAATCAGCTTTTCGCGCACGAACTCGCCTAGCGCGCTGATTCGCGCCCCGGTGCGCTGCCCGGGGCACGCATATAGATATATATATTTTTTTGAACCTAAATTACTCAAAATCCACTGGAGCACATATCTTGAGACATAGCAAAGGCACATCGGGCTACCAGTCCCTACAATTTTGCCAAGTTTGGTGGAAATCCATTCAGCCGTTCGGGCTAAAAGTGAGGTTGACCGCCCTATGTAAATTAACATGGGGAAAACACGTTTTGGGACCCCCTTTTTTCTCAGCCCACACTTGACAAATCCCCCCCAAACTTTCAGGGAAGGACCGGAGCGCCGCGAGACAAATTTGAGGGGATTTTCAGGCAGATTCCTCAACCGGCGCCAAAGTTATTCACAATAGAATGTTGAGATTTTCTATTGAAAATAATCCTAACTATAACTACCTACTGGCGACCGCCAGTAGGTAATATATATATATATATATATATATATATATATATATATATATATATATATATATATATATATATATATATATATATATATATATATATATATATATATATATATATATATATATATTCACTGAAAAAACCATAGGTTATAGACCATATATAGTTAGGAATTCGCATTTACAAAACCTTATTTTACTCACACAAAACCATTGAAATTCCATATATAGTTAGTTGCACTAACTATATATCGCGCACCCGCAATCCACTGCTGATGATGTCACATATTACATCATTCATGACATGGTCAGTGACATCACTGATGACATCACTGATGACATCTCAAATGACATCACTGATGACATCACTGATGACAACATCCAGTGACTGTATGTTTCTGTAAAGTTAAAATATGTCTTACATATTGAAGAATGAGTGGATGTATAAGTGTCTGGATGAAGGATTTAGTAGGTGCATGACTGACTGTATGAGTGAGTGATTAAATGTGTCTCACTGAGTGCATGGGTTAGTGACTAAACTGTCTTAATTTGTGCATCATTATGTCTGTTGTTCTGTAAACTGTTGCATGTGTTGATAAGTAGCTATATGAGTAAGTATATGGGTTATTGATTGGTTGCCCAAGTATTTGTATGGGAGACTGAGTGTGTGTGGGTGGCTGGGAGGTGTATGACTCTTTGCATAGATGTGTGAGCAGTTGATTCACTAGATGTATGGTTTCAAAAGTGCATGTGGAAACAGCTGCATGGGCGGTTGACTGTGTGCATGAGTGTATTGGTGAGTGAATGGATATCTCAGTGCTACATGTCAAAGTAAGTACATATGTAAAACACAGTACATGTGAGAGTTGACATATATAAATAACTGTGCATAAGAGCCAGTGAATGTGTGAGTGGCTGTATGGATCATTGTGAACTTGTATCAGGGATTGTATAAGAGAGTAAATATGTGTTAGTATATGTTTGAATAAGTAAAGTTTGTATAACTGTATAGTTGAGGAAATGGAGGTGTGATTGATTCTTTGCATGACTGACTAGGTGTGTGAGTAACTCCATGGATGAGTGACAGTCTGTGAGTGTCTGTTTACACTGATTGTATCTAAGGTTATATTAGAGTCTGAAGAGGTTCATCGTATTATCACATGAATGATGTCATCAGTGATGTGATCAGTAATGTCAAATGAGATGTCATCAGTGATGTCATCAGTGATGTCATTTGAGATGTCATCAGTGATGTCATTTGAGATGTCATCAGTGATGTCATCAGTGATGTCACTGACCATGTCATGAATGATGTAATATGTGACATCATCAGCAGTGGATTGCGGGTGCGCGATATATAGTTAGTGCAACTAACTATATATGGAATTTCAATGGTTTTGTGTGAGTAAAATAAGGTTTGTAAATGCGAATTCCTAACTATATTTGGTCTATAACCTATGGTTTTTTCAGTAAATTTTCAAGGTTTTGTAAATGCTAATTCCTAACTATATATGGTCTATAACCTATGGTTTTTTTCAGTGAATTTTCAAGGTTTTGTAAATGCTAATTCCTAACTATATATGGTCTATAGCCTATGGTTTTTTCAGTGAATATATATATATACATACATATATAAACATATATCATCTGTATATCTATATAAATACAAACATAAATGCATGCATACATATACTTATATGCATACAGATGCATGTTATTTACATGAAAGTTGAAAAAACACTAATAAAAGCAAAGCTAAAAAGCCACCTCATTACAAACAGAATGGCTTTAACTTAAACGAGGGCGAGATCTATTGCATTTTCAATGCTTGTTTACTTTGGTTCCATCAAGAAGGCATTCAGATGTGTCACACATTTGCCATAAATTCTGAATGTTAGCACTCTAGTTGCACATTAGATCACTGTAGTAAAGCTACTGCTCACCAGGGACGTCTGCTGCTGGTATTCAAAGTGCATGTTTCAGTCTGCATGTCAGAATTTTTTTTAATGAAATAGAAGAGGATTTGAGAAGTCACTCAAAATGATCCCTAATTTTTCTTTCTGAAGCACTAATCATACTTTCTATGGCAAAATTAACCCCCTCATGTTGTTCCTTTTTAAATTGAGTGTTTTCAGACTTACCACTTCATTCCAATCAAGATGGCTTCTGGTGTGCCATACTTTTGTCATAAGTAAGACTGTTAGCGCTCTAGTTGTTCTTTAGAACACTCTGGGACATTTTGTCATTGGGCTATACTTGGGGTACATCTGGGTGATATTTGGGCTACATTTAGGCTCTTTTGTCTCTGGTGGCCATCTTGGGAGACTGTATGTCAGAATTTTTTTATGAAATTGAAGAGGGTTTGAGAAGTCACTCAAAATGTGCCCTAATTTTTCTTTCTGCAGCACTAATCATAATTAATATGGCAAAATATACCCCCTCATTTTGTTCCTTTTTAAATTAAATGTTTTAAGAGTTACCACTTTATTCCAATCAAGATGGCTTCAGGTGTGCCATACCTTTGTAATAAGTAGGACTGTTAGCGCTCTAGTTGTTCTTTAGAACACTCTGGGACATTCTGTCATTGGGCTATACTTGGGCTACATCTGGGTGATATTTGGGCTACATTTGGGCTCTTTTGTCTCTGGTGGCCATTTTGGGAGACTGCATGTCAGAATTTTTTAATGAAATAGAAGAGGATTTGAAAAGTCACTCAAAATGTGCCCTAATTTTTCTTTCTGCAGCACTAATAATACCTTCTATTGCATAATATACCCCCTCATTTTGTTCCTTTTTAAATTATATGTTTTAAGAGTTACCACTTTATTCCCATCACGATGGCTCCAGGTGTGCTATACCTTTGTAATAAGTAGGACTGTTAGCGCTCTAGTTGTTCTTTAGAACACTCTGGGACATTCTGTCATTGGGCTATACTTGGGCTACATCTGGGTGATATTTGGGCTACATTTGGGCTCTTTTGTCTCTGGTGGCCATTTTGGGAGACTGCATGTCAGAATGTTTTAATGAAATAGAAAAGGATTTGAGAAGTCACTCAAAATGTGCCCTAATTTTTCATTCTGCAGCACTAATCATACTTTCTATGGCAAAATATACCCCCTCATGTTGTTTCTTTTTAAATTAAATGTTTTAAGAGTTACCACTTTATTCCAATCAAGATGGCTTCAGGTGTGCCATACCTTTGTAATAAGTAGGACTGTTAGCGCTCTAGTTGTTCTTTAGAACACTCTGGGACATTCTGTCATTGGGCTATACTTGGGCTACATCTGGGTGATATTTGGGTTACATTTGGGCTCTTTTGTCTCTGGTGGCCATTTTGGGAGACTGCATGTCAGAATGTTTTAATGAAATAGAAAAGGATTTGAGAAGTCACTCAAAATGTGCCCTAATTTTTCATTCTGCAGCACTAATCATACTTTCTATGGCAAAATATACCCCCTCATGTTGTTTCTTTCTAAATTAAATGTTTTAAGAGTTACCACTTTATTCCAATCAAGATGGCTTCAGGTGTGCCATACCTTTGTAATAAGTAGGACTGTTAGCGCTCTAGTTGTTCTGTAGAACACTCTAGGAGGCTGCAGTAGACCACAAAGGAATCAACTGACAGTCTCTGTCCTTGTTGGATGTACATGTTTTACTGAGAATGTCAGACTTCATTTTCACATGACTGAGAAAGATAATGTGAATTTACAGAAAATATGCTTTCAGTTTAGCTTATAGATCCCCTTCCAAACCACTGTGGGAAAATCATGAGATATTAGTTTTCATTCAAAAAATATTCATGATATCACAGCAGAAGGTTTTTTCACATGGTAAAATCACCCTAGAACCCACCACAATTCCTAAAACGAGTATGGTACCATCAACAAATGATTTATAATGTAACTAAAGTCCTAAAACCCTCTATTAACTACAATGCTTTTTAATGAGGTGCTATCATGTATATTGGTCACAAGATGGCTGCCAACACTTCTTGGATGAAGTGCTGACAGCCAATCAGATCAGATGTGTGGTTAGGCTCCGCCCAGATATATATCTTTTTTTGAACCTAAATTACTCAAAATCCACTGGAGCACATATATTGAGACCTAGCAAAGGCACATCGGGCTAACAGTCCCTACAATTTTGCCAAGTTTCGTGCAAATCCATTCAGCCGTTCGAGCTAAAAGTGAGGCCAACCGCCCTATGGAAATTAACATGGGAAAAACGCGTTTTGGGACCCCCTTTTTTCTCGGCCCCCCCTTGATGAAACCCCCCCAAATTGTCAGGGGCTGCTCAGAAACAAAATGTTCCATTTTCCTGAAAATTTCAGCCAATTCCGTCCACAAACGCCGAAGTTATTAGACATAGAATTTTCAAAAATCCCATAGAGAAAAAATCCTAACTATATATACCTACTGGCGACCGCCAGTAGGTAATATATATATATATATATATATATATATATATATCCTACTGGCGGTCACCAGTAGGTAGTTATAGTGTGGACCTATTTTCCATAGGAAATCCGCAGCATTCTATTTGAAATACATTTGGAGCTGGTTGATGAATCTTCGCAAAATTTTCAAAACTAATGGGCAGTGGGCAGCTCTGCTCCACTCCTTTCCTGAAAGTTTAGGGGTAATTCGTCATGCGGGGGCTGAGAAAAAAGGGGGGTCCTAAAACGTGTTTTCCCCATGTAATTTCCCATAGGAGCTATAGCCACAGCTACAGCCTGAACTGCTGAACAGAATTTCGCCAAATTTGGCAGAGATGTAGTCCTCATTTCAGACTCGTGCCTTTTTCTTAAATGCTGTCAATCTGTTCAGTTGTTCCTGAGAAAATTACAGTTAAAAGCATATATATATCTATAGGCGCGGTGGATCCGCGGATTCTGAGCGCACCGTGGGCGCATCATAAGCGCACCCTTCCAATCACGAGCTGAATGCTAATTGGCTGTCAAGTGGTTGCCAAAATTCAAAATCAGGAACTGTTGGCAGCCATTTTGTGCCTCGGTAAAAGCAAGGCCGAAGAAGTCTGTGGGACAAGTGTGAAAACCTTAGAAAAGGGGCAGGGTAGAAATTCTTTGACTCCCTAGACCTGCTTAGGTGGTCCCAGAAGGACCCCAGGGCCCACAAATCTTTTGTTTTTTAAACCCGTCAGGTGCGAGTAGTGTGCGCGGTTTTTGCCATAAAAAATAAATAAATAAAACAGAGCTTTTTTATAATTAGCCCCGGGGGGCCAAATCCTGTGGGCAATAATATTACATTTTATGGGAAGCCCAGAGGGGCCCACCAGCCCCGGGGACCGTCACCTCCCGGGGCTACAAAAAAAATTGTTGGGGGGTTCCAAGGCTCCCAAAGCCTTTGGACTACCACCCTCTGGGGCTTTATGTATTGTGGGAGGGGGGCTGCGTGGCCCTCCTTCAGGAGCACTTGAGGGCCCTGGGGACCGCCGCCCCCTGGGCCAACTGCTGCAGTGTCCCGGGGTGGCCACCCCAGGACATCACTGTTTGCTATGATTGGGTGCCCTCCCATAGGAAACTTGGTTTGGATTTTGAAAGACAGAGCAGGGAAACCTGCTCTCTGTTTCAAAATCCAAACCATGCTGGTTTTTCACATGGTGAGCTGCATGTTAGCAGTTCCCTATGTGGAAAAGCAATGCCGTCTCCCGAAGGATGCAGGGAGCCTGCTGGGACCATGTGGGCATTGGGGCTCCCCTCATGGTCCCCAACATTTTATATAAGACCCCGGGGATGTGGTGCCCAAGGATAATAGAAATTAGTGATAGGGGTTATTTTGTTTACTATAAAATTAGGGGTCGTGAACTCAGCACAGCGCTTATTGCAGCCATCAGGTGTGCATTTGATGGATGCATGATTCATAATCTGTAGGGTGCCCAATTCTAACGTGTTTGATGCATGACTTCTAAGCATTTGGTGCACAAGTCTGAGGCGTTGGGTGCGTGACTCCAAGCAAAACATTTTTTACATATGCATCAACCTTTTGTGTTTAGTTTTTAGGTGGCTCTAAAAAGAGCCCTTGTGTTGATTGAGAGATTTTGATACCTACAAGTAAGTACCTATGCAGAGTATAAAGTTCAAGAGGAAGCCTCTGTTTCCCTCATCTGTAAAATCTACATCATCTCTACTATAGATGCCATGCATATTGAAACGCAGATTGTTGTGGTAAATGGACCCCATTGTATAGTCTCGGACAAAAGCAGAAACAGATTTATTCACATGTTTCCTAGCTTTCTCAATCTGTGGACACAATTGATTGGACCAGTTCCATTTCTGCCTTGGCATATGTTAGAATAGACAAAGGCTGTTTAGGGGAAAATTGTCATCAAATCTCCAAAGGTGTCCTTCATAAGCATTTCCAGACCTACCCCTGTCAAAGTGTCGAGGTCATTGCCACCACAGTGCACATTTATGACGTCAGGGTGTTGGAGATGCAAAAAGGATTTCACCAATGGCATCAATTGGTGCAACTTTAACCCTCTCTGTCCAATCAATTTAATCTCTACGTTTGGCAAACTTAGGTGTTTGTGAATGCCTTTGATTTCTGCATACCTGTGGCTCCAGAAGATATAGCTGTGTCCCACAATCCACACTCTAAGCATCTTGAAGGGATGTCTGGATGTACTCAGATGGTCTCTGTAAATGAAATGGCAGTTTGAAAAGTAAGAATTTTTTTAAAATGGTGGATAAGATGTAGTTTTGAAAAAAAAAAGAAATGATTGGTTGTTTGAGAACATTCTACACTGAAAACTAGGGTGCATGTTTCGGTTTTTTGAAAGTATGATTCTTATTGGTTAACAAAATCTGATTGAAAGGAACATTACATAGGATAAGCTGATATGTTCAAAAGTCAAGCACACTTGCTGTTTTGATTAGCAACATTGTGTGTTGAACTTTTGACCTGCCTGTTCAGTTAAGTGTTCCATGAACTGTTTCTATGGTAACAGGCAGAAGGCAAAATGGGAGTAGGGTTGACATTTATGTAATTTTGAAAGGGTTGAAATGTGTAACCAATGGAAATTTGTGTTTGCTTTTGAATTAATGTGGGAAGCAATGTGATTGATGATTACATGTATAAGTGTGCTAAATGAGAGGGAAACTTTGCCGATCTTTGGTTTTGCTGACAGGTGCCCAGTACAGAGGTTCTATATAAGAAAATCTGGTGTGTGACTGACATACTTCTTCATCTACAAAACAATTTGAAAGGTGAGTTATTAATTTGTGAGGGGATGTATGTGGTGCATTTTGATTTTAATTAGACTAATGTGTTTCTCCTGCTAAAGTGTAGGAAGTACTTTTTTTCTAGAATCTTATTGTGAGTGTGTGAATGCAAAAACCATTTTCAGATAAGCATTTGTGTATTTCATGTGTTTTCAGAGAGATAACTGTTTACACATCTTTGCTGGTCTCATCTTTTGGTAGAATTAGAAACCAGTCATTGTTTATGTACTTGCAAAATGAGTCAAGTTTCTACATTAAAATGCAGTACTCCTTCTAGACTATGAAATGTGTTTTGGTAAAATGCAAGGGATAGTGCTGTTTTTCTAGAATCACACAGTGAACATGTGTGCATTTAAGAATCATTCTGAGAGAAGTACTCTATACTAATGTGTAGTAGAAAAGTTTGTGGAATGTGTGCGGTCACCTTATGTCTTGTAGACTAGTACATTTTTTGGGTAAAATGTAAGGGAATGTGTTGCTTGTCTAGAATACACAGTGAGTCTGTGTGCATTTAGGAATCATTCTGAGATAGTAATTTTGGTATTTCATGTTTTTGCCGACATATAACTGATGAAAAACCTATACTGTTCTCATATTTTGGTAGGATTAGAAACCAGTCATTGTTTATATATTTGCAAAATGAGTCAGGCTCCTACACTAATATGGAGTACCCCTTCCAGACTAGTAAATGTGTTTTGGTATTATCCAAGGTATAGTGTTTATTGTCTAGAATCACAATATGAATCTGTGTGTATTTAGGAATAATTCTGAGAGAAGCATTTTTGTATTTGACTGCTGTTGCAATCCCATAGTGAGTCTTTCAGTACCATGTACTAATCCATTCACTAAAGTAAAAGTCAAGCAAATATGCATTCACCCAGTGCCTCTCCTTATAGTACTGTAATCATTCAGTGAGTAAGTATGTACTCATGCAGTGAGCCAGGCTTTAAGGTATGGAGTGATACAAGGTTCTATGTATTATGCATGTAGATGTGTAACCACCTTCACACTTGTGCTTCAGGCCTACAATTCCCCAGTCACTATCCATACACTGCAGCAAAGACACTTCAATCAGTAGTTCCTGAGAAAATTACAGTTGAAAGCATATATATACATTGATGGGCGCGGTGGATCCGCGGACTCTGAACGCACCGTGTGTGCACCATAAACGCACCCTTCCGATCACGCGTTGAATGCTAATTGGTTGTCAAGTGGTTGTCAACATTCAAAACCAGAAACTGTTGACAGCCATTTTGTGCCTCTGTAGAAGCGAGGCTGCAGAAGTTAGTGGAAAAAGTGTACAAAATGTAGAAAGGGGGCAGGATAGTAATTTCCTGATCCTCTGGACCAGTTTAGGGGAACCCCAGGGCCTAATACTCTTCATCATCCTAAACCCCTATTTTCCCGCAATCCCGTGCCAGGGATGCTCTCATTTATTTATTGAGTATTTTAGTTCATACCGGAATATTTTTTTGTTAATTTCACTAATGCGTTAATAAACTAAATTGTATATTATAAAATCATAACTATGTATAATTTTGTAAAGCGAGTACTTATTTTCATTTAAAAAAAACCTATATTGTGTTGTAATGGCATGCGTTGTAATTGAATATGCGTTGTAATGGCATGGGTTGTAATAATATGCGTTGTAATGGCATATACGATGTAAAATGTTCGTTGTAATAGCATTACGATGTACAAGTTGCATTGTAATGGCTATCTCCCGTGTTATAGGCCTACAATTCCTCAGCTCGTATCCATACACTCCAGTAAACACCCTGTGACTGCTCTTACAATTCCATAGTGACTCTTTCAATAGCATGTCGTAATCCTTACAGTGAAGTCCAAGGGATAATGTTATTTGTGTACAATCACACTGTGAGTCAGTGTCCATTTGGGAAAATTGAGAATGAATGATTTGGTTGGATGATGTGTTTGCAGACACATAAGTACCTGTACTCATGCAGTGAGCCAGGCTTTAGGGTACGCAGAGCTTGAAACTCCTGTCATATGGTTACTACGTTTCTATATATTGTGTTAAGTTAGCATGTGCTTATTAAATGTTTAAACGCCATATTTTCTTTCTGCTTCGGTTTGCACACGACACCTAATTGTTATTGTAGCTTTCAACCTAGACGAAAGATGAGATTTATTTGAGAATAATATGTTATTGCCCTGGTATCAGTCGTGCTTGGTACACTTGGTACAACTGTCTGCACACTAAGAACTGCACACTCTAAGAATAACCTAACACAAGGTTGCTGAAGGCCTGATCCTCGCACCACGTTAGTCATAACACAAATAATGTTGCTGCCAACATTGGGCTCTACGTGGGTTTAAGATAGAGTTACAGGGAATGAAACAACACACTTGATGCTGAGCATGCAGAGAGCTGGTAGCTGTTGATGTGATCTCCTCCTACTGAGAATTAGAGGTATGGGTCCGCCCTGCTAAGAACCCAGATGAGACCTTCTTAGATATAATATAATATGCTAATTAGGGTGCGCGAAATATAGGTGATACACAATTCTATAGATTTTTGCATCATAACATGTTATCACCTTTTGCTTACTATGGATTAGTGACTATGCTGCTGACTTTGATTTTTATAATATGTATGTTGATATTATACAAGATACTGCGTTTGAGAATGCTGCATTGAAAAATAAACATTTCAAACTTGCACGTGTATTCTTTGCCTCCCAGTTTTGGTTTGGAATGATAATACAACGAAAGAGTGTTCATGTGTTCCACGATACCTGAGGTACTCTAAGTTCATGTTCTGGATTGTCTAAGTCATAGGTAAGTTATTACTACCGATGAGACACTGTAGCTAGCTTGGTAAGGGGATTTCTGAAACAAAGGTGAGTTGTGGGTCACCCTAACTCACCTAGGTTCTAGATCTCTGTGCACAGTTCTGTGGGAGAACGGAAACCCTGCTACACTCCTATGCACTATGCATGTAGTAGTATAACCACCTTCACAGTTATGTTTCAGGCATACAATTGCCCAGTTAGTATCCATACACTCCAGCAAACACCCTGTGACTGCTCTTACAATCCCATAGTGACTCGTTCAATAGCATGTCGTAATCCTTACAGTGAAGTCCAAGGGATAATGTTATTTGTGTACAATCACACTGTGAGTCAGTGTCCATTTGGGAAAATTGAGAATGAATGATTTGGTTGGATGATGTGTTTGCAGACACATAAGTACCTGTAATCATGCAGTGAGCCAGGCTTTAGGGTACGCAGAGCTTGAAACTCCTATGCACTATGCATGTAGTAGTATAACCACCTTCACAGTTATGTTTCAGGCATACAATTCCCCAGTTAGTATCCATACACTCCAGCAAACACCCTGTGAGTGCTCTTACAATCCCATAGTGACTCTTTCAATAGCATGTTGTAATTCTTTCAGTGAAGTCCAAGGTATGCTATTCTTTGTCTAGAATCCCACTGTGAATCAGTGTCCATTTGGGAAAACTGAGAAAGAATGATTTGGTTGGTTGATGTGTTTGGAAACACATAAATATATGTACTCTTGCAGTGAGCCAGGCTTTAGGGCATGCAGTGCTTGAAACTCCTATGCACTATGCTTGTAGTAGTCTAACTACCTTCACAGCTGTGTTTCAGGCCTACAATTACCAACTCACTACCCATACACTCCAGCAAACACGGTGTGACTGCTGTTGAAATCCCATAGTGAATTCTTCAGTACCTTGTAGTAATCATTCACTAAAGTAAAAGTCAACCAATTAAGAATTCACCCTGTGTCTTTCCTTATAGCATTGTAATCATTCTGTCAGTATGCATGTACTCATGCAGTGAGCAAGCTTTAGGATATAGAATGCTTCAAACTACTATGCACTATGTATGTAGTGGATTAACCACCTTCACACTTGTGCTTCAGGGTTACAAATCCCCAGTCACTATTCATACCCTCCAGCAAACACAGTGTGACTGCTGTTGCAATCCCATAGTGACTCTTTCAGTACCATGTAGTAATCCATTCACTAAAGTAAAAGTTAACTAATTAAGAATTCATCCAGTGTCTCTCCTTATAGTACAGTGATCAGTCAGTCAGTAAGCATGTACTCACAGCGAGCCAAGATTTAGGGCATGGTGTGCCTCAAACTGCTATGCATTATGCATGTAGTGGTGTAACCACATTCACACTTGTGCTTCAGGCCAACAATTCCCCACTCACTATCCATACACTCCAGCAACAACAGTGTGACTGCTGTTGCAATCTAAAAGTGACTCTTTCAGTATCATGTAGTAATCCATCCACTAAAGTAAAAGTCAATTAATTAAGAATTCACCCAGTGTCTCTCCTTATAGTAATGTAATCATTCAGTCAGTAAGCATGCACTCATGCTGTGAGCCAGGCTTTAGGGCATGGAGTGCTTCAAAGTGCTATGCTATATGCATGTAGTGGTGTAACGACCTTCACACTTGTGCTTCAGGCCTAGAATTCCCCACTTAATATCCATACACACCAGCAAACACATTGTGATTGCTGCTGTAATCCCATAGTGACTCTTTCAGTACCATGTAGCAATCTATTCACTAAAGTAAAAGTCAATCAATTAAGAATTTTCCCAGTGTCTCTCCTTATAGTACTGTAATCATTCAGTCAGTAAGCACTTACTCATGCAGTGAGCCAGGCTTTAGGACATGGAGTGCTTTAAAGTGCTAGGCATTATGCATGTTGTGGTGTAACCACCTTCACACCTGTGCTCCAGGCCTACAATTCCTCTCTCACTATCCATACACTCCAACAAACACTGTGTGACTGCTATTGCAATCCCATAGTGACTCTTTTAGTATCATGTAGTAATCTATTCACTAAAGTAAAAGTTAACCAATTATTAATTCACCCAGTGTCTCTCCTTATAGTACTGTAATCATTCAGTCAGTAAGCATGTACTCATGCAGGGAGCCAGGCTTTAGAGCATGGACTGCTTCAAAGTGTTATGCATTATGCATGTAGTGTTGTAACCACCTTCACACTTGTGTTTCAGGCCTAGAATTCCCCACTCACTATCCATACACAATGTGATTGCTGTTGCAATCCCATAGTAACTCTTTCAGTACCATGTAGTAATCTATTCCCTAAAGTAAAAGTCAAATAATTAAGAATTCACCCAGTGTCTCTCCTTATAGTATTATAATCATTCAGTCAGTAAGCATGTACTCATGGGATGTATGACGTTACAACGCATGCTTTTACAACGAATGCCTTTACAACACGGTTTTCACAACGCATGCCTTTACAACGCATAGTGCTTTGGGGCGCTGGATAGTGAATAGTTTAATTTACTATTCCAACTCCAGTCCCCGTGGATAGTAGGAAAGGTATTGGATAGTACATTAAACCTATTCCCTATCCTAGAGCGCCCCCCAGCGCAATGCGCTGTAATGGTTTGCGTTGTAAAAGTTGCGTCGTAATGGTAGTGCATTGTAAAAGTTTTGTTGTAAAGGTTGTTTACCGTACTCATGCAGTGAGCCAAGTTTTAGGATTATGGAGTGCTTCAAACTGCAATGCACTATGTATGTAGTGGTCTAACCAACTTCACACTTGTGCTCAGGTTTGCAAGTTCTTAGTTAGAATGTATATGAAATGTGTTTGTATAGTAATATAAAAGTATAATTTATAAAGTTATTAATATACACTTATTTTTTATTATTTTTTACAGATACTGTTTATCATCATTTAAATAAAGTTATCATGCCGGACAAAATAAGACAAAGAAAAGAACATAAAATGGAGAGTTACTTGAAGAAAAGTCAAACACAAGTATTGCATGTCCTACATAATGTGGCTAAAAAGACAAAATCTTCTGTAAGACCACAAAGCAATTTATTAAACATGATTGTAGGGCTAGACAGAATGTACATAATACTAAAACTACTGACATTGCTTCAACTAGAAAATATTGTGAAAATAATAGGAAAGGAAAAAAAGCAAATGGACAGTCAAAGGAAACGATGTATGGTAAAAGAAGACAAAATCAGTATAAAGAGATTCGTTAGAAAATATTTTATAACAGAGTAGTACATCATTTACTGAAAGATATAAAGAAATATAACAAGAGAGCACTATTTTATAAAAAGAAGAAGCATAAAAGGAAAACTATTCATTTTAGTTTTAAACATAATTCGATCACTAGATAAACTAATCCATTTTATGAAGGCCAAAAGTAAGAGGAAAAGAGTAATTAACAGAAGTAATTTTTGTGATTTCTTTAGGGGAATGGAAGTTCTAGTTCTGAGCCTTTTTTTAATGAAGAGAGTTATTATCAAATCAATAATTTTGTGCCTCCAGTTGTCACCTGTGGGCGTGGCCCAGCTATTGAGGTTATCAATGGTTGCCCAAATGACAAAGAGAAAATGGTTCCCAAAAATGCAAGAAGTGATAGCTGATGAAGTTCTAGGCAGACGTCCTAAAGCCCTAGTGTACACTTGGGATTGCAGTAGTATTTGTAGTGTACAACAAGAATCTATTGGTAAATTACGCAATTTCTTACAAACATATAGTAAAAAAAGTGTTAAACAAAAGATTAATCTGTTGCAAGGATTAGATCCTTGCCTAGTGAAACACAAAATACTGTTTGTAAGGTCATTCTCTAGCTTGTCTCTCTAGGAAAGCATGTCAAAGTGTTTTCACCATTTCAGGATGTTGGCAGAACATCATACTCAAATGCGGAAGTTAGTGAGAACATTGTATATTGCAAAAAGTCCAGCACTAAAGTTAAACGAGTTGAACAGTGCTCTTTTGCGTGGGTCACTATCAAATGTGAAGAAGGTTTATGATGATATTGAGTTTTGCTACTTTGGTCCTGAACAGGAGATTGAAGAAACTCAGGGCCATATTATCAAGAAAGGGCAATACAATATCGCCGCTATTATCGGCAGGAAACTTCCGCTAAAGTGGCGATAATGGGCTTGATAATATGCACTTGTGAATTCCCATAGAAGCCCAGATTCTGGTGTTAACCTGGGCTTCTATCGGAATTCACAAGGGCACATTATCAAGCCCATTGTCGCTTTAGCGGCTGTGTCCTGCCGATAAAAGCGGCGATAATGTACAGCCCTTTCCTGATAAGATTGCCCTCAGACATTAATAGAAGAAAATGTTGTAGAGAATGTTGAACAAAGTTGTACAAACATTTTTTAAAGTTAAAATACAAAGTTTAAGGTCATTTCAGGTGAAAGGCCACATTTTTCTTGTATTTGTTGTCGGTGAACTCACTATAAAAATCTGACTAGGAGTGTTGATCTGTATTTAAAAAATGAAAAAGAAAATAATGATAAGTGGAAGGAATTTGCGACATATTTGTTGGTAGAGAATTGTTTTGATTTGGGATCTAATCAGCGTATTTGTAAATATTGTTATAACAAATTAGATGAGAATAAAATGCCCGCTAGAGCTGTGCATAATAATTTAGAGTTAGTTGCTATTCCTCCAGTAACGACCGGATTTTCAGACCGGATATCACCAGCTCACCAAGACACCACCAATCCAGCCGGAACTTAACCATCTTCCTCCCCAGAGCCTATTTACCACAGTACCTAGGTACCTTCCTGGGGTTGGGGAATTAGCAATATACAAGCTCATATCATCAAAAACACCACTAAATCTATAGGATTACTAGGAATACTCACTAATTACTAAGGAATTCTATGTCATATCCTATGATCTCACCTTATAGTCTCACGCAACTCAGGCCCAAACTATGCTACCCTCCGCCTCATAGTGAAGGGGGCAGTTCTGATTACTTACCATTACACACTGACCAAAATCAGTGTTCACACAAGCCACAATCCTTTAGGTATACACACCGTATCCTCCCGGTGCTCTCTCTCTCTCTCTCTCTCAAGCCACAATCCTGTGGGTATACACACCGTATCCTCCCGGTGCTCTTTCTCTCTCAAGCCACAATCCTGTAGGTATACGCATTGATCACAATCAATGCTCTCACTAATGCCACTCAATCTCTGTCCTATGAATACCTTCAACTCTCTCTGTCTCTCTGTGGGGAAGTTTCTCTATATATCTAATACCTACTGGGGATGTCTCATAAACAATATTATCCCTTATTGAAGTATTTCGGGGTTCCCAAGGCCTACACGCTCCAGAGATTACCCACTTACTCAAGAACTGTTGGCACGGAAACTGTAAAATGCAAAGAACAAGTTTATTAGGACCCCATGGGGTGGTGGTACACTCAAACAGCACCCTTCGGTAATGCAAGAGGTATCACACCGAACACCGGTGTGACCCCGTTTATATACAATTTTGGGGCAATAAAAGATAGGCGGCACAAGTTAAGACACAGTTTTAGAGACATATATGGTCATGTTTTGGAATACTGCCAGCTCATTGGAGAGTTTCAAACCCACTGGTCAGTTAGCGACACATTCCTGAAGGTTTACGGGTCAGTGAGAACTGCGCATGTGTGACTTGACCAGTACTAAAAATAGCCTGTTGCTGGGCAGATGAGAGTGGTCAGTGGAACGGACAAAGGACTAAAGGGTGCGTCGGCCACAAGGCCGCTCATGGTCTAAGATGGCCGCTGCAACATTCAAAATGGCGTTTATCGTATATAGCCAAGTTAAGGAGGACAACGTGTAGGTTCAGCTAATCGCTAATCCGAACGGGCAAATTACGACAGACGACCCTTTTAGCGTTTAGCTGAATCTACCTCATAATGAACATAGTCTGGATGTTCGTCCTCAATGTCTATTAACATAATTTTTGTCACCTCTTTGTGTAGCATCATTTTGTCATGGGCAAGAGCTAGTCTCGATGGTAAGCAAGCTGATAGACACATTGAACATAAGGCAGGGCCACATTGAATACACAAGCATATAAAAAACATTGCTCCCACAAGTATGCAGAGAATTGTCAACAATTTCCAGCCCCAAGTTGCAATCATGGACCAGAACCATCCAGAAAGTGTCCAAGTTCCATTGTCCGGGTGTATTTCGGCAGCTATTTTATGCAGCTTGGAAATCGCATCATACACAGATGGAGAATTATCAGGGACATAAACACAACAGCTGCTTCCGATGATTCTACATGCCCCCCCACGATCAGCCAAAACAACGTCCAGCACCATCCGGTTTTGGAGGGTGACAATTCTGGAAATCTGCGGTTCTTCAGTAAAATTCTCAAGGGCAACAGCAGTGTCATTCGCAACAGCCTCGACAACGCGAGTCAGCCGTCTGATTTTCCGGCTGTTCAATGCAGCCCCCACAAAGGAGAATAGTCCCAGGTTGAAATCCACGTATTGTTGTAATGCAGTATCCGTTTGATCAATGTCCTCTAGAGCAACAGTTCGCTTAACTCTGTTCAAAACAAAATCGTGATACAGAGTATAGTCGTTGTGGTACATCGGAGGGGCAATGAATACAGGAGGTAGCACAAACGATACATAACATATGCCCAACCACCCCACTGGAAGCTGATGGTACCCCTTCGTTCCACAGATGAAGTAGGTGTTTCGAGATGCAACAAATGAAATGCCATTCGGGCTATCAAACGTGAGAGTAATATTACATTCGCTTTTCCCCACTGCAATCGTGCCCTTGTTTCGAATACATAAATCGGCTTTTGTGGCAATGACGTTTATGACATGAGCACTGGATACATTCACATTTCGCTGATTGCTATATATTCGTGGAGCAGATACATTATCAGGCCTGTATTCTTCCCACTCAAAACGTGTACCCTCAGCCCGGGGAAACCCATCCTTGTCATGGGAACATATTTTATTCAAACGGAAAAGCACCCCCCCTTTGGTTGGCCATCTCAAAGTAAAGAGGAGGGTGTACCAGGCATTGCATGACCCATTGTGCGAAAACGGGAGTGGAATAAGTGGGGTGCCCCCTCTCTTCTGGTGCCCAGGCAACATTCCACACACCCAGCAGTTAGAGGTATTAGTCATATTATGCGTGTGGTGAAGAATCTGAATGAAGCTGTTATTTAAGTACGTTTGGCGATGGCGTTCTTCATGGAATGGCAATGTAAAATGGAAATGTTCAGACGGTGCCGGGGTAGTCGGCAGCAAATGTTCTCGTACAGGCACCACAAGTTCAACTACCCAAGCAATAACAGCTATCACCACAATCGTAAAAACAAAAAGAAAGGCACCCAGTATTTTCTTATCACGCGATGCCGTTGATGCCATAGTTTCAAGGGAGTCTGTGCGAAGTCTCAAACGACACAAATTGTTCACAGTTTTTCACAAATAGTCTCTGATACACGTACGTGTATACCCTAAAAAAAAGAAAAATGTGGTGCTGAACTCCGAGGTAGCCGTTGTTTTCTTCTCCGGGCCAAGACGGGTGTCGCTACTCTGGCAGAACTGATCCCCCCCCCTTGGAATTCCCGGTTTCCGTTTCACAAACCTGGAGCGGTTACCAACCAGTCTAAAAAGGAACAAAAATCTTCTTTATCGCGGTCGTAGATTGTAGCGCTCTCTTCCAGTAGCAGATTGGTCCGGGAAGACTCCCTCCACTTCGGCCGACGTCACAGCTGGGCTCTTTTCTTTCTCCAAGATCTCCTTATAGTCAGTCAGCACAGCAGGAGTCACCAGGTCCGGAGAGACACGGCGACAATGGGTCGAATGCACCCACCGCTTCCTGTTCGTCACTCGTACTGCAGTGCGGGTCGCCAAGAGGACCTGCTCGGGGCCTTTCCACCTGGGCTCCAAACTGCTTGCTCTCTCAAACGAGCGGATCATCACATGATCCCCAGGACGAAGATCGTGGCCTTCTCCAGTGGAGTTATCAGGGAGCGCTTCTCGAACCTGTTGATGAATAGAGAGCAAATCATTTGTTAATCGTGCCAAATAATCATTCATCATAACACAAGGCACATCATGTATTAATCGTGGCTTGGGCACCCCCCAGATATTCATGGGGCGGCCAAACACCACCTCATAGGGCGTAAGGCCTGTTCGTGAGTGGGGTACTGATCTAAGAGAGAGCAGTGCTAGCGGCAATGCATCTGGCCACTTCAACGATGTAGACGCCACGATTTTGGCCAGCTTAAGCTTCAAGGTGGCATTGTACCGCTCGACCAAACCTGCTGACTGAGGGTGGAATACAGCGTGGAACTTTTGCTGAATCCCTAACCCCTTCAGTACATATTCCACAATCTTTCCAACAAAATGGGGCCCATTATCGCTCCACAAAAATTTGCAAACTCCAAAGCGAGGAAAGAATTCCTTAAGCAACACCTTAGCTGTTGTCAAAGCCGTATTGTCTTTCGTGGGGTAGGCCTCAACCCATTTGCTAAAAGCACACACCACCACTAAGACGTACTTCAGGTTATTGCAGCGCTCGAGTTGGATGTAATCCATTTGAAGCACTTCAAACGGTGCAGAAGGTGGAACGAACCCTCCTTTCGGAGTATAGGCCCCCTTTCCAGGATTGTGTTGCAAACATACCAGGCAGGTCTGCACTACTCTCTTTGCGGTATTCGCAATCTCGGGATGTTCCCAAACTCGTGTTAAAAGCCGAGTTATTGCAAGAGCTCCGACGTGGGCCAGTCCATGAGTCATCTGGACCATCGCCTGTAAGTAAGCCGCAGGCAATTTCCACTTCTCCATGTCTTTGCTTCTCCAACAACCTTCGTCATCTAGCACCCCATCTGCTGCCCAAGCCGCAAGTTCAGATTCTGTAGCTGATTTTTGAATATCCCGTATCTCTGCTCTAGCATCACTCCATCTCTCGGCCTGTGATTGTACCACGTACATAGGGGAGCTAGTTCGGGACATGGCCGTCTGCCTTGCTATGTTGTCTGCAAAGGCATTTCCTTGACCCACTTTATCCGTGATCTTTTTATGGGCACTGCACTTCACTATCGCTACTTTCTTGGGGCAAAGCAACGCGTTTAGGAGATCACGCACTAACTCTCCGTGCATAATGTGCTCTCCGTGTGATGTCAAAAACCCACGTTCCCTCCAGAGAAGTCCGAAGTCATGGGCCACTCCAAAGGCGTACCGGCTGTCTGTGTATATGTTCACACATAGGCCAGCACTCAATTCGCAGGCTCTTGTCAAGGCTATCAGCTCTGCTGCCTGAGCCGATTTTTGTGGTATTCTAGCTGTTTCAACCACCGTCTTAAGAGTCGTGATCGCATATGCTGCGGAAGTCGTACCATCTGGTAGCCTCAAACACGATCCATCAACCCACAGTTCCCCATCCACATCAGGAAGTGGCACATCCTGTAAGTCAACACGACCCTTTGTCTGTTCTTCAGTCAGGAAAACACAGTCATGATGTTGTTCTTCCTGACTCTCCTCGGCCGGATAGGGCAATAAAGTCGCGGGGTTCAAAGTAGCGCATCTTTTCAATGTTATGTGTGGCGCTAAAAGCGTCAGCTCATATCCTGTAAGTCGTGCGCTCGTGAGATATTGGGTCTTTGTTTGGTTTAACAGGGCATCTACTGCGTGAGGAACTAACACCAATAGTTTGTGTGATAACACTATGCCCTCACTCTGTCGTATGGCTACTGCTGTTGCCGCTACCGCCCGAAAACACCCAGGCAACCCTCGTGCTACAGGATCCAAAATGGCAGAGAAGTATGCACATGGTCTCTGCTTATCCCCGTGTAACTGCACTAACACTGACAATGCGCACCCATCATTCTCGTGCACGTACAATGTGAAAAGTTTCGTGTAATCTGGTGTTCCTAGCACAGGTGCAGAACAAAGAGCCTGTCTCAACTGCTCAAAGGCTTTCTGACATTCGTCTGTCCACTCAAGAGGCATCGGTGTAGTTTTGGACAACAATGCTAGCAAAGGTTTTATGATATGTGAAAAACCCATGATCCATTGTCTACAAAAAGATGTCAACCCTATGAAGGCACGCACATCTCTCTGTGTGCGGGGGACTGGTGTGTCTAAAATTGCCTGAATTCGATCAGATGTTAATGCCCGTCCCTCCTTAGACAACAGATGACCGAGGTAGGTCACCTGGGGTCTACAGTATTGAAGCTTTTTCTTGGAAACCTTGTGATTGTTTTGTGCCAAAAAGGAAAGCAACGCAAGCGTACTCTGTTCACATTGTGCATAGGAGTCGGCGGCGAGCAGAAGGTCATCCACATACTGGATGAGTGCCACGCCAGACTGCAATGTAAAGGAATCTAGTTGACGTTTCAAAGCCTGGCTGTAGATGCTAGGGCTCTCAGTATAACCTTGGGGAACACGACAAAATCTATACGATTTATTATTGAGCGTAAAACCAAACAGATATCTGCTATCCGGGTGAACAGGGATAGAAAAGAACGCATTCTTTAGGTCAATAACGCTAAAAGTGGTGGCTGTCGGTGGAACCAAAGTAAGCAAAGTCGTGATATCAGACACCACTGGGTATTGGGGAATGACAATTTTATTTATTTCACGTAAATCAATAATAAATCGATAGATCTTGCCATCTGAATCTCTTTTAAGAATCGGTAGAATAGGGCTATTACAAACATTATAAGGGACCTCCTCCACCACCCCTGCGGAAATCAAATCCCGAACAATATGCGTCAGTGCAATTTCACCTTCCTTCGAGATCTTATACTGTGGCACTCGTGGTAGGGGGCCCCCCTCCTTAACAGTAATGTGTATTGGTGGAATGCGCATCTCTCCCACATCCGTATCAGATGTCGCCCACAACGTGTGCGGCAGAGAGGCCAGAGCGGGAATATCTAAAATGACACAAAATCTGTCAGGGTCAGGGCAATCATCAGGGTCAGGGTAGTTGTCATTCAGAATAACCCGCACTCCCTCTGGAGCGCAGCGTATTGTTGCTCGAAAATATTTAAGCAAGTCAATGCCCAAGATATTATCTGGGGTATGGGGCGATAACAAAAATTGGCCAAAGCTAAAGTATTTGTCAATGCATAGTGCAAGGGGCTTGGACAATGGGCTGGGGGAGGGTGTGCCATCAAACCCTACACACGTAATCATTTCGCCAGACAGGGGAGCCCTCGGAACCAAGTTTTTCGACAGAGCGCTACGAGTAGCTCCTGTGTCGACTAGAAACTGATCAGTAGAACCCAAAATACCCGCTGTTACATATGGACCTTGCTGATCTACTGGCACTTCAACTGATTCCTTACCCCATCCTACGCAATCCTATGCATGCACATAATCCTGATGTTCCACATTCTCTCCTTCCGAAATCTGATATTGATTCCGTCTATCAAACGTATTTCGTTCGTCCTGGCCACGGCCCCTCTCCTCAACCTGTCTACGATCACCTCCGCCACCTCTCGTTCCAGTATAACCTCCTCTTGACCTTCCACTACCTCGACCACGCTGACTACGCTGTTCACGAAGTACCGGACAATCGTCGGCCCAATGCCCAAACTCCTTACAATAAGCACACTGATCCTCCGCAATGTCCGTACGACCATACGATGCGTTACCTCCACCTCGTCTACCTCTCTCATTCCCTCTACCCTGTGTTCCCCGAACCTGCGCCAACATCACCTTCGTTTTCAATTCCTTCGTCTTTTTCTCTACACTTTCTTTAGCCTCCACTTCCTGCCGCTCGTAATACTGAGCCATAGTTAACAAGGACGCAGGGGTTGCCGTGGCCCAGGAACTTTCACTCCCTTTCAATCGCTTAGCAATCTCCGGTAGGAGATTAGCTACATACTTATCTACAAACAGATGCCGACCCGTATCATCTGTTAAGGATTGACCACTGTAATCATGAAAGGCCTCCTCGAAGCGTGTAAAGAAATCAGAGACCGTTTCATCGGGTTTCTGCTTGCACGACGTTAACATGGTCCAATCAATCTTTTTGGCGGGAACAAGCGTTTTCAATTTATGCAAAATAGCTGCCGGAAGATCTAAAATTAGCGGACAAGGCTTACATGCCGGTTCCCTATCTAAATCTGCAGCGTTTATTTCTTTCCAGGTTCCCCCCAAGATCGTTTCATCATTAGTCTTACGAATTTGCCTCCACATATCAGGTGGTAAAATTAGCCCAAAAAACAAATCTATATCTACAAGAGTCATCACACAAGACGATATAGCCCCTTCCACCCCCTCATAAAATGCCGCTGGGTTCTTTCGGAGATCAGGTAGAGAATTTTTCAGTGCCATGACATCTGCCCTATTCCATGGCGTATATACCCAATTATACACAAAATACCCTTTCGCATCCTTCGACAACTTATCATCATCCGTACCTTCCCCTTTTGGTGGAACATACAAAGGCGCGGCTTCACGCATAGGCATAACATGCAAAGCAGAGCTCTTATCTGAACCACGGAGAGAACACTCCTTAACCGCCCCGTCATTTCCCGGCTCGGACTCTTTTTGCCTCTGTTTCCGTTCCTGCCTCAAATGGGTTGTCTCGTCCCGCAGCTTGATCAATTGCTTGAACAGGTCGTCAACATCTGAAAGATCAAAATCACCTTTAGCTAAATTTTCACGGTACACCGACAACACTTTTGGCTCTAACGTATCAGAAAGATCTCGATATGCACTTACAACCTCATCAGCCAAGGAAGACAAAAAATACATCACTTCAAGATCCGTCCACCCTGCTTTCTCTGATATCAATTGATCCTGAGTAACACTATGCTTATTCACTTTGCGAGCCCAACTACGTAAATGAGCGGACCTCTCCGCAGTAAACCTGAGAGCCGATACCCCCTTCTTGCCCGACTTATCCCGTCCGTCATCGTCAAAGTCCACAGCTGGGGCCGTCGGCGTAACATACGGAGGCGGTGACCGATCTAACAAAGAAAAATCATCAACTTCATTATTAAGGACAGGATAAAGTGGTCGGCGAATAGGAAACTGACCAGCAGTTTGCAAATTACGTTCCCGTTCCTCCCTTTCTTTCTTCTCCTGAGCCTCCTTTTCCTCAAGCTGTAAAGCCTTATCCCGAGCAGCCTTGCGCTGCTCTTTGTCCGCCAAGGCAACCTCACGCTTCATTCGTTCATGTGCCGCTTTCTCCCACATTCGCACACAATCAAACATGTTTTGTCTAGACCTGCGCTGAAACATACATTGCTCCACAAATTGGATTTTACTCAAATCGTATGACCCGTGTAGGGGCCATTGCAATTCGGGATCGGCCTTAGTGTACTTATGCCACAATTTACTGTACATAATAGGGGGGAGGCCGAACTTGATATACATTTCCCTATTTGGAGTTCCCTCTGGGGGAGCCGGCTGTGATTCCGCTAACCTGATTGAGGCACCTCCTCCAAAACAACACATTCCTCGAAGTGTGCTAAAAACAGGCATGTTCGAAAAGTATCACAAAAGCGTGACACCAGAAAAAATGGCACTTACAATTCTCCCCACGATTGTGCCGCTCAAAGGAAAAAAAAAACAAAGTTAGAGAAACATCTCTACATGCCTGCCTATGTGAAGTGCACTACACATATAAGTTCAAAGATCACAAATTCACAATGTTAGCTAACTCAAATCAAAGTTCATAGAATTCGGCAAGCGTCCTCACCGGTCACAAAGCACAGATTTTTCAGTAAGCGTCCGAAGACTACCTTACCGAACACAATTCGTAGAACTCCAGTAAGCGTCCGAAGACTACCTTACCGAACACAATTCGTAGAACTTCAGTAAGCGTCCGAAGACTACCTTACCGAACACAAAGCTTACCAAATACTCAACTGTCCAGGTTCCAACTGCCAAGGTCTTGTAAGCCAAATCAGCCAAACGGCACTCTCTCAGTGATGCGGACACTTCGAAAACTCAGTCGGAGACCGGCGCCACCTGGAAGGTCAGATCGGAAGGAAAGGAAAAACACCGTGGCAGCCAAGACTCGGGTCACTCGTGGCAGCGCGCGCCCATGGCGGATTTCCAAGCCTTCGTCACGACCTCTCCTTCGGGCATCCGAGTCGCCGATGAGTCCCTTCGTGGTCGCCAATTGAAGTATTTCGGGGTTCCCAAGGCCTACACGCTCCAGAGATTACCCACTTACTCAAGAACTGTTGGCACGGAAACTGTAAAATGCAAAGAACAAGTTTATTAGGACCCCATGGGGTGGTGGTACACTCAAACAGCACCCTTCGGTAATGCAAGAGGTATCACACCGAACACCGGTGTGACCCCGTTTATATACAATTTTGGGGCAATAAAAGATAGGCGGCACAAGTTAAGACACAGTTTTAGAGACATATATGGTCATGTTTTGGAATACTGCCAGCTCATTGGAGAGTTTCAAACCCACTGGTCAGTTAGCGACACATTCCTGAAGGTTTACGGGTCAGTGAGAACTGCGCATGTGTGACTTGACCAGTACTAAAAATAGCCTGTTGCTGGGCAGATGAGAGTGGTCAGTGGAACGGACAAAGGACTAAAGGGTGCGTCGGCCACAAGGCCGCTCATGGTCTAAGATGGCCGCTGCAACATTCAAAATGGCGTTTATCGTATATAGCCAAGTTAAGGAGGAAAACGTGTAGGTTCAGCTAATCGCTAATCCGAACGGGCAAATTACGACATTATGTAACTAATAGGAGATCCAATCCTCTCACACAAGAATGGTTCACCAAGAACTGGGGTCCCTTTATTACACAATAGCAAATTATAACATCACAATAACTAGCAATCTAGACATAGCCTGAAAAGTAAAGGGAAATAGGTACATCTAAAGAATACAAAGATCTGCGGGGTCTCTTTATTAAAACGGTAAACAAGAAAGCTTTATTACTAACACATCCACATATAGCTGACAGGAACCATAGATATCTAAAAAGGGAAATAATGGATTATAACAGGACTGCACACCGCTGAAAGAAAAGGGATTAATCAGTACAACAATACAGTAGGGAATATAGCCTAGGAAATAAAGGAAAGGATTAAGGAATATATATATATGGGCACTAATATAACATGACAGATATCACCTGATTATTATGAAGTCTTGTTCTAGCTGTCATCTGAGTCCCTCTCTCGTCTGTGCTAGGCTCATCTCAGATTCTCCCCTGCACTCTTGGACACACATCTGCGCCGATCACACTGCACTGGATTCCTCTCTCCGACGAACTGTCTTCACCTTCCAAATTCAGTCTAATGATATAGTTTCTGCCGCTCTGATAACCGTCCATTCCACTAGCTTCTTCACTCTGTCTGATTGTTCCAGCTCCAATGTCCAACTCACTCCAGCTGCTCCCACAGACTAATCCACGATATAACTTCAGTCTCTTCCAAAAGGTATCACTCCAAACTCCAGCTGTTAACTGCCTGCTCCAACTGATCTCTCATGATGTAACTTCATTCTGTCTCCAAAGCATCTTACTCCAACTGTGAAGCAACTTATTCTGACTGCATCTTCTCCAGACTGCATCTCATCCTGACCAGCTTCCTCTGATCACAACTCCTTCTGACAAGTAACTGCTTCTGACTGCTTTCTTCAGCTCCAAAAACCATCTGAACTCTACCATTCCAAGATTCATCTGACCGCGCTCTTCAGCTCCAAAAACCATCGGAACACAACTGCTTTTGACAACTCCATGTTGGGGTTCAAGGGGGCCTGGTGCCTTCTGTCTACTTCCTCGTTCAGCGGTTTTTCTTAAAAGTGCCAAGTGCATATGCGAATTTATGGATGCTCCCTAGAGCTCGCTTTAAAAGGGGGCTGCCAACAGGAAACAGGTGCCTGGTTTCTTTATTGTTCCCTTGCCGTGTGATTCCTGTTCCTGTGGTTCTACCTTGTTCCCCTTCCTTCGAGCTCTGTTCCAGCAGTCTTTTCCAGTGCTGGGTTTTGACCTCCTTTTTCCCTGTTCCCCTGTTGTCCTATTCCCTTGGGGATTACTGAACTTTTTGTGAGGATCTGTTTTTTGATCTTCGGTGACGTTCTGGGATTCGCGGCTGTGTTTCCTTTGAGTTTTGACGTCCCATTATTATCCCTTTTTGTATCCAAACCATCTTGTTGTATGTTGTGTTTCGGTGGTTTCACGAAGGAGCTGAATAACGGCCGTTTTTGCGCTCCCTTCGTGTTCTTTTTTAGCTTCCAGGGGTTTTTTGGGTGTCTTTCGTATTCCCTTGATACCTTTTTTCCCCTGTCCCTTTTTGTCTTAAGAATTGTGAATTCCACCCCCTTTTCACATTCTCGGTGTTTCCCGAGGGGGCGTGGTTGGTCTGGTGTTACGCAAGAAACAACCAATACGATTGCAGTGGAAGAATTCCTGTTTCGTATCAAGCCACTCCCGTTTGTTATCTGGGGTAAGCAGGGAGGTCGGTAGTTCGTGTGTGTACTTGGCACTGGTAATAGTAGTAGGGGTGTGTTTAATCTTGTCCCCTTTTTTCATTTTAGCGGTCTCGTCTGTGTCAAGGTGTCAGCTGCCAAGAAGCCAGAGGAGAGGAGTTGTGTTCCCCAAGACCTTGGGTTCCCTTGTTTTGTTACCCACCTTCTCCCGGTGTCGTGTTCTCCACCATCCGTTTTGATTGCGGGTGATGGGGGTCACGGTGAGGGTAGAGGATTGGGACGTTCTTCACTCCTGCGGTGTTGGGCCGGTCGGCATCGGAACAGAAAACCAAGCCCACAAATTAATACACCGCCCGAGTGAGGAATGGTTGAGGAGGCAGCAGGGGGGGCTTCTTCGATGCAGGAAATCATGCAGGCTTTAGCGCACATGCAGGGTGAAGTCCAATCCCTGCGTCAGGACAATCAGGAGTTATGGGGGACACTGAGTGAGGTAAAGGAAAGCACTAAGAGAAGAGGCAGGGATCCCTCAGTTAAGGCTAGGCCCCCATTGATTCAACCAGCCACATTTAAATATGAGAGGAGTGGGGGGCAGAGTGGGTCTCCTTCTCCTCTGTCTGTTTCAGTGAACACTCCCATGCTGGTGGCTCTAGCAGCTCCAGAGAGGTTTTCCGGGGATAGTAGCAGATATGCTATATTTATGAACCAGTGCCATTTGAACTTCATGTGTCGACCAACCGCTTTTCCTGATGATACTACTAAGGTAGCGTTTGTGATCTCATATCTCTCGGGTATTGCAGCTAGTTGGGCGGTCCACTTAGTGGAAAACGATGACGCTGTGTTAAGTAGTTTCCCGGCCTTTAAGAACCAGATGCATAGCCTGTTTGCTAAGCATGCTTTCATGCAGGCAAGTGATGTTGAATTGTTAAAACTATGGCAGGGTAAGCAGGACCTTTTGGGTTATGTGGCTACTTTCAATCGCCTAGTAGCAGAGACACAATGGCCCATGGCAAAAAGAACCTCTTTGTTCTATCAGGGCTTGTGCAAGGACTTAAAAGATGTATTCTCTCAGGTTGTAGACCCCCCTAAAGATTGTTTGGAGTTCGTTGATTTGGTTGTCAAACTCAACCATCGACTGATTGAAAGAAAAGGGGAAAAGATCAGGTTTCAACCCCCGAAGGACAACTGTAGCCAAGAGAGAAACATCTGAGAATGGGGGCGTAAAAACAGATCCTCAACCTATGCCTTTGGGTGGGGTGCGGGGTCCCTTATCCAAGGAGGAAAAGGAGCGAAGGCGCTTGTTGCAGTTGTGTTTGTATTGTGGAAGGGGTGGACACTTTGCTCGAGAGTGTCCAGTGAAACCGTCCCGGATCCCGGAGAATAAGGCTGTGGCTTTTGTGGGAAGGGATTGTGAGATTCCTGTTGTCCATGAAAGAGGTATTTGTAATCCATATGACGTACAAGGGGCGGGTGAAAGAGTCCCGCATCATTTCACTGTATCGGCTTGTTTCGCTTATTCATCTTGTGGTAGAGCTTCCTTGTAGGTATTATTGGATTGTGGGGCCACAGGGAACTTTATGGACATCGGATTGGCGGAGAAGTTGATGGTTCCCTGTGTGATGAAGAAACAACCTGAACCCGTGAGGGCTATTGACGGCACGGAGCTAACCTCTGGGTCGATTGCACGACAAACCGAACCATTGTTGATGACATTCGATAATGGGCATTCTGAGATGGTCTGTTTCAATCTGATTGCCACACCAGCATTTGGTGTGGTACTCGGGGTGCCCTAGTTACAGGCCCATAATCCCAGAATCGATTCGGCGCGGAGGCTGGTCACTCTTGATTCAGAGAATTGTCTTCTTCACTGTTATTGTGAGGCGACTGATTGGGTGTCTCCGTTGTCTTGTGCAGCGAGTGGTTGCGGTCAGAACAGCTTGCCTCCATTGTTTGTGGCATATAAGGAGGTGTTTGATAAGGATCAGGCGTGTGTCTTGCCACCACACCGGGCTTTTGATTGCCATATTGATTTGGTACCTGGGGCCATTTTGCCCTGTAGTAGGGTTTATGCATTGTCGGAGCCGGAGGAGAAACATCTACGGCAGTATTTGGATGAGATGTTAAAGAATGGGTTTATTCGACCTTCTTCTTCGCCTGTGTCTTCCTCCATATTTTTTATACCGAAGAAGGAGGGTGATCTTCACGCTTGCAACGACAACAGAGCATTGAATAAGGTCACAATAAAGAACAAGTACCCATTACCTCTCATACTGGTGTTGTTAGATCAGCTGCGACATGCCAAGGTGTTCACAAAGCTTGATTTAAGAGGTGCTTACCATCTCGTTCGCGTCCGCGAGGGCGACGAATGGAAAATGGCGTTCCGTACTGTTTGGTTCGTTTGAATATTGTGTTATGCCTTTTGGTTTGTGTAACGACCCTGCCGCTTTTCAGTTTTTTATAAATGAGGTTTTGCGTGAGTTTTTGGATGTCAGTGTGATTGTTTACATTGATGATATTTTAGTTTTTTTCCCCGTCCTTTGAGGAACATGATGCTCATGTTTCGCAGGTTTTGTCTAAGTTGTTGGAACACCGTTTATTTGTCAAGCTGGATAAATGCACTTTCGGTGCGACACATGTTGAGTTTTTGGGATTCTTGATTTCTGCGGATGGTATAAAGATGGATCCCTGGAAGATCGAAGCTATTGTTAACTAGCCCATACCCACATGTGTTAAAGATATACAGGTGCTACTTGGTTTCGCCAACTTCTACAGGCGTTTTATCAGTCATTTCTCTGACATTGTTTCATCTATGACTTCTTTGTTGAAGAAGGGAGTGGTGTTTGAGTGGACGCCTGCAGCACAGTTGGCTTTGGAAAGATTAATCTGGCTTTTTACATCTGCTTCTGTGTTGATGCATCCTGATCCTGCTCTTCCGTTTTATGTAGAGGCGGATGCGTCCCAGTTAGCCGTTGGGGGCGTGTTGTCTCAGCGTGATAATGAATCTAGGTTGATGCACCCAATTGCGTATTTTTCAAAGAAACTACTACCTGCTGAGCAGAATTATACGGTAGCCAGAGAGGGAACTATTGGCCATAAAGCTGTCTTTTGAGAAATGGCGCCATTACCTGTGGGGGGCTCATCACCCCATTACTATCTATACGGATCACAAGAACTTGGAGTTTTTCCGGTCCGCTAGAGCTTTGACTCCCAGACAGATGAGATGGGTGCTATTCTTTAATGAATACGATTTTACCATCACGTATAGGCCAGCTGCCCAACAGAGGAAATCTGATGCATTATCCCGGATTTATGCAGATCCGTCACAGGGAAGCAAGACGGAGGAGTCCTGTTTTATGATTCCCGGTGATAAGATAGTTGGTTGTGCTTCCATAGATGATTTCATGGTTAAAGTGCAGGATGAAATGAAGCAGTTGGATCTGGCTCCGTGGCTGTCGGAACCTGGAATCACGTTAAAGGATGGGTTATTGTATCAGGCAAAGAAATTGTTTGTGCCCCCGAGTTGCGTACACTGGTTATTACATATTGTCATTCATTGTCCTTGGTTGGGCATCCGGGGGTCAATAAGACCAAAGAGCTGTGTATGCGTTGGTTTTGGTGGAAGTCTCTGGCCCATGATGTACAGGTATTTGTGGCCTCATGCCCGGTGTGTGCTGTTAGTAAGTCCTCGCACATGTCTCCATCTGGGTTGTTGCACCCATTGCCAGTGCCTCCTTCCCCCTGGCATACGGTCAGTATGGACTTTGTGACTGATTTTCCGCTTGATTCGGGGTTTACAGCCATTTTAGTTGTTGTGGATTTATTCACTAAAATGGCTAATTTCGTTCCCTTGCCTGGGTTACTCACATCTAGAGAATTGGCTGATGTGTTTATGGCCCAAGTGATTCGACTGCATAGGGTTCCTACTGCCATCGTTTCAGATAGAGGGGTACAGTTTGTTTCACATTTTTGGACTGCCCTGTGTCGGTCATTAAGGAAGGAAGTACGTTTGTCATCAGCTTACCATCCACAAAGTGACGGGCAAACAGAACGTACCAATCAAACCATGGAGCAGTATTTACGCTGTTTGCAAACGTCACTGACGGGCAGTTGGGTACAAGCCCTTCCTGTGGCTGAGTTTGCATATAATAACAGCATGCACTCAACTTTGGGCATGTCACCATTTTATTGTTCAATGGGGTTCCATCCCAAGACAATTCCTATTCAGCCATCTGAGAGGGTACCAGCAGTGGATTCCCTGAGTAGTGGTTTGATTGAAATCTGGAAGAAAGCCCAACAGCAATTATTTGAGTCCAAGAAAGCCATGAAAGTACAGGCAGACAGGCATATACGGCCAGCTCCTCTGTATGCAGTTGGGGATAGGGTTTGGGTAGCAACGAAGAATCTGAAGTTGCCGGGACCAAGAAAATTACAGCCTCGGTTTGTAGGTCCCTTTCCTGTCCAGAAGGTGGTGAATCCAGTTGCAATCAGGTTGGCTTTGCCGGCTAAGAATGGTATTCATCCTGTATCCTGTATTTCACACCTCTTTCTTGAAGCCATACGTCACCACTTCTCAAGAGTTGCCACCTCCTCCTCCCGTTTTAATAGATGATAACATGGAGTATGAGGTTAAAACTGTTTTGAATTCCAAGCGGATGAAGGGACGGCTGTATTACCTTATTGACTGGAAGGGTTACCCCCAGAGGACCGTTCTTGGGTTCCGGCAAGTAGGGTTCATGCTGCCCGGTTAGTTCGTCTGTTTCATTGCCTGCACCCTGGGAAGCCTAGGCCTGTAGGAAGGCTTTCGGGAGGGGGTACTGTTGGGGTTCAAGGGGGCCTGGTGCCTTCTGTCTAGTTCAGCGTTTTTTCTTAAAAGTGCCAAGTGCATATGCGAATTTATGGATGCTCCCTAGGGCTCGCTTTAAAAGGGGGCTGCCAACATGAAACAGGTGCTTAGTTTCTTTATTGGTCCCTTGATGTGTGATTCCTGTTCCTGTGGTTCTACCTTGTTCCCCTTCCTTCGAGCTATGTTCCAGCAGTCTTTTCCAGTGCTGAGTTTTGACCCCCTTTTTCCCTGTTCCCCTGTTTTCCTATTCCCTTGGGCATTTCTGAACCCTTTGTGGGGACCTGTTTTTTGATCTTCGGTGACGTTCTGGGATTCGCGGCTGCGTTTCCTTTGAGTTTTGACCTCCCGTTATTATGCCTTTTTGTATCCAAACCATCTTGTTGTACGTTGTGTTTGGGTGGTTTCACGAAGGAGCTGAATAACGGCCGTTTTTGCACTACCTTCGTGTTCTTTTTTAGCTTCCAGGGTTTTTTGGCTGTCCCTTTTTGTCTTAAGAATTGTGAATTCCACCCCCTTTGACATTCTCGGTGTTTCCCGTGGGGGCGTGGTTGGTCAGGGGTTACGCAAGAAACAACCAATACGATTGCAGTGGAAGAATTCCTGTTTTGTATCAAGCCACTCCCGTTTGTTATCTGGGGTAAGCAGGGAGGTCGGTAGTTCGTGTGTGTACTTGGCACTGGTAATAGTAGTAGGGGTGTGTTTAATCTCTTCCCCTTTTTTCATTTTAGCGGTCTTGTCTGTGTCAAGCTGTCAGCTGCCAAGAAGCCAGAGGGGACGAGTTGTGTTCCCCAAGACCTTGGGTTCCCTTGTTTTGTTACCCACCTTCTCCCGGTGTCGTGTTCTCCACCATCCGTTTTGATTGCGGGTGTTGGGGGTCACAGCGAGGGTAGAGGATTGGGACGTTTTTCACTCCTGCGGTGTTGGGCCGGTCGGCATCGGAACACTCCACCTCTCTGCACTTCTCTAATATGGAATGCTCTCCCCTAGTGGAAAGTTCCAGCCAGTAGCCTCCTCCCACCAAATCCATGTACCAGGCTCCCTGCTCCAGACGCTCTCACAGTGATCAGCTGCTTGTTTCGTCTAGAGACTTGAGCCCCAGGGACATTTCTTGATAAGATTCAGCTCCGGACGGTTCTCTCTAGTTTGCAAAGAGCGAACAACACCTCATAACTAAAACATCACACTTTGACCTACAAGCATCTCAGTCTGCAGAGGCAGAAAGCAAAATGGAGTCTCTCTGGTTCTGGGCCTTGTAGGCCCAAAAAGGATGAAATAGACACATAACTCTATCAAAGTACATACACAAACCCTACCAATAGGTAATATAAAGTCAGAACTACAGGATCCACCCTCTACTATAGGTCTTCAGGCCTGAGAATGGTAAAAGGACACATAATTATGTCAAAGCCAATAGGCAATAAATGGATTAGAGTCAGAAATAAGGGATCTAGGATGGTAGCAAGCTAAAGTCACCATCACTCAGAAATAGAACCAAAAACCCAGTCACTACACCTCCAGAATTGACAGATTTAAACACCTATGAGTCAGTTCAGTTTGAAAGCTTTATTCGATTAGTCAATAAACAATCATAAAAGAACACAAAATAATAGATACAGCACCAATAGAAGTTATTAAAATGATTACAATATAATACATGTTTTAAAACAGTTCAAGGGGAAAAAATATAATAGACATGGCAGCAATTAATACAGGAAGGTCACAATTAAAATTCTAGACATTTTCTAGTGGACATTGATTTTAGAATAAAGGTCGCAGTATAAAAACAGACATCCGGAACATCAAGTGCAAATAAGAATCTCATAGCAGTTGTAACTGTGAACACAGAGTATTTCTTAAATAGGGGTTTAAGATAGAGAATATGGAGATGCAAATACAAGGGGCATATTAACATAAAGTGCAGCGTGCTCTGTTTAGTGGTTCCGTCACAAGGGCAGGGAGTTGACTATGTTTTTTCATCCGGGGGAATGCCACCAGGTTATGAACAATACCTAATCTCAACCTAGTGAGAACAAACTGGTGAGATTGCTTAGTAATTACTTTTAGGTACTTTGGAATGCCATAACCAGCCACATTGTTAGAAATATAAAATAAGTGAGTGGTAAAGTGGCTACAGAGTTCTTCCCGCCGTTTGGATTTGTCCCACAAAAAGACACGTTTGACTTCCGGTTTAGATATATTGGAGGCACTTACAGGGTCACTAGAAACATCCAGATCAAACACTTCTTTATAAGTAGTCAAAACATATTTTAGCCAAGGGATCTGACTGACTTTATCCAGGCGAAAACCTATGAGTCTATTCTCATTCAATGTGTGCACCCGTTTCAGGCTATTGTTCGTATGAAGCCTAAAACAGGTAAATTGCCTTCTTAAGATTTACAAAGAGGAATAAAAAGAAGAGTTGTGTATTTAATGTTAGATTTAAAGAGAAATATTGAAACTATTGGTGTAGAGAGTGTAGAAAGTGAACCACTAGTTATTCTTGTTAATGGTGTGCCTACTAAAAATAAGAAAATCTGGCAGAAGTTAGTGGATGTTAGGAAAGTACAGAAGGCAACTTTGTATTTGATAAAAAACAATACATACTATAAAAACATTTATATGGCAGAAGAAGAAATACTTTTTGCAGAAGATACTGAAAAGTCAGGTGGACAAATTGAAAAAGTGGACATGTTAAGGTGTGAAGAAATCTATTAACATTACAGTGTGCATCCACTTCGTTCAAAAGAAGTGATGGTGAACACTATTGAGCTGTTCCAAGTGAAAAAATCAAAAGGAAGTCCCATGAGTGTAGGAGAAGAGAGCTTGGAATCTCGTTGTTTTCCCCAGTTGTTCCCAACTGGAAAAGGAGGACGATATAATGAACGTCCTGTGCAGATTCCTGCATCTGAATATCGGACAACAAGATTATATGCAGAAGATTCAAGATTTTGACAATGTATTCCTTATATATTTCATTTTTTATTTGCGAGTGACTTGTCTGGACTTTCATATGGAGTCAATCACATTTTAAAAACTGGAATACATCTGCAAAATTTATCTGGAAAAGATTTTATGGATAAAGTGCACCAGAGAGATGATCATTTAGAATCTCAGCTCATTAATGGATGGCATGTCAGCGTGGTACTAATGAATATTGGTACCGTCGTCATGGAGAACTGAAGTGTATGCTACGGAACTTAGGAACTCCTACATGGTTCCTTACCCTAAGCTGAGATGATTTACTTGAATTTCTTTGAGAGGCAAATTGCAATATAAAAAATATTGAATACAAGACACCTGGGGAATTGTTCTCTTTGGATCCTGTTAATGTACGCAGGTATTTCAATTATAGATTTGAAGCTATGATGTCTTTTATCTGCAATAAAAAAAATTCTCCTCTTGGAGAAGTTGTGGATTTCTTTTGGAGAAAGGAGTATCAAGCAAGAGGTGCTCCTCATATACATATGCTGTTATGGATTAAGGATGCCCCCAAATTTAGAACAGATGTGGATGATACTGTTTTGTCTTTTATTGAAGAATACACCACATGTGCTGTACCTGAAAGCACAGAAGAAAACCACTTAAGAGAACAAGTGTTATGATTCCAAAGCCACCAATGTGGAAAATACTGTCTACAAATCTAAGGATACGTTCTATATTAAATGACGTTTTGCATTTCCCAGTCCTGTAATATCCAAAGGAAGAGTGAACAGTTGTATGTCGTATTTGCGACATACCATCACAGGAAAGTCTCCAAAACATACCTACAACTTAAGAACAAATGAATAGTCAAAATACATAAATGACTACAACCCAGTTATTCTGTCCATGTGGAATGCTAACATGGATATTCAGTATGTTGCGGACAATTCTATTGCTGTTGCTCGTTATGTAACGTCCTATATTACAAAATGAAAAAAGACGGAATTGAAAGAATTGTGGGCAGAGATTTCTCATGAGAATACTCTAAGTAAGAAATTATAAAGTTTCAGTTTGAGATGTTATCGCATTGAGAAATTGGAGCATATGAATGCTCAGATTGGTTATCATCTGCAAATCTATACTCCAAATCTAGAACAATCATTTGGGTGAGTCTAGGTCTGGCATCAATGCAAAATTGGGTACTGAAATCTGTTCAACAATTTGAATATTTAGCAGAAAAAGATCCAGAAAGTACAGATATTTTGAAAACGAATATGTTGGACACATACTACCCAAACAGAAGCCATCATCTTGAGAACATGATGAGCTATGAAGTCCTGCAAAACTACACTTTTAAACAGAATACTTCAGAGAACATCAATGATGGAAAATATGGAATCATTAGTTCCGAAAGATGCTGGTGAAACAAACAAAATTTAATTTGATTAATCACAGGAAGCCCTTTTGCAACGGTTCAAACCATGGCGTTCAGAACTGGAATTACTGGAGATTTCCAGAGCTATGAAGATTCCTTTAATGCTTGTAAAGATAGCATACAATGAAGTGCTTTTGCAAAGTATGAGAAAAAGTTGAACGATGAAATTGATCAAGAAGCTACAATTGCAACTGAGATTGAAAGAGACAGTGCTTAAGATAGTCAAAGTTCTGCTGCACTGAGTCAAGCGCCACAAGGACAACCAATTGTTGGAAATTAAGCAGCAATCGCCATGAATGTGGTGGAAACAGCAATGCATCAAGCTCAAGAAGATGTAATAAACTTACCAAACTTGGAAGAACAACTAAATGTTGAACCGAAACAAATATATCACCAAGTGACACAGCAGATTGACCATGGAATACTTCATGAAAAGAAAGACTGCTCATGCTCATCATTTCAACCTCTCCAAATGAATGTGAGGGGTCAAGCTGGAACAGGAAAAAGTAACTTAATTAAAGTAATTACAAGTTATCTACAGAAAATAACCGAGTCGCATTTGTCTTGCGTTGTCACTGCTCCAACTGGGTTGGCAGCACACAACATTAAATAAATAACTTTACATTGTTTACTAATGCTACCAGAGCATGAAAACAAATTGGAATTCCACAAGCTATTTTGAGAAGCTTGTTGTGAAGTTTCAAGAGTTCTGAAGAAAATTAAACTTCTAATTATTGATGAGGTAAGCACGGTCTCAAACTTAATGCTTGCTTTTGTGCATTGAAGAATGCAGCACATTCCTAAAACAGAGTACGATGTGTTATTTGAAGGAAAACATGTCATAGTTTTGGGGGATCTACTGCAACTTACTCCTGTAAAAGGACAACCAGTATGTTAAAAAACTTGCGCATGAAGACACCAGAAAGTCTCTGGGTAGTGTTGGAAATATGAACATTTGGTCATATTTTGAATTCAAACAACTTATTACAAATATGTGACAGGCAAATGATGTTCATTATGGAACTATTCTCCAAGATTTAAGAATTGGACTACTGACAGAACATGGCAAACAAGCTTTGCAGAGTCGATTACATCTCAAGTTGTTTCCAAATGAAAATGTATTCCTGAGAAAATATACATGAAAATTGCAGAAAACAAATCTGTAATCTGCTTAATGCCAACACTGCACAAGTGTTCTATTTTCAACAAAAAACTTTCCCAACTGGAAAATAAAGAAATATTAAAAATGGAAGCCATAGATAAAATAGAGCATGAAAGAATCACTATTATATTGACAGAAACAATTGAAATAAAAATTGGATTGTTTAGAAAAATCAAAATCTAAAATTGCTGGTTTAGAAAGAAATCTTTACGCATGTAGAAACTGTTGAGTCATTTAAAGGCGTAATTTGGACGTAGAAAAGGGTTTAGTTAATGGAGCAATGGGCAAAGTTGTGGAATTTGTTAAATATAGGAATAAAGATGGTATTGAATTCTTAAACATAAATTTGATCAGATTGAAGAAGTTAAACAAATTAGTTGTTGTTCAGTTCGTTAAAGATTTATATGTCCGTAGAAAACAGTTTCCAGTTTTCTGGCATATGCAGTGACTATTCATAAATCTCAAGGTTTGAGTGTTGACAGTGCTTTGGTGAACATTAGAAATACTGTGTTTAAAGAGGGTATAGCATATGTTGCTTTGTAGCAGTAAGGATTTTATATATGTGTGATTTGTATTACATTGGTATGTTTTTCAGGATGGATCATTGTTTTTTTTTTAAACAATCCTATTGATTGTTTCTTTTGCCCTCTGCTATGTGATTGAAATCATTGTTTCTACTGAAATTCAATATATTCTGAGGACAGCAAAGAAGGCAAAGAAATTAATTTGTAATTTTTTTAAAATTATGCTGTGTTGTAAATATATAATTACATGTTATAACTATTTTTTCTTTTTTTTCCAAATACGGCTGTAATGCCAGAAACCGATCCTAGGAAGCTTGTTTCCAGTCCAGGGAAGACATGGCTTGGCAGTTCGGGCTAAACTGTTCCCATGAAGCACAGGGTCAGACTGATTTGCATATGGCCATGTCTGAACTGGGGTGGCAGAGTGAGCTAAAGAATGGTGATGGATTAAACCCAGATCAGTTGACTGCGGGTGAGTGTTTGATTTGCTCAAACGCTCCATCTATCATCCCCTTTTGTATCACTTTGTTCGCTTTAAGTTGGCAGGGTATGCTCAGATGTGAGTCCCTTGCTCACTTTGACACTGGATTCAAGATAGCCTGGCTGATGAGGATTAATTATCCGAAACCGGTCCAGTATGCTGGTTTCCGGTCCAGGGAAGACATGGCTTGGCAGTTCGGGCTGGACTGTTCCCATGAGGCACAGGGTCAGACTGATTTGCATATGGCCATGTCTGAACCGGGTGGCAGAGTGAGCTAAAGAATGGTGATGGATTAAACCCAGATCAGTTGACTGGGGGAGAGTGTTTGATTTGCTCAAACACTCCATCCATCATCCCCATTTGTATCGCTTTGTTCGCCCTAAGTTGGCAGGGTATGCTCAGATGTGAGTCCCTTGCTCACTTTGCCACTGGATTCAAGATAGGCTGGCTGATGAGGAATATGAATCCGAAACCGGTCCCAGGATGCTTGTTTCCGGTCCGGGGAAGACATGGCTTGGCAGATCGGGCTGGACTGTTCCTATGAGGCACAGGGTCAGACTGATTTGCATATAGCCAGGTCTGAACTTGGGTGGCAGAGTGAGCTAAAGAATGGTGATGAAATAAACCCAGATCAGTTGACTGGGGGTGAGTGTTTGATTTGCTCAAACGCTCCATCCATCATCCCCATTTGTATCGCTTTGTTCGCCCTAAGTTGGCAGGGTATGCTCAGATGTGAGTCCCTTGCTCACTTTACCACTGGATTCAAGATAGGCTGGCTGATGAGGATTATGAATCCGAAACCGGTCCCAGGATGCTTGTTTCCAATTATCCAGGGAAGACATGGCTTGGCAGTTCGGGCTGGACTGTTCCCATGAGGCACAGGGTCCGACTGATTTGCATATGGCCATGTCTGAACCGGGGTGGCAGAGTGAGCTAAAGAATGGTGATGGATTAAACCCAGATCAGTTGACTGGGGGTGAGTGTTTGATTTGCTCAAACACTCTGTCCATCATCCCCTTTTGTATCGCTTTGTTCGCCTTAAGTTGGCAGGGTATGCTCGGACGTGAGTCCCTTGCTCACTTTGCCACTGGATTCAAGATAGCCTGGCTGATGAGGATTATGAATCCGAAACCGGTCCCAGGATGCTTGTTTTTGGTCCAGGGAATACATGGCTTGACAGTTTGGGTTGGACTGTTCTCATGAGGCACAGGGTCAGGCTGATTTGCATATAGCCATGTCTGAACTGGGATGTCAGAGTGAGCTAAAGAATGGTGATGGATTAAACCCGGATAAGTTGACTGGGGGTGAGTGTTTGATTTGCTCAAACGCTCCGTCCATCATCCCCTTTTGTATCGCTTTGTTCGCCCTAAGTTGGCAGGGTATGCTCATACGTGAGTCCCTTGCTCACTTTGCCACTGGATTCAAGATAGCCTGGCTGATGAGGATTATGAATTCGAAACCGGTCCCAGGATGCTTGTTTCCGGTCCAGGGAAGACATGGCTTGGCAGTTCGGGCTGGACTGTTCCCATGAGGCAGAGGGTCAGACTGATTTTCTTATGGCCATGTCTGAACTGGGGTGGCAGAGTGAGCTAAAGAATGGTGATGGATTGAACCCAGATCATTTGACTGGGGGTGAGTGTTTGATTTGCTCAAACGCTCCGTCCAACATCCCCTTTTGTTTGGCGATGTTCTCCTGCAGCATCAGGCAGTAAATGAGCACAAAGAGGTATTGCAGTGAACGCTTGCAGGGGAACGCTCCCGCCGGTTGTGGATTCCTGGGAGCCCCTGGTACTACATCACTGATGAGGACGGGCCTGCCTCAAATCTGTTACAGAGCTCCGCAAAATGGCGGTCAGTGGTGATGCGTAGGGAGCACTCAGCAGGATCTGACGTCCCATGTATTGCTCTCCGCTTCTGCCTACATAGCAATACCCATCCAATTTCAGAAGCATTACATTGCACAGTAAAGTTGAGGCCAAAAGAGACAGACCCATCATGATTTGAATGAGTTTCTAATTCAAGGGGGTGTGTGACACTGCTTAAAGGAGCTGCAAGCCGATGTTTAATAGAGGCTGAATCCACATGAGGCTGGAGAGTGTCCAGGAAGCCATCTGAGGGGGTTATTTGCTCCACACAGGGCTGCACATGGGAGGATTGCCTGACTTCAAGAAGGCAGACAGGAGGTCCTTCCTGGCTGATGTGTGATTTCCACAGGGCGGCGAAAGCTCATTTGACTAGACTGGAGAGCTGACAGAGAGTTCAGAGGTGATGGCTATGTGTTATCATTTTCTTGCTCATGATGTTGTTTGCGGGTTGATAAGAGGGGCACTGAGCACGGACTTGGCCCCTGAAGAGGCAGAGCAGTGCAACTTCAAATGCGGTGGAATGAGCGGGGGAGTCCCTGCTAGTGGTTACTGAGAAGGCGCAGATTATGCATACCTGTGGCGCGGCCGTGAGCTGACCGAGTGGAGGGCCTCCAATGCCACCCAAGAAGGAACTCAATAATAAAGTCTCCCACTATTTCACGGCGGCTGGAAGGGGGACGATGGAGGAAGGAGAAACTATGGCATTGACACGAGAGGATCTCTTGGCCTCCCTACGTGACTTCAAACAAGAACTACGAACCAAGCTACGAGTGGGCATTAAGGCGGATATGGAAGCTTCCTTTGAAACCTTCCACGCGGAGGTGCGCGAGAAATTAACTGCTGTCCAAGCAGATATAGATTCCGTGGGCACACGCACACTTGATCTGGAAGCGCAACACCAGGAGGTGGTGAATAAGATTTCAACACTGGAAGAAAGCACAACAGACCTGCGCAAGCAACTTCGTGATTCCTATCTCAAGTGTGAAGATTTGGAAAATCGTTCTTGTCGTGATAACATAAGAGTCTGGGTCCTGAAGGAAGATTGCGAGGGGCCAGACCTGGTGGCATTCATGGTGGGTCTCTTCTCCTCTGCCCTCGGACAATATGGCCCAGAGGTTCGGCTGGAGAGAGTTCATAGAGTAGGCCCATGCCTACCGGGGGAGAACTGCCGCCCAAGGGATGTTTTGGCGAAGTTCAGCTTGTTTAAGGTAAAAGAACTAGTCCTACTAAAGACTAGGACCTCCAATTTCATCTCCTTCCAGAACACCACGTGTACCCTATATCAAGATGTAGCCCAGGTCACTCTCCAGCGTCGACAGCAGTCCCGACCGGTCACAGAGCACCTAAGAGAGAAGAACGTCAGGTACCGATGGACATACCCATTTGGGATAATCTTCCTGTGGCAAAATAAACAGCAACATTGTGTGGACCTTGCGGAGGCGGTGACCCTGCTGGGCTTGGAACTTTCCAAAACCTCGTCAGAAAAAGAAGCCCGACAGGATCGTCGCAATGGCGGGCAATGGCGCAGAGTGGGGAGAAGAAACGCAAAATCTCCAGAATTAGTCCACTTACAGAGAGAGCAGAGAGATCCCCAGCTCCTGGTAGGGTCAGATTGATGTCAGCCTCAACACCACTTTGAAGGACACTATGGCCGTCTTGGGGGGATGCTCTCACTCATCCCTCCCCTGTGCCATGGAGGGGTCAGGCTGGGACTCCTGGGGGATTTGGATGGAGAGGAGGACTTGCATCTTTCGCATTTGGATGGGCTTTGGGTTCCCGGAGGCCACCTGAGACTTTACCTCTGACGCCTGACATGGCCAACATGTGGGCTCCCTGCCAAGCTGCAGTCAGGTCAGAGGGTGACTCATGTTTACACTGAGGGGGGTCCCAGGAGGAGGAGTCAGGATCGTTGGGACCAGCTCAACTTCATGAATGGGAGCTGTTCTCCAGGAACATTGGTGTGTTAACTCACTGCTTAATTCAAATAGTCTTAGTTCATGAATAATCAGTTTGGGGGTGGGATACTGTTTCACTATGCAAGGATTGCCTTGATTTTTGATGTGACAAGGTCTGGGGGATGGGAAATGGTAATGTAGTTTAGTTTTGGGATTCCCCCCCAGGAGGGGGACACCACACATTCATTTTATATGTTTGTTGCATTTTTTAAATCTGTTTAGATGTCATGTTGCCATTTTTTTATCGGATTTAGGTGGGGGTGGGTCCCCAGGGGGTCGATGTGGAGGGGGCTAGCGTTTCCAGGCAGACTATCTTCCTCTTGTCATCATGGTGGTTTGAGTAGTTTCATGGAATGCTAGGGGCTGAATTCCCCAAATAAGCGCCAGCGATTTTGGAAATACATGCTTGATCACAATGTTCAGATTATAGCTCTTCAGAAAACTCACCTCAAAAAATCTGATGACCAGAGATTACCCCATAAGGCTTACCCCCACATATTTCGGTCCTCGCATTCTTCAAAACAAAATGGGGTGGCACTGGTGTTCCATGCTGGGGTTCCTTTTCAGGTTCAGGACACTAAATCGGACAAAAGCGGGAGGTACATCATGGTTAGGGGAGATCTTCGAGGTCGCCCATGTACATTTGCAGCACTCTATGCACCTAACACGGGTCAACAAGACTTCATTCTTTCCTTCCTCATGACTTTAGAAAATTTAGCCCAGGGAGATATTCTGCTCTTGGGGGACTTCAACTTAGTCTGGGATTGGACAGAAACACATCACACTCCCACAGGGCTCCAGGGGGTGCATTTGGTTCAGTGCTGCGCTCACAACTTCAACACTTGGGGTTGGTGGATGTTTGGAGGGATGCCAATCCCACAACGAGAGACTTCTCGTTCTTCTCACATTCCCACAGAAGGTACTCCTGTATGGATTATATTTTCCTGAGTCAGTCCCTGCTACCTTCCGTTTTACAATCACAGTTTCACCCAATCTGCATTTCGGACCATGCTCCCATATAGATGACGATCACGTGGCCAAACCTGCACCCTAAACAAGCCCAATGGTACTTTCCCAACTTTCTATGTAGAGATAGACTCCTCAGAGATGAAATTAGGAAGACTATAAAGGGGTATTGCATGATGAACGACCCTGAGTACACTTCTCACTATAATACTTAGGATGCACTTAAGGCAGTATTTCGGGGCAAGTGCATTGACATGGCCACAACAAAAGCAAACTTAAGTCCGCTGAACAGGCACATAAGATAAGACCCAACCTTCCCATATGACCCTTCGGAAGGTTACGTCCCTAAAGGCAAAACTACAGGCCATCTACACTAATAGAGCTGAAAAATTGATCTTGTGGTTTCAGGCCAGGGGCTATGAAAGAGGAAATAAGGTGGGAACCTTATTGGCATGCCAATTACGGGCCAAACAGGAACGTGAGTACATTAAACACATTATAGATGGCAATGTCATCTCTCACAGATTAGTGGAGGGTAAGGCTGGAGCTTTTGAAGTTTTTACAGAGCTCTGTATACCTTGGAGACCGCTGGTGCAAATGACCCCTCTGGCTACTCAGACACTCCGGACCTCCCTCAAGTAGGGGCGCGTACTAATGAAGAGCTGTCACAGCCTATCTCTTGCGAAGAAGTACAGAAGGTGATCGATTTGGGTTTTCAGCCCACTTCTATCGTACTTTCTCACCGGAGCTTGTTCCCTTTTTAACTACACTGTTTAATGTCATCGCTTCTACACACAAGGTTACCCCTTCCATGGGAGAGGCAAAAGTGGCGGTACTTCATAAACCTGGCAAGGATCCAGCACCCTGCTCCTCTTATCGCCCGATCACTCTGCTGAACCTTGATGCCAAAATGTATTCCAAAATCCTAGCTACACGTCTAGAAACTATCCTACCTGCTCTAGTGGATACGGACCAATCTGGGTTTATTAAGAGGAGGCAAACACATGACAACTTGAGATGCATCATTCATATAACTGAAAAGGCCAACAAGAAGAATATTCCTGCAGCGCTTCTCTCGCTAGAGCTGAGAAAGCTTTCGATCGCGTGGAATGGCCCTTGTCATTTAAAGTGGTCCAGCACTTTGGCTTCAGCGAAACCTTCATTGAGACGATTCATGCTAATTATCACTCTCCTAGTTCCGGGGTCCTGGTCAATGGAGCAGCGTCCTCCCCCTTTCGTTTAATGTGAGGGACGAGGCAGAGGTGTCCCCTATCTCCCCTTCTCTTTGCCTTGAGCATTGAACCTCTGGTTCAAGATGCACTCTGGTGCATAGTGTAAGATCTTGGGTAAGGCCATGTGGCGATCCCTCGACCTGAGCATTATTAATTGTCTCGGCTCCAGTGTCAACGTTTGGGCCTAGCTCCTCGCTTGAGCTATCTTCCATGGCCCCAAAGGCCCCATCGTCGTCTCCTACCTAGTCGACGACGTCTTCAGTATCGACCATTTCAATATCAGCGTCGTAGCTGGAGTCGATCTCCGATGCGGGATCAGACAGGTCCTCTCGAACCTCCCGCTCTGCTCCCTCATCGTCCTCGAAGATGTTCACCGGTTCAGGTGCCGTCTGCTGGGCTTCCTTGCGCGCTGCGCGTCGAAGTCGAATCGTCTTCTTGGAGCGGAAACGAGAACAAGCCATACAGCTGGCTTCATCGTGATCCGGCGACAGGCACTTGTTGCATACCGGGTGGACGTCGATGTGAGGATATTTCGAGTTGCACACGGGACATCTCTTGAACGGGCTCCGTTCCATGTTGGTTTGTCAATAAGGCCTTTGGTGTCGACCGGGCCTTCAGTGCCGAAAAGCCACGCGGCTCCTCTGGATGTCCGGCTCGGGAACTGAGCTGGAATAGAACTGGGCACCGATCGCAAGACAATACCGACGATATACTAAAGGCCTTTTGGCCAAAAAGAAAATTTATTGTCGATTCTGAACTTGAGTTAACAAATATGCATCTGAACCTAATGGCGGAAAAAAACAATCTGGGGATGGAGTTGATGCCCATGCGCACTGTAGTCCAGGGGAGGAGCCATCTATCTCGTGATACTTAGAAGACTCTTCCAGGACAACAATGTGCGATCATCCGGGCACAACACTAGGCGGCTATCTATGCACAGATATGAATTCAGTAGCCCACATGCCTCAAACATATATACAACTTACAGTAATATATTGGCCATTCTTTCGATAACCTGCGTAGATACGTTGATTGCTATTTATGAAGACTGGATTCATTTCTTCCTAGAAGGATTTCACTTGAGCAGCCTTAGGCTCAACACAGAAAGTGTAAGACATTTGCAAATACACACAATGATAAATAAATAACACTAACAAAACTCAAGAAGGAGATCCACAATAGTTTATAAAAATAGCAAATCCATACTAATATTATAAAGGGAGAGCTCAAACCTTTGAGGCAGGTAATCTCAGTAACCACAGCACCAATCACAACACCCAATACAGCGTTGGAAAGGGCAGTTGCAGCAGAAGGACATAGGCTATGCAGATGCCCACTATATACATTAAAAAGGTAAAAGAACCTTGCCAGCAAAGTAGTCCCTTGTGAGCGTGTCTGCATTGTGCTGTGGGCGTGTGCTGGGGGCGTGACACATGCTGGCGGCGTGTGGTACGTTCCGCCCTTCATGCCATGTCTCATATCGTGTGCTGTGGGCGTGTTCTGGGGGCGCGGCATTATGAAAACGTGTGGTACGTTCCGCCCTTCATGCCATGTCTCATATCCTGTGCTGGGGGCGTGTGAGGGGCACGGCATCACAGAAATAAAAAATTGAGCGTACATTCCAGCTCCGGGAGTGCTTGCCCCGCGCTCCCAGTGCCGTGTACCTGCTTTACTGTATGTAGGTCAGGCATGGCGTTATTCACAAGGGCCGGAAGGAGCACAAACAGGGGCCATTGTGCAGGAAATCTAATCTCGCCTTATCGTCCAGTGACGCCTGATGAGCACACTGGAGATTTACCACTTCTGTTGCGCACAGGCCTCACGCGACGCACATCCGGAAACAAGGCCCGCCTCCACGGAAATAGCAATAAGGGGCCTATCCCTCCCCCGGTAAGTACATTGCTGGCACGGCGGGCCACATCTCCAGCAACATACTCACATTGTTTCAACACCCATTTGAAAAATGCACAGGTCTCTCTCATTGATGGCCATCACGAGATACACATTTAGACACACCTCCCGCCAGAAGTTCAATGGAGGGCGCTCACACATTAGGATTTAGGCATTTGTTATGGTCATTTTTATTGGGCAATATTTCGTGTTCTGGGGGCGTGGCCAATGGGCACGTCAAGCGGCCGGCAGCAATTCATACCCGGACAACATCGGGATGGGCTGCTAGTATCTTTATATAAGTTTAGGCATCAGAGAAAAATCAATCAGGTTAAGAAGATTTTCAGATATAAATTCTTTACACTTTAAAAAGTGCAATTTCTGAGTTCTGTTATGCCATCCTATGGAAGGAAGAACAAGTTGTGCACACAGGTATTTTACTACGACTTGCAAGACCAATCTCCAGGAGTAAAGGTGAGTAGTGGGCAAGGTCCAAGGCAGCATCAACAGAACACCATAAATGGCATGAGGGCGGCCGGGTGCAAGGTGAAATACAGAATTGGAAGCCCAATATAATTCAATGGAGATTGGTCACTGCAAAAATAGCCTACAAGCTCTGGCCAGGAGGCCAGTGAGGCAGAACCAGCAAGTGGGGCCAAGCCTTGTGATGTTCGGGGACATGGGTACACCTTTGATCCTCTTCTCCAAGGCTGAGGGACAGTGTGTACAGAGATGTCTTTAGGCATTGGGTTTTTCCTTACATGGGGCCTGTGTGCAGAGGTTGAAGATGAGGGCTGGGTCAGGGAGTTGTTAAACCACAATGGACTTAAGTTCTGGAGGACTGGAGAATTTTGTTGGCCCCACTGGCCCACTTCAACTCGGGCCGAAGGCAACGGATGCAGTGGCTGATTCAGATGTTGCGATTTGGTTGTTCTGGAGGCCTCAGAGACTTCTTTTTGGAGTTTATGCTGAACAGGTCTGCTATTCACGGATGTCTTGAGTCATTTTCAAAGACAAGAAGTCCTCCCAAGATTCTGGAGTCACAGCTGCAGGACATGCCGACTATGGAACATTTTTCGATGAGGGCTGCAGACAAGCTTCTCTGCTTTTGCAGCTCGGTGGTGTCCTCTTTCTTATTAGGTCATCAGGATCCAATTGTCTATCGCCAGGGACTAACCTAAATACAGAATTTAGAGTTGCTAGCGGAGCAAAGGGTAGCTGTCCATGGACTACTGCCCCTTGGGTCTATGCCTCCTCTGAAAAGGAGGCATAACCCTGTCCCAGAATTCCTAGGTATATCATTGCAAAGATAGCTACCTCTGAAAATCTATGTCTACCTTGCACCTTAGGGGTGGTACTAGCCTGGGGTGGCACGCCTACCTGACTAGCTAATTGTCCCCACCTGTCCATATGCCAAATGGGCTCTGGACAGGGGTTGTGGCTTCCTCTCCTGTGAGGGGAGGCAGATTAGCATTCCAAAGGCGGTGGCTCCTTTGAAGCTCCCCAATCCAAGGAGGCTAATCAGCAGGTCATCCTGTGGGAGGAGGTGATACACCCTCTCCCCGTACAGGCTATTGTTCTTGAACTCCTGAGAGCAAAAGGGGCTCAACCTAGGAGGTCATAAACTTGTCTTGGTGGCAGGCTGGCAGAATTCAGGCAGCAAGCACATAAGATGAAGCCTGCAATGGTAGTTGTGCAGGTGAGGAGAGGCACAATTTGTGCTGCTGCCCTTGGGGAACCTTCCATTAGTACCCCAGGCCCAAGCTACCATGTGTACCCTTTTCTAGGGGCTTACAGTCGTACATAAAGTTTTGCCAATCGGGGAAACCATTGTACAGTTATTGGGAAATAAAACTGGTACTGGGAACCTGGTTAGCAGGGACACAGTACACCTCAGTCAAAGTAGCATCACAAAACCAGAAAAAAAGTGGGTGATACAGCAACATAAATCCAGTTTACCACATCCAGGGTGTACCAATTGGCAGGTTTGGGGGATCTGAGCATTTTGGCTGATCTAGGGTGAGACAGTTGGATGCACTGGTGATCCAGGCATTGAAGTTCTCTACTTCTTGGCCCAAGTTGGGCGTGGTGTTAGGCTGTGTGATGCTGAGAGCGTTGATCCACTGATTCTGAGTGACACTGGCCCAGCTGTGGAGTGGGGCACTGGGGCAGTTGGGGGTGGTATGGGGGGTCCATCGAGGGTGAAGTGTATGATGGAGTGGTCTGACCAGGTGGCTTCTCTGGTGTGGCTGTATCATATTCTGTTGATGGACATGAAGATGGGGTCTAGCATGTGTCCTGCTTTGTGTTTGGGGTATGTAATCAGTTGCATGAGTCCAAAGTTGTCTAATCTTTCCAGTAGTTCAGTGTAGTTGGTGTCAGTGCGGTTGTCCAGGTGGAAGTTGAGGTATCCCAGGAAGACATATGGCCCGATTCGCAAAATTAATCTGAGGCAAAATCCTAACTTTACGACTTTTGGTATCCACAGAAGGCATTTAGGAGTAGTAAAGTTAGGATTCCTAACTTTACTACTACTAAATGCCTTTTGTGAATACAAAAAGTCGTAACCTTAGGATTTTGTCTCAGATTACTTTAGTGAATTGGGCCCAAAGTGTTCAGATTCTATGGTGAGTGTGTTGTGTGACCTTACAATAGAAATATACAAAAATGGTGGAGATTCTGGCATGGGCTTTTTTCTGACATAAGTGTCTCCAAGTGGTACTTCAGCATGTGTAGTGATACCGGGGCCTGAGCATGTAAGATACTCACTCCCCGCAATTATGATAGTGTTTTACAGCATAGCCTTTAAGCATTGTGATCTATTATACATGCTTTTCTAAAAGTCCATTGCATCCCAGACTCAACTATGTAGTTAGGGCTCCATGGAGAGGTCACCAGACAGCTGTCCATTTGAGGTTATCACTAGTAGGGCTTTCTATCGAAAGTTTTTTTTCAAAGTACAGAATGGAACAAATATGTGTGCCAACGTCAGGTTTGAAGATCTTAATCAAATGCCTTTTTCTAAGTCCAAAGAAATTTGAAGACTGAAATTGTTTTAATTATCTGAGTATTGCACCATTGAAAGCACAGGCATAGGAGATTGTAAAATATACGATCAGCCATTAATTTCTTGAAATATGTTGTTCTCTGCTACGGTGCCACCACTAGAGGTGGGAGTTCCCCAGGGCTCAATTTTGAGCCCAACTCTTTTTAATATCTATATGGCCCCTCTGGCGGCACTGGCGGAGGCCCATGGAGCTCAGATCGTGTCGTACGCTGACGGAACCCAGCTCCTCTTCTCGTGTGACAGAGGCTCCGATTTTGATGGCGAGATCATCAGAGGCTGTCTGGAAGCTGTATTCGACTGGCTTCAGCGAAACAGCCTCAAGTGCAACTCCGATAAATCTGAGGTGCTGTTCTTTGGTTGCCTCCCTGACCCAAGGTGGAAGTCCTGGTGGCCGGTGGCCATGTTCCCCCCCTCCAGTGACTCGGTGGTCGCCAAAAATCTCGGAGTGTAGGTTGACATTGGCCTCTCTCTAAAACCTCAGGTTCTGGGCCTAGTGGGCAAATGTTTTGGTCTCTTAAAGATGATCAGGAAATTCTTGCCCCTACTCTCGTGGGATCATGGAAGAGTTACTGTGCAGGCTTTGATAGGCTCCCGCCTGGATTACGCCAATGTGCTGTATCTGGGCCTACCAGATTTCCTCCTATCGCGCTTGCAAACTGTCCAAAACTCTGCCGCGAGCGCCATTTTCGGCCTCAATCGGAGAGCCAGTGCAAGTGTCCTTCTTAACACCCTTCACTGGCTTCCAATCAGAAAGCGCTCACTGTGGCCTTTAAGGCACTTCATGGCACAGGAGCTGTGTACATCCGAAAGCGGATGGTTTTCTACCAGCCATCTAGATCACTTAGGTCTTCCACCTTGGCCTTGGCAGCTGTACCAGCGATTCGGCATGCCAGGTGCGGCGGACGTTCTTTTAGACGTCTGGCTCCACAGTTGTGGAACGCTTTGCCTCTGCCTCTCAGAACTAATGACAATTTGCTAGCTTTTAGGAAGGACCTTAAAACTTTGCTCTTTGCTCAGTAGGTGCTCTGTTTTGCCCCCCCCCGCCTGTACCGCCGAGGGTTTTAAGCACCGGGACACTCCATGGAGTAGCTGAGCGCTATATAACACTCTCTTTAACATAACATAACATAACATATTGTAAAACGTTTCAGACAGAAATATGTTCAGATATTTCTCCGCCATTAGAGTAGAACAGGAATATACTTTAGTAAGAGGTGCATTCTCCTCCCCTTCAAACACCTGGCTCCATCACATGAGGAAGAAGTGATTTCAGAAGGAGACCATGGTTTGGCCACATTTTGTGGAGATGACTCTTTGAGCCTTGTTGTACTGACTGTATATATTCAAAATCTGCATGAAAGCTAATGAAACTTGTCAGCACTTACAGACACTTCACTAAGCAAGGTAGCAATATTAATGTTTATATATTTAGACTTACATACCAGTTCCATTTGTCCTAAAGCATTCCAGCCTTTAGCCCTAACAATAGTCAATGGCACTGGGTCAATGCACAGGGTCTCACAGGGTTAGGAACTGATCAGAGCACCTCAAACCAACTGTTTCTATTTTGCTTCCTAAATGCTTGTATAATTAGCACTTCTCAGCTACTCCACTACCCTCCCGACCTGTCGCAGACTGGAATAAGGTCCATTTAGATGAGGGCTTTCCGATACTTTACTGCACTAGTTCCAGGCTATCTCCTGCTAGTTGCTGTGCACATACTGTCCTGGAGAGGTTCCACTGGCTGAATCTATCTGTCTATCCAAAGGGTTTGATATGTGCCAGTCGCTTGCTTCTGGAGACAGTGTTTTCTTTAGCTGGACCCTGGCTCACTGCCAGTCCTGGGCCCAGTTTTTTGCCAAAAATGCATCTAGATTCTAAATGCTGCTGAGGAGGACAGTGTTGTGTTAGAAAATAGATTGATTTGTGACCTTGAATACATTTGTAATCACATGGCAGCAGTTAAGGCAGCTTCCAGTTCAGTGCAGTCCATAGATCAATCAATCAATCAAGCATTTATATAGCGCACTACTCACCCGGAGGGTCTCAAGGCGCTTGGGGTGGGTGGGGGGTCCGCTACTGCTCGAACAGCCAGGTCTTGAGCTGCTTCCTGAAGGCGAGGTGGTCTTGGGTCAGGTGGAGGTGGGTCGGGAGGGAGTTCCAAGTCTTGGCGGGCAGGTAGGAGAAGGACCTTCCTCCTGTGTTGACTCTTCAGATGCGGGGTACGGCGGCGAGGGCATGGCTGGTCGATCGAAGCTGACGTGTGGGAGTGTAGAAGTTGAGGCGGCTGTTGAGGTATCTTGGGCCTTGGTTGTGTAGGGCTTTGTGTGCGTGGGTGAGGAGACGGAAGGTGATTCTCTTGTTGACCGGGAGCCAGTGCAGGTCTCTCAGGTGTCCGGAGATTTGGCTGTGTCGGGGGATGTCGAGGATGAATCTTGCTGAGGTGTTCTGGATCCGCTGGAGTCTCTTCTGGAGTTTGGCAGTCGTTCCGGTGTAGAGGGAGTTGCCGTAGTCCAGTCGACTGGTGACGAGGGCCTGGGTAACCGTCTTTCTGGTCTCGGTGGGGATCCACCGGAAGATCTTACGTAGCATGCGCAGGATGTTGAAGCACGATGAGGAGACAGCGTTGACTTGTCTGGTCATGGAGAGGGAGGAGTCCAGGATGAAGCCCAGGTTGCGTGCGTGGTCTGTCAGCTTGGGTGCGCTGCCCAGGGCAGGGGGCCACCAGGAGTCGTCCCAGGCAGAGGGCGAGGAGCCCAGGATGAGGACCTCTGTCTTGTTCGAGTTCAGCTTCAGGCGGCTGTTCATCATCCACTCGGCTACGTCTGTCATCCCTTTGTGTAGGTTGGCTCTGGCGGTGGCAGGGTTGTTGGTGAGGGAGAGGATCAGCTGGGTGTCGTCGGCCTAAGAGATGATGTTGGGGTTGTGTTGGCGTGCGATGGCCGCAAGGGGGCTCATGTAGACATTGAAGAGGGTGAGGCTGAGCGAGGAGCCTTGAGGAACGCCGCAGATGACTTCGGTGGCTTCTGATCTGAACGGGGGAGGCGGACTCTCTGTGTTCTTCGGGCGAGGAAGGAGATGATCCATTCTAGTGCCTTCTCCTGGATTCCGACGTTGCAGAGGCACTGCACTAGGGTATATTTATGTAATCTCCTATATTAACATAATTGCTTCGTTCAACTTGTGATGAATGTCACTCAAAGAGTCATACACATGGCATTTAAATGTCACAAAAGACCACAGAAATCCATTAAATGTTTCAAATGATCTAACTGAAAACTTAGCAGCTGTGGACATCTGAAAGTGAGAACCTTTGGGATGTTTTGTGGATGTTCGTCAGTACAACGCGATCTTTTAGATCACAGTACTTTACAACGCTGCCATTACAACGCAAGTCGTTACAGCGACTTGCGTTGGTGTGCGCGGATTGAGGATTATTATAATTTTATATTCCAACACCAGCCCAGGTAACAGTAGGGAAGGTGTTGGAATATAAAATTACAATATTCCTTATCCAACAGCGCCATCCAGTGCAAGTCGTAGTAACGACTTGCGTTGTAATGGCATCGTTGTAAAGGTAGTGCGGTGTAAACACCGCGTTGTAAACGATGTTTCCCATGTTTTGTTCATGGACTCAATTGAAAAGCGTTGTCCATCTTTCATTTCAGCAACAATCAACAGAATAACATGAATGGCTTTTTAAGAACACTTATATACATATATATATTTACTCCCAAGCCGTAAATGTCAGACAATTTGCAGACTCTATGTGATCTGCTCACAGATGCCGAATGCTCAGAGCGGGTCTCTTTAGAAAGATTAGTTTACTCTGTAGTGCTACCTGCCAAGGTAAAAATTTGGAAACATTACAGTAAGCACCCGTCAAAAAACATACCAGCCTTGCACAGTGACTCTACTATATACCTCCTGTTGCAACCTACCCCTGCAATTGAGCTTTTCTCACATCTCAGTTTCTATAAAAGGTGGAGCAGACCATCACACTCAGAGTGGCTTGTGTGAACTCCTTGGCATATCAAGACGCCGCATGCAGGGCCGGCGCTAGGCATGGGCAGCGTGGGTGGCTGCACAGGGCCTGGCACTCAGCCCACCAGCATGGGGCCACGCACTGGTGATGTGTTCTGTTGTTTCCCTGGCGATCTATTACAAAGAAAGGTGTCGCCTGCAATTAAGGTCCATTGGAAGGGGCCCCCTCCCTGGGCCTCTCATGGATGGTGTCAGGAGGCATAGGGGAGGGAGACAGACACTCCCTCAATTGCAAGGAGACCATTCACAGACACTGTGGGGGGGGCCATTGTCCAGCATTTTGGCACCCCCACAGTTTTAACTTTTAGACCACAATCAATTCTCAAACCTATCGGACTGAAGGTGTGAGAAATGCTTGTGGAGTAAAAGTTAAAACTGTGGGGGCGCCATAATGCTGGACAATGGGGCCCCCACAGTGTCTGTGAATGGTCTCCTTGCAAGGGGCCACTTATCTGAATTAGAGGGGGCCTTGCACGGTCCCTTTTAGCCCAGGGCCTCGCAAATCCTAGAACCGGCCCTGGCCGCATGGACACATGCTGCAGGGCACCAGGTGCATACGATGGATTTAGAGCGCTCGAAGCAAATTTTTTGATCCCTGTGCATCAGGGTCTTTTACTACCTCCCTCTTAAGTGTGCATTTCAAGATACACATTTGAAAAGCTTTAAGAAGTCTTTCTGCGTGGAGTATTGCAAGAAAACAGGGGGGCAGATTTACAAGCCCCTTGCGACACTTTTGCGCCGCCATTGCATCACTTTTGTGACACAGCGGCCGTGTAAAAAATGTGGGCAATTTACAATGTGAGGCATCTAGGGAGATGAGTCACGTTGTAAAGCCCTGTGTCACAGTATATCTGCGTCAGAAATAATGTATGCAGGGTGGTTGTTCCCACGCAGGAAAGCCTCAAGTGACGCAGTGAAATCTACGACATTTCACTGCGTCACTTCTAGGATGCCACTGCCTCTAAACCTTATGCCTGATTGAAGCAGGCGTTAGGAGTGACACAGCGTAGTGGGAATAGGCCTCAAAATGCATTGCTGGAGTTGCGCTTTGCTTGCGACATGACTCCAGCAATGCATGACATTTCCCCCAACAGATGCATCAGAATTTGACGCATCTGTCAATCCTTGCTCCATGGTGTGCCATATTGTAAATATAGCACATCCATGGTGGTGCAAGGGTTTCTCAGGGTGGTGCAGGGAAAGTGACGCATCTATACAGATGCGTCACTTTCTTGTACATATGCCCCAGGATGTTTTATTTATGTATGGCCTTTAAAAATAGGCTCCATTTTTGTACTCCAAATTTGTTTTTAACATTACAGTGCTAGCCGTTGTATTAAAGTGCACCAGTAAAGAATATTGCACAGGGAACACCAATGGTCAAACCGGCCTTCAAGATGGCAATTTAATATAGGCATGCAACAGCTACTTGTGCAGGAACACGTAAGTAGAAATACATCACTGAATTTCTTGTTTAAAGAGAAGACAGAAGAAAAAGTAGATCTTTCCAGTAACACATCCTGAAAAAGTCTATTAGAGACGTGCTTATATAAGCTCATATTACACATAAAAGTGCTACTGCCTGGATAAAAAGTGTATTTTGTTCACCTACAAGGTAATGGTTAAAAAAAACAATTAAGTGTCTGTGCACATGAGGTTCGGTAGTACTCTTCAAAATACTACATTTGAACTTCAGGCCGCGATTTTGGAAAGCTAATGCTCATGTGCCTCAGCGACATCCTTTACTGACAAACTCACAAGACAGTCACACTCCATGCTGCTGCCCTGTCTCCCAACTTATCAAAGGCACGTTCTGACAGCACGTCCCATCCCTCAGTCAATTTTTTCAATCAAGTTCGGGGACTTTCTGTAGACAGGTCTGTGCTCATGCTAATCAGCCTTTTGTTATTCATGATTGTCCATTAGCGCATTGCTTACTGGCTAAGCGAAAGGCCTGCTTGGGGGGTTACTCTTTGTCAGTGGAAACTGTAGAAGCAGAAACAGTATATGGTTTCTTGTAACATGTTCTTATACTTTTTGTTTGTGGCTCTTTATTTTAAATAAATGGAAAGTTATACGCGAAAATATGACTTGATAACTAGGTGAGAGATTCTAGCCCCTGAACTGCAGTTAAGATTACATAAATCCTGACGTTGCCAATTCACAACATTTTTTTATCTCTTCACACCACCAACATTATCACACTGTTTAAAAATTGCATACTAAGGGGCAGATTTTCAAAAATACACGCAGCACAGTCTCTACATTATGTAGTGTTTCCCCCTAAAATCAAGCATTGGCAAAGTCATCAGGACTCTGTTGAAATATTTATATTTTTATTTTTATTTTCTTGTGTATTGCAAGCATACACACAAACAATACAAGAGTAAAAACCTGCTGTGACAGATATAAGCTTTCAATATAAATGTTTAAAATGAAAAGCATTAACCATTCTTTATAATTTTTTTAAATTAGCACAGATGCTTTCTAGCAAGCAAGTGTATTTAGAATAGGTATGCACATCCTTTTTACTTTTTTTTTGTTTTTTTTAAAATATTTTTTATTAGCATTATGAGTAACATCAGATACAGATAACTCAAAAAAAAGTTCAAAGTATTAAGGATATCAGACAAATCATATGAAATAAGGTGTCAATCAAAACAGAATTAAAAATCAATGTTTCAGTTTAACCATTAAGACATAATTGATCCCCAAATTTTTTCTACTTTTCATTTTTTCTTCTGTCCCTTAGTTACCGCCAAAGAGCTTTCCATATTATAAATGTCTTTAACCAAAAGCTACCATTCCATAACCATGGGAGGATGACTTTGAATCCAAACCCTGGCAATAGCTAATCTGGCACATGTCAAAAGTATATTCATCAAGTCCCGAGATCTGTTATTTTCCCCAGCAACCCCGATCATAATATCCAGTTGCGTGAGTACAATTGGCCTAGCCATTTTAGCTGAAATAACACCAACTACATCCTTCCAAAAACTGGATAACTCAGGGCATGAAAAAAACATATGAACAATATCTGCCCCTTTGAGTGCACATTTAGGACATTTTGTACGATCACTCAAATCATTATTGCAAGCCCATTTTAGAATCCTGTCAGGAGAATAGTACAGTTGAAACAAAGTTCTAAACAGCTGTAATTTCAAGCTTGACGATTGAACTGCATTATTTAGACTGTTCAGTGTTAAGGTTATCATATTGGGGGTTACATTCACCTCTAACTTTGTACTCCACTTTTCTGTCACCTTGCTGATATCATCCTTGTGTAAGACAGAAAAAGTCTTGTAACCACAGCTGATCAGTGCTCTGTCAGAATCTCTATACATACAGCTCCAGATTTCGGATTCGGCTATGCTATCAAGGCCTGTTCTACGAATAATATAATCCTTGATCTGATTGTATTTAAACCAAGCCCCTTCTGGTAGATTATACGTCATCTTTAGCTTTTCAAAAGTAGAAAATCCAATATGGTCATACAGGTCTCCAAGATTACTTATGCCATTATCTGAAAACATAGTGCTAGCTGAATCATGAAAAACTCCTGGCAACCCTGGATTATACCAGAGGGGCGTTTTGGCATGAAATAAGGAGATATTATTCCTATTAAGAATAGGTCGCCAAATATTAACAGTGTCTCGAATCGTCTTAAACCATACTCGTTTAAAGTAGTTAGGGTCATTAAGTCTATATAAAAACATAATAGCCTCCCCCCCTAGTATAAATCTATGAAAATAAAGACATTTGTCAGGGATAAGTAAGCTGCGAAAACGAGTTAAAAAAGCAGACCAATAGTACAATTTGAAGTCTGGTAACCCTAGTCCACCTTGATCATAGGGGAGTTTAAGCAGAGATAAAGCCCGTCGTGCTTTCTTATACCCCCATATGAAGCTGCTGATGATACCCTCCAATCTGCCAAAATATGTATTACACACTCTTAAAGGTATAGACCGAAAAAGATATAAAAATCTAGGCAAGATCTTCATTTTAATTAAATTAATTCGCCCCAAAATCCCCATTGGAAGTTTATGCCATTTCTTAAGAAGAAGAGAAGTTTCTTTTAATAGGGGTTCGTAGTTAAGTGCTATTATTGGTTCTGGATTAGATTATATTTTTACCCCGAGGTATGTTGCCACATTACATACTCCAACTATTGATGTGAGTGGGGGAGAGTTTATGATTACTTGCGTTTTGCTAATATTTAACCGATACCCTGATACCAAACCATATTTATCTGCTTCGGTACCTATACCTAGTATCGCATCAGGGACATTTGTAGAGAAAACCGCTACATCATCTGCATAGGCAGTTATTTTAAGTACATTAAGGCCATTTTTAAACGGTATAATCGTCTCTTGCTTATTCAGTGCAATCAAGAAAGGTTCTATTTCTAAAGCGAATAACAAAGGAGATAGAGGACACCCTTGTCGTGTACCACGTTCTAATGGAAAGGTAGGTGAGCAGCGTCCTGAGTAACATACCTTACCCCTTGGTTGATCATACAGGGATTTAACCCATTTCAAGTACTGACCTTTTATGCCGAATGCAGCCAAAGCTGCCCAAAGGAAGTCCCACCCCACGCAATCATATGCCTTTTCTGCATCTAAAAGGATCATACCGAGTGGGGTGGGACATGTCCTAGCAACGTCAAATGCTACTATAGCAGTAATAATGTGAGCAGTAGTATCCCGTTTAGGGATAAACCCGTGTTGAAATGGTGAAACCATCTGTGACATTAGTGACGCAAGCCTTGTTGCTAGTATTTTTGCAAATATCTTTGCATCGGCATTAATTAATGATATTGGTCTATAAGACCCTCTCTCTTGTGGGGGTTTCCCCTTTTTAAGAAAAAATATAATTTGAGTGTAGTTCCATGATTTTGGAGCTTGTTCTCCTTTGCCAATAGCCTTGATGACCATTAATAGGAGAGGAATTAGTTCTTCCATACATTTTTTGTAAAGTTCTAAGGGGATTGCGTCTTCGCCTACAGCTTTTCCCAGTGCTAGGGAATTAATAGCTGCCTGAATTTCTCCTGCTGTTATATCTGCTTCTAAGTGATCAGCTTGCTCATCCTCTATATTCTGTACAACATTTTCTGTCAGATAAGCTTTTATATTATCTCCTGTTGGGGTCGTTTCAGGCGTGTATAGCTTTTGATAGTATGTGGCAAACTGGAGTAAGATTGATTTAGAATCTTGATGTAGTTGTCCGTCGTCACCTTTTATTTCCTTAATCAGCATTTGGGCTCGGTCTTCTGCCACTTTATATGCCAAAAATGTTCCTATCCTCTCCCCACTTTCATATTGATTCAGCCTGTATTTGGCTAATTTGGAGATGCTTTTATCCCTAAAGAGATTTTTCAGTGCTAATCTTGATTCCATCAATTTTAAATTTAATTCTTCGATTTCTTTTGCCCTTGTTGTAGTAGCTAACATCTTAGATAGCCTATCTTCAATATTAGATATATCATCTAGTAGTTTTTTATTTTGAATCCTACCGGCTTTATTTTGTTGCCAGACAAACTGTTGGGTAAACCCACGGATGCTAGCCTTACACGCATCCCACACCATCAAGGGAGATGTAGAAGACCTATTGATATCAATAAAATCCTTTATATGCCCTTTCAGCAAGCTCACAAACTTAGTATCAGATATTAAATACCTAGGAAAGGAGAAAGGCCTGGGTGGGCGCATTTCCGTATCAATTTCTATTGTGAATAAAAGTGGGTTATGGTCCGATGTTACCCTAGGGCATATTGACATTGTACTGGCTGCCAAAATAGAGTCAGAAGCAAAGACCATATCAATGCGTGAGCAAAGTTTATGGGCAGATGAGTAATAAGTATAACCTGCTATGTGAGGATATAGATACCTCCAAGCATCTTTGATTGCATGTATAGAGGCCAAGTCTATAATAGCAGCCCTCGTCTTACGCATCCTCTGAAACGAACCCTTTCTGGTTGTATCCAAATTATAATCCATGACACAATTAAAATCACCTAACACTATCCGCTCCCCCTCTCAAGTGAGTAACTCCATATTAACCTGATCGATTATTCTTGGTTCGTCCTGATTTGAGGCATAAATCCCACATATTATATATTGGAGACCTTCCAAAGTCACTTGGACCATGGCCCACCTGCCCGCTTTATCTGTCATTTTTCTGTTAACTTCTACTTTAAGCTGTTTATGCTTCAGTATAGCAACCCCTCGGATTGAAGCATTAAACTCCGTGCTTACCAAAAGATCATAGCCTAATTGATTCAATAAACGTCTATCCTTGTATGCAATATGAGTCTCAGTTATAACTACTATTTGAGGGTTGTACATCCTAAGCTCTTCATATACTAGACTCCTCTTAGTCCGACTGTTCAATCCAGCCACATTCCATACTAGAAACTTTAATTGATACATTTAATCGATTTTAATATGTATTCTGACATGCCTTCTACCCATAAAATAAAAGAAAAAACACTGTGCAAAACATGTAAGCCTTCCTTAGCCAATGAAACACAGATATATTTATACTCATGATGCATTTTTTTTATTATTTCCCCTCCCCCATTTCCCACCCAGTAGCTACCTGCTGGTCCCCCCGTTTGGTTGACTGCCGTTCCCCTGGCAGTCGGTGAGCGGAAAGAGCGCTAATAGGGTCCAGGTATTCAGTACTAATCATAGCAACAAAGAAAAAACCTGTGCTACACAGTGCTCTTTATCTCGAATATAACCTAGCCACAGGAGCAATCACCTAAATCCCGCAAAACATAAGGGCTAATAAAAATATAACCAGAAAAACCAAAAAAGAAAAAACCAAAAAGCCACATAGGCTAAGCATTAGTCAATAACTTAATCATTTCCCCAATTGCCAGGAGGCAATAGCATTTTCAACCTCATTTACTTCCAAAAAGAAATAGGATCGGACGTTTTTAATCACTTTCAGTTTTGCAGGTTCCTGCAAATAAACTTGATATCCAAGTTCTTTGATCGGATCGATGAATTGCTTCAATTTCCATTGTCTTTCTAACGAGAGTTTGCTTAGATCTGATCTCACAAAAAAAATAGTAGAATCAATAGTGACTGGAGTGTTTGGCCGTGCTTTTAAAGAGATAGCTTGTCGGAGCAAGTAGTTACCTATGTAGATCAAAATTGGTTGTGGGAATTTACCACTCTTATCCTTTTGAACTAGGGGTAATCGATGAGCCCGCTGAATCTGAGAGTCCCAATCCCAATCTGAGAGGTCGGGAAAGGCCTTCTGAAATAATTGAGTGATATATGCTCTCGGGTCTGCCCCCTCGGCTCCTTCAGCAATACCAAAAATGCGGAGATTCTGTCTCCTTTGTCTATTTTCTAAGTCTTCCAGCTTAGCTTGCATCTGAAGAAGCTGAGAGGCATGTTTATTCACTGCTATTTCAGAGCGTTGTGATTTCTCCTCTGTTACCACCACTCTTTGCTGCAGTTCCTCTATATCTTGAGATACCGCCCCCAGTTTGCACACCATCTCTTGCAATGAGGTTTGAGTTCTATTATTGTCTTCCCTCATTTGCTGGTAGTGATCTTTAGCTTCTTGCTTCTGTTCATTTAGAAGATGTAGTAGGTCCAAGATGGCGGATTGATACCGCCGGAGTGGAGAACGTCATGTGGTCCAGGCTGATGCGAGGCTAATGGACGACTGATATAGCTACACAGTGGAGCTGTGATACCGTAAGGCTGTAACGCTCTTAGAATCGCTCGCTTTGGGAGAAAAAAAGACGGAAGAGCTTGGAGACTTACTAAGACCGCAAGGATTGAATTTTGAATGCGGCAGCTACGGCTGATTCAGAGCCGTATCCGGAGCCTGCTACGCTCCGCTGGCACACAGAAACTTTCGAAAACATCACGTCTCGCTCGAGAATCCTCGAAAGGCTGGACGAACTGGGCGAGCTTGACGAGCTGGGTGTGATTGACGGCAGTCAACTGGTTTGGTCTGCGACTGCTTCAGCGTTCCCCCGCAGCACCGGCAGCAGTGCAGACAGAGAAGGCGAGCTATTCCGGGATGGCGCCGAAACCTCTTACACGGACTACCCGCACAACAACAGCTAGCGGGAGAGCGACGGCCACACCGGTATCCTTGTCAGTGTCAGCGGTGGCTTTAAACGAATTAACAGCACGTAACAAATCTTTATCTACAAGCAACGCTATGGAGGCAACTTTGGACGTGGAACAACTGCACCCCGGCAAACTCGGGGAGAAAAAAACTCGAGCAAAAGGTAATACAGCAGATAACACAGCAGATAACTCAGCAAATAATCTGGTGCTAAACGAAGGGATTCAAATAAGAGCAAAGGAACTTGAGACATTATGTCAAAGTGGTATTGCAGTAACTCAGAGCGATGCTACTTTAAACAATGTAAATATCTTGTCTGTGTTAGATACTGCGGAGTTTGGTGGTGCAGAGGAAGAGGTTACAGATCTAACTAATGTGTCTACTACTCTGGCTAAAGGAGTTATTGAACCCCTAGAGTCCTTAGAGCCTCAGACTCTGAATAAGGTGATCAATACCGATACTAATGTGAAAGCCCCTCACATCGAAATGACTGGCACGACTAGTATGCTTCTAGACAAGGGGAATACCGAGGGCATGGAAGAAGGTGAGGGAGGTGAAAATACTGACAACACGGATGTCGCTGAGACAGACGAAGAATATATGGATCTTAATGATCAAGGAAGTAATACGCCTTTAAAAGCAATCAAAGACAAAAATAAAGCTTTCAACACCCAAAAATCGAAGGGTAAAAATAAAAATAAGATCACTAAAATCACAAACAAATCCAAGACAAGTGTTTTGAAAGCGATTGCTGAGAACAGTCCAATTAGACAATGGGTGCAGGCTAAGGGTGGCGTAAAATCAATGGCAATGAGATTGTCTGGCAATAGCCCTAATGATCAAAATATCATCACCAAAGACTTAAAACAAATTAATGTACCGCTCAGCCCTACTCAGTCTACTAGTTCTATTACTACAAAGGCAAAAGCCGATAGTCTTGATCAGTCTGGCCTGATTAAGGAGTCTACAAAGTCTTCTGGTGAAAGTTTATTAGATCATCCACACCCTTCTGTACCATCTACGATACTTATGGAAGACAACCCTGCTTCTTTGTTAATTAGCTGTAGTAGTAGCAGTAGCATTAATATCAGCAGTAGCAGTATAACCCAAGATTTGCCTAATACTCCTATGGCGTCTATAAGTGATGCAGCAACAGCTCGGATAGAAGAGACTATACAAGAAATACATCCGGAAAATATTGTTTCTTCTCTATCTAGCGGGCCAACAGAATGGATTCCTCAAGGGGAGGTATCTGCTTCTTTTCAGACAGCACATCCTTTTTACTTTTAATGCACATCGCAGGAAAATATGATTTATATTGAAGCAAGGAAAATGGACTACAGAGTTTAAATTACTGTATGTATCCTGAAGGCGTTATTTAAAAACACAAGGTGACCGAAAACAATTAGAATGATAAAGATTGGAAAGAAAGTGGCATTGGCAAAATAACGTTTTTGCCTACCAGCAGCCTTCCCACTGCAGTGCACTTATTTTTAGGTTGGTGTGCACATATAATCAGCTAAAATGTATTCAATGTCAGTGCAAGAGTCAGTGGCTAAGTGGGCTGATCCATTGCCTCATTTTGCATGCTGTGGTGACTGAAGGGTAAGACAAAGTAAGATCCTAAATACTGAATAGGTTAGGTGTGGAAAATGTAAAAAATAGGATTCAATTGATTGTGCAGGTCTATGCTTTTAGAAGAAAATAGCCACAAAAATTAAAAACTGCAACATCAGTAGCTTCATTTGCTTCTTAAAAAAAGGAAAAAATGTAACATATAATTAAAAAGTCCACTTTATTCAGGTATTAAGTTTTCTGATGGGTTTGCTTCTTCAGAAATACTATCCTCTCTGTTGCTAGATGAGATCCAAATCCTCAAGTGTGTTTAATATGCGAAGTGTGTTTAAGGCTGCAGTACCACCTCCTGTCTACAGGGGCAGAGCGAGCAAAAAAATAAACACACTTGGTGAAACACAGGTCCCCACAAGGCAATTTTTTAAAAAGTTGTAAAAATTGGCACAGATGTTTCTGAAGCCATTTCCAATCATTTAGAACATTGTGCCTTGTGGGGACTTGGGTTCAGGTCCCCACAGTGCAATCAAGTCCCCACAGTGTGAGTGTGTTATCGTACTCAAGTCCCCACAAGGATAGTAACACAAACCCACACACACACACACACACACACACACACACACATATATTCACTGGAAACATTTTGAGGGCATTGCCATGGGCCATGGGAACGGCAAAAAGAAAGATCACCAGACACAAGTTAAACTCGTAGTCTGGTGGGCGGACCATGCGCGGCTTTAGCGGTGCCGTGCTGGTGCAAAGCCGGCACAGCCCCACCAAAGTCATAATCAGGCCCTTAGATATTTCTTTTAAAGTCATCCAATCCTCAAATAATGACTTTGATATTTCTTTTAAAGCCATTCAATTCAATAAGCTTAGTAAAGAGAAGCTACTGTTTCAGATAACACAGTTTCAAGAGCTCAAAACAACAAAGCAATCCATTGAATGAAAAAGGGTAAATCCCAAGGGCTTGATGACTTTCCAAAAGACTGCTTTTCAAAATGTCAACATGTTTGTTTTCAAATGCGTTATACCAGTAAAGGATATTAATTCATTATTGTTTTTGTATTGATAAATTACAACATGCGATCAAACAAACCTTTACTTGGTTGTCAAGAAAAAAAAATGAAATCAACTTCTATGAGGGATATGCCATGAACCTACATTCACTTTTTTCGTACTTTTACAATGCGTATAATTTGATCAATCAAGTTAGCCCACATGTTTTGAACTATTCATCTTTTAATTAAATAGTCAATACTCCAAATAGTGTTTTTAATAAAAAAGTGCTTTTTTTTAAAGCTATAAACTGCTCATACAAGAATATCCTCCACCATCCCCTTTGCTTGTAACACTCTAAAGTGAATTAAACACAATCTTTTTAAAATGTGTTTCATTGACAAACCTTATCTGTTCTGCAGGATGTGTATCTATGAATATTTTCCATTGTACTAGCTGGGGAAACTACTGACCTTCCTACTAGTCCAAGGCCCTAGATTAATATGTGATGATTTTATTGTAAACCACTGTTTAGAATTTTTGGAGCCAATGTCAACATCATATGTTCTTTCAAGGGTTTTTTAATAAAACTACAACATGCTGCTGCAATTCCAAATATTTATGCATGGCCACTATACCATTAATAGAGGTTCAGAGCCTGGATTGCACTTAAAAAGGCATGTGGGGCATGCATATAAGCAGACTGATAAGTTAAACATATGTTTTATTGCTATATTATGTGGACTTGCAAAGTGCAGCTAATCACCTATCATGGTATCGAGGCGCTGAGTAAGGCGAGGGCCCAAGCAGGAGGAAGTATGGAATCATGTCTGTTTTTTCTGGAAGAGACAGGTCTTGAGCTTGTTTTGGAAGGCCATGAGGTAAGGTGCGGTTCTTAGATATTGCGGAGGTGGCTCCAAGCTTTGTCTGTAATATGTGAGATGGATAATCCTTTGCATCTGGTCCACTTGATGTGAGGGATGCATGCAGTAGCCTTGGAGGCTGACTAAAGGTATCTGGTTGGTTGGTAGAAGTTGAGGCAGTGATTGAGGTATGCTGGTCTTATTTTATGTAGAAATATGTTGACGTGTGTGAGCAGCTTGAATTTGCATCTTTTGTGCACTGGGTGTCAGTGTTGTTTGTTGAGTTGTGTAGAGATGCAGGCATTTTGTGATATGTCCAAGATGAGTCTGGCAGCAGTGTTCTGAGTGGTTTGGAGTCGGCATTGATTTCGAGCTGGGATTCCTGTGTAGAGTGCATTTCTGTAGTTGAGTTTGCTTGTGAGTAGAGCCTTGGTGACTGGTGTTCTTTGGGATCCAATTCCAATAAGTTGTCCAGCATTCAAATGTTACTGAATGCTAGCCAAAACCTTCTCTTGGTATCTCTTTCAGTTTTACCCTCTAAAGCTATATAGAATATTATGATCAGGGGAGATGTGCCAGCGCGCCATCCAAGATGGCCACCATGTGAGAGTCTTTGCACGTTTTCGGCCAGTTTTTAATCTTTAAACACCAATTTTCAGTCAGGAAAACATCTTAAAGGAGGTCGCTGCATTGCTGAACAACTAACCTTTGCTGTAGAGCGTTTTCAAAGGTTTCTGCATGGCAGAAGTGGGTTTTTTCACCGCCTGGTTCCTGCTCCCTGCACAGCACTCAGGTAGAGCCAGGATCTCTATCAAGGGGGGCGGAGCGAATAGTCAGGAAAGAACCTGGCTTAGGCCTAGCCACTCCCACAGCCCATTTTAGCTGCTGCACCTGTCAGTTCCTGGTTATTTCCACAGTTTTTGCTTTCTAATACAATATTTTGCGGCTGCAATTTCAATTCTGTCTCTTTCTACTTCAAAATGGAAAATAAAAGTTCCATTATTAATAAAAGGAGGCAGCAAGTTTCTCCTCCTCCTGCTAAATCTACAGTAGTTGAGTCTTCTAAAGCCTCACTATCTTTGATATTGGAGGAAATTCAGGCTCTTTGAGTCAATACAGATACTATTGCTTCTGAGGTAAATAATGTGCGCAAAGAAATGGCCAGCCTGTCAATGAGAATATCGGATAATTCCATCAAAATACAGGATAATAGGGTCAAAATTGACACATTTACTCCACTTGTGGCAAACATTTCTCCTATGTGCTCAACCTTATTAGACTTGGAAAGTCATAACAGACAATATAATCGACACATATTTAATTTGCCTGAAGAGGTTGAGGGAAAAAACTGAAGATTATATTTGGAGAATTCATTGCCTGGTCTTTTCAAATTGAATTCTCAGAAAGGTTTGAAATTATTAAGGCTCCTAGGATTTCCTCACATACGATCCCTCTACACAAGAAATTGCCACAAATGATTTTAACAGTTCTTCGACACCGCCATTTGTTTTAATTAGAAAAGCAGCTGGAGAAATACCTTCATAAATGGAAATAAAATATTCATTCCTGTAAACCCCCAGTCCTGTGGTTCTCTAAAATGTTAAAAATAGAAAAAAGTAATTGCAAGAAGCTGGAGAGACAGTGGAGGAAACACTATGATGCGGCTAGCAAGGAAGCATACAAACAAGCTATAAAGTCCTATCACCTGTCATGTAAAATCGCAAAGGGGGATTTCACAAAGAATACCATTTTAGAGGCACAAAGTAATCCCAGAACTCTATTTAAAGTGTTAAAGGACTTAGCTGGTGCAGCACATCAACTGGAACCCCCAACACTATCCACCACACAATGTAATCTCCTTGGGAATTATTTTAATGAGAAAATATCCAACATTTATTCGGACTTCAGTGGAGGAGGCAATCCAAATCAAATCCCGATGATGGTCCCAACTTCCAGCGGGTCTAACGAGCCAGTTGGTACTTCTGGGAACTTAATTACAGTCTGGCAGCCATTAGAGCTCAACACCTTTGTGGAAATTCTAAACATTATCAAATCCAGTTCGCCTAACGACCCTATGCCAGCACACATTATAAAAGAACTTGATCCCTGCATCCTAAATGTAATTAGAATGCTGTTAAATGCATCACTAAGTGAAGCAGTGGTCCCAGAGAACAGGAAGCGTGCCATGATAGTGCCTCTACTTTAAAAAGCGAATGGAGATCCAGAAATCTTCTCAAATTTTTGACCGGTTTCGCTCCTTCCCATATTCTCCAAAATTTTAGAAAAGCATTTGAAAAGACAGCGGAATTGGTCAATACCAACAGGCTGTTACACCCCTCTCAGTCGGCCTTCAGAGCTGGTTACTCCACCGAATCCTCCCTGTTAGGAGTAACGGAAACTATCTGTCAAGAACTGGATAATGGTGGCACGGTGGCACTCATTCTATTAGATTTGAGTGCTGCCTTTGACACCATATCCCATAAAACTCTGATTCAGACTCTAGAAGGAATCGGGGTGAGCGGTACAGCGCTGGAATGGTTAGAACACTTTCTGTCAGAAAGGTCATTCCAGGTTTTCTCCCAAAATAATACCTCCAACATTCTGACCTCCCCATATGGAGTGCCCCAGGGGTCAATCTTGAGCCCGCTACTTTTAATATTTCAGCACCGAAATGCCTTGTTCACACGATTAACCATTTCCGAGTGAAGAGCAGTTTATTAGTACAATCCAAACAATCAACAGATCTAGTAAACATAAAAAAGTACGTTTTGTACAAAGAATACGGCGGCCATTATTAAATGTACCTGTTATCATGGTTTCTTATGAGGGAAGGATTTTTTGCCCTTAAAAACACTATAAGCACGCATGATCACATTTTGAAACCTGTGCATAGAAATGTTTAGAATTAAACAAAAGTCGCTCTATGTATGCGCCGTGATATAGCATTAGCCAGTTTAAGACAACAAGCATGAGCGCCATATTGAAACGGGAACTATACATGATTCAGTCATCATTGTACATCACCTCAGATTTATCACTGATTACGTGGACAAATATGGCGCTCATGCGTGCTTATACTGTTTTTAAGGGCAAAGAATCTGTCCCTCATAAGAAACCATGATAACAGGCACATTTAATAATGGCCGCCGTATTCTTTGTACAAAACATACTTTTTTTTTTAATCTTTACTAGATCTGTTGATTGTTTGGATTGTACTTATAAACTGCTCTTCACTCGGAAAGGGTTAATCGTGTGAACAAGGCATTTCGGTGCTGAAACGCGTAGCGAACTTTGGGAATAAACCTCAACAAGCTGTACCCTTTTGAGTGTGTGTATTACTTACTACGGTAAAACTTGCAAGGATATTGACAATTCTCCGCGGTGGGGGCCGCCGGAGCTAACACGCCACCTGACGCTGGGAACTGGATCCCAGGAATCAACCCTCATGAAGTATCTTTTTACTTTTAATATTTATATAACTCCTTTAGCGAAAATAGCAGAAGAAGCTGGCCCCACAATATTCTCCTATGCGAATGATACACAGCTGGTGTTCTCCCTGTCAAAAACAGATAAGGCCAACACCTCCTCTCTCCGCTCCGGGCTACAGAGAATGGCGAACTGGATGCACACCAAGAAATTAAAACTAAATGGGGAAAAACTGAGCTGCTCATTTTTGGAGAACAAAAAGAGCTTTGGGGACCAGCCAATTGGCCCACGGAAATGGGCCCTACCCCGGTAGTAGTGCAATCAGCTCGCAACCTAGGGGTGATAATTGATGATAAACTGACCATGCGCTTGCAAGCAGCCAAAACAGCATCTATTTGCTTTGCCATTCTAAAGAGGCTGAGAAAAATCCTGTGGCAACTCCCTGAAGGGGCGCAAAAAACTGTAGTCCAGGCCTTGATTGGCTCTAGATTAGATTATGGGAACATCTTATATCTAGGTACCAACAAAGAGATCACGCGTCGGCTACAGGTCATCCAAAATGCGGGGGGTAGGGTACACCTCCGCCTCCCTGGGCGGACGCGTGTTTCTGAACTTTTGCGCAACTTACACTGGCTCAAGATGGGCAATAGAGCTAAATTTAAAGAACTGTGTTACATGTTCAGATTAAGAACAGGGGAAGCCCCAGCTTACCTTTGTAAACTGGTTTATAAATATACCCCCTCTTGAAACCTTCGCTCATTACCTCAGGCGAGATTTGTTGTCCCTAGGTTTAAACGGGTACGAATGGGCGGACCCTCTTTCGCCTACCTGCTGCCGGTTCTGTGGAACTCGCTTCCGCTGAAACTGCGTCTATAACCAAGCTATAGAAAATACCGGAAAGGTATTAAGGCATGGCTATTCAGCCAATAATTTTTACCCCTCCTGGTAGAGTACGGATCCAAGGTGCCGGGAAACCCTCAGGGTAGCTGTTGCGGCATACAAGTTTAATAAATATATAAATTCATCAAGACTTCGCCAAAGAAATGGTCTCAATTCACAAATAATTCACTGCTCTTCATCCTCAACTATGAAGCCTGGGCTACAAATATGGTCTTTTTGATCCGTTGACGATGCGCATTTGGAAGGATAACTTCTCGAAATGTTTTCAACGTCCAGAAGATTTGAGGCATTTTTTAGAACATCAGTCACAGCAGTCAATGAATACCACTGATGCTGCTACATGATTTTTATTAGTTATGTATTTTCTGACACAGTAATGCAATTTCTTTATTAAGGGCTCCAGAGGTTTTGGTCATGCTTGTAAAATTTGTGCGCGTTTCACATACATTCATGTCTTCTCTTTGTCGTTTTTTTCCATGTTGTTCATTTTTCCTTTCCTTCTTCTTCATTTGGAGCTACTTTTTTCTCATTTTCTTGATCTTCCTTTATCTTCCTCTTCTCGATCCCTTTTCTCTTTTCTTCTATGACGGCTAATACACACAATATTAAAGTAGTTTCATTAAATGTTAAAGGTTTGCATCATCCAGTTAAGCGTACAAAAATTCTAGATTATCTAAGTAGTTGCAAAGCAGATGTTTGTTTTATACAAGAAACTCATATAGATGATAACATTTTAGATTATATGAAGAAGGAATGGGTAGATGCTATAGTCTCTTCTCCTGCTAGTGGTAAGAAAAATTTATTTGCAAAGAAATTTTGAGTAAAGCTTCTGACAAGGATGGTAGATATATACTCGTTAAAATTAAAGTTCATGATGCATGTCTATTTTTATTAAATGTTTAAGGTCCCCCAGCAGATGACCTAGTTTTTTGGACTAATCTTACTACAGAGGATCTAAAGGTCGGTAATGCCCCTTTAATTGTTGGAGGTGATTTTAATGTTATCTCTGATCCTTTATTAGAAAGATTATCTCTTACTAAATTTCACCCTTCTAAAGTTTATTGTGCTTTCAAATCATTTATTCAAGCAACTAAGTTGGCTGATATTTGGAGATTACATTTGCCTACAGAAAAAAGTTTTACGGTTTCCAGGCAACTAATTGGTTCAATAACTACTCCTACTATTGGTAACATTGACATCTCAGATCATGCTATGATTTCTTTGGTTTTGAATTTGAAATCAAATTTTATTAAACAATCTAGATGGCGAATGAACACTAGTATAATTTTAAACGAGTATAACAAGCCTAAACTCTTATCCGCCATTCAAGAATATTTTATGCTCAACCCTGAAGGTTCTACTTCTATGATAAATAGATGGGATGCTTTCAAAGCTTATATTAGGGGTGTAACTATATCTATTATGGCCCATGAAAATAAAACCTTTCATGCAAATGCTAAAAAATACTTCAAACACAGATTGCGAAATTTGAGCGACTTTTTATTACATCCAACAATCCTCAATATAAATTTAAGTTACAAAAATTGCGTTATGAGTTTAATTCAATCCTTATTAAAAGAGCAGGTACCCAAATCTCGAATGCTAAAGCCAGATTCAGCTTTAATGCCAATAGATCTGGAAGACTATTAGCTAATTATGTGCGTATTAAAAAAGATAAAACACAAATCAATTCAATTTATTGTCCTCATGGTAAAATTGCTCTCTCTCATAATGATATTGTTAATGATTTTCTTTTTTATTTCTATTCTACATTATATAATAAACCAGATTTTTAGGATGTTTCCCTAATCAATACATTCTTAAATTCCTGAAAGTTACCCAAGATTTCACAAACAGATAAAATTAGACTTGATGCACCTATTACTAAAGATGAAATCTTATCAGCTATAAAATGCCTTAAAAAGGACTATTTTCCTGGTCCAGAATGGATTCCAGTGGAATTTTACAAAGAATTTTAGTCACAACTATTGCCTTTTTTGCACCAACAACTTACGTTTTTTGGATCCACAGGAACTACTACTGGTTCGTTTACAAAAGCTTTAACTATAGTACTTCCAAAACCAGATAAAGATACTGCTCTTGTGTCTAATTATCATCCTATATCCTTAACTAATTCAAGATTGTAAATTATATGCTAAAATACTTGCTACTAGATTGGCCCTCATATTAGATTCTATTATACATCCTGACCAGTCTGGTTTCTTGAAGAATAGATGTTCTGCTAATAATACAAGAACTTTGCTACATATTATTGAACAAAGCCCTTCTGTAACCTTGCCATCTGGAATTTTATCCTTGGTTGCTGAGAATGCATTTGATAAAATCCATTGTCGATTTTTATTTTACACGCTATCCTCATTTTATTTTGGAGATACTTTTATACGCATGATTACAGCTCTATATTTTGCCCCTACTGCTCATTTATTTATTAATGGCCAAGTTTCAAATCGATTTTCGCTTTTTAGAGGCACAAGACAAGGATGTCCTCTTTCCGTTCTCTTATTTTTAATTGGCATTAAACCTTTTCTTACCTCTATAAGAAAATGTGATACTATTAAAGGGATCAATATTAAGGATGTAACTGTTCAAACCCTTGCTTATGCTGATGATTTGCTTTTATTTGTTAGTGACCCTATATCTTCATTCCTGTCTTTAATGGATATTATAACAAATTATTGTAGAGTTTCAGGATACACTTTAAATACCAATGAAACTTACTTTTTTCCCTTAAATAGTTATTGCACTCCTGATATGCTTCCCATGTGTGAAATTATTTGGCAAAATAATAAGTTAAAATATCTTGGAATTTTATTTTCCTCTTCTATAAAATCAACAATAAATTTAAATTGTAATTTCATCCTAAATTATATAAAAAATAAAACGTCTAAATGGGCATCATTACATCTTTCATAGTGGGGCAGAATGAATTGCATCAAAATGACTATAGCTCCCAAAATTTTTCATACTCTTGATCCCTACACAATTTCCATTAACATTTTCTAAAGATGTTGATACATTTTTGTCAAAGTTTTTTATGGAACAACAGATCTCCTTGTATTAGTTATAAAAAACTTAAAAGTACCTAAACGTAATGCTGGATTTGGTATCCCAGACTTTTTTGTTTACCATAAAGCTTTTGTTTGAAAACAACGTTCATTATGGTTTAATCATTCCGTTTTAAATAAACCTCCTGTGTAGCTATGTATTGAAAAGTCATTACTTTGTCCATTTCCATTACCTACTTTGGTGTCTATATATAACAATGCTAATTTTTTTCAAAAATCAGTTATTATGAAATCTACTAAAATGTTATTTCATGATCTTGACTTATTTTTTCTTGTTCATATGAATAATACTGATGAATTATCTCTATGGTGTAGTTGTGTTATTACATTGAATAGAAATATTAGTGTCTGGTTTTCATGGATTAAAGCTGGTATTTTTTTTCCCTAAGATGATTATTCCAATAATGCCTTTATTTCTTTTGAAAAGTTGTGAGCAAACTTTGGTTTGCTTAAAATCTGACCTTATTAAATATCAATATTTGTGCAATTCAATCTTAGATTCCTTCCCCAAAGATATTCCTTCTAAAGTTACAGCTGATTTTCCAATTTACATTCAAACAGTCTCTACTTCATCTCATTGGATATTCATTCTATGTAAAAAGTTATTGGATACTCTAGGTAGCAATTTAGAAATGATTTAAAAGATTTGGGAACAATGAACTTTCACTTTCTTTATCTATTGACACGTGGAAGGATATTTGGCTTAGTAGTTATCTGGTTGGTTGCCTTTTTCAATCTACCAAACCAATTCTTATATCCTATACAATCGTTTATGGACTCCATCACGTTTATTTAAGGCTAAACTTCTTCCCTCTGCTGAGTGTTGGCATTGTAAATTACATCCATGTGCTTTATGAATGTCCTTTAGTTTTTAAATGTTGGTATGAAGTTTGGGATATCATAAAAAAGATTTTAAAACTTCATATAGATGTTTCCTATCAATTAATAATATGTAAATCTGCTATTATATCACAAAATGTACTTGATTTAGAAAGCAAACCTTTCAATTTCCTAATCTCAGCAGTGTTAAAATCCATCACTTTTTGTTGGAAAGTTGTATCTATTTAACACCTTAACCGTGGCGGTTTTTCTGCCGCGGTGCGGGCGTTCTAAAGGGTGGGCGGGGCTGCATCGGCTGTTGGTCTTGCGCATGGCTGGGGAGGGAGTGCTTGCGACGGCAACGGCCGACGGCAGCACGCAAAGGGTTAATCTGTTAATGCTTGATGGTTGTGGGTTATTTTTACTAGAAGACGTGCTCAATTATCCTTGAATGGGATTACTCACAATTCAATTGCTTATCAGTCCTTTTGGACACCTGTTGCTCCAATAATCTATTCTTATTATAAAAGATAGTAGCTCTGTATATATCCTATGCATTAGTTGTTATATTTGTTCCCTCCCTCCCCTCCTTCCATTCCCCCTGTGTGTATATATTGATTATGTTTTCATCTAAATACCTATTGTAGTTGTTAATTGTTGATGGATAGTTTGTGATTTGTTCTTTAGGTATTTAATGCTAGATGATAATGTTGTCTGTATTGTCGTTATCAGTCATTTATAAACAAATATTCAATAAAATATTTTGAACTTAAGAATATTATGATCAATCTGAGAAAATGTCTCTGTGTGCAGTCATTCTCATTTTCTGCAGACTGATGCTGCAGTGTCCTTTTACTCTATTTAGTGGGATACTGCTGATCAGTCCTGGGCTTGTGTCCTGACCCCTAAAACATGTTCACTTGGCTAACACCTAATTGGCATATTTAACTTTTGTATACGTCCATAGTATATGGAGGCCAAACTATACCTATGGCATGGTTATTTAGATGTTACCTATGTACTACAGCACTTCTCTGCCATCCACCAGTGTGAACAAGAAAACATGACTCCTGGCCTGACTCCGTAGCCTGACGGCTGTGGTGTAAACCTGGAGCTGAGTTGTCATATTAAACTATTTTGCACAGAAGAAAGTCTCTCTTTTATACAGTATGTCAACCATATGAAGGTCTTGCAGCCAACAAGACAGGGTGCATCTTATTTATAAGTAGAGCATATAGAAATTTAAAGTTACAATGCCCTTATAGTCACTAGCATCCAAAAGCTATGTTCACTGTAGGAAAGCTGATTTGGCTACAGAGAAGCCCTGGGCAGTAATATTAAAATATGCATTTTGTTTTCTCAGGCTTGGGAGCAGTGATAAAGATAATGCAAGGACTATTTAAAATGTTATTACATGCCCACCTCAAAGGTAAAGTTAGATTTTCAATAAACATTAAGGAAGGGGGATATTTAGAAAGTTGACTTTTCCTTTCCTGAATTGATTTCTGTCTTCTAGAATCTGGGCAGCCAGGGTATCAATGTTGAGAATTGTAGTGTGCTGACCATCTACCAGAGATTGTTTAATTGCAAAAAGTAACTAAAACAGTATATAGAAAGGGGCATGCGCTTTGATCATCATCTTCATCTGCATTTGATTGAGTAGCAGTTGTTTTCGCCCATTATGGAGTAGCTCCATTTCACATAACTGCTAGAAATATTATTAACCCAGACCTGGTTTCAAGTAGAGTATAAATGGGGCTTGACATTGTGCAATATTTGACAACTAAAATAGCATGAGTTGTTAAATTTGTAAATAATACAATAGGAAGGTGTTTTGTATTGTTAAGTCTCGGAATAATGCAATAAATAGAGTTTACATTGTGGCCTCTATGAAAAATACAAAAGGAAATGGTATTTTATGTGTTCTATTATGTGACAAACACAATAGAAAGGGGAATAACACTGTAAACTATTGATAATTGCCACAGGAAGGGGCTTTCCATTATTTCAGTCACAGAATTCTAGCTTTGAAGGGACTACAGAGGTCTGGCTTTCATTTTGTAGATATATATTTAGCATTTACGTATGTATTATTTGAAGTATTTGTTTACTTTCCACAGATAAAAGAACCAGGTGAGCACTGATTTATTGTCTTTTTCCTGTGCTTTGCACATGTTTGAGTATCTAAACCACATAATCCATAAGGAAGTGTTGGACTGCTCTCACTCACTAAAACAAGATGGAGTGCTAATGCGATATGCTTGGTGCCATGATTGACTTCAATAGTCAGGTGGCTCCAAGATTTTGCTTCCACTCGCTAAGGCATTTGATTACCAAGCAGTTGTGTTAGCCACCCTATGAAGCAGGTTCAATGTTCATTACTGGTAGAGACACGTTGAATTCAGACACTTTGTCAAATCATGTGGGAAGAGGCTGTCCATTGATGTAACCCCATGATAAACACAGTACAATGGAGTTTTACACTGTGAACTCGAACAGATGCAAAAGGAAAGTGGCGGTGGGAGACGGTGGCAGTGTCTCCATACCGCTAGCTTGCTGCCTGGTATTACGAACTTCTGAGAAAACGATATAGACATTCTAGAGCTGCATTTTAATATTTCCGTGATATTTTAAATCCACGTGCACTTTTAGCATTTTGCGCATTACAATTGTTTAATATTCATTTTAAAATCCTCTTAACTTTACCGGAGTGCTGGTCTCGATTCCACTTCCTGTCTGCCTTGTTCCAACTGGGTAATTCGTTACCGTTGTGCGGAGGGCGGACAGGTGAGGGCCAGGCACTTCCGGGAGCGGTTAGCGCTCTAGTTGTTTCCAGGGGGCTATTTAGGTGGAGCCTTTCAAAGCGCAGCTGCGGTGGGAGACGGTGGCAGTGTCTCCATACCGCTAGCTTGCTGCCTGGTATTACGAACTTCTGAGAAAACGATATAGACATTCTAGAGCTGCATTTTGATATTTCCGTGATATTTTAAATCCACGTGCACTTTTAGCATTTTGCGCATTACAATTGTTTAATACTCATTTTAAAATCCTCTTAACTTTACCGGAGTGCTGGTCTCGATTCCACTTCCGGTCCGCCTCGTTCCGACTGGGTAATTCGTTACCGTTGTGCGGAGGGCGGACAGGTGAGGGCCAGGCACTTCCGGGAGCGGTTAGCCTCTAGTTGTTTCCAGGGGGCTATTTAGGCAGAGCCTTTCAAAGCGCAGCTGCGGTGGGAGACGGTGGCAGTGTCTCCATACCGCTAGCTTGCTGCCTGGTATTACGAACTTCTGAGAAAACGATATAGACATTCTAGAGCTGCATTTTAATATTTCCGTGATATTTTAAATCCATGTACACTTTTAGCATTTTGCGCATTACAATTGTTTAATACTCATTTTAAAATCCTCCTAACTTTACCGGAGTGCTGGTCTCGATTCCACTTCCTGTCCGCCTCGTTCCGACTGGGTAATTCGTTACCGTTGTGCGGAGGGCGGACAGGTGAGGGCCAGGCACTTCCGGGAGCGGTTAGCACTCTAGTTGTTTCCAGGGGGCTATTTAGGCAGAGCCTTTCAAAGCGCAGCTGCGGTGGGAGACGGTGGCAGTGTCTCCATACCGCTAGCTTGCTGCCTGGTATTACGAACTTCTGAGAAAACGATATAGACATTCTAGAGCTGCATTTTAATATTTCCGTGATATTTTAAATCCACGTGCACTTTTAGCATTTTGCGCATTACAATTGTTTAATACTCATTTTAAAATCCTCTTAACTTTACCGGAGTGCTGGTCTCGATTCCACTTCCTGTCCGCCTCGTTCCGACTGGGTAATTCGTTACCGTTGTGCGGAGGGCGGACAGGTGAGGGCCAGGCACTTCTGGGAGCGGTTAGCGCTCTAGTTGTTTCCAGAGGGCTATTTAGCCCTCGCCTCATCGGAAGCGCGCAGCGATTGCGCGAAGCCTCATCTCAGCCGAAGACCAGCCAAAGAGCTGCCTGTCTGCGCCCGTCCGCGACAGGACGGGGCGAGGGGTCCCCATTATGCCGCCCACATGCGATCCCAAACACATCAGGTATGAGGCGTCGGCATTATTGAACTTGAGAAAACCTATCATTCCATGTCACACACGCGATAACTGGCCATGTCCAGAAGGACCCTTCCCATGTTTAAACTGCCATTTCTCCACTATCAATCCTTTTAAATCGAGTAAACCCTGTATGTCCTCTGATGACCTGCACTGCATTTTAATAAATGCCCGCTCGATGCCTAAGCATCAAATCGCAATCTGGGACTTGATAGACACCTTAACCCCAGATATTTGTTTCATTACTGAAACCTGGCTAAAGCCCCATACGACATCTGCTATTGCTCTGGGAGTGCCAGAGGGATACAAAACTTCATAATTCAGACCACCCTGAAAAAATAGGTGGCGGCATTGCTATAATCTATAAAGAGCACCTTAAACTGGATATTCTAGATAAGAAATGCTGCAAACAATTGGAAATTATGATTTACAGAATCACTTTCCCTAACAGAAAGACCAGTAAGGGAGCACTCATTTATCGCCCACCAGTAACATGTCCAAGTTTCTCCCTATCCCTCCTAGAAATACTTGGCCCACATATACGGGCCAAAGAGGATTTCCTACTTCTAGGGGATTTTAACATACATACTGATCAGCCTGAATTATCTGATACTAAGAGCCTGTCTGCTGATCTGGCGACCATAGGCCTTACACAAAAAAACGAGGGTCCCACACATGAAGGCGGACACTGCATTGACCTGATATATACAAATTTCGACAACATATCTTGCAATAAACCGACACAACTAGATTGGACTGACCACTTTCTATTAGAGTTTAACATACTCAAAATCAACAAAGGTTCCAGCAAGATATCCCTACCCCCTATAACGTGCAGACAGTGGCATAAACTTACAATGGAGGCACTACAAAAGGTCTGGGAAAAACCCGACATCAAGGACACAGATGAAGTGGAACACAGTCTAAAAACATTTCAGGATTCACTCACTGTAGCCATTGACAAAATTGCCCCCCTTAAAGTATTTAGGCAATTTCCCGTGGCTAAAGAGGAAAAATGGTACACAGAGGCTCTTAGAATGGAGAAGCAAGAATGTAGGAGGATAGAGAAGAGGTGGAGAAAAATCCACTCGGAGGAAAACAGGAAGGCCCACTGTGTAGCACAAACAAACTATTATAAACATGTTAAAGCCGCTCGTAAAAATAGCATAGCCCAACAACTTACGGAAGCTGGCAATTCGCCTAAAGAGCTATATAGGATTCTTGAGACATTTGTCAAGCCTATGGCCTGTGTAAGCCCGGATGACTTCTCACAAAGTCTGTGTGAGGAAGTCTCCTTATATTTTGAAAACAAAATTGACTCCATCTACGGTAATATCCTAGCGTCCCACACAGAAAAAGGCACCCTGAATGCTCCTCTCCCCACTGAGAATACAAATTTCTCACTGACCACCTTTCCCCCTATTAATAGCAGAGAGCTTCAAATATTAATGACCCACGTAAAATCTGGGTCTCCGGAGGACCTTATTCCTGCCAAAACCTTAGTCCCCCTGAGTACTTTGTTGGGCCCTCACATTCAAGACGTAATCAACCAGTCCTTAAAGAAGGGACACGTGCCAACTGAGTGGAAGAGAGCGGTGGTGAACCCCATCCGTAAGAATGCTGCTCTCCCCTGGACGGAGCTTTCCAACCTCCGGCCCATCTCCCTCCTACCCTATCTTAGTAAGCTTGCCGAGAAACACGTCAACGCGCACCTGTCCAATTACATCGAGGCAGCGGGCGGCCTAGACCACTCTCAATCTGGTTTTAGGCCAAACCATAGCACAGAATCAGCTCTCCTGTCAGTGACTGATAACATCAGGATGTCACTTGACGGGGGGAGCTCAGTGATTCTGGTGCTATTGGATTTGTCCGCTGCCTTCTACACGGTGTCGCATAAAATTCTTCTCGGCCACTTGAGGGAGGTGGGAATAAGAGGGACCGCCATGGCTTGGCTAGAAAGCTTTCTTGCGGACCGTCAACAAGGTGTCAAATTAGGCTCCCACAAATCCATCTGTAGGGAGCTCACCAAGGGAGTGGCACAGGGCTCATGTTTAAGCCCCACGTTATTTAACGTGTACGTGGCCCCCTTGGCGGACATTATAAGATCTCACGGGTTCTCCCCAATCTCCTACGCTGATGACACCCAGTTGCTGTATCCCTTCCAAACCCTCACACCGACAGTTATACAATCTTTTCAAAATGGTATGAGAGCTGTGGCAGATTGGATGGCCCAGAACTTCCTCCAATTCAACGTGACCAAAACTGAAGTCATGTTGTTTGGAGGGGCCACCCTGCTATGGTCCCTCGACTGGTGGCCACTTGAGCTGGGACCTGTCCCCGTACCAAAACAGATTGTCAAAAACCTGGGAGTGAGCCTAGACCAAGCATTGACATTAAAAGATCATGTCAATCAAGTTACTGGAACTTGTTTCCGAGTAATTTGGCTATTATGACGCATTTTCCCCTTCCTGCCTGACATCCACAGGAAGACGTTGGTACAAGCATTGGTCATCGGTCGGATAGACTACTGCAATGGACTCCTCATTTCTGCCAATCAAGAACAACTGGGCAGACTGCAGGTAGTACAAAACACTGCAGCAAGACTCATCTTGAATGCTTTTCCCCGAACTCCTTCACGCCCACTCCTCTCTCACCTCCACTGGCTCCCGGTGAGACAACGTGTCAACTTTAAAGTATGCTGTATAATGCATAAGTGTATTTATGGGTCTTCACAGGGACGTGTCCTGCGTTCCAGCAGCACTATGTTGCTGCAGGTGCCCAGAGTGACGAGAGCAAGACAGGGAGGACGGGCCCTCTCACTTAAAGGCCCCATGTTATGGAACTCTCTGCCTCCACAGCTGAGACACACCCCTAATCTCCTCTCCTTTAGAAAGAAATTAAACACATACCTCTTCACACAAGATCAATAATTTCTCCTGTTGTCTGCGCAGTCTCATATCTCAGGCTGTTTCCTAATGCCTTACCAGAAGCTACGCGTGGAGATACCCCTTCGGGGCTGATTCAGGCGCGATACAAATTCATAAATAAATAAATAAATAAAGTGTTTTGCATTGTGAACTTCATAGGAAGGTTTTTTTATACTAACTAACAATGACACAGACACCTACATCAGGGAGCAGTAGCATGGTCTGATTTTTACTGTACATGCGTCACTGTATGTTTTGTAGTTATTTGTGGATTAAAATACTATTGGAAAGGAAAATCATTGGCTGGACATTGATAAATTACATTTCATTGTGTGCTTTGCAGAGTTTTGATTTTCTTACCAGCACCAGCTCCTTGAGTAAGATTTGGAGTATTCTGCTTCACAACCATAATGGCGAGCTGCAGGGGTGAGGTAGGCTTTTTGCTCAGTTGGGTTGAATAAGAAGTTAGCTTCAGGACACCAGAGGGAAATGTCTCCAATAGCCACAATTGGAACCCACTAACACCTGAATTATAACCCTGTGCAGAGTATGTGTGGTGGAGCTCTGCGTGGCTCCACATACTAAATAAAACCTCAGTGGAACTACAAAGGTCTCCGCTCTGCCGCAAAACCATCAGCAATATAATAAATTAAACAAAAACATCACTTACCTTGTCTTCTGCCTTCCCTGCTGCTCGCTACAGTGTCTCCCTTCTTCCCATGTCCTCCTCCTTGCGTCTCTGTAGGTATTACGTCTTCTGTGAACCATGCATGTGCAATTCACACATGACGTAATACCTACAGGATGGGGAGGAGGAGGACGCAGGAAGAAGGGAGGCAACGAGGAGGAAGGAAGGGTAGAAGCGGAGTGGAGTACAATGCCCGGAGTTACTGAATTCCCTGGAACCTATTGGTGCAGTTCCTAAGTAACAACATGAACTGCAATGAAGATCCATTGTTATTATGCACTGCCCAAGGAAAGAGTCCCAGGACTCTCCTTGTCCCCAAGTTTACCTGCTTTACCACAACAAGCTCTAAAAACTGCTGTTGCATTTGCTGCTTAAGAAAAACAGATTTCTAGTCCTAAAATGTCTGTTACTTCCAGTTTGGTGGGGTTTGTGGGTGGTGCATATAGAAGTTAAAGAATAGCCAAGCCACTGTGGTGTATATTTCACAAAAAAGTGGTCCCTATCGGGGAAGGGTATCCCTTGACTTCTACAGCAGAGTGTTAGCATCAGGGTAGACACACCTCTAACACAATTAGCTCAAAATTATATATTCATTTTTTTAAATGTATTCTTTGAGTAATGCAATTTGTGAGGTGCTCCTAGAGTGTGATGGTGCAGTGAAAGTGAGACTTGGTCCAAAAAGTGCATATGTGCTATGTATGGAAATGTATAACTATGTGGCTGATAGGGATAGTAGGATACTTCCAATTCACACTCATGGAGCAAGTATGGCTGTACACCATCAATATATTAAAACACAATCCACATATGTTATTTTGCTCATTTTTCTATCCCCTAAGTATGTAGTATTCGAAATGGGGTCCTCAAGACAAAAAATACATAGGAGACACCAATTGATAGGGGAAAATGGTCCCACTGTCAAGGGGGCAATAATCCTCAAAGTATCTTGAATCTTTAATGTGAGCCCGAAGGAGACAAGACTTCGGCTTTTAAAGGTGCTTTTGTCACCAAGGAATATAACAAATGCATTTCAAAATCTTATTCTGCCATCATTTAATTAATAGTGTTTTTTGACAAAGAGCATTTCTCCCGAATGGATCGCCCACTGTCGTCTGCTCCCTGATTCATCCACAGCAGTGATCATATTATGTATTACTTTGGTGGCTGTCAGGCTTCCTCCAGAGCCACCGCCCCTCTATTCCACAGGGCGGACACAGCAGTGTGTGTGGTCTATGCTGTGCTCTGCTGGTATATCTGGTGTGTAAGTACATCTTCTTCTGCTTCTGCCCCGTGTTTAGAGAGGTTCATTAGGGAAAGCAGATTCTCATGGCTCACAATGCTGCAATTTTCATTCATTTTATTATTGAATATTGATTGTTAAATTATTATGTAGCATGTATTCCACTATATTGAAAATTAAAGGAAGCCTGCTAATACTATTTGTATGGAAACAACGTACTCTAAATACCAATAGGACTCTTGCACCACTTCTTACAGAGTAGAAATCAGGCATTACCAGAACATTTCTCACTCCCCTGACAGACTACTAGTCATAAACCGCTGGAATCAATGTTACACCCCTCAATTACGAATATTCTTACTCTACCAACAGCCATCACCTATCCTTTAATGTAGCAGCCATTCACTACTCATAGCAGTCACATTCCTAACCAAGAAATTGTTATCCTGCACCATTCCATATCTGAGATGGCGATGTTTCTGAAATTGAAGTGTACATTCCATTTTTTGATTTCTCTCTGGATCCAAATACATTTGTGTACTTAGTATCTGTAACATGAGTGCAGCAGAATTACTATGAATATATAGTGCCAACTCACCTTTGTCTCAAGTGCCATGAGAAGGAGATACTTGATTTGTATAATTTCTAACTACAAAGCAAATGTATGGCTTCTTGGATGAGAATGCACACCTAATTTGAGGGTCATCTCAAGAATGTTTTCGACTTTCTTCCAAAATAATTATCCAAATTATTAGTTTTAGGCACTGTTAAAATGTGCAGTTTTTTATAGACCATTGAGAAAGTATGTTTTCTGATTGGATTGGATCAACCGATCAACAATTCTGAGACCTCCGCTATTTATTGCACTGAAGGTAATAAACATCAAGCAGAATTATTTGAGCCCCTTTTTTAATGCTTTTATTGTGCCGTTGGTGGTTGGAACTAATAAATGAGTACGTATTTGTTGAATATTATTAAGGAATAATCTCCCAAGTTGTTCTGAAATAAGCTTCCAAACTCACTATAAGATGGATATTTCACTTTAGAGATGTGGCCTACACAGTTAAACAAGCCACTCTAGTGTGATTTCAACAATGACTTAGTGCAGCAGTAACACAACATACAATCTAGCTGCTGAGCGGATTACTCTTTGTTTTCTAGCATTCACCAGTGTCACTGCTGTGCCTTATCACACAGTTTGAAACTCTGATGCCAGTGGGTAGCCTAGCCTCAGTCTCTCTCTCTTGGGTGGTAGTCTCAAGTATTTTCACTGGTGCAGTGCTAATCTCCACTAAAAATACATTACTTTGCACTTGAATGTGTTGACAATTGCATCTGACAATTCTAGCTTGCCTTTCAGTTTGATTAAATGAGTCTTTATTGTTTCCACTCCTTACAGTAGACCTTACCTTCAAATGTAAACAGCATATCTTCTCTTCAAATAATATAGCAAAATCAATGATTTGGATAATTTTTTTAAAAAATAGGCACTGATTAAAATTCTGAAGGCACTGTATTGCTCTCTACCGTCTGAATTGAGTTATCTACATCTTTTCACTGCCTTTTCCTTATTTTTGCTGAACCATATCTGTAGTCCACATTCATTGCTGCCTTTAACCAGTCACAAACGTACAAAAATACACTTGATTTCCCTGGCATAACATTCCCATGGTGCCACTGTTTCCATGGATTCTTGCCATTTATTTAGGAAATATACGTGGTGGTCTGAGGTGGGCAATTAGAAAATCCTTTGATATATGATGATTACACACACCAGCATGGTCAGGGGATTAAATCATGGAAAGCCAATAGACACCCACAGGTGTCCTGTGGATCAGCTTTTTGCTAAATGGACCATGACAAAACGTAATACTTTGATGACATATGATGCTGGCAACACACAAACTCGAGTTTGGATATGAATATTTAAATGTAGAAAGCAAGGTTATATTATAAAACAGAAACAATGGAGCCTATTCACAAAGGTAAATCTACATGTGTAGATTTGCTACACATAAATTTGCTCTTACACTTTTAAGTAACTTTAAGACTTTTTGCTAGTCACCATTTATAAGTGAAACATTACTCAAAAGTATGGACCTACATATCCCCACCCTCCGAAATAGGGGGTGTAGTCAGAAAAAACATCAAATATGACTTTACATTAACTACTAGTAGTAACTTTATGACTGTGTTTGACATGCCACATACATTGGGGTTATCTCTGCAATTGGGGCAGATCTAGTCCCATGGTAAAGTATAGGGAAATGTTTAAAAGTGTATTAAAAGTTTTTTTTAAATGTGTAAACACAGTTTATGTTAAATAATATGTTATATTCATTTTATATAATCATTTTAAATGTAGAGGAATATAAAAATATCCAGAGCAGTAATAGCATAATGTTACATTTTTTTTAAATTACTTTTAATATGTTAAATTAACATAAATGTGAAATAAAAAATAAAAAAACAGGTTGACCTCATATCAAACAACTATATAATTTTATTAGGTGTTAAAAATATAAAAATATGTTCACATGTATTGAAATATAATTATTTAATTTTAATAAATATTAGTGCAACATTAATTTTTAGTTTAATAAATGTTAATAACATTTTAAAATAAAATTATAATAATATTGTATTTATAGATAGATTGTTAACATTATACATATATGCATGATAAAAGCTATGTATATTTTCAAATAGTTTTAATAGTTTAATTTATATTGAAATTATTTCCTATGAGGTTTGATTTTTAATCCCTATCTCCATTATTTAATATGAGTGGGCTTTAAGCCATCTAGTTGGCTATGAGGGTTGCTGGACTTAATTCAACTCTCTGCTGGAGTATATATACTACTGTTTAGCATCCTTTTGGCTGACATAACTATAGAACAGAGATTGTGAATAACAATGGGTTTACTATTGTGTGTGTGTATGTTCCTCCCAAAATCGTCCCTAATCCTCTGTTAACCTATCTTTACTTCTTCCTTAACCCCTCCAATTTAGTAGTAAGTATTTTCCAGACACTACATCTTGTTCCTTAGACATTTATTAATAAATCATATGGCTACATGTGCGATATCTTTACCGCCTGGGCAGAGACCTCAGGATAGGCTGAGACCTCGGGATGTAGGTTTGTGATCTGCATTTTACAGTTTGTTAGTAGTACTTTAGTAGTACTACTAAATGTATACGACTAAATGCAGTTTGTGTGTTAAATGGTCACCACAAAACTCTCACAGATAAACAATAAAAAGAGTAAAGAAAATAGTCCTAAAGGGATAATTGTTCCTAACTTATTTGGCTACAAAGAGATGATATTTATAATATTCCTGAAAAGAAGTGATGTATTGATGATGCTGCTGACTGGGTAAAAAAGAGACCTTATAAATCATTGTTTCCCTAATTAAACTCTAATCCTGGGCAAATAACTTTTTTTACAGCTGTCTTAGTTGCCATATCAGGCAAAGTTGGGAACTCATAGAAGAAATGAAAACTATTATTACAAGAAAACAAAATTGTGACATTCTGAGTGAATCTTTCTGTCATGGAACCACCTAGTTGCAACTAAATATATTTAGTGTATACTAAACCTCACCAATAATTTATCTTAGGTTGCACCACTGAAACCACATACATTTTTACACAGATTCCCATGCTTTATTTTTTTTAATGATGATAGTATCTAATTGTACTACTACAATTGTACTCCATCTCTTTCTCTATTTATTTATGTATATGTGGAATAAGCAGCACAGTGCTGCACGTGATGGAAGAGGTACAATTCTTCTTTGCAGTATAGGTATATTAGTCTTCAAAGGTTGTCTGTGACATGGATTTAGAAGATTTTGCTTTGTGCAGTAGAGGTGTTCCCTAATTAAGGAACTTTTTGTTTCCTTCTTGAAGTTGAGGATTTGTGATAATAGTTGACTTTTCAGTGATATGCTGTTGCAAATCTTTAATGAACATCTAGAGAAGGTGTCTCCTCCAGTTTTGCCTTTTTTGCAACATAATGCTTTCAGCCTGTTGATGTAGGTGTGTGCAGCCACCTGATATACACAACGTGTGTGCCGGGAAGGGTGGCATGCTGAGTGCAATTGTCTTGAAGATGATACTACACATCTTAAAGCTCATGCATTTGGGCAGTGAGTGCAAAGGGACATCTGAAAAGAAGGGCAGAATCTAGTCATATTTCTAGAGTACTTTAGTGAGTCTGACAGTTTTTTCACAGCTCTCTTAAACATTGATAGGTCACTGATTGGCTCTCAGGCAGCAAGGGGTTGGGCACCATATAGACTGGATGCAAATAATGCTCGAACAGCTGTTGTGAAGTCAGTTTCTGCGACATATGCCTTGACTGTGTGTACAAGGAAAATATTGTGCATGGTTATCTGCTTCTTCTTCACTGTATACGACTGTCGAGGACATTTGAAAGTAATTTTCATCAGCAAACCAACAGCAATAACACATTTGTTATTTATTCTTCTCATAGAGAGCCGTTAAAATCAAAATTGGAGTCGAAACCCAGTTATTCACTGCTCTGATGTAACAAAAGTGTAAAGTTGATTTTCCCACATGTTCCTCTACAACCTCTGTAGATTCAGAAAATTCAAGGGAAATCTCTTTGCTACCTTACCTGTAAGTGGACTCCAGGTTGCACTGAAAGCTGCTTTCACAGTCAGTCAAGTGTTCTTTTTACATTGAAAGAGGGTGAAGGGAAGAAAGTTGCAGAAGTGGCATAGAAGGTGGCAGAGGACAGGTTTTGATTTTTAAATATTATCATAGGTGAGGAGGGAAATTCAAAGGGTGGTTTATGAGGGTGGCGGGATGCCCATGACAGCATGACTCTTCTATCCGTGCAAAGCTCTTGATGTCTGAGATGGGGTAAGTGAGTTTGGATGCAACTGTTGTGTTGGAAGATGGCAGGATGCAAGGTTTGGGCCTTGTTGTACGTGGCTCCCTCATGACTCTCCTACATCTTCAGAAATCATTGTCTATTTCATGTCACTTGAAACCTAACAGAGAGAATTATCTCCATTATTAACATCTGATATCAGTGTGCATATTCTTTAATAACAAATCATATTTTTATTGTTTTTCTGGGATCAAATTCTTCTGGGCAGTGGCACAAAATAACGTTTGGCTGCCCACTTGAAATGTCCTCCCAACCACCTTGACTTCATGTTGCCTGAAATCCTGAATCAACCTAGCCCTCTACATTCCCTGTGGAACTGCATTTTGGGCTTCATTATACGTTCCCTCGATTTGAGCCTGTTAAGTCCACTAAAGGGAGTTACTGAAATCTGGAGTCCTGGTAACACCAGTGGGGCACTTTTGCTGGGGATTACAGGTGGAATTCTGAAGTTCACCTGACCAATAAGGACTTAGCAGGGGAATCAGTATGTCAGGTGTCTAGCTGGGGGTGTTTGGGACCAGGCTGAATATCTGAGGTTTGTGGGTTCTCTGAAAGGAATGAGATTTTTTGAGAATGGGTGTAATATAAACTATAGAGTACCTGAAGGCTGAACAAGAAGCAGGTGGAGCAGGTAGTGAATAGGGAACTGGAAGTCTGCAAGGCAAATTATGAGGATAAAACAAGTGAAAACAACCAAAAGGAAAAGTAGGGAAACATTCGACAAACTATTCCTAACAATAGGGTGTCTGCTCTTGGAAGTTATCTCTTTGAGCGGCAAGAAAGATATTGCAAAAAGGCAAGAAGTAGATTAATTTAACAGAGTTCGGGGTGACACCCAGCAGCTCTTATGGAAAAAGAATGCAGGATGGATCTCAGTATAATAGGCACAAGGCCTCAGAAACATCCTGGCACCCTTGAAAACAATGATAATCAAGATTGTAATATAACACACAAGAAAAGATCAGAGGAAACAGAACAAAGAACAACAACACTGGATTCACAGACAAATTGGACTGGAATCAGGGACGGGAACAGGACTGGAATACACAGAACTGAAATACTGAAAACAAGACAAGGAAAGATCTACACTCTAGCAAGGCAAAACAGAAATATGAGCTCAAGCAGAAACACTGAACACATATAACATTGTAGCTCAAGAAAAGTACAGATAGGAGACTATGAAGAATGGCTAACACAGGAACAGAGATTCAGAAAACAAGGGACAGATAGAGATACTACAAAATAGCCAATTACAGGAAAATGTGTTTAGTAAATATTGTAAGCAGAATAAAATAACAAGCATGAATGACAGCAGCAGCAACATGATAGAGCACAAGTAGACTCAGCAGAAGTCAGTTTCAAGCCACTGTACTCTGGGCTCCCAGTATTATTAATGCTGAAGGCTCTGGGTCAGAGCACAGCTGCAGGGACAGAGCTTGGTGCAAGGACTAGAAGCACACCTAATTCTATTCAGTGATAAAAGCAACACAACAGAGGACCTTCAAGAGTACCACCGAGTAACCAGTGGGATAAATACTGACACAGTAATTCTTGATATCATTTCTGTGGTACTTCCTCATTTTGCCGAAACCTTTATCTTGAGATTAAATCATGAGTAAAAAAGATGCAGTGTTCCTAAGCTTCTCATAATTCTGATGATGCTTGTGTGAGAAATTGGGGTGATGCTGAGGAGGGTTGAAACCTTACTCAAGCAACAGCCACAATCCTTGTCAGAGTGAGCCACAAATAACCATTACATAAACTTGTGCTGAACCCTGTGTTAGCTTGGCACAATAGAAGTCAGGCTGAACTTAGAGGTAATGTGTAAAGTATTTATACTGCACTGAAACAATAATAAAGTGAAAACTCAACTCAAGAAAAATCAACCTAGTGTGAAATGCTTTGTGCATGAGCTGAAGGAGTGTCTTTAAAGTGCATGTTGAGTTTTGCACAGCTCTACCCTCTCATTCTGCTTGGAAGCCCATACTGCATGAATATTATTGTGCGAATGTCTGGGAGGAATACAGAAAGGCCAAATATCGCCTAGTAATATGGTCCAAGAAACAGGCTGCAGGCACCAAACGGTTAGAACACAAAAATGTCAACTTTCTAAATGTGGATTTTTTAGAATTGTGACTTATAATCCATTTTTAGACATAAAATATAACATTACTATTAGCTCCCAAGCAAAAGTTACCACTTATTAATATGTAAAAAGTCAACCCAATGTTATGCTGAGGGAGGGGTAGGCTGCCCAATGGGCTGTTTAGCGTCTGCCTCAGGGGTATCTTATATGTGTTTAAAAAGGGAGTTTTAGACCTGGCAAGGGATTTATTTTCTAGTAGAATTGTCAGTTTTACACTGCAAACAGACTGTAATTTCAGACCTGGGACATGTTTTAAGAGGTTACTTAAGTTGGTGGCACTATACTTGCAGCAGACCCATGTTAGACCTGCCATCTGGTGTAGTTTCCACTGACTTTTCACTTCTACCTTCTGTATTTTTGCCTGTGTTCTGGATTTCCTTTTTGCTGGTTTAGGCACACTAGGCTCTTTTCCACGGCTCATCACTGCTAAAGTACAAGTGCTCTCTATGTGAACTGTAATTTTGATTGGTTTTCCATGATTGTCATATTTGATTTACTGGGGATGAGCTGAGAGGGACTCCAACACTCACAGCCTTCGGGGAAGGAGCTGCGCTCATTACCTTTGGCCTCCTGTCCGAGCCGCTGCTGCTTCATGCCAGGAGGGGCTAAAAAGGGGCTCTGATCTCCGCTGTGCGGGACGCGCTGAGAGGGGACTCTAACACCCAACAGCCTTCGCGGCAGGAGCCACGCACGTGACCTTTGGCCTCCCTGAGCCGCGGCTGCTTCGCGCCAGGAGGCACTCAAAAAGGGCTCTGGCCTCCCACTGTGCAGCAGGTGTGTGGGCCACACCTGGGCAAAGCCCAGGCCAAGGACGGGCCCGCCCTAGCCCGTCAGAGGCCGGATGAGGCTGGGTTGGGCCACCCCTCTTGAGTTCGATATTGTTTAGCCTGGAACAGCATGATCCATGGGGCAACTACCTTTACTGACAACAAACTGACTCTTTTATGTATTATTTTTAAATTACCAGCTAACACTATTGCGAAACACTCTGCAAGTCCAAAAATGGTAAAATGACCCTGCTAAATTACCTTACAGAGCTGTTGGTGCTAAAGAAAAGCAGATATCCTGTGTGGAAGAAACATTAAACATAGACGCACAGGGGTTCCCTAGTAATAGCAAGGAATTATCTCTATCTCCATCAAAAAGACCTTGTAACCCAAAATCAGCTGAGTGACTGGATAGTTTCCCCCAAGTAAAGTCCCTGCCCCCCCAAGAATAGACCATCTAAAACCAACCCAAAAAAACAGCAAGGGAAAAGAGATAATGTCCAGTCTCAAAAGGGTAAAGGAATTGAACCTCAATTAAAAAACAAAGGAAACAGTCCCCAAAATGAAAACGAGATACTGTTTAATTTGATCATGGACTTATCATAGTACGTAAAACAGTCTATCAGTACTATGGAAGGTAGATTAGAAAAAATTTAACTAGGTCTGGAGAAAGTGGTAAGAAACCAGAGCCTAATATTGCATAAGGGGAACATGTGTTAAATGGACCATTAAAAGTCACACAAGGTGTAAAACCTATTCCCCCGAAGCATCTGACAATAAAGATACGAGTGAGTCAGAAATACACACGGGCGAGTCATCAACACCGGCCACCAATAAAAACTCGACCTATGAAGTTTAATACACACAACAGACTATGCAGTCGAACCAGTCTAAATTTACCCCCGGCAGTCACCCCCTTCAGAGTGATTTTAGCTAACGTTCCAGCCCCCCGCCCAGGGGCAGATGAGACATGGATATCACTGCAGAACAAAGCCATTCATTGCTTAGGAAATAGAACTGGACTGACTAGGGAAATGTTTAAGGAATTCAAAATGGTCAGACGTGTACCTTGGGTAGGCAATAGTATCAAAAGCCTTAAGGGAGATTGTGTTGTTGTTTCTTTTGGTGTCCCTTCCTCGGTACGGGAAATTCTATTTAGAGCCAGGGACAGAAACATTGCTGACTTAGGTATATATGTTCTACCTTTGGGATACTTTTACCAGCCTAACATTGTAAAACGACAAGAAGGAACCCAGCCCCCACTCATCCCATTGGCCATTTCTCCTATAATCAGGAGGTGGCAAATAGATACGGGCCTCTCCAATCCTTGGATGCAAACGACTGACTACCTAGTCAAAAAGAACAGAGAAACACAGCAAAGTATGTGGTAAATAGGGTAATCTATGTTGTCCGTAATGATATTCCCAGCACTGACTCGATTGTCAACACGCCCAAAGAGGGGGAAGATCCTGGGCTAGACCCTGCGTTTAGGGATATTTCAGATCAAAGTATGCCTAGTAATCCCACACAGACAGAGCAACCCAGTTCTGAATTTAGCCAACAGACGGAATCGGTCAATCAATTTAATTCCCCTAAAAAAGTTAGTGTTCTATTCTGGAACATAGCAGGTTTACCAAACAAAGTTAACAATCTAGCATGGTCAGAGTATTTTTATACATTTGATATCCTGTGTCTAAAGGAGACTTGGGTGATAGATGAAGTTCATCTGAATGGATTTAAGACCTGCCATACCCCTGCTATTCACTCAATATGCGGGAGACCAAAAGGAGGGATATGTGTGTGTACATTTCTAATCTGCTGAATGTATCCAAGATTGAATAAATGAAATCTGACAATCATTACTAAATAATATTGATTTGCATAGACTCTAGCTATACCCTGGCAGTCGTTAACTTTTATAATAATGCAGAAAAGGGTCATCCGGGGCCCATTTTATAACAGTTAAGTGAGGACCTAGAAAAAGTAAGGGCAAATGATAGGATTTTAATGTTAATTTGTGCCAGCAAGCAAGGCTGGGAATCTGTTGGATGGAGGTAGAAGAGGATGTATTTCCGATTCATTGTGAGCACACTTCCAGGGGGGAGATGCTCAATGAAATTCTGTTTTCACATGATCCTGGGTTCGTTAACTGTCTGTGTTCCCTGAACATGGAGTTTGATTACACCTTTATTGGCAGGGGACTACGATCTATAATAGATTTTATAATTGCTCCTAATCGTTTAATTTCAAACTATAAAATACATACAAATGTACTGAGTCATCATCTGCCCCTGAGTATTAACATTTGTGTGCCCACTGTTGTTGAATTACATTCAAAAAACCAATTTGCATGGACCAAAAACATCTCCCTTGCACGTTTGAATGGATATACCTTACATTGGTTTAGTCATGACGCTGCTGAATTGAATAAGCAATTATAACAATGACTTATGATTTAATTTTAACTTGTCTTGGGGAAACTACCTCCCATTAAAATATTTTATGGGCGTTTTCTAAATCACTTGGATTACCCAAAACCTGCTGACAGTGGAAACAAAGGGTATACGATCCTGTAAAAATGGATGGTTTAATTCTCATTGTACAAAAACATATACACTACTAAGAGGCTTTACATAGGGCAGTGAGAGATCAGGAAGAAATCCGAGAATGTAGAAGGAAGTACCATTTGGCCAGAAAAATCCAAAATAAAGAGTTTAAATACCTAGCTTGGGATTCCCTTCACGAAGCATCTCTGAGCAAAGTTAGCTCATCATTCTGGAGGGCAGTTAATGCTGTGTTCTTTACCAAGTCCAACGTGCAAAATTAGCGGTCACAATTGAGAAGAAAACGTGGATAGATTTCTTCTCAAACGTGTATAAATCACAGGATTGTGCAGCTAGTACCACGGACACTGCGAATAGTCAGGGGGAGACCCGCTAACTTTTTTGCCAGTAGAACTCCATTTTAATCACAAAGAGGCTACTGGGGCGATTAACGCAAGCAAGGGCGGCAACCCTCCCGGCCCCTACTGGGCCCCTTTTGACCTATTTAAGTTAACACATTCACTATGGTCCCCCCTAATACCATTGGTTCTCCAAGCTTGTTGCAAGAAGGGTTTTATTAAACTTGGTCTGAATCCGTAATAGGTCCAATTTTTTAAAAAGGGGTTTAGGAAAATCTAGCATGCTATTGCCCGATATTCCTACTCGATTCCCTGATGAAGGTAGCAGGAAGGATAGTCCTAAACAGATTGCAGACCTCGGTAGAGGAGAATAATATTTTAAGTGACGTCCAATATGGTTTTAGAGAGGGCCTCGGAACAAATGAGCAGGTTTTAAATGTAGGTATTTTATTAGGTAAATATACCCAGGCAAAAGCAGGGAAATGTGATGTGGCATTTGTAGACCTCACAGCCGCCTTTGACTGTGTTATATTCAGAAAACTATGGGACATTCTGGCGGACTTGAAGGTCAATCAGGTTTTGGTCAGCTCTTAAGACAATTATAATCAAGGGCCACCGCTAAGGTGCTGTATGAAATCAAAGGGGAGTGTACAGCGTTGTTTAAAATGGAGAGGGGTGTGATTCAAGGCTGCATATTGGCACCATTCCTGTTCACTTTATATACAAACTCTTGGGAACAGGAACTGGAAGGAAAGGCCAGAGACTCACCATACGTTAACAAACGTCCGATTGGCTCCCTTCTATATGCAGATGACGCAATACTCATGGCCAGCACCCAGATTGGTCGGCAAAAGGCCTTTCCTTTGTACACCGGTTTTATGGATGAGCTTGGGCTAAAATTAAATGCCCAAAAAACTTTCATTATGACCTGTAGGCGGGGGAGGAATAAATGCAGCAGTCTCCCATTGGGAAATAGCAGGGTTGCCTCCACCAACATATTCAAATACCTTGGTGTTGTGTTTCAGCAGTCAGGTTCATGAGGGCTGGCAGTCAAGGCGAGGACCCTTCTTTTGATGAATTTGACTGCAGTCGTGGTAAATTTCTCGAGGAAAATGGGCAAAATACCTCCGGGTATCCTCCTAAATATTTACCAAGCAAAATGTGTCAGTTCCCCAGTTTTTACCTGCCATAGCGACTTGGGTATTTCCTATATTACAAATGTAATTAAAGTACAACCCGTGCTTCTTTGGCACCATGTTTGGATCTCCTGTTTTACCGGCCTGAACAAGAAAATGAGCAAGGGCTCAATGAACGTGGATCATGCAATTAAGATTACTTGGTTGAAATACGTGAAGAATTTCATGTTTGATTTGGGCCATCAAGAACATTACACATTCCCAGAAACAATTATTTCTATACAAAAGTAGGATCTTAAAGCAATTTGCATGGCCCATTTTGAGTCCCTTAGAATGGCCATTGAGATTAATAAATGTATGGTAGTCCAATATCACATGACCTTGATTACTTATTAAATCGAACCGGACCTTTTATATTGTACTGAGGGATATGATAGATATCTTTTAACATGTTTCAGGTTTGGCATCTTTCATCGTCTAGTTAGTTATGCAAGGATGAATGATTGGTCTAGCAATTTCTGCCCCTGCCCTTGTAACAACACTTCCCCCAAACCACTATCCACGTGATTAATTTTTGTAACTACTATGGTAAGGAAAGATCAAGATGGATTATGACCCTATTAAAGGTGGGGGATGGAGGCAATGTCATTCCGCCCTTCTATATCTGCAGTTGCTGGATAGCCTGTATTGAAAGCAAGGAATATAATATATAGCTAACATTTCTATGTAAATGCATTTTCTGTATTCATAGCTGTGGGGTTGCCCAGTTCTTAAATATATTAATATGATCAGCTTAGCATTGTTTTTATTTAATGAATTGTGTAATTTTGGTATATTTGTATTTTATCTGTCTGCTTTTGTGATTTTAATGGGTAAATATAATGAATTGTTGTAACATGAGTATATTAGTATTTTTTTTGTCCGCTTTTTTGATTTTAATGGTTAAAATTGAGTAAAGCGTATTCTGATTCTTCTGATACTGATTTACTAGTAAGTCCCTAGTAAAGTGCACTGTGTGTGCCCAGGGCCTGCCAATCAAAAGCTTCTAGTAGTCTTTTAAATGCTTCTAAGACCTGCCACCACAGAGGTTCGCTGGGGGGACTCTGTGTCAGTGTGAGCTATTTTTTCATCTGGGAGCTCGCTGTTTACATCTAAAAGCTTGTCAGTCTACTCAGTGAGAGCAGGCATGATTTAGATGCTGGCGCCTAATATTGTTTTAAAAATTGCCACTTACTATTTTGAGCACTGGTTTTAACATTTGCTTATTCAACTGCATCTTCTGCACATTTTCGCTCTTTCTGCGGCCTCCCTCGCCCCGTTCCACCGCGGCTGACTGTGCCATTTGAGTGGAGGGCGAGGCGCCATCTTGCGCTGTGTTGTTCCTGGAGCCTGGCCGGAGTTAGCGGTCAAGCGCTTTTGGGGAGGCAGGGCATAAGAAGACAAGCAGCGCAGGGCTCGCGGTGAACTTTCAGGTTAGTGGCAGAGCCTGAGGTTCGCTGGGGGGACTCTGTGTCAGTGTGAGCTATTTTTTCATCTGGGAGCTCGCTATTTACATCTAAAAGCTTGTCAGTCTACTCAGTGAGCGCAGGCATGATTTAGATCCTGGCGCCTAATATCGTTTTAAAAATTGCCACTTACTATTTTGAGCACTGGTTTTAACATTTGCATATTCAACTGCATCTTCTGCACATTTTTGCTCTTTCTGCGGCCTCCCTCGCCCATTCCACCGTGGCTGACTGTGCCGTTTGAGTGGAGGGCGAGGCGCTATCTTGGGCTGTGTTGTTCCTGGAGCCTGGCCGGAGTTAGCGGTCTAGCGCTTTTGGGGAGGCAGGGCACAAAAAGCATATATGTTTCCTGGAGCGCAGCGGACGGGCGCAGCGGGCGCGTCGATGGAGCGCCGAAGGTGCGCCTAAGGTAAGCCCGTCTGCTCCCGTCAGCGCCCCGGCAGCGCACAGGGCCAGAAATGCTGCATGTTTAGGATCTCATCATTTAGACACTCCGATCATATATAGTCGACAGTTACTTTACTCTCTTAATAAAAACCCTTGTGGCAACTGCACGCCATGGGAGGTTTTACACTCTATGGTGCGGTCCTGCCCTATATGTCAGTTTCAATTTAGTAGCTCTGCCTCTACTCCTACCCCTCCGGTTAGCGGTGACCCTTGTTCTAAAATTTGCGCTGCCCTCATTAATGCGCGCTCTTTAGTCATGCATACGGAGGAGGTTCACAAGCTGGTAATTGATAATTCGCTTGACCTCCTATTCGTCACGGAGACATGGCTGCACACCTTCTGTGCTCCGACGATTGAGTTGCCCATTCCCAGGGGTTTCAAGATAGCGACGCTCGAACATAGTTTGGGCAGAGGGGGAGATTTATCAGTAATTTATAGGGACAAATGGCCTTTGGTGAAGGAATGCACAGGAGCTATTGAGGATGGGGAAGCATTGGAATTTTCGATAGCTCTCTCTCTGCAGTTCACCTTGGGTTGGATGTTGATTTATCGTCCCCCTGGCCCTCTGGGCTCCTTTATTAAATCTTTGGAGGAGGTAGTCGCCCAGAGGGCGCTGAGGTTCCCCAGGTTCCTGCTCTTGGGGGATCTTAATATCCATATGGATGTTCTGACAACCCCGGGGGTTAGGGATCTGGGGGATCTCTGCGATCTAGTTCATCTAAGGCGACAGGGTCATGATACCACTCACCTTGGAGGGCACTGCCTTGATCTTGTCTACTCCAATTTTAATATTACATCTGACACCCCACGTCCAGTTACGTGGTCGGACCAATGTCTTGGTAGGCTCCTCTTGGGAGCTTGACAGGACCCGCGCTTTAGCGAAAGAGTATCAAGACCCCTTCCCCCAGAAAATTAGTATTCCAGCCTTATCAGTAGCTCTGACCAATACCCTTTCTGTCAAGACCCATAATATAGAGGAAGCCGTTGAGAATTTCTCAACCTGGATAAGCTCCACTGTAAGCTCGCTACCACATCATAAAGGAAAAAAGTGGCCTAGAGCCTCTCCTTCCTCTCCTTGGTACACGGAACATCTTAAAACCTTAAAGATAGGTTGTAAGGAATGTGAACGGATTTGGAGGCGGGAGTACTGCCCAGTAGCTGAGGCGGAACTCCGAGCAGTGCAAAAAGACTACTATGCTACAATTAAGGAGGCTAAAGGAGACTACTATGCAGCCAGGATTCACAAGGCCAAAAACAACAGTAGAGAAATCTTCTCTATTGTCAAAAGTTTTACGTCCCCAGTGGCAGAAACTTTGTTGGCCCCCATATCTGCGGGCTGGTGTGAGAAACTGCCAACTAACTTTATGAAAAATATACATAAAATTCAAGCGAGTCTTAAGCCTTCTGATTTGGTCTATCCCCCACCTTTTCAGGGGGGTCGGGATCACTATGAACCTTCCCAATTTCCTGCCACTTCTAATAGCATAGAGGCAAAAGATGTGATGTCCATTTTTTAAAAAGTCGAAGTGATGGACGTAATGGCCATCCTAAAAGCACAGAAGTCCGGGTCCCCAGTTGATCCCTGCCCTGCTAGGGTTTTGAGTGGTGTGGCGGAAGTTATTGCTCCTATAGTGACTGACTTGGTCAATGAGTCCTTACAAACAGGTGTGGTACCCCTTCAGTGGAAACAAGCAAAACTTCTCCCACTGATCAAAAAACCTTCAGCGGACCCTCTGATTACCTACCTCTGCTCTAGCCACGGTCTGTGAGAAGGCTTCCTTTCAGCAGCTAGAGAAGTTCGTGGAATCATCTGGGGCTCTACATCCTGCCCAGTCCGGTTTCTGCACCCCCTTTAGCACTGAGACCGCATTCATGGAAGTCACAGAGGCCATTAGGGAATGTCTGGATGAGGGCGGCAGAGCGGCTCTAATTTTTTTGGACCTCTCTGCCGCGTTTGACACGGTACCCCACACCCAGTTTCTCTCTAGGCTGGAGGATATTGGCATCATGGGTGCGGCCCTCAGCTGCGTTAAATCTTTCCTCACAGACAGGTTCCAACAAGTATGGCTGCCCCCCTACCGTTCATCGAATAGCAGGGTAGATACAGGAGTTCCTCAAGGGTCGACTTTAAGTCCCCTGCTTTTTAATATTTATTTGACGCCTCTTGTCTGTTTGGCCGAGAGCCTTGGTGCGAAAATAATGGCTTACGCCGATGACACCCAACTTCTCTTCACTTGAGACAAGAACAATATATGTACCGATAGAGTCCGGCAGTGCTTGTCCTCAGTTTTTGCCTGGCTTGCCCAGGCTTGCCTCAAATGCAATGAGGACAAGTCAGAGATACTTCTGTACGGCCATTTTCCGGTGGCTTTTAAGGAATCCATTTGGCCCAGTGGATCGCCATGCCCTAATGGGGACTGTGGGGTTAGGGATCTGGTTTGGAGCTGATTTATGCTTCCGGGAACAAATCACATGGTTGGCGGGTACATGTTTTGGTAGCCTAATCACTCTCCGGAAGTTCTTTCCCCTTCTTCCTCAAGTGGCAAAAGAAACAGTAGCCAGAGCACTTATTCTCTCGCGTCTGGACTACGCAAACGCCCTTTACATCGGTGCACCTGATTTTTTGATTCGCAAATTACAAGTGGTCCAGAACGCGGCAGTGAGGCTCCTTTTTGACATTCCAAGGAGACTCAGCAGACGCAAGCAGCTCAGGGAGCTACATTGGCTTCCAGTAGCTCAAAGAGTACGCTTTAAGCCCCTGGTATTGGCCTTCAAAGCCTTACATGGCCCATGCCCTTCCTACTTACGGGACAGATTTGTTTTTTACCAACCATCCCGTCAGCTGCGATCACCCACCCTTATAAATTTGGTTATTCCCAGATTTAAGAGAGTTCGTCTAGGGGGGCAATCTCTGACGGTTAGAGCTGCTCAGATGTGGAACAACCTTCCCGACGTACTTAGGCACACGTCAAACCTCACAAGCTTTAAAAAACTTCTGAAAACACACTTATTTAGGCAAGCCTGTAGTTTCCCTGTTTCCTTTAGATGACACCACGATCCTCTCTCTCGTGAGGACAGTTTCGACTAGCAGTGCGCGTTACAAGCAACTATATAACATATAACCGCAGTGTCCACATGTGCAGTTTTAACTGCCTTGTCGACTTGGCAAGTGCATCCAATTGCCAGTCCCTACTTTCCCTTTTTTTTACATGTAAGTCACCCCTAATGTAGATCCAATGTAGCCACATAGGCAGGGTGTGGAGTATTTTATGGGTAGGACGTGTACAGGTGTGTTTTAGATGTCCTGATAATGAAATACGGTGTATTTCGATTTTCACTATTGCCAGGACAAGCTCTCCCATAGGCTATCCTTGGAGCTGCACAGTAACATTTCCCAAGTGTAATTTTCAATTTGGAACAGCAAGAAAGTAGAATTTTGAGCTCCCTGAGCTCAGAATTTAATAGCACATCTTTTAGTAAAGTTGTTTTTTAAATTGTGTATTTGAAAATGCTAATTTTAGAAAGTGGGTGTTTTCTTATTTAACCATCCTGTGTGCCTCTGCCTGCTTGTGGATTCACTGTATGGTTTTAAACTAACAGAGGATGTTTGCACACTCACTCCAGATTCTCACATAAAGGGAGCTCTGGTTAGCCCTGAAAATGCTAATGGGCCATCCTGGGATAGATTGGTGAAAGGGCTGTCACTGACATCTGAATAGGCTGTGGCTGGTCTGCACAATGCTGTATCCACCTCCTGCAGTGAAACTGGAACAGGGAGGACAGAACTCGTGTTACTGAGCCAGAGGGTGTTTCGGAACAAACAATTCAAAAGGAAAAAGTGTTAGACTTAAAACCTTAGAACATTATATTATTTATAGAAACAAGAGGAACCTCTGCCAAGGAGAGGAGCTGAAGAGCTGTGTGGAGGAGACAACCCTTTGCTGTGTGCTGCTTTGCTACGTTGGCCTGCAGTTGCTGCTTCTGCCAAGAAGAAGACAAAGACTGGACATTGCTGCAAAAGCTGCTTGAGAAGAATCTCCAAGGGCTTGTGTGTGCTTGCTTCCTGTTCTGATGTCTCAGGGACACAAAGACTTCACCTACAGCCTTTTTGAACTCCACTGCTGGGAGTTCTGATGTGCCTGACGGTGCCTATTCCAGTTCTGAGCCCTTGGAGTTTTTTATGGCTATAGAAAGCTATGAAGCACAAAAGAAATCCACATAATTGACATTTCACTCTTCTTGGGACTGAATTTTCTGATGGTGCACTGCTGTGCAGGGGAAATTTCAGACTCACAGCCTGTGCGGAAAAAGAAATTGATGCAGTGCCTGCCTTGCGGCTCAAGAAACCACCGAACACCAACTCTAACACAGGCCCCTCTGTGCGGCTAACAGAATCAAAACATCATCAATCAGCAGATACAGAAATCCACACAGCACCTGATTTTTCTTGTGCACTTTCTCTTGTGCAGCAAGTTCTTCTGATACAACACCAGCAGACCAGAATAGCCTGGGAAATCGACAAATCACTTCCCCCTAAAGCCCAGATTCAATAAATCACTTATCCTGCGTGCAGAGGAACTGTCGCATTGCCTCACTAAGGACTCACGAGTGCACGCATCACTGTGACTTTAGATGCTTCACTGCTCTGTGGCTGTTTTGCCTTGTAGATTTTGACGCATTTGAGGTACTTTGTGTAGAAATCACGCATCCATAGATTTCTATGGACAGAATTGCTTGAAAAAAATTTCAAGTCCTATTTTGAATTGTGTAAGTTGGATTTTTGTCATTTTGGTCTTATTTCGTTTAAATAAAAATACTTTATTTTTCTAAACTGGTGTGTAAGTTTCACTATGTTACTGTGTGTGTTTTGTGCAAGTACTTCACACATTGCCTCTAAGATAAGCCTGTCTGCTCATGCCAAGCTACAAGGGGGGTGAGCAGAGGTTATCATGGATGTGTAATCCCTTACACTGCCACCTGAGAACCCAATTTCTAACAGCCCACTAGTAGCATTTAAATAACAAGCCCTGGTTATATGGTATGCTACTTTACCAGGGATTTATAAGTAAAATCTATATGCCAATCTGGTGTAAACCAATATTACCAAGTTTTACAGGCTGAGCACATGCGCTTTATCATTGGTCAGCAGTGGTGAAGTGCACATAGTCCTAAGGTCAACAAAAATTAATTCAGCAACAGAGGAAGGGAGAAGGCAAACTGTTTGGGGGTCGACTCCCTAAGGATGGCAGGACTAACATCTGTAAGTACTGTTACCCATCCCATCAAAATTGTACTAATAATGTTGACTTTTTATGAGTTATCGTTCAAATCCCTGCACTCAAACACACTTTGCGCCTCAATTTATGTTTATGCCTACCGAGCACGGTTTTTAGACCTTTTGGTGAACTGTTTTTGAATTTGGAATCCAAATATATATGGAATAATTACAAAACAGCAATTTGCATGAAAGATTCTGAATAAGAGGACATTTTCAAAAACTGATTCTGTATTTTATATTGTATAACTTTTACTTTTACTTTTACATTTTATCTGTTTTTAATATGGTATGAAGTTTCTTCTATCTATCTCAAGGGTTATTCCTTCAGCAAAAGTCTAATGAACTCTTCCTGTACAGCGTGCATGCCATCTTGGGGACCCCTGATCATTTAGCAAAAGAGAGACTTTAAAGATGCAAGGTTTCCTGTGAACATGTTAATTAGGTGCGTGATTCCTTTCCATGGAGGAAGCATGCATAAATAAGCAATGAGGTGGAAGTCAATATCTAAACAGGTGAGGAAGAAACCCCTCACAGGAGAAGCTTATTAAGATAAGAGCTGGCTATTGTACCATGAGTGCTCTGTCTTTGTAGTCGAAGGTATTTTGAAACTTTCGCATAAAACATGAACACTAGAATGAATGGCATCGTTTTTTTGATTTAAGGTGAGTTTGATGGTTAATTCTTCATCCTTTCATGTCCACCGAACTGTTGTATGTGGCACTTGGGAGTGAAACAGCTACAGTCACTGAAATACTCTGCAATTGGATTTGCATTTAAAGAGTCGAATCATTCTAGTTGTGAGCATTCTTCACATTCAACATTAATAGAACTTTTCAAAGACGTAGCGCATATGACAGATTACTGAAGTAGAACAGTAAGCATTTCCTCACGAGTGCAGAAAGAGAATAATGCATGCCGATTACTGATTTCTTTAATTTTTTAGGAACTGTGCTTGTAAGTTTGCTACATATTTAGGGGCTTATTTACAAGTCTCTTGCACCACCGTTGCGTCACTTTTATTATAGAGAAAAAGTGACGTCCAACGGGCTTAAAAATAAGACCCTTAGAATTCTGTGGTAATATTACATTAGCAATTAGTGCTTAGTTTTTTTCACACCGATTTACAGATCAATGATAAAAAATACTATACACTGTGCTCAAAATATTTATGGCCTCTTTGCAGTTCTCGGTGTCACAAGTTGTTGATAGTGCAAGGGAGTAAACAATTAATGTGGTACAATAGCAACACAAGCCTTAAAACCATGCAAAGACAAAAGGACACAGTGCAGGATAAAGGACAGTAATGCACCTTATTGCCTTAAATATGGTGTAATCCTGCCTTTCTCTATCATGCAAAGCTAAGAAAGGGGGTTACGTCCTATATTGGTGGCCATGTGGGGAGTGAATAAGCTTTTAAAAAAAAGATATCCCGGCAACCATTTTTCTTCTGCTGCTATTTATTTCAGCAGACTATGGGCCAATATTTATAATCCTTGGTCTTGGCTACATTATTTTGCCATGATTTATACATTTTTTAAGGAAACATTTCTACAATTTTATAAGTCTGAAAACATGTGGTGATACACTTTCAAATCAATATTGCTCTGAGCTGATTTTCAAGTGGTCAAAACATAAGTCATTCATAACTAGTACATTATGTCAAGTAGAACAATTGCGCTTAAGTTCAGTACCTGTGTAAATCAAAACAATTATACTTGAATTCAGTGCCTGTTTGATTCATACTGTAAATCAAAACAATTATACTTGAATTCAGTGCCTGTGTGATTCATACTAACAGTTATAAAATTACACCAGTTTGTAATTTAAACATCTATTCTAATAAGGAGCACTCTCCTTGAACCCAACATGTTTCCTCTTTTGGGGAGTTACTCTTCAAGAGGAGAGTATTAGGATAATGCCTTGAGTAGAACAGGGATTTTAAAGGCCTCTGCACTTTCTTTTTCTTCCACCTTGATGGAGACTGATTATATTAATCTCAGAATCTGTAGAGGGTACATGAACATTGAATTATCCTCACAGATACCAAATATTCTCCTCAAGGAGAGCAACTCTCCAAAAGAGAAAACATGTTGGGTTCAAGTAGAGTGCTCCTAAATAGAATAAATGTATAAATTACAACCTGGTATAATTTTATACCTGTTAGTATGAATCACACAGGCACTGAATGTAAGTATAGTTGTTTTGATTTACACAGGTACTGAACTTTAGCACAATTTTTTTATTTGGCAAAATGTGCTATTTATGTGCCTCTTATATTTTGACCATTTGAAAATCAGCATAGAGCAATATTGATTTGAAAGTATTTCACCACATGTTTTCAGACATAAAATTGTAGAAATGTTTCCTTAAAAATTTATAAATCATGACGGGCTATATTTTTTGTAAAGCTTTCTCTATCATGCAGCAAAGTACAGATAGATCACCAGCAATATGGCACATTCCTGTCCTTTCCCTGTCCTTTCCCTTTTGGCTGCCTAGCGCCAGTGCAGACACCCTTGCACCATGTTGTAAGGGTGTCTGCATTGCAAGCACAATTGTTTTTGAACAGAAAGGGGCACCTTTCCGTACAAAAATATTCCTGAAAGGCATATTTCTCTTTCTATGTGTTCTTCAGACTGCAGCACACATAGATGAAGAAACAGGAATTAGAGATATTTCTCCTCGTTACACTTCCCCTGGGAAGGTGTAAGATTTAGGTGCATTCCCAGGTCTACACATTCTTGTAAATCTGGGAATGTATCAAAAATCATGGGAGTTGCGTGAGAACACCCACTTAATGACCATGGAACACCTTCCTAGGGCAGAGTATTGCAACACAGAGATTTGCACTGCATTGGGATACTCCAGATTTTTGCAACCACTCAGAGCCACTTCAGTTTTTTTAAGCCACTCGGAGCTGCTTTGCGTGGCTTCAAAAATCTTTTTTAATGTTTGAATTTCTCATGTACCAAGTTGTGAGATGCAAGAGCAACATAAATTGCCTCATAAATAGGCCCCTTAGAGTTCTGTCCATTTGAAAGATGTATTATATTTTACTGCACAAATGGTGCAGCTGGTGTAAGCTTTCTTGGCCTCAAATCATTGGCCTAATTTCACTGGCAGAGGTAGTCCGGGGAAACTCCTACACTAACGAGAGTTACTCTTTTGCCTTCTTTAGAATTGATGAAATAAGCAAAACCATCATCCCTTCTCATGGAACCCCCTCCTTATTTAAAGTTGGGGAAACAACTGAGTTTCTGACAGCTGAGCTTCACCAAGGTCCGCTACAGAAACACTAAGCTGAAGGACTGTTTGCCACAACTGGCTCTTGGCCATTGGAAGGCATGTTTCATTAGGACCGGCGTTCTGACACTACTTTTTAGGTCTCGCCTAGTGTCGCAGCCCATTTGCTGTGAAAGATGTATTATATTTAATTGCACAAATGGTGCAGCTGGTGTAAGCTCTCTTGGCCTCAATTCATTGGCCTAATTTCACTGGCAGAGGTAGTCTGGGGCAACTCCTACACTAACGAGAGTTACTCTTTTGCCTTCTTTAGAATCGATGAAATAATCAAACTTGCCAAAAATGGGATTACCATCATCCATTCTCATGGAGCTCCCTCCTTATTTAAAGTTGGTGAAACCACTGAGTTTCTGACAGTTGAGCTTCACCAAGGTCTGCTACAGAAACACTAAGCTGAAGGACTGTTTGCCACAAGGTTGCTGACTCTTGGCCATTTGAAGGCATGTTTCATTTAGGACTGGCATTCTGACACTACTTTTTAGGTCTTGCCTAGCGTCGCAGCCCATTTGCTGTTCGCTCTGCGACTTCTATTGTCGTCGAGTTGATTTTGAAAGTGGAGTGGAATTTCTGCCCATGCTTTTAATTGGCACACGTCATCCTTTATGGTAAACGCTGTCCTCTATTTGAAAGTGAGTCTTTTTGGTGACCGCCCTGTCTCCTTTAGGGCCGCCCACCCGACTGGATAATTTCCTTGACGGCTGTTGTGAGGGTAATTCTTATCTAAAGGAGGCGTGCAGTGACGGATCATGTTTCCGAAGTCAGTCTGTGAGCTCTACTTTCTTTAATGGTTTTTCACACTGCAGGCAGGCACAACGTGCATGGCGGGCTTTCATTTTGCTATTTTTTTTTTCATTTGTGCATTGGCGTGGCAACAGCTTGTTGGTGACTGCTTCTATCTCTGACCTGTGGTGCCTGTTAATGTGACACAGACTTTACTAATTGCTCGGCTTCGTGGCTCTTTAAGATTTTTCAGATAACGCCTTTCTACAGATGGTGTATTTGGCCATTGGCCTGGTTTCTGTAGGCATCAGGTTTTCACTCGTCCGTTTGGACCACACCTTTTTCTGGTTCCTGCTCTTGTCTGGACTCGTCATTTTGCCAGGTGTTTACAGGCGGCCTGGCTCATGCTACCCACAGCTGGAGTGGTGGCATCCTAGATCCGGTTGGTGTAGTGGGCATGGATTTCTGCTGTTTGAATTGAACCTTCCACTGCAACCATGTAATCCAAAAATAAAAATAAAACTTTTTTCTTTTGAACAAGCACATAGTTCTCTTATATTCGAAACGATTAATCCTTGTGATCCATGATTTAGGAAACATGCTGTCAACGCACATGTGCCATGTAATTTAAGAATGCAGCCATCTCTGACATGGAGCAAGCAGTCCTTTTAAACTTATGTTGAACTCCTGGCGAACATTTTCAATAATTATGGAATGAATATGAAGGCGAGTACTTGAGGGGGTTGTGGGGGGTCTTGATTATCTTAAAAAGTGAAGGAGTGAATGTCTGTCGGTCTCCGGGGATATCTGGGAGCGCGTTTGTGTTTTTCAAAAATGTTTTAATTGTGTCAGGGTGGTGTGTCTACAGGGTATTTGCATGTGTATGCAGTTGGCGCAAAGCCATCTGCGAGCTATCTCATTTTGAGGCAGGCTGAACCGTCGGGGTGCCACCGACCCTGGACATATTCCCTGTCTGCAGAGCTCTTGTGACGTTGCTCGACACTAGTCTGCAGAACAATGTTGTTGTGAGCTTTATTGGGTCCAGGAAGAGGGGATTCTAGACTGACAATCAACTTCAACAGTCTTACCAACCAGGAATGCACAATCTAAAAGACTCTGTGCTTTTCATAGCGTCAATATTATAACAAACGCCGGCAGAGCAAATAGGTCTGTCCTTGGCCACCCAGCAACTTTTTTGTATTTATTTATTTTGTCTTTGTGCAAAAAAGTCATGCTAATTGCATTAAATAAAGTTAAAGTAATAAAAATTCTGCCATCAATGCTTTCAGCACATGTTTTGAGCATGTTTGAAAAAAAACAAAATTAAAAAGTGACTCAATTCAGGAAATTTTGTTTTTGGTTAGTTATAACCATACAAGTACATATGACAACTTATTTGAACAAGCATTTGCAATGCAATAGATCTCGCATTTGAGAGAGTTTAAGCTATTGGATTGTAAATGACAATGCCTTTATTTATCTTCTGTTTTAAAAACCAACACATAAATAAAAGTAATTGTCATTTACAATGCTAATAGCTCAAACTCTCGCAAATGCATTGCAAATGCTTGTTCCTGTCTGTAACCAGCACGCAGAAAGAATACTGGTTGGGGTAAGCTACATGTGTTTCAACTATTAATGTATTTTCACTCAAATATATCCTTTTGCTCTTATTGGAAGCACGTGTGCAGAATATTCCTCACCACAGTCATGGGGAATATTAGATATGGTGAGTGTACCACCACTGGATTCCAGAGATGGAGTCTTAGACATCTCTTTAACTTGGCATCTGGCTCACCGTATCATAAATAAGAAGCTCCATTACTGTTACATTACCTTGACCATATTGAGCAATTGTTCTCTTAACAGAAGAAGAAAATCACAAAGAATATTGCTTACAAAATACTACATGCAAAGTTTGACAAATAATCATTACCCATTATTGAAAATAATGGGTAATGATTATTTGCTGCTGCTGCAATCAAACCCTCATGCGATTTCACTGTGTCAAATTACCTCACAGTAAAATCAGATCTAGTTCTCCAGCAACCAGAATAATATAGAATAATACAGTACGAATTTGGGTTGTAGATTGAGAGGGGTGAAGGCCCTTTTCAATCATCTAGCAATAACCACAATCTCTCTCAGGGTGAACCACAGAAGTCACTAAATTAACCTGTGATTGACCCTCCGGTAGCTTGACACAAAAGCAATCACACTGAACTTAGAGGCTTTGGGGGAGATTGACAATAAATTCTCGCAGCGCAGCCTCCGTGAGGCTGCACTGCGTTGTGTGATAGTGAGGGAGCAGGAGAGAGCCATATCTTCAGAGATATGGCTCTCTCCTCTCCTTTCTCTGGCTCTGGGGCTGATTACAGATGCTGTGCGCCAAGCACACTCCTTAGTGGCATAGCGCAGGGTATATGTATTAGTCTAGCAGAGGTTTTGTACAGGAAGGTTACCCTTCTCATACAAAATAAGATGCATAGACATAATGCAAAGTTTTTTGCAATTTGAATGCATGCTGCACAGTGCAGCATGCATGCAAATTCGGAAAAGGAAGGAGAGATGAAAGCATTTCTTCTTCTGTACACCTACTTGAAAAGGGCACAGTTGCACACATTAAACCTAATGTCATTTATTTAGTAAATTGGGTTTAGTGTGAGACACCTTGGGTGGGTGCATGGGAATGACCTTGCTCCAACCGTAGTATGCCCCCATGGCGCAAAGTAACGCGAAGCAGCGCTATACGCTGCTTTACATTACTTTTCTGGCATTTCCAGTGCTAAATAAGTATAGCAGTGCAAAGTAAATAGGGAAAAATAGATTTTGCACTCAAAATCATAGTAAATCTCCCCTATGTGTTAAATATTTATGCAGCTCTCAAAGGGTAATAAAGTGAAAACACAACACAAGAAAAATATAAACATAAAGAAATTTAAAAAATATATAATGCCATCAACCCGAATTAAATTCAATCAGCAGAATTGGAGTAATACATTTAAAAACAGATAGTCAAAAATAGTTCCTAAAAGATTGAAGTGCCAACCACAAATATCTAGTCACACAAAACTGGGACAAAGTCAAAAGTTATGGCCAACCACAATTGAGCACAAAGTGGAATAGGTCCGGTCTCGGCTTCCCTTTAGACTCAGAAGAAATTCAGAAATAAAAATGTATGAGAAGGTAAAGTCCAGTGGGAGAAGGCAGGTGGTAGTGTCCGAGACAAATACATCATTGTTGTAAAGCCTCAATATTTCTACATTTTCAGAGTTATTTACCTATCTGAGATCTATAAATCTCAAGCAAGACAATACTGGATGCTTCAGCTGACGTTGATTTCACAAGGCCAAATACACTACTGAAGAGGAGCTGCTGAACAGGATTTTCTGCTGTGGAAAAGAACGTAGCAGGAGCTTCTGCACAGTCTATGTACCTTGGGCCTATTGGTGAGCATGTAGGTAGTGGTCATCTGTCATCTAGCTGTTTGGGCACATTTATCATCACCCCCAGAAGTCCAGGGCTGGGTGGACACCACTTAGAGAGTAGGACTCACTTTAAGCAGGGTCAAGGTGCAGGGTTCACGTTGTTATATATTTGTTTGTCTCTGTTGCCCTGAACAATAGGCCAACAAACTAGCCATTGGGGTTACTCTGGTATTCCTGATGTCAAGCAGTAAGGCAGCCCTCAAACAGCAGAACAACATCTGAGGTTACAAGGCAGGCTTCAAGAAGTAGAACAGTCTTCTGGTAGCAGTAGGAGGGTCCTCTGTGGTACAAAGCAGGCCTCAAGCAGCAGGGCAGTCATTAGAAGTGCAAAGCAATCCTTCCAGGAGTCTTCCACCGGTCCAGGAGTAAACTGAAGAGCAGGTATGAGGATCCAATATGTGTGCCTATTAACTCTTTATATTAGCAATAACTTTATATGAACAATATCACTGGCAGATATGTCAGAAGGAGTGTTAATGCTGCACACTCCCAGTATGAATGTGCTGCAGGATATACCAGAGGAGGTAACAGATAAAGCATTGAGGATGCATTGAATAATGAATATGAAAATGGTGGAATAGATAGGGAAAGATTTGAGGGAATATTTACAAAGCGCTTGTATTATCCTTGTGTGACAAAGCCATTGCAAGGCAATACAAGTCCTAAAATGAGATCTACACAGCCATGAAAGGGGCAATTTGCACACACTTGTGTGAGTTTGTAATTAAAAGTAATGCAGCGCAGAGGCTTGTGCTGCATTGCATTGTATTTTGTTGTGGTAGGCTTTATGTGGGTGGAGCATTGGCATTCCCATGTATCCATCCATGGAATCTGGCAGTCTGATATTTGCTAAAGGCAAAACACCTGGGATTGCACCAAATTAGTATGCCTAACATAGGTGATTGCATTGGCACTTGGAAGCACACCTTGCACCAGAGCTAGGGGGGAGCAGATGTGTGCCATATCTTAGTTCCCTTGCTGCATTGTGTTACCTGAAATGTTAATCAATAGGCCCCAGTTGACTTATAGAGACAAAAAGAAGCAACTTACTAAAATAAATTAATGACAGATTAGATTATCAATTTATGATAACATCAGTGGAGATACCAAAATAACTGGTGGCATAAGATTCCAATGAAGATGCAGAGGTTTCTTTGCCTTACAGAATACATATTAAAAGCAATGATCTAGGCCTTAAGCTGCTGCCTTAGTAATGACAAGAACAATAAACAAGATGAAATAGATTTATCTTCCAGGTGAAGATAAACGACCTGTTGAACTTGAGTACAGATAGCCTTCATAACCTAATGGTTTAAGACAGCTGGGAAAAGAATGATAGTATATCGTGATTTGTGTTGATCAGGCTTACTGAGTTCCATGCCTTTACCTATTCCCAAATATTGTAAATAGTTGGAATGCTGCACAGTCTACCTGCGTTTAGAACATTGGAGTGAAAGAAACATACAAGGAGATTGGTCGGGAGCCTTGAGTAATCTTATCTACTTTTAATTACTCTGGCCCGGATTCAGGTTCACTGTTTTTCTCCCCATAATAACACTCAAGCCTGGCCACATGCAACTTAGCACCGGGCCTTCTTTACATAGCCTAAATTACAAGCCCTGTCCAAACCAGTTGAAAACTCAAGCATGCCCATGCCAGTTTAGGCCTAGTGGGGTCTCATCAGTGAGCTAAAGGTCGAATCATAAGGCACAGTGAGCACAGAACCAAGTCTATGCATATCTATCACACTTAATGTGTCTGCTTCCACAAAATACAATTAGATAGAACGAATGTCAGTCACTGGCGATAGTTTATTGTTTTCTGACTTACTTGAAACCTAGGGCATCGAATTATCAGGTTTGCCCTATGAATATCAATGTTTAGCTAAAAGAATCACAATTTCTCCATAACTTCGACATCCATTTCTGCTTCCCCTAGTGCTGCTGACTCAAGCTCATAAACTAGAGTTCTCCATAACCCAGAAATCAACCAACTGTGAAGCTTCTTTTGATTTCCACAAGTATGTCCTTTGGCTTCTTCTGTCCTGGGTGAAAGGCCCAACCACCACTGTGTGAGAATTCAGGGTGGCAGGACATTTGCTATTATTTATTAAATGCCTCTATATGTTATGCTTTCTATGGTAAAACAGTGACTCCAGAAACAATTTTGTAAAAAGAAAAACCTTCCTCAGAATTACAAGCCATTGCTACCAGTCCAGAGTTCAGAGTAGTTCAAATGACACATTATCCCTAAGCTCAGAATTATGTGGACATTTAAAAAAAAACATTGCCATTGCTTTTATTCACCCATTATTTGCATTTTCATTACCAGGTGATACATGATTGATACACAATGAAAAAAATGAAGCACAACTCAATTGTTGGCTCTGGATATGGTACGCTTTTGAATGATACCAATGCTTTAAATGTCTAAGACCGAAATAATCTAACAGACATAATGGTAAATTATTTATATAGATCAGCCTTCTGTGTAAAAACTTACAGGTGAAACACTTCTTTAACATTTTGTTTTACACTTGAAGTCATAATTTTGCTAGCTTGAGGATTCGTTTCTTTGTGAAATCATTGAGCAACCAACACCGTAAGTCAGTCAGTCGAAATACTTTATTTGGCTATTTACCATAGAGTACAAATTATCAATAAAAATGAGCACACAATAAAACAGTTTTAAAAAATATGCAATACACTTAAAGCCATCCACATAACAGTTCATCCCTTACATTTTATAATCAGAGCACAACAATGTTTACGTTTAAGGGCATACTTCGTTCTAATTCATAGAGCCCACCGAACGAAACAGTGCAGCAGATTTGATTGGTTTCTAAGCACTGTAAAAAAGTGCAACCCTAGTTTATAAGACCTAATGTTTTCCACATGCAATATTGGGATAAGAATTGTGCCCCGCGTCAAATATAGAGCTTACTAAATAACATGAGATGGGCAGTAGAATGGGAAAATGTATTATCTTAAGGGTAGCAGTACAAAGATTGAAACCATGATCCTTTATATGGAGGAAACCTACTGAAAAGTGCACAGTTCATAATTTACAAGGAGTAAGATAAAACCTATGTTCAATATTAGCGATACAATTTAAATAAGGTTCCAAATCTAACGTGGTTAAGACTGTTGAGTGTTTAATAACTTTATCCATGTCTTGGACACATGCTGAACGTTAATCTCGTCTATGACTGAAAACACATTTTTTATTTTTATTTATTTTTAAGGATTTGGGTACAAGTTACAGGCATTAAAGCCAAACGTCAATCCCCCCCTCCTCCCACCTCCCCCCCTGTAGGCCAGTAGTGCGACACAATATAGAACACTCCTCTACAGTCTTACAGCATGTTTACACAGCCATTTAGCCAACAATCCTGTGTATAGGGCAGGCGGCGTCAGTTGAGCTCTGCAACTCTGAGACGTCTAGAGGTTAGGAGGTCAGTCTGCCTCTGCCGATGTCTAAACCTCCCAAGCCCTGACATCGGTCACATAGTTCTGTAGTTTCTGCACCAAGCACACTAATTCGCAGTCCCTTGAGAGTCCTGCTCCCCTCCCTCTTGATCTGATTCTGCGCTAGTTGTCAGGTACGTTTGATATAGCCCCCAAAAGTTCTTTGGTCTGCTCGTGGGGGGCAATAATTCGCTATATATCTCTGATTGCGTGCAGGAATAAAGCATATCGTTTGCCTATCGTTTTGCAGTTGGTTTCGGGCCTTTCATCCAGCAGCATGCAACCCCCTGCGCGCTAGTATGAGTCCCATGTCTGCTAACCTACGAATTGCTTTAGGCAGGCGCTTGGTGTATCCAATCATGGCCATCGCAGGGTCCGGTGGGATGTCAAGCTTAGTGATGGTGCTTATTTCCACAAAGATTTCATGCCAGAACTTATTAACACTAGGGCAGGCCCACGCCAAATGAAGAAAGTCTGCGTCTGGGAAGTGGCACCTATCACACTCTGCTGAGGGCCTGAGGCCATACCTATGAAGTCTGGACGGGGTGTAGTATATTCTGTTAATGAATTTAAAGTGGACCAGCCTGTGTCGTCCGTTCAGGGATATGCCCCTCGTGTTGGTGCAGCAGTATTTCCAGATATCATCACCTATCGTGATTTGTAAGTCAGTCTGCCAGGCCAGTCTCGCTTTAGTGTATGTGTTTTCCCTGTGTGACATCGTAAGAGAGTAAAGATGGGTGATTAGTTTTTGTGGAGTCGCTACCTTTACTACATATGTGAGTTCCTTCACTTCCGGTGGTTATGCCATGTCCCCTAGCAGTTCCAGACATGCATGTCTCACTCTAAAAAAATGGAATCTTGTGAGTAGGGGCAGGTCTCCCTGGCCCAGTCGCACCTGTTCCCAAGTCTTAACCACTCCATCGAAAAATAGGTCACCTGCTGTCGCAATCCCTAGCATTCGCAGTGCTTCAAGCACCCCCTTGTCATGAAGAGGGGGAAGCCAGTGCATCCAGTCAATTGGCATACAGGGGGTGTATAGTAGTGCACTGTTCTGCTTTTGCAGTAGATTGTTCCATGCATTCGTTGTGGCCGCTATTGAATCAAGGATTTCGGTGCGGCGGTCAGCTGGTTCGAATATCATGTGTGGGAGGGACTACGGGTGAGCGAAGAGGGTTTTCATCTTCATATGAGGGATGTCTTTGCTGGCATGTACCCATGTGTGGAGCTGTGCCGTTTGCGCCGTTCTGTAATACAATTCAAGGTCTGGGGCTCCCAAGCCCCCCATACGGTATGGTAATGTGAGACTCGACCACTTAGCCCGCGGCTGTTTGCCTGCCCAGGCCAGACAGGTCAGTTCCTGCTGTAGTATTTGGAAAAATATTTTGGGGAGGACTAGGGGGAGTGCGGTGAATAAGAAGAGGAACCTGGGGAGCACTATCATCTTCATGATGGCAATACGTCCATTGAGGGAGAGTGGAAGCTTGCAACATGTTGTCACATTGTCCTCTAGTTTACTAAAGGCCGTGCCGTAGTTTTCTCTGAAGAGAATCTCAGGGTCCGTATGTACGCAGATCCCGAGGTATTTAATCGCGTCAGTTGTCCAGGTAAGCGGGTATTCCATTGTAGTGGGCTGTGTCACTGGGGTCAGAGGAAAAGCCAATGACTTCGACCAGTTCACTCGGAGACCCGACAGCGCTCCGAATCACACCACCTCCCTTAGCACAGATGTTAGATTATTACCCGGGTCTCTGACATAAAGCAGAGTGTCGTCCGCATACAAAGAGACCACTATCTTGTAGTTGGGAAAGCAGATGCCCTCATTGCCGTGATACTCCCTGAGGGCGCATGCCAACGGCTCTGCGACTAGGGCGTATAGTAGGGGTGAGAGTGGGCAACCCTGTCGGGTGCCTATGGTAATGGCGAACGACTCCGTAACAAGGTCATTATTGCGCAGTCGAGCGCGCGGTCCGTGATATAGTGCCCCCAGCATTTGCAGAAACGGTGGACCGAGCCCCAAGCGCTGCAGAACTCGTCTCATGAATGGCCACTCCACAGAGTCAAAGGCCTTCTCCATGTCCAGGAATACCGCTAGCGCCGGTCTGTCCTGTCGTGTGTGTTGGATAGTGCCTAATACTGTTCGAATATTGTAAGTTAGGTTCCTACTTGGGATGAATCCAGCCTGCTCCGGGGCCACCAGTGTAGGGGCCAGCAAGGCCAGCCTAGTCGCAAGTACCTTGGCGTAGAGCTTTGCATCTACGTTTAGGAGGGAAAGAGGGCGGTACGAGCCACACACGTCACTTGGTTTCCCAGGTTTCAGGATAGTAACTATCAGTGCCTCTCTCATCGATTCTGGCATTTTGCCCTCTGTGCAGATCTTGTCAAACTGGGTGGACAGGTGCGGAATCAACTGCTCTGCAAAGGCTTTGTAAAATCCCGCTGTTAGACCATCAGAACCAGGTGCACTACTCGACCTCATGCTCATCAGGGCTCCTGTGATTTCGTCCTTTTCTTTCGGTTGTATCAGGAATTCCCTGTCAGAGTCGGGGAGGTGAGGGAGGTCTATATGTCCTAGATAGTCGCCTATGTTGCCTTCAATATCTCCTCCCTGAGCTGTGTAAAGTGTCGCATAATAGTCCTTGAATGTTTGAGCAATATCCACTGGGTCAGTCAGGGAGTCTCCTATTTCAGATTGAACTTCCAGCTATTATCTGTCACCTCCTCCCTCCACCGACGACCCTCGCCAAGAGCGCGCCCGGCCTGTCCTGCTCACCGTATACCCTGGCCGTGGCGTATTTCCCCATGTACTTTACTTCCCTGTCAGCTTTGTCATGGTACTCCTATAGCAAGAGTTTGATTTCATTGCTCAACTCACAGTCTGCATTGTCCCTCTGTCTTTTTTCCAAGTCGCCCAACTGTTTCCCCAGGGTCGCAAGTCTTGCCCGGATCGCCTTCAGAACCCCCGAATGCTTGGAGATCGCTACTCCCCGAATGTAAACCTTGAATGCCTCCCAGACCGTATGGAAACTGTCAACTGACCCTATATTGGTCTCGAAATATTGATCAATATCTTCGGCTAACTCCCCTTTGAATAACGGGTCCAACAGTGAGTAAGGTGGGAATCTCCATGTGAAGGGTGGGATAGGTGGTCGTTGGTCTGCTATCTCTATAAGGACCGGTGAGTGGTCCGACAACGTTCTGGGAAGAACCTTACAGCTCCTGATCATGCTAGACCTAGCCTCCGGGGCTTACCAGTAGTCGATTCTAGTGTGGATGTTATGGTAGGCGGAGTAATGGGTGTAGCCCCCTGTGTAAGATTGAGAGTGCGCCAAACGTCACAGAGTTCGAATCGCGTTATGATCCCATGTAACTCATCTGCTGCTGCAGCCGGCCTGCGGGGTGGACCCGCAGATCTGTCCAATACAGGGTTCAGGGCCAGGTTCATATCTCCCCCCCACCAAATGTCGACAGGGTTACAGTGTCTGAGTTTGCTCGCTAAGCTCTTGTAGAAGGCCGGGGAGTTGTAATTTGAGCCATAAGTGTTAACGATTACCAATGATATACCCGCCCGTGCACCTACACACTACAAAGTGACCCTCCGGGTCTGTGTCTATTAACTGCTGCGTTAGGCCGGATCTAGGGTTTACCCAAGTCACCACCCCTCTGGCGTGTGTAGTGAATCCAGAAGCCGCCACATTTCCCTTCAGCCCTCTGTGGTGCAATATTCTACTATCCATGGGTAGGCGTGTCTCCTGTATCAGAGCTATGTCTATGCTGTGTCTCTGCAAGTAGCTAAGCACCTTTCGCACTTTCCTGTGGTCATTGAGGCCGCGTACATTCCATGTGAGCACCCTAATCTTGTCTGTGTTTGTGTCGGTCATGTCAGTCGCCATTGCTTAGCTGGAGTCGCGCAGTCGCTCCCTGGGTGTAAATCGGTTGTGCCTTCACTCCGTGTCTCTCCTAGGGGCTCTGTGTATACTACTGTGTGTTTCGTGGTGTGAGATTCAGGATTCGTCTGAGCTGGAGTGTTCCCTCTGGTGCATTCTACATTTGGCCTAGAGTCCCCATCATTAAACTCAACCCCCCCCTCCCACAGTAGACCTTCCCCAACTTGGCCCAAACTGTATTGCCCCCCCAACCAACTTCCCTGAGTGTCCCCCATAGGTCCCAACTGGAACCTGTTGTGCTATCAGCGCTGGGGCGGAGGTCGCCACAATTAGACCAGGTAACAGTTGCTTTGAGTCAATTTCTGCCATTCAGCTCCCCGCCTCATCGCCCCTTGCATGTCCTTTGACGGCTTTAAGTGTACAGATGCCTGTATATGATAGATATCAGTCTCTGCTGAGGCAAAACACACCCGCCACCCAACCCCCAACAGCCCCCAAGTCCAATGGGGCAACAAAAAGGAGCAGTAGCCCAAAGTCCGCAAGTCGCCAGGCACAACTGGACAAAGAGTCTAACAAAAAAAGTATGCAACAGTAACTTGGAACATTCTCACCATGTCTCTGAGTCCGTGGTCAAGCCAGAAGAGCCCTCCGACTGTTCCATCATGGCTATCTGCATCTCCTGGGTGTCAAGCGATCTGAGCCCCCAGCCCGGCGCTACTCAGCGATGTCCGCAGGGCTCCACAGCCCCGGCTGGATTAGTGGACCCAAAGTGGTCATTCTTGTTCTTCTAGCCTGCTGGCGGGGTCCTGTTCATCCGAGTGTCCCCGGGGCTGTTCCGTTGCTCTTTAGTCCAGGACTTCAGTGCCTTTTGGAGATCTTTCAGGTTCGTGAAGATATGAGAGTGACCACGTCGGTTTATCCTCAGTTTCGCTGGGTACAGCACCGCATAGTCCAGTCCTAGGTCACCTAGCAGTTGTTTATACGGTGCAAAATGTCGCCGCTCCTCCTGCACTCTGGCAGTGAAATCCGGGTACAGGGAGATGTTCGAACCCTCTTACTGCAGTAGTCCTTTCTCTCTGGCGACTCGTAGCGCTGTATCTCTATCTCAGTAATTTAGGAGTTTGGCTATTATGGGCCTCAGGGTGGCGCCCGGCGGCAGCTTTGGACCCAGCGCACGGTGTGCCCTTTCAACTATGAACATGTTGGAGAATATGCCGTTCCCCAGTAAAGTGGTTAGTAGCTTTTCGACAAAGAGCTCCATCTTACCCGTTTGGGTCATCTCTGGGACCCCCGTAATTCGTATGTTGGATCTCCGGGAGCGGGCTTCCAAATCCTCCGATTTGTCTTGGATCACTTGTAATAGCTTTGCCATGTGCTTGCGATCTTTGTCAAGTTCCATTTGCCCCTCCTCCACTTCTGTGATCCGCCGTTCAGTCATGTCGAGGCGCTCCGCGTGTTTGTCTACCCTTTCCGACATCCAGTCCATGCGGTATGTGAGTGCGTCAATCTTCGTACCAATCGACGCCATGCTGTCTTATAGGCCCTTTTCCATAGTGACCAATAATTCCTTTATTCCAGAATAGATCGAGCTGTCCTGCGCCACAGTTGGTTGGCCATTATCCTGTTCCCCACAATCCGGGGCCTTGTTGCGTCGCTGCACGAAGGGCAGTTTGGACTGCGTCTTGTCTCCTTCCCCATTATATGGTGCTGCAGGTCCGCAGAGGCGCCCCGCGCAGAACCGTTCCGGGGGAGAGATGGTCTCAGTGGTTTCTGTGGCACAGCTACCGCGTGGGCACCTCGTATCTCCAGTGCTTCTCTTGGTGCTGTAGCCGCTCTCTTCAGGTGGGATTGGCCGTCACGGTCGGGCAGCCGCAGACGGGAGGCCACTCCGGGTGGCTCTCCAGTAAGACTAACTCAGTGGGCTCTGCGTTACTCGGGTGATCGCCCCTTCTGATCCACCGTGCGGGGCACACACCGCGCCACTGTCTGTCTCTCCTTCAAAGGGGGACAGGAGGAAGCCGGAGTGGGTCAAAATGGCGTGCCGCCCGTCTCGCCTTCAGGACTCTGGTGTGTCTCAGGTCCGCTGTGGTCGCCGTAGCGCGCCTCCCCCGGGACCAATCCCACAGGACATGTCAGCTGTTGAGATAGGTAAGTTGATGTACCTTAGAGAGGAGGACGAGCCCCTATTATGGGGTGCCAATATCTTGGTAGTGCATGAGTAGGCCCAGCTAGTTTCATTCTTCGGCCACGCGATTAGGGCACTCGGCGCAGTCAAGGGCCACTCTTCAGCTCCCCGAGGCACAGTCCATTCACCACCGTTGCTTTGGGATCCCCGCAAACCCCCGCCTGCTCATATATGGCTCCCGCTGCAGACCCGCAGCTCAATATTGTGTCCGAATAGTCTCCAGGTGCGAGTGGGCTGTGCTCTCTCAGCTTACACTGTGGGCCTCTGTGTCCCCTTTGAGCATCTCCCGTGTCCGGCACCACCCTCCGCAGCACCCAGTGCTCACCGCCGTGTTCCCTCGCAGTTCTGCTCTCAGCGGCGGGGGCTCTAGTTTCCGCCTTCCCGCGCCACCGGGCCTGTGGTGCGGCCCGCGCCGCACGTCTGTCACGTTCCCCGGGGGCAGATCAACTCTCGTCCGCGGCTCCGAGGCCCTCTGTCTCGGTCCATTATACCGCCGCCGCGCTCCCAAACAAGGCCCGTGCGCCTCTCCAACAGGGTGTCGGGGGGGCCGATGGGAGTCAGGGGTAGGGTGCCATGCTCTCCGATCAGTTTGAGCCATTTAGGAAGGATTATTGAGGCGATTCGGCGGAGCTCGGCTTTCAGGCGTCCGCCATCGTTGCTGGCAAGCTCCGCCCCAACTGAAAACACATTTTTAACAAGAGTTTTGGAGTTGAAGTCAATCATTTCAGGGAAGCTAAAAAGATATAGAATCCCCAGTGTTGGACTTGGCCCTTTTGGCAGTTCACCCCAAAACTTTTTGCTTTCGCCTAGTTTTTTTCTGTAACCTGGTGTTGATGATTTTAGGCCTCTGAGCACTTTGGCACTGTGGTCCAGTGTAACGTGCGTGCTCTCTGTGTGTATGTGTGGTGAGACTGGCCTGCCCTCCCATAGGAAGGCATGGGGGATATGTGTGTCCGTGGTAATTCCTGGTATGAGAGGAGTGCAGGGGCGAGTTTGGTATGTATAAACTTGTGAGGATAAATGCTGCACAATGGTGTGCGCAGATTTATATTGACTGGTGGAGAAATGCCACTTTTAGAAGTTGGCATTTCTGTGTACTGTGTGTCTGCCTGTCTGATGTGAATTGCATGTCTAGCTTGTGATCGACAGGAGCTGAGAGGTGTGGGTGGCTACAGGAAACAGGGGGGAGTCTGCCCAGTGGTGAATAGAGAGATCTGCATGCAAATGGGAGGGAGGAGATGCACTTGGGACCTGAATAGGACTGTGCCTTCCCTCCACAATGCTGGCACCACCCTGTGTGGTGCGTCTAATCCCTGAGCCCCCACCTGAGAAAGGAGAGAGGAGCTGAGCAAAACAAAGTGCTCCAAAGCTCCCCCAGACCAGTTCTGACTGGTATCTCCAAACCCTGTGCTGTGACACAATAAGATGTTGTTGCTGTGTGGGGCGCAAATGCTTTACACATGGCCACAGGGATAAGCCTGATTGCTCGTGCCAAGCTACCAAGGGGGTGAGCAGGGGTTATCTTTGGTGTGTAACTCCCTTGCCCTGACTAGAGTGGTGGTTTCTGCCTAGGTTTGGCGCAAGCCTTAGCCAACCAGAAAGAAATATATATACAAATGTGTGTTTAACATAGGATAATCAAGGGATCTTATCCATATGATCTAATTTGACACAGTACTTAAGTATCATGCTGGAACATTTTGCTCACGGATGTACCAAATCTTTAACCAAAGAAATAAAGGTGCGTTTCTATGTGTTTCTTCAATATTGGATATCCCTAATTCTGAATGTGCAATACAACTTGCTGTGCTCTGAGGATTAGATAATACTCTACATTAAAATGTATTTTATAAAATGTGTAGTTTCATGGAATTAATATAGCCCCATACTCCCGCCCCATAGGAGGAGACTGAAATACTTTCACATTAATAGAGTTCAATCATTTCCTTTATGGGCTAAAGACCTAACTTTTCAGTAAATCTAAAAATGGCTTCAAGCTCCCCTGAAAATTTTTTAACTCTATCATTTAAAAGATCCCCTCACTGTAGAGTGGAATCAAATTAAATTGCTAGGTAAATACAATTATTAACCTTGATGTTGGGTGACCAGTCTAACCAAAAATGTTTTTTCCTTGAACTCTTGGGGCCTCATAGCAAAACAAAATATTTTTGTTCGATCATTTTCAGACTAATATCTCAATGTAAAGAGCACGAGACAGAGAAATCAGTTGCACTCTCCCAGCTAAAATAGTTTCACGCAATAGCCACTGATGATGTCAAAAGGTTAAAAAGTAGAAGAGAATAGGATCCTACTATATATGAAGATATTCTTTCTCAACCTCTTAAATATCCAAAGATATTGGATAAGGTGCCTCATTCACTTAACTTGACATGCTTCATCATTGGCGCTTATTCACTCTGGTGGTATGATACCACCAGTGCGGACTCAACCATGAATGAAATGCCTTCATGGATCTGTCCTCGGCATTTGACCGAGTAAACAGATCCAAGTTGTGGGGCCAGCTTCTTAATATTGGGATAGACCCAAATATTGTGTACTTCTTAGCAGACCTCCATAGGGACCTTACAGCCACGGTACGCTATGATAGAAAAGGGAACTGCACGGGAAAAATCAGCATTACCAATGGTGTTAGGCAGGGATGCATTCTGGCGCCCCTGCTCTTTACACTATATATAAATGATTTGGGTGGAGTGCTGGGTGTAGCGTGTAAGGACATCCTGAGGGCAGGGAAATACCTATTGCCCGCATTATTATACGCGGATGATGCCGCTCTCCTAGCCAGAACTGCTGTGGGTCTTCAAAGCTTGTTGAATTCTTTTTATGCTTTTATGACAAATCTTGACTTAAGTATTAACTTTGGTAAATCTCTTGTTATGGTGGTGGGCCATAAAGTGAAGGCCAAAAAAAATGTGATGACGCTGCACTGTAGTGGACACAAGCTGGCAAGAGTCTGTAGATTTTCCTATCTGGGGGTTGTTTTTGATGATTGTTCCACGTGGCACCCTCAAATGCTGGAGAAAAGAAAAAGTCTTGGCACGCTCCATTTCCGCAGTGCTGGGCTTCTGACGTAAATTAGGGGTGAAGCCCATTGAGACAGTTTGAAAAGTATATGCTGCTAAATGTATTGCCATAGCTATGTACGGCGCAGACCTGTGGGGTTTTAGGCCAGTTAAATCGCTCCAGGTAACGGAAGATAATTTTTTTAAAACGATTCTTTCCCTGCCAAGATCCACGGCCAGCTTCATAGTCCACCAGGAATGCGGCGTGGATTATCTGGAGGATCGAATCGCTATGGCCCCCCTCTTAAAATGGATATCAGTCTGGCTTAATCTAGAGCTTGAAGTTAACCACAAAATTTTGAAGGCATGCCTAATGCTAGATCACTGGGACAAGATCCCTTGGTTGAAATATGTACAACAAATGTATGTAATGTTGGGTCGGCCTGAATTGTTCAACAAACCATCTAACCTGGTGAAAGCTGATTTGAAGTGGGCTAAACACTTTTTTGTTGAACAGAGAAATGGACAGAGAAGGCAGGGAGTTGTTAAAGTCCTCTGTCAGGAATCATCAATTGATTGTTTTCCCTGGCCATGATTTGGAACTCTACCTAAAGGTTGTTAACAACGCAAAGCATAGGTATCTTTTAACCAAGTTCCGACTGAATAAAATTCATTTATTAATTTCAGGCCGCCCTGGCTGGACCAAGGGGCTGGATCTAGATCTGTGCAAATGTGACGGTTGTTCGATCATGGATACTGTCCACTTTTAGTTTTTTTGTGATTACTTTAAAGACATCAGGAAAAAGTTTATTATACCCTTGTTAAAGGGAAAAAGGGTTTAGGCAAGTTAAGCCAGCTTTACTGTATCTTCAGCTACTAGCAGAAATATGGGAAATTTATAATGTGGCTAAATTTTTAACCATAGCGGTGAGACTCAGTAAAAAGATCAACTGGTCCTAGATGATTTACCATAAATATTGATCACTCTAACTTGAATCAAGTTTTTTAATCTGCAATTTCCTATGTTGCCTTTTTATTAAATTATAGAATGACGCATATATTGTCGTTTTTAAACTTCGCCACCATGTGCTGCATGTTTTAATGGGTACTCTCTCCCTTTTTATGTTGTATTTTATTATTGTTATGCTGCCTGGTGATTTATGGACCATTTTCATGTGTTTTGTACTTTTATGGTTTTTGTAAATTGAACCGAATAAAGTATTTCTTGAACTTGAAATGGGAGTTCTTAAATTAAGTCAAGCTGGACAAACAGGGATCCAAAAGAGAAATATATTTAAAAAACACATAGGGTACAATTGAACAATATTTTTCAATAAAACCCCAGATTATTTGTCATTTTATCCATACCCTAGGTACCCTACAAATAAAGAAAAGTCTTTGTGCATACCTGTAGGTATTTATAAACATATTTATTTTCTGGATCCCTGCTTGTGCTGAGGACATCATGAGCCTCAAGGAAAGTTGTACACAATATTTCAAGATGACTAGTGGCTGCCTAGATCGTGCGGAGTTTGTGGCCTATTAAGAATCCTAATTCCTTGCTGGCAAACCTTTGCACATGTCATGCTTGAACGCACACCGCTTCAGTCCAAAATACGAGGGCACTCCATGACAATCCACAGCCTTGCCCATGCCGAAGGAAACCTAGTATGAGTAGATATAGAGTACTGCTTCTATGCACGAGTCACACTTAGCGGTAAGTTGTAACTCCACACTCCATCATGACAATTGCTCTTTGCTGGGACACAGGCTCATAGCTCTTTTTTCTCATATTTTACATTGTCTTACTCCAGATTTATGAACCCATTCAAAGTCATGCAATGTGGCTTTGTGTGGCTTTATACATCTGACTTAGAGGCTTGCGTCTTGCATGTACCACTTTGCGTGGTGCAAACGTGACACAGCCCTCTCATTAATATGCCCCTAAATGGGTAAGAGGCGAGCCTTGCACTCGTACTAAGGGGTACTATCTCTTGATATAGTTTGGGTAATTGTACAGGCCATATGGAGAAAAAAACCAGAGATGAATATTGATGTTATTTGTTACAACCGTTGTGCCATATTTCTCTGGTGGTCATGAAGGTTGGTGGGAGGGACAGCATCAGAGATTGGAATTAAACACCAATATACTTTCTTCTGAGTGCAATTGATGAGCAGTTCACATCACAAAACAGTATTATGGGCCCTGTGCAATTTTGACAATATGAAACAAGCCATGGAGGGTTAAGGAAACGTAGTGGAAATAATTAATATTGTTTCTAGAGTGTGCCACGAGCATTTGGTTGGGTACGGTTCCAGCAAGTTGGAAGCGGGCTGTGGTTTCTCCTATTTTAAAGAAACCCTCCTTGGACCCGGAAAAGCCGGAAAGCTATCGGCCTATTTCCCTGCTCCCCTGGCCGACCAAAGTCGTGGAGGCCCATGTGAACAAGGTTCTTTCCGACCACCTTACTCGAGCTAACATCCTTGACCCCACCCAGAACGGGTTCTGTGCTGGACACAGCACGGAGACCGCCCTTCTCACCATGGCTGAACATCTTCGCACAGTGATGGATGCAGGACAGACGGCGGCGCTTGTTTTATTAGATCTAAGCGCTGCCTTTGATACTGTCTCTCATCCTATCCTGTTGCATCGCCTGGAGGAGATAGGAGTGGGGGGATCCGCCCTCCAGTGGTTCCGGTCCTTCCTTGATGGTCGCTTCTTCAGCGTTGCGGTGCCACCGTTCCAGTCCAAGTTCCATCCTCTGAAACAGGGAGTGCCGCAGGGATCCTCGCTGAGCCCCACGTTGTTTAATCTATACGTGAGACCGCTGGCTGAGGTTGTCGGGCAGTGGGGTATGACCATGGTGTCATATGCCGATGACACCCAGCTAGCGGTTACGATCAGCGGGGATGCGGACCAGGATGCCCCCAGGTTTCAGAGTGAACTTAGGGCGGTGGCAAGCTGGATGAAGGCCAATTGTCTCCAGCTCAACGCGAAGAAAACCGAGATCATGATCGTCGGTAGAAGGGCGGATCTCTGGGGGGATAGGTGGTGGCCTTCGGAGCTTGGGTCAGCCCCTCTTCCGGTGACGGAATTGAAAAACTTGGGAGTGTGGATCGATCCCACTCTCAGTTTTGTGGGGCACACGAAGAAAACGGCTGCCTGCTGCTTTGGAATCCTCCGGGCTCAGCGTCCAGTCCTGAAGTTCTTCGACCCCCGCACCCGGCAGCTGGTAATACAGGCGACTGTTATATCGCGCCTGGATTATGCCAGCTCTCTCCTGGTGGGCGCTAACCTGGCCGAAGTCACCCGCCTTCAGCACGTGCAGAACGCCGCTGCCAGAGCAATTGTTGGTCTTCCCAGATCCTGCCCTGTTTCCAGTACTTTGAAAGCGTTGCACTGGTTGCCAGTCAGGGCCAGAATTCAATTCAAGGTACTGTGTTTAGCCTTCAAGATTCTAAATGGTACGGCTCCTCAAATACTTATGGACCTCCTGTCCTGGTATGTCCCCACTCGGCATCTGAGATCTCTGGGCCAAGCTCTCACTATCACTCCCAGATACAAGTTGTGCCGTGTTGGTGGTCGTTCCTTCCGGGTCAAAGCAGCCGAACTGTGGAACTCCCTTCCGGTGGAGATTCGGTTGTTGGAGGATCTTTTTTCTTCTCGTAAGGCTATTAAAACTTTCTTATTTAAACCTGGTTCCTTCTTTTTAGCTGTTGTGTTTCTTGTAGCTGTTGCGTGTTACCTTGCCATGCTCCAGGATGCCCCTTAGCTGGGGCAGCTGTGCGCAGTACAAATTCACGTAACATAACATAACAAGAAGTGTAGGGAGATGGACATTTGTAGACTTTGTTCTTTGTGTGGAATAACTCTTTATTTCAACCAAAGCATTATTTTGGTTTTTCCACAAATTTTTCGAGAATGTGGCTGGTTTGGGAAAACATTTGGATACAAAGAGAATTTAATTTGTTTAAACATTTGTCAAGACAAGAGTGAAAAATTATAGTCTTTATTTGTCATACTGTCCCTTTTTCCAAACAATTGACCATTCCCAACATGAAACTGTTATGATACCATTTTGTTGTTGATAATACTGGCACAGATCAAATTGCTGTCAGGTCTTGAGAAGTGACAGTATTTTCTTAGGTGTTATTGGGTGTATTTAAAGTTCAGGATGCACAGGGAGGGACCTGCTGTTCATGGGACTGATTTTGACATAATATCTAATTTTTCCTTCTCTCTGCAAATTCAGATTATTTGTTGTTGAAATGTATCATAGAAACTAATATTTCAGCCAGTAACTGGGTAGCACATTTCTTTGATTTGTATGTTCAGCCGGGTGAAACAGCAACCAACCCAGATACATTATTGAGCCCAGGAACCTTAACCCCTTCCATGCTCATGACGGAACGGTTCCGTCATGAGCGTAAGTTGACCTGTGCTTATGACTGAACCATTCCGTCATGGTTCCATAGGCCCAATGGAACGTTCAGCACCGCAGCAAAATTTGCGCAGCACAGAAGGGGTTAAGGCAGTAATCTGGTAGCCTAGGAGAAGTAGAAAATGATTCTAGGGGGACATTTGCCCCCAAACCCTTAACTTGTAATGATTATAGATTTCTGTAATATCTGTAGTGGGAACCTCCAATAACTACGCACAGGTCAGGTATGGGAAGGTGGGTGAGCCAACAGACCCATTTCCTGTCAGTACAGGGGTTAGGCAGGGGTGCATAGTTGCCCCCACGCTATTCTCACTCTATATCAATGGCCATATAAAGCATTTAGAAAAGGATGATAATGATGCTCCTAAACTGGCAAACATGACAATCCCTCCCCTCATGTTTGCAGATGACACTCTCCTCCTTTCCAAGTCATCTATTGGCCTACAAAATTACTGAACCACTTTGCAAACGTTTGCAAAGTACAGAGCCTCAAAATAAATGTGGCCAATACCAAATTTATGGTAATAAGCCCTAGTCGTACATCCAGGCTAATCCAACACTGGCAGGAAAACCACTTGAGAGAGGGCAGCCATTGACGTATCTGGGTATTACCATAATAGAGCTTGCAGGTGGCAGGCATAATATTATGCAGTACAGACTAAGATTAGAGCAAGAAGCAGGAAGTATTTCCAAGCTGGCCCACAAATCTGTGTTCTGACCCGCACAGCCGACACTACAGGTTTACCTACTACTATGGTGAAGAACTGTGGCACAACCTGGACTTTTCCTTGCTGGAATCGGTGGAAAGCTGATTTATGCGAACATTAGTGAGTGTCTCTATAAGCACGCCCTTGCTACTTCTTAGTCTTGATCTTGAGTTGAGATCTCTCTCCGATAAAATTTACCTTCATTCCATCCTCTTTTGGAGAAGGATCTGGGCCACCCCAGAGCTCCAATCATATCAAGATGTTTTACAAGAAATAATCAGGCTGCTGGGCTCTAGTAACATACCCTGGATTAACAACCTTGGGAGATATTAGGTTACTTTTACTGTGGAGTGCCCCGAGACAGGCTAGGTCATTTCCCAAAAGTCACAATAAATTTGCATATTGGTACCACTGTGAGTCCTTAATATACTTCAAAGCCAAGCAGAGCTCTTTGACTGATGCTTCTCACTTGGTTAAAGGCTCATTTATTAGAGAAGATTTTATGCATGAGATTGAATCCCCTTAAGCAAGGAGCTTGTTCCTGTTATTTCGCTATGGAACCTTGCCTCTCTGTACTTTTAGCAACCAAATGGCCAGATCCCCTATGTTGACTAACAGCTGTGACCAGCAAGTGGGTCTTCAAAGGAGACTTCAGGACATGTATGTTTTTTCTGTCCAGCATACCTAATTAGCCGGCGGTGTTAGACTCCACCACTTTGTCAGTGATTGGGGAATAGGGAACACATGTTTGCCCTAATGATATTAAAACAGACCTTAGTAAACCACTGATTTTTTTCACTCTTCTGCTATCTGTTGGCTATGAGGAAAACTAGGGGCAAATTCAGTGTCTCTAACGGTTAAATATCTGGTGCTATTGTGTTAGTGTGTGGAAATGCAACTAAATGTGCATATTAATATTGTATTTTTTATCTTAAGTCCTATTTCTCTCTACAATATAGTCTTAATCCTGTTTTTAAATATATTTGCTTTTAATGTATGTATTTTTTTAATCTTGATTACTATTTTACTTATGTGCTTTTGTTGCCTAAAGCTGAAATAAAGGTTTACGAACTAACGAAATGGTAAAAGTGACGATGAACAATACAATAAAAAATCAAAATCACAAAAAAATGAATGTCAAAAAAGTGACATTAAAAACAATGAGAAACCGGTCAAAAAATTAAAATGTCTCAAAAGAAACGTTTAGTAGCACCACGGGCCTAAAATAACTACGCAAACGTGAAAAAATAAATAAAATCCATGCTAACAGTGTTACAAAGATACCAATGGCACTGAATGTTATTGACAATATTCCCAATTGCAAGAATATTTACATTTTATTTCCTTGAAGAACAGAACAGTAAAGAGTGAAAAATAATGCAAAGGTTTTGAAGTGATATCCATACAGTTGATTTGGAGCTAGACAACCAGGAAAGCTGATTTTGAGGATACATGCTTAGCTCAAACACTCTAAAGGTGATGGGAAGAATGCATGCAATTTGTCTAACCATCAGCAATTGCTCTAGATAGCATTCCAACCCATCGCCTTTTTGCACACCATGCCACCTCAGATTAGACACGCCATATGCAAACCAGCCTTGGTCCTTATCTGATATGAACAGTCCAACCTGAGCTGCCAAGTCAGGTCCTCTCTAAACCAACACACAAGAAACCAAGACAGGTTTAAGCATGATTGAGTTTCATTAGTGTTGTGCAGCTTGGTTCCAGTTGAACAGTGAGCAAGAGACTCACATCTGTGTGCACTCTTGGCCACTTAGGGTGTTACATCAAACACACAAAAGGTGATTGGGTGAATGTTTGCAATATTTCTAACCATTGGCAATTGCTTGGGGTAGCATTCCAACACATTGTACACTTGTTCACTGTAACAGCTCAGAGCAGACCCAGCAATGTCATATGAAAATCAGCCTTGTTTCTGCATCAATAGAAACAGTCCAGCCAAAACTGCCAAGCCACGCCCTCTCCGAACCAAAATTCAAGCAACCCCTAACCAGTTTTTACATGATTGTATCTTTTTCAGCCTGGTACAGTTTGGTTCCAGTGGCATAGTAAACAAGGGGCCCAAATCTGGGAATAAACGTGGACTCTTAGGGTGTCACAGAAACATATAACAGGTGTGTCTTTGATGATGCCCTATGGGGGCAAGGTTATGGCTGGGTGTGGGTCCTCCATTCACTGTGCCACCACTTGCAGGATGCATTCAACTGAAGACACCCAACTAGTGCAAAACCTTACTCATCCCTGAAACCTTAAAAACTCTGGTAAAATGATTATCGTTACCTATTGTTGTACCTGAAAAACCTTAAAACCCATACTATCCCTTACCCTATCCTGAACAATTAAAATCCCTTATTACCCATCCCATTACCCCTCCCTGGCCTTACAGCTCCCTTTAAACCCTTACTACGCAGTATCCTTACCTAGACCTAAAAAACTCCTTTAAATCCCTTACCACTCTAACACATTACCCATCCCATAACCTTTAAATCCCACTTTTTTAATGGCAAAATAATTATGTTATTAACAAAAAATATTAACTCATGTCATAAAGTACAGTATGGTAAAGTACCAAAGCTACTGGTGTGGTATTGGTAATTTCTTGTGTGGTAAATCCATGTGAGGTAACGTCCTGCAGGGTAAAGACACTATACAGACTGAAGCTATTCTAGGTAGTGGCACACTTCTTCTTCCTTTTTATTTTGTTAACAAAGGATATAGAACTTGCTGAGTATGCTTGAAAATTGCCTAGAATAGCACCTGTATACCTTAGTGGAGGAACACAATCATGTAACTATTTCTGCTTCGGAAGTCTGTGATAAGCTTCTTGTTCCTCTACGTTATATCCTGGTCCTAATAAAAAGGCAGGTCACGTTTCACAGAGCCTTTCTAGACAACTGTAGTTTTTTAGCCTGGATATGAACATGGGTGAAACATTGATGTGTTGTATAAGCACTATTCACAAAGCTGGATGGTGCACATGTCGAAGCAAGCTATATGTGAGAAGAGTTTGTATTTTTGTACAATAACGTTAAATATCATGGTGTTCCAGTGACTTTGCATGTGAAAGTGACATACAGGAACATGTTCTGGACTGAGTGAGAATTTGCAGTCAAGGATGTTTCTAACACTTAAGTCTAAATGCTAACATGCATATCGATTGCCTAGGCATAAGATCTGCTGTAATATTTACGTTTACTTTTAGTCTTCAAATCAAAAACAAGTAATACAAGAACAACACAACAAAAGAGAGGATCTGTCATGCCTCATTCTTTTTATGTGTTATTTTTAAAATAGATACATTGAATTTACACCAAGAGGGTCTTTTTAAAATTTGGTGAATGGATTAGCTCTTGACGGCAATTCTGCATGCCTCATCACCAGTGCATTTTATCCTAGTGCGCTTGTATTAACGAGGACAGGATATCTGTTATGTTTTGGACATAGAACCCATCTGCCACACCCTAAATCAGGTCATAAGGTACTTCTAATAAGGTAGACAGGAAAGCCGTCACATTGTGACGGAGGCATGCATCCACCAAACTCTAAATCAGGCCCAGAATGTTTGTGAATGATCCAAACCTCAGCAGCTAGTTCTACATATATTAATACAAACATTGTTTTATCTATTTCACATTCTCTATTACAATTTTATACATAGCAGGCTCCTCTACCTTCTGTCATAACAGGATTTTTACTCCCACACTATCATAGAAAAATGTTGGACGCACATTTAACTGTATTTCGATTTTGGATTGCTAATGCAAGAAATAGCAGTACTAAGAACCAAGGGGCATATTATCAAGGACAGGCGATACATTATCGCCGCTTTTATATATGTGAAACATATTTAAACTTTACAGACACATACAATCACTGGATGTTGTGATCAGTGATGTCATCAGTGATGTCATTTGAGATGTCATCAGTGATGTCATCAGTGATGTCACTGACCATGTCATGAATGATGTAATATGTGACATCATCAGCAGTGGATTGCGGGTGCGCGATATATAGTTAGCGCTTCTAACTATATATGGAATTTCAATGGTTTTATGCGAGTAAAATAAGGTTTTGTAAATGCTAATTCCTAACTATATATGGCCTAAAACCAATGGTTTTTTCATTGAATTTTCAAGGTTTTCTAAATGCAAATTCCTAACTATATATCCACTATAACCTATGGTTTTTTCTGTGAATTTCATTGGTTTTTTAATAGCAAATATGAAAAGCTTTAAAATGTCAAGTACGTGATAGATAAAAACATTTTCGTATTTATGCACGCTGATGTGCTTTGAACGCTGCACCCCCCCCCCTCCCCTCTTTTGTCTTAGTAGTACTCTCTCTTTGCAGATACTGAAGGGTAGTTAACGCAGGCCTTTACCACCGTTGTAATCCGTCGTGCCTGCTTGTCTCTCCATTTGATTGATTGTTGTCCAAGCATTTACTGTTTTAGAATTGGTTCTCTTTGGATCATTCTCTATTTACAAACAAGCACAAAGTCGCAATACTCTGCAGATAGTGAAAAATCGTGTAAAAAAATAAAAGTAATCGAGCAAAATCAGTAGGCCACTAATTGGATCTCTTTTTGACCTTGCTAAAATAGAAATATTAGGAACAACCCTTCATGAGAAATACGAAAATAGTGAGATGAACTGAGCTCCACACCATGAGGGCTGCAAGACAGCTCGGCTCCATCACCCATCCCGCACAAAATAACGACAAACCCTATGCAAATATTAAAAATATAGACAACACGCCAGCAAAGAAACAGGGTAAAACATTTTATTAAAAAACTATTTACATAACGTTGGTTTATAAGATGATGTCAGTAGTGGACCGATGTGTGAATAGATCGAAAACAGCACAAGGCTCCAAGATCCGGATGGCAAGCTCCTGGATGTTGGGTGCCATAGTTTAGAGTTCTGAATTTCAGCCTTTTTCAATGCCTGTGCTTTGTTGAATCAAAATGGCGGCTTGACACAAAGCTGACTCAAGCGTTGCTACTGATGCTATGCAGACCAAAACTGGTTTTCAGTTTGTACATTTTTCTAGATTTTTCAATCCAAGTTTGGTTGACTTTGTAGAACGATGGCTTCAGATTTTCAACATACGGTGTGGTGGCGCTGACTGGGAGGGGGCGCTTCGCTCCTGCCCCCTCCCCAAGTAAGATTTTCATACGTGAAAGTACGTTAATGGTTTTGGTCCCTGAGATGCTTCGATGTCACTACCATTCTCAAATAGCATAAGTTCTGGATGTTGGGTGCCATAGTTAAGAGTTCTGAGCAGTGCTTGTAACACTGTCTGAAGCTTATTTCCACCTACTGCAGCTTCACTATTCTCAAAGTAAGTGAGTGTCGTTTGTGGACCTGACTGCATTAGAAAACAATGTGATATGTTACCTTCCTAAACAGCTTGACGGAGGCCCCTGAGGGGCGGTGTGATGGCCATGGACTCGGAGAAGACGCTTGGCTCCGACACCCTCCCCAAGTCTTATAGCACTGGTGTAGCCTGAGATCGCCCCCGACATAGGCGGCCGGCTCCCGGGGTCCGGCGGAACTTTTTGCCTTTTGATGACTCTTCAATTCTGGACCTTGTCCCACAATCCGTTTGACCTGAAGACAAGCTGTAGTGGGGCGCCCCTTTATCGTTTTAGTTGCCATTCCGCCCGCTTTTGCTACACTGTGCCTCTTCCGCCATTCAGCTGTTTACCGCCCGCTCTTGCGACTACAGCGTCTCGCTCACCATGTAGTTGAGATGCGCCCGCTCTTGCGCTGCAGCGATAGGCGGCTGCCACAGGACTCTCAAAATGGCGGCCGGCTCTTCGGTTTTGGGCCTGGTCCACTAAAATGGCCCTGGGACACCTTGGAACTCGGACGCTTGTCTGCTAGGGCTTGGGTCCCATTCTCGAAAAGCGTCCCCTCAGCCGTGAAGATTCTACAAAAGTCTTGGGGGCCTCCGACTCCCGCAGGCTTCTGGTGGGGAGCGGCTGCCATGATTGCTCGTGGAATGGCCACGACGGAGCTACGAGATGGTAGTGGTCTCATGCTGATGCCAGCTTTAGTCTGAAACATCCAGAAACACTATAGACTACCAATTCGATCAGTTCCGGTAGCGCCCCAACATGACCCGGAAGAGAAGAACTTGCCCTCCCCTCTTTGACTGATGGTTCTTGTTGCCTGTCCCCTCTGTTGTCATTTAACAGAACTTTTTGGACTGCTGAAAGGGGTTGTGTTCTGAATGCTGGTTGGTGGAGACATTTAGACTATATTGTTGACCTACGTTGTCGCGTAATGCGTTTTATGACACGCCGCGTTAGCGCACCCGGAAGTGATCCGAGGCGCGGCGCGCAGCGCGTAACGAAAGCATAACAGGTCATGTGACTTGTTAATAAAACTTTTCATTGGTTCATTTTACTTTTGTTAATTTAATGATGAAAAGCTTGGTCATATGACCTAAAAATTACGCTTTTTATTATTTTCGAACAATATTTTTTTTTCAAACACATGTTATAATATTCCAGGCTAATGTACTTTCCCGGAAAATTTACAACTGTCTTGCAAGTAAAATATATTCCTTTTTCGAGAAAAAGGGCGTTTCTTCCTTCCATGACGGAGCCGTTGAGTAAAAGAGATTCGGCCTGCTGTCTTAGTCGCCGATACGCCTGATTATCAGATTCTTATCGATCACTTTATGTTGCAGACATGAAAAACACAACTGCCCTTGACCATTTATCTTTACTGCGTTCCTACATATTATACCTTTTATCCGTCGTGTAATTGGACTGCTTTATTTCACTTGCCTTTTACTGATTCGAAAACAGTCACTAAAAGTAAAAACTTTACAAATGTAAATACTACTACCGTGTTTTGTTTTAAAAACCTTTATTGTGAAAATGTCAGTATACAAATACGGGCCTATAACCACGTGGGCCGGCCACGGAGCAAACTGAAATCGTATATGATGAGGAGACATTTACATTGTAGAAGAACGTAACGAGCGGGCCATTAGGTGACAAGAACAAAGGTGTCTAACAGTTGCGGAATCGGTGGACGTACATTTTGTAATTAAAATACGACAGGGCCACTTACAATAACATTTTCTAGATATACATTTGCGGGCAAGGAGTTACGAGTCCCATTTATACCGGCGCCATTTTGGGCGAGGCCGGGCAGGTCCAAGATATAGTCAAAATGTCTCCACCAACCATCGGCCAGACCAGAACCCCTTTCGGCCCTTTATGCTACAAGATGGTGTCTTCCATTCAGAAAATATTGGTGGCAGCATTTTGAAAGGAAACAGAAACAGCCGTTCTCCTAGTGAGTTTCACATTGTTACATTTAGGAAGAATGTTGAAGAGTAGTATGTGGAAAATCTGAAGCCATTTTTCTACAAACTCTCAATCAGACTTGGATGGAAAAAAAAACCTGAAGAATGTACAAACTGAAAACCAATTTTTGTCTGTATAGCACCAACAGTAACGCTTGAGTCAGCTTTGTGTCAAGCCGCCATTTTCATTCAATCAATAGCGTCCCCCTGCACACATTCAGGGACCTGGTCGTGTCTTCAGATGAAACGCATTGTAGGAAAGGAAGCAGAAAGGAAAAGGAAAAAAGTTCCGCCGGACCTAGTGAAGCTGCAGCAGGTGCAAATAAGCTTCAGACAGTCTTCAACTTACTCTGATTCTTATAATAAACTTCAGATAGTCTTACAAGCACTGCTCAGAACTCTCAACTGAGGCACTCAACATCCAGGACTTGCCATTCGGATCTTGGTGCCTTGTGCTGGTTCCGACCTATTCACACATCGGTCCACTACTGACATCACCTCATAAGCCAACGGGGCACCCCACGCCGACTTTCGGCGCAGCATTGTAGGATGGCCACACCAGTGCGGCAACTTGCTGGACACAACATCGGGCCATCCAGATCTCGGCGCGTTCGACTCACTGTACCGCAACAGTGACCGCAACTCAGCTGGACACGCCGTCTTTCGGCGCAGCATTGTAGGATGGCCACACCAGTGCGGCAATTTGCTGGACACCACCTCGGTGCCATCCGGATCTCGGCGCGTTCGAGTCACTGTACCGCAACAGTGACCGCAATTCAGCTGGACACGCCGTCTTTTGGCGCAGCATTGTAGGATGGCCACACCAGTGCGGCAATTTGCTGGACACCACCTCGGTGCCATCCGGATCTCGGCGCGTTCGAGTCACTGTACCGCAACAGTGACCGCAATTCAGCTGGACACGCCGTCTTTCGGCGCAGCATTGTAGGATGGCCACACCAGTGCGGCAATTTGCTGGACACCACCTCGGTGCCATCCGGATCTCGGCGCGTTCGAGTCACTGTACCGCAACAGTGACCGCAACTCAGCTGGACACGCCCTCTTTCGGCGCAGCATTGTAGGATGGCCACACCAGTGCGGCAATTTGCTGGACACCACCTCGGTGCCATCCGGATCTCGGCGCGTTGTGCTGCCTTCGGCCTATTCGCACATCGGTCCGCTACTGACGCCGCCTCACGTGCCAACGGATTTTCTACGCTTTTTGTAGCCCTATGCCGCATAACAGGTCATGTGACTTGTTTATAAAACTTTTCATTGGTTCATTTTACTTTTGGTTTCCTAAAGATGGAAGGCTTGGTCATATGACCTAAAAATAACACTTTTCATTGGTTTAGAACATTTTTTTTTCCCAAACGATGAAAGCCCCACCTTGTTTCTGGATCATTCAGACTGAAGCTGGCGTCAGCATGAGAGCACCACCATCTCGTGGCTCCGTCGTGGTCATTCCGCGAGCAATCATGGCAGCCGCTCCCCACCGGTAGCCTGCGGGAGTCGGGGGCCCCCAAGACTTTTATACAATCTTCACGGCTGAGGGGACGCTTTTCGAGAATGGAGCCCAAGCCCTAGCAGGCAAGCGTCCGAGTTCCAAAGTGTCCCAGGACCATTTCAGTGGACCAGGCCTAAAACCGAGGAGCTGTCCGCCATTTTAAGAGCCATGTGGCAGCCGCCTATCGCTGCACTGCAAGAGTGGGAGCAACTCAACAACATGGTGAGCGAGACGCTGTGGCCGCAAGAGCGAGCGCAACTCAGCTAGATGGCCGCCACCTGGGGAGGCCCGTTCACGCCGGCTCCCCCACGCCCCCCCCCCGGGCCGCCGCACGCCAATTTTCGGAGCAGCATTGTAGGATACCAAAACCAGTGCGGCAGTTTACTGGACATCACCTGGGTGCCTGTCGTACATGTTGTGTAAGCCATGTGACACTGGACACAGACCACTACTGACGAGGCCTCCCCCCGCACCACCCGGGACGCCCCACGCTGTTTTTCTGTGCTGCATTGTAGGATCCCTAAACCAGTGCGGCACCCAGGCGACATCACCTGGGTGCCGTCCAGAACTCTGCACGTTGTGCTGCCTTGGGACTATTCGCACAATAGACCGCTACTGACGAGGCTTCCCCCCGCCCCACCCGGGACGCCCCACGCCAATTTTCGGAGCAGCATTGTAGGATCCCTAAACCAGTGCGGCACCCAGGCGACATCACCTGGGTGCCGTCCAGAACTCTGCACGTTGTGCTGCCTTGGGACTATTCGCACAAAAGACAGCTTCTAACCATTGTTGCTTTTTGTGTTGAGAAATGTTTAAATGTTTTTAGTTTTTGTTCCGTTCGTTAAAGTTAGTTGTTAATAAAGTTTTATAACCTTACTTTGTTGGAGTGTTATCTATTTTTTTTAAAACGGGTGAATGGGGCCTTGAATCGGGTTATTGTCATGTGTGGGCTTTGGAAGTGTGCTGCTGCAGGATCGGACATTTCAAACTCAAATGCACGTTCTTTTTCTTACCTTTCCGAAGCATGGAGCGCAATAGCAGGCAGAGAAAGGGTGATGCACGTGTTGAACACTACCTGACCTGGCAACTTGCTGGCAGTGCCCCCCCGCCCGCTCCTGAAAGAGGGCACACACACACCGCCGCCCCGAGTACTTCACAAATCTTTAAAAGACCATGCACTTGTTCATGAGGCTTAAATGGTTTATCACCTCTTCTAGAACCCCTGCATCGACCCTCTGACGTTTCATGGAAAAATTACCATGTAACACAATACCAAGCCCTGTCAGCTGAAACCCCCAAGGAATCGTGGGGCATATTATCAAGGGGGTTTATCTCCGCTTTTTTGGCTTTAAAAGCCATGAAAGCGGAGATAAAATTATTTCCCTATTACCAAGCTGTCGCTAACACCAGTTAGTGACAGCTAAAAGGAGATAGCGACCATCTTGGGCCCCGCTTTGCATGTCAGTGATACTTATCACTAATGACATGCAAAGTGGCGTGCCAAGATGTTAGCGACTGGAAACAGTCCCTAACATCGCTACCTTCTATTACCAACTTTTGGAGATATTCGCGCTAAGCGCGAATATCTCCAAAATCTAACACCTGCCCTGAGCAGTTCTTAGCCATGTTATCCAATGGGAGGTGGATAACATGGCTAAGAGCATTAGATCGATAATACATGAATATCGCTGACTTTTCACCTGCCCTGAGCAGTTCTTAGCCATGTTATCCAATGGGAGGTGGATAACATGGCTAAGAGCATTTGCTCGATAATACATGAATATCGCTGACTTTTCTGCGATAATAGCAAGGTTTATCTGCGATAAAAATCGCCGATGTGCGGCGATAATTTTTGTCTCTAAACAAGTTAGAGACAAAAATTATCGCTAGTTGTTCGTAATATGCCCCCGGGTTTTTGCTTGCAGAAATCGGGAGGCGGGAGACTAGCACTGAAATCAGTACTCACACGCCTGAATCAGGAGGATTGGCATGTCTGAATTCTCTACAGCTGGGGCCATAAACTACATCCGCAGGGTTAGGTGATAGCCTGGGACCAGCCTGGCATCTAAAATGGCTGCCGTGCACGACAAAATTGTGGCATTCGAAAAAAGGCAAGATGGCGCAGCCGCTGGAAGAGATGTATCAACATATATCAGCCTCCTCAGCCACCCTCAGGAAACATAGGGGATTAGGATACGTCTCCCGCACCCCCTTATACCTAGTACTTTAATTAACGAAGCACAAAATGGCGAATTCCCGTTTCGCTACCAGTTTGCGGCCCAGTTCGCGGCCCGTGAAGCGCTTCTACCGTGAAAAATCATTTTTTTTTTATTTTCCCCACGGGACCCTTTAATAACCCCAACAACATTCCTAGGGGGTCAAGAGGGGGATACCTTGCCCCCTTTCATTAAATTCCCCCTTAGTTTTTCACCTTTTCTTCTCTCTCGATCCTACCGAGAGACAAGATGGCGGCCGCTCCGGACTGTCACGCAGCAAAAAAAAAAAAAAGCTCACGCACAGCCGCTGGAAGAGATGTATCAACATATATCAGCCTCCTCAGCCACCCTCAGGAAACATAGGGGATTAGGATACGTCTCCCGCACCCACTTATAACTAGTAATTTAATTAACGAAGCACAAAATGGCGAATTCCCGTTTCGCTACCAGTTCGCGGCCGCGCTTCTACCGTGAAAAATCATTTTCTTTTTTTATTTTCCCCACGGGACGCTTTAATAACCCCAACAACATTCCTAGGGGGTCAAGAGGGGGATACCTTGCCCCCTTTCATTAAATTCCCCTTTCGTTTTCCACCTCTTCTTCTCTCTCGATCCTACCGAGAGACAAGATGGCGTCCGCTCCGGACTGTTTAGAATGTTGACAGACACCGGAGAGCCAATCAGCTTTCTGCGCGCAAAGTTCCGATAAGCGAAAAGTAAGCGGACCGGAGCGCAGCCCGGAGCGCTGTTACAGATATATATCTTGATTTAAACGTTAATTTCTCAAAATCCACTGAAGCACATATATTGAGACCTAGCAAAGGCACATCGGGCTAACAGTCCCTACAATTTTGCCAAGTTTCGTGGAAATCCATTCAGCCGTATGGGCTAAAAGTGAGGCCAACCGCCCTATGGAAATTAACATGGGAAAAACGCGTTTTGGGACCCCCCTTTTTTCTCGGCCCCCCCTTGACGAACCCCCCCCAAATTTCCAGGAGCTGCTCAGAAACAAAATGTGCCATTTTCCTGAAAATTTCAGCCAATTCCGTCCACAACCGCCAAAGTTATTAGGCATAGAATTTTCAAAAGTTCCATAGAGAAAAAATCCTAACTATATATACCTACTGGCTATCGCCAGTAGGTAATATATATATATATATATATGTATATATATATATATATATATATATATATATATATATATATATATATATATATATATATATATATATATATATATATATATATATATATATATATATTCACTGAAAAAACCATAGGTTTTACACACGTTATAGTTAGGAAGTAGCATTTTAAAAAACCTATGAAATTCACTGAAAAAACCATAGGTTTGACACCAGTTATAGTTAGCTGGAAATTTTACTGACATAAAACCAATGAAATTCCACGTTATAGTTAGTTGGACTCACTATAACTTGCGCGTGTAATGCACTGCTGATGACATTACATATTACATCACTCATGACATGGTCAATGACATCACTTATGACATCACTGATGACAGACCTCCTTTAAGTGTAATGTAACCCTTAAAACACATATTGGAAAATAGAAATTAACATTTTCAAAAAAATGGAGATACCCATACCAGTTACAACAACCAATTCAGTAATTCCACCATCTATATACACATTCTCTCATTTACCAACAGTTCTATAAAGTCCCTCATACATATACTCACTCATCATATGTAGTGATACACCTATACATCCTGTAACACACCGACAATCATCCAAAAGTTACTCACACACATACTCACACATGCAAATAAACTATTGAACATCCATTTATTTGCATATAAAACTATACACACTCAACCACCCATACAGTCCTGCACATATGGTGTCTTCTAAACACATACAAAAAGAGAGTTAGTCATTCTTGCATCTATGTGATTAGTAATACCCCCATAAAACCATAGAAACACTCATACTGATACTAAAAAAACATCTAAGAACCCAAATACCTACACATGTAGGTACTCATCAATCCATACAACCAGTTATTCACCAAGTGAAACACTGATACATATAATCAAATATTTAAACATTACTCGCTAATATATGTATTCACTAAGGTACACTTAATAAGCCAGTTATCCAATCATTTCTTTTTGAAAAAAACATTCATTAAGACAATAATTTAAACATTTATTCTTCCCTCGACCTTTACATATACATATATAAAACATATTTATTTTTTAGAAAGACACACATTCACTGGATGGTGTCATAAGTGATGTCACTGACCATGTCATGAGTGATGTAATATGTAATGTCATCAGCAGTGCATTACACGCGCAAGTTATAGTGAGTCCAACTAACTATAACGTGGAATTTCATTGGTTTTATGTCAGTAAAATTTCCAGCTAACTATAACTGGTGTCAAACCTATGGTTTTTTCAGTGAATTTCATAGGTTTTTCAAATGCTACTTCCTAACTATAACGTGTGTAAAACCTATGGTTTTTTCAGTGAATTTCATAGTTTTTTTGAATGCTAGTTCCTAAGTATGTAATCACGTTCGTAACTACATAGTGTCACCGCCTACACGTCCTGAGAAGCGCATGTAAAGTCATGTGACTTGAAAACAAAACTTCCAATTGGTTATTAGTAGTTTCTGTTCTTGAATATACACGAAGCACTCCACCCACTTTCCTCACAATCTTTTCTACTCTCAAGAGACAACAACGTCGAGCACCTTCCGGAAGACTTTGCTGAAATGGCTGCCCTACCAGATTCATCTTCCGATTCTGAAGGAAATGAGCGACCACCGTTAAGAAGAAAAAAGGAATCTTTCATTTGGCAATTTTTCACTTATCCTGAAGAGCAAAAGAAAGTGAATGCGCCAAAAGTAACCTGCACGATATGCAATTCGGAGCTCTCAAGGGGAAATCCAAATAAAAAATATTCCTTTTCTGCACACACCATGCAGCGGCATGTTAAACAAAGGCATCCTGAACATTATGCAAAAGCATCGACAGGAGCCCTGGCCACGCTATTACCATCAGAGGTGGCCAGCACATCTTCTGGTGTACGACCTGTATCTCCATCGAGTGCTGAGATGGACTTGAGACCATATCTTGCGAAGGTGCATATGAAATGCAACAAGTGTGGAGAAATTCTTTTGTATGGCGAGCAGAGCCTCGTTCTTATTAAACTCAAAATTGACAGTCACAAATGCCCCAAGAAAAGATAAATTTCTTCACTTCATTTTCAAACTATTACATACTGAAAAATGTAGTCGCAACTTTAAGAAATCGAAAGCATTATAACACTTCTATCCCCCCAAAAAAAAAAAAAAAAAGTTCTTTTCAGAACTAACTCTTTCTACCAAAACGTGCTCCAAGAGCATATTATGAGATATTTTTTCGCCGCTTTATTTTAGTGCGAGACCGGGTGCGCGCACCCTCCTATCGCGTACAGGACCTGACACTTGCATGTGAAGTCATGTGACTTCTAAACAACACTTCTAATTGGTTCTTAGTAGTTTCTATTCTGGAATTTACACGCAGCACTCCACCCACTTCCATCACTTTCTTTTCTACTCTCAAGAGACAACAACGTCGAACATCTTCCCGAAGACTTCGGTACAATGGCTACCATTCCGCATTCATCTTCCGAATATGATGAAAATGAGCGACCACCTTTGACAAGAAAAACGGAGGCCACGCTATTACCATCAGAAGTAATCAGCACATCTTCCGGTGGACGACCTGTTTCTCCAACGAGTGCTAAAATGGACTTGAAACCATGTCTGGCGAAGGTGCACATAAAATGCAACAACTCTGGAGAACTTCTTGTATACGGAGAGCAAAGCTTTACTCTAATTAAACACAAAATTGAGAGTCATAAATGCTCCAAGAAAAGTTAAATTTCTTCACTTTATTTGGATAGTATGACATACTGAAAAATATCATAGCAACTTTAAGAAATCAAATGCATCAAAACACTTATTTCCCAAAAAAAAAAAAAAAGTTCTTTTCAGAACTAACTCTTTCCACCAAAACATGCTCGAAAAGCATATTATAAGATGTTTTTTCGCCGCTTTATTTTAGTGCGACACCGGGTGCGCGCACCCTCCTATCGCGTACAGGACCTGACACTCCCATGTGAAGTCATGTGACTTCTAAACAACACTTCTAACTGGTTCTTGGTAGTTTCTATTCTGCAATTTACACGCAGCACTCCACCCACTACCATCACTTTCTTTTCTACTCTCAAGAGACAACAACGTCGAACATCTTCCAGAAGACTTCGGTACAATGGCTACCGTTCCGCATTCATCTTCCGAATCTGATGAAAATGAGCGACCACCTTTGACAAGAAAAACGGAGGCCACGCTATTACCATCAGAAGTAATCAACACATCTTCCGGTGGACGACCTGTATCTCCATCGAGTGCTGAGATGGACTTGAGACCATATCTGGCGAACGTGCACATGAAATGCACGAACTGTGGAGAACTTCTTGTATACGGAGAGCAAAGCTTTACTCTAATTAAACAAATAATTGAGAGTCATAAATGCTCCAAGAAAAGTTAAATTTCTTCACTTTATTTGGATAGTATGACATACTGAAAAATGTCGTCGCAACTTTAAGAAATCAAAAGCATCATAACACTTGTTTCCAAAAAAAAAAAGTTCTTTTCAGAACTAACTCTTTGTACCAAAACAAGCTTGAAGAGCATATTAGCTGATATTTTCTCGCCGCTTTCTTATAGTGCGCGACTGGGTGCGCGCACCCACCTATCGCGTCGAGACACGCATGTGCAGTCATGTGACTTTAAAACAACACTTCCAATTGGTTCTTACTAGTTTCTATTCTGCAATTTACACGGAACACTCCACCCACTTCCCTAGAAAACCAGTTTATCGTAAAACTTTTAAAGCCTCCTCTTATGAAATATTCGACATCAATCACATAGCAGAGTACTAAATAGCACTATATACACTCCGTCCCTTAACTATAAGAGACTTATTGCTATGTAAAAGCAACTTTTGTTTTCCAAGATAATGTAAAATGCTGAGCCTATTACATAATTTTATTTCACATATATGTTACTAGTCTCCTTCGAGTACTAACACCGTAGAAAATACCACCAATAGCGGTGATATTTTTTACACCGAGAACGGGCGATTTCTATCGCTTACAGCCTTTACAATTATAAAGTTTTATTTCCTAAGTCTCTGATCTCCAACTGTGCAACGTAGGTCCCCTGTGTGTCGCAATAAGGTCCATAAACAAAAACTACAGAGCCAGCATTATAAACATACACAGAACCACAAAACGACAAGAGCCACCATGCTAATATATATCCTTAATATAATAAACCTCTGAGAATAAATACATATTTCCGTGGCAGCCCATAACACAAATGTGGCGTCCTCTGACTCTGCTCCATTACCAAACACCGTAACTCCCCGCCCCCCTCACTTTTCACTAAACTCGCACTCCACCCCAGCCGAACCCCCTATTACAAACCCCCAACCTACCCTCCCTGCCCAAACCCACCATGAACCTCAAACCGCCCCTAGAAAACTTATAAGACACAGGATTACTAAAACTCAAAGAATACGCAACAGGCACATAATGTAAATAGTACATAAAGGCACATATTTTTTCCAAAATACTATTTAAAAACATGTTCTATTTTTAATAAATCTATCATGCATCTGACCCTCTAGAACTGCTTTCAAAACGTGAACTATAAACCTCTACTTTTCATTTTCAAACCATACACTTTCTTCTGACCCTCTAGAACTGCTTTCAAAACATGAACTATAAACCTCTACTTTTCATTTTCAAACCATACACTTTCAATTACATTATTTTTTTTACACAATTCATGTAATGTTATAAACCTTTTCTAAAATACACCAGTCCGTATCATTTATAAGGATTTATTTTCAGTCTTCATCAGTGACACTTTCTTCACATATAATAGAAATCACTATAACTTTTTGTACGACAATGCTAACGCGGTAAAAATAACCCTTCATTTGCTTTCCTTTAAGAATGCACACTATGTACCCCACGCATGCGTTTCTTAATCTTTGTATTTGGCAGCGAATACCGACCTTGAATCGGAAGACATGAACTAGACCGCCATTGTCACATTTAAAACTGAACGTTGCATCTGGTCACACACATATCTTTCACTAAGCTAACATTCACAGAAAACAGCATTGATGTAAAAAAAAATTGACCTTGCTTTACAACTCCCTCAAATCACTCCCTTATTTTTTAACGCATCCTCCAGTTAAAAAAAAGCGACTTTTTTAATAACCACTAAGCAATATATAAGTGACTAGACTCTTAGAAAATGTATCAAGTCATTCTGCTTCTCTCCACTGCATAGCCGGCGACCTAATTCTGTGGAGTTGCTATACAACCAGCGGTGCTGCGCCGTTTCCTTTACCATCTTGGGAAATTCAAAATGGATGTCCCTCCTGCCTTCGCAAATGAGCCGGGCCACTTAGAACTATTTCGCCAGAGGATGCTTGACTACTACGGCATCTTACCACTCTCGACTTTGAATGCATCATATCGATTATCATTTCGATATTCGTATTTCACCTGTGTGCAGCCTGTATTTCATTGCCTGAGCTGTGATTTCACGTGGGCCCTGGATTTATGTCTCTGCAATTTGGTACCTCCTGAACCGAATTACAATCACCTCATGAATCCGTTACTTGATCATGAACAGCTTTGTTACAACAGAGGGTTTATGGCCTTTGCAGCGATACAAGGAGTTCTGGGTCAATGGAATATATTCGCAGCGGCGCAAGATTTCCTAACAGAGAGCTACATCGAAAACCCACCGAGCTGCCCAATGATGGTAAAAGACGCTCCAATAATGACAGATCATGAATGCTCCTTTGATCTTCTCAATTGGATGGCTGACATGTTTTCAGATGATAACAGTGATTTCATGTTAGAGGCACTTGCTGCATACTTTGCCTACACAATGGACGGTTAACTCTTTCCTAACAGCGAGCTACATCAAAAACCCACCGAGCTGCCCTCTGATGGTAAAAGAGGCTCCGATTATAACAGATCATCAGTACTGCTTTACTCTTTTCCATTGGATAGCTGACATAATTTCAAATGATAAAACTGATTTCCTGTTACAAGCAGAAACTACCTATTTTGCCTAAACAATGCTTCAATAACTCTCAAACAACCCATTGACGTCCTCATTTCCTTTTGGTTTTCTATATTCTTCACGTTATTTTCCATATTTTCTTTTGAAGAACAGACCTATTTGCTTTACTAACAGTGGACATTATGATTTCGTGTTGTTAGACAGCTGATTCATAAAGTAATGATGTATAACCACTTGCATTTTCATACATCGTTCCTAAACTGAAAGGCCACAAACCTTCTTCCATTTATTAAAATATAATATACTTCCTTATAAGACTGTACAATGTTTTTTTCCAACTATATTCATTTTTCTTCAACTATAGCGTTTGTATTCCATGTACTACTGACAATACCAATTACTGTGTTTTTTGCAATTTCTGTACTCAGATTACATAATGATTTGCCTTTAAAATAGTACATTTCTAAATAAACATTTCAAATATTCACGGTTTCTCTTTTAATCCATAATCTCAACTGAAATGATTTCATATTGAAAAACTATTCATGGGTTCCACATAACCTTAACTGTAGACACTGAGGACCTTATTTATGAAGACCTTCCGCCGCCGGGGCCTCATTTTTTAAAATGGGAAAAAGTAACGCACCGGTGGCGCAAGGCCTTCATAAATAAAGTCCTGAATGTTTTCTTTTCTTGAACTCACTTACTGATACTAGAACCTCCAAGCCAATTACGGCCCGTGAACTCTTTCTTAGTAGGTCGCGCACCGTAAAGACAGTTATACCACTGTTAACATTTTTTTTTTTACTGTTACTAGGCACCGACACAGTTCCGCTTTACTCAGAGTTAATCACTGCTCCCACACTTCTACAGACCAGACTCTATGTCGTATTTCTCTCCTTATCACCCTTTCATCTCCACAACAACAAACAGTTGTCCGCCAGCCACCAGAAAACAGACTCAGATGCAGAGGCACCAAAGAGTGAACCCATCACCAACTGCCATCTCCGACTGTTTCCATGGTTACACCTCATTCTGCACCTTGCTGAAGGCACAGGTCAAAAGTTCATCTCTCAACGTTCTACAGCTAACTAAGAACACTATTTTCCCTCCAGAAACACCTGCCAATCCACAACTCTGTTACATGTCTTGTTTTTTCACACCCAATAGTACTTTTCGTTTAACATAAATATTGACCTGTTCACTCTCCACTTGTTACAATCAACCAATCATTTTTATTTTTTTAACCACACCCAGCCTCTTCCTTTTTCTTTATTTAGAATTTCAACTTCTAACTACCATTCCACTTCCAGAACCGATCGGAGGACGACTACAAATCCCTTGAAAATGAAGGTCTGTCTAATAGGACACAGTTATATTCACTGGAGTGAAAAATATGCAGTAAGCAGACGAATTTGCAACCTCAGCTTACCAAATGTACACATAACATGGATTTCAAAAGAGGATTGAAATGTCACCAATTAATTCCATTGGTGAAAACTTTTATGCATCTCCCAGAACCAGACCTTATAATTGTGCACTGTGGTGGGAACGATCTAGGCACAATATCTGGGGTAGGTCTGGAAATGCTTCTAAAAGACACCTTTCGACAATTGATGACACTTTTTCCTCGATCTGCCTTGGTATATTCCAATATATGCCAAAGACAGAAATGGAATTGGTCCAATCACCATTGTGCACAATTTGAGAAAGCAAGGAGACATGTAAATAAATCTGTTTCTGCGTTCCTCAGAGATTATAGCATGGGTTCTATTTACCACAACAACTTGCGCTACCACATGCAACACGTCTATAGGAGAGACGGTGTTCATTTCACGAATGAGGGAAACAGAATCTTCCTCTGCAACATCAGGCTCTGCATCGGTACTTACTTATAAATGCAGAAAACACTCAATTAACACAAGGGCTCTTTTCAGAGCCACCTTATATCTAAGCACTCAAACTTCTGATTTACCTCCATTTTCACACTCTTGTAAATAGGTGTGCGCGACCGAGTGCGCGCACCCCGTATTTATTTTCGGAGAAAAATTATATCTTTTCGCGTTTAAGGGCCTTACTGCACACCCTGAGAAAACCTACGCAGGAAGACAATCTCTACCTTCTCCCCTTTCCATGTTTCAACGCTTTGAAATGAACAATATATTTACTCCCAGTGACAAAATGGCGGACAAAACTTCCTGATTTCCTTCGAATCGAACGTTAACAGACGTCACGCAGCCAAAAAAAATACCGCTCACGCGCAGCCGCTTGGGTGCGCGCACGTGTGCGCGCCTATAGATATATAATTGACTTTAACTTTAATTTTTTCAACAACTACTGAACGGATTTACACCATTCCAAAAAAAGCGTAATCTACGAACAAGACTCTACAGTTTTGGCAAATTTCTTATAAATTCATTCACCCGTTCGAACTGTAGCCGAGTCTAAAGGTCCTATGGAAAATAACATGGAGAAAACACGTTTTGGGACCCCCCTTATATCTCAGCCCCCACTTGACCAATCCCCCCCAAACTTTCAGGGAAGAGTGCAGCGAACCTAGCCATCTTCTTTGAGAAATTCGCAAAGACTCATCCACCAGGGCCAAAGTTATTCCAAATAGAATGTTGAGGATTTCCTATGGAAAACAATCCTAACTATAACTACCTACTGGCGACCGCCAGTAGGTAATATATATATATATATATATATTCACTGAAAAAACCATAGGTTTCACACCAGTTATAGTTAGGAATTAGCATTTAAAAAACCTATTAAATTCACTGAAAAAACCATAGGTTTCACACCAGTTATAGTTAGCTGGAAATTTTACTGATATAAAACCATTGAAATTCCCACGTTATAGTTAGTCGGACTCACTATAACTTGCGCGTGCAATGCACTGCTGATGACATCACATATTACATCACTCATGACATGGTCAGTGACATCACTCATGACACCATCCTTGTGACATAGTGACAGACCTCCTTTCACTATAATGTAACCCTTGAGACACATATTCAAAAATAGAAACTGAAATTTTTTAAAAAATGGAGATACCTATATCAGTTACAACAAGCAATTCAGTAATTCCACTATCTATATACACATCCACTCATTCACCAACAGTTCTATATAGTCACTCATACATATACTCACTCATCATATGAAGTGATACACCTATACATCCTGTTACACACCGACATTCATCCAAAAGTTACTCACACACATATTCACACGTGCAAATAAACTATTGGACATCCATTTATTTGAATATAGAGTTATACACACACTTCCACCTTACTTCTATTTAAAATTACACATATTTATTCTCTTAAACAATCACTTATAGAAACACATACTTATTTAAACAGGAACTCTTACAATCTCTTACTCTCACATATACTCACTTATATACATCAATATTCATATATACTAGATTAAAACATATGTAGTTACTGATAAAGACACTAGTGAGACAGTCATTCACTCACTAACAAACACATATAGACACTCATCCACCCATACAGTCCTGTACATATGTTGTCTTCAAAACACATACAAACAAAGAGTCAGTCACTCATGCATCTATGTGCTAAGTAATACCCCCACCAAACCATATAGACACTCATACTGATACTAATAAAAATATCTAATAACCCATATACATACACATGAGTGGATGTGTATTAGATGGTGGTATTACTGAATTGGTTGTTGTAACTGGTATGGGTATATCCACTTTTTTGAAAATATTAGTTTCTATTTTTGAATATGTGTTTCATGGGTTACATTACACTGAAAGGAGGTCTGTCACTGTGTCACAAGGATGGTGTCATCAGTGATGTCATGAGTGATGTCACTGACCATGTCATGAGTGATGTAATATGTGATGTCATCAGCAGTGCATTGCACGCGCAAGTTATAGTGAGTCCGACTAACTATAACGTGGGAATTTCAATGGTTTTATATCAGTAAAATTTCCAGCTAACTATAACTGGTGTGAAACCTATGGTTTTTTCAGTGAATTTAATAGGTTTTTTAAATGCTAATTCCTAACTATAACTGGTGTGAAACCTATGGTTTTTTCAGTGAATTTCATAGGTTTTTTAAATGCTAATTCCTAACTATAACTGGTGTGAAACCTTTGGTTTTTTCAGTGAATTTCATAGGTTTTTTTAATGCTAATTCCTAACTTTTTATACAGACTCATACCTATGTGTTTTTTAGTGAATTGCTAAAGTATGTTTTTGTAAAAATGAACACTATAATGTATATTGAGATAATATTTTTAATTTAAAATATTTTTTTTTATATTTCGCTTTCGGTGCGCGCACCGGTGCGCGTACCGTCAGCGCACTAACAAAAAAAAAGAAAAAAAAATGAAGGAGGGACTGTGTAATAGATAGTAAGACAGATAAAAAGTGTAAAAGGAAGTAACTGAGAAAAGAAAAATGAATAAGGGAGCAAAAGAAAGAAGAAATAGGAAGAAGACTAAAGCAGAGGTTAAGGGAGATTGTAAATGGATGTTGAAAGTAAAAAGAAGGACAGTTAAGTATGGGAATGTCAGGTAGTGACGGAATCAGAGGAAAAGAATAGCAGTGATTGAGGGAAAGTAAATATCAGTGAATATAAGTAAAAAGGGGTGAAAGAGGGTACATGTAAGTGAATAAGGGTAACACATGGGGAGTAATAGAGACAAACAAGAGAGAGAGTAAAAGAAGGACTGTCACAAAGGGACTAAGTGAACCAGTAAAAAAGGTAAGTGAAGGAGTGTGCATAGGCAGAAGTACTGAAAGAAATTGAATGTGGTCGGAAGTAAACATGGAACAAAAGAATAAGTGAGGGAAGCAAAGTAAGGAAATAGGGGTGCGGTAGGGTGACAGAAAAATAGTGAAAATAAAACAAAAGGTGATAACAAAAAAGATTTTGTAAACACACTTACCATATAATCAATGCAAACTTGTATCTATGAAAGATAAAAGAAAAAACACGTTATAATTTCTTAAAAATATATAATAAAATAGAAACAACAGTTCATGAGGTTTAAAAATCTACAAAAGTTTACTAAGAAATGATGCAATAGTGAAGGATACAAAAACAGAAAGAAAGTAATGTAGAAAGAGAAAAAAAAAGGAAAAAGAAATAGAAAGAGAACAAATTCCTAAAGGTAAATAAGATACTAAAAGAATGTAAGATATCAAATCAAAATCAGTAAAGATAAGAAAATAAAAGAAAAATGAGTGAAAAGGAGAGAAGTCTGATTGAGAAACTATAAATAAAAAAGAGGAATAGAAGATGATTGAGAGTGAGTGAAGTAAAGTAACAGAGTGAAGGGATGAAAGGAATGAAGTTAGTATAGAACGATGGATAAAACAGGAGTGAGAGAGTAAGTACACAGAAAGACAAAAGGAAGAACTAAGTGAACTACAGTACAATGGATGCGAAAGAAAAAAAAAGGAGAAAAAGAAAGAGAGGGTTAGGAAACTAAAGCAGTGGTACTGTGAGAATATGAAAAAGATAAAAAGTGGTGGAAGGAACAGAGGAAATGCAGACAGTTCCTATTAGATTAAGAAGTTGTGAATGAAGTGCACTAAAGAAACAGCGATGAAAAAAGAGTGTAAATTAGTAAAGAGAGGTAAATAAGGGTGAAAAAGAAAATGAGTATAAGACAATGTGAACACAATATAAATTACACAATGCAAACTACACAATAACTTCTACAATATGTTACATTATTTATTTTTGCTGTTCTCAGAATATATTGAATTTCACTTAAATTAGTGAGATCAAAGTCTTCATCATATAACAGCGGGAAAAAAAAAACACAATCTAAAAGATTGTGTTTAAAAAAACCCATTCAAACATACATCTCATATAAGTACACTAATCTTTGATTCACTTACTTTTCCGTGAGACCAAATTGCAGATAGTGAAGGTCCTTTTGGTGGAAAAAAGTCTGCTGTGCTCTATAACTTCCATTTCATCGACTTCCTATGAAAAAAGATCTAACAACATCATATGTTACACTTTCCTCACGGCCAATTTGTGTCAGATATATCAGTATTTTTTACTTTGAGATCCACTTAAAGTATCTACATGAGATTGCAGATAGTGAAGGTCCTTTTGGTGAAAAAAAGTCTGCTGTGCTCTATAACTTCGATTTCATCAACTTCTAACAACATCATATCTTACATTTTCCTCACGGCCAATTTGTGTCAGATATATCAGTATTTTTTACTTTGAGATCCACTTAAAGTATCTACATGAGATAAATAATTTCAAATATTAGATTAACTAACTAACTAACTAACTTTTATTAACTATTCCCGTCTTCAAAGGCCAATTCCCTTTACTAAAACTTTGGTTTTAAAAACACTAGATAAGAATTTGTAGAGTCATAAGGCAAACGTTGTTTATAAGTTAAATGAGAATCATTGCAGTAACTCCATCCATTTTCAGATTTTAAGTAGCATGTATAATGTCCTGAGGTGGTCGAAGATCCATCATGATAAATAATAGCTTCAGTTGTAAAGGTCCTTCCAGAAATTGATAACTGAGAAGCCACAAAATTTTTGATAGAAGTTGTCAATTTAGTTCCATCAGGTCTACATCGTTGGAAAACTAAAATAATATACTGCCCATACCTTTGTATAAATAATGTGGACAGCATTGTACAGTTACATTGGGTACACACCATATTATGATCTGCTGCTTTAACTAGATTTTTAAAAGACACTGATTTACAGTCTGGTAAAGTCAAATATATAAATCTTTCAGTGTCTATTGTAGTAGTACTTGATAAACTACAATTGTGGCAGTCATGCTGCCATTGATAAGAAAGACTGAAAAGATTATCTACATCTACACCTTCATCTTCCAAAACACCAAACATATACATTAAAAATTCCTGACAATCCTGCTGAATGTTCTGTGAAAATTTATCTTGACCAGAACACAAATCTAAAATATTTCGAATTTCTGTTACACTTTCTATTTGTGCTGTAACACTGCTACATTTCTGAAACACAGAATTCAATAAACCACACAATCTTTGATCCCGATTTTCAACAATCTGTTCTTGTAAACTTTTAAGAAAAAAAACAACATTAACCACTACATTAGCATAGCAGTTGACACCAGAACTGTTTTCAAACTGAAATCCAACAACATTTTCTCCACAATTCTTTTTCTTCCTGTTTTCAATTACAGTTTTCTCTACTTTTTGTCTTTTTGCAACTACCTCACTACAATTATCCTCATTTCTTCTTTTTCGGCCTACCACACGTTTTTCAAACAGAGGATATTGAGGCAAATGTGGAGCATACTCTCTTCTTAACCTATTGTATTCTTTAACACAATCTAGATCGGCAGAAATCTTTGTCTCATCACACGCAATCAAGTACAATCCTGATAAAGTTCTGACTCGAGATAATGCCACATATGCCATACCCTCTTTAAACACAGATCTTCCAATGTTCACCAATGCACTATCTACACTTAAACCTTGAGATTTATGAATTGTCACTGCATACGCCAAACAAACAGGAAACTGTTTTCGGCGAACATATAAGTCTTTTACAAGTAAAAATCTAGCAGAACAACGACTTATTTGTTGTACTTGTTCAATGCCATCAAATTTTATTTTTAAAAATTCAATTCCATCTCTATTTCTGTAATTCACAAAATCAACAACATAACCCATTGCTCCATTTACCAGACCGCTTTCAACATTTAAATTCCTTCTCAAAATGATACGACAATTTAAACACACATTCAGAGTCTTTTCAAAACCAGCTGTTTTTGAAATACTTTTCTCCAATGAATGCAATTTAGTTTTCAAATTTTCTGACAAAACAATTGTTGCACCCATATGCTCTATTTTATCTATTGCTTCCAGTTTCACAATCTCTTCATTTTCTAAGTCTAACATTTTTTGATTGAAGATGGAACATTCTTGCAGAGTTGGCATCAAACATATCCCAGATTTCTTCTCAGTCATTTTTTTAAAAATATTCTCTGGAAGAATGTTTTCATTTGCATACAAATTTGAAATTAATCGACTATGCAAAGCTTTTTTCCCTTTCTCAGTCATTTTTCCAATTCTTACATCTTGTAGAATATTTTTATAATCTTCATCCTTGGCCTGTCGCATATTTTGAAGCAGTTCAGCATATTTAAAATTTAGCCATATATTAACATTTCCAATGCTTCCAAGGGACTTCCTGGTATCTTCATGCGTGAGCATTTTAAACACTGGTTGTCCTTTTACTGGAGTCAACTGCAATAGATCTCCAAAAACAATAATGTGTTTTCCTCCAAATAACACATCATAGTCTGTTTTAAGAATTTCTTGCATTCTCAAATGCACAAAAGCAAGCATTAGATTTGAGACCATGCTTACTTCATCTATGATAAGAAGTTTCATTTTCTTCAAGACTCTTGAAACTTCAGAACACGCATCTCCAGATAGCTTGTTGTAATGCAATTTATTATCATGTTCAACTGGCAGCATCAATAAACGATGTAGAGTAATCCCTTTAATGTTATGTGCTGCCAGACCAGTTGGAGCAGTTACAACACAAGACAGTGGTGAATCAGTCCTTTTCTGCAGATAACTTGCAACGGCTTTAATTAGAAAACTTTTTCCTGTCCCCGCTTCTCCACTTACATACAGTCGGACAGGGTCAAATAATATACATGAGCACTCTTTTTTCTCATGTCTGAATCCATGTTCAATCTGCTCTGTGACTTCATCATATATCTTTTTCTGCTCAATGTTTAGTTGCGTTACCAAATCTTCTAAGTTAACTCCATCCTCTTGAGCTTGTTCCATAGCTCTTTCCACCTCATCCATGGCAGTGGCAGCTTCATTTTGGATAATTGGTCCTCCTAGTGGATCCTGGCTCAATGAAGTAGAACTCTGACTATCTTGAGAACTGTTTCTAGCTATCTCTTCAGCAATTGTGGTTTCTTGCTCCATTTCTTCATTCAACATTTGCAGATAATTTAGAAAAATAGGACATTCTATGGTATCCTTAGTTGCATTAAAAGAGTCTTCATAACAGAGAAAATCTCCAAGTAGTTCCTCTTCTGTACGCCATGGCTTAAAGAGTTGCAAAAGAGCTAAATAGTAAAATTCTCTTTTGTCTGGAACTTCACAACTCAATTTTCGATGATTAATCAAATGGCCTTTTTTCTGCTTCACTAGACATCCTTCATAGCCAATGAGTGCATATTTTCCATTATTGATATCTTCTGTGATGTTCCTCTTATAACTGTAGTTTTGAAGAACTTCATACAAACATGTGTTCTCAAGGTGAGTACTTCTATTTGGATAGTATGTATCCAACATATTTGTCTTCAAAATATCTGTACTGTTTGGTTCTTTTTCCGCCAAATATTCAATTTCTTGTACAGATTTCAAAACTCGGTTTCGTGTTGCAGCAAGACCAAGACTCACCCAAATGATTGTTCTTGATTTGGCATAGAGACTTGCTGATGATAACCGATCAGAACATTCATATGCTCCAATTTCTCGATGCGACAACATCTTCAGACTGAAACTGTATAATTTCTTGCTTAGACTCTTTTCATGTGAAATGTCCTCCCACATTTCCTTCAGTTCTGTCTTTTCTTTTTTGGTGATGTAAGATGTCACATATCGAGCCACAGCAATAGAGTTGTCAGCAACGAACTGAATATCCATGTTAGCATTCCACATGGACAAAATCACTGGGTTGTAATCGTTGATGTACTTAGATTCTTCATTTCTTTTCAAATTATATGTGTTTTTGGGAGATTTTCTCGTCACAGTATGTCGTAGAGATGACATCAAATTATTTACTCTTCCTTTAGAAATCACTGGTCGAGGAAATGCAAAACGACATTTCGTGTAGTACTTTTCCTTGTTTTTAAATTTTCGACGACAGTACTTTCCACAACGATGAGATTGAAAACGTAAAACTTGTTGCCTTAAATTGTTTTCTTCAGTAGATTTTGGAACAGCACATGTTGAATACTCTTCAATGAAACTCATCACTGTTTCATCTGAATCTGATCCAAATTTGGGTGCATCTTTAATCCACAACAACATATGTATATGAGGAGCACCTCTCGCTTGATATTCCTTCCTCCAAAAGAAATCCAAAACCTCTCCAAGGGGAGGATTTTTTTTGTTGGTAATAAAAGACATCATAGCTTCAAATCTATGATTAAAATATCTGCAAACATTCACTGGATCTAAAGAACACAGTTCTCCTGGTGTTTTCAATTCTATATTTGGTATGTTTTCATTTGCCTCTCGTAGAAATTGAAGTAAATCGTCCCAGGCATACTCAGCACAGCTAAGAGTGAGGAACCATGTAGGAGTTCCTAAGTTTCTTAGCATACATTTCAATTCTCCATGACGACGAAACCAATACTCGTTGGTTCCACGTTGACATGCCATGAGATTGATTAGCTGAGATTCCAAAATACTGTCTTGCAGATTAACTTTCTCCATAAAGTCCCTTGCACATACATTTTGCAAATGAGGTCCACTTTTTAATATATGATTAACTGCATAAGAAAGCCCAGACAAATCACTTTCAAACAGTAGATGAAATAAATATGGAATGCATTGACGAAACCTTGGATCTTCTGCATATAATCTTAGAGTCCGGTATTCAGCTGCAGGAATTTGAACTGGTCGATCATCATATCGTCCACCACAACCTGTTGGAAATAATTGTGGAAAACAACGAGCTTCCAAACTTTCTTCCCATACACTAATGGGACTTCCTTTTGCTGCCTTCATTTGAAACAAGTCAATTGCATTTCCCATTACTTCTTTGGAATGCAAAGGATGAACAGTATAATGTTCATATATTTCTTCAGTTCTAGACACATCAACTTTTTCAATTTGACCAACTGAAGAATCACTATCTTCTTCTGTAGCTGTTTCCTCTACTCCAACACTTACATGTTTGTAGTACTCATTGTTTTTAACTAAATACAACGTTGCCTTCTTGACTTTTTTAACATCCACTAAATCTTGCCAAATTTTCTTACTCTTTGTTGGAACCCCATTAACTAGAATAACTAAAGGATCTTCTTCTACTCTTTCTACACCAATTGTATTAATATTTTTCTTTACATCTAGAGGCAAATAAACAACTCTTCCCTTTAATCCTCTCAGTAAATCTGATGGAGGCAATTTCCCTGTCTTAGGCTCCATGCGAACAATAGCCTGAAAAGGATGGACACATTGAATCAAAATAGATTCATAAGTATTTAGATCCATCAATTCAGAAGGAATATCTATCAACTGAAGATTATTATAAACTGCTCTTGCAGGCATTCTATTTTCATTTAATTTTTTCAAACAATAAGTGCAAATACGCTGATCCAAACTCAAATCAAAAGAATTCTCCACCAACAAATAACTTACAAAATCCTCCCATTCACTATTATTTTCCAATTCACTTTTTGCATATAAATCAACTAACCTAGTCTGAATTTTATAATGAGTCCGTCGACAACACACACAAGTTACATTAGGCCTCTCACTTGATTTCACCTTAAACTTGATAATTTCCTCATCAAACTTTTCAATACTTGAAATTTGTCCATTATCTTCTGCATTACCATCCATTACTATATCTATTTCTACACTGTCCTCTTTGTTCCCAAAATAACAAAACTCAATTTCTTCACAAATAGTCTTCACATCCACTTCAGATCCATCCAAATGAGCACTATTTAACTGTTTAAGTTTAAGTGCAGGACTTTTTGCATAATACAACTTCCTCACTAATTTCCTTACGTTATTATGATGCACTGCTAACATCCTAAAATGATGAAAAACACTCCGACAAACTTTTCTAGAAAGACATGCTAGTGAATGCCCTTGCAAACCTGTGCTTTCTCTCACTCTGCAAGGATCTAACTCTTGCAGGATCTTCATTTTTTGTTTGAGACTTTTTTTACTATATGTACGTAAGAAATTTCGAAGCAAATCAATTGATTCCTGTCGCACACTACAAATACTACTGCATTTCCATGTGTACACTGGACCCTTAGTACGTCTCCCTAAAACTTCATCAGCTAAGACCTCTTCTGCATCTCTAGATACAAGTTTCTCTTTTTCCATCACACAACTATCTTTCACCTCATATGCACGACCACTGGTGTCAACTGCATGCACCAAATCATTTTCCTGAAAGTAACTCTCCTCATTAAAAAAAGGCTCAGAACTTGAACTATGCATCCATTCACCAGAAAATACTTCACAAAAATTACTCCGATTAATAATTCTTTTCCATCTACTGTTCGATTTGAAAACATCCATTGCCTTATTAAGTATCCTAATTCTATTGATTATTAAAATAAATAATTTTTTCTTAACTTCAAAAGCCTGATCAACAATCTTTTCTACACTTTTCTTTTTCTTGTAAAAAGCAGCTTTTAGTTTACTTTTCTTTTCATTTTTTAGCAAATTTAAAACTACCCTATTGCGAAACATTCGCCTACGAATGTCCCTAAAAACATTTACCCTTCTATTGCTAACCATTCTCTTCTCTCCTGGTCCAATGGAAACATTTTTTGTGGGCTTCTCTTTCCTTTTTAGATTTGTTGACTTTTTCTGTATATTCACATTAGCAATTTCATTTTTTTTCCTACGACATATGTTGCGAAGAAAAGACTTAATTGGCTTACCAGAAGCTTTTCTGGTGTTTTTTGAAGTAGTTGTTGAAGAGGATTCCATAAACTCTGTTGTTGATGTTCTCCTTTTCCGTATGGTATTTTTGATATTTCTTTGCCTTGAAGGCATTTTTGCTTCCTTTTCAGAAGTTGATTTGAATCTGTTGTTCTGTTAAAAAAACACATGAAAGACCACTATTAGCAAACAACAAAGTAATGTTAAAAAGCAAACAATATAAACAATAAATTGCAACATATTTAAGTTTATACAATAGCAACTCATGGCTTTATTTTTAAAGGCCTTGCGCCACCAGTGCGTCACTTATTACCCATGTTTAAAGTCAAGCATCAGCTGCACATGGCATTCATAAATAAGGGCCAAATGCAAATACCAATCAATTGCACCCAAAAATCGATTTTTCAATAACATGTAAGAAACACTGCGCAAAACCTAAGTACAACCACTCAATATCATCAAACAAAGTCAGGGTCTGATTTATAAAGGCCTTGCGCCACCAGTGCGTCACTTATTACCCATGTTTAAAGTTTTGCATCGGCTGCACATGGCAATCATAAATAAGGGCCAAATACATATACCAATCAATTGCACCCAAAAATCGATTTTTGAATAACATGTAAGAAACACTGTGCAGAACCTATGTACAACCAATCAATATCATCAAACAAAGTCAGGGCCTTATTTATGAAAGCCTTGCGCCACCAGTGTGTCACTTATTACCCATGTTTAAAGTCATGCATCAGTTGCACATGGCAATCATAAATAAGGGCCAAATACATATACCAATCAATTGCACCCAAAAATCGATTTTTCAATAACATGTAAGAAACACGGCGCAGAACCTATGTACAACCAATCAATATCATCAAACAAAGTCAGGGCCTTATTTATGAAAGCCTTGCGCCACCAGTGCGTCACTTATTACCCATGTTTAAAGTCATGCATCAGCTGCACATGGCAATCATAAATAAGGGCCAAATACATATACCAATCAATTGCACCCAAAAATCGATTTTTCAATAACATGTAAGAAACACGGCGCAGAACCTAAGTACAACCACTCAATATCATCAAACAAAGTCAGGGCCTTATTTATGAAAGCCTTGCGCCACCAGTGGGTCACTTATTACCCATGTTTAAAATCATGCATCAGTTGCACATGGCAATCATAAATAAGGGCCAAATACATATACCAATCAATTGCACCCAAAAATCGATTTTTCAATAACATGTAAGAAACACGGCGCTGAACCTAAGTACAACCACTCAATATCATCAAACAAAGTCAGGGCCTTATTTATGAAAGCCTTGCGCCACCAGTGCGTCAATTATTACCCATGTTTAGAGTCATGCATCAGTTGCACATGGCAATCATAAATAAGGGCAAAATACATATACCAATCAATTGCACCCAAAAATCGATTTTTGAATAACATGTAAGAAACACTGCGCAGAACCTATGTACAACCAATCAATATCATCAAACAAAGTCAGGGCCTTATTTATGAAAGCCTTGCGCCACCAGTGCGTCACGTATTACCCATGTTTAAAGTCATGCATCAGCTGCACATGGCAATCATAAATTAGGGCAAAATACATATACCAATCAATTGCACCCAAAAATCGATTTTTGAATAACATGTAAGAAACACTGCGCAGAACCTATGTACAACCAATCAATATCATCAAACAAAGTCAGGGCCTTATTTATGAAAGCCTTGCGCCACCAGTGCGTCACTTATTACCCATGTTTAAAGTCATGCATCAGCTGCACATGGCAATCATAAATAAGGGCCAAATACATATACCAATCAATTGCACCCAAAAATCGATTTTTCAATAACATGTAAGAAACACTGCGCAAAACCTAAGTACAACCACTCAATATCATCAAACAAAGTCAGGGCCTTATTTATGAAAGCCTTGCGCCAACAGTGCGTCACGTATTACCCATGTTTAAAGTCATGCATCAGCTGCACATGGCAATCATAAATAAGGGCCAAATACATATACCAATCAATTGCACCCAAAAATCGATTTTTGAATAACATGTAAGAAACACTGCGCAGAACCTATGTACAACCAATCAATATCATCAAACAAAGTCAGGGCCTTATTTATGAAAGCCTTGCGCCACCAGTGCGTCACTTATTATCCATGTTTAAAGTCATGCATCAGCTGCACATGGCAATCATAAATAAGGGCCAAATACATATACCAATCAATTGCACCCAAAAATCGATTTTTGAATAACATGTAAGAAACACTGTGCAGAACCTATGTACAACCAATCAATATCATCAAACAAAGTCAGAGCCTTATTTATGAAAGCCTTGCGCCACCAGTGCGTCACTTATTACCCATGTTTAAAGTCATGCATCAGCTGCACATGGCAATCATAAATAAGGGCCAAATACATATACCAATCAATTGCACCCAAAAATCGATTTTTCAATAACATGTAAGAAACACGGCGCAGAACCTAAGTACAACCACTCAATATCATCAAACAAAGTCAGGGCCTTATTTATGAAAGCCTTGCGCCACCAGTGCGTCACTTATTACCCATGTTTAAAGTCATGCATCAGTTGCACATGGCAATCATAAATTAGGGCAAAATACATATACCAATCAATTGCACCCAAAAATCGATTTTTCAATAACATGTAAGAAACACGGCGCAGAACCTAAGTACAACCAATCAATATCATCAAACAAAGTCAGGGCCTTATTTATGAAAGCCTTGCGCCACCAGTGCGTCACTTATTACCCATGTTTAAAATCATGCATCAGTTTCACATGGCAATCATAAATAAGGGCCAAATACATATACCAATCAATTGCACCCAAAAATCGATTTTTGAATAACATGTAAGGAACACTGCACAGAACCTAAGTACAACCACTCAATATCATCAAACAAAGTCAGGCCTTATTTATGAAAGCCTTGCGCCACCAGTGCGTCACTTATTACCCATGTTTAAAGTCATGCATCAGCTGCACATGGCAATCATAAATAAGGGCCAAATACATATACCAATCAATTGCACCCAAAAATCGATTTTTGAATAACATGTAAGAAACACTGTGCAGAACCTATGTACAACCAATCAATATCATCAAACAAAGTCAGAGCCTTATTTATGAAAGCCTTGCGCCACCAGTGCGTCACTTATTACCCATGTTTAAAGTCATGCATCAGCTGCACATGGCAATCATAAATAAGGGCCAAATACATATACCAATCAATTGCACCCAAAAATCGATTTTTGAATAACATGTAAGAAACACTGCGCAGAACCTAAGTACAACCAATCAATATCATCAAACAAAGTCAGGGCCTTATTTATGAAAGCCTTGCGCCACCAGTGCGTCACTTATTACCCATGTTTAAAATCATGCATCAGTTTCACATGGCAATCATAAATAAGGGCCAAATACATATACCAATCAATTGCACCCAAAAATCGATTTTTGAATAACATGTAAGAAACACTGCGCAGAACCTAAGTACAACCAATCAATATCATCAAACAAAGTCAGGGCCTTATTTATGAAAGCCTTGCGCCACCAGTGCGTCACTTATTACCCATGTTTAAAATCATGCATCAGTTTCACATGGCAATCATAAATAAGGGCCAAATACATATACCAATCAATTGCACCCAAAAATCGATTTTTGAATAACATGTAAGGAACACTGCACAGAACCTAAGTACAACCACTCAATATCATCAAACAAAGTCAGGCCTTATTTATGAAAGCCTTGCGCCACCAGTGCGTCACTTATTACCCATGTTTAAAGTCATGCATCAGTTGCACATGGCAATCATAAATAAGGGCCAAATACATATACCAATCAATTGCACCCAAAAATCGATTTTTGAATAACATGTAAGGAACACTGCACAGAACCTAAGTACAACCACTCAATATCATCAAACAAAGTCAGGCCTTATTTATGAAAGCCTTGCGCCACCAGTGCGTCACGTATTACCCATGTTTAAAGTCATGCATCAGCTGCACATGGCAATCATAAATTAGGGCAAAATACATATACCAATCAATTGCACCCAAAAATCGATTTTTGAATAACATGTAAGGAACACTGCACAGAACCTAAGTACAACCACTCAATATCATCAAACAAAGTCAGGCCTTATTTATGAAAGCCTTGCGCCACCAGTGCGTCACTTATTACCCATGTTTAAAGTCATGCATCAGTTGCACATGGCAATCATAAATAAGGGCCAAATACATATACCAATCAATTGCACCCAAAAATCGATTTTTGAATAACATGTAAGAAACACTGCGCAAAACCTAAGTACAACCACTCAATATCATCAAACAAAGTCAGGGCCTTATTTATGAAAGCCTTGCGCCACCAGTGCGTCACTTATTACCCATGTTTAAAATCATGCATCAGTTTCACATGGCAATCATAAATAAGGGCCAAATACATATACCAATCAATTGCACCCAAAAATCGATTTTTGAATAACATGTAAGGAACACTGCACAGAACCTAAGTACAACCACTCAATATCATCAAACAAAGTCAGGCCTTATTTATGAAAGCCTTGCGCCACCAGTGCGTCACTTATTACCCATGTTTAAAGTCATGCATCAGTTGCACATGGCAATCATAAATAAGGGCCAAATACATATACCAATCAATTGCACCCAAAAATCGATTTTTGAATAACATGTAAGGAACACTGCACAGAACCTATGTACAACCAATCAATATCATCAAACAAAGTCAGAGCCTTATTTATGAAAGCCTTGCGCCACCAGTGCGTCACTTATTACCCATGTTTAAAGTCATGCATCAGCTGCACATGGCAATCATAAATAAGGGCCAAATACATATACCAATCAATTGCACCCAAAAATCGATTTTTGAATAACATGTAAGGAACACTGCACAGAACCTAAGTACAACCACTCAATATCATCAAACAAAGTCAGGCCTTATTTATGAAAGCCTTGCGCCACCAGTGCGTCACTTATTACCCATGTTTAAAGTCATGCATCAGTTGCACATGGCAATCATAAATTAGGGCAAAATACATATACTAATCAATTGCACCCAAAAATCGATTTTTCAATAACATGTAAGAAACACGGCGCAGAACCTAAGTACAACCAATCAATATCATCAAACAAAGTCAGGGCCTTATTTATGAAAGCCTTGCGCCACCAGTGGGTCACTTATTACCCATGTTTAAAATCATGCATCAGTTTCACATGGCAATCATAAATAAGGGCCAAATACATATACCAATCAATTGCACCCAAAAATCGATTTTTGAATAACATGTAAGGAACACTGCACAGAACCTAAGTACAACCACTCAATATCATCAAACAAAGTCAGGGCCTTATTTATGAAAGCCTTGCGCCACCAGTGCGTCACTTATTACCCATGTTTAAAGTCATGCATCAGCTGCACATGGCATTCATAAATAAGGGCCAAATACATATACCAATCAATTGCACCCAAAAATCGATTTTTCAATAACATGTAAGAAACACTGCACAGAACCTAACTACAACCACTCAATATCATCAAACAAAGTCAGGGCCTCATTTATAAAAGCCTGGCGCCACCAGTGCATCACTTATTACCCATGTTTAAAGTCATGCATCAACTGCACATGGCAATCATAAAAAAGGCCAAATAAAAATACCATTCATTTGCACCCAAAATCGATTTTTAAATAACATGTAAAAAACACTGCGCAGGACTTATATACTAACATACAATTTCACTTCTAAAACATAACTATCTGCTTCCAAATATTCTCCATAGAGAAAATAAATCTCTATCTAAATTAAATGAATCATTACTTACCTTTAGAAATGCTTTTGGAGATTGAAAACAGTGTCAGACACACACACCAATTTTTCTTTAGCAGAGGAGAAGGTGTGCTCTCAATACACTGAAACCAAGACTGGCATAGAAAATCTCTATCTTTGTACACATATGCCTTAATTCAACCAATGAAAACTCTTCCCTCACTATTTTCAAACCAACACCCATCCCCCTCTCAAACCTTTCTATCTGTTACCATAGCAACTCCCTCCTAACTGAACTGTAAGGTTCAAAAGTTTATCTTACAATGTTGCAAATTAACTCAGCAAGGATGTTTGACCTGTCAATACAGCAGCCTATACAGGGTATTTTTGCTTTTGGTGACTTTTTTTAAACCATTCAAATTGCTTCTTTCACACAACATAACCATACACCCTAACTTTCAGTTTTCAACTATCTGAATCCACCAATCATTGCTAGTGATTCAAGAGCACAGAAACTCCACAATTATTTTATGGTGAACTCCTACTGTTCCAACTGCCATTTCATTCCCACACTTCATCTGACTGGACCAGAACCTTCTCACATCATGTACTCTGTTTGGGTTATTGGACATAGCTACATCCACTGGGCTCAAAGGTATGCAGCTAGCAGAAATTTTCATAACCTTGATTTATCAAATGTGGAAATCAAGTGGATTGGCCACAGAGGATTAAAATGTCACCAATTGATACCATTGGTGAAAACCTTTTTGCATCTGCCAGAACCTGACCTTATAATTGTGCACTGTGGTGGAAACGATCTAGGCACATTAACTGGGGTAGGTCTGGAAATGCTATTAAAGGACACCTTTCATCAATTGATGATACTTTTTCCCCACACTGCCTTGGTATATTCCAATATATGCCAAAGACAGAAATGGAACTGGTCCAACCAATTTGGTCCACAATTTGAGAAAGCACGGAAACATGTAAATAAATCTGTTTCTGCTTACATGAGAGACTATGGAATGGGTTCATTATACAATAATAACTTGCGTTACAACATGCAAGACATCTACAGAGGAGATGGAGTGCACTTCTCAGATGAGGGGAATAGAATATTCCTCCTGAATTTAAGAATGTGTATTGGAACCTACTTGTAGGTACCTAAATCAACCACAGAACCCAAAAGCTCTTTTCAGAGCTACCCTAACTCTGATCATTCAAAGCGTTTATTTTTTTCTAACTTTTTTCACTATTTTTCACCAAAGTACGCTTTCCGGTACGCTTACAGGTGCGCGCACCAGGCGCTACCCCCGCGAAAAATTAAAGAATTTTTTTTTTTTTCACGTTTATGAGCCTCCTAAGCCCCCCTCAGAAAACCTAGAGGGTCAAGAAGTCTCTACAGTTCCCCCTTCTATCCATTCCGAACATTGTTTACCCTCCATCTTGTGTCTCGATTGTTCCGAAACACAAAATGGAGGACTCCCGTAACGCTGCCAGTGCGCGTACAGGAGCGCGCACCAGTAAGCGCTCGTTAAAAAAAGGTGGGAAAGTAATTTACGGAAAACCCAATGGAGACACTTTCATCAAATATAGAATACGCCCTACTACATAGCAGTCCCTACCATTTGCCCAAATTTGGTGAAATTCCATTGAGACATTTAGGCTACAGGCCTGTCTAAATATCCTGAGGTAAATTACATGACAAAAACACACTTGTAATGTTAGAATTTACAACCAATTAAAAAGTATCTCTCATTTTCTACGATTATTTCCTGACGTTTGATTGGTTAAGTACAACAATATATATAAAAGAAGAGAGGGAAACACAGCCATTTTGACTACTGCTTCCTGAAGTACACTTGAAAACAAATTTCACTGACAACTTCAACTAATTTCTCTAAGGTAACTTCTAATTATGGAAGTATATTGTACACGTTAAGTTTATTTCTTAAAAAATATTCTGTTAGTGATATGCTATCCCTCTTTAATAGTTAGAGATAGAGATAGACTTCTCTGTAATAGTTATGGATTGAGTTAGGCTTCTCTGGTATACTAGCTCTACTAATATAGTTAATTTGTATGCAATTTTCAGAAAGAAAATGGAAGGAGAAAATAAGGCAAATGATACTTCTATCAAAGTAAAGGTGGAAAAACCAGAAGATGAAAAAAAAGAAGTTGATTTCATGGATGACTCTTTGGATGAACAGTTTATAGAATGTTTGGAAGAAATTGAATCATGTACATATAATTATGAGGAAATTCCGGACAATATTATGTTAGAAATTTTATTAAATTATGAAAAAGAATCAGAGGAATAAATTTATCTTTAATAATTTCAATTGTTTCAGACAATATTCTTTTTTATATGTAATTCATGAAGTATTACCAAAAATGTTTAAAATATAAAGTGAGACTTATAGTATACTGTTCAACTATTTTTCTGTTACATAGTAAGTTTACTCATAGTTACTACCTTTCTCCCACTATATTATCTCATATGAATATTTTACACCTCATTTTCATAAGTGAACAGGACAGACTACTCATGATCCCCTAGAAATTCTCAGGGAGTGCTTAAAAGATCTGTTTCTCCTTTCCAGACAGACTATATTATGAATTCCATATACCACAAAAAATACAATAACAACATGCAAGATGTCTACAAAGAAGATGGTGAACATTAAATTTAAGTCTCTTCATTAGTACCTACATGTAGGTACTTACATAAAATAAAAAAATAAAAAAAAAAACAATTCATAAACATACAATTTTTGAAGTGATTATTTTTCCATAGTACCCTCCTCGATACGCTCCCCGGTGCGCGCACCAGGCGCTTCCCCCGCGAAAATCGAAAAAAAAAAAAAAAATTTTGAGGCCCCGCGGGGCCCTTTAATGGCCCCCATATCAAACCTAGGGGGTCAGGGGGGGTCTACCCTGCCCCCTTATGGTCAATTCCACCCTTTGTTTTTGCCACCTCTTATGACTAGATTTTACCGATAGACAAGATGGCGGCCGCTCCAGACTGTTTAGAATGTTTACAGACAACTGAGATCCAATCAGCTTCCTGCGCGCAAGTCGCGTGTCGCGCCTGGAGCGCTCACCGGTGCGCGTACAGGAGCGCTGCTCTAGATATATATATTTTTTTGAACCTAAATTACTCAAAATCCACTGGAGCACATATCTTGAGACATAGCAAAGGCACATCGGGCTACCAGTCCCTACAATTTTGCCAAGTTTGGTGGAAATCCATTCAGCCGTTCGAGCTAAAAGTGAAATCGACCGCCCTATGGAAATTAACATGGGGAAAACGCGTTTTGGGACCCCCCTTTTATCTCGGCCCCCGCTTGACGAATCCCCCCCAAACTTTCAGGGAAGGACCGGACCGCCATGAGACCATTTTCCTGAAAATTTCAGGCAGATTCGTCAACCGGCGCCAAAGTTATTCAAAATAGAATGTTGAGATTTAACATTGAAAATTATCCTAACTATAACTACCTACTGGCGACCGCCAGTAGGTAATATATATATATATATATATATATATATATATATATATATATATATATATATATATATATATATATATATATATATATATATATATATATATATATATATATATATATTCAATGAAAAAACCATTGGTTTTAGGCCATATATAGTTAGGGATTTGCATTTACAAAACCTTATTTTACTCGCATAAAACCATTGAAATTCCATATATAGTTATAAGCGCTAACTATATATCGCGCACCCGCAATCCACTGCTGATGATGTCACATATTACATCATTCATGACATGGTCAGTGACATCACTGATGACATCACTGATGACATCTCAAATGACATCACTGATGACATCTCAAATGACATCACTGATGACATCACTGATGACATCTCATTTGACATTACTGATCACATCACTGATGATATCATTCATGTGATAATACGATGAACCTCTTCAGACTCTAATATAACCTTAGATACAATCAGTGTAAACAGACACTCACAGACTGTCACTCATCCATGGAGTTACTCACACACCTAGTCAGTCATGCAAAGAATCAATCACACCTCCATTTCCTCAACTATACAGTTATACAAACTTTACTTATTCAAACATATACTAACACATATTTACTCTCTTATACAATCCCTGATACAAGTTTACAATGATCCATACAGCCACTCACACATTCACTGGCTCTTATGCACAGTTATTTATATATGTCAACTCTCACATGTACTGTGTTTTACATATGTACTTACTTTGACATGTAGCACTGAGATATCCATTCACTCACCAATACACTCATGCACACAGTCAACCGCCCATACAGCTGTTTCCACATGCACTTTTGAAACCATACATCTAGTGAATCAACTGCTCACACATCTATGCACAGAGTCATACACCTCCCAGCCACCCACACACACACTCAGTCTCCCATACAAATACTTGGGCAACCAATCAATAACCCATATAGTTACTCATATAGCTACTTATCAACACATGCAACAGTTTACAGAACAACAGACATAATGATGCACAAATTAAGACAGTTTAGTCACTAACCCATGCACTCAGTGAGACACATTTAATCACTCACTCATACAGTCAGTCATGCACCTACTAAATCCTTCATCCAGACACTTATACATCCACTCATTCTTCAATATGTAAGACATATTTTAACTTTACAGAAACATACAGTCATTTGAGATGTCATCAGTGATGTCATCAGTGATGTCACTGGCCATGTCATGAATGATGTAATATGTGACATAATCAGCAGTGGATTGCGGGTGCGCGATATATAGTTAGTGCAACTAACTATATATGGAATTTCAATGGTTTTGTGTGAGTAAAATAAGGTTTTGTAAATGCGAATTCCTAACTATATATGGTCTATAACCTATGGTTTTTTCAGTGAATTTTCAAGGTTTTGTAAATGCTAATTCCTAACTATATATGGTCTATAACCTATGGTTTTTTCAGTGAATTTTCAAGGTTTTGTAAATGCTAATTCCTAACTATATATGGTCTATAGCCTATGGTTTTTTCAGTGAATATATATATATATATATACATACATATATAAACATATATCATCTGTATATCTATATAAATACAAACATAAATGCATGCATACATATACTTATATGCATTCAGATGCATGTTATTTACATGAAAGTTGAAAAAACACTAATAAAAGCAAAGCTAAAAAGCCACCTCATTACAAACAGAATGGCTTTAACTTAAACGAGGGCGAGATCTATTGCATTTTCAATGCTTGTTTACTTTGGTTCCATCAAGAAGGCATTCAGATGTGTCACACATTTGCCATAAATTCTGAATGTTAGCACTCTAGTTGCACATTAGATCACTGTAGTAAAGCTACTGCTCACCAGGGACGTCTGCTGCTGGTATTCAAAGTGCATGTTTCAGTCTGCATGTCACAATTTTTTTAATGAAATAGAAGAGGATTTAAGAATTCACTCAAAATGATCCCTAATTTTTCTTTCTGAAGCACTAATCATACTTTCTGTGGCAAAATTAACCCCCTCATGTTGTTCCTTTTTAAATTGAGTGTTTTCAGACTTACCACTTCATTCCAATCAAGATGGCTTCTGGTGTGCCATACTTTTGTCATAAGTAAGACTGTTAGCGCTCTAGTTGTTCTTTAGAACACTCTGGGACATTCTGTTATTGGGCTATACTTGGGGTACATCTGGGTGATATTTGGGCTACATTTAGGCTCTTTTGTCTCTGGTGGCCATCTTGGGAGACTGTATGTCAGAATTTTTTAATGAAATTGAAGATGGTTTGAGAAGTCACTCAAAATGTGCCCTAATTTTTCTTTCTGCAGCACTAATCATAATTCATATGGCAAAATATACCCCCTCATTTTGTCCCTTTTTAAATTAAATGTTTTAAGAGTTACCACTTTATTCCAATCAAGATGGCTTCAGGTGTGCCATACCTTTGTAATAAGTAGGACTGTTAGCGCTCTAGTTGTTCTTTAGAACACTCTGGGACATTCTGTCATTGGGCTATACTTGGGCTACATCTGGGTGATATTTGGGCTACATTTGGGCTCTTTTGTCTCTGGTGGCCATTTTGGGAGACTGCATGTCAGAATTTTTTAATGAAATAGAAGAGGATTTGAAAAGTCACTCAAAATGTGCCCTAATTTTTCTTTCTGCAGCACTAATAATACCTTCTATTGCATAATATACCCCCTCATTTTGTTCCTTTTTAAATTAAATGTTTTAAGAGTTACCACTTTATTCCCATCACAATGGCTCCAGGTGTGCTATACCTTTGTAATAAGTAGGACTGTTAGCGCTCTAGTTGTTCTTTAGAACACTCTGGGACATTCTGTCATTGGGCTATACTTGGGCTACATCTGGGTGATATTTGGGCTACATTTGGGCTCTTTTCTCTCTGGTGGCCATTTTGGGAGACTGCATGTCAGAATGTTTTAATGAAATAGAAAAGGATTTGAGAAGTCACTCAAAATGTGCCCTAATTTTTCATTCTGCAGCACTAATCATACTTTCTATGGCAAAATATACCCCCTCATGTTGTTTCTTTTTAATTTAAATGTTTTAAGAGTTACCACTTTATTCCAATCAAGATGGCTTCAGGTGTGCCATACCTTTGTAATAAGTAGGACTGTTAGCGCTCTAGTTGTTCTTTAGAACACTCTAGGAGGCTGCAGTAGAACACAAAGGAATCAACTGACAGTCTCTGTCCTTGTTGGATGTACATGTTTTACTGAGAATGTCAGACTTCATTTTCACATGACTGAGAAAGATAATGTGAATTTACAGAAAATATGCTTTCAGTTTAGCTTATAGATCCCCTTCCAAACCACTGTGGGAAAATCATGAGATATTAGTTTTCTTTCAAACAATATTCATGATATCACAGCAGAAGGTTTTTTCACATGGTAAAATCACCTTAGAACCCACCACAATTCCTAAAACGAGTATGGTACCATCAACAAATGATTTATAATGTAACTAAAGTCCTAAAACCCTCTATTAACTACAATGCTTTTTAATGAGGTGCTATCATGTATATTGGTCCCAAGATGGCTGCCAACACTTCTTGGATATAGTGCTGACAGCCAATCAGATCAGATGTGTGGTTAGGCTCCGCCCATATATATATCTTTTTTTGAACCTAAATTACTCAAAATCCACTGGAGCACATATATTGAGACCTAGCAAAGGCACATCGGGCTAACAGTCCCTACAATTTTGCCAAGTTTCGTGCAAATCCATTCAGCCGTTCAAGCTAAAAGTGAGGCCAACCGCCCTATGGAAATTAACATGGGAAAAACGCGTTTTGGGACCCCCCTTTTTTCTCGGCCCCCCCTTGATGAAACCCCCCCAAATTGTCAGGGGCTGCTCAGAAACAAAATGTTCCATTTTCCTGAAAATTTCTGCCAATTCCGTCCACAAACGCCAAAGTTATTAGACATAGAATTTTCAAAAATCCCATAGAGAAAAAATCCTAACTTTATATACCTACTGGCGACCGCCAGTAGGTAATACATATATATATATCTATATTACCTACTGGCTATCGCCAGTAGGTATATATAGTTAGGATTAATTCCCTATGGGATTTCTGAAAATTCTATGTCTAATAACTTTGGCGTTTGTGGACGGAATCGGCTGAAATTTTCAGGAAAATGGCACATTTTGTTTCTGAGCAGCCCCTGACAATTTGGTGGGGTTTCGTCAAGGGGGGGCCGAGAAAAAAGGGGGGTCCCAAAACGCGTTTTTCCCATTCATTTTTCCATAGGGCCTTTGGCCTCACTTTTAGCTCGAACGGCTGAATGGATTTGCACGAAACTTGGCAAAATTGTAGGGACTGTTAGCCCGATGTGCCTTTGCTAGGTCTCAATATATGTGCTTCAGTGGATTTTGAGAAATTATCGTTTAAATCAAGATATATATCTGTAACAGCGCTCCGGGCAGCGATCCGGTCCGCTTACTTTTCGCTTATCGGAACTTTGCGCGCAGAAAGCTGATTGGCTCTCCGGTGTCTGTCAACATTCTAAACAGTCCGGAGCGGCCGCCATCTTGTCTCTCGGTAGGATCGAGAGAGAAGAAGAGGTGAAAAACGAAAGGGGAATTTAATGAAAGGGGGCAAGGTATCCCCCTCTTGACCCCCTAGGAATGTTGTTGGGGTTATTAAAGGGTCCCGTGGGGAAAATAAAAAAAAAATGATTTTTCACGGTAGAAGCGCTTCACGGGCCGCGAACTGGTAGCGAAATGGGAATTCGCCATTTTGTGCTTCGTTAATTAAATTACTAGGTATAAGTGGGTGCGGGAGACGTATCCTAATCCCCTATGTTTCCTGAGGGTGGCTGAGGAGGCTGATATATGTTGATACATCTCTTCCAGCGGCTGTGCGTGAGCTTTTTTTTTTTTTTGCTGCGTGACAGTCCGGAGCGGCCGCCATCTTGTCTCTCGGTAGGATCGAGAGAGAAGAAAAGGTGAAAAACTAAGGGGGAATTTAATGAAAGGGGGCAAGGTATCCCCCTCTTGACCCCCTAGGAATGTTGTTGGGGTTATTAAAGGGTCCCGTGGGGAAAATAAATAAAAAAATGATTTTTCACGGTAGAAGCGCTTCACGGGCCGCGAACTGGGCCGCAAACTGGTAGCGAAACGGGAATTCGCCATTTTGTGCTTCGTTAATTAAAGTACTAGGTATAAGGGGGTGCGGGAGACGTATCCTAATCCCCTATGTTTCCTGAGGGTGGCTGAGGAGGCTGATATATGTTGATACATCTCTTCCAGCGGCTGCGCCATCTTGCCTTTTTTCGAATGCCACAATTTTGTCGTGCACGGCAGCCATTTTAGATGCCAGGCTGGTCCCAGGCTATCACCTAACCCTGCGGATGTAGTTTATGGCCCCAGCTGTAGAGAATTCAGACATGCCAATCCTCCTGATTCAGGCGTGTGACTACTGTTTCAGTGCTAGTCTCCCGCCTCCCGATTTCTGCAAGCAAAAACCCGGGGGCATATTACGAACAACTAGCGATAATTTTTGTCTCTAACTTGTTTAGAGACAAAAATTATCGCCGCACATCGGCGATTTTTATCGCAGATAAACCTTGCTATTATCGCAGAAAAGTCAGCGATATTCATGTATTATCGACCTAATGCTCTTAGCCATGTTATCCACCTCCCATTGGATAACATGGCTAAGAACTGCTCAGGGCAGGTGTTAGATTTTGGAGATATTCGCGCTTAGCGCGAATATCTCCAAAAGTTGGTAATAGAAGGTAGCGATGTTAGGGACTGTTTCTAGTCGCTAACATCTTGGCACGCCACTTTGCATGTCATTAGTGATAAGTATCACTGACATGCAAAGCGGGGCCCAAGATGGTCGCAATCTCCTTTTAGCTGTCACTAACTGGTGTTAGCGACAGCTTGGTAATAGGGAGATAATTTTATCTCCGCTTTCAAGGCTTTTAAAGCCAAAAAAGCGGAGATAAACCCCCTTGATAATATGCCCCACGATTCCTTGGGGGTTTCAGCTGACAGGGCTTGGTATTGGGTTACATGGTAATTTTTCCAGGAAACGTCAGAGGGTCGATGCAGGGGTTCTAGAAGAGGTGATAAACCATTTAAGCCTCATGAACAAGCGCATGGTCTTTTAAAGATTTGTGAAGTACTCGGAGCGGCGGTGTGTGTGTGTGCCCTCTTTCAGGAGCGGGCGGGGGGGCACTGCCAGCAACTTGCCAGGTCAGGTAGTGTTCAACACGTGCATCACCCTTTCTCTGCTTGCTATTGCGCTCCATGCTTCGGAAAGGTAAGAAAAAGAACGTGCATTTGAGTTTGAAATGTCCGATCCTGCAGCAGCACACTTCCAAAGCCCACACATGACAATAACCCGATTCAAGGCCCCATTCACCCGTTTTTAAAAAAAAAGATAACACTCCAACAAAGTAAGGTTATAAAACTTTATTAACTACTAACTTTAACGAACGGAACAAAAACTAAAAACATTTAAACATTTCTCAACACAAAAAGCAACAATGGTTAGAAGCTGTCTTTTGTGCGAATAGTCCCAAGGCAGCACAACGTGCAGAGTTCTGGACGGCACCCAGGTGATGTCGCCTGGGTGCCGCACTGGTTTAGGGATCCTACAATGCAGCACAGAAAAACAGCGTGGGGCGTCCCGGGTGGTGCGGGGGGAGGCCTCGTCAGTAGCGGTCTGTGTCCAGTGTCACATGGCTGACACAACATGTACGACAGGCACCCAGGTGATGTCCAGTAAACTGCCGCACTGGTTTTGGTATCCTACAATGCTGCTCCGAAAATTGGCGTGCGGCGGCCCGGGGGGGGGGCGTGGGGGAGCCGGCGTGAACGGGCCTCCCCAGGTGGCGGCCATCTAGCTGAGTTGCGCCCGCTCTTGTGGCTACAGCGTCTCGCTCACCATGTTGTTTAGTTGCTCCCACTCTTGCAGTGCAGCGATAGGCGGCTGCCACATGGCTCTTAAAATGGCGGACGGCTCCTCGGTTTTAGGCCTGGTCCACTGAAATGGCCCTGGGACACTTTGGAACTCGGACGCTTGCCTGCTAGGGCTTGGGCTCCATTCTCGAAAAGCGTTCCCTCAGCCGTGAAGATTGTATAAAAGTCTTGGGGGCCCCCGACTCCCGCAGGCTTCCGGTGGGGAGCGGCTGCCATGATTGCTCGCGGAATGACCACGACGGAGCCACGAGATGGTGGTGCTCTCATGCTGACGCCAGCTTCAGTCTGAATGATCCAGAAACAAGGTGGGGCTTTCATCGTTTGGGAAAAAAAAATGTTCTAAACCAATGAAAAGTGTTATTTTTCGGTCATATGACCAAGCCTTCCATCTTTAGGAAACCAAAAGTAAAATGAACCAATGAAAAGTTTTATAAACAAGTCACATGACCTGTTATGCGGCATAGGGCTACAAAAAGCGTAGAAAATCCGTTGGCACGTGAGGCGGCGTCAGTAGCGGACCGATGTGCGAATAGGCCGAAGGCAGCACAACGGGCCGAGATCCGGATGGTACCGAGGTGGTGTCCAGCAAATTGAAGCACTGGTGTGGCCATCCTACAATGCTGCGCCGAAAGACGGCGTGTCCAGCTGAGTTGCGGTCACTGTTGCGGTACAGTGACTCGAACGCGCCGAGATCCGGATGGCACCGAGGTGGTGTCCAGCAAATTGCCGCACTGGTGTGGCCATCCTACAATGCTGCGCCGAAAGACGGCGTGTCCAGCTGAATTGCGGTCACTGTTGCGGTACAGTGACTCGAACGCGCCGAGATCCGGATGGCACCGAGGTGGTGTCCAGGAAATTGCCATACTGGTGTGGCCATCCTACAATGCTGCGCCAAAAGACGGCGTGTCCAGCTGAGTTGCGGTCACTGTTGCGGTACAGTGAGTCGAACGCGCCGAGATCTGGATGGCCCCGATGTTGTGTCCAGCAAGTTGCCGCACTGGTGTGGCCATCCTACAATGCTGCGCCGAAAGTCGGCGTGGGGTGCCCCGTTGGCTTATGAGGTGATGTCAGTAGTGGACCGATGTGTGAATAGGTCGGAACCAGCACAAGGCACCAAGATCCGAATGGCAAGTCCTGGATGTTGAGTGCCTCAGTTGAGAGTTCTGAGCAGTGCTTGTAAGACTGTCTGAAGCTTATTTGCACCTGCTGCAGCTTCACTAGGTCCGGCGGAACTTTTTTCCTTTTCCTTTCTGCTTCTTTTCCTACAATGCGTTTCATCTGAAGACACGACCAGGTCCCTGAATGTGTGCAGGGGGACGCTATTGATTGAATGAAAATGGCGGCTTGACACAAAGCTGACTCAAGCGTTACTGTTGGTGCTATACAGACAAAAATTGGTTTTCAGTTTGTACATTCTTCAGGTTTTTTTTTTCCATCCAAGTCTGATTGAGAGTTTGTAGAAAAATGGCTTCAGATTTTCCACATACTACTCTTCAACATTCTTCCTAAATGTAACAATGTGAAACTCACAAGGAGAACGGCTGTTTCTGTTTCCTTTCAAAATGCTGCCAACAATATTTTCTGAATGGAAGACACCATCTTGTAGCATAAAGGGCCGAAAGGGGTTCTGGTCTGGCCGATGGTTGGTGGAGACATTTTGACTATATCTTGGACCTGCCCGGCCTCGCCCAAAATGGCGCCAGTATAAATGGGACTCGTAACTCCTTGCCCGCAAATGTATATCTAGAAAATGTTATTGTAAGTGGCCCTGTTCTATTTTAATTACAAAATGTATGTCCACCGATTCCGCAACTGTTAGACACCTTAGTTCTTGCAACCTAATGGCCCGCTCGTTACGTTCCTCTACAGTGTAAATGTCTCCTCATCATATACAATTTCAGTTTGCTCCGTGGCCGGCCCACGTGGTTATAGGCCCGTATTTGTATACTGACATTTTCACAATAAAGGTTTTTAAAACAAAACACGGTAGTAGTATTTACATTGGTAAAGTTTTTACTTTTAGTGACTGTTTTCGAATCAGTAAAAGGCAAGTGAAATAAAGCAGTCCAATTACATGACGGATAAAAGGTATAATATGTAGGAACGCAGTAAGATAAATGGTCAAGGGCAGTTGTGTTTTTCATGTCTGCAACATAAAGTGATCGATAAGAATCTGATAATCAGGCGTATCGGCGACTAAGACAGCAGGCCGAATCTCTTTTACTCAACGGCTCCGTCATGGAAGGAAGAAACGCCCTTTTTCTCGAAAAAGGAATATATTTTACTTGCAAGACAGTTGTAAATTTTCCGGGAAAGTACATTAGCCTGGAATATTATAACATATGTTTGAAAAAAAAATATTGTTCGAAAATAATAAAAAGCGTAATTTTTAGGTCATATGACCAAGCTTTTCATCATTAAATTAACAAAAGTAAAATGAACCAATGAAAAGTTTTATTAACAAGTCACATGACCTGTTATGCTTACGTTACGCGCTGCGCGCCGCGCCTCGGATCACTTCCGGGTGCGCTAACGCGGCGTGTCATAAAACGCATTACGCGACAACGTAGGTCAAGAATATAGTCTAAATGTCTCCACCAACCAGCGTTCAGAACACAACCCCTTTCAGCAGTCCAAAAAGTTCTGTTAAATGACAACAGAGGGGACAGGCAACAAGAACCATCAGTCAAAGAGGGGAGGGCAAGTTCCCATCTTCCGGGTCATGTTGGGGCGCTACCGGAACTGATCGAATTGGTAGTCTATAGTGTTTCTGGATGTTTCAGACTAAAGCTGGCGTCAGCATGAGACCACTACCATCTCGTAGCTCCGTCGTGGCCATTCCACGAGCAATCATGGCAGCCGCTCCCCACCAGAAGCCTGCGGGAGTCGGAGGCCCCCAAGACTTTTGTAGAATCTTCACGGCTGAGGGGACGCTTTTCGAGAATGGGACCCAAGCCCTAGCAGACAAGCGTCCGAGTTCCAAGGTGTCCCAGGGCCATTTTAGTGGACCAGGCCCAAAACCGAAGAGCCGGCCGCCATTTTGAGAGTCCTGTGGCAGCCGCCTATCGCTGCAGCGCAAGAGCGGGCGCATCTCAACTACATGGTGAGCGAGACGCTGTAGTCGCAAGAGCGGGCGGTAAACAGCTGAATGGCGGAAGAGGCACAGTGTAGCAAAAGCGGGCGGAATGGCAACTAAAACGATAAAGGGGCGCCCCACTACAGCTTGTCTTCAGGTCAAACGGATTGTGGGACAAGGTCCAGAATTGAAGAGTCATCAAAAGGCAAAAAGTTCCGCCGGACCCCGGGAGCCGGCCGCCTATGTCGGGGGCGATCTCAGGCTACACCAGTGCTATAAGACTTGGGGAGGGTGTCGGAGCCAAGCGTCTTCTCCGAGTCCATGGCCATCACACCGCCCCTCAGGGGCCTCCGTCAAGCTGTTTAGGAAGGTAACATATCACATTGTTTTCTAATGCAGTCAGGTCCACAAACGACACTCACTTACTTTGAGAATAGTGAAGCTGCAGTAGGTGGAAATAAGCTTCAGACAGTGTTACAAGCACTGCTCAGAACTCTTAACTATGGCACCCAACATCCAGAACTTATGCTATTTGAGAATGGCAGTGACATCGAAGCATCTCAGGGACCAAAACCATTAACGTACTTTCACGTATGAAAATCTTACTTGGGGAGGGGGCAGGAGCGAAGCGCCCCCTCCCAGTCAGCGCCACCACACCGTATGTTGAAAATCTGAAGCCATCGTTCTACAAAGTCAACCAAACTTGGATTGAAAAATCTAGAAAAATGTACAAACTGAAAACCAGTTTTGGTCTGCATAGCATCAGTAGCAACGCTTGAGTCAGCTTTGTGTCAAGTCGCCATTTTGATTCAACAAAGCACAGGCATTGAAAAAGGCTGAAATTCAGAACTCTAAACTATGGCACCCAACATCCAGGAGCTTGCCATCCGGATCTTGGAGCCTTGTGCTGTTTTCGATCTATTCACACATCGGTCCACTACTGACATCATCTTATAAACCAACATTATGTAAATAGTTTTTTAATAAAATGTTTTACCCTGTTTCTTTGCTGGTGTGTTGTCTATATTTTTAATATTTGCATAGGGTTTGTCGTTATTTTGTGCGGGATGGGTGATGGAGCCGAGCTGTCTTGCAGCCCTCATGGTGTGGAGCTCAGTTCATCTCACTATTTTCGTATTTCTCATGAAGGGTTGTTCCTAATATTTCTATTTTAGCGAGGTCAAAAAGAGATCCAATTAGTGGCCTACTGATTTTGCTCGATTACTTTTATTTTTTTACACGATTTTTCACTATCTGCAAAGACTAAACAGAGTATTGCGACTTTGTGCTTGTTTGTAAATAGAGAATGATCCAAAGAGAACCAATTCTAAAACAGTAAATGCTTGGACAACAATCAATCAAATGGAGAGACAAGGAGGCACGACGGATTACAATGGGGGTAAAGGCCTGCGTTAACTACCCTTCAGTATCTGCAAAGAGAGAGTACTACTAAGACAAAAGAGGGGAGGGGGGGTTGCAGCGTTCAAAGCACATCAGCGTGCATAAATACGGAAATGTTTTTATCTATCACGTACTTGACATTTTAAAGCTCTTCATATTTGCTATTAAAAAACCAATGAAATTCACAGAAAAAACCATAGGTTATAGTGGATATATAGTTAGGAATTTGCATTTACAAAACCTTGAAAATTCAATGAAAAAACCATTGGTTTTAGGCCATATATAGTTAGGAATTAGCATTTACAAAACCTTATTTTACTCGCATAAAACCATTGAAATTCCATATATAGTTAGAAGCGCTAACTATATATCGCGCACCCGCAATCCACTGCTGATGATGTCACATATTACATCATTCATGACATGGTCAGTGACATCACTGATGACATCACTGATGACATCTCAAATGACATCACTGATGACATCACTGATGACAACTCAAATGACATCACTGATGACATCTCAAATGACATCACTGATGACATCACTGATGACAACTCAAATGACATCACTGATGACATCTCATTTGTCATCACTGATCACATCACTCATGTGATAATACAATGAACCTCTTCAGACTCTAATATAACCTTACATACACTCAGTATAAACAGACACTCACAGACTGTCACTCATCCATGGAGTTACTCACACACCTAGTCAGTCATGCAAAGAATCAATCACACCTCCATTTGCTCAACTATACAGTTATACACATCTTACTTATTCAAACATATAATAACACATATTTACTCTCTTATATAATCCCTGATACAAGCTCACAGTGATCGATACAGCCACTCACACATTCACTGGCTCTTATGTTCAGTTATTTATATATTTCAACTCTCACATGTATTGTGTTTTACATACGTACTTACTTGCACATGTAGCAATGAGAAATCCATTCACTCACCAACACACCCATGCACAGTCAACCGCCCATATAGCTGTTTCCACATGCACTCTTGAACTCATACTCCTAGTGAATCAACTGCTTACACATCTATGCACAGAGTCACGCACCTCCTAGCCACCCACACACACACTCAGCCTCCCATTCAAATACTTGGGCAACCAATCAATAACCCATATGGCCACTCTTATAGCTACTGATCAACACATGCAGCAGCTTACACAACAACAAACATACTGATGCACAAATTAAGACAGTTTAGTCACTAACCCATGCACTCAGTGAGACACATTTAATCACTCTTTCATACAGTCAGTGATGCACCTACTAAATTCTTCATCCAGACACTTATACATCCACTCATTCTTCAATATGTAAAACATATTTAAACTTTACAGACACATACAATCACTGGATGTTGTGATCAGTGATGTCATCAGTGATGTCATTTGAGATGTCATCAGTGATGTCATCAGTGATGTCACTGACCATGTCATGAATGATGTAATATGTGACATCATCAGCAGTGGATTGCGGGTGCGCGATATATAGTTAGCGCTTCTAACTATATATGGAATTTCAATGGTTTTATGCGAGTAAAATAAGGTTTTGTAAATGCTAATTCCTAACTATATATGGCCTAAAACCAATGGTTTTTTCATTGAATTTTCAAGGTTTTGTAAATGCAAATTCCTAACTATATATCCACTATAACCTATGGTTTTTTCTGTGAATATATATATATATATATATATATATATTCCTCCACCATTACCGGCATAAAGATCAATCGCTTTCGCCGGGCGGTCCGAGTTGGGTAGCCGGTACCCCAGCAAATTCTTTCCACAACACTTCCCAGTAAGGATAATACTCGGACTCCCGGATTGCCTTGCAAGTGAAATTTTTTTATTCAGCAGATAGAAAAACTACGCGTTTCGCCATTATGGCTTGTTCACGCTCGCTGAGTTACTTTAGCCGCCATCTTAAATATGTGATAAACAAAACACCAATGTGTATAGTGAAAATGCTGGCGGACATATTTACATGGAGTACAAACAGTTGTTATATATGCCAAAAAATGGATTATGCTTACACCACTGCATTGCTGCATTAGATCCTAATTCATATTAATACGCAATAATCCTTTTGGTTGTTTAATTCTATACAAGTATCAAGTGGTATTTAATGCAACATGACCCACTGTATTAACAACGAAAAAGTCACTTTTAACGATCTTAACTCATCATGACTTGCATATTTTGTTCAACTCCACTATGTCTATCGTTCATTTGCCTGTAACCATGGTCTTTTTTTCATTTTTTCGAACTTTTTTCATTTGTGTCACATGTTATCTTGAACCATTATAAAATGAGCATGCACTTGGGGAGAAGTAGATGTAGTGACCAAGGCGGCTGGGTCCGTCGAAACATGTCTACGGTATGGAATAATAAATAATCCTTGATACCTATCTCACAGAGTCAGTGCCTACTTTGTATGTTGTGGAGAAGGATTGAAACATTGAAAGAATATATATATATACAATATATATTAAAGATGGGTTTCCAGTTTCACCAATCCTTCACTGCAAACATCCAGGCACTCACGAGCAGAGTTTTTCAAAAGCTTATTTATTTAAGCAATACCATCAACGCGTTTCGGGAGTCAAGCTCCCTTGATGACGATATATATATATATAAATATGTATATATATAGCCAGTAGGTAGCTACAGTTCGGACCTATTTTCCAAAGAAAATCCGCAACATTCAATTTGGAATAGCTTTGGCGCCGGTGGATGAATCTTCGCGAATTTCTCTCAAAAAATGGCCTGCTCCGCTCCTTCCCTGAAAGTTTGGGGGTGATTCGTGGAGCAGGGGCTGAGAAAAAAGGGGGGTCCAAAGATATATCTATAGGCGCTTACCGTATGCGTAGCATTACGAGCACGAGCTGTATGCTTATTGGCGGTCAACTGTCTGTCACAACTCCAAACCAGGAAGGGTTGCTAGCCATCTTGTGCCTCGGTAGAACTGAGGGGTACAAAAGGGGGTGGTGATGAACGGAGCATCTGAACCAATCAAACACTCACACCCAGTCAACAGATCTGGGTTTAATCATTCATCGTTCTTTAGCCCACTCTGCCACCCCAGTTCAGACATGGTCATATGCAAATCAGTCTGACCCTGTGCCTCATGGGAACAGTCCAGCACGAACTGCCAAGCCATGCCTTCCCTGTACCGGAAACAAGCTTCCTAGGACCGGTTTCTTGCATTACAGCCATCTTCAGCCAGGCTTGCTTGAATCCAGTGGCAAAGTGAGCAAGGGACTCACGTCTGAGCATACCCTGCCAACTTATGGCGAACAAAGCGGTACAAAAGGGGGTGGTAATGGATGGAGCATCTGAACCAATCAAACACTCATACCCAGTCAACAGATCTTGGCTTAATCCATCACCGTTCTTTAGTCCACTCTGCCACCCCAGTTCAGACATGGCCATATGCAAATCAGTCTGACCCTGTGCCTCATGGGAACAGTCCAGCCCGAACTGCCGAGCCATGCCTTCCCTGGACCGGAAACAAGCTTCCTAGGATCAGTTTCTGGCATTACAGCCGTCTTCAGCCAGGCTTGCTTGAATCCAGTTGCAAAGTGAGCAAGGGACTCACGTCTGAGCATACCCTGCCAACCTATGGCGAACAAAGCAGTACAAAAGGGGGTGGTGATGGATGTGCTGTGTGGGGGGCTCAACCCCCCACTCATCCCGGGGACCACCACCCCCGGGTCTTTTGATTGTTGGAAGGGGGGCAGCGTGGCCCCCCTCCTGGAGCCTTGTGGTGGCCCTGGGGACCGCCACCTCCCAGGGCCGGCTCGTGTAGTGTCCCAGGGTGCCTACCGCCGGGACACTGCTGTTTGCTATGGTAGGGCAGGAGCCTCGCGGCTCCCACCCTACCATAGCAAACTGCTTTCCTATTTGAAAGAGAGAGCAGGAAACCTGCTCTCTCTTTCAAATAGAAAAGCAGATTGCTTTTCGTTAGAGAGAGCAGCATGTTAGCTGCTCTCTCAGACGAAAAGCAATGCTGGCTCCCGAAGGACGCGGGGAGCCGGCTGGGACCGTGGGGGCTTTGGGGCTCCCCCCACAGTCCCCAACATTATATTTTAGCCCCAGGAGGATGGGGTCCCCAGGGATATTAAAAAATTATTAAAAGAGGCTATGTTTATTTACGATAGATTTACTGTGCGCGTACCATGCTCGTACGTACGACGTACGGTGCGAAGTCTGTAAGTTGTCCTGTGGGCGTACGTAAGCAAGAAAAATTTAAATATTTTTTGATATTTTTGAAGTGCATGTGTTTATTTGTTGGGTGGCTCTAAAAAGAGCGCTTGTGTTTATTGGGAGATTTTAATACCTACAGGTAAGTACCGATGCAGAGTCTAAAGTTCAAGAGGAAGACTCTGTTCCCCATATCTGTAAAATGTACACCAGATCTCCCATAGATGTCATGCATAGTGAAGCGCAGATTGTTATGGTAAATGGACCCCATTCTATAGTCTCGGAGGAACGCAGAAACAGATTTATTCACATGTTTCCTAGCTTTCTAAATTTGTGGACAAAATTGATTGGACCAGATCCATTTTTGCCTTTGACATATATTAGAATAGACAAAGGTAGTTTGGGGGAAAAGTGACATTAGTTCTGTAAAGGTGTCCTTCATAAACATTTCCAGACCTACCCCAGTCAAAGTGCTTGGGTCATTGCCACCACTGTGCACAATTATGAGGTGATGGTGTTGGAGATGCATAAAGGATTTCACCAATGGCATCAATTGGTGCCACTTTAAACCTCTCTGTCCAATCCATTTAATGTCCAAATTTGGTAAACCTAGGTCTTTGTGAATTTCTTTCTGTTGTGCGTACCTTTCACTCAAGAAAATATAGCTGTGTCCCACAATCCACAATGTATGCATCTTGAAGAAAGGTCTTGATCTACTCAGATGGTCTCTGTAAACGAAAGGGCAGTTTGAAGATTTTTTTTCTCTAATATGGTGGATAAGTGGAGTTTTGAAAAAAAGCAAATACGTGATTGGTTGTTTGTAATGTTATTAGCTACAAAACTAGGATGCACTTTTCTGTTTTTTAAAAGTGTTATTTATAGGTTTAGAAAAAATGATAGAAAAGAACATTACTTAAGATAAGCTGGTATATTGACAAGTCAAGCACACTTGCTGTTTTGATTTGCAACAATGTATGATGAACTTTTCACATGTGTGCTCAGTTAGGTGTTCCCTGAAATGTTTCTATGGTAACTGGCAGAATTTGGTTGGGGGAAGGGTTGAACGTTTTGTCAGCTGAAAAGAGTTCAAAAGTTCAAGCAATAGAAAAGTGTGTTTCATTTTGATTTAATGTGGGAATAAATGTGATTTGTTATTTATTTGTATATGTGTATGGATTGAGTGCGTAGATTGACAGGAAATATTTGCTGTTTGCTATAGGACTTCCTGAGTCACTTGGTTTGCCTAGGGGGTTTTACAATGATCCCCAATGTCAATTTTTTCTTTTCTTGGTTTTGTACGCTCACGGGACGACTTACAGACTTTGCACCACACGTCGTATGTTCGAGCATGGCACGCGCACGGTAAATCTATCGAAAAAAAAGAAATAGCCTTTATTACTAATTGTGTATAATCCCCAGGGACCCCATCCCCCGGGGCTTTAACTATATGTTTGTGGGGGGCTCCTGGCCCTACCGCAGCCCTGGGGACCGCCACTCCCTGGGGCTTCATTTTATGTAAATAAAACAAATTCTGTGTGGAGGCCCAAGCCCCCCACTCAAACCGGGGGCCGCCACCTCCCCGGGGCTCTAATTATGAATGTAGGGATGTCCGTGATGGACCCCCCAGCACCAGGGACCACCACCATCGGGGGCTTTTTGATTGTTGGGAGGGGGGCTGTGTGGCCCCCCTCCTGGAGCCTTTGATGGCCCTGGGGACCGGTATCTCCCCAGGGCCGGCTCCTGCAGTGTCCTGGGGTGCCTACCCACGGGACACTGCTGTTTGCTATGGTAGGGTGGGAGCCTCGCGACTCCAACCCTACCACAGCAAACTGCTTTTCTATTTGCCTGCTCTCTCTTTCAAATAGGAAAGCAGCTTGCTTTTCGTCAGAGAGAGCAGCATGTTAGCTGCTCTCTCTGACAAAAAGCATTGCCGGCTCCCGAAGGACGCGGGGAGCCGGCTGGGACCGTGGGGGTTTTGGGGCACCCCCCATGGTCCCCAACATTATATTTTTGCCCCGGGGGATGGGGTCCCCGGGAATTATAAAAAATGTGTAATACCGGCTATTTTTTTGTTTTTACGATAGATTTACAGTGTGCCTACCATGCTCGTATCATACGTACGACGTACAGTGCAAAATCTGTAAGTCGTCCTGTGAGCGTACCTCAGCAAGAAAAAGTCAATTAAAAAAATATAGTTTACAAATATCTATCAAGTTTATGTGTTTATATGTTGGTTGGTTCTGATGAAACCATTTCTCTTTATTAGTACTTATAAGTAAGTACTTATGCATGGTCTAAAGTTATCGAGGAGCAGTGTTTTATAGCGTGCTGAACTTTGACCTCTGTGGACAGTTGACTTTTGTGTGCTGTGTTGGGGGTAGGGTGGAAAGTTATGTCAATTGGAAAGGTTTGAAATGTTGAACCAATAGAAATGTTTGTTTGGTTTTGAATTATTGTGTGAAGGAATTTGATTTGTTATTAATGTGTATATATGTGTAAATTGATAGGGAAAATGTGCCATTTGTTTGGTTCTGCTCCAAGCACTGAAGCAGAGAGATTCTGTGTAAGACTATCTGCTGTGTGAGTGGCATTCTTCTTAATCTACCAATCAGTTTTAAAGGTGAGTTGATAAATTGTAAGGGACTGTATGTGGTGCATTTTATTTGTAGTAAGAGTAATGTGTTTATTCTTGTAAAGTTTGTAGAACCATATTTACTTAGTCACCTTTGTGCAATACAATGCAGTACTAAAAAATGTAGAATGTGTTCAGTCACTTTTTTAGTTGTAGAATACTTAATAGTGTTGCTTCTTTAGAATTAGGCTTGTGTTCTAAATCTACAATTTTGTAGTCAGTATACATAGACTGCTGCATACACTTTTGGGCAGATTTACAAGCCCCTTGGGCCTCTTTCTTGTTCTATTGTGTCTCATTTGTGGATGTAATATTGGCAAAAAATAATGCAGCAAATTGTAAATGTATGTGCAATATGAGTCAGGATTGTCCACTGGAATGTAGTGGTTATATACATGGAATGTGTTTGGTTACTTCAACGTTTTAGTGTGGTAAATGTGTTTTGGTAAAATGTATGCTTTTAAATTATTTTGTCTAGAATCACACTGAGCGTCTGTGTAAATTAAGGAGTTATACTTGCAACTTTTTCCATATGCTCTGCTGTCTCTCTCACAGTTTACATCTCTGCTTATAGTGTCCCCTATCTTCTGATATGTCCCTTCTTTCCTTATTTTCACTTGTCTTTCCTCATAGTGCTGCTTGTTCTCATAGTCCCTCCTGTCCTCTTAGTCCTCCTATGTCCTCATTGTTTCCTCTGTCTCCTAATTGTCCCCCTTCTCTTTATATTCTCTCCTCTGACCTCTTAATCCTCTTTCTCTCATCATATCTCCCTCTTAATAATTCCCCAGTCAGTATACATAGACTGGTGCATACTTCCTTGGGCAGATTTACAAGCCCCTTGGGCCTCTTTCTTGTTCTATTGTGTCTCATTTTTAGATGTAATGTTGGCCAAAAAATAATGCAGCAAATTGGAAATCTATTTCCGAAATGAGTTGGGATTGTCTTTTGAAATTTAGTGGTTATATACATGGAATGAGTTCAGTCACTTCAACGTTTTAGTGTGGTAAATGTGTTTTGGTAAAATGTATGCTTTTAAATTATTTTATCTAGAATCACACTGAGCCTCTGTGTAAATTAAGGAATTATACCTGCACCCTTTTCCATAATCTCTGCTGTCTCTCTCACAGTCTACCTCTCTCTGCTTATAGTGTCCCCTCTCTTCTGATATTTCCCTTCTTTTCTTATTTTCACTTGTCTTTTCTCATACTGCCACTTCTTCTCATAGTCTCTTCTCTGACCTCTTAATCCTCTTTCTCTCATCATATATCCCTCTTAATAATTCCCATTCAGTACACATAGACTGCTGCATACACTCTTAGGCAGATTTACAAGCCCCTTGGGCCTCTTTCTTGTTCTATTGTGTCTCATTTTTGGATGTAATGTTGGCAAAATAATAATGCAGCAAATTGGAAATGTATTTGCAAAATGGGTCAGGGTTGTCCACTGAAACGTAGTAGTCATATACATGGAATGTGTTCAGTCACTTACACGTTTTAGTGTGGTAAATGTGTTTTGGTATAATGTATGGTTTTACATGTTTTGTGTAGAATAACACTGAGCGTCAGTGTAAATTAACGAATTATATTTGCAACTTTTTCCATAATCTCTGTAGTCTCTCCTCACATTCTACCTATCTCTGCTTATAGTGTCCCCTCTGTTCTGATATTTCTCCTTTTTCTTTATTTTTCTTTGGCTTTCTTCATAGTGCTGCTTGTTTTCATTGTCTCTTCTGTCATTTTAGTTTCTCTCTGTCCTCATTGTCTCCTCTGTTTCCTAATAGTCCCCCTTCTTTTAGTCTGTCCTCCGACCTCTTAATGTTCTCTCTCTCATCATACCTTCTTCTTCCATTCTCATACATACTCTTCTCTCCTTAAATTCTCCCTTTCTTATTATTTTTGCTCTTCTTTGCACATACTTCCCAATATTTTCTCTTATTTTTTCTTTCACTTCTCATACTCTCCACTCTCCTTTTCAACTTCTCCTCTCTTTTCTTATAGTTCCAACTCTGTCCTAATATTCTTCTCTTTTGTTATTGTCATATTCTTCTCTTCTCAACATTCTCCTCCCTGTCCTTATAGACTCCCTTGTTTTCATATTCTCTTCTCTTCTCTCTTACTTTTCCCTGTGTCCTCATACTATTTTCTTGGTCTTATATTCCCTTTTGTCCTATAGTCCTTCTCTTTGTGTTCGTCTTCCCCTGTCTTTCTTCATACTGTTTTTCTGTTTTAATTTTGTCATGTCTTTCCTTATACTTCATGTTTCTGTTTATATTGCCTGTTCTCATCTCTTACTCCTCCTTGACTCCCTGTGTATACTCTGTAGGACTTTCCTCATACTCCCCATCTTTTCATACTGACCTCTCTCTTTATATCTGTTAGTCTTGTGATAGTCTTCCCTCTTTCGTCATATTCTTTTTACTCTTCAAAATCTACCATATGTTTGTACTCCTTCCTTTCTCCTCATAGTGTATTCTCTGTTCTTGTATCCTAGTTTTCTTCCTTTGCAGCAGTTTTCCCCACATTATCCGTTTTCTCTTCTGGTACTATTTTTATACTGCCCCCCTGCCCCCCTGTCTCCTTATACTCTATCTCTTTTTTCTTATACTCTCCATTCTTTCCTCATACTGCCACCTTTGTTCTCATATTCCTCCTTATCTCTTCATACTTTACAGTCTTTTCATATTCTATTTATGCCCTTATACTGCAGTGTCTGTTTATATTCTCCTTTCTATTTATATTTCCTATTGTCTCATAGTACTCTTTCTCTTGTTGTAACTCCTTCTGTTTTCATACTGACACGTTTGTTGTCATAATCTCCCCTCTCCTATTATAAGTAATATAATAGTGTATTTCATATATTTATGTTTCTTAAATTATATTTATTTTTTATAATAGATTATTTTGATCATTACTGAAAAAAATCATCATGCCAACATACACAAAAAAGAGGAAAGAACGAAATAAATCAGTTTATTTAAAGAGAAGTCATCTACAACATATACCTGAAGAACAATGTGTTAACAAAAATAAAAATAGTCCTGGTAAGAAAAGTAAGACTTTTCTGCGAAGATTGTTACCCACTAACAGTAGTGTGTGCAAAGTAAAAAAGAGTATCACTGTTTCTGAAACTAAGAGAAAAGAAAATAACCATGGAAAAAGTTGTTCTGAAAAAAATGTATATAGTAAAAGGGGGAAAAACCAATATAAGCAAATAAGGAAGATGTTCTATAATAGAGTTTTGTCAAACTTGACTAAGTTAGTCAAGAATTGTAAAAAGAAAACAGCATTTTATAGGAAGAGGAAATATATTGAAAATGTTGTTGAGAAAGCTTTTGAATTAAAAAAGAAACTGTTTGTTTTAGTAATCAATACAATTCGATCACTAGATAAGCCGATCTATTTAATGAAGGGCAAAAGTCAGCGGAGAAGATTAATTAATAGAAGTAATTTTTCTGCAGTTTTTTTGGGTGAATGGAAACATTGTTCAAGTTCTGAGCCTTTTGTTTAATTAGGAGAGTTATTCTCAGAGTAATGATTTGTTGCATGCAGTTGGCACTAAAGGTCGTGCTTAGAGGTTAAAAATGATTGTCCTTTTGAGAAAGAGAAAAATGTTCCTAGAAATGTAGAAGAGATGTTAGCTGATGAAGTATTAGGGAGAAGGCCTAAAGCTACAGTGTACACTTGGAATTGCAGTAGTATTTGTAGTGTACGTCAGGAATCCATTGATTTTTTACGCAATTTCTTACGTAACTATACTAAGAAAAGTGTTAAACAAATGATTAAGATGTTGCAAGGATTAGACCCTTGCAGAGTGAGAGAAAATACTGGTTTGCAAGGTCATTCTTTGGCTTGTCTTGCAAAAAAAGTATGTAGAAGTGTTTTTCACCATTTTAGGATGTTGGCAGTACATCATACTGAAATGAAAAAATTAGTCAGAAGGTTGTATTATGCAAAAAGTCCAGCTCTAATGTTAAAAAAGTTGAACAGTGCTCTTTTGCATGGATCTGTATCAGATGTAAAGAGCGTTTGTGATGAAATTCAGGATCTTTACTTTGGTCCTGAAGAAGACAGTGCAGAAATTGATACGTTAGTAGAAGGAAATGTAGAAGAGAATGTACAACATTGTAGTACAGAACAATTTAAGCAAGAAATTACATAGTTCAAGGTGATTTCAGGTGAAACACCAAATTATACTTTTATTGCTTGTCGACTTACTCATTATAAAAATTAAACTAGGACTGTTGATCTGTATTTCAAGTGTGAAAAGGAAAATAATAAGGAGTAGATGGAATTTGTAACTTATTTGTTGGTAGAGAATAGTTTTGATATGGGTTCTGATCAGTGTATTTGTAAATATTGTTATAACAAATTAGACGAGAATAACATGCCTGTTAGAGATGTGCATAATAATTTTGAGCTGGTAAATATTCCTTCTGAACTAATGGATTTACATACTTATGAATTTATTCTTATTCTATGTGTGCATCCTTTTCAGGCTATTGTTCGTATGGAGCCTAAGACAGGGAAATTGCCTCCTTCAGATTTACAGAGAGGATTAAAGGGAAGAGTTGTGTATTTGCCACTAGATTTAAAGAAAAATATTGAAACAGTTGGTGTAGAAAATGCAGAAGATGAACCTTTAGTTATTCTTGTTAATGGTGTTCCTACTAAGAGTAAGAAAATCTGGCAGGAATTAGTGGCTGTTAGGAAAGTGAAAAAGGCAACGTTGTATCTGATAAAAAATAATCAATATTATAAAAATTTGTTTATGAGTGAAGAAGAAATAACTGTAGCCGAAGATAGTGACTTGTCATCTGGACAAATTAGAAAAGTGGATGTGTCCAGAACTGTAGAAAACTATGAACATTACAGTGTTCATCCTCCTCATTCTAAAGAAGTGATGGGGAATACTATAGAGTTATTCCAAATGAAAGAAGCAACAGGAAGTCCCATTAATGTATGGGAAAAAAGCTTGGAAGCTCGTTCTTTCCCTCATTTGTTTCCCACAGGAAAAGGAGGACGATATGATGACCGACCTGTGCAGATTCCTGCATCTGAATACCGGACATTAAGATTGTATGCAGAAGATCCAAGATTTTGACAAGGTATTCCGTATTTGTTTCATCTTTTGTTTGAGAGTGATTTGTATGGACTTTCTTGCAGTAAACCATGTATTGGAAACAGGTGTACATCTGCAAAATGTTTTGGCAAAGGAATTTATGGATAAAGTACACCAGAAAGATAATGTTTTGGAATCTCAGCTAATTAATCTCATGGCATGTCAGAGTGGTAGTAATGAGTACTGGTACCATCGTCATGGAGAACTGAAATGTATGCTAAGGAACTTAGGAACTCCTATATGGTTCCTTACTCTAAGTTGTGCTGAATATGCTTGGGATGATTTACTTCAATTTCTTTGAGAGGCAAATCCAAATATACTAAATATTGAATAAAAGACACATGGAGAATTGTGCTCTTTGGATCCAGTTAATGTATGCAGGTATTTCAATCATAGATTTGAAGCTCTGATGTCTTTTATCACCAATAAAAAAAATTCCTCCTCTTGGAGAGGTTGTGGACTTCTATTGGAGAAAGGAGTATCAATCAAGAGATGCTCCTCACATACACATGCTAATATGGATCAAAGATGCTCGTAAATTTGGAACGGACTCAGATGATACTGTGTTGTCTTTTATTGAAGAATACGCTACATGTGATATACCCAAAAGCACACAGGATAAGGACTTAAGACAAGTCTTATGATTCCATAGCCATCATTGTGGGAAATACTGTCATCGAAAGTACAAATCTAAGGACAAATTCTACACAAAATGCCGTTTTGGATTTCCACGTCCAGTAATATCAAAAGGAAGAGTGAACGGTTTTATGTCATCTTTGCGACATACTATCACAAGAATGTCTCCTAAAAATACCTACAACTTTAGAAAAAATGAAGAGTTAAAATACATAAATGACTATAACCCAGTCATTTTGTCCATGTGGAATGCTAACATCAATATGTTGCAGAGAATTCCATTGCTGTTGCTCAATGTGTAACATCGTACATAACAAAATCAGAAAAGATGGAATGGAAGGAAATGTGGGAAAAGATTTCCTACGAGAAGAGTCTAAGTACGAAATTATACAGTTATAGTTTGAAGATGTTATCTCATCGAGAAATTGGAGCGTATAAATGCTCGGATCACTTATCATCTGCAAGTCTATACTCCAAATCTAGAAGAATCATTTGGGTGAATCTAGATCTTGCTGCAACACGAAACCGAGTACTTAAATCTGTACAAAAAACGTAATATTATATTTAGCTGAAAAGGAGCCCAAAAGTACAGATATTGTGAAAACAAATATGTTAGAAACATATTATCCAAACAGAAGTAATCATTTTGAGAACATTTGTCTCTATGAAGTGATGCAAAACTATATGTTTAAACAGAGTATTACAGAAAAGATCAATAATGATATATATGCTGGGATTGGTTCTGAATGATGTCTGGTGAAACAAAGAAAAGGACATTTGATTAATCACCGTAAACTGAGTTGCGAAACACCTGACAAAAGGGAATTTTACTATTTAGCTCTTTTGCAACTTTTTAAGCCATGGCGTTCTGAATTAGAATTACTTGGAGATTTCGAGAGCTATGAAGATTCTTTCAATGCAACTAAAGATACTATAGAATGTCCTGTTTTTGCTAATTATGTGAAAATGTTAAATGATGAAATTGAGCAAGAAGCTACAATTGCAGCTGAGATTGCTAGGGGCAGTTCTCAAGACAGTCAAACTTCTGCTCCGTTAAGTCAGGATCCATTGGGAGAACCAATTATTCAAAATGAAGCACCAACTGCTATGGAAGAGGTGGAAACAGCAATGTATCAAGCTCAAGTAGATGTAAGAAACTTAGGAAATTTGGAAGAACAACTAAATGTTGAGTAGAAACGAGTTTATGAGCAAGTGAGAGAACAGTTTGACCATGGATTACTTCATGAAAAGAAAGAGTGCTCTTGCTCATCGTTTCAACCTATCCGATTGTATATGAGTGGACAAGCTCACACAGGGAAAAGTTTTTTAATTAAAGTAATTTCAACTTATCTACACAAACCAACTGAGTCGTATTTGTATTGTGTTGTCACTGCTCCAACTGGGTTGGCGGCACACAATAATTAAGGAATTACTTTACATTGTTTATCAAGAGAAGCTTGTTTTGAAGTTTCAAGAGTCTTGAAGAAAATTAAACTTCTCATTATTGATGAGGCAAGCATTGTATCAAACTTAATGCTTGCCTTTGTGCATTTAAGAATGCATCAAATTCTTAAAACAGACTATGATATATTATTTGAAGGAAAACACGTCATAGTTGTTGGAGATCTACTACAGCTTACTCGTGTAAAAGGACAACCAGTGTTTAAAACACTGGTACATGAAGATACAAAAAAGTCTTTGGGGAGCATTAGAAATGGTAACATTTGGTCATATTTTGAGTATAAGGAACTTCTTACAAATATACGTAAGGCAAATGATGCTGATTATGGAAAAATACTTCAAGATATAAGAATTAGAACAGTGACAGAAAATGGCAAACAAGTTTTACCGAGACGATTACTTCCCAATTTGTTTCCAAATTAAAATATTGTTCCAGAGAAAATATAGATGAAAATTGCAGAAAACAAGTCTGTAATCTGCTTAATGCCAACACTGCGTGAATGTTCTGTATTCAATGAAGAAATGTTAAAGTTGGAAAATGAAGAAAATATAAAATTGGAAGCTATTGATAAAATAGAACATGAAGGAATCACTATTATTTTGACTGAAAAGTTGAAGAGTAAATTGGATTCTTTAGAGAAGTTAATAAGTAAAACTGCTGGTTTAGAGAAGAATTTGTATGCATGTGTAAACTGTAGGGTAATTTTACGACGAATGTGGAAAAAGGTTAGTAAATGGAGCAATGGGTAAAATTGTTGATTTTGTTAATTATGTAAATAGAGATGGGATTGAATTTTTGAAAATCAAATTTGATAAAATTGCAGAAGTACAACAATTTAGTCCTTGTTCATCTCGGTTTTTGCTTGTAAAAGATTTCAATGTACGCAGAAAACAGTTTCCTATTTGTTTGGCATATGCGTTGACCATTCATAAATTTCAAGGTTTAAGTGTACATAGTGCTTTAGTGACCATTGGAAGTACTGTGTTTAAAGAGGGTATGTCATATGTTGCTTTGTCCCGAGTCAGAACTTTATCTGGATGGTACTTGATTGGTTTTGATGAGACAAAGTTTAGTGCAGATGTACATTGTGTGAAAGAGTATAATAGATTAAAAAGAGAATATGCACCCAATTTAGGTCAATATCCAGTATTTGAAAAGCGTGTGGTAGGTAGAAAAAGAAGATTTGAGAATGTCTGTAGTGAAACTGTAGAGAAAGACAAAAAACAAGATGAAGTTGTGCCTGCAAGCAAAAAGAAAAAGGACAGTGTTGAAGAGAATGTTAGTTATCGGTTTGAAAATAGTTGTAGTGTGAACTGGTATGCTAATGTAGTTGTTAATGTTGGGTTTTTTCTTGAAAGTTTGCAACAGCAAATTTTTGAAAATTGGGACGAAAGATTCTGTTCATTGTTGTATTCTGTTTATGAGAAATGTAGTAGTGATAAAAGTAAAATACAAAGTGTTTCTGACATTCGAAATGTTTTGGACATATGTTCTGGTTCTACTCAATTTACGCAGAATATTCAGCAAGATTGTCAGGAATTTTTTATGTTTATGCTTGGTGTACTGTAAGATGAAGGTATAGATACTGAAAATCTTTTTGGCCTTTCTCATAAATGGCAACATGAGTGTCAAAATTGTTTGTTTACATGTAACACTAACACTGAAAGATTCATATATTTGACTTTACCAGACTGTGAATCAGTGTCTTTTAACAATCTAGTTAGAGGAGCAAGTCAAAACATGGAGTGTAGCCAATGTAAATCAGAAATGTCATCAACATTATTTATATAAAGATATGGACAGTATGTAATTTTAATGCTGCAATGTTGTAGAGCTGATGGAAGAACTTTGGAAACTTTAATTAAAAATGTTGTAGGTACTCAACGTTTAATATCAGGAAGAACTTTTGTAGCTGTTGCAATTATTTTTCATGATGGACCTTCTACAACATCTGGACATTACACTGTTTATTGAAAATGTCTGAAAGGTTGGATACATTGTAATGGTACTTAAGCAACGTTTGCCTAAAGAGTTACCAAATTCTTACCTAATATTTTTAAAGTCAACATTTTACGATCCAAAGTTTTCCTTTCAGATTTCTGCTCTTAAGGTAGCTTAGTCTTGTGTTGTAGAGTATTTTGTAACTGAGCTTGAGGAGCTAGAAGGAAATCATGTTCTTGATGTTGAGGCAGTGTAGGTGTATCATGTCGTGGGTGATGTGGCTGTAGCAGGGGACATTGAAGATCAGTCAGGTGGAGGTGCTTTGGATTGGTTGTAGTCGTTATAGGTGTTTGGCTGGAATTCTTGTGTAGAGTGTGTTGCCACAGTGTAGTCTGTTTCTTCTTCTTTTCTTTAGGATCCACTTGTAAATGTTGTGGAGTATGTGGAGGGTGTTTTAGCAGTATGAGGAAATGCTGTAGACTTGTTTACACTTGTAGAGGGAGGAGTTGAAGATGAATCATAAGTTGTGCACATGGTCTGTATGTGTTGGTACTGTTCACAGTGTAGTTGGCCAGCAGGAGTCATCTGAAGCTGAGGGGGTGGGTCTGAGGATGAGTATCTTCATGTTGTGCGAGTTCATGTTTAGAGAGCTGCTCCTTATCCACTTGCTGATGTCTTTAATTGAATCGTGGAGGTTGTTTTTTCTGGTATGTGGCTCCTTGGTGAAGAAGAGGATGAGCTGGGTGTCGTCGATGTAGGAGATGATGTTGTGGTTGAGATGGCGGGCCACTTGTGTGAGGGTTACCATGGAGATGTTGAATGGCGTTGGGCTTAGGGATGAGCATTGGAGGACGGTTGCAATGATGTCAGTGGTTATGGATCAGAAGGCTAGAAGGCAGACGCTCAGAGTTTCTATTGAACAACTTTTAAACTAAGAATTTCACACATACTATTTGGCCATGGGGAAAAGTTTGTGAAACCTTTAATGACTTTTTGTTGTTGTAAATGTTGTCAGCATACATTTGTAAGTGATATTATTTAAAGTGGAAGAATATTAATGATGGTGTTTTGTTATTTCAAGTTTGTTTGCCATACCTCATAGTTACGTAAGAAATTGGTCTTAGAAAAAAACATTTAACATATGTTTTAATTATATTTTTTAGATTGGTATTGAGATTGCTGTTTGAGTTTTTTTTAAATAATCTTCTTGATAGTCTTTTTTTTGCCTGCTGTTATCTGATGAGTACTATTGAACTCACTGTTTCTAGTGAATTTCAATATATTCTGAGAACAGCAAAAAAGGCAAATGAAATGCTTTACAAATGATTTTGTGTTGTAAAAGATAAATTGTATTTGTATTTTTTTTGTCTTCTACAGATGCTCAATTTTTAAATAATTATATATATTTTTTATTTATTATTTTGAAGGTAAGTATAACTAACTGTTAACAAGTATTTGCAATGCAATAGGTCTCACATTAGGAATGTTTGAGCTATTGGTATTGTAAACGACTAATATTTTATTTATGTGTTGGTTTTGAAAATAGCGAAATTAATAGCTTTGTCATTTACAATGCCAATAGTTTAACTTTCGCAAACGTGACACCTATAGCATTTGTAATGCAATAGGTGTGGTATTTACTTGACTTAGATGTATTAATATTACAAATAACAATGGCTTTTATTTTTTAAAATAATTAATACTTAATTTTAAAAAATATATATTTTTGTCCTCATTTGCCAAACCCTTGTTCCAAAGAAGTAGCCAAACCACCTTACTTGTCCTTAGGAAAGAGACCAGAACATGATCCCATCCTGCTCCCGGACAAATGTACCAAATTGGCGGGAGGTACTTTCAGGAATATCTTACTCCATCAAGGCATATTCCAGCCTGTTGGACCAGGTTCATTGTCGTAGTCAGGCGGGACCCCAATCTGGACCATGGAGTGTAGGGGCATAATCATCAGACCCGGGGGAAAAAATAAAAAATAAACCCCGGAGGCCCTAGTAGTTGTTCATCTTCACTTAACTAATAGATTCCAAAAGGCAAGGTTCCGAGAACTGCCAGATCTAGCTGTGTCCACCCTTGATGTTTCATAGAGAGATGACGGCCAGCCTGCGTGGGTTGGTGCTTTGGAGTCAACCCAGTGTTAACATATCTGCCGTCTCGCCAGGAGGATTGCGTAGAACAGAAAGGTCCTTGCCAGCCCAGTAATGTTGTCATCCAAACCAAATATAATTAATGGCAAGCTGAGGGATATCGATATTTTGAGAATTGATTCCAAAGTAGCCTTAACTTCTTCCCAAAATGCATTGATACTGGGGCAGTGACAAAACATATGAATATCGGAGGCTGCTGGGAGGTGGCACTTGTTATAAAATTTTCCTGGCTGGAATTTAGATAGCCTTTGGGGAGAAAGATATGCTTGGTGCATAGTAAACAGGTGGATACGCCTTAACCAGGCTTGCTTAACAGCTTTGTAGAGGAGAGTAAAAGATCTTGTCCATAGGTCCTCACCCTGTACCTCCATGCCCCTTCCCCACAGCTCCATCTGGAGATTAAATTCACCATCTGCCTCCTCCAGAATGGACCAGTACCAGGAGGTACTTCCTTTGCCTTTCTACCAGATTTTTTTCCAGACAGCTGTTCCTCCCTATCTGATCGTTTTTCCTTAACTGCTCCCGGGACCAGCTGACCAATTGTATATATTTGAATCTCGATAGGGCTGGGCCGACCCTCTCTGAGAGCACCTCCCATTCTACCAGAGAGCCTCCTGCCATCAACTCTCCTCATCTTTGGATCCCTGCCTCTAGTAAGGGGACTGCAAGACTATCTTTTAGGTAGGGGGGGAGCCCCTGGGAGGCCCAGATTGGGGCAAGATTAGAAAAATATGTCAACCCAACTCTGGCTTTTATTGGAGCCCAAACTTTCACCAATGATTGTAAGATCTTTAATCTCACCTTTTTAAAGAACCTCTGGTCTCCAAACTTAAATAAGAATCCATCAGTGGAAGGTTAGCCCCAATTAACATGGCCTTAAACATTTTCCCGTTTGAGGTACCTCCTGGAGTTTTCAGCAACATCCTTGAGTGGGACAGCTAAAATGCCCAAGCGTAGTACTGTAGGTCTGGTAATGCAAGCCCTCCCTTTTCCCTCCTCCTCCTTAATTTTTTTCCATGCCAACATTACTGTTTTATAGCTCCAAATAAAATAATTAAGTTCCTGCTGACATTTATGAAGCTGGTTGGGGTCAAACTCTAGTGGGATGGAATTGAAAAGAAAACATAAATTTGGGGAGGATGGACATCTTCACTAGGTTTGTTTTCTCAAGCACAGTCAGGGGGAGGAAGGACCAAGCTTTCAATAGTGCCTTGGACTCACAAAAGAATCGGTCTAGATTGGTCTGAGCTAGGATACCAATGTCATGGGTGATCTTTACTCCCAGATAGCGAATTGAAGGGGTCACTGCAAGATGTATATTGTCAATGTTCCAAGTCATAAGCTCAGTTTTCCCCGCATTATTTTCGTACCCCGAGACCCGCCTAAATTCCTCCACCCTCTTTACAACCAAAGGGAAAGCCTGAACCGGGTCAGTGGTGTAAATAAGAATGTCATGAGCGTAGAGTCCGACCTTCTTCGCCCAACCACAAAATTCAAAAGACGGGATGCTAGGCTCGTCTCTCAAGATTTGTACGAAGGGTTCGATATATATATTAAATAACAGGGGGGAGAGCGGACAGCCCTGCCTAGTACCCCTCATGATTTGGAAGGGCTTGGTGCATGTACCATTGACCAGGAGACTAGCCCTGGGGTCTCTATATAGAAGGTTAATAGCTTAGAAGAACTTGGCCCCTAGTTGGAACTTTCTGATTAACGTGGCCAGACAGGGCCAGTTGACCCTATCGAATGCTTTAGTAGCATCGAGGGTCATAATGGCCAAAGGAAGGGTAAAGGTTGAGGTGATGTCAATCACACCTACCAGGTCGTGTGTGAGGTCTGCTAACTGGCGCCCCCGTATAAATCCCTTCTGAAATTGGTGGATAATTGTGCCGATCTCGCTCCCAAGCCATGCCGACAAATTAGCAGCGAATATCTTATAATCGTTGTTTAGGAGCAAAATCAACCGATAGGACCCAAAGTCAGCTGGGTCCTTGCCTGGTTTTAGGATCAGTACGATATTTGCCTCGCCCCATGACTCGGGTGGCACCGCTCCGTTCAATATGATGTCATTGAAAAGGACGGCCAAAACTGGGATAATGGTAGAGCCCAGGGGACGGTACAGCTCTCCCAAGACACCATCTGGCCCGGCAGCCTTCCCCCACTTCAGTTGTCTAATAGCCTTGCTGACTTCTGCCTCTGTTATTTCCTTGTCCAGGTGGTCGCTCTGTTCCAAGGAAAGCGCAGGAAGACCAGCCTTCTCTAACCACACATCCCTAGCCATTGGGTCTTTCATAGTCTCCTCTTTATAGATGTTCTGGAAAAACTCCCGAAAGGCCTCTCCTATGTCAATATTTGAGGTCCTGGCTACAGATTCCCCCTCCACTCTCACTTTGCTGGTATATTTTTTGGCCTGATCTGATTTAATTTTCCAGGCAAACACCTTGCCTGCGGCCTCTCTGTACTCAAAGTGTGAGAGCTTGCTAGCCTCCCACCTCTTTGCCACCCTTTCTTGGAGTAGATTTTCCAGATTTACTTTTAGCTCCGCCCGTCTCTCTTGGTCTGCTATGGATCTGATGCCAGAGCCTAGCTTCAGGTCTAAGAATGTCAATTCTCGCTCTATGCTTGATATCGCTTCTCTGTATTGCTTCCTTCGATACGAGGCTCGGTTGGTGATACACCCTCTTAAGTAGGCCTTAAATGCCTCCCACACAGTCACCAAAGAGGCAGAGTTTTAATTACATTCCAGAAATGAGGTAGACTCCTCTATAAGGAAGTCCGTCTCTTCTACCTCGAGCAGAATCGTCCGTATGAAAGACCATAAGGTGTGTCTAGTCTGCTGATCCAGAGTTAGGGAGAAGAGAATAGCTGAGTGGTCGGACAGATGGGAGGGGAGGTAAACCAACTCCTTCAGAGCATCCTTAAGGATGTAGCTCAAGAGAGCGTAATCGATTCTCGATTTATGTTTATGTTTGAGGTTGTGGAAAGATACCCCCAAGGTGGTGCCCGCTCTCTCCCTCCATAGGTCCGCTAAACCCAGGGTTGTCATACCTGCTATAAGGGTTGACCTAGATTTGACAAATGATATTGTAAAATTCTATGTCTCCTACCCCTCACACGCAGGCCATTGACATTCCAGGATAGAACCTGTAACCTACTCATTTACTTTTCCTACCCCATCCCACTCGCCCGCCCATCGAGCCTGTCGGGCCACCCTCACTAAGGAACAAGGAATAACCGCTCTTAACCTAGCTAATGCTACTCTTGGGCCAATTAAAGTTGTTTCTGATGTGTACATCGGAGACGAGACCTGGCTTACGGGGACTTTTTAATGCTTTACCCCTCCACCTCCCCACCCTGGAGAACCCACCCATACTTAACCAGGCCAGATGAATTGCCAGATTTGCATCTCTACAGTGCCCCTAACCTAGCCCTGTCTACTCTGAATACGATTAGAACCGGCAAAGAGCCATAGCGTTTGAGGGCTGGGTAAACTATAAACAGAGGATCCCCGTAATTGTAACAAAAGAAAACTCAAAAGTGTATTCCTTAAATAGTGTGTTCCCTTTATTATTTTTTTTACCAATATACTTTACTTTTTTCCTCTTTCATCCACCTTTCCCTTCCCTTTTCTTCATTTTTGTTTGTATTTTTTTTTTTACCAAACTTTCTATTTGCTGTGTTCTATTTTCCAATTCATTTTTCCCGTATATTTGTCAGTTATTTATTGTTTAATACTGAGTTTGTTTGTACCTTACTTTCCTGTATTCCAACACTGGTTCGGGTCGGGAATAGTGAAGTGGTGAAGTAGTGAAATGCCAAGGTGAAGTTTGGGCTAGAGTGGAAGTGATCTAGTAGCCCACCTGTGCATAGTTACTGATGGTTGCTAGAAGTTCGTCAGCTTCCAGGGGCGAACGGATATTATACATTTTGTTGTTAAACATTACCCTCAGAAATGCTGGGAACCTCATCTGCACTGTTGCCCCCAGGGCCCTAAACTTATCCATTTTCTGACTGAGCTCCCACTGCCTATCTAGCGTGGTTTTGGGCAGGTCAGGCCGGACTTCAAAGGAGAAATCCGGGGCCTTCAGTGACATGGCTTTTAGAGCAAGATTCAGGATTTTCTCTTTGATGGAATAAGTAAGGAAGTTCACCAGGATTTTCCTAGGCTTCACTCTCCCGGGGTTCAAGCGGAAGGGGTCCCGGTGAATCCTCTGGATGTCTTTCTCTAACTCTGCAGCTGTCTCGTCCAAGTAGAGGGCGTTCTTTAATAGGGAGGCTACATACTCCTTAATTTCACCACCCTCCTTCCCTTCCGGAATCTTCAAAAGTCTGAGGTTGTTTCTTCTGGAGTAGTTTTCCAAAGATTCAACCCTGTCCTTCGTTGCATCCCCTTCTCTCCGTAGAGACTGGATCTTGACCTCTGCGGACTCCAGCTTAGCTTTTAAATCCCCCACTGCACCTTCCAGACTCTCAGTTCTATCGAAGAGACCATCCACTTTCTTTTCAAGGGTCTCACACACGGCCCTGATCTTGTTTTGGTTCTGCTTGGATTCGGCAAACCCACACTTGATCTCATTCCTCATTGCAAACAGCAGTGTTTCGAGAGGGGCACCCCCCCTGCTGCTCCCAAGAATTGGGTCACCGTTCTCGCCATTCTTGCCTACAGCCTCTACCAAAGTAGGCTCCATCCCCCCGGGTCCTCCTGCTGGTGCAGACTTAGTTACTTCCATTGTACCCATGGGACCAGGAGACATGAGCCCCTGGGTGGTGATGGAGGCATTGGAAGTTTTGGGGGTGCTCATACTCTTGGTCTGGGTGCCACTACCCCTCTAAACTTTGCACGATGTCAAGCACTTGGGGTAACACTTTGAAGTAGGATCTTAGTGATGGTGTAACTTGAGTTACGCTCTTTCGCAGCCCCTTAGATTTGCCTTTCCCTACTGACTGGGTAGTAGCACTTGTGTTAGGTTTAGTGGGAGCAGACCTCCCTCCTGCTGTGACCCCTTGAGAAGTCCCTGGGGTGGCTGATTCCGGCTCTCCTTCCACCACGGCCTCTATCCCGGGTACTCCTCCCCCCTCTACACTCTCTCACAGACACGCTAATATGTAATGCCTTCCTGCCTCCTCCGTATTTGTCAGGCAAGGTACTGCACCCAGAGCCCTTCCCCCGTCTCCTGCCCTTACCGCCTCGGGTTCCCGGTGTTTTGCTGGAACCAACACTAGCTTTTGGGCACTCACCTCCCTTCAAGTCACCCCGTGCACTCTCACTGCTCTCAGACGTTCTATTTCTCCAGCCCACCATTGTAGTGCACTTTGCTTTGGCTGGCCATACACCTTCACGCTCCAAATCGGAATCAGAATCAGGGTCGGACTCAGCAACAGCCAGGAGCGAGCTCCCGAGTACCGATAATTTCACCTCCTGTCCTTCCACGCTATTCTGCCGTGCACTCCCTCTGAGCAGTCCACGAGCTGCCGCCCTGCGGCTCCGCCAAATCTCCACGGCTGCTTCTGACCACCGTAGGAGAGAGGCGGGGGCCACAACCAAGCTTACACACATCGGCCGTGCTGGGTCTGGTCAAGCTGGATCTCCCGTCGCACCACACACTAATGTGCCCGGGAAGGGGGCTGAAAAGAGACGTGGCTGCAAGTCTTCACGTCCAGGGACCTCTAACTACGGTAAATAGCCGGTAAACAGCCGGCCAGGGTACACATTTACTGCATAACTGCAGGGACTAGGAGAGCTCCGTTAGAGACGTGCGCACCGCCCTAACCAGCGGCTGCCATGTTTCCCTGTGCCTTAATTAAAACTTATTGTAATTTATAATGGCAATAGCTTAAACTTTTGTAAATAACTTTTAGGAAGATTATGTTCAGTGGATTTTTTTGTGATGAAAATCCAACAACAGAAGTGAAATATTAACATCTTTTTGTGACATTTGTAATAAAGCTTGAAACATTGAGAGAACATATTAGAACCAGTTGTTGTTGAATGGTTGCACAGGGTGATGCTGTGGCGTTCAGTGGTGCTGAGTGGTGCTGTGGCGTTCAGTGGTGCTGAGTGATGCTGTGGCCTTCAGTGGTGCTGAGTGATGCTGTGGTCTTCAGTGGTGCTGAATGATGCTGTGGCGTTGAGTGGTGTTGTGGTGTTGAGTGGTGCTGTGGCGTTGAGTGATGCTGTTGCGTTGACTGATGCTGTGGTGTTGAGTGATGCTGGGGTGTTGAGTGATGCTGTGGTGTTGAGGGATGCTATGGATTTGAGGGATGCTGTCGCGTTGAGGGATGCTGTGGCATTGAGGGATGCTGTGGCATTGAGGGAAACTCTGGTGTTGATGAATGCTGTGGCATTGAGGGATGCTGTGGTGTTGAGGGATGCTGTGGCTTGAGGAATGCTGTGGTGTTGAGTGATGCTGTGGCGGTGAGTGATGCTGTGGCATTGAGTGATGCTGTGCGCTGAGTGATGCTGTGCACCAAGTGGTGCTGTGGCATATAGTGGTGCTGTGGCATAGAGTGGTGCTGTGGCTTTGAGGGGTGCTGTGGCATTGAGGGGTGCTGTGGCATTCAGTGGCGTTGAGTGGTTCTTTGCCATTGAGTGATGCTGTGACATTGAGTGATACTGTGGCATTGAGTGATGCTGTGGTGTTGAGTGGTGTTGTAGCATTGAGGGGTGCTGTGGCATTCAGTGGTGCTGAGTGAATCTGTGGCGCTGAGTGAATCTGTGGCATTGAGTGATGCTGTGTCATTGAGTGATCCTGTGGCATTGAGTGATGCTGTTGCATTGAGTGATGCTGTGGCATAGAGTGATGCTGTGGCATAGAGTGATGCTGTGTGCTGAGTGGTGTTGTGAGCTGAATGATGCTGTGGCATAGAGTGGTGCTGTGGCATAGAGTGGTGCTGGGGCATAGAGTGGTGCTGGGGCATAGATTGGTGCTGTGGCATTGAGGGGTGATGTGGCATTCAGTGGTTCTGAGTGATTCTGTGGTGCTGAGTGATGCTGTCGCGTTGAGTGATGCTGTGGCGTTGAGTGATGCTGTGGATTTGAGTGATGCTGTGGCATTCAGTGGTGCTGAGTGATGCTGTGGCATTCAGTGGTGCTGTGGTGTTAAGTGGTGCTGAGTGGTGCTGTGGCATTGAGTGGTGCTGTGGGGTTGAGTGGTGCTGCGGCGTTGAGTGGTGCTGTGGCGTTGAGTGGTGCTGTGGCTTTGAATGGTGCTGCGACATTGAGTGGTACTGAGTGATGGTGTGTCATTGAGTGGTGCAGTGGCGTTGAGTGGTGCTGTGGCGTTGAGTGGTGCTGTTGCGTTGAGTGGTGCTGTGGTGTTGAGTGATGCTGTGGAATTGAGTGATGCTGTGGCATTGAGTGATGTGTCGTTGAGTGGTGTTGTGGCATTGAGGGTTGCTGTGGCATTCAGTGGTGCTGAGTGAATCTGTGGTGTTGAGTGATGCTGTGGCATTGAGTGATGCTGTGTTGTTGAGTGGTACTGAGTGATGCTGTTTACGGCGTGAAGTATTGTGAGTCCAACGAAAGGACACAGAGTTAATGGTTCTGAAAACAAAGCCGGCGTCAAGGATAACGGGCGTCCAGCAACTACAATTAAGGAAGTAAAAAACAACCAGTGAGCAATGGGGAGGGGCGGCCTACTAATATGTGTGGCAACAGAGAGAGAGTGGCGCGCGCTGGTAAAGCTCTTGGCATTGCTGTGGGGGGGCAGGGCGGGCGGGGCGGGGCGAGTCTAGCGGTATTCGAATTCATGATTTCCACATCAATGCGTTTGTTTTCGGCAATCGTTCAACTCACTGAGCCATTAGGCCTAGTCAACCATTCAAATTCTTGTACACAAACTGAATATTGGGTCTTTCATAGAATACAGGGGCAATGTCGAAAGTGTAAAAATAAGACTGGCTTGCTCTTTTCCAACTCTATTGGTTGGATGTTGTGCACTGTCAGACTGCACGCACGTCGTCGGAATGGCATGGGGTGGAACCAACTGCACGTGCATTGTCAGTATGGCACAGAGTGAAAGTGACTGCATGTGCATTGTCGGACTGGCAAAGGTGGAACCAACTGCACGTGCATTGTCAGTATGGCACAAGGTGCAACTGACTGTGCATGCATTGTCAATATGGCATTGTGTGCAACTAACTGCATGTGCATTGTTATAATAGCCCCAGGATTGAACCAGCTGCACCTTGATTGTCAGGATAGCCCAGGGTGGAAGAAACCAACTGCATGGGCATTGTTAGTATAGCACTGGGATGGAAAGGATGGCACGTGGATTGTCAGGATGGCACTTCAAAAGAAAGGTGGAGATTTCAAGAAGGAGGGAGAGGGCTAAAAGTAGATGCAGAATGACAGACGCCTCTAACAGAGGAAAGAGTGGAGAGAAAGGAGGGCAATTAACATAGCAAGGAGAGGTAAAGAAATTAGCAGCTTGGCTTGCGGTGAGAGGTGCTCTTCTAATGTCAAATAAGGCTATCTACCAGCGCATGGCGAGGCGCCCCAGCTAAACCAAGCATTAAGTCAAAAATCCTGTGTCACTTGAGCGTTCGATGGTCTCCAGAAGGAAGGTGGACTTCAGTGTAATTCCTCTAAAGGGTAAAAACATTCATAGATCACTTACAAGTGTTTGCATTGCATAGAAGAGGTTGATTTATTCTATATTTAATGAAGATCGTTCACATGGGTACTTGCAAATATTTTCCCTGGGGCCACAAAGTTTGGTCCGTGATGTGTCTGAGGGCCGCATTGATGCAAGCAGTGTGGTGGTCTTGGTCAGGGGGTGGTGGTAATGTGGGTATAGTGGAAACAAAGCATGTACATCTAGTGGCTGAATTGCACAATCTGAAATCAGAAAAACAGAGAGTAATCCCACCTTCCCAACTTTACCAAATTGTGTGATCACAGGCAATTGTTTTATTTCACTTTCTCTACTTTGTATTAATTATCACATATAAGAGGAAGCCAGGCCACCCTTAGAAAGTACTCATAATAACTGATTTGCCTCTGAATTCACTATAGACAATGCTGTCAGTGTGTGGGGAAGAATGAGTGTTTCTAAATTGATGTTTGAAAACTATCACTTTAAAAAAATACTACTCAATGCACTGATATACTAAGGCAAAATGGTTCTGCATTTTTAATGAAATACACTTTTTGAATTTTGAAGAGAGACCTTACATATTTTTACACTTTTGCTACTAAAGGACTTTGAAACAAAGGTGTTCCTAAAGTTGAGAGGTGCAGGACAACCTAGTTATGACTTCCTTTCCTTAACTTCAATTAACCTTTAAATATAGAATTGCCTGCATATTTAATATTTGTTAATGTTAGTGTCGAGTCGAGTAGGCTGCTGTCCAGTAATACTGTTGATCAGGGGGCCAGATTTAAAGGTCAGGAGTGCTGCCGTACTTTGATGTCATAGATCTATAGTAAAAGACAAAAAGTATCAGAGGGTCTAGGATAACAAAAACAAGAACACCGGATATGCACCTACAGAGGACTCTAGTACAATGCCATGTGTATACTATAGAAACATAGGTCAGCCTTACATTGAACCCACCAAGTGATCAGATAAGGATACCCATCAGTTACCACACTGAACCGCCCTTCATCATTTGGGTTCCTCTTAAGACCACTCTTGATGTTATCTATTATCTTTCACATGGAGGGCTAGGTTGTTAGAACCCTCACATGATCAGATAGATTTACCGTGGTCTTACTTCTCAACTAGGAGGATGTTAGAGTGTTGAAGGAAGGGACTGATGTCGCTGTGCAAAAATCTGTGAAAAAACAAAGAAGAAAATGTGTGAAATAAAATTGGGTGAAGGGGTACTGGACGTAAACTTTATTCTGTTGCTACCCTCTCTACCAATGTTAAAAAGTAGTCAGAGACAACCAAAGTATTTTTGGATCGTCTAGATGTATTCTAGGGTCAACATGTTTCAGCAATTTATGACGCAGATTGCCATTGCTTCCATCAGGACCACAATAAAATGATTGCTACTACGAACAAGTACTCTTGAAACAAAAAATTGTGCTCAAAACTTTAAATACATTTCAAAACCGATACTTAGATCACCTGTATCCACTAGGTGTCCGCATCGGTAGCTTCACCTTTCCAAGTTAGGGGTTTCTCACTTGGAAGATGTATGAACCTCACCCCACCTGGCCATGGCTCAGGGTAAAGGGGAAGCACCGCTCTCTCCGTCGGTACTTCTTGTCGGCGTCTGAGATCTATAGTAACCGCAAATAAATCTTGCTCATTATTGCTATTTTATTGTTTAGGCTTCAGGGATAGTGACTATTTACAAACACAATCTCTAAATTTCCTAAATTAAGGTAAACCTGTTTTAGGTGCACACATCATTGCAGTAGATTAACTCAGTAAAGTAACAGGCAAATGATTCTAACACATTTTACTCGTGGGGGGGGGGGCACATCAGGGTCCCCAAGAAGGTGGATCTTTCTTGCGAGAAAAACTAAGGAAAACTGTAGGTGACAACTGGATTGTTTAATTCCATCTGAAAGACCTGAAAATTACTGGTCTCTGTATCCCATTGCATACTCTTTTTGCTCAATGCGCCATTACAGAAAGGGACCAATCCTGTGCAAGTCATTTTTGACCCCACCCCAAAGGGCCTGCACCCCAAACCACTAACGCAAGATGCTGTCTGCAAAGTGACACGTGCATCTCTAAACTTGTTGCCATCTTTTTGAGGGTTATCTGCCATGTGGAGCTCAGATCACTATTGCACAGTGAGCTAAGGGACTCACGTCTTGGCATGCCATGGAGAATTGATCACTGAGAAAAGATAAAAGGACCAACTGGAATGCTTGAATTCATCTCAGCCACCATTAATTAGCTTCGGTCACATTCTGTTCAATCACTGTGGCTCACTGTGTCTTTACAAGCAGGGACTAACCATATGCAAATGGGCCCTGTCAGAAAGTCTAAAATATAATTGCAACATTAGTCATTTTACCCGTAGCTGTCCGATAAAATGAATTGTAGCATTCACAGAACGGGTCTTCTGTTGAACAGAAACAACGTCAAAAATTTCTCCTGCGTTAGTTACCTTTAAAAGAGTTTATAAACTCTGTTGAGGTGCACATTAATATGCTTGGCGCATTCCCAGTTTGCTTCAACTCTCTCGATCGGGACGTGGTGGCAACCTGCCGGTGATACCATCAGCCAGTCTCAAATGTGCATTGCTAGAACGGACTAATGGGAAGCCAGACATGCAAATGCGTTCTTTGAGACTCCTGTTACAGAACCTGGAGATTTGGTGCTTACATATCGGAAGATTAGTTGATATTCTCCTTGCATGTGGAAATGTCACTTCTCCCCCAAATGCTAAAAGCAGGCGCTCGAAAAAATCTTAGACAGGCCGGCGCGGTGAGCGTGCAACCATGTCAGATGTTGCTAATTGCACAGCTTTTCATCAGCTGGGAAGGAAAATAGAACGCAATGCTTTTCACAGAAAAAAAAGAATACGCAGTACACTCAAAATCCACTGATTCATCACTGTGATGCTTGTAATGGTATCGAATGTGTCAACAGCGGACAGGGTTGTTGCATTTGAACGCATTATTCCACTGTTGACAATAGGTGACATCTGCCATAATAGTGCATTCACTTTGCGTTTACTTTATATTGTGTTCACGTAATCAACGTCGTAAAAAACATCACTATCGAAGTGAATTGCTCCCTTTTTTTGCCAATGCTCTTTTCGTTCTCGCACCTACATGCCACTGTTCTCACAAAGGAGCAAAATAAAACAACAAGTATTGGCGCTGCACAGCTGTAAATGTGACGCCGCGTAACAATAAAAAAAACAAGTCGGATGGGGTGGGGGGCGGGGGAGAAGGGGAGTGAGCGTGTGGGAGGGAATCGCTGGCTCTCGGCATTGTGTGGGCGGGGGGCGCATTCCTTTGAAGTGTGAAGCAGGCAGGTGGCTCGGGAAGCAAATGGAAAGCGCGTGCACTGACACACATGTAATCGGCGCAATCCGCGTGGTTTAGCTTTCCTGGTTTCAACTCAATAGTCTAGACATCTGCAATGCGCAAGCGCATTGGCAGAGGTCGAAACCTAAAAATGATTGATGGGATGTTCTTCTACAGAGATGAAGTAAGAGAACATCCATGGTGTACATAAGTTTGTAAAGAAGGTTTGTATCTTTTAAAAACATTTGAAGACATTTAAACAAATATATACTGAGTGTACCGGTATTCTTTGCATTTTACTACAACTCATCAACTACTTTGGAACTGGTAAGGTGAATAGATATTTTGTACTCTTTTTAGTACTGCATTTTATTATAATGGCTTTAGTTTTTTTCTATAGTGATAAAAAGTGACTGGTTTGAAAATGTAAGGAAATTTTATCACAAAAAATTCATATGAGCAATTTTATTGATATAATCAAATATAGTAGTTGGGAATGGATTTTACGTAAAATTGTTAAAAGGGCAAAATAGTTGATAAACCTAGTTTTGTATAATGTATTAGTAAAGTGATAAAATGAAGTGTTTATGTTTTTCTACAAGGAACAACAACATAAAAAAATCACTATGGAAGTAGAACAGAAGAATATGGAAGATAGTTTTGAAATTAGTAACACTCTGATAGAGGAGCTCAATATACCTTTCATGGGGAGCGAGAATGAAGATGAATGGAGATATTACCTGCGATTATGTAGATGAAACATTGAAGGAGGATTTTCTAGAAGCATTAGACGAGATCGAGTTTCATGATATGACTTTTGAAGTTGATCATCCAGAAAATGAAATTTCAGATGAAATGATGTAAGAACCTCTTTTAAATTATGAAATGTTACAAGAATACATTTATGATAAAAAATTAAAAATGGTTGGAGAGACTCTTCTTGCAGAATTGTCATCATTCAGCTAGTATCCAAGTCCTCATGGACTTCTTCAAACCTTTATAGGTTATGTATGCACTCATGTATGCACCAGCAAACTTGTGTTTTATAGTTTTTATTTCCAGGTGTATATCCTTTGACTTACAGCAAAGTTTCTGTGATTGCTGATTCAGTATTGTACAGAGCTATTCAACAGAATGCCCTTATGTATGCACTGTGCTAAAAATGAACCTATTTAAAAATTCAGTCAGGCACTGTCCTTCCAGAACTGTAATTATCTAGTCAGTATCCAAATATTCATGGAGGAAAGTAGGCCTTAGGCTACAGCTTTCTAAACTGTTCATGTTGATGACACACTTTTTGGAGAGGCATAATTTTGTGACATAGTAAGATAGAGTAGCGAGCGAGCCCAAACCTCCCTCTGTCTGTATCCATCCCAGTGTCGCCCTCCTCCATCCCTCTGTCTATCGCAGACTCGCTCCCTCTGTCTCTCTCCCTCTGTCTCCCTCACTTTCCCTTTCTGTTTGTCTCCCACGGTTTCCCTCTTTCACTGTCTCCCTCCCTCTGTCTGTCACCCTCTATCTCTGTCTCTGTCTGTCCCTGTCTTCCTCCCTCTGTCTCCCTCTCTGTCTCTCTGTATCTGTCTGTCTCTGCCTCTATCTCTCTGCCCCTGTCCCTGTCTCTGCCTCTATCTGTCTGTCTCTGTCTCTGTCTTTATCCCTTTCTCCCTCCCTCGCTGTCTCTCTGTCTCTTTCTGTCTCCCTTCCTCTATCTCTCTGTTTACCTTCCTCTCGCTTGCTCTCTACCTCTCTCTTACTCTCTATCCGTCTGTATCACTCGCTTTCTCTGTCTCCCTCTCTCTGTCGCTACAAGGCCGCAGAGGGAGAAGCCTGCACGTTTTGCAATTTTCTTCCAGCAAAAAACCCTCCCTTACACCCAACTGAAGTTGAGTTCCATACTGGTTTCTACCCAGAAAGGGGTTTACTAGAGCCCTTTGCAAGAGCAGATGTCTGCCGTGTAGATACCACTAACACAAGAAAAGCCAAGCCGTGATCCACACGCAGAGCACTTCTTCAATAGGGTTTACTATTGCTAAATTGTCCACCGTTTTAGCTTACAACACATCATGAATATGTTACCATCAATAAATGAGAGAGCAAGCAGAGAGAACGTGTCTTGAATTTTCAGAGAGCAGCCATGGAACATCTCTCTAATGGTTCTAAGCAGAATAGCCCTGGCGTGCACCAAAAGTGAAGATAAACTATGAACGCATGCACACACATTTTTAACTCGACATGCATACTGTACATCCAGCTTCTCTGCAAGAGGCTACACTAGCTTCGTTGCGCGCAGGCAGCTGAGGCCAAGGTTAATGCTTTGTTCTGCAGTTCGAGACACCGAAGGAATTTCCACAAAAGGAATTGTAGAGCCCCGAATAACACTGAAAGCCTTTAGTGTGCTTTTTTGTAGCTGATAGGCAGGTGGCATTTCCCTTACTCTAGCCTGGAGATGAGAGCTGTCAGCACTGCTGCACTTCACAGGTGTTTCAAAGACCATAGAGCAGAGTGTCAAGGAATGCATTCTGCAGCACACATAGAAAAAAGAAAAGTCTCTTGTGATTAATTTGGGTTTCCCTTGCTGAACAAAAATAATCATCCCCGCAACACAGGCACCCTTGAACTATTATGCAAAGGTGCCTGCGTTGGCACAGGCACAACATTGGGTTCGGGTGCAGGGGAAAAGGAGAGGCAAGTGCCGTATCTTATAAACGATGAAATCTTAAAAACGATGGATTTAGGCCCAGATCTCTGTACTGGGGTGAATGTATGACATTGTTCTGCATTCTGTCCATCAACTGTAGTTTTTGCATTTGTCACCCCAAGTGGGATGGGTATGCTCAGACGTGAGTCCCATGCACTCCACACCACTGGATACAAGCTAGCCGGGCTGAAGACGGCTGGAATGCCAGAAACCGGTCCTCGGAAGCTTGTTTCTGGTCCAGGGAAGGCATGGCTTGGCAGTTTGGGCTGGACTGTTCCCATGAGGCACAGGGTCAGACTGATTTGCATATGGCCATGTCTGAACTGGGGTGGTGTGGAGTGCAAAAAAAGATGTATTTAGTCCCAGATCTCTGTACTGGGGTGAATTTATAACATTGTTCTGCATTCTGTCCATCAACTGTGTTTTTTGCATTTGTCACCCCGAGTGAGATGGGTATGCTCAGACGTGAGTCCCATGCACTCCACACCACTGGATTCAAGCTAGCTGGGCTGAAGACGGCTGGAATGCCAGAAACCGGTCCTCGGAAACTTGTTTCCGGTCCAGGGAAGGCATGGCTTGGCAGTTCGGGCTAGACTGTTCCCATGAGGCACAGGGTCAGACTGATTTGCATATGGCCATATCTGAACTGGGGTGGTGTGGAGTGCAAAAAAACAATGGATTTAGGCCCAGATCTATGTACTGGGGTGAATGTATGACATTGTTCTGCATTCTGTCCATCAACTGTGGTTTTTTGCATTTGTCACCCCGAGTGGAATGGGTATGCTCAGACGTGAGTCCCATGAACTCCACACCACTGGATTTAAGCTAGCCGGGCTGAAGACGGCTGGAATGCCAGGAACCGGTACTCAGAAGCTTGTTTCCAGTCCAGGGAAGGCATGGCTTGGCACTTCGGGCTGGACTGTTCCCATGAGGCACAGGGTCAGACTGATTTGCATATGGCCATGTCTGAACTGGGCTGGTGTGGAGTGGAACAAAACGATGGATTTAGGCCCAGATCTCTGTACTGGGGTGAATGAATGACATTGTTCTGCATTCTGTCCATCAACTGTGGTTTTTGCATTTGTCACCACAAGTGGGATGGGAATGCTCAGACGTGAGTCCCATGCACTCCACACCACTGGATTCAAGCTAGCCTGGCTGCAGACGGCTGCAATGCCAGAAACAGGTCCTCGGAAGCTTGTTTATGGTCCAGGGAAGGCATGGTTTGGCAGTTCGGGCTGGACTATTCCCATGAGGCACAGGGTCAAACTGATTCGCATATGGCCATGTCTGAATTGGGGTGGTGTGGAGTGCAAAAAAATGATGGATTTAGGCCCAGATCTCTGTACTGGGGTGAATGTATGACATTGTTCTGCATTCTGTCCATCAGCTGTGGTTTTTGTATCTTATAGATATGGCACATTCTTCTCTTTTTCATTTGACATAGAGAAGTGCAGCAAGAAGGCCTGCTGTGCTTCCCTACGGCAAATCTCATAAATGAGGTGCTATGTCAGTAGCCAAGTATTGATAGTGCAAAGTGGGCCTTAAGGCAAGGAGTACTTCAAACCCCTATAGACTATGCACACACTGTTCTATGCACCTGCAAATTTGCCTTTTATGTGTTGAATTCCGCAGTCTCTATCCTTACACTTCAACCAAACACTCTGTCAATCTTGGTATACTTTTATAGTGACTAATTGATCATTGTGTAGTATGGAATTCACTACATTAAGACACTAATCAGTAGATGTACAATAAGTGTTAGATCCCCATAGATATGCCAGTTATTGTACAGTGTAACTTCACCACCATGGATGCACCGTATTTACAATGTGTTGCACTATGGGGCAAGAACGGTACAGATATGTGATGTATCTGTGCTGTGAAGATGGCACATTGCTTGACTTGTGTTGCAAGTGCAATGCAGATCCAGCAATGCTGTTGGGGCCGTATGTTCATAATGCTGTGTCAATCCTAACACCTGCTTCAAGCAGATGCAGGATTTTGACGCAGCATAAGCCCAAAAGTGTCTGAATGAAATCTTATAGATTTCACTTAGTCACTTTTTGGAGGCATTCCTGCACCAGAACATCCTCTCCCTGTGCAGGAATGTCTCCTTCTAGTGCAGGGCTTTACAATGTGATGCACCTTCGAAATGCATCACATTGTAAATACCACATACCATGGCACATCTTTTGCATCACCGCTGCGTCACATAAGTGACGCAACAGCTGTGTAAAAGAGGCACAAGGGGGTTGTAAATCCACCCATAACACAATCAAATTCATCCAGGCAGTTTCACCAGCAGTGCAAATTGAAGCATGGACTTGTAACATATTTATGTGCATGTGTTACATTCAAGTGCTTCAGATGTACTACAGTATACTATAGGTAAACGCCTTATAGATTTATGCTGTAGCACTTCCTTATAGTTCTGCACTTTCACATTCACCATACACTACTAATGTATTCATTCATTCATTTATGAACTACACATTCAATCTGACAAACTTTGACACACTAACATAGAAATATAGTTCTTTGTTTGACCAGTGAAGGTAGTTCTGTAAAGAACTGTTTTTTTTGTCATTTTAGTTTTGTGTTTTTTTTTTATTTTTCAACATTTTTTTTCTTTAAAGCAAAAAAAAGAACTAGAAACAAAAAACTGGAACTGCAAAAAATAAGTTAAAAAAAATGGTATTGTTTGGGCAACGGTGCTCCTCTTACCTCTTTACAATTAATTAGCATTTAAAAAGCCTTAGAAATTCACTGAAAAAACCATAGGTTTCACACATGTTATAGTTAGCTGGACATTTCACTCATACAAAACGATGGAAATTCCCCCGTTATAGTTAGTTCAGCTAACTATAACTCGCGCGCCCGCATTGCACTACTGATGACGTCACATATTACATCACTCATGACTATGTCAGTGACATCACTCATGACATCACTGATGACATCTCAAATGACATCACTGATGACATCATCCTTGTGAAAGAGTGGCAGACCTCCTCTCAGCGTAATATAACCTTTGATACACACACTCAAAAATACAATCTAAAATTTTCAAAAAATGTTATGAGTGAAATGTCCAGCTAGCTATAACTGGTGTGAAACCTATGTTTTTTTTGTGAATTTCAAAGGTTTTTAAATGCTAATTCCTAACTATAACGAGTGTGAAACCTATAGTTTTTTCAGTAAATTTCAAAGGTTTTTTAAATGCTAATTTCTAACTATAACACGTGTGAAACCTATGGTTTTTTCAGTGAATATGTATATATATATATATAATTTTTTTAATATATATAAATATATATTTTAGTTTTTTGTGTTTTCAAACGTGCTCGCACCATGCAAATAAAAAAAGAAAAAGGGGGGTTTTGCCCTTTGGGGTCCTTCAGGGTCCCCCTGACAAGGCATAGAAGGTCACGAAGTCTGTAACCTGCCTCATTGTCACATTCTGCACTACTGAGGGTGCGAGCACCTCGCGAGTTTTAAAAAAAAAAAATGTTTTTTGTGTCCTTCGGGTACTTCAGGGACCCCCTGAGAAGGCCTAGGGGGTCAGGGAGTGTCTTCCTTGCCTCCTTTTCATGTTTTGAAACTTTAATGAAAATCGGGTAAAACGCCATTTTTATGCGACGGTCGCACACCTGTGCGCGCATGCCTGCGCGCACGTTGCGCTCACGTCAAGTCATGTGACTTGAAAACAACACTTTTGATTGGTTAATAGTATTTTCTGTTTCAGAATCTTCAAAAACCCCACCCACTTCCCTCACTATTTCTTTTGGTTTACTGAAAGATGGACCTCTGCTTTGTTTCAGCTTTGAATTGTCAGCAAAATGGCAGAACAGCAACAACAGAGCTCATCTGATTCAGATATTGTCGTGCTACAAGAGGAGCCACGTGCCAGGAAAGTCAAAGATTCCTTCATCTGGCAATTTTTTACATTTCCTGAGGGGCAAAAAAAAGTTGATGTTCCGAAGGTGAAATGTACAATCTGTGGGAGTGTCTTATCAAGAGGAGATCCTAAGAAGAAGTACTCTTTCAGTATCTATACCATGATACGACATGTGAGGAACGTGCACCCACATAATTTTGCACAAGTGTCTACTAAAGCCCTGGCCAGCAATGTTCCACCTCCTGTGGCCAGCACCTCTTCGGCAACACCATCGCCATCATCAACAGTGCTGGAAATTCGGCCAGATTTTTCAAAGGTGCATATTTTATGCAATCAATGCAAAGAGTTATGTTACGGCGAACAGAGTGTGAACTTAATTGATCTTAGGATCTCTCAGCACATATGCCGCCCCAGTTAATTTTTGTAATTTATTATTTTTGTTCCAGTTAAACAATTTTTTGTTGCCTGTTTACTTTTTTTTAAAAAAAATACAAAAAAATATAAAACTGTTAAAAAACTACAAAAAAACAAAAGAAAAAGACAAAAAAACTGTTTATTTCAGAACTCACTTCACTTCTCCAAGAAAAGCTATATCTCTTATATACTGTGTCGTACTTCTTTTGAATGAATGTGTAGAGTATAAATGAATGACTGAAGTGACTGAGTGTAGGGAAGGAAGGGACTGATGAAATGAGTGAGGAAAGGGGAGTATGGTGAGTGAGGAAAGGGGAGTCAAAGAGTGACTGAAACCAGGGGACTAAGGGTAGGGGAGTGAGGTAAGTGGAGAAAAAGAGTGAGGGAGGGGAAGTGAGAAAAGGGGAGCAGGTGACGGAGACAGGGAAGGAAAGTAAAAGATGGAGCGGGAGAAGTAGAGTAGGGTAAAGAGAGTGAAAGTAAGAGAACTGGAGTGATGGTGAGAGAAGGGGTATGAGGTTGAGAAAATGGGGTTAAGAGAAAGTGAGAGATGTGGAGTGAGGGAGAGAGAAATGGAGTGAGGTGATGGATGGAGTTAGAAAATGGGAGTGAGAGAAGGAGAAGGAGAGCGATGGGGATTGAAAAGGTGAGAAATACACACAGAAGGAAGTGGAGTGGGAATAGGGGAGTGACGGTGGATGAAGGGCAGTAAAAGTTAGACACAATGAGAGAAAGGGAGAGCAAGCAACTGAGAAGGGGTGAGGCAGTTAGAATGAGTGAGAGAAAGGGAGACAAGGAGAAACATTGAAGAAAAAAAAGTGAGGGAAAGAATAAATGAAGGGGAGTAAATGAGATTGAGTGAGGGAGTGAGGAAAGAGGAGTGAAGGAAGGAGAGTGAGGGAAGGGGAGTAAGGGAAAAGTACTGAGGGTGAGTGAAAAGCACTAACAGTGAGAGAAGTGTGATGAAAGGGGAATGAGAGAGAAGGAAGGAGATTAAGAGAGAGGAGAGGGGACTGAGGGATAAAGTAGGAGTGAAGGAAACAGAAAGGCAGGAAGGGTAAGGGAGAGACAGAGAGAAAGAGTGATAGAGGAAGAGAGGGAGAGCCAATGACTGACAGGGAGTGAGGTGGTTAGACTGAGTGAGACAGAGGGAGAGAGGGAGAGAGAAATGAAGTGAAGGGGAGTGTGAGACTAAAGGAATGGGAGTTAGCAAAAGTGAATATGTAAAGGGAAGTAAGGGAAGGGGACTGACGGATGGAGTGAGGGAAAGAGAGTGAGGGGGAGTGAGAAAAGTGTACTGAGTGAAAGAGAGTGAGGGATGATGTGAAGGAAAGAGAGTAAGGGGAGAATGAGAAGAAACTGCACGATACAGCAAGACAAGGGTAGTGATGGAGGAAGATAAGAAAGAGAAGTGGGGGACAGAGAGGGGAAAGAGGGAGTTGGACAAGATGAGTGAGGGTGAAGGAAGACTACTGATGGTAAGAGAAGGAGTGTAAGCTGAATGAGGGGGAGTAAGGAGAATGAGGGAAGGGGAGTAACATGAAGAAAAGGAAGGTGAGTAAGAGAGAGAGTGAAAAAAGAGAATGAGAGAAAGATAAATATTAGAGTGATGGAAAGGTATTTATTGTGTGTCATACTTACCTTATAAATAATTACAAGATTTTAAAACTTAACAAAAATATATAGTATATGTGGAAGACAAGAAAACACTGAGTTATAATATATATTTCACAATACAAAAGAAAGTAGGAGTGAAGGAAACAGAAAGGGAAAGAAGGGAAGGGTGAAGGAGAGAGAGAGAGGGAGAGAGTAAGAGAGAAAGAGAGGGAGAACCAATAACTAACAGGAAGTGAAGTGGTTAGACTGAGTGAAAGGGAATAAGGGAAGGATATTGTCCGATGGAGTAAGTGAGAGAGAGTGAGGGTGAGTGAGAGAATAGAAGCAAGAGATAGGGAATAGGACTGATGCACAGTGAGGAGAACATGAAGTGGGGGAAGAGGACTTAGATTGAATGAAGGGCAGTGACAGTGAGTGAAGGGATATAAGGGTGAGGGAAGAGAAGTGAAGGAAAAAGAAGCATATTAAGAGAAAGAAAAAAGAAGTGAGTGAGAGCGAAGGATTTATGGAAATAGAGAGAAAAGAAAAGGTAGACTGGTGGAGAGAGAGGGAGATAGTAAAAGAGAGAAACAGAAGGAGAGTGACGGACTGTAAGGGGGCAAATCAGTTATACTGACTGACACAGAGGAACAGACTTAGAGATGGATGGAAGAAAAGGGAATGACTGAAAGGGAGTGACGAAGTGAAAAAAGTGAAGTGAGAAAAGGTCACTGAGGAATGATATGAAGGAAAGAGAGTAAGGGGCAGTGAGAAGAGACTGATCGATACAGAAAGACAAGGGTAGTGATGGAGGAAGATAGGAAAGAGAAGTGAGAGACAGAGGGGGGAAAGAGGGAGTTGGACAAGGTGAGCAAGGGTGAAGGAAGACTACTAATGGTAAGAGAAGAAGTGTAAGGTGAATGAAGGGGAGTGAAGAGAATGAGGGAAGGGGAGTAACATGAAGAAAAGGAAGGTGAGTAAGAGAGAAAGTGAAGAAAGAGAATGAGAGAAAGAGAAATAATAGAGTGATGAAAAGGTATTTATTGTGTGTCATACTTACCTTATAAATAATGACAAGTTTTTTATACTTTTTGTATTATTTTTTATTATAAACATAGCATCTGTGGAAGACAAGAAAACATTGAGTTATAATATATAATTCACAATACAAAAGAAAGTAGAAGTGAAAGAAACAGAAAGAGAGAGACAGAAAGGGTGAGGGAAAGACAGAGAGAGAGAGTGAGAGAGGAAGAGAGGGAGAGCAAGTGACTAACAGGGAGTGAGGTGGTTAGACTGAGTAAGACAGAGCGAGAGAGGAATTGAGTGAAGGGGAGTGTGGGACTAAAAGAATGGGAGTGAAAGAGAGTGAGGGATGATGTGAAAGAAAGAGAGTAAGGGGAGAGTGAGAAGAGACTGCGCGATACAGCAAGGCAAGGGTAGTGATGGAGGAAGATAGGAAAGAGAAGTGAGGGACAGAGAGGGGAAAGAGGGAGTTGGACAAGGTGAGTGAGGATGAAGGAAGAGTACTGATTGTGAGAGAAGGAGGGTAAAGGTAAATGAAGGGGAGTAAGGAGAATGAGGAAAGAGGAGTAACATCAAGAAAAGGAAGATGAGTGAAAGAGAAAGTGAAGAAAGGGAATGAGAGAAAGAGAAATAATAGAGTAATGAAAAGGTATTTTTTGTTTGTCATACTTACCGTAAATATTGACAAGATTTAAAAACTTTAAAAAAATATATGGTATCTGTGGAAGACAAGAAAAAACTGAGTTCTTAATATATATTTTACAATACAAAAGAAGGGAAGGGTGAAGGAAAGAGAGAGAGGGAGAGAGTAAGAGAGAAAGAGAGGGAGAACGAATAACTAACAGGGAGTGAAGTGGTTAGACTGAGTGAAAGGGGAATAAGGGAAGGATATTGTAGGATGGAGTAAGTGAAAGAGAGTGAGGGTGAGTGAGATTATAGAAGCACGAGAAAGGGAATAGGGCTGATGCACAGTGAGGAGAACATGAAGTGGGGGAAGAGGACTTAGATTGAATGAAGGGCAGTGACTGTGAGTTAAGGGATATAAGGGTGAGGGAAGAGAAGTGTAGGAAAAAGAAGCATATTAAGAGAAAGAAAAAAGAAGTAAGTGAGAGAGAAGGATTTATGGAAAGAGAGAGAAAAGATAAGGAAGACTGGTGGCGAGAGAGGGAGATAGTAAAAGAGAGAAACAGAAGGAGAGTGACAGACTGTAAGGGAGTAAATCAGTTATACTGACTGACACAGAGGAACAGACTTAGATACGGATGGAAGAAAGAGGAGTGACCAAAATGGAGTGACGAAGTGAAAGAAGTGAAGGGAGTGAAGGTCACTGAGGAATGATGTGAAGGAAAGAGAGTAAGGGGCAGTGAGAAGAGACTGATTGATTCAGCAAGGGTAGTGATGGAGGAAGATAGAAAAGACAAGTGAGGGACAGAAAGGGGAAAGAGGGAGTTGGACAAGATGAGTGAGGATGAAGGAAGAGTACTGATGGTGAGAGAAGGAGTGTAAAGGTGAATGAAGGGGAGTAAGTGGAATGAGGGAAGAATAGTAAGATGAGGACAGGTAAAGGAGTAAGAGAGAGAGTGAAGAAAGGATAGAAAGAAAGAGAATTAAGAAAGTGATGAAAAAGTAATTTTTGTTTGTCGTACTTACCTTATAAATGTAATATCTGTGGAAGAGATGAAACAATTGAGTTATAATATATATTTCACAATACAAAATACAAAATAATTTGAACAATATGTTATAAGTTTTATTTTGCTGTTCTCAGACTATATTGAATTTCACAAAAAACTGTGAGTTCAATACTACTCATCATATGACAGCGGGTAAAAAACACACAATCAAAAAGATTGTGTTTAAAAAAAACATTCAACATTTTCATTAATAATGTAAAAATTAGCACATGTCCAACAATCACAAAATAATAAAACATTATTACTCCATTTGTATACTCTCTAAATAAAGTTATGTACCAACATATATTAACAACATTTTCTTGAAATACTCTTTTTTTGATTCACATACGTTTCCTCATGGCCAAATAGTATGTGTAAAGTCCTTTATTTGGAAGTTACTTAATAGTACTCTTATATTTCCTTTTTCCAACCTTCTGAATCAAAAGCTCCAACGTCTTTTCAATCATGTAACACTTACACTACCTCTATTACAAGTACAAGTTTTTTTTTATCTTGATGACCTTCGCTTACAAAGTAATTCTCAACAGCTGACTAACCTTTTTGACAGCACTAATCTTCCTAGGCCAGTTATTTTCCCTAAAATGTGGGTTGTAAAAACAGTAGATAATAATTTGGTAAGTCAGAAGGCAAACATTGTTTAAAAGTCAATTGATTAGTATTACAATGAGTCCAGCCTTTTGGACATTTAAAATAAGCTGTGTAATGTCCTGATGTTGTAGAAGGACCATCATGGAAAATAATTGCTACAGTTACAAAAGCTCTTCCTGAAATTGATAATTGAGAAGCCACAAATGTTTGAATTAAAGTTGTCAATTTTGTTATATCAGGTCTGCATCGTTGGATCATTAAAATGACATACTGTCCATATCTTTGTATAAATAATGTGGATAACATTTGAGAGTTACATTGGGTACAGACCATGTTTTGATTTGCTTCTCTAACTAGATTATTAAAATACACTGATTTGCAGTCTGGTAATGTCAAATATATAAATCTTTCATTGTCTAATACAGTACAACTTGAAAACGAACAATTGTCACAGTCATGTTGCCATTTATAAGAAAGGCCAAAAAGATTTTCAATATCTATACCTTCATCTTGCAATACAACAAGCATATAAAGTAGAAATTCCTGACAATCTTGCTGAATATGCTGTGAAAATTGATTTAGACCAGAACATATGTCTAAAGCATTTAGAATATCAGAAACACTTTCTATTTTTGTTTAATCACTGCTACATTTCTCAAAGACAGAATTCAACAAACAACTAAATCTTTGATCCCGATTTTCAACAATCTGTTGCTGTAAAGTTTGAAGAAAAAAAACAACATTACCCACTACATTAGCATAGCAGTTGACACCAGAACTGTTTTCAAAGTGAAATCCAACAACCTCTTCAATACTATCCTTTTTCTTTTTGCTTATAATTACTGGTTCATCTACTTTTTTTCATTTCTCTAAAACCTCGCTACAATTTTTCTCATATCTTCTTTTTCAAGCTACCACACACATTTCAAATAAAGGATATTGAGGTAAACTTGGAGCATATTCTCTTCTTCACCTATTATACTCTTTCACACAATTTAGATCTGCCCTAATCTTTGTCTCATCAAAATCAATCAAGTATAATCCAGATAAAGTTCTGACTCGAGATAAAGCAATATATGCGATACCCTCCTTGAACACAGTACTTCTAATATTCACCAAAGCACTATCTACACTTAAACCTTGAGATTTATGAATAGTCACTGCATATGCCAAACAAAAAGGAAACTGTTTTCGGCGGACATATAAATCTTTTACAAGCAAAAATCAAGTCGAACAACGACTCAATTGTTGTACTTCAATTTCATCAAATTTGATTTTCAAAAATTCAATGTCATCTCTATTTGGATAATTTACAAAATCAACAACATGACCCATTGCTTCATTTACTAAACCTCTTTCCACATGTAAATTATGTCATAAAATTATCCGACAATTTAAACATGCAAATAGATTCCTTTCTAAACCAGCTGTTTTGGATATCTTTGTGTAAAGAATCTAATTTTGACTTCAACTTTTCTGACAAAATAATAGTAGCTCCTTCATGCTCTATTCTGTCAATAGCTTCCAGTTTTATAATTTCTTGATTTTCTAACTTTAACATTTTTTCATTGAATATTGAACATTCTTTCAGAGTTGGCATCAAACATATCAGTGATTTCTTTTCAGCAATTTTTCAAAATGTATTCTCTGGAACAATATTTTTATTTAGAAACACATTTGAAAGTAATCGTGCCAGTAAAGCTTCTTTGCCATGTTTACTAACTTTTCCAATTCTTATATCTTGAAGAATACTTTTATAATCAGCATCCTTTGCTTGTCGCATATTTTGAATAAGTTCTGAATATTCAAAATATGACCAAATATTAACATTTCCAATGCTTCCCAGGCACTTCCTGGTATCTTCATGTGTAAGGGTTTTAAACACTGGTTGTCCTTTCACAGGAGTTAGCTGTAGTAGATCTCCAAAAACGATGATGTTTTTGCCTCCAAATAACACATCATACTCTGTTTTAAGAATTGGTTGCATTCTTAAATGCACAAAGGCAAGCATTACATTTGATACCATGCTTTCCTCATCAATAGGGAGAAGTTTCATTTTTTCAGGACTCTAGAAACTTCACAACAAGCTTCTCCAGATATCTTGTGGTATTCTAATTTATTTTCGTGCTCTACTGGCAGCATCAATAAACGATGTAAAGTAATCCCTTTAATATTATGTGCTGCCAATCCAGTTGGAGCGGTAACAACACAAGAGAGTGCTGACTCTGTTTTTTTCTGTAGATAGACTTTAATTAGAAAACGTTTTCCAGTTCCTGCTTCTCCATTCACGTACAGTTGGACAGGTTTAAATGACATACATGAGCACTCTTTTTTCTCATGACATAAACCATGCTCAATCTGCTCTGTCACTTCATCGTATATTTGTTTTTGCTCAACATTTAGCTGTTTTTCCAATTCTTCTAAATTTCTAGCATCCTCCTGAGCTTGTTCCGTTGCTCTTTTCACCTCATCCATGGCAGTGGCTGCTTCATTTTGAATAATTGTTCCTCCTAGTGGATCCTGACTCAACAAAGCAGAACTTTGACTATCAAGAGAACTGTCTCTAGCAATCTCTGCTGCAGTTGTAGCTTCTTGCTGTATTTCCTCGTTCAACATTTTCAGATAATTAGTAAAAACAGGAAATTCTATAGTATTTTTGGTTGCGTTGTATGAATCTTCATAACTGAAAAAATCTCCAAGTAGTTCCTCTTCTGTACGCCATGGCTAAAAGAGTTGCAAAAGAGCTAAATAGTAAAATTCCCTTTTGTCAAGAGTTTCGCAACTCAGATTTCGATGATTACTCAAATGTACTTTTCTTTGTTTCACCAGACATCCTTCGAATCCAATCACAGCTTATACTCCTTTATTGATATCTTCCTTAATATTCCTCTTAAAAGTGTAGCTTTACAGTACCTCATAGAGACAAACATTCTCAAGATGATTACTTCTATTTGAATAGTATGTATCCAACATATTTGTCTTCAAAATATCTGTACTGTCTGGTTCTCTCTCTTCTAAATACTGTGGGGCATATTACCAACAACTAGTGATAATTATTGCTATGTTGGTTTAGCGGGGATATTTTTATCGCCGAGCTGCGGAGATTTTTATCGCTTAGGAACCTTGCTATTATCAAGGTTTATCTCCTAAGCAATAAAAATCGGCCGAAATGCATGAATATCGCTGGAAAGTCAGCGATATTCATGCATTACCGAGCTAATGCTCTTAGCCATGTTATCCACCTACCATTGGATAACACGGCTAAGAACTGCTCAGGGGCAGGTGTTAGCTTTTGGAGATATTCGCGCTTAGCGCGAATATCTCCAAAAGTTGGTAATAGGAGATAGCGATGTTAGCGACTGTTTCCAGTCGATAACATCTTCGCACGCCCACTTTGCATGTCATTAGTGATAAATATCACTGACATGCAATGCGGGGCCCAAGATGGTCGCTATCTCCTACTAGCTGTCGCTAACTGGTGTTAGCGACAGCTAGGTGATAGGGAGATAATTTTATCTCCGCTTTCTTGGCTTTTAAAGCCAAAAAAGCGGAGATAAACCCCCTTGATTATATGCCCCTGAATTTCTTGTACAGATTTCAAAACTCGGTTTCGTGTGCTTGCAAGACCTAAACTCACCCAAATGATTGTTCTAGATTTGGAGTATAGACTTGCAGATGATAAGCGATCTGAACATTCATATGCTCCGATTTCTCGATGAGACAACATCTTCAAAGTGCAGCTGTACAATTTCTTGCTTATGCTCTTTTCATGAGAAATTTCTTCCCACATTATCTTTAGTTCCGTCTTTTCAGATTTCGTAATGTAAGAAGTTACATATCCAGCCAAAGTAATGGAGATGTCTGCAACATATTGAATATCCATGTTTGCATTCCACATGGACAAAATTACTTGGTTATAGTCATTTATGTATTTTGACTCTTCATTTCTTCTTAAGTTATAGGTATTTTTAGGTGATTTTCTTGTCACAGTATGTCGCAAAGATGACATAAAATTGTTCACTCTTCCTTTTGATATTACTGGTTGTGGAAATCCAAAACGACATTTTGTGTAGAACTTATCCTTAGATTTGAACTTTCAATGACAGTATTTTCCACAACCATGGGTTTGAAACCGTAGGACTTGATGTCTTAAATTTTTTAGTTCTGTACTTTTTGGTACAGCACATGTAGACTATTGTTCAATAAAACTCATCACTGTGTCATCCGAATCTGTTTCAAATTTGGGGGCATCTTTGATCCATAGCAGCATTTGTATCTGAGGAGCACCTCTTGCTTGATACTCCTTTCTCCAAAAGAAATCTAGAACCTCTCCAAGAGGAGGATTTTTTTTGTTTGTGATAAAAGACATCATAGCTTCAAATCTATGATTGAAATACCTGCATACATTAACTGGATCCAAAGAGCACAGTTCTCCAGGTGTTTTGAATTCTATATTTTTTATGTTTGCATTTGCCTATTGAAGAAATTGAAGTAAGTCTTCCCAAGCATACTCAGCACAGCTAAGAGTAAGAAACGATGTAGGAGTTCCTAAGTTTCTTAGCATACATTTCAGTTCTCCATGACGATGGTACCATTACTCGTTAGTACCACGCTAACATGCCATGAGATTAATTAGCTGAGATTCCAAAAAAGTGTCTTTCTGTTGGACTTTATCCATAAAGTCCCTTGCCGAAACATTTTGCAGATGTACTCCACTTTTTGGTATATGGCTCACTGCATAAGAATGTCCAGACAAGTCATTCTCTATCAGAATATGGAATACATTGGCGAAACCTTGGATCTTCTGCATATAATCTTGATGTCCGGTATTCAGATGCAGGAATCTGCACAGGTCGATCATCATATCGTCCACCTTGACCTGTTGGAAATAACTGAGGAAAACAATGAGCTTCCAAGCTTTCTTCCTAATAGGACTTCCTTTTGCTTCTTTCATTTGGAATAACTCAATAGCATTCCCCATTACTTCTTTGGAATGCTTTGGATGAACACTATAATGTTCATACATTTGTTTACTTCTGGACACATCCGCTTTTTCAATTTGCCTAGCTGACAAATCACTGTCCTCTTCTACAGTTGTTTCCTCTTCTTCAACATATACATTTTTGTAGTATTGATTGTTTTTTACCAAATTCAACGTTGCCTTTTTGACTTTCCTAACATCCACTAATTCTTGCAAGATTTTCTTACTCTTTGTAGGAACGCCATTAACTAGAATAACTAGAGGTTCCTTTTCCACTTTTTCTACACCAATTGTTACAATATTTTTCTTTAAATCTAGAGGCAAACAGACAACTCTTCCCTTTAATCCTCTATGTAAATCTGAAGGATGCAATTTCCCTGTCTTAGGCTCCATGCGAACAATAGCCTGAAATGGATGCACACCTTGAATCAGAATAGACTCATAAGTATTTAAATCCATCAGTTCAGAAGGAATATTTACTAACTCAAGATTATTATGTACAGCTCTAGCAGGCATTTTGTTATCATTTAATTTATTATAACAATATTTACAAATACATGGATCAGAACCCAAATCAAAACAATCCTCTACCAACAAATAAGTTGCAAAGTCCTTCAACTCTTTAATATTTTCCTTTTCACTTTTTAAATATAACTCAACTAACCTAGTGTGATTCTTATAATGAGTTCGTCGACAACACACACAAGAAAAGTTTGGCCTATCACCTGAAATGACCTTAAACCTTGTAATTTCTTGGTCAAAATTTTCTGTACCAAAATTCTGTATATTTTCTTCCACATTTCCTTCTATTACTGTATCCATATTTGCACTGTCCTCTTTTTCACTAAAGTAACTAACCTCAATTTCTTCACAAATCTTCTTTAATACAGATCCATGCAAAAGAGAAATGTTTAACAGTTTTAGCTTAAGTGCCGGACTTTTTGCACAATACAACCTTCTCACTAATTTCCTCACTTCAGTATGATGCACTGCTAACATCCTAAAATGGTGAAAAGCACTCTGACATACTTTCCTAGAAAGACAAGCCAGTGAATGCCCTTGCAAGCCCATTTTTTCGCTCAGTCTGCAAGGATCTAATTCTTGCAACATCTTCATCTTTTGTTTGAGACTTTTCTTAGTATATTTACGTGAGAAATTGTGAAACAAATCAATTTAATCCTGTCGTACATTACAAATACTAATACAATTCCAAGTGTACTCTGGAGCCTTGGGACGTTTCGCTAAAACTTCATCAGCTAACACCTCTTCTGCATTTCTAGGCACAATTTTCTCTTTTTCAATCAGACAACCATCCTTCTGCTCATATGCTCTACCACTGGTGTCAACTGCATGCAATAAATCATAAGTCTGAAAGTAACTCTCTTCATTAAAAAATGGCTTACAACTTGAACTATGCTTCCATTCTCCAGAAAAAACATTTAAAAAAATTGTTCTATTAATTAGTCTTTTCGACTTACTTTTCAATTACAAAACATTGATTGCCTTGTCTAGTGTACGAATTCTATTGATTACAAAAATATACAACTTTTTTTTAATTTCAAACGCATGATCTACTATACTCTCAATATTTTTCTTTTTCTTATAAAAAGCTGTTTTCCTTTTACAATTCTTAACATTTTTTAATAAATTTAAAACTACTCTGTTATAAATCATTCTCTTGCGAATTTGTACAGAATATGATCGCCACATACTTTTCCAACATTTTTTTGGGGGGGTCTGCTTTTTGTTTGTAGTTACAGATGAAAATGTTTTCTTTTGCACATTATTCACATTTTTTCTACATTGGGTGAATTTCCTTATAAAATCCTTTGTTGTCTAACCAGGAGCATTCTTCTTTTTCTCTGTACATTGTTGCTTAGATAAATCTTGTAATTGTGTTTTCTTGGAAAAGTAAGCCTGTTTACATGTTTTCCTTTTTGCGATCTTTAAAGGCATGTTGATTTTTCTTTTTGTAGATAATTTCAATCTGGTGTGAAGAAAAAAGAACATGTTATAGACCACTAGTAACATACTACATAGCAATTACAACCACTAAATGAAATAAACACTAGTTTACTTCATCAGTAAGTTTTTTGACACAGCACCTGTGGAAATCATGCAGTGAGTGCTGTTTCAGAGTTTATGGCAGTGCAGTGGTGTTTCAATATTATAGGGTATTTTGCTGAGAATGGTGTTTCAGGGTTCAGAACAGAGCAATGCTGTTCAGACGGTGTAAGAGCATGGAGACTATTTCCGAATTAAGAAGCCTGACAAATGTACTGCATAGCAGTTTCTAGCACTACATATCCTAAAGCCTGACTGACTTCATCAGAATATATATTCCCATATTTTTGAACACATCAATTTAGAAAATTATTTCAATTGTATAAAAAGAGTCTTTCAAATCATTTTTAATTCCAAATCATAAATGTATTCATTAAACATGTCATACTCCAATAAAACCTCCAACATCACTTCATCTGGTATTTCATTGACATTGTCCTCAATGTCCAAATTTGCATCTTGAAATTCAATTTCTTTCACTGCTTCTAATAACTCAATGTCCAAAATTTCATCAAAGAAAACTCAATTTTCTTCATCAATGTCCTCTCCAAAAGGTCCATTTAAGTCCTCTATTACTTCAAACGAAATGTCAAATTTGACTGCAAAGTTCTCCTGATTCTGATCCATTTTATATATTTGATAATTTTGCTGGACCTTGCAAAAAATATAAACACTTAAATATATAATTTTCACTAATAGATAAAAAACGACCTTCATCAAATTCATAAGTACATATATTCCCATATTTTTAAACAAAACTACACAAATTATTCTGCCACATTCTTCTGAAATAAAAACTGACTCACACTGTGATCTTAGACAGATAACACTATCTGTAAAATGATTACTACAATGAAAGGGAGTCTTGCTAGGAATATTCTTTTAGGGTTTACAACACTGCAGTTGTGTTGCAAGAGTGTAGAATATTTTTCTAGGAATGGAGCTTCAGGGTTTAGGACAATGAAGTGAACTTCAAGCAGTGTAGTGAGTCAAGGTGAGACTGAGAATGTACAAATGAAAATTCACTGAAATGATTACTACATGCTACAGACACAGTTGCTTTTGCATTTCAACAGCACACCCAGCATCTAAATTGCACAGCATAAATACAATTTGAAAATTACGAGGCCTGAAACACTTACTGCATAGGACTTTCAATAACTACACCACCTAAATCATGACTCAGTTCATGATTTAGGTGATTTAGCAAACAGAGGGAGAGAAAGTACAAACAGAGACAAAATGGTACAGACAGAAGGTGCGAGACTACAGGCAGAGAAGAGAAAGATTTAACATGGTAGCACTGTGTAATACACACCAGCAGCCATATCATAATAGGCCTCTGCAGATGCACAGAGGGTGCAGGCAGAGGGTGCAGACAGAGGGAGAGGGTTGTTGCGGACAAAAAATACATTTCCAAATTACAGCACTATCTGTATACCAGCATTTAATGAAAACATGAGACACAATATCAAAATAAAGACTACTTTATAAGCAGAGAGATGCAAACTGTGAGGAAACACAGGTGACATTATAGAAAAAGGTGCGAATATAATTCTTTAATTTACACAGACACTCAGTGAGATCCTAGTCAAAAATGTTAAAACCATACATTTTACCAAAACACATATACCACAGTAAATCTTTTAAGAGACAGAACACAGCCCATGTAAATGACCACTACATTACAGTGCATAAACCTGACTCATTACATCCAAACATGAGATACAATGCAAGAAGAAAGAGGCCCATTATGCTTGTTAGTCTGCCCAGGAGTGTATACAGTACTCTATCTATATTAATTGGATCATTGCTAAGAGGAGGTCTAATAAAACAGAGAGTATTATGAAGAAAGCACATGAGAGGGTGCAGGCAGAGGTTACAGGCAGAGGTAAAGGGATGGTGCAGACAGAAAATGAGATAATGTAGTCAGAGCCTAAGCTAGTACAGACAGAGGATAAATGGTACAGGGCTGTATGCGGAAAAACATATAGTGCAGTCAGAGTAAAGAGGGTGCAGGCAGAGGGAGAAGGTTGGTGCACACACAACATGAGATAATGCAGGCAGAGACTAAACTGGTCCAAGCAGAGGATAGATGGTGCAGGGCTGGAGGCAGATGGCCAGATGGTGCAGTCAGAAAAAATATGGTGCATAGAGAGGGTGAGATGTTTCTTTTTTTTTTATCCTCATATTGCAATATTATGTTTTTTGGGAATATCGGGTTTCAGCTCTGCAACTGGTGTACCTGCACTGCCCCCAAATACGAGTGGGCTAGGGGAGTTTCCCAATCGATCCAATTTGCATAGGAGTCCCCTTTGGAGCCCACACATAAATATCTTTTCTGTTTTTATTCGTTGTTGGGGCGGAGATAGCACCATTGACTACTCGATGAGTATTATACTCATCAACAGAAGTTACCATCGCTTAATCATAGGATCATAGTTCCATCACGACCACTAGTTAGGATTAAAATGATTTTCCAATATTTCCCAAAATGTATTCCTGTTAGTATGCTTTCCCCTTCTATCTAGTTTGTTTATTTTCAAAACTGAACTCATCCATTCCCCAACCGTGGGGGTTACTGGACCGACCCATTTAATACGTATCTCCCTTCTTGCGAGGAGAATCAAAACAAAGACCAGGTTTTCTTGCTCTTATGTTAGTTTACTGAATCCTGTGTAGTCAATCCCAAAAATTACAAGAGTGGTACTTACAGTTAGTTGCTGCTGAAGGATTGAGCTTAAGGTCTTACCCACACTGGACCAGAACTCGTCGAGAGATGGGCACTCTTTAAAGATATGGATGTCGTCAGCCTTCTCTTCTCCACATTTCGGGCATTTTCTAGTTTGGGCACCTTTAAATTTTGACCGTTTTTTAGGAGTCCAATAGGCCCTATGGATCATGAAGATATGGTTCCTTTTTAGAGCTGCTGATTTTAGTGTAGCCCAGCATTTCTCGATTGATTTTAGCCACATCCCCTCAAGGTCTGGAATTTGTAGGTTCTTCCCCCAGATTATTTCTGCGATCTGAGCATTTTCATCTTCTGATGTTATTAGGGCCCAATACCATTTGGCTATCTCTTTCTTTATGGGTAGGACTTTCAGCATTTCTTTTTCTAGCTCTTTAGTGCCTTTTTCCTGATATGTAAGAGTATTTGCCCATCTGGATAGCTGATAATATTTGAATTTGGAAATGGTAAAGTTGGTAATGGTTTGAAGATTCTCCCAAGTGATCAATGATGATCCATTCAATATTTGACCCCAGTGTTCAATGTTCGCTATTTTTAACAGATTTGCCAAGCTATCTTTTAAGCAGTCCGGGGTACCTGGGGAGTCCCATATAGGAGCCATAGGGCTGTAGTATGAAATATTTAGAGTCCCTCTAATTTGGGCCCATACTCTGGCCGCGTCCTTCAGGACCTTTAATTTTTATTTTTTTTTTAATTTTGGGTAGCCGAATTTGTATAAGAAGTGGTCAACTTTCATAGTCATTGCTTGGAGGTTTTCAGGGTAGTAATGGTAAACTCTCAGCAATGGTCTCATGTTTTTAAAGAGAAAGGCTCTATAATATTCCCAGAGATCAGGGATAGCTATCTCACTGTGTTCTTTTCTTGTTCTGATTTTTTTCCACGATATTCTAGTTCCCTTAGACGCCCATATAAAGCTCGCAATTTCTCCTTGTAATTTTTTTCAGTGAGTTCTTTTTAAATTCTAGGGGAATTGTGTTGAACAGGTATGTATATTTAGGTAATATAGACATTTATATAATGTTTGATCTGCCTATGAAACTTAATGGAAGGCTATTCCAGGTCTTTAGAAGTTTTCTTGTTTCGCCTGCTACTCTTTTTAGATTTATCTGTGGTATTTTTTCCAGATCATGTACTATTGTGATTCCTAAATATTTAATTTCTTTCTTTGTATTTGGGTTGGACAGATTTGTATTCCATGTCATAATTTCAGTTTTGGAGTGATTAACTAGATAACCTGAGACTTTCCCAAAGTTCTCGAGGGTGGTTTTGATTTCAGGTATAGAAGACTCGTAATCGTTGGTGAAGAGCATTAAATCGTCGGCATAAAGGGCCACTTTTTTGGACCATTCATGATGTTTGAATGGGGGTATTTTTTCGTTTCCCCTTAACAAATTTGCCAAAGGCTCAATGTACAAGTTAAAAAGTAGGGGCGAGAGCGGACACCCTTGCCTAGTCCATCTTTCAATTCGTATATTATCGATTAAAGATCCGTTCACCAGAATTTTTGATCTCGGGGTTCTATAGATCTCCTTCACTGTATGTAAAAAGGATTCTCCCAGATTATTCCTTCTCATAACTGTATTCAGAAAAACCCAATTCACCCGCTCGAACGCCTTTGCGGCATCGAATGTAAGTATTGTGAGGGGGGTTTTTCGGAGGTAGCTACGTCTATTGCCCCGAATAACTCGTGAGTCAGGTCTTGAAGTTGTCTTCCTTTGATGAAGCCCTTCTGGTCAGAATGAATCAATTGGGTCATCATTTTCCCCAACCTTTTTGTCATAATTTTTGTGCAGATCTTATAATCACAATTAAGTAGTGAAGTTGGCCGGTATGATTCTAACAGTGTTGGATTTTTTCCGGGTTTTAGTATTATAGTTATAATGGCATCATTCCAAGAATATGGGATCCTTTTTGTGTTGTTTATACACCAGATTGAGTAGATCTGTTAGATGTGGCGACAGCGTTTCTCTAAGCGCCATGTATAGTTCGTTTGGAAGAGCATCCAGGCCCGCAGCCTTTCCTTTTTTCAGACTCTTTATTATCTCTTCTACTTCCTCTTTAGAGAATTCTTTATTTAAGACTGTTTTCTGCTCCTCTGTTAGGACAACGGTGGGTAGAGTGTTCAAATAGGCTTCTATTTGTTCTTCTGATGGGTTTACATCTTCCGAGTATAACTCAGCAAAGAATGTTGTGAATTCCTGCCTGATTACCATTTCTTCGGATGTTGAAGAGGATTGGATATTTTGTTTTATGCTTACTACTTTATTCCTGGCTATATCTGATTTTAGTTTCCAGGCCAAAAGTTTCCCACACCCTTTGCCATACTCGTGATTTGCTAGTTTGCTCGCTTCCCACTTCGACCTTACTCTGTCTTCTAAAATGTCAGCTAGGGATTCTTTTTGTCTTTGTCTTTCCTCCTCCGCTTCCTCTCTTTTGTCTATTCTGTGTTCAACCAGTAAGTGTGCGTCCAGAAGTTTAATTGAATTTTCCAGATCCCTTATCTTGTGTTTTATTGTTTTTAGTCTGAATGCTCCTTGGCTTAATAATTTCCCTCTTAGAACTGCCTTGTAAGTGTCCCATGTGTTCTGTCTCATTGTGCCTACCTTATTGTTTTCAAAAAAGAATTTCTGTTTCTAACCTGAGCTCTTGTATGCATAGTTGGTCGAGCAATATAGCCCGATCGATTGTCATTCTATTTTGTGTATTGATTATCGTCCTTTGCATTGTAAGCTAGACTGCAGAGTGATCTGATAGGTGAGCAGGAAGATGATCTAGTTTTATTACATCTTCTGAGAGGCTCCTGTCAATTAAAAAATAATCAATTCTTGATCTATGCCCAAGTTTCTTATTGTGTAGAGTAAAAGGCTGTCTTTTGTCTCCTTTTGTTTTCCAAATATCCAGTAGATTTAGCCAGTCTCTCATATTGGGAAGATTTTTATGTCTTCCCGGGGGTGATCTATCTACTTTAGGGTCCATAATTATGTTAAAATCGCCTCCCAATATTATTGGAGAGGTGGCTGACAACAAGTGAGTATATAGCTTTTGTGATGGCTCTGAGTCGTCTGTGTTTGGGCCATAGTACCCTGCTATTGTATAGAAATTATTTCCAGTTCTTACCCTAGCTATTACCCACCTACCTTTACTGTCTATTTCATAAGATTCGAGCTTAGCTTTGAGGTTTTTTTTTTTTAAATGATAGCTATCCCCTTTACGTTGCATTGTTGATTCGTGCTTACGTACGTATCTACCCGCCCAAGTTTTTTCATTATCTGGTTCCATTCTTCTTTCAAAATATGTGTTTCCTGCATATGATTACCTCACTATCTGCTGTCTTCAAATATTCCAAAATTCTATTTCTTCTATTCTTCACCCTGAGCCCGTTTACATTCCATGAGAGTATGTTAAGCTTTTTGTTAATTGACCCCATCTTTTAACTGAATTGTATATTGCGTACTGGTAGTGATAGTGGATTTGATAGTGGTTTTATTAGTTGGAACCCTTAATTCCCGAATTTTCTGAAGTTTTGAGGATTTTTTTTTCTCCCTAGTTTGCTCCCCACCCGTGTTCTGTTTTATATATTTTGGTTTTGTTTCATGTGCATTTTGTTTACCCTCCCTGGGGAAGCCTCCTTCTTCTTCTTTTTTCAGAGCTATTCTTTTGCCCCTTTCAGGCTCCTTGACTCTTCTATTTACAATTTGCGCTTATATTTACACTTTCTGCTTTTTCTGTGGTAAATTTCTTGAGTGTTTCTATTGGTTCGTGGGATTTTCAGACCTGATGTTGTCTCGTGCCATCTCGAGAAATTCTTTGACCTCCTCAGGGTCTCGTATATTTTGCATTTTATTTCTCCACATAATTCTGAGCGATGGAGGGAACTTCATTTGTACCACGGCCCGAGGGATTTTAGTTCTGCCATGAATTGTCCCAGCTCCCACTGCCGATCTTGTGAGGCTTTGGACATATCTGACCTTATCCTGAAGGACTAATTGTCCTTACTAAAAACTCCCTTTTTAAGAGCTCCGCCTAGTATTCTCTCCTTCAACGTATATGTTTTGAAGTTGATGAGGATTTTCCTAGGAGTTTTCCTTTCTTTGGCTTTTCCGAATGGATCTCAGTGAACCCTTTGTATGTCTTCTTCTAGGATTTCTTTACTGGCCCATGGAAAGTGATCTGCAAGGAGTGTGATTACAAAGTTTTTGATATCGGATCCTTCTTGATTTTCCGGGACATTCAAGATCCTTATATTGTTTTTTCTGGCCTGATTTTCCAAAGACTCAAGTTTCTCGCTAATATTTTTTGCTTCTTTTCTTAAGGTTCTGATCTCCCTTTGATGAGCATCTACTTTTTTAGTAAGACCTCCTACCTCTTCTTCCACTGATGTCACTCTATCACCAAGCTCTTTTAATTTGCAGTCTAGTGCTTCGCAGGTATTTTGAATTTTAGCCTGGTTAGCCTCTGAAATCGCACATTTGTCTCTCATCTCATTTAGCATTCTCTCCATGAATTTCTCCATGTGGTTTGTCTTAGACTCAGCGCCATTTCTCGTTGTTTCAGCTTCATCTTCCTCTTCTGTTGTATCCTTTTCGCTGCTCAGTTGATGTGCTTCCCCTATCCCTGCTTGGTCGATTTGGCTTGCTTCCTCCATATTTGTAGTTTTGAAATTCTCGAGGTCCTATGTCTCTAGGTTTGAATCTTGGGCACTTGGTGCGGTGAAAAGGGTGTCACTCGGTCCCTGTTGTATAGTTTGTTCTCTCTGTGCCCTGATAGATGGATGGGTTCCTTGTTGAGAGAGGTGTTGGACTTTAAAGAAGGTTTTCAGAGATGGAGTGATTTTTGCTTTCGGGACTCCCTTCTCATCGGAGTTTACCTTATCTGCTCGGGACTTAGGTATAGGGCGTATCTTCTTGGGCTTTTTACTGGACTTCTTCGGGGTTATACTTTTAATTGCTGGGGGGTTATGATCCTGTTTGAGGTATTGTTTGCTTCTGAGACTTTAGCAAGACCTTGTATGTCTATTTTGTTCTGTTTGTTCTGTTTGGGAATCTATTCCTTTCTTTGACACCCCCTGATTGTATGTGCTCAAAGGAGTGTTTAAAGAGGTAACTGGCATATCAGCAATTTTTACTCCCCTGCTCTCAGTCTCTACTCTGAGGGTTTCTGCTCCCTTGAGGTGACACCGGTAAAAAGAATCTTTTTTTGCTGTAACACTTACTTCTACTTCCACTGCTGTCGCTTCCGCTGTTACTGACACCACCTCCGCTACTTGGGGACTCTCAGCGCGAGCGTTCTGGTGCTTGTGGGAGTAATTGTTATCGCAAACCATCGGCGTCCACGAGCTCCCCTGTGAGCCTCCTGTATGCGCTGTCTGCCCCCAGCGAGCTCTGCCGCTTTCGCCCCGGAAGTGGAACCTAGCTAAATTCATCACACCCTACAAAGCCTCAAGATCTCTCCGTTCCGAACTTAAACCCAACAGTGCCCTATCTCCACTGAAATATTTATTTTTTATGCAATTTACAGCAAGAAAATGGAAGCACAGCAAAAGGAAATACAATTTCATTTCAAATTAAGATTGAAAACAATCCTAACGAAGAAAAAGAAGAAATAGACTTTATGGATGAAACAGTAGACCAAGAATTAATAAAATGTGCTGAAGAATGTGATTCATGGAATGAAAAGGAGGACATACCAGATGATTTAATGTTACAAATTCTCTTAGATTTTGAAAAATCAGAACAATAAATTTAAATTTTAAAAGTTAAAATTGTTTGAGACATTATTCTTTTTAATATGAAAATCATGAAATAGTACCCAAAAAGATAAAATATAAAGTGAGACTTAAAATATACTGTGCAACTTTTTTGTGTTACATAGTAAGTTTGCTCATAGTTACTTCCTTTCTCCCACTATATTATCTCCAATGTGTATTTAACATCTCTTTATCATCTCCTGCCTCCATGTTCTTTCTGCTTTCCTGACAGACTATGCTATGAATTCCATATACCACAATAACTTCTGAAACAACATGCAAGATATCTACAAAGGAGACGGTGTATATTAATTTTTAGACTCTGCATTGGTACCTACATGTTGCTACTTAAATAAAAAAAAACAAAAAAAAATACAACACAAAGAACAATCAATAAACATACAATATTTGAAAAGTCTTTCATTCTTTTTTCCTCATATTACACTCCCCGAACCGCTTCCCGGTGCGCGTACCGGGCGCTCCCCCGCAAAAAAAACAATAATAAAAATTATTATTTTTTGCCCCATGGGGCCCTTTTAAAGCCTCCTCATCAAACCTAGGGGGTCAGGGAGGATGTACTCTGCCCCCTTATGCTCATTTCCCCCTATGTTTTGGCCACCCCTTGTGTCTCGATCCTACCGAGACACAAGATGGCGGCCGCTCCGGACTATTTAGAATGTTCACAGTCACCGGGGAGCCAATCCGCTTCTCCTCGCGAAGTTCCGTTACGCGTCAGGTACGCGAACTGGGGCACTAACCGGGACGCTGTCACAGATATATATATTTTTTTGAACGTTAATTTCTCAAAATCCACTGGAGAACATATCTTGAGACCTAGCAAAGGCACATCGGGCTACCAGTCCCAATAATTTTGCCAAGTTTCATAGAAATCCATTCAGTTGTTCGAGCTAAAAGCGAGTCCAACCGCCCTATGGAAAACTCAATGTTAAAAACACGTTTTGGGACCCCCCTTTTTTCTTGGCCCCGGGGACGCTCAGAAACAAAATGTGCCATTTTCCTGAAAATTTCAACCGTCCTTCAACGCCAAAGTTATTCAACATAGAATTTTCAGAAATCCTTATACAAAAAAATCCTAACTATATATACCTAGGTAATATATATATATATTCAATGAAAAAACCATTGGTTTTAGGCCATATATAGTTAGGGATTTGCATTTACAAAACCTTATTTTACTCACACAAAACCATTGAAATTCCATATATAGTTATAAGCGCTAACTATATATCGCGCACCCGCAATCCACTGCTGATGATGTCACATATTACATCATTCATGACATGGTTAGTGACATCACTGATGACATCACTGATGACAACATCCAGTGACTGTATGTTTCTGTAAAGTTAAAACATGTCTTACATATTGAAGAATGAGTGGATGTATAAGTGTCTGGATGAAGGATTTAGTAGGTGCAAGACTGACTGTATGAGTGAGTGATTAAATGTGTCTCACTGAGTGCATGGGTTAGTGACTAAACTGTTTTAATTTGTGCATCATTATATCTGTTGTTCTACAAACTGCTGCATATGTTGATCAGTAGCTATATGAGTAACTGTATGGGTTATTGATTGGTTGTCCAAGTATTTGTATGGGAAACTGAGTGTGTGTGTATGGGTGGCTAGGAGGTGTGTGACTCTGTACATAGATGTGTGAGTAGTTGATTCACTATATGTATAGATTCAAAACTGCATGTGGAAACAGCTGTATGGGCGGTTGACTGTGCATGAGTGTATTAGTGAGTGAATGGATATCTCAGTGCTACATGTCATATTAAGTATATATGTAAAACACAATACATGTGAGAGTTGACATCTATAAATAACTGTGCATAAGAGCTAGTGAATGTGTGAGTGGCTGTATGGATCATTGTGAACATGTATCAGAGATTGTATAAGAGAGTAAAGTAAATATGTGTTAGTATATGTTTGAATAAGTAAGGTGTGTATAACTGTATAGTTGAGAAAATGGAGGTGTGATTGATTTTTGGCATAACTGACTAGGTGTGTGAGTAACTCCATGGATGAGTGACTGTCTGTTTACACTGATTGTATCTAAGGTTATATTAGAGTCTGAAGAGGTTCATGGTATTATCCCATGAATGATATCATCAGTGATGTGATCAGTCATGTCAAATGAGATGTTATCAGTGATGTCATCAGTGATGTCATTTGAGATGTCATCAGTGATGTCATCAGTGATGTCACTAACCATGTCATGAATGATGTAATATGTGACATCATCAGCAGTGGATTGCGGGTGCGCGATATATAGTTAGCGCTTATAACTATATATGGAATTTCAATGGTTTTGTGTGAGTAAAATAAGGTTTTGTAAATGCAAATCCCTAACTATATATGGCCTAAAACCAATGGTTTTTTCATTGAATTTTCAAGGTTTTGTAAATGCAAATAACCTATGGTTTTTTCTGTGAATTTCAATGGTTTTTTAATAGCAAACATCAAAAGCTGTCAAATGTCAAGTACGTGATAGGTAAAAACGTTTTCGTGTTTATGCACGCTGATGTGCTTTGAACGCTGCCCCCCCCTCCCCTCTTTTCTCTTAGTAGTACTCTCTCCTTGCAGATAGTGAAGGGTAGTTAACGCAGACCTTTACCCCTGTTGTAATCCGTCGTACCTGCTTGTCTCTCCATTTGATTGATTATTATCCAAGCATTTACTGTTTTACAATTGGTTCTCTTTGGATCATTCTCTATTTACAAACAAGCACAAAGTCGCAATACTCTGTTTAGTCTTTGCAGATAGTGAAAAATCGTGCAAAAAAAATAAAAGTAATCGAGCAAAATCAGTAGACCACTAATTCGATCTCTTTTTAACCTCGGTAAAATACAAACATTAGGAATAACCCTTCATGAGAAATACGAAAATAGTGAAATGAATTGAGCTCCACACCATGAGGGCTGCAAAACAGCTCGACTCCGCCACCCACACCGCCCAAAATAACGGCAAACCCTATGCAAATATTATAAATATACACAACACACCACCAAAGAAACAGAATAAAACATTTTATTAAATAACTATTTACATAACTATTTTATACTTTTTATTGCCCGATCCGGCTAGCTCAATCGATCGAGCATGAAAGTCATGCACTGATAACAAGCGTTGAGAGTTTGTAGAATGATGGCTTCAGATTTTCCACATACAGTGTAGTGGCGCAAACTGGCAGGGGGCGTTTGGATTCTACCCCTTCTCCAAATAAGATTTTCATACGTGAATGTTCGTTCATGCTTTTTGTCCCTGAGTTGCTTCCATGTCACTGCCTTACATAAATGGCATAAGTCCTGGTTATTGAGTGCCATACTTCAGAGTTCTAAGCAGTTCTTGTAACACTGTTTAAACCTTATTTGCACCTGCTGCAGCTTCACTATTCAAAGTAGTGGGGTCCATTTGTGGACCTGACTGCATTGGAAAACAATGTGATACGGTGCCTCCCTAAACCGCTTGACGGAGGCTCCCGAGGAGCGGTGAGATGGCGCGGACTGAGAGGGGGCGCTTGGCTCCTGCCCCCTCCCCAAGTCGTGTTGCCCTGGTGAGGCCTGAGATCGCCCCCGGCATAGGTGGCCGGCTCCCGGGGTCCGGCGGAATTTTTTCCCTTTTGAAGAATCTTTCATTCTGGACCTTGTCCCACAATCCGTTTCACCTGAAGACACGCTGTCGTAGGGCGCCCCTTTACCGTTTTAGTTGCCATTCCGCCCGCTTTTGGTACTCTGTGCCTCTTCCGCCATTCAGCTGTTTACCGCTCGCTCTTGCGACTACAACGTCTCGCTCACCATGTAGTTGAGTTGCTCCCGCTCTTAAGATTTGACCGAACTTTTTGGACTGCTGAAAGCGGTGGAATTCCGACCGCTGGTTGGTGGAGACATTTTGACTATATTCTGCACCTGCATTGTCGCGTAATGCGTCATATGACGCGACGCGTTAGCGCACCCGGATGTGCTCCGGTGCGCAAGGCGCAGCTTCCCGGAAACGATCCAGAGCGCGCCGCGCAGCGCGTAACGTAAGCATAACAGGTCATGTGACTTGTTAATAAAACTTTTCATTGGTTCATTTTACTTTTCTTTTCCTAATTATGTAAGACTAGGTCATGTGACCTAAAAATAACACTTTTCATTGGATTAAAACTTTTTTTTTCCCAAACGATGAAAGCCCCACCTTGTTTCTGGATGTTTCAGACTGAAGCTGGCGTCACCATGAGAGCACCACCATCTCGTAGCTCCGTCGTGGCCATTCCGCAAGCAATCATGGCAGCCGCTCCCCACCGGAAGCCTGCGGGAGTCGAGGGCGCCCAAGACTTTTGTACAATCTTCAAGGCTGAGGGGACGCTTTCGAGAATGGAACCCAAGCCCTGGCAGACAAGCGTCCGAGTTCCAAGGTGTCCCAGGGCCATTTTACTGGACCAGGCCCAAATCCGAAGAGCCGGCCGCCATTTTAAGAGTCCTGTGGAAGCCGCCTACCGCTGCACCGCAAGAGTGGGAGCAACTCAACTACATGGTGAGCGAGACGCTGTAGCCGTAAGAGCGGGCGGTAAACAGCTGAATGGCGGATGAGGCACAGTGTAGCAAAAGCGGGCGGAATGGCGACTGAAACGATAAAGGGGCGCCCCACTACAGCAGACAAGCCTCCGCCATGTGCTTCAAAACTGCATATGTATCTCGTGATATCAAAGTTGGGCAACCAGTACAGAACAAGCAGTTACGAGTCCCATTTACACCGGCGCCATTTTGGGCGCGGCCGGGCAGGTCCAGGATCTACTGAAACATAAAAAATGAGGCTGACGTCTCTGAAGCAGTTCACGAACAGCAGGACATAGCAAATAAACATGAACTCTCTAAAGCTGTTAACTCACTGCAGAACAAAACAAGTGAACCTGAAACCTCTGGAATAATTGTCGCTCAAAAGAACAACACACAAAACTCTGTAGAGCCTGAAGAAAAAAAAACAGAAGGGCACTGTAGTTTCAGACACACTTAACACTAATGATGAAACAAAGATATCGTCTGTTTATAAAGCAGTTATCATCTTGACAGAATTGACAAAGAAGTGTACAGACACCAATGCATCAGCATTCTCGGAGATAACATCTTAAGGAACAAAGAAAGACCTGTTCACTCTTGACACCCCAGGTGCTGTGTATATTGCACTATAGTGCTGCATCGACAAAACGGGCAACCCTATTGATGTGGATTTTTCATTATTGATTATTGTAAAGAAATGGCGACTCCCCCCTTTAGCAGATTAGCTAAATGTTTGCGTAATTTAGGCATAAAAGTTATATTATTGTTGTTGTTGTTGTTATCGTTATAGTTCTGGTTAATTTCAAAAAATGGTTAAATATATTTACAGTTTTTGTTGCGTTCGTTATATTTAAATATTAATAAAGTTTTAAAATGTAACTGTCTTGGAGTACTATATTTTTTTAAAAAATCGGGTGAATGGGGCCTTGAATCGGGTTATTGTCATGTGTGGGCTTTGCAAGTGTACTGCTACAAGATCGGACATTTCAAACTCAAATGCACGTTCTTTTTCTTACCTTTCCGAAGCATGGAGCGCAATAGCAGGCAGAGAAAGGGTGATGCACGTGTTGAACACTGCCTGGCCTGCAAATTGCTGCCAGTGCCCCCCCGCCCGCTCCTGAAAGAGGACACACACACACCGCCGCCCCGAGTACTTCACAAATCTTTAAAAGACCATGCGCTTGTTCAATGGGAAGTGGATAACATGGCTAAGAGCATTTGCTGACTAATGCATGAATATCGCTGACTTTTCAGCGATATTCATGCATTGCGGCCGTTTTTTATCGCATTTGCGATAAACCTTGCTAATAGCAAGGTTTATGTGCGATAAAATTCGCCGAAGTGCGGCGATAATTATTGTCTCTAAACAAGTTAGAGACAAAAATTACCGCTAGTTGTTGGAAATATGCCCCCGGGTTTTTCCTTGCAGGAATCGGGAAACGAAAGACTAGCACTGAAATCAGTAGTCTCACACCTGAATCGGGAGGGTTGGCATGTCTGGATACTCTACAGCTGGAGCCATACACTACATCCGCAGGGCTAGGTGATAGCCTAGGTCCGGCCTGGACAATCGGACACAGAGGAAGAGAAGTGTCAGAGGGTGCGGTAGTGAATAGGGTGAAAGGGAGGTGTCGAACGGGCACAGGGTGTGATTCTCAGAGAAGAGCAGCGCAGATGGGGGAAGTATATGGCCCATGCATGAGAGAGAGAGCGGGGGTGACCATTGCGTGGGGGAGATGCGTGCGAGGGTGGGGAGCCATGCTGAGAATCGACGGCGTGCAGAGAGTGGCCCTGGTCAAGGCATCTAAAATGGCTGCTGTGCACGACAAAATTGTGGCATTGGACAAAAACGCAAGATGGCGCAGACAATGTTTATCAATAAGGATTCATTTATAACAAAATATTTACTCGCAGTGACAAAATGGTGTTCAACACTTCCTGATTTCCATCGAATCGAACGTTAACAAACGTCACGCAGCAAAAAAAAAAAAAGCTCACGCACAGAGCGGTTTTTAGCCATGTTATCCAATGGAAGGTGGATAACATGGCTAAGAGCATTTGCTGGATAATGCATGAATATCGCTGACTTTTCAGCGATATTCATGCATTGTGGCCGATGTGCGGCGATAATTTTTGTCTCTAAACAATTAAAACGAAGCACAAAATGGCGAATTCCCGTTTCGCTACCAGTTTGCGGCCCAGTTCGCGGCCCGTGAAGCGCTTCTACCGTGAAAAATAAATTTTTTTTTATTTTCCCCACGGGACCCTTTAATAACCCCAACAACATTCCTAGGGGTCAAGAGGGGTATACCTTGCCCCCTTTCAATAAATTCCCCCTTCGTTTTTCACCTCTTCTTCTCTCTCGATCCTACCGAGAGATAAGATGGCGGCCGCTCCGGACTATTTAGAATGTTGACAGACACCGGAGAGCCAATCAGCTTTCTGTTATCCAATGGAAGGTGGATAACATGGCTAAGAGCATTTGCTGGATAATGCATGAATATCGCTGACTTTTCAGCGATATTCATGCATTGTGGCCGATGTGCGGCGATAATTTTTGTCTCTAAACAATTAAAACGAAGCACAAAATGGCGAATTCCCGTTTCGCTACCAGTTTGCGGCCCAGTTCGCGGCCCGTGAAGCGCTTCTACCGTGAAAAATATTTTTTTTTTTATTTTCCCCACGGGACCCTTTAATAACCCCAACAACATTCCTAGGGGGTCAAGAGGGGTATACCTTGCCCCCTTTCAATAAATTCCCCCTTCGTTTTTCACCTCTTCTTCTCTCTCGATCCTACCGAGAGATAAGATGGCGGCCGCTCCGGACTATTTAGAATGTTGACAGACACCGGAGAGCCAATCAGCTTTCTGTTATCCAATGGAAGGTGGATAACATGGCTAAGAGCATTTGCTGGATAATGCATGAATATCGCTGACTTTTCAACGATATTCATGCATTGTGGCCGATGTGCGGCGATAATTTTTGTCTCTAAACAATTAAAACGAAGTACAAAATGGCGAATTCCCGTTTCGCTACCAGTTTGCGGCCCAGTTCGCGGCCCGGGAAACGCTTCTACCGTGAAAAATCTTTTTTTTTTTATTTTCCCCACGGGACCCTTTAATAACCCCAACAACAATCCTAGGGGGTCAAGAGGGGTATACCTTGCACCCTTTCAATAAATTCCCCCTTCGTTTTTCACCTCTTCTCTCTCGATCCTACCGAGAGATAAGATGGCGGCCGCTCCGGACTGTTTAGAATGTTGACAGACACCGGAGAGCCAATCAGCTTTCTGCGCGCAAAGTTCCGTTTCGCGAAAAGTAAGCGGACCGGATCGCTGCCCAGAGCGCTGTTACAGATATATATCTTGGTTTGAACGTTAATTTCTCAAAAACTACTGGAGCACATATATTGAGACCTAGCAAAGGCACATCGGGCTAACAGTCCCTACAATTTTGCCAAGTTTCGTGCAAATCCATTCAGCCGTTCGAGCTAAAAGTGAGTCCAACCGCCCTATGGAAAAATGAATGGGAAAAACGCGTTTTGGGACCCCCCTTTTTTCTCAGCCCCCCCTTGACGAAACTCTACCAAATTTTCAGGGGCTGCTCAGAAACAAAATGTGCCATTTTCCTGAAAATTTCAGCCGATTCCGTCCTCAAACGCCAAAGTTATTAGACATAGAATTTTCAGAAATCCCATAGGGAATTAATCCTAACTATATATACCTACTGGCTATTGCCAGTAGGTAATATATATATATATATATATATATATATATATATATATATATATATATATATATATATATATATATATATATATATATATATATATATATATATTACCTACTGCCGGTCGCCAGTAGGTATATATAGTTAGGATTTTTTCTCTGTGGGAAAATTCTATGTCTAATAACTTTGGCGTTTGTGGACGGAATTGGCTGAAAATTTTCAGGAAAATGGCACATTATGTTTCTGAGCAGCCCCTGAAAATTTGGGGGGGTTTCGTCAAGGGGGGCCGAGAAAAAAGGGGGTCCCAAAACGTGTTTTTAACATTGAGTTTTCCATAGGGCGGTTGGCCTCACTTTTAGCTCGAACGGCTGAATGGATTTGCACAAAACTTGGCAAAATTGTAGGGACTGTTAGCCCGATGTGCCTTTGCTAGGTCTCAATATATGTGCTCCAGTGGATTTTGAGAAATTAACGTTTTAAAAAACAGATACATCTGTGACAGCGCTCCGGGTAGCGCTCCGGTTCGCGTACTTTTCACGTAACGGAACTTTGCAAAGCGAAGCTGATTGGCTCTCCGGTGTCTGTCAACATTCTAAACAGTCCGGAGCGGCCGCCATCTTGTCTCTCGGTATGATCGAGAGACAAGAGGAGGAGAAAAACGAAGGGGGAATTTAATGAAAGGGGGCAAGGTAGACCCCTCTTGACCCACTAGGAATGATGTTGGGGTTATTAAAGGGTCATAAATAAAAAAAGGGCAAATAAAAAAAAATTGATTTTTCGCAGTAGAAGCGCTTCCCGGTTCGCGAAACGGTAGCCAAAGGGAAATTCGCCATTTTGTGTTTCGTTTTAATTAAATTGCAAGATGGAGGAAAAACAATGTGGGAAATGGGTATAAGGGGGTATGGGAGACGTATCCTGACCCCCTATGTTTTCTGAGGGTGGTAATGGATGCTCATATATGTCGATACATGTCTTCCAGCGGCTGCGCATGAGCGGATTTTTTTTATTGTTGCTGCGTGACGTCTGTTAACGTTCGATTCAAAGGAAATAAGGAAGTGTTGACCACCATTTTGTCACTGCGAGTAAATATATTGTTCATTTCAAAGCGTTGGAACATGGAAAAGGGAGAAGGTAGAGATTGTCTTGCTGTTTTTCTCAGGGTGTGCAGTAAGGCCCCGGTTGTGCTTATACTCACGGTGGGGTCTTTGAACACTTTAGCAAATGATGATCCAAGCTGAGGCAAAGGCGGGTGTCAGTCGGGGGGGGGAGCAATGGTGCAGTTTTCACTTTCATCTGGTTTGCGATGTCAACATAATCGGCGCCACCTTGTCCCCACTCAGGCACGTACGCTCTAGCAAGCAGCAGCCATTTTGAAAGCGCTATGGCCCCTCTGCCCCTCGCCGGTCCCCAGCACATTTCCCTGGCGCTACGAACACCCCCCCTCTGTGAACTCCCCCGTTCTCTCTGTGGAAAATTAATCCGTATTGATAAACATTGTCTGCGCCATCTTGCCTTTTTTTCAATGCCACAGTTTTGTCGTGCACGGCAGCCATTTTAGAAGCCTTGACCAGACCCACTCTCTGCACGCTGCCGATCCTCAGCACGGCTCCCCACCCTCGCAAGCATCTCAACCACGCACTGGTCACCCCCGCTCTCTCTCTCATGCATGGGCCATAAACCTCCCCCCATCTGCGCTGCTCTTCCCTGAGCATCACACCCCGTGTCCGCCTGACACCTCCCTTTCACCCTATTCACTACCGCACCCTCTGACACTCCTCTTTCTCTGTGTCCGATTGTCCAGGCCGGTCCCAGGCTATCACCTAGCCCTGCGGATGTAGTTTATGGCCCCAACTGTAAAGAATCTGTAAAAATCGTTTTTTTTTGCGTGGGGAGCGCCCGGTATGCTTTTGTGCAATGGGCGGTGGTAATCTAAATGATGAGGAGGGGGGGGCAGCGTTCAAAGCACATCAGCATGCATAAACACAACATTTTTTTTATCTACCACATACTTGACCTATCTCTCTGAGATGCATTCCCTTGTGTTTCGCCAATGGTAGTCTGTTCATTACATAGATCGCCCGAGGGCGGTAGTACAGACCGTGCGTAGGAAAGGGTCAAAAGCCAGGGTTATAGGAGTATGTAACAAGCGAGCCATTTCATTGAAAAACTAAACGTGAAAAACAGTTGCAGGATCAGTGAAGTTTGATTTTATAATTGAAAGTATAACTGGATAATTTACAATAAAATCATCCATACGCACACCATGGGCGAGTATCATGGGTAACATTACTTCGAAGCTTTATTAATACAATAATAAATAATGAAAAATCAACATCAATAGGGTTGTCCGTATTCCCAGTCAGTACCCTTCCCCGCCCGCCATGTGCACAAAGACCGCATACATCCCCCATTACGTCAAGGCTAAGTAACTAGTCGTCATAAAGAGTTGCAAGTCGCTCCCATACTGGCGCCATTTTGGTCGAGGCCAGGCAGGTGCAGAGTATAGCTCAATGTCTCCAATAAGTAGCGGCTGGACCAGAATCCCATTCGGCAGTTCTGGCTTCGTCATTACGAGCACAAGAAAACAAGACATTCTGGGCAATACCACCCTTGACGCAGCTCTTTATGCTACAAGATGGTGTCTTCCATTCAGAAAATATTGTTGGCAGCATTTTGAAAGGAAAGATAAACGGCCGTTCTCCTAGTGAGTCTCACATTGTTACATTTAGGAAGAATGTTGAAGAGTAGTATGTTGAAAATCTGAAGCCATTGTTCTACAAACTCTCAACCAGCCTTGGATGGAAAAATCCTGAAGAATGTACAAACTGAAAACCAGTTTTTGTCTGCATAGCATCAGCAGCAACACTTGAGTCAGCTTTGTGTGAAGCCGCCATCTTGATTCAATCAATAGCGTCCCCCTGCACACATTCAGGGACCTGGTTGTGTCTTCAGGTCAAACGGATTGTGGGACAAGATGCAGAAAGGAAGAGGAAAAAAGTTCCGCCGGACCCCGGGAGCCGGCCGCCTATGTCGGGGGCGATCTTAGGCCACACCAGGGCAACAAGACTTGGGGAGGGGGCAGGAGCCAAGCGCCCCCTCCCAGTCCGCGCTACCACACCGTATGTTGAAAATCTGAAGCCATCATTCTACAAACTCTCAACCAGCCTTGGATGGAAAAATTCGGAAGAATGTACAAACTGAAAACCAGTTTTTGTCTGCATAGCATCAGCAGCAACACTTGAGTCAGCTTTGTGTGAAGCCGCCATCTTGATTCAATCAATAGCGTCCCCCTGCACACATTCAGGGACCTGGTCGTGTCTTCAGGTCAAACGGATTGTGGTACAAGATGCAGAAAGGAGGGGAAAAAAGTTCCGCCGGACCCCGGGAGCCGGCCGCATGTAGGGGGCGATCTTAGGCCACACCAGGGCAACAAGACTTGGGGAGGGGGCAGGAGCCAAGCACCCCCTCCCAGTCCGCGCCACCACACCGTATGTTGAAAATCTGAAGCCATCGTTCTACAAACTCTCAACCAGCCTTGGATGGAAAAATCCTGAAGAATGTACAAACTGAAAACCAGTTTTTGTCTGCATAGCATCAGCAGTAACACTTGAGTCAGCTTTGTGTGAAGCCGCCATCTTGATTCAATCAATAGCGTCCCCCTGCACACATTCAGCCTCTCCATGTCGTAGGCCACAAGAGTGGGCGCAATTCAGCTGTCCGAGCAAGACTTGGGGAGGGGGCAGGAGCTAAGCGTCCCCTCCCAGTCCGCGCCACCACACCGCCCTTCGGGGGCCTCCGTCAAGCTCTTCAGGGAGGCACCGCAGGCAGCGGTTCTTCAGATCAGTGGCTCTCACCGGCAAGGCTCCCCTCCGTCAGCAGCAATCGTTGGCGCTGTGGTTGCGGCCGGAGGCCCCGCCTAGTCAACGCCCCGGCCTCTCCATGTTGCAGGCCGCAAGAGTGGGCGCAACTCAGCTGGCCGAGCGAGACTTGGGGAGGGGGCAGGAGCCAAGCGCCCCTCCCAGTCACTTTCTTTGCCATGGGACCTACTTGGCTGTTCAGGTAAAAACCTCCCTGTCCCTTGCTCCTCTTCCTCTTCTTCCTCCTCTTGTTGTAGGATGATCTGAGGAGGTGGTCCTCTCTTCCTAGGAGGAGGTGGTGGTGGTGGGGATGCACCAGCTGAAGCTACAACACTTGCTATTGCTAAGTGATGAAAAAAGGTCTTCCTCTCACAAAGATGAAAGTCAGAGTGAGGAAACAAGGAGGGGTTTTCATCATTTGGGAAAAAAAATTGTTCTAAACCAATGAAAAGTGTTATTTTTAGGTCACATGACCTAGCCTTACATAATTAGGAACCCAAAAGTGAAATGAACCAATGAAAAGTTTTATTAACAAGTCACATGACCTGTTATGCTTACGTTACGCGCTGCGCCGCGGATCGCTTCCGGGAAGCTGCGCTTCACGCCTCGCGCACCGGAGCACTTCCGGGTGCGCTAACGCGGCGCGTCATATGACGCATTACGCGACAACGTAGGTCCAGAATATAGTCAAAATGTCTCCACCAACCAGCGGTCGGAACACAACCCTTTTCAGCAGTCCAAAAAGTTCTGTTAAATGACAACAGAAGGGACAGGCAACAAGAACCATCAGTCAAAGAGGGGAGGGCAAGTTCTTCTCTACCGGGTCACGTTGGGGCTCCACCGGAACTGATCGAATTGGTAGTCTACAGTGTTTCTGGATGTTTCAGACTGAAGCTGGCATCAGCATGAGAGCACCCGGTAGCTACGTCGTGGCCATTCCGCGAGCAATCATGGCAGTCGCTCCCCACCGGAAGTCTGCGGGAGTCGGGGGCCCCAGTGACTTTTGTAGAATCTTCAAGGCTGAGGGGATGCTTTTGGGAATGGGGCCCATGCCCTAGCAGTCAAGCGTCCGAGTTCCAGCGTTGCCCAGAGCCATCCTTGCAGGCCAGGCCCAAGTCTGTGGAGCCGACCGCCATTTCGTGAGCTCCGTGGCAGCCGCCTGTCACTGTACCGCAAGATTGGGTGCAATTCCGTGGATGGCGGGTGAGACGCTGTAATAGCAAGAGCAGGCGCAATTCAGCTGGCCGAGCGAGGCACTGTGTCGCAAGAGCGGGCGCAAGTCAGCTGGTCGAGTGAAGCGCTGGGGTGTAGCTGAGAAACCTTCACCTGGGGAGGTGGGGGAGGCTCGTTCGCGCCGCCTCTCCCTTCTAGTGCACCCCACGCCGTCTCCTGGTGCAGGTATATGTGATGGTCGGATCACGGTACCGCAGGACGTGTCTTCAGGTCAAACGGATTGTGGGACAAGGTGTGGAGCAGGCGCAATTCAGCTGGCCGAGGGAGGCACTGTTCCGCAAGAGCGGGCGCAAGTCAGCTGGTTGCGTGAAGCGCTGGGATGTAGCTGAGAAACCTCCACCTGGGGAGGTGTGGGAGGCTTGTTCGCGCCGCCTCTCCCTTCTAGTGCACCCCACGCCGTCTCCTGGCACAGGAATATGTGATGGTCGGACTAGGGCACCGCAGGACGTGTCTTCAGGTCAAACGGATTGTGGACAAGGTCGAGAATGGAAGAGTCACCAAAAGGCAAAAAGTTCCACTTGACCCCGGGAGCCGGCCGCCTATGTCGGGGGCGATCTCAGGCCACACCAGGGCAACAAGACTAGGGGAGGGGGCAGGAGCCAAGCGCCCCCTCCGAGTCCGCGCCATCACACCGCCCCTCGGGGGCCTCCGTCAAGCGGTTCAGGGAGGCACCGCATCACATTGTTTTCCAATGCAGTCAGGTCCACAAACAGCCCCCACTTACTTTGAGAATAGTGAAGCTGCAGCAGGTGCAAATAAGCTTCAGACAGTGTTACAAGCGCCGCTCGGAACCTTCAACTATGGCACCCAACATCCAGGACTTATGCCATTTGTGCAAGGCAGTGACATCGAAGCATCTCAGGGACCAAGCAACATACCATATCCAGAGTCCTTCCCACAGCCTCTGCCTTCCTTCTTACCTAGTTATTGTTCTTTCACTCCCACAACTCAGGCTTTTAGTCTGTGGATGGAAAACCATGAACCTACACTCACCTATGAAAATCTTACTATTGATGATTGATTTTGAGCCCCAAATACAAAGGCTTGTTTGGATCGATGTTGCAGCAGGCTGCCATGTAAATAGTTATTTAATAAAACTTTTTACCCTGTTACTTGTTGATTTTGAGCCCCAAATACAAAGGCTTGTTTGGATCGATGTTGCAGCAGGCTGCCATGTAAATAGTTATTTAATAAAACGTTTTAGCCTGTTACTTTGCTGGTGTGTTGTATATATTTATAATATTTGCATAGGGTTTGTCGTTATTTTGGGTGGGGTGGGCGGCGGAGCCGAGCTGTCTTGCAGCCATCATGTTGTTGAGCTCAGTTCCTCTCACTAGTTTCGTATTTCTCATGAGGGGTTGTTCCTAATGTTTCTATTTTAGCGAGGTCAAAAAGAGATCCCATTAGTGGCCTACTGATTTTGCTTGATTGCTTTTGTTTTTTTAACGATTTTTCACTATCTGCAAAGACTAAACAGAGTATTGCGACTCTGTGCTTGTTTGTAAATAGAGAATGAACCAAAGAGAACCAATTCCAAAACAATAAATGCTAGGATAACAATCAATCAAATGGAGAGGGAAACAGGCACGACGTATTACAACGGGGGCAAAGGCCTGCGTTACCTACCCTTCACTATCTGCAAAGAGAGAATACTCCTAAAAGAAAAGAGATGGGGGTGGGCAGCGTTCAAAGCACATCAGAGTGCATAAACACAAAAATGTTTTTACCTACCACGTACTTGACATTTTAAAGCTTTTGATATTTGCTATTAAAAAACCATTGAAATTCACTGAAAAAACCATAGGTTATAGAATATATATAGTTAGGAATTAGCATTTAGAAAACCTTGAAAATTCACTGAAAAAACCATGGGTTATAGACCATATATAGTTAGGAATTAGCATTTACAAAACCTTATTTTACTCACACAAAACCATTGAAATTTCATATATAGTTAGTTGCACTAACTATATATCGCGCACCCACAATCCACTGCTGATCATGTCACATATTACATCATTCATGACATGATCAGTGACATCACTGATGACATCACTGATGACATCACTGATGACATCTCGAATGACATCACTGATGACATCACTGATGACATCTCAAATGACATCACTGATGACATCACTGATGACATCACTGATGACATCACTGATGACATCTCAAATGACATCACTGATGACATCACTGATGACATCTCATTTGACATTACTGATCACATCACTGATGACATCATTCATGTGATAATACGGTGAACCTCTTCGGACTCTAATATAATCTTAGATACACTCAGAGTAAACAGACACTCACAGACTGTCACTCATCCATGGAGTTACTCACACACCTAGTCAGTCATGCAAAGAATCAACTTCTCAACATTTCCTCAACTATTAAGTTATACACACCTTCTCATCATTTCCTCAACTATACAGTTATACACACCTTACTTATTCAAACATATACTAACACATATTTACTCTGTTATACAATCCCTGATACAAGTTCACAATGATCCATACAGCCACTCACACATTCACTGGCTCTTATGCACAGTTATTTATATATGTCAACTCTCACATGTACTGTGTTTTACATATGTACCTCCTTTGACATGTAGCACTGAGATATCCATTCACTCACTAATACACTCATACACACAGTCAACCGCCCATACAGCTGTTTCCACATGCACTTTTGAACCCATACATCTAGTGAATCAACTGCTCACACATCTATGCACATAGTCACACTCCTCGCAGCCACCCACACACACACTCACTCTCCCATACAAATACTTGGGCAACCAATCAATAACCCATATAGTTAATCATAAAGCTACTGATCAACACATGCAGCAGTTTACAGAACAACAGATATAATGATGCACAAATTAAGACAGTTTAGTCACTAACCCATGCACTCAGTGAGACACATTTAATCACTCCCTCATACAGTCAGTCATGCACCTACTAAATCCTTCATCCAGACACTTATACATCCACTCATTCTTCAATATGTAAGACATATTTTGACTTTTCAGAAACATACAGTCACTGGATGTTGTCATCAGTGATGTCATCAGTGATGTCATTTGAGATGTCAGCAGTGATGTCATCAGTGATGTCATTTGAGATGTCATCAGTGATGTCATCAGTGATGTCATTTGAGATGTCATCAGTGATGTCATCAGTGATGTCATCAGTGATGTCACTGATCATGTCATGAATGATGTAATATGTGACATCATTAGCAGTGGATTGCGGGTCCGCGATATATAGTTAGTGCAACTAACTATATATGGAATTTCAATGGTTTTGTGCAAATAAAATAAGGTTTTTTTAAATGGTAATCCCTAACTATATATGGTCTATAACCTATGGTTTTTTCAGTGAATTTTCAAGGTTTTGTAAATGCAAATTCCTAACTATATATGGTCTATAACCTATGGTTTTTTCTGTGAATATATATATATATATATATATATATATATATATATATATATATATTACCTACTGGCGGTCGCCAGTAGGTATATATAGTTAGGATTTTTTCTCTATGGAACTTTTGAAAATTCTATGTCTAATAACTTTGGCGTTTGTGGACGGAATCGGCTGAAATTTTCAGGAAAATGGCACATTTTGTTTCTGAGCAGCCCCTGAAAATTTGGGGGGGTTCCGTCAAGGGGGGGCTGGGAAAAAAGGGGGTCTCAAAACGCGTTTTTCCCATTCATTTTTCCATAGGGCCTTTGGCCTCACTTTTAGCTCGAACGGCTGAATGGATTTGCACGAAACTTGGCAAAATTGTAGGGACTGTTAGCCCGATGTGCCTTTGCTGGGTCTCAATATATGTGCTCCAGTGGATTTCGAGAAATTAATGTTTAAAAAAACAGATATATCTGTGACAGCGTCCTAGATAGCGCTCCAGATCGCGTACTTTTCGCGTAACGGAGCTTTGCGAAGCGAAGCTCATTGGCTCTCCGGTGTCTGTCAACATTCTAAACAGTCCGGTGCGGCCGCCATCTTGTCTCTCGGTAGGATCGTGAGACAAGAGGAGGAGAAAAACGAAGGGGAAATTTAATGAAAGGGGGCAAGGTAGACCCCTCTTGACCCCCTAGGAATGATGTTGGGGTTATTAAAGGGTCCCGTGGGGCAAAAAAAAAAAATATATTTTTCGCGGTAGAAGCGCTTCTCGGTTCGCGAACCGGGTCGCAAACTGGTAACGAAACGTGAATTCGCCATTTTGTGTTTCGATTTAATTAAATGACTAGATGGAGGAAAAGCAATGTGAGTATTGGGTATAAGGGGGTATGGGAGATGTATCCTGACCCCCTATGTTTTCTGAGGGTGGTTGAGGAGGCTCATTTATATTGATACTTGTCTTCCAGCGGTTGCGCGTGAGTGTTTTTTTTTTTTTGCCGCTTAACTTCTGTTAACGTTCGATTCGAAGGAAATTAGGAAGTGTTGATCGCCATTTTGACACTGCGAGAAAATATATTGTTAAAAATAATTAATCCGTATTGATAAACATTGTCTGCGCCATCTTGCTTTTTTTCCAATGCCACACTTTTGTCGTGCACGGCAGCCATTTTAGATGCCTTAACCAGACCCACTCTCTGTACGCCGCAGATCCTCAGCATGGCTCCCCACCCTCGCAAGCATCTCCCCCACGCACTGGTCACCCCTGCTCTCTCTCTCATGCATGGGCCATAAACTTCCCCCCATCTGCGCTGCTCTTCCCTGAGTATCACACCCTGTGCCCGCCCGACACCTCCCTTTCACCCTATTCACTACCGCACCCTATGACACTCCTCTTCCTCTGTGTCTGATTGTCCAGGCCGGTCCCAGGCTATCACCTAGCCCTGCGGATGTAGTTTATGGCCCCAACTGTAAAGAATCACCCCTGTTCAAAGGAGTTACAGTAGATCAAGGTCGCCACCTCATGAGATCCGTCACACCACACGCGTTCCTACTATCTGATAACGATCCTGTATTGTGATTGGGGAGGGGATTCTCACTGTAAGGGTGTGTGGGACCTAGCCTGAAGCGGAAGATTCCAGGGATGCCTTTTTGTACATCAAAGTCTTCACAATTATGTGTCACATTAAAAATATATAGCACTCCAACAAAGTAGTAGGATTATAACACTTTAATAACTTATAAATATATACAACGCTCCAACAAAGTAAACACGTTAAAAAAAAACTTTTTAAACAACTATTTATATGACATTGCTTTAACCAGGATAGACAAAGAAATGACACAGTGATGTAAATGTTTCTGAAAGAAATGCCAAGAATGTCCCATGTGACAGTGAATTTTATCTGGCAATTTTTTTCTTTTCCTTCTCATGAAAAGAAAGTTAATGCCAGGTTCGTTACCTGCCTCATCTGCCAAAAAAAACTCTCGAGAGGGACCGAAAAAAAATATAGCTATGGTAATCATACCATGCATCGGCACATGGAGAGGTGGCACCCTCTTAATTATTCTAAAGCACAACTTCGAGATTTGGTGGATAATCCCTTTTCGGCAAAAACATCCATCAATGACTTAGCAATAAGTGAGTCAGAGGCAAGGGAAACGGTCCCAAATCTGCAAAAGAACTTTGGGCAGATGAGATTGACTTGTGTAGCATGTGGAAAATTAATTTCATGCGGAGAGATGAGTATTACTTTAATAAATAGATCATATGAAAATCATCAATGTCCAAAACGTCCTAGAAAGTAATTTTTGTCATTTTTGAGGAAGAGAGATAACCTTTAGTGGTACGGGGTCGTTTTCGTTCGAACTAGGGGGGCCAGGTGACATTCCTTCGGGGTGGCTTAGGGGCATTTAAAACAACTTCCCTGATACAGGTAGCAGATAAAGTAGAGGGTAAATACCAGGATCTTTATCGATTGCTTTATGCTGTACAAAAATGAAAAACACATACAACAAACCTGGACCATTCATTTTTTGAATGTTTCTGCGTACTATACTTTTTAACCCTTAACTAATTGAGCTGCTTCATTTCACCTACTTTAAAAAAAAAAAAATCGGAAACAGTGGCCATTTCTTCGAAACTTACCAATCTACGCGTTACAACTACGTTTGCTTTTTCAAAAACATTTAATAAAAATGTTGGTGCCCAAATACGGGCCTACAACCCCGTGGGCCGGCCACGGAGCAGGCTGGAACTGTAAATGGGGGGGGGGGGGTATTTATTTGTGGAAAACATAACAGAGAGTCAGTGGCCGTTGATTTCATAGTAAAAAGTGCGACAAGTGCAACAAAATCATATCGATAATTCATTGTGAGCAAGTACCAAAAGTGTCGACAATTCGAACCTTCAATAATAAATACAGTAATCAATGATGCATTAGAACTTAATATCAATTCATTGTTCGAACTTGTAATCAGTACCCGTCCCATGTCAATTCATTGTTTGAACGTATAATCAATACCCATCCCGGATCAATTCATTGTCCGAACATATAATCAGTCTTATCCCATATCAATTCATGTGCTAAAAACTGCATACATATCTCATGATATCAAGGCTGAGCAATCGGGCTCAACAAGGAGTTGAGAGTTTCATTTGTACCGGCGCCATTTTGGGTGAGGTCAGGAAGGTCCAAGTATAGTCAAAATGTCTCCACCAACTCGTGGTTGGACATGGGACCTCTTTCGGCAGTCCAAAAGTTTTCGTTGAAGGGTAGCAGAGGGGACTGCCGACATGAACCATCAGTCAAAGTGGGGTGGGAGGCAACAATCTCTCCTACCGGGTCATACTGGTGTCCCACCGGAACTGATCAAGTTGGTAGTCTTGCAGGATTTTGGTCATTTCAAGACTGAGGCCGGCGCCGGCATGAGCGCGCCGACGTCCCGCGGCTACGTCGTGGTCGTTCCGTGGGTGATCATGGCAGTCATTCCCCATCGGGGGTCGGGGCCCCCGTGGCTCTTATAGAATCTTCAAAGTTGAGAAGAACGTTTCTGGACGCAGGACTCATTTTCTAGTTGAACTCAGAAGCGTCGTTGCACCGCAACAGTGGACGAGACCCCCGCTGGGTGAGCGGAGCATCATTGCCTCGCAATAGTGGACGAGAACTTTTGTTGGGTGAGTGCAGCGCCGCTGCATCGCAGGAGTGGAGGAACCCTTGTCGGGTGAGTGGAGCGTTGGGGGTGCAGCTGAGGGACCCCCATCTGGGGGGGTGGGAGAGGCTCATACGCGCCGCCTCTCTCTCCCAGCGCACCCCACGCCGACACCTGGCGTTGATATCCGTGATGTCCGGACCAGGCGATAAGAGGGGGGGGGTCGTAGGCAGAGGCAAGACAACCCCCCGTGGCCTGCAGGGCGCCGCTTCAGGCCCGAACGGGGAGCTCATATCAAGCACACGTGGGAATCGGTTCAGCGAGCCCGTCTAGAACACCCTCCGGCCTGGCGGACTGAAACTTCAAGTACTCATGCCAGATTGAAGGCAGCGAGCACGTCGCCAAGTGTAGGAAGACCTTTACAGTATTCAGCAAACGCGCCGTGCGGTAGGCCAGTGTCCCCGTCAACAACGAGTCCAGGATACAGGGTGATGGCCGCCATTTTGTCAGCCCGGCGGGGCCACAGCACTCTCCGGTATCGATCCAGCCGCCAGCAGGGTTCAGGGAGAGCCAGCCCGGGACCACCATCGGCAACAACGATGCAGGGAGGCGGGCCACCAAAGCAGTGGAGGTAGTCAGCGCCTCCGGCCCATGGGTACAGACCACTGAGTGCAAGATATCCCCCCCAGTGTTGTTACAGCCATAATTGAAGAAAGAAGAAGATCCCGTCGGCCTCGGCTCCTCTCCTGGTGCACCTTACGTGACAACCCTTTTGTTGGGTGAGTGGAGCGTTGGGGGTGCAGCTGAGGGGCCCCCACCTGGGGGGGTGGGAGAGGCTCGTTTGCGCCGCCTCTCCCTCCCAGCGCACCCCACGCCAACACCTGGCGTTGATATCCGTGATGTCCGGACCAGGCGATAAGAGGGGGTGTCGGAGGCAGAGGCAAGACATCCCCCCCTGTGGCCTGCAGGGCGCCAGAAGAGAAAGGGAGGACCAGCACATTCCGGGCCGACCATCCCACGACTTCTCCGGCTGATGGCGGCTAGTCGGGCCCCGCCCTGCACGTGTCGAGGCCTCATCTTCCGGATGGGCGTAACCGTGGACCTGTTGCACTTCGGGAGTTTCCAGAATGGGGGTAGGTATCTGCTGATTTGTATCTATTTCATGTTACCGTTATTGGGCGTGGCGGGCGGTGGGACAGACATGCTTGGAGCAGTGGGGGGGTGGCTGAGCCTAGCTACCTCGTGGCTGCCGTAACGTCAAGCTTGGCTTCTTTCACCACTTCCATGTTTCTTATTTCTAGCGAAGTCAAAAACTCATCAGTGGCCTACTGATTTTGTTCGATTTCTTTCCCTTCCTTTTCAAGTGTGTTTCATGCTAAAGTTTCTGTTTAACAGGATATAGTGATTACTTTGTATTTTACATATGTCTTCTTTATTAGGGGTACTCTCCAGTTGAGCCAGATGATGTACCTCTAATAAATGGTCCGGGTGGAACTAGTTTCTCAATCAGTGGGTAGTATATGGGCATGACAGATTACAATGGGGGACAAAGGTCCGCATTACCCACCCTTCACTACTTGCAAAGACTAGACAGAATATTTCTATTCCACATTATTTGAAAACAGAGAATACCTCGAAAGAACTATTCCTTGAACAATAAATGTCCAGCCAATCAATCAATCAGTGGGGAGAAAAACAGGCATGATGGATTACAACGGGGGACGAAAGTCCGCATTAACTATCCTTCACTATCTGCAAAGGGAGACAGAATATTTCTATTCTCTGTTTGTAGACAGGGAATATCTCAAAGAGCAATAATCAATAAAAAATTAACAACTTTAAGGTAAATACTCACAATATGACTACTCAATGAAGTTAAAAAGTAACGGATATAGGTACTTGAGAGGTTTTCGGTGACAGATAATCTACAATATACACTTGTACATATGAGTCTGATACAGGGCGGATCTCTGTATAACTATGGATAATTAGATATTAGAATGGCATACAAAGCTCCCAACCTTCTTACTTTTTCTCTTAAAGGGTTTCAAATTGGGGACAAATATTAGGCTGTGCTCTAGAGGTTGACGGAGTTGCTACACTGGTACTCGGGCCTTCTCATGAAGCAGAAGGAGCCGCTCTCAATCTCCTTAACTCTTCCCTTGCAAAGTTGACCGGATTCTTAGTCTGCAACTGCTTCAGCATACTTGCAGTTCCACACAAGTCCTTTTTATTGGGGTCTCCTCTTGAAAGCAGTCTTGCATATGCGGCAAGTAACTTTTCTTGCATTCACCTTTTTTAAGACTTGTGAAAATTAATTTCAAAACATTCAATAAATACGGTGTTACTATGCATTGTGTCAAATGCTTTATTAAAAATATGCAGAAAATGTTCCTTTTATTTGTTGTTAAGGTCTTTACAAGAGAATTTGAAAGGAGAAAGTAGGAGATGATGTAATATGTGACATCATCAGCAGTGGATTGCGGGTGCGCGATATATAGTTATTGCATCTAACTATATATGCGAATTTCAATGGTTTTGTGCGAGTAAATTAAGGTTTTGTAAATGCTAATCCCTAACTATATATGGCCTAAAACCTATGGTTTTTTCAGTGAATATATATATATATATTAAAAAAACAAAGGCAAGAGGAAAGTTATAGTTAGGCTCGATTTCACTCACACAAAACCAGTTAAATTTAGCAGTTATAGTTAGCTGATCTAATTATAACTTTAACCCACAATTTACTGCTTGTGACCTCACATATTACATCACTCATGACATGGCAGTGACAACACTGATAACATCACTCATGACATCTACCGGTGACTGTGATTGTTTTTAAAACATTTAACAGTGTTAAATATATATACCAAGGTGTATTGGTGAATCAGTGGATGTACCAGGGCCTGTTTGGATGATTCAGTGGGTGCGTGACTGACTGTATATGTGAGTGATTAGGTGTCTCAGTGAATGTGTGGGTAAGTTACTTGTTGTAGGAATGTCTGTATCAGCCTGTCAGTTGATGTTTAAGTGTCTGGATGGGTGTGCGAGTGGGTACATGAGTGACGTTATTGGTGAATGATTGGTTGTCCGAGTACCTGTATGGTTGTCTGAGTGTCTGTGAGGTTGGGTGAGTGTGTGTGTGACTGTATGGATGAGTGAGTGGGTGAATCAGTGAGTGGCTGTATGGGTTATTGAGGGCATGTGCGAGGGATGAGTGAGTGTGTATAGCATTGCAGGTGAGTAATTAGATGTGTCATTGGTATATGGGTAAGTAACTGGGTATGTGAAAGGCAGTGTAGGTGAGTGAAGGGTGGGTGAGTGAGTGAATGTGAATGTGGCTGTATGGGTGTGTGCTTGTGTCAGTAACTGTATAGGTGAGTGAGTATGTGTTAGTATCTGTATGAGTAGGTGAGTGAGTGTGTGTGTATCTATATATATGAGCGATTGGCTGTGTGATTGACTGAATAGGTGAGTGACTAGGTGTGTCAGTAGCGCTAAGAGTGACTGACTCAGTGTGTGAGTGGCTGTATGGATGTATGAGTGGATATGTCAGTGGCTGTATTAGTGACTGAGTGGGTGTATGAGTGGATGTATGGGTGAGTGTGTGGATGTGTATGTAGATCTATGAATAGTGAGTGGGTGTGTAAGTACAAATATGGGTCAGTGATTGGGTTTTTGAATGGATGTGTAGGAGTGGCTATATGAAAGGTTCTATGGGGGTGTGAGTGAGTGTGTCAGTGATTCTATAGCTGATGTCATCAAAATTGTCATCAGTGATGTCATTTGAGATGTCATCAGTGAGGTCACTGGCCATGTCATGATTGATGTAATATGTGAGGTCATAAGCTGTGCTTTGCGTGGTGATGAGCTATAGTTAGCTCAGCTAACTACAACCTCTCATTTTCGCTGGTTTTGTATGAGTCAAACCTGAGCCTAACTATAATGTCCCTGTAACCTACAATGTAGCATCTTTAAGTGAGAATAATATACGCAATAATAAAAAAGTCAGAGCTAGCTTTACATAAAAAAATACATACATTTAAAATTCAAGAAGACCGTCATGGTTGGGCAAGCTCTACATTAGGCCAAACCAGCAACAATTTAATAGAGGTTCAGATGCTCCCAACTAGAATTAGTGGGAAATCTGATGCTGACTCATTAATGATTGTGACCACATGCAAAAGTGACTTGTACATTCAGATCATAAAAAATAATTATTCAATAACACCTGAACATACCCAATGAAGAAATCTAGAGGTCACAAAGACAATTTGTTAATGTGTCTCATGGCTAAGAATATGCAGGGCCTCAGAGCATTGACCAACACCTAAGTGTTGACAGATAGAAATGATCCCCTTATTTTTTGGGAATGTGTACCTTGGACAAAAGAATATGAAATGGGACACAGTTTCCCTGACTGCCAGGCAGAAGAGGTATTACCCTTCAGCACTATCTTTCTTCATGCATTTGACAGTCAGAGAATATAAAGGGAGTGAACCAATTCTCAAATGAAAGCACACTATATTATCAGTGTGAGGAACAATCCTAGCCACAAAAGTTTCATATTTGCATAGACAAGTGTGGGCTAAAAATGAATCAATTATGCCCTCTGTGTGAAGCTCACAATACATTTCTGTAAGCCTGTACTCCCAGTAGATTGACGTAATATGGGTGCCTAAGGAACTTGGCAAGTTTTCAGTATCCTCCCACACCTGAGGCAGATGTAATCTGTGGCAAAGTTCTTTAACAACCCTGAGTCAAGACGTGTAGCAGTTCCTATCAAGCCTAATTAATTATACCTATACATAAATGATCTGATTAAAGTGTTGACCGTGGAAAAAGATCTAAATGCTCCCAAATTAGGTTCAAAACAAATCTCGGCGATGATATTTGCCGATGATACGCTTCTGGTATCCGAAACCCCTATGGAACTTCAACTGGTGTTGTACAAATTTCAATTGTTCTGTGAGGATAGGGGGCTTGAGATCAACCTCCCGAAAACAAAATTTATGGTTTTTAATAAACCCAAGAGCACTCGTCCAAACCCATCATTAAATAATGTACCCCTAGAAAGAGTCACATCATTCACGTATCTAGGCATCACAATCACTGAGACAATGGATTGGAGGGCGCATATAGGTAAATCAACATTAAAATTAGCCCAATCCACAGGGGGAATATTGAAGGTTTATATTAACTCCAACAAAAGCGCCGTCAGTCCAGCACTGGAAATCTACAAGGTTCAGGCCTGTGGGGGTGCACTATATGGAGCAGAATTGTGGTGGCACTGTAGGCCCAAGTCCCTAATACAGATAGAGAACCAATACGTCAGGAATCTCTTTAATCTACCGTGCAGTACCCTCTAATACCTCTCTGTTTAGACTTGGGTTTAATGGAACTGGAGGCAGTCTTATGCCTCAGACCCCTTCTATACTGGCGTCGCATATGGTCGACCCAGGAACTAAGTGTTTACTAAGAGGAACTGTCTGAAGTTCTAAAAATCAGGGGTGCTGCTAGGCTCCCTTGGTTGGCTCATATTAAAAACCTATTAGTTGGTATGGGTTTGGGGGAATGCTGGTCTGATCCGGAGGTAGCTTGTACTCAAGTTTCTAAACAACAACTAAAAATCATCTACAAGAACTACAGACTAGCCCTGCTACACTCAGATTCTAACTTATGCAAAACATCACAAACCTTTCTGGAAATAAAGGATAGCCTCGTCTTTGAAAGAGTCTTTGACCTAATTAATCCCCCGGCAGCTAGAAAACTCTTTTTACAGTTCAGATTTGGAGTCCTACCTTTGCATTGTTTGACCTCCAAATGGAAACCACAAAATGAGTCCAGGTGCCCTGCTTGTGATTATCCTGGGGAATCTGAGCTCCATGTCTTCTTTGTGTGTCCGGGGTACAGCAAAATGAGAAAGAGACGGTTAGCCCAGATTTGTAGAAATTTGGGCAGGGGGTCCTGTGTTGAAACTTTCGGGATACTGAAATGTGACCTTAGTACTCCAATAGTTTATTCTGTGGCAGGGTTCCTTTTTTCAATGTGGTGTACAAGAAGGATTTTTATTAAATCTTCAACTGCCCTGGCAGCTTAGAAAAAGCTACTGTTCGATCCCTCTTATCAATTGGTCCTGGGTGGATGGAAAAGTGTAACCTAGGGGGTTACTGAACACCAGAAATTTCTGAGTTTTGCACCATGCACTTTGATCCTATAATTGATGCTGCTATGTAAAGATCCGGGGAGGAAAGTATTAATCTGATTTTAACCCAAATTTTACATTGTATATACCCTTGGAGCCCATTTTATTGTATTTTAAAATAATCAGCTGAAACTTTTTTAATACTATGTTGCAAATATTTATACTTTTTGGGCCATGTTGGCCGTAATAAAGATATATTTGACTTGACTTGACTTGACTAATTAATTCCTGGAGACCCATTTTGTCAGGGGTTTACTCAGGGGTTTCTATAACCTGATTCAGTACTTTAAAGCTCTAAATTGAGCAGCAGCGTTCACCCTCTGGCAATTAGGATTCCATCTTAAAGGGAGCATAGGTGTGCTATTGGGCAAATGTAGTAATGACCGCAAAAAAAATTCTGCTTTTGATAAATGTGAGGTATTATTATAGCCCCATAATTCCACCACATATAATGCCCCTCCCAAAGCTACTGATCTGTACACCCTGAGGAAAGGTGAGAGAGCCCTACTTGAACTCAGTGTATATTTTTTGAGATTACTGCAGATCTATGCTTTAACATATGTTGGCTTTGGGAGCATCATGCTGACTGCCACTCAGCGACTCAACTAAACCATTTATAAACAGGCAAACATTTGTGGGGGCAGGGGAACAGTACTTTCTAACCCCACAGTTGATAGAAATCTTTTCAGTAAGTTACCTTTTACTATTCCATCTGACCTGGGCATACATGTGAGTGTATAATTTTATCAATATATACAGGAGCTTTTCTGGAGTGTCATATTTCCTAAGGACCTCCCTAAGACATTCCTTTGGAATCAATCCAAAGCTGGCCTTCAAATCCATAAAGGCTGTATAGAACTATATTTTTTTGAGAAATATATACTTCCAGCATATAATGGAAAACCAGAACACCTGATCCACTGTACTTATTTTCTCGAGAATTTTAGCCTGAGAATCAGACAATATCTAGTTGTCTTCCATCCAGGTCTGAAGATGGGCAAGGTTTTTCCTAGCAAAAATCTTTTTGTGAAAAATTGATTAAACTGATAGGCCGATAATTTCCTGGTTTACCTTTTTCTCCTTTCTTTTGAATATGGACAATAGGTGCTCCCCTCCATGACTCCGGGATACTTGTCCCTCCCACTACAGAGTAATAGAAATCATTCAGTACTATCTGGTTCTGGGGCTTTACACTGTTTCATTAAACTTAGAGCAGTCTTAGTTTCTTTTTATTAGAAAAGCAGAGAAAAGGTAAATTGTTATCCGAAGACGCCATCCAGAAGTATTTGGAATGCTAGGCTTTATCCACAGGAGTTAAAGCACAATTTTCCACTTTTTATATAAAGGGAAAGAGAAATGAGCAGCACTCTGATCTGCAGGTTATGTTATGTTATACTCTCTTGTATAGCGATCGAATCACCTTGAGGCATCTCGGCGCTTACTCAGACCCTACCTGAGGAAAGAAAAACAGAGAGGAGGGAGCCTTTAGTACAGGAAAGCCTTTAGGTGTTTCCTGAAAATTTGATAAGATGGGATTTCTCGCAAGGAGATAGGAAGGCTTTTCCAGTATTTAGGGGCCAGGTAGGAAAAGACCATACCTCCCGATTTGTGGAGTCTGATACGGGGTACATGTAATAGTGACTGCGAGCTTGATCTCAGTGATTGACTCGGAATGTATTTTACCAGCTTATTTTGCAAATATTTTGGGCCCTGACCCTGAAGGGCATTAAAAGTCAGACAACAGACTTTGAAGAAGGATCTTTGCTTTATATGCAGCTAGTGCAGCTTTCTCAGCAGTGGCAGTGAAGGCGATCTTGTCGGCATGTACAGAACCAACCTGCCCGCCGTATTTTGGATCACCTGTAATTTTTTGATGGATTTTGTCCCGGCTTCTCCTAATAGGGCGTTACCGTAATCCAAACGGCTGATGACCATAGCTTGAGTCAGGGTTCTGCGATGTTCTAACGGAATAAAAGGGAAGATCTTCCTCACCAGCCTTAGCCTGTAGTAACATGACCCAGAGACAACGGCTACATGATCTTGCATATACAGAGAATGGTTAATCTTGATACCAAGGTTATTAACACAGTCTTTAGGTGTGGAAGGGGCACCCAGTTGTGAAGGCCACCACTCCTTGGACCAGGCTGCCGAAGTCTTACCCAGCAGCATGACTTCCGTCTTCCCAGGATTCAACTGGAGGGAGTTGTTGGTCATCCATTTAGAAATTTCTAGAATACCTATGGAAAAACGTAGTCTGTCCGCCTCCTGGTCTGGGCCGATGTTAAACAGCAGCTGGGTATCGTCGGCATACAAAATCGTTTCGAACCCCAGAGCTTCCACTACCTTAGCCAAAGGAGCCATATAGATGTTAAAAAGGGTAAGGCTTAGGCAGGAGCCCTGGGCAGCGCCCTTGTCCAGTGAAGTTTTCTCTGCCTGATAGGGACCCATGATGACCATTTGGGATCTATCTGTCAAGAAATTCTGCAGCCATTTGAGGGCCAGGCCCTGGATACCGATGGCTCTTAACCTCTCTGCCAGCCTAGCATGTGAGATGGTATCAAAGGCCGCGGAGAGGTCAAGAAGATTCAAGATTGCCAATCCTCCAGCATTCACCCTCATCCGCAGGGAGTCAGTTACCGCTAAAAGCGCAGTTTCCCAACTGAAACCCTTATGGAAACCAGACTGCGAGGCATCCAAAATGCAATTTGATTCAAGATAGCTGTTCAGTTTTTGATTAATCAAACTTTCCAGTATTTTGCCCAGTAGAGGAAGCAGCGAGATAGGACGGTAATTGCTCACCTCTAAAGGATCAGCCGCTGTTTTTTTTAAGATAGGGTGGACAAAGGCTTCCTTCCAAGGGGCCGGAATTACGCCCTCTGTGATTGATAAGTTAAACATTTTCAGAATGGTGGGAGCATGTGTATGGGCCAGGAGTGCCATGACTTTTGGGGGGCAGGAATCCGCCGGGGAGCCCGACTTTGCAAACTCTAGGGCTTTATGAGTTTCAGCCAAGGTAATTGGTCTGAAACCTTCCAAGGCGCAGTCCGTCCGTGTAGGTGGACTACCTGCATTAGGGAGAGTAGGAGCAGAGTGTGCAAACTTGGAATAGATAGTTTCAATTTTCTCCTGGAAACACCTGGCCAGTGAGTCATATAGAGTTTGAGACTCGATGGGAGATTGCTTACACGCATTAGGGGATACAAAGTCATTCACAATATCAAATAGTGCTTTAGAGGAATTTGTAGCACTTTCGATTTGGTTCGCTATGAACACACATCTCGCTGCCCTTAAATTGCAATGGTAATTTGTCAGAGAAGATTTGAAAAGTGTCCTTGATGGAAGGGATTTACTTCATCGCCAACTTCTCTCCAGTTTTTTGCAGGCGGATTTTTCCTGCCTTAGTTTGGAGGTATACCATTGGGCTGATCGACGACTCAAGAGGTCTCCCCAGTTCTACCGTAAAGGTCGACAGGGCGTGAGAAACCTCCCCTTCCTCTAAGACCGGAAGTGCCGAGAAAACTTCCTCAAATGCCTGGGGGGTTAGCTTATTCCATGTTTGCTGAAACCGTTGGTTTTTCCCAGCAGACAGTCCTGTAGGTGTCAGTAGACCAGGTGGGCTCATAAATTTGCTCATGAAGTGGTCCGACCACGTAAGGGGCCATGGCGCATCATACACAAATGAGTGAATGCTCGTAAATAATAAATCTAGAGTGTGCCCCCCATTGTGAGTAGGTCCTTGGACTCTTTGGGAGAGCCCCAGATGTTCCATGTCAGTGACGAGCTTGTTCACTTCAGGAGACGAGTGTAACTCGCCATGAAAATTAAAATCACCCAGTAATACAAATTTGCTAGAAGCCAGGGCATGACTAGCTATCAAATCCACAAGCCTATCTGTGAAGTCCACTTTAGGGCCCAGGTGTCGGTATACTAAGGCACCTGCTCTACTTTCCGATGGTGAAAATATAACTTTGAAAAGGCCTAACTCCAAATTTTGTCTGATAATGTTTCAGTCCAAGCAAATTTAAGGTGCTTTTTAAAGGCGATGGCGATGCACCCCCCCCTTCCAATTTTCCCCACCCTGACCAGCTGGATAAGCCTGTAGTTGTCGGGAATAGCCATGTTTATTATCGGCAAGTTGGCGGGGTTCAGCCACGTTTCAGTCAGGAAACAGGTCTCCGGGGCATGAGAGTGGATCAGGTCCCAGATTTCAAATGGGTGTCTGGCTAAGAACCTAACGTTACAAAGAATGTAGGAGAGTCCCTCCGACGATGGAGTCCTAAAAGAACGGGTTAGGGAAACATGACAGATAAGTTAGTTTCCTTGAAAGGAGCAGCTCCTACAGGTTAGCGGGCCTTCCAAGGAGACAGGGAATTTATGTGGACAAACTAGCGTAGCACCCTGTGTAACAGAGACAAAAGTGTCAGGTTAAATAGTACTTGAGTGACTACCCAATGCAATAACTCTCCAAAATGTCTCCCTTCTGGCAAATGCTTCAGTGAACTGAATCCACTGGGCCTCCTCCCAGTTCAGCTTTGTTGCTTTTAGCGTTGACTTATATATTTTCCTAACAATTTTTAATTCAGTTTGATCACCCTATCAAGCAGAAATAACCTGCCACTTCTTGGCCACTTTACATGCTTTCGAGAACCAAGTCAATATATATTTGGATGAAGTTTTGCGTTAAAATTAGTTATAAAAGAAAGAACTTAAAATGGAAAAGAAATCAGAATGATAAGGGACCAAATTCAGACAATACAGATTAATGATGTAATAAAGCTTAAATACTTTTGCAAAAGTTTGATAGATTTCACTCACTAAGAGTTTGTTTTTGATTATGTCTCCCCCTTTTATGCTTTTACAATTATTGGTCTGTGATAAAGGAGCTATGTTTAGCATAGTTTTGCAATCCAAATGAGCAGGCAAAATGTCAGTCAAAAGGTCCCCAACTAAAGCGATATGTTCACTGTCTGGATGAATTATGATCTCCATATTGATTAGAAAGGGACACAATCAAAGATCCCCAAACATATAGTCAGAAAGTAGAAGTGACAGGGTGGAGCAAAATATTGCATCCATTAGTTGCTCTTAGACCATATTCTGGGGTCAAAAGAAATAACTGATTAGTGGCTTTGACCTGTGGTTCGAATGGATCAAAGTGAGTCTTGCAGTCTCTGACTATAAGCAAAGGCCTATATTGGTTTATGGAGTCAAGCAACAAACAAAAGTGGTGAAGTATTTGTGATTCCACAATATTGGGAACAAAACAAATATTTCATATTAATCACCAACACGTGTTTAAAATTCCATCCAGGAGTATTCCTAAATGTTAGTTCCACAGACCGAAAATCCTTAGAACCAGTATCTAATAAATAAGACTTACACAAAATTGGAGACTTAACCCATATTAGAAGATCACCTGAGGGTTGTCCAGAATTTACAGGGATAGCATTGCTAAAATGGTTTTATAACCAGACCTAAACTCAGGGTGGGTTGCCCAGTTTTCTTGAAACAGTATAATGTGATGCCTATCAATAAATTACCCCTATATCAAATCTAGAAGTATTTGATTGATGTCTGCCACATTCCGCAACATCAGTAGATCAACTGACCCAGACATAGAGATAGATGACAACTGATGGCTAGACACCTGCCCAGGTAAAACACCACCCTCATTGTCCCCTCTATCTGGAGTTTGGGTACAAGACATCAATGTGACCAAATCGACCGACTCAACCACAGAGAATGATGATAAATGAAGAATGGGCACAGAATCTATGATACCACCACCCCTATTCTCACTTCCAACAGGGGGGCTGGGGAACTGTAGTCAATCAGAATCCGAAGCCCCAAGGGAACAGGGTCTGTGGGTGTTGGTGGAAAATGATGGCTCACAAAACTCATGCCAATGCAATCAGTTCTACCATACCTGCGCATATATCTGGTTCTGGTAATTTTGTCCTCTCTAAATACAAACCTACATTTATGTACATGCCTGAACAATGTTTTGTTTTATGTATCAAGTGTCATTACTTTCCCAGTTAGAAGGCTGAAGTTTCAGAGCCTTAGTCAGGAATACTTCTCGCTCTCTATTGCCTAGAAGAGGAAAAGGAGCAGACATTCCCAAAGGACACTCAGTGTCCATTACCTGTAGATTTTGAATGTAGACACATTTAGCTACAGTGTTCCTGTTGTCAAATTGATGTACTGTAGCTCTGATATGAGGAGCGCGAGGATTCTAACACCGACATCGGAAGTGAAGCTTGCATTTGGGCCCGTAATTGACAAGGTTCTCTTCCAAGGAGTACCACTCCCTGTCAGGGCATTATCTCTGGAATTGACAGGGCCAGGGGGCAACTGTTGGGGAGTAAAGGTACTGATATCTCAGGGCAACTCTCTTCATTAGTCAACCCTCTATTGGCCAAAGAAATTAAAAGTGACCCAAACTTCTCTGTGAGAAGATGTGTAACTTATGTGACAACAGATTTCAACTAAAAAATGTCTGATTTCAGTAAATTAAGTTAAGACCCAATGATCACCTCTATGTATTGGAGTGAGTGTCGGTACAAACCTCTAGTGCTTAGGCAGGAACCTTGGCTATAGGGATAAAATGCCACACATCTTCCTCCTGGTCTCCCAATCCTTGAAACCTATTCGTACCTTTCACTACAGTAGTATCAGGTATGAGTTTTCAGTGTGACAGAAAGCCACCCTGGACTCCTGAAACAACAGACTTTTTGGTTAACTCTTGTGGGCTGTCATAATGTATAATGTAATTTGTAGTGTTACCACTGGCTCACTCTTACCTGGCTTAACCAAATAGGCTTTGATATTGCCATGAGCACCTCTCTTTTTTTAGAACGTTTATCTGCCTCACTAAATTTAATGAATAATATGCTAGATAAAGGAGCCTTACAGAAGTGAGTCCTTAAAAACTTTTGGGTCTTTGGTGAAACATAAATCAAAACGGCAGCCCTGTCATGGAGGACTGCACCATCTCAAGCACACAGTGAGAGGCTGTGTGGTAGGAACTATTCCACGCCCATTTTGCAGCACAGCTATTGCGGTAAATATGAACCAGCACTTCTTCTGGGTCCCTACTGTAGGGTAAAAGTGTTGCTGCAAAGAGCAAATGATGACTGGAACCCACTAAGGGTAATATGCACTCCTAATGGACTACAAATCCTAGCATGCATGACTGAAGCAAAGTTAAAATAAACGCACTCAGCGAGGCCCACCAGGTGGCCTGTATAAAAGCATTCAGTTTATCAGCTCAGCTAATTGGAGTTTTCTGCTATCATTCATGTTACAAGCTGCCTATGAATAAGAGGCTGCAAGCCTCAAAACGCGTCAGGCATGATGAATTTTAAAAGACTGGAAAGAAAGAGCTGGGTTTCCCTTTTGAAATAAACCGGATGGTTTTGCAGTGGATGTTGAGTGCGTCCTTAAATGCTTTTGGGCCTTTGGAGAATATATATATATTTAAATGTGTCTCCTGACCAACAATCCTCTTCACTAGGACAGAAGGGAAAGGACTACAAAATTGTGCTGAATATGCCTAATTAGCTCCCGCCAACTTCGCCATAACGCATTTCGGTTACTTCACGTGACCTTGATCACATAATTATCTATACTACTATTATAAAGTAAGAACTGGGAACCTTTGAGGCGGGTAAACTCGGGAACCACAGCGCCAATCCAAAAACCCAATACATCATTGGAATTGGCAGGGTGTGCAGAGTGACATAGGCTATATACCCCCCAAAAATATACCTTCTTTAAAAAATATACCTTACAAAAAAAAGTAGTCCCTTCGAAGTAGCGCCGGCCTTGTGCGCTAACGTGCTGACATCATCAGGAGCGCGGGGAGGAGTGGTGAACAGCGTGAAGTTTTGCAGACTGGAGCGGGCTGGGAGGAGTGGTAAAATGGAGGATAGCAGTGACTGGAGCGGGCTGAAGTACGTCAAACGGAGGAGTGGTAAACTTTGGGGGAGGACCGGTAAACTTTGTCCGACTGTAAGCCTCATTGCCTTTGTAGACTGGAGCGGGCTGGGAGGAGCGGTAAACTGGAGCGGTGGACAGGATAGCGGGGAGGAGAGGTGAACAGCAGTGACTGGAGCGGGCTGTAAGCCTCATTGCCACCGGACGCCCGCGGTAGGCTGAGGAGATGCTTAGGGGCCCTTGGATTGTGGATTACGGGGAGGAAAGTTAAACTTTGGAGCGCAGGGAGGAGCGCTACACTGTAAGCCTGATTGCCCCCGGACAACGTCGGGGCGGGCTGCTGGTATATATATATTATAATTCAAAAACAAACCATCTACTTAGATAATAAACACTATTAAAAATACATACAATAGGAGAAAATAAGAGACATAAATTTAAAAGTAAACAATAACAAAGTAATAAAATTAAACTGTAAACTAAGTTAACCAATGAAAACAATTAAACTAACAATATAAAAAGTACATACACTTTATCAACTTACTCCTCCAAAAACTCCAAACCTGTAAGAAGAGGAAATGCTGCTGGACTATCTGACCAGAGCCTAAAAGCAGAAGTATATGTTTATCTACAACTACCTTGGAAAGTAGGTAAAAGTTATAGCTAAACTTCAATCGAATTTGAATTACATTTTAAAATGTAAAGCATTAAATAATGAACGAAACACTTCACAACTTCTATAATTTCATTTTACATCCAATGACAAAAAGAAATGACTACTTCTCGTAAAAGTGATCAGCTTCTGAAAAACATCACTGATCACAGATCTGGAGAAAGACATAAAAAAAAGTTAAGTAACCGCAAATATTCTAATGTTGGAACTCAATCTAAAACAGAGAAAAAAAACATAACAACCTTAACCCCAAACCCTACTAACTGCCAACGATCAAAGATGTTTAAAAAACGTATTTTCTCCTAACAGAAAAGAAACCACCTGTTCCATGTTACAACAACTCCAATGGAAAACCTGTTAAGAAAATGTGAAACATCAAACAAACATGTGCAGGTAAGCATAAATAAATGGGTTGCATACATTAATATGTAAATACCTAACATGTTAACCATTTCAAAATTGTAAATCTTTAAATATGTACATTTGTTTCAGACATAATGACAGAAAGAGCAAGATATATCACATAATAGAAAGGAAAGTAATTATTATGTAACATGAGATATTCCTACACCAAAAAAGTACATTGATGGAAACAATACATTGGAAATGTGCTAAATATTATTAAAATGCATGATGGAGGTAACTACAAAAGATGATGTTGATATTAATGTAAGGGAACACAAATACCCTCAAAATGGAATGGAAATTAAAGTAGGTGAAGTGTTGTAGAATATAACAGAGGCAAGCACTAGCTTACAACACATTTTTTTTAAAGTATACTCCCTGACCAAATCACAGGCCAACTACCAACTATACTGTGGTCAGACCTTCTGCCTATCTGGAGGGCTGGTGTTTGGTGTTGCCAATGCGGTGCGTCTAAAAATTTGCATCGCAATGGGAATGGCAAAAACAGTTGCTTTACAGCATGGACTGAAAGGTCCATGCCATGGAGGAACTGGGGCACATTCAAACAGTGCCCCGTGTGTTTATCCCTATGCAGAGGAGTAACCAGAGGTTTAGCAGTGCCCCCTTTGTTTCCTCTGTGTAAGCATGGGCGAATTTTGCGAATCTCGCGTTCGCGAATTTTGCGGATTTGCGAACTCGCAATCCGCAAAAATCCGCGAATTCTCGCGAATTTGCGGGGGTTTTTTTTGTGTTCGCGCGGGTTTCTGCCAGTTCGCGAGGGTTTTGTACCATTTCGCAAACGCGAACTTACCTGTCGGGTCGCAAGTTTTGCGAACTTGTTGTTTCTACGTGTCCAGCCTGTTTGGGACACTCTTCTTCATCACTGCCACCCTCTGTCACCACTGCCACTCTCTGACTACTCATGCCACCCTCTGGCCCACCCATGCCACCCTCTGTTTCATCACAGCACCCTCTGGTTGTCCAGTGTACATTATTGTGGCAAAGCAAAGCACACCTTCCCTGCCTCAAGTGACCTGAATTAATTTGGGGCTGATTAATGTGTCACAGAATATTTTTTTAGCTGGCACCTGCTTCCTTAGTGCTTCCTGATTAGTGATCTTTTGCACTTGCTAAGTGCTTTCATTGTTGCAAAATTAGTTACAACACCTGCCCTGCCCCAACTGACAATAATGAATTAGGGGCTGATTAATGTGTCACTGTTGGATTTGAACTTCCAGCCTGGCTCCTGCTTGTCTCCCTTAGCTGTAATTCAGGACCTTTGTGGCATATGTGTAACTATTCTGAGGGTCAGAGCAGGGTCACATAATAGTTGCAAGTAGGCAACTGAACTCTGGAGGGGCCCCTCAGGAAGCACTACAGGAAATGGCTACTAATGATGAGCTTGAACTTTTGAACCTGGTAAGTAGTTTCAGTTTTGCTAAGATCGTATTTCTGCAATTTAGCGCTTATTCGCGGGGCGCGAAGTTGAACTGGGAAGCCGCGAACTCACGCGAACAGTGCGAGCAAGCCATAAAATCCGCTGCTCGCGGATTTGCGGATTTCGCGGGAAATTCGTGAATCTCGCGGATTGCGAATTTACCGAAAATCCGCAAAATCCGCGAGCGGAACGGATTTTCCACCCATACTTACCTCTGTGCCACTGTGTTCATGGAGGAGAAACCTCAATAACACCTCAACAGTTCCACAAGGCATATTACTTCCTCCTGACCACTGCAACAATGCTAATATCAGTTACCTTGCAGCTATGGCAGGGCTATAGCAGTCCAACCACTCAACTCTAAATTGGGCGGTCAGGAGACCGTCACTGCTGCATCCCCCTACTATACCGCCAGACTTGTAATCGGGGCCTAAGTGTAGAATATGCTACAAGCAATTTGCCTTCGAAATAATACAACAAAATTATAGCACTAGTCTATGTCCTTATCAAAAAGGTTACCTAACCACAACACTTTTCTTATAGAAAGTCTTTTCTATAAACAAAACAGAAACAAGTGCCAATCAAAATTCCAAATACCATGGTGAAATGTCTATGACAGCACCTTCCCACAGGAATACAAAACAAAGAACTCAGTGGAAAGATGGCACAATGCCTTCCAATTCATAATCGGCAAAACACAACTCACACTTTATACATTCATAGAAGCCCTAAAAAAGAAAGAAGATGCCAACAACTACAAATGGAGCAATCAGTAACCTAAATTGAACTTAACATGAATAAACAAATCAATAGAATGTACGAGCTCCTACAACATAAAGTAAAATTCTTCAAAAACTGACTTAGAAGTAATAGACTAAAGCCTATTGCAAATGAAATACTTACCTATTAAACAACCAACAAATGAACAGCATAATCTTAACCAACATAAAAAACTTTCAATATAACTAAACATTATCTTGATTTCATCACTCAAAAAATTTGATGAATCTCCAATTGTAAATAAGACAAATAAAGTAAAATAAAATGGATATTATATATTTATAAAAATCCTATACCTCACCAACCACAAACCTACAACAAAAAAATGTAATCCATTGTAAAAAATAATTATAACACATAAACCTATTATACCAAACTAACAATCATATAAACTGATTTACTGTGCCTGTTTGTTGAATTTGGGGCTTTACGTTAATAAAATGAAGTCCTTTTTTCATGGCGGTTGGGGGAGATAACAAAATAACTATGAGGTTCCGCATAAAGAGAAGAAAAATTGCTTGTGTCAAAAATTTCACATATCTAGGCTTTCTCTTTGACTCCAAGCTAAGATGGAAGGAAATAGTGGTAAACTAGATCATCCGGAGGGACCACATCAACCAGACTGGAGGAGGCATCGCCATCATCCACAAGAACACCATCCGCATCACGACCAACACCGACGACACCCTCGCACCCGCCGAGCACCTCCACTTCCAGATCCACACCGACCCAAAGACAAACCTCTGAGCACCCTCATCTACAGACCCCCGGGACCACGCACACAATTCAGCGAAGACATCGCCGACTTCGTCAGCCCGCACGCCCTCCTCTCCGCTGACTACATCCTCCTCGGGGACCTCAACTTCCACCTGGAGAACAACAACGACCGCAACACCACCACCCTGCTGGACAACCTCACAAACCTCGGACTCAAGCAACTGGTGACCACCCCCACCCACTACGCCGGACACACACTCGACCCCGTCTTCTCATCCAGCAAGGACATCACCTTCAGCCACGCCACCGGACTCCACTGGACGGACCAGAGCTGCGTCCACTTCAGCTTCAGAAGGACCACGATCCACCACCACCAGCAACAGGTTGCACGCAGAAGCTGGAACAAGATCACAGCCGACCAGCTCGAACAAGAACCCACCCACCAGCGCAACGAACCCTAGCGAAGCGGCCACCAACCTCACGAAGTGGATCAGCGACTGCGCAGACGACCTCGCCCCTCTGAGGACCCCGCCTAGCAGACCCGGCAGCAAGAAATCCCCATGGTTCACCGACGAACTCAAGAGCTCCAAGAAGAACTGCAGAGCCCTCGAGAAAGCCTGGCGCAAAGACCCAACACCGGACAACATGACTGCCCTCAAGCTCGCCACCCGAAAACACCACCAACTGATCCACGCCACCAAGAAAACTGCATTCAAGGAACGATTGGACAACAATGCACACAACAGCAAGGAACTCTTCAACATTGTTAAAGAGCTCTCCAACCCCAAAGCCGGAAAAAACGACATCACCCCTTCGCAAGACCTCTGCAACTCCCTCGCCTCCTACTTCCACAACAAGATCGCGGACATACACAACAGCTTCAGCATTCAACCGACGCACGCCATGACTGAACCACCGACCCCCACCACCACCCTCCGAGCCTGGACCCCGATCAGCACCGAAGACACCATCCGCACGATAAACTCCATCCACTCCGGATCTCCGACCGACCCCTGCCCTCACCACGTCTTCAACAAGGCTGCCACTGTCATCGCACACCACCTGCGGGACATCATCAACACCTCCTTCGACACCGCTACCTTCCCGGAGAGCTGGAAGCACGCCGAACTCAGCGCTCTACTTAAGAAACCATCAGCTGACCCCACCGACCTCAAGAACTACCGCCCCATCTCGCTGCTCCCGTTTCCTGCAAAAGTCATCGAGAAGACCGTCAACAAGCAGCTGGCCGCCTTCCTCGAGACGAACGGTTTCTCGACCTCTCGCAGTCTGGCTTCCGGGCCAACCACAGCACCGAGACCGCCCTGATCGCAGCCACCGATGACATCCAAGCCCTGCTCGACAATGGAGAAACAGCGTCCCTCATCCTCCTGGACCTCTCCGCGGCCTTCGACACTGTCTGCCACCGTACCCTAGTACAGCGCCTCAGCAACGTCGGAATCCAGGAGAAGGCACTGGAGTGGATCATCTCCTTCCTCGCCGGAAGGACACAGAGAGTCCGCCTCCCCCTGTTCAGCTCAGAAGCCACCGAAGTCATCTGCGGCATTCCTCAAGGCTCCTCGCTCAGCCCAACCCTCTTCAACTTCTACATCATCTCCTACGCCGACGACACCCAGCAGATCCTCTCCCTCACCAACGACCCCGCCACCACCAGAGCCAACCTACATGAAGGGATGAAAGAGGTAGCCGAATGGATGAAGAAAAGCCGCCTGAAACTGAACTCGGATAAGACGGAAGTCCTCATCCTGGGATCTTCACCCTCCGCCTGGGACCACTCCTGGTGGCCCCCCGCCCTATGCAGCGCACCCAAACCAACAGACCACGCACGCAACCTGGGCGTCATCCTGGACTCCTCCCTCTCCATGACAAGACAAGTCAACGCTGTCTCCTCGTCGTGCTTCAACATCCTGTGCATGCTACGAAAGATCTTCCGGTGGATCCCCACCGAGACCAGGAGGGCGGTCACCCAGGCCCAAGTCACCAGCCGTCTGGACTACGGCAACTCCCTCTACGCCGGAACTACAGCCAAACTCCAGAAGAGGCTCCAGCGGATCCAGAACACCTCAGCACGACTCATCCTGGACATCCCCCATCACAACCACATCTCCGGACACCTGAGAGACCTGCACTGGCTCCCGGTCAACAAGAGAATCACTTTCTGTCTCCTCACCCACGCACACAAAGCTCTACACAACCAAGGCCCAGGATACCTCAACAGCCACCTTAACTTCTACGCCAGCTTCGATCAACCGGCCACGCCCTCGCCGCCATCCCCCGCATCCGAAGAGCCACCACAGGGGGAAGGTCCTTCTCTTACCTCGCCGCCAAGACTTGGAGCTCCCTCCCGACCCACCTCCGCCTGATCCAGGACCACCTCGCCTTCAGGAAGCAGCTCAAGACCTGGCTGTTCGAGCAGTAGCGGACCCCCCTCCCCTAGCGCCTTGAGACCCTCCGGGTGAGTAGTGCGCTATATAAATGCCTTGATTGATTGATTGATTGATTGATTGATTGATTGATTGATTGAACACTCCCTTTGTTCTTCATTAAAATCATCGGTCTTGCCACTTCTTTCTCTCCTCACTATCTCCGAAATACAATGTGCTTTTCGCTAACTAACGTATGCATTTGGTCTGCACCTGCAGAAGAGAGAAATATGCAGATGAAACAACCCTCAAGTTAGTATTAAATGTCTTGACTAAAAGCTTAAGGCCGGCAATTTTGCTAATAACATTTCTCTTTAACTGCATATTAGTTCTACAACTTACATATAATCCAATAGATGAAATCTTTAATAAAGCTTTACTCCTATATAAGGCACAATATCCTAATATATTTGTATTCACAGAAAGCAACAACTGGTCGCAATTTATAAACAAGGCATTAAACACAAATGCGATTCATTCTCACTAATCCCTGGTGAATGCACTGCATTAAATGCATTTAGTATACAACCTTAGAATCTAAACCTATATTTCTGAAAATGGAAAACGTTAATATGCACACACATATATGTGATAACCCCATCTTCGTCATCATAAAACCTTAATTTGGATGTCAAAAACAGCCATAAAAGCATACACTAAATATATTATAGAACAAGACTATATGATTCTAGAAAAATACAGCAAATTTAACACAATCCTAATACCAATCAGGTCTCACCCAAATAGACACTAGTGCAGCTTGCATAAAACAAAATACAACCAAATTAATGTGGGAGTATTGGCAAATAAACAAGGGCAGAGTGTATTTGGGTATAACTGAGTAATTTCATCATGGGGACTAAAAACCTCTTCCTGATCCTAATGAAATAATCACATAGCATGGAAAAGTATAAAGTGACATGTGCGGGACTAATATAAAAAAATAAAATGTATATGCAAGCGTGGCCTACATCAGGTTTACAACTGTAGCAATTCACTGCTTAAAAAAGAATAATATCTTTTGTCTAGTTTGCTACTGCTAACCAGTGCTAATGTCATTGTGCTCTCTCCTTTAAACATCGTTTAGTTTGCTTATACCCAATCAACATAATTAATTTACTTGTAGGTCCCTTGTAGAGGGGTATACTATATACCCAGGGCATGTAAATTATATGTCCCTAGTGGGCATGTAGCACTTATTGTGCCAAACAATTAAGCAGCTTGTTCTAGGCCTGCTATTGCAGTTTGAAGGCATATTTAAACTACCTTGTCAACTCTGCATTAAAACCCCATGACAGGTCTTAGATTTCTATTTTTTTGCATATGTCACCCCTTAATTAGTCCTTAGGTAGCCCATCGGGCAGGGTGCTATGTACTCAAAAGGTTGGACATGTAGTTTTAAGTTTTGACATGTCCTAGTAATGAAAACCTCTGAAATTAATGTTTTCACTACCTTGAGGCCTATCCCTCCCATAGGATAACATTGGGGATTCTTTATTACATTTCATATGATTTAATTCCAAATTAGGAACATGTTGTTTTGTCATGTTTGATGTTTATGAAATTGTAATGATAAGCCATCTGTAAAGGTGAAGTCAGATTTTTCGTTACAGTTTTGAAAATGGCAGTTTTAGAAGGTTAAACCAAAGGGGATGATGGATGGAGTGTTGAACATTGCAAGCACTTACCCCCAGTCAACTGATCTGGGTTTAATCCTTCATAATTCTTTAGCTCATTCCACCACCCCAGTTCAGACATGGCCATATGCAAATCAATCTGACCCTGTGCCTCATAGGAACAGTCCAGCCTGAACTGCCAAGCGATGTCTTCCCTGGACCGGAAACAAGCATCCTGGCACCGGTTTCTGGCTAATCAGCCGTCATCAGCCAGGCTAGCTTGAATCCAGTGGCAAAGTGAGCAAGGAACCCACGTCTGGGCATACCCTGCCAACTTAGGGCGAACAAAGCAAAACCAAAGGTGGTGATGGATGGAGTGTTGAACATTGCAAGCAGTCACCCCAGTCAACTGATCTGGGTTTAATCCATCATCATTCTTTAGCTCACTCCGCCACCCCATTTCAGACATGGCCATATGCAAATCAGTCTGACCCTGTGCCTCATGGGCAGTTGACATTTTCCTACCCTTAGCCGTTTTGTGACTGTAGCCTGGTCTAGGTGACATGATTGGGTGTGACTGATAGTGAGGTTTAGATTGAAAATTTAGCGGTCCAGTGGTGAGTCTGCCCCACTGCTGCACCACCAAATCTGTGGTTGGTACAAGTACTTCTCGTGTCTGAAGGCTTTTTTTTACATTCTCACCCGAGTGCCCTGAAGATGGGCACCGCAATGGGAATGCCAAAAAGAGTTACTGCACTGCAAGGCCTTTAAAGTCCATATTGTGCAGGAACTGGGGTGCATGAATAGAGGGGGAACATGTTGCATTCACATTAAATGAGGCACAATAGGTTCCCTCACTGCCACTATTTTCATGGTGGCAATACCATGGTGGAGAGGAAACTCTTAATATGCATGGCTGGACCACAGCCCTGTCCTCAATTTATTTGAGCCTTGTTACTTCTATAAAAAATGTACCCTTGGGCTTCTTATCTATTTGAACTTCAAAAAGGTTGAAAGGAAATGGCAGTAACAATTGCCATACAAGGACACTCACAGTTTATTTTCATTTATAGATGACAATTCATGTGGTAAGTGCATTTTCTGCTGCAATTGAGGAACTTTGCTTTTAACCTCATCTTTACATGACTGCATTTTCAATACCCACTGGTACAGAAAAACTAGCTGTAGAGGAAGGCTATGCCATGGATATCTTTGATGGAACATCCATTGGGACAGCAAAGAGAATGATATGATAATGAGGGATTAAACACTTGCCTGTAAACTGAACAGTTTATAGATGGACTTACCTCTAAACCAGATACAGAGAGAAAAATATTAGTGCAAGTAAACCTATAGGTGCCTATCTAGAAAGGCATTGATATTTGCCTTCTTTGTTTTCAGTGAAACTGCAGTAAAGGTTAATGATCAACACGAGCAATCATAGAAGTCGAGCTATACTGCTGTGCTTTTTGTGAAGCAGTACAAAACAAATGGAGATATGATGATGTCATTGAGCTACAATGAATGTTGTAAGACCAGATTTTACATGGCACTAAAAGAAATTCTATCAGAGTGAGTCGAACCTAGGCACAGCAAGAGCTATGAGGGACTTTATTACCCCAAAAGCCCATGTTTGTACACTTTTTACTGGTTCCTGTCATCATAGGAAAGGTTTAACTGATGGCACTATAAGAAACCATGGTCAACTAAAGTCCCAAAGTGGGAGTTTGATTTTTAAAAATAAAAACTAATGGCCATCACACCACCAAAACTTTGTCTCAGAGCGTAGGGATAATTATGTTTTTTTTTCTTGTTACTCACTGCCAGGTTTTTCTGGTGTGATCAACAGACACATAAGGCATTACATCATCTACCCTAAATAGAGTGGATGGTGTAATGGTCTTTCTTTGACAGCTTTTACTCCTTCATGACTTTGGAGGAAGTATTCCATTTACAGTGTCAATGGGAGCTCCATAAATGGAATGCTTATGGTCTGCCCATCTATAAATGAGATTGTACAAAGGGGGTTACCCAGTGGAGTCACGGGGACCTGGGTTCAGTAAGTGTTAAGAGGAAGGGGTCCCAGTAAACATAGAAGAAATAAATTACATTTCACAAGAATTGATCCGAAACATTTGTTATGATCCACAAATTTATTATTCAATAAGGGATCAAGTGTAATTAATACACATAGCAAAGTAGTCAACTGTATTGATGGTCATACAGTGCCCCGGGAAGGAGGAGGAAGTGATAGTGAGGAGGTAGGGGAGTGATGGGATAACGTGACAGTAAAATCACAAATTTAAATTATATATTTCACGCTATGAAGCACATAGCAGTTAGTACCACAAACTTATGGCGACATTATTTCAGAAAAAGGCATACGACACATAGTACAGTATAAGTGCAATGTTTAGCATGTGTGGTTGCCGTGAAAGAAAAAGCCGTCGACGTTTCGACCCTCTGAAAACGCAGGAAGATTTGACCTTGCTACGGGGTCTTCATCAGGACCAAGGAAGGGGCAAGGGACCTAGTAGAGGGATGTAATTAACTTAGATTAGAGGGGTATAGCTTCAACCTCTATTTATCACATAGGTAAATGCAAACGTGCTAGAGAATATTGTTTCAAAAGAACTTGCATGCAAATAAAACCAAGTTTACCAAACTGTTAGGGGAGAGTATAAATCTGGACATTAAAATTGCTTAAACGTAGAGTTGGTTTAACACACTTATTAACAAGGTCTGAGTGCCTGCGTGAGGAACTGGCAAAACACAGTGAGAGCCACCACTTGCATACTAGGGGTGCATTGTAGTGCCCAAATGAGGAGGCCATTATGACACTGGGAGCCCAATATGGTTGTCTTAATAAGGGGCCAGTGCAATATTCAATGAAAAACGGACATACCACATGATCCGAGTTTTATGCTGTGGTCATGTCAGAGTATGTATCAAAAGTGGGTCGTAGTCAGCATCTAAAACAATTGGAAGATAATCATTAGAAAAGGGCTAAGTTGACAATTACAAGTTGCAAAACAAGTAAAACGGCAGAGGGTTAGCCGGACCAGTAACCCGGCAGACTTACCGAAACACGGCGTTCAGCCAGTACTTCGTGTTCGGTAATGTGCACAGCGGAATTAATCCAATGTTGTGCTGAAAGACAACAAGGTATGGGGATCGTAAGTAACCGGTCCAAGTACTCGTTCCGCAATGCTAAGGACAGGGCGGGCGGGGGATTGTACTCACTCGCTCTCGTTGATTCACGGAGCTCCGTATGCGGGCAGCCGATCAACGCGGCATTTCCTGGTTGAGGAAAGTAACCATGGGAACGCGTCACATGATCGCCATCGGAGTAGTAAAGGTTAAAGAAAGACTATAGGATGTCGGAGTGGTTTAGAATTGCAGCGTGAACAACTTAGTGATATGGTCATAATTGTAAACATCTATAACGGAATGTTTAAACATTAAAATATGAATAAAAACAATTAAGTTCATCTTGCAGGATGTACTACATCAACATGTGCATAAGGCGCATACATGGAAAATCACACTCATTTCAATTATTAGCCATCTAATATGTATCAGTGATGTAAAAGACCGCTAAACAAATTAAAAAAGAATGGCGTACCTATCCGACACGATGGTAGGGCCAACATAATATAGTCAGAAAACAGTATATGAACAGAGTTTAGAAAACAAGCTAAACATAAAGGCCAATACAAGATTTTCTTAGTTGACTCATTAGTTAACCTCAAGCTGGAAAAAGATAGGTAATAAGGTGGTTGCATACCTATTTTTACAGGGTTAGGATGTGTGCAGACAACTAGGGTGGCCTTGTGATTTTACAGAATGTATGGACACATGGATAACGTGATCAAAGTAAAGAATTAAGATGTTGAAGAGGAATCAATCACGTTAGTGTGGCCAATTGAGAAAACGAACTGTCCTGTTCATTAAGGCCTGTTTCAATGGAGTTGAAAAAGTATATCCATTTCAGTTCACGAGTATTCAAGATATCAGAAATGTTCCCGCCTCGGGGTCCTAAAGTGGTTCTCTCAATTACCAACCACCGTAGACTTTCAGGTGGATGGGCATGAAGCTTAAAGTGTTCCACAAGAGGTGCGCCAGAGACATCACATCGGATGCGGCTCATATGCTGTAAGATCCGTACTTTGATTTTTTGCTGGGTCTGGCCAATATAGATCTTTTGACATGGGCATATGATGCCGTAGATAAGGTTGTTGGAATTACAGTTGCTGAAGGATTTTAGTCTGACCGTTAAATGAAGGTGTACAAATTCTTTGGTCTGTATAGTTGTATCACAAGCCTTACAATTACTGCAGCGGAAATGGCCGGGGCCAGGGTCATCTGCGACGGCAGATGCGGTAAGTTGTGTGGGATGGGGGGAGGTCCACGATACCTTCTAGATACCACACACAAGTCTTCGAACGACCTTTAAATGGCGTCGAGTCTTAAGTGCCCCCGTCAAGTCAAGGGAAATTGTTAGTAGTTGCACTTGAGGTAAGCCTCTGTGCTGTCGCCCCTCACAAGTGGGAGGGGTAAGTCTGGTTAGGGATCTTGACACCGGTTATGACCTTGCCGTTGGCCCTTAAACGTTAGGATGTACAATTTCAGTGTTTCTAGAGAATGTTTTTGTTGGATGCTAGTTCGGCTAGGAGAAACTCTGTATTAGAGAATATGTTAAGGTGAGCCAAACATCGCAATGTGATAATGAAATTGTACATAAAATGAAACGTTTAATGTTTAATTTTTTGTTTTAATAAATACGGCCGGGGGAGGGTCACTCCCTCCCCACATCCAAAAACTTCAAGAACTGTTTCCGGTTTCCCTTCCTTTTGGGGATTGTGTTGAGAGGGGGTGGCGGGTATCTCAGCCATATGGAAAGGGGCGACCACTCGGTCCCCCCGAACGTATGGTGGAGTGCCTCGATCCCCCCGGGAAGCCATTTTTGGGCGGGAGGCGTGTCTCGGCTGGTATGCCCGAAGCGGCGTAGCCGGGGCGCGCTTTTTCCCGCCCTGGAGTGGGCTGGCCTAGACACCGACGTAGCCAGCCCCGCCCTAGGGGCGGGCAGGGGCGGGTTCTCGCCCGCCCTGAAGACGGATAAAAAGAGACGCAAGACCAGAAGACGTCCTCTTGTTCTTGTGCTACGAAGCTGCACCTCCTCGCTACACGTGAGCTCGGGACAGAACGAAGAGCCAATTTTGACCCACCCACCAGCCCCTGAGGACAGCAAGTTGTTGTGCAATAAAGTGAATTTATAAGTTTGTTTTTCCATTCCGTTTACAGGCTGTGAAAGTATCAGTTTGTTGTTAATCATAATAAAGTATGGTGAATATTGTGTAGTGTTTCGATTAAAATGATTTGATGTAGTGTTGTATTTTTAGCAGGTTCCTTCGGTCGTAGCGACCAATGTTTTTTGTAGGTGGAATAAAATTGTCGTATTTATTTTTTGGTAGGCGGTAAGGTCATGATCGGTGAGCACTAATTGGTAGATCCCTATGAGTGGGCGTCACCCAACACGGATGGGAGCGCTCGGGAGAGGTGGCCATTGGCCCCTCAGTGGGGAGGCGGTCCCGTCTAAGGGCGGGTCGCCGGAAGTAAAGGAAAGGCGGTCAAGGCCCCTTCCGTTGTAGGAGGGGTTACAGCCCCCTCCTGGGGAATTTCCCGGGGCCAGGGTCATCTGCGACGGCAGATGCGGTAAGTTGTGTGGGATGGGGGGAGGTCCACGATACCTTCTAGATACCACACACAAGTCTTCGAACGACCTTTAAATGGCGTCGAGTCTTAAGTGCCCCCGTCAAGTCAAGGGAAATTGTTAGTAGTTGCACTTGAGGTAAGCCTCTGTGCTGTCGCCCCTCACAAGTGGGAGGGGTAAGTCTGGTTAGGGATCTTGACACCGGTTATGACCTTGCCGTTGGCCCTTAAACGTTAGGATGTACAATTTCAGTGTTTCTAGAGAATGTTTTTGTTGGATGCTAGTTCGGCTAGGAGAAACTCTGTATTAGAGAATATGTTAAGGTGAGCCAAACATCGCAATGTGATAATGAAATTGTACATAAAATGAAACGTTTAATGTTTAATTTTTTGTTTTAATAAATACGGCCGGGGGAGGGTCACTCCCTCCCCACATCCAAAAACTTCAAGAACTGTTTCCGGTTTCCCTTCCTTTTGGGGATTGTGTTGAGAGGGGGTGGCGGGTATCTCAGCCATATGGAAAGGGGCGACCACTCGGTCCCCCCGAACGTATGGTGGAGTGCCTCGATCCCCCCGGGAAGCCATTTTTGGGCGGGAGGCGTGTCTCGGCTGGTATGCCCGAAGCGGCGTAGCCGGGGCGCGCTTTTTCCCGCCCTGGAGTGGGCTGGCCTAGACACCGACGTAGCCAGCCCCGCCCTAGGGGCGGGCAGGGGCGGGTTCTCGCCCGCCCTGAAGACGGATAAAAAGAGACGCAAGACCAGAAGACGTCCTCTTGTTCTTGTGCTACGAAGCTGCACCTCCTCGCTACACGTGAGCTCGGGACAGAACGAAGAGCCAATTTTGAGCGTTTTGATCCTTTTCTTTGTCTTCTAGATACTTCCTCGGGGAGATGCCCAAGAAAGGCGCGAAGAGAATGACGACCGACCAGATGGTGCGGGCCCTTTGCAAAGAAGTGTCCGACATAAAGAAACGGTTGGCAGAACGGGACGGGGAGGAGGGTACGGGCCCTGCGCCGGCTGGAGGGAGACCTAAGAGGTCGAGAAGGGTTCCAGCCGGCGGAGACGTCCCGGTTCCCTCTGCCCCGCTCGAGGCGCCGACCCCAGTACCGATCGAGGGGAATCCAATCCCTGTTGTCGTCACCCCGACACCCAAGGGAGACATGCCCCCCGAGCTGGCAGCACAGCTAGCAGCATGGTTGGGGGATAGTAGTGATGGCGCCGCGGCTGCCGAGGCACAGGCGCTGATAAAAGGACTTCGTGAGAAAAGGGAGGCGGCTAAAGACAAGCCGCAAGCGGCAGAAGTCGCGTCCGGTTCAGGTAAGCGGCCATTGCCGATTGCAAGGGACGAGTCAGCACCCTCTCGTAGAGAGAGACTGGGACAACATGTGCCTTTGGCTATAAAGGAAAAGATCTGGTCTGGGGAGTATGTGAATATTTTTTCCTTGCTTGTTGACCATTATGATATGGAGCATGTTAAAAGTCAGAAGGACTTAATGCATCCGAGTGTTTGGCGCGCAAAAATGGCCGCCTTTAAGGTGAATGAGACTATTGGCAACTGGGGCAATGCGTGGGGTATTTTCACATCGATTTTGGGGGGTCGTAGGCCCGAGTTGCTTCCTGAGTTTCCCGTTTATCAATCACGAATTATGGGGTACTCGACATCGTATCAAGGTAACCATTGGTTTTGTTATGACAACCTGTTCAGGAAAGAGAAGGAACATAACAAGAGTTTGACTTGGGATTGTTACGATTCTATAACATGGGATAAAATGAAAGAATCGGGAATGTTAAGAATGCCATTGGTTGGGGGCAATGTTATTGATTACTCCCGCCAAAATGTGGGGACGCCCTTTCGTCCAAGTACGAGCACCGACGACCAGTCGAGGCCCGCAGGCAATACAGGGAGAAAGGGTTTCTGTTTTAATTTTAACAAAGGGAAATGTACCAGGCCTCCGGGATTGTGTAAATTCAAGCACGAATGTAGTACGTGTGGGTCGTCCCATCCTGAGTCATCGTGCAGAGCCAGAACGGGTGAGAATGGGGGTAAGGGGGGCGCCAAACAGGTCTAAGCTTGGCCGAGGGGCGCCGTTACCAACCCCGATTGATACCTTGGCAATGATTCCTTGGCTCAGCGAATACCCGGATCGTACTTCTGCCGGGGTGCTGCGGAACGGTTTTTCACATGGTTTCCGCATCCCGGTGGGGGACTTTCAGGGGGTAGGGATGTGCAAAAATCAACTTTCCGTGTTACAACATACATCTGTGGTGCATGAGAAAATTCAGAAAGAGGTTAGCCGGGGACGGGTTGCCGGCCCGTTTAGTGTACCCCCGGTACCGAATTTTGTGTGTTCTCCGTTAGGGGTGGTCCCCAAGAGGGACCCAGGTGAGTTCCGTTTGATCCATAATCTGTCTGCTCCACATGGTCTTTCGGTGAACAACGCAATTGATCCGGAAGTTTGTTCGGTGCGATACGCATCGTTTGATGAGGCAGTAGCCATCTTGAATCGCCTGGGGCCCGGGACGTTGATGGCGAAATCTGATATCGAGTCAGCGTTCCGGTTGCTCCCGGTACACCCAGACGATCAGCGTCTTTTGGGATTCGGGTTCCAGGGGTCATTTTACATGGATAGGTGTATGCCAATGGGTTGCTCTATATCATGTGCTTATTTTGAGCAATTCAGTACTTTCCTGCAATGGGTGTTTACTAAGAAAACGGGTTTTCGAAATGTAATGCACTACCTTGACGACTTTTTGTTCCTGGGCTCCGCCGGAAGTCCCGAATGTGCCCAGGCCTTAGATGAATTCTGTGTGTTGATGGGTCATTTTGGTGTGCCATTGGCAACGGGTAAGACTATAAAATATATTTATATAATATATATTATATATATATATATTATTTAATAATATATATATATATTTATATCAGATTGTATTTGTTTTCTGTTTGTGTCATAAGAAACCTACTATGTCAGGATATATAGTGGACCCTCTCCTTATGAAAGACAACAGTGTCCGACGCAACTTTCATCTTCATCACTGTAATTTATAACCATGCTAATGAAGCAAAGTGACAAGCTCATACTGATACTTTAACTAAGAACAATGCTTAGATTGGCATGTCATTTGTCCAGCATGGCCATGGACATAAAAAGCCTTTTTACCTCTGCGGCCTCTCAGCTCTAGCTGGATTGATGCACCCTTTCTCCAGTATGTTTAGGGGATGGGCCTCTTATTGTGGAACTCCCTTTCTTTGGAGCTTTATCAATCTCAAACACTAGATTTCTTCAAAAAGGTTGTGAAAATTTAACTTTTCTTAGATAACTTTATGTGACTAATGACAAGAGAACAATCTTTGTTGTATGCGTTACATGTTCAGACAGTCATATATGTTCTTGATCTAGGAGTTGAGTCACTGCAAATACCTGGATTTGCAACTCAGTACTTTCTTGGCACCTGAATCCCCATTAATTCCCATGTCCCAAATAGCGAGGTAGAAGTAGAGTCTTTCATTGAAACCCCGACAACCTGCACTGCTTCATGGGATTTATAGTGTATTTACTTCGCTATGGCTCCCTGGAGTCCTAAGCTGCACTCATATTTGTCAATTGTCACCTTGGACCTTACCTCTTTAAAGTAAAGGGTCTTAGGAGTGCTGTTCTCTTTTGAAATATATATTATCATTCCACATCAGAGGCCTGTTTGCTCTCCAAACAAATTGGCTAGACACTCTGTTAGTTAATATGAGTAGGATACAACCTTGCTTTGTAGAAACGTAGATTGGCAAATGCGTAAATTGGCACACTGGATGAACAAAGGTATGCTTCATAAACAATTTTTATAAAATTGCTTTAGAAGCTCTGCACAAAAAAATAATATCTTATATAATAAATTTAAAATATATCAACATTTTTCTGACTCTATTGAGCTGTCCCCAAAATCTAGTGAAAGCATGTTCATGATGGCATGTGGCATAAAATGTGTGGATATGCGGTAGTTTGCCTACTTAAAAGTGACGCTTCACTGAAGAGCAGATTTAATATTATTTAACACAGCAAAACACAGCAAGGCAACTTGCTGTGTTGCGTTGCCTGAAAGTGAGAGAGCAGAAATGCTCTGTATCTACTAAGATATGGCATACTCCTGCTTTCTCTAAGCGCTGGTGCACTGTGTGCTGCTTATCTCCAACGCAAGGGTGCTTGCTTTACAGGAAGGATTGTTTAGATGCAGAAAGGGAAACAATCCTAGGCAGCAATTTCCACTTTCTGTTTGTGATGCAAACATAAGAGATATTTCTCCTTGTTCTGCCTTTCTGGGGTAGGGGGAAACATTTTTTTGCATTGTTCTGTATACTGCCTTTTGGAAATCTAGGATTGAATATAGTACCATGAGCGGGTGCACAGGAAGGCACAGTTACCATTCATCGAATCCTTACCACAATTAAATTTAGCACAACACATTGCAAGCCACTGTATTATATTTCATTTAATTACAAAGTTAGCCAATGCAGTGCAAATCTCCCCTTGCATGGCTTTGTAAATCCCATTTCTGGAATTGAATCACTCAAGGACAGTGCAAGTTCATAGTAAATCTGGCCTATAATTTGAGAATACAGTGTGACTGATAATTTGTGTTAGTCACATGACTTAAAAATTTTTAATTCAGAAACTACGTTCCATTAAATATACACTCGGAAAAACATTTCATAGTTACATGCAGGTCATAATTAAGTTCAAATATTAAAATCTGGCTCCAAACAAAATAAATACATTTGCAAAGATAGAAATTAATAAAGTCTGTTTTCATGCTCACACTTCCTCCAAAGACTAGTCTGCTAAAGGGCACTAATACACAGTTATAAATTGGGCATGGTCGAAGAAATTAGCAAATACCTTAAAGCAGGCAAACCATTGTGTAACTCGCATCATAAGCTAACTAAAATGTTGTTTTTGCACACATAATACAGTGCTTGCAGGAACTGTAATTTAGAGTGACTAAGACTACTTTCTATATTTCCTATGAATCAAATAATATCATTTAAAACAATACCTCAAATAGTATTGTCTCTCCTATACAGTCTTGTATATATTACCAAGGGGCTATCCAAAAAGAGAGGGATTAGGTGTATTGGTTATGTGCTGATAAATTTATAAAACACATTTCATTAGATTTTTGTTAAAATTATATTAAAAGCCGAATCATTCATATGGGAGCAAAAGCCTTTGCCTGAGGCCAACTAAATTTGTATTCATCATTTAATTGATCATAAGGAGAAATGGCTATATCTAATGTCAGCCTATAAACTGGGGAAGGTAAAGGTTAAGGCTAGGTTTACCCTCCTTACTGTATATAGTTTCAGAAAATTTGAGTATATCGAAACAAAACTAACCTTTGGGGACACTAAGATTCAATGAAAGTTCATTGTAATCACCTTCCTAGAAAAAAGACTCTTTTTCTAGAGACCCCTCACCCAGCAGGCTTTCCCCTAGGTGGCATGCTTCATCATTGGGGTTCCTCTCAATCCTGTACGGATTGAGTCATGCTGCAACCTGCGAACTACATAGGAGCACTTAGTTATGGACTACGTTAGGTGCAGTGATGTGGAGTGGAAGGAAAATAGGTATTAAAAATACCTAACTAGTGAGCTACTATTTTATTCCTGCCCCTAGCTGGTACGGTTTAAATCAAGGGTTAATACCGGGAAAAAACTTGACCTTAATGAGTTTGGTTCCCCTAGTATTGCATCTATGTCAACATGTTTTGAGCTGTCCCTTACAAGCTCTTCTTCAGGACTACACGGGGTCCAACCCTATGTGTACCACTCCTAATAAATCCTATAATCAGGATACAGCAAAGTTCACACCTAACATGTTGACACAGACTATATCTAATGTGCCACAGCATGTTACTCAAATGCCCAAAGCATAGAGGTATAAAGTCCAAGCCCTTTTTATTTCCTTACCAAGCCAACTGCAAAGAAATATTTGCTTAGGGTAACTACAGTAAAGATAGAAGAGTCACCCTTCAGCACTCTTAGGGACTCAATGTGTCTCCTGATGCTGAGGTGGTTACCAAGTGGACTGCTCCATCGTATGGCTGTATTTGGTATAAGCAAGACAGAGACACAGGGCAATGGTTATGTTTTCCTATGCTGGCAAATATCACATTGGGAAAGTGTTAGTGAGACTACAGCACCTGCTGGGGTTCCATACAGACATACATTACCCTAATTCAAGGTTACCATATTGGAACTTCAAATACAAAGTTTGTGCTTGTTGCTTTTTGGCAACATCCAAGAATGCTTCATATGAGGAACTACCTTTAAAAAACAAAAATTGGTTTGCCAGTCTCCCAAGGGTAGAAGTTTGATGCAGTCTAGCTTGAATGTGCTGCCAGTATCAGCATTTTAACTGTTTTTTGGAGGTGGTAGTCATTGAGGCAACAAAAAAAATACAGGGCCCAGCTTTTTCAACCATGATTGGACCTGTCTGAACCAAGGAAAGGAAAGGCTTGTATCGGGGGTCAACAGTTCATCCTTTGCATAAGTAGAGAAGAGAACAATAAAATTATTTTAACTTAAGGTGAGTGGGTCTGTGTTTACGTGGATACAAATGGCTGTGCCGTGTCAGGCCGCTGATTGGGCCTTTAATTTGTACAACTCAATTTACAGTAGGGGGGCTCTGGAGGTGCTCCTAATATTTTCTATAAATAACTGAAGCTTGGTGCTGAGGCACCGCCAATCTCTTCTGAATGTGGGGAGACCACAAGACCCAGCTGTTCAGCATGACACCCAAATATTTAAACCTAAATGTTCGCTACACCATCTTATTACCCACGACAGGTGTATTTCTGAACAATGTATGGGGGTCTGACAACCATAAAAATTATCTGTGTAGCATTTATCTCCAGTCCCCTAGCCACACAAGAAGAATTGAAATCATTTGATAAGTGTTGCGGACCCATAGTGGTCTTAGAAATTAGCAGGGTGTTGTCTGCAAATAAAAGAGCAGAGACACTAGCCCTTTCTAATTTAGGACCATCTTGTTTCCACGGCTAAGGGCCTTAAAAATCTTGTTTACAAATTGACAAAAAAAGTAGGTGCTAATACGCACCCTTGCCTCACCCTTTGTCTATCTGTGAATTGCCCCAAGAGACCCCATCGCACTTGGGCGTAGTTTTATTAAATGGCCAAGAATTGCTATGGGGACCCCTACATTCCTAAATGATTCCCAAAGCAGTCCCCTGGGGACCAAGTCAAAGGCTGCTTTAAGGTCAATAAAAAGTATCTAAATAAGACCCTCTTTAAGCTTTGTGTACTTCCAAATTATAACAAGGTGCCTTAGAACCTGGTCAATGGTAATGATCCTGGGTGTATACCCAGCTTCATAAGGGGTAAAAATTCCAGTATCCCTGATCCAATCATTCAATTTATTTAGCAGCTGTGTTTCATAGATTTTCTTGAGACTTGAGGCTTACTACCCTATAGTTACCATAGTCACATAGTAGCAGCTTTTACTTTACACACACTATAAAAAGTCATACTTTGGGGCTTATGTAGCTTTTGTTGGGTGCTCTACCAGTCCTACATGGGACTGAGGACTCTTTTGTGAATGCAATTCTGGCAGATAATCCCACCCCATAATTAGAGCTTCTCAAGCCTGATAGGCAAATGCCTTGTTTTTTGTTTCTACTCAGCATATTACTTTTGTTTTGTTTATTCTGAAATACACTATCAAAATCGAAATGTGATACGCAGGGACATTTCTCTCTAAGTATCATGGCCATTATTTTCCTATGCCTAGGACAGTTACGCTTCACTAGGTAGGCACAAGCTACCTAGTGATTCAAGCAAGCCGGGCTGAAGATGGCTGAAATGCCAGAAACTGGTCCTCGGAAGATTGTTTCCGGTCCAGGAAAGACATGGTTGGGCAGTTCGGGCTGGACTGTTCCCATGAGGCACAGGGTCAAGGCTGATTTGCATATGGCCATGTCTGAACTGGGGTGGTGTGGAGTGCAAAAAAACGATGTATTTAGGCCTAGATCTATGTACTGGGTTGAATGTATGACATTCTTCTGTATTCTGTCCATCAATTGTTGTTTTTGCATTTTTCAACCCGAGTGGGATGGGTATTCTCAAACGTGAGTCCCATGCACTCAACACCACTGGAGTCAAGCTAACCTGGCTGAAGACGGCTGATAGTTAGAAACCGGTCCTGGGATACTTGATTCCGGTCCAGGAAAGACATGGCTTGGCAGTTTGAGCTGGACTGTGCCCATGAGGCACAGGGTCAAGGCTGATTTGCATATGGCCATGTCTGAACTGCGGTGGTGTGAAGTGCAAAAAAAAGATGGATTTAGGCCCAGATCTTTGTACTGGGGTGAATGTATAACATTGTTCAGATTTCTGTCCATCAATTGTTGTTTTTGTGTTTGTCACCCCGAGTGGGATGGGTATGCTCAGAGGTGAGTCCCGTGCTCTCCACACCACTGGAGCCAAGCTATCCTGGCTGAAGACGGCTGATAGCCAGAAACTGGATTCAGGATGCTTGATTCTGGTCAAGGAAAGACATGGCTTGGCAGTTTGGGCTGGACTGTTCTCATGAGGCACAATGTCAAGGCTGATTTGCATATGGCCGTGTCTGAACTGGGGTGGCGTGGAGTGCAAAAAAACAACGGATTTAGGCCCAGATCTCTGTACTGGGGTGAATGTATGACATTGTTCTGCATTCTGTCCATCAATTGTTATTTTTGCACTAGAAATGGTTCAAGACATAGGATAAATGATAAAAGAGAAAGGGGGCATCCCTTCCTTGTGCCTCTTGACAGATAGAAAGATTTGGAAAAGTGATTATTAACAAAAATACTGGCTCGAGGACAAGAATACAAAAGTTTAACATAAGAAATAAAAGAGGGCCCAAAACCAAACCATTGGAGAGTTTGAAACATGAATTGCCAATTAGTACGATCAAATGCCTTTTCAGCATCTAAAGACAGGGCTGCAAGGGGAGATTTATATTTTTTGCCTTACTAAATGATATTAGCAAACATCCGAGCATTATCAGATGCCAATCGGTCCTTCACAAATCCAACTGGATCAGTTTTAATCAAAAGCGGAATAATAGTTTCAAGTCGGTAAGCGAGAATTTTGGCAAAAATGTTGCAATCATAATTAATTAACGATATAGGGCGATAATTTTTGCAATGAGAGTGATCTTTGTCAGGTTGTGGTATGATAACAATTAAGGAATCCATAAAAGAACCTGATGCTTTTGCGTTAGCAATAAAAGAATTAAAAAGTTGGAGGAGCTTGGGGACAAAAATGGAATTAAAGGTGTTGTAAAACTCTACAGACAAGCCATTTGGTCCCGGGGCTTTTGACTTTTTTAGGGATTTGATAGCATTGGTTACCTCTTGAATAGTGATGTCTTTCTCTAACGCGTTAAATTCATCTGGTAAAGATGGAGGGGAAGGTAGGCCTGAGAAGAAGGTGTTTACATTTTGATTAGTGGGAAAAGTTTTATCAGAGTAAAGAGATTTATAATATTCATGGAAAACCTCATCAATGTCTTCGTCTGACAATACTAGTTTTGTAGTGGATTCATTAAGAATAGGGCCAATAGTCTTATGTTCAGATTTAATTTTTAAATAATTAGCTAACATTTTACCCGCTTTATTTTGCCCACCATGGTATTTAGATTTAATTTTAAGTAAAATATTACATGCTTCAGTCGTTGCTATAGTGTTAAGATCATATTTTGCTTTAATCAAATCATGAAGGGCATCAGATGAGTGAGAAGTAAAATACGTATGTTCTAAGCCTTTAAGTTTTTGCAGCTGATCTTCATATTTCTTCCTTGTGGATTTCTTCTTTTTCGATACATAAGAACTGGTGAAAGCATGAAAAGCAGCTTTAAAAGAATCATCTCATTTTCCTCAAGCCAGTGTAGGTGAAAATAGTGAAGAGTAAGGAACATTGGAAATTATGAGGAAAAATGCACAAGGCATAGAAGACCAAGCTCCTCCATATAATGACAATATCCGAGTGCATTAAAACATTGAGGACGGTAGCTGCTACAAGGGAAGATAGCAACATGCAGGTAAGTAGCAAGATCCTTCCTAAAAACGGCAAGAAAATAAGTCAGGATTCTAGACACGGGCTCAGCGACCTAAAATGGCGGCAGCCCGCACTACTGACAGGGTAGAAAGGCCATGGAAAAAGGGATTGTTGAGTTAGGTTGAAGGCATCTCAGTAAGGTAACAGCATCACCAGTGAATAGTATAATATTAATTTCCTCCAATCATTGAATAGATAAGTGCAAAAATCGAGGGATGAGAGACATTGTGGACAAAAAAGGAGTGCACACAGGGTAAAGTGCACAAACCATCAGGAGAATGATTAGAGGCGGCTAGTTGAGCTTCAAAGGCACAAAGGGCATCATTCCAGCAGGAAAAAGTTGGTGTGTCAAAAAGGCAGTTCCCACCTTGAAAACAGTACAAATTTGTCAGAGTTTCAGACGCGAGCGCAGTGACCTAAAATTGCGGCCGCTCGCGTCTCAGACACGAAGAAACTGCAGTGAGAAGAAATCCGCTCAACAACAAGGCATAGGAGTCTGAAAATCGGCCACAAGACTCACCACATTGTCGGAGGTACAAGACTGTCCGTCAGAGCTAACCAGACCAAGGCAAAAAGCAATAAAATGCAAAGTGAGTCCAGCGAAGCAGCGGAGCTCACACGAGGTCCGACATATTCCCTCGACGCGTAGACCCCGTCCCCAGCCCCCTACTTCTAAATGTTGTATCGAACTTGTACGTTTTGCAATACGAAATCTCCATTAATTGAAAGTCAATTTAAATCCTTCTTATCTAACTTGCTTCATTTTATGAATAAAATACACAATCTTTTCTTTAGCTGTGATTTTGTTTCTTTCTTTAATCAAGTAGCATGATGAGCATCCTCAAATACTACAGAATACTCTATTTCTCATGACATAATATGACATTGCTACAACTCCACTATTTCAAAATAGTGTCTAGTCTTAATTTCTAGGTAAAGCTTTGAGGAAGCTAAATTCCACCACAATGGGTCTACGTTTGACATTCTGCCAAAAGTGGTTATTCAAAAGATACCATTTTTCTGGTCCTACAAAGTGGGAGTGGGAGCAGCCCTAGAGTCAATTAGAACAGTAAAAACAAACGCTGGCAATGTTTATAAGTCAGGCTTTAAAGAAATGTTGTATGGTAATGTGAAGCATTAGATGTCAATAGCATAAAATATTTATGCCTTTACGTGGAAGGACATAACTGTAGAAGAATATTGAGGAAGGATAAAAGTTGCTTTATATGAATGTTGTTGAAACTTCATGCTTATCGCTCACGTGTCTAACTCATCTCTTCTTCTCATTGTGTCCTTCTTTCACTCCCTTCCACATCATGTGTTAGTGCTGCTTGTTATACAGTTTTCTTTTATTCATTGTTTTGCCCTCTCTTCCTTTCTCGTCCCGTAATTAACCTTGTGAATTTCCAATTTTCAGTTTATACAGCCCCTCTTTCTCACTTCAAATTGTTGGTACTCTTGTTCCTGTTATTGAGTCCGTTCTTGTGGTTTCACTCTCCCAACCTACACAATATTATTGTCTTTTGCTCTCTTCCTCACTCTCACTGTCTTATTTTCAACCCCTTCTTTGAACTGGTTACAGAATCACATCTGTTGCTTGGGGCCAGATGTATGAATAATCCATTTTGTGAGTCTAAAATCGCAACATTTTGTGACTCGCAAAATGAAATGTACAACAATGTATCAGACACTTTTTTCTATTCCTAATGGGGTCGCTAAATGCCCACCTCATTAATATTAATGTGGTAGTTCTCAATTTGCGACCCTTAAGGAAACTTGCATGTCACAAGGATGGTGGCCTGCTGGGGACAGTAGACTGTGTTTGCTTTTTTAAAGAAAACAACTTTTTTTTCAAATGCAATCTGATTTCCTTAAGAAAAATGGGATGCATTTAAAAGAAAAAAATGAAAATTTTTATTTTTATTTTTTAAGGGCAGGCAGTTGCCTGTCCTTAAAATATATTTACGCATAAATTGCGACGGGTTTACCACCTATTTGAAGTAGGCGGTAAGTGTGATCAGTTTACTGACTCACAAATTAGGGTTTTATATAACACAACCCTTTTTAGCAGTCACAAAGGGGCCGCTTTCCCATTTGCAGCTGCCAAAAAGGGTAGTACATCTGGCCCTTGGTGTTTCATTTCCCATGGCATCCTCAGCACACACCCTTGAAAACAAAATAAATATGTGTGTGTGCTGTGCAATGGCAGGGTGGTGGGCCGATGTTCAGAGCTTCCCTACGGAGATCACAAGATATAAAAGAGAAGTAGGGTGTGTGTTTACATGTTGGGGGGCACTTCTTTCACACGGGGTCAGAGCAGAAAAAACACTTGAGTGCACATGGTGGTGCTATGGCAGCCCACCCTCATGATAAGGGAGGTTTATCACAGATTCTCCACTCTACATGACTAAAAGTGGCTCCTTTTCAGGCAGGCTTTGGCCTTTACAATTCAAAATATGTTGCTTTGCCTTCTGAAATTCTAAATTACATTTGTAGCTTTACAAAATTGATCAAATGTGCTACCTTAGACATTTTATTCTTACACGTCCAGACGCCATCCTTTTAGAGTATCACTGCAACAACTGCATCAAACCGCACAAACAAGGCCAAAGTTAAATTTCCAGCATTTGCTAAGGGAATCTAGTAACTGCAGTCAGGATGAGTGGTATTTACTTTGGTTTATGCATATAAGTGTAGAACAACTTGCAGTAAAATCGTTACCAGGCATATTACAGTATTTGCGTCAGTAGAATTGAAGGCAAGTTCATTTTTCAGAGACAGAATCATAACACATTCTCCAGTGCATCAATACATAATCACCTTCAGTACAGACATACACAATCTTTGCTTGGGGTCTCATGCAGCGGTTCAATACTGTTTTAGTGGCAGAAAAGTTTTATTCATAAAAACATCCGGATTTGCACACCAGCATGATCATGTGCAGCCCCAGAAGTGGCCACAACACTGAAAATTGAATGCTTAGGCTGCCCCTATGGACCTATGTTGGCCACCCTTAAACTATCTTTCCGTTGTCCTAATGTCGGACCCCAGACAAAGAAAGTAGGAACAATTTGTTCAGTGTCACAAGAGGAGTGTGCATGAGGAACCAGGAATAAAGATCAGATCATCTGATACTGATTTCTCAGGTGACAGTTTAATCATCACCATAGGTGACAGGCAGAAGGCATCTTTTATTTTCGGAAGACACATACAGCCTCTGCCGGGAGTCTCCGGTACCTCCCCCACAGGTGGACACACAAGCAAATATCTAACTCTTAGTTTCCCCTATGGACCTATGCTGGACACCCTTAATATCTCTTTCAGATTTCCTAATGCAGGACCATATGCAATGAAAGGTAAAAAATGTCCTCAATGTCACAAGGTGAGGGTGTTTGTGGAGTCAGGACTAAGAAATCAGATCACCTGATGCTGAATTCCCATGTGATGTTATAATTAATACGGTCTGTGGGAGGCAGAAGTTACATTGTATTTTTGGAAGTTGAACCTAGGGTGATATATATGAATGCTTCAGAACTGACACAGACTAAGTTAGTGCGGGAGACAGGCAGAATCTATATTTTATTTTTGGCAGATGCATACAGCCTCTGCCTGGAGCCTAATGTAACAGCCTAGAATGCTCTGGGCTGTTCCTTTTAATTTAATTCTGAAAATAAGTAAACAACAATTTAGATCTTAAAAAACAGTGTGGTCATGATGACCACACAATAAACGCCTGAATCAGAAATTTGAAATTAAAAGGCTTATTACAAACACAAATCCAGACTGATATATATAAATCTCAAAAACATAGTATAAAATAACCAAAGGGAGACTAAAGCATCTTAAAACATTGTTCCTCAACAGCAAATACCATGTAAGGATCTCAGTAGCAGTGATAAAGAATACAGGAATAGGATTTGATGCGTTTACAAATGATGTTAATCCTTCTCCCCATATAATAAGCAGATTTGCAGCATCTACTGAACTCTAAACTATCCTAAGGATAGGGGAAACCCTAATACATCAAGGAAGCAAGAAAGGTGTCAGCATCGAAACTCAGTAAAAGTTCTGTAAGTAAAAAGTCATGTATGATAAAGCCACACAATCAGAGATTCTAAATGAGAATTTGACTAACCCCAAGGTAGGTTCACTAATTAAAAAAGCACAAAGAACATTACAGAAATATGGCCTTATACACATCACAGTACTTTTAAAGTTCCCAAGAAAGAATTTGGCACCTACTCCAATATTCCAGTGCCGCTTCCAAGGCATCCTTGGATTCCTCCCTTCATCTGAAAGTACCAACTGGTAATACGCCTTTTGTTCTTCATTAAAATCATTTGACCTTGCCAGTTCTTTAAAGCCTCACTATCTCTGAAATACAATGTGATTTTCACTAACTAATGCATGCATTTGATCTACACCTGAAGAAGAGAGAAACATGCAGAAAAACAACCCTCAAGTTAGAGTTAAATGTCTTGACTGAAAGCTTAAGGCCTACAATTGTGCTAACTTAACATTTCTCATTTAACTGCATATTATTTCTACAACCTACATACAATCCAATAAATCACATTTTTATTAAGGAATCAACATTTTTGTACTGAACTCTAACATGTGTTGTGGTATACAGTCAAAATATTGAGTCAAAAATATCGAATTAAAAATATAGAATGGACAAAATATTGAATGGACAGAATATAGTCAACAAAAATATCGAATTGAATTTCAGTAATATCGAATTCAAAATATAGAATGGACAAAATTTCGAATGGACAGAATATAGTCAACAAAAATATCGAATATGAGGTAAGTAAGTTAATATCGATTTTTTAAAAATATCGAATTTTTAAAGTGTTTTTTATGTTAGTATATGTGTGAAAATTGTATATTTGGTTTATAATTTATTTTAAGTAATAATTTTATGGTATTTAATGTTTGCGTGATATAATTCTCTAGCGGGTTGTGGGTTAATAGGGGAATAGGGTGGGAAGTCATTTAATTATAATTAATTAAATAGTTTAATTTATTTATTGGTATTTATTTTGAATTAATTGGTAATTAATTTTTAAATGGTGATTAATTAAAATATAATTGGTAATTAATTTTTATTAATTGATTAATTGATAATTATGTTAATTGTATTAATTTATTTTCTGTAGTGGGTTGTGGGTTTATAGGGGAACAGGGTGGGAAGTAATTTAATTGTAATTAATTAAACATTTTATTTTATTTATTGGTATTTATTTTGAATTAATTGTTAATTATTTTTCAATTGTTAATTAATTAATTGTTGATTGGTAATTCATTTGTAATAATAGGTAATTATTTTTAATAATTAATTTGTATTTTCATTTTTAATTGATTAATTATTATATTAAATTGGTAATTACTTTTAATTATTTTGTAATTGGTAATAATATTTAATTTACTTTTATTCATATAAGAAGTATTTACGTTCTCTACTGTTGCACTCACTGGAGTGGGAATAGTAATTTTTACCCCTACGCTATCCAAAGTTTTCCCTAATGTCGCACTTTCTGGAGTGGGAATAGTAATTTTTACCTCTATGCTACCCAACGCTTTCCCTACTGTTGCACTCTCTGGAGTCGGAATAGTAATTTTTACCCCTACACTATCCAACGCTTTCCCTACTGTTGCACTTTCTGGAGTGGGAATAGTAATTTTTATCCCTACGCTATCCAATGCTTTCCCTACTGTTGCACTCACTGGAGTGATAATAGTAATGTTTGCCCCTATGCTATCCAACGCTTTCCCTACTGTTGCACTCTCTGGAGTGGGAATAGTAATTTTTACTTCTAAGATATCCAATGCTTTCCCTACTGTTGCACTCTGTGGAGTGGGAATTGTAATTTTTCCTCCTACTCTATCCATCGCTTTCCCTACTGTTGCATTCTCTGGAGTGGGAATAGTAATTTTTTCCCCTACTCTATCGAACGCTTTCCCTACTGTTGCACTCACTGGAGTGGGAATAGTAATTTTTGCCCCTACTCTATCCAACGCTTTCCCTACTGTTGCACTCTCTGGAGTGGGCATAGTAATTTTTACACCTACGCTATCAATCGCTTTCCCTACTGTTGCACTCACTGGAGTGGGAATAGTAATTTGTACCCCTATGCTATCCAACGCTTTCCCTACTGTTGCACTCTCTGGAGTGGGAATAGTAATTTTCAACCCTACGCTATCCAACGCTTTCCCTACTGTTGCACTCACTGGAGTGGGAATAGTAATTGTTGCCCCTACGCTATCCAACGCTTTTCCTACTGGTGCACTCTATGGAGTGGGAATAGTAATTTTTACCCCAATGCTGTCCAACGCTTTCCCTACTGTTCCACTCTCTGGAGTGGGAATAGTAATTTTTACCCCTACGTTATCCAACGTTTTCCCTACTGTTGCACTCACTGGAGTGGGAATAGTAATTTGTACCCCTACGCTATCCAACGCTTTCCCTACTGTTGCACTCTCTGGAGTGGGAATAGTAATTTTTACCCCTACGCTATCCAGTGCTTTCCCTTCTGTTGCACTCACTGGAGTGAGAATAGAAATTTTTACCCCTACACTATCCAATGTTTTTCCTACTGTTGCACTCTCTGGAGCGGGAATAGTAATTTTTTCCCCTACGCTATTTAACGCTTTCCCTACTGTTGAATTTTCTGGAGTGGGGATAGTAATTTTAAGTTCTACGCTATCCAATGTTTTCATTACTTTAATTTTTTTGGGACTTTAAATAGTAGTTTATTTATTTATATATTTTATATTTTTTGTATTTTTTTAGATAATGTATTTAATTAACTTTAAAAATTTTGAAAGCATATTTAATTTTTTTTATTTATTAAATCTAATTATTTTTATTTATGTTTTATTTTATGCGTGTAGATGTATTTGTAATTTATAGTATTTTTTAATAATTTATAAGTAATTAAAATAAATATAAAATATTATTATTAAGTAATTATATATTATATTTTGTATGTATATTTTTAATTAAAGTTGTATTATTACATGTGTATTATGTATGAATGTTAAACAATATTAAATATGTTTAAATATGTTTATTTAATTTATAAGTATTATTTACTTTATTTTACAGGAAAAAAACGATAGTTTTAATTACAATATTTTTAACATCAATATTTTTTTCTCGATATTTTTGTACTTGCAATGTTGTAGATGGGGTGTAATGTAATGTAATGTAATGATGTCTTGTAAAGTGCCTGAATCACCCCACATGGGGTATCTCTGTGCTGTAGACCGCTGGGGAACCCGTCCTGGCTTTCCCTGTGAGATGGACCCTACTGGGTATCTCCAGGGTGAAACCAGGCATCCCCGGCGTATGTGGGGGGCCGTTGTGGAGATGAGGCAAGCTAATGCCCAGAGTTGCCGAGTGTGATCCCTGGTTAGAGTAGGCACCGAGGCGAGAATTATCGAGTCCGCTGACCCTGGATCACGACCCTGTCGCGCTGGGTATTGAACCCTGGTCCCGGGCCGTCCTCTGCTTCCGGGTCTGCCGCCTCTAACCAGTGACCCACACCACTTCACTAATGGTGTCGATATACTTGCCTTTGATATTCCAGCATCAATATTTCTGTAGGTCGATATTCTGTCCGTCTATATTCTTTCAGTGATCCATGTGGCACAATATATAAAAACTGTTTCATTAACAAAAGTGACAACTGGTCACAATTTGCAAACAAGGAATTAAACACACATATGATTCATTCTCACTAATCCGTGGTGAATGCACTGCAATAAATGCATTCCAGTCCACCAGCGTACAATCTAAACCTAGAGAAAATTAATATCCATCTAACAAGCTTTATTTGACGTGTTAAGTCAATAAAGCACACAAAAATACATCTGCAACAATTCATAAAGCATCTAAAATCCTTTCAGTTAGGCATCATGTCAAAAATGGAACACACCAAAGTGTATGTATAAATACAACTATCATAAAATCACTATGTACAATTATAAAATACAATCAAAGTTATTATGATAAAACTTTGTTATAATTCATAATACGATCTTAAGATTTCGGAGCAAGGTCGTTATTAAAAACGGGACTTATTCACACAGAGGAAAAATTCTGTACAGCATGACATAATCTCATTTGATCTAATGCCTAATACTGGTGACGTGTTCTTACCCTAAGTGGTGCACCTTTGGCCTTTGACCCATGGTGTGGCTCCGTGAGCTGTATTCAGTCTTTTGAGTTCTTCGCCCGTGCGAAAGGGTCACTTCGCAATGAGACCTCGCTGCTCACACAGCAATTCAATGTGAAGCTTCATCAGCCTGACCCTTCATTCTACAGCATCGACTGCTCGCAGGGACCACCAACTCGAAGCTCCAGGGACACCTGCTAGCAATGCCTGGCCTGCCCTTCACGATAAGCATGCAGCCTTCTGCAATGCTCTCCCTTCTCCTTGCAGCCCCCTCCAGTATGAATGCAACTCTTGGCAGGGATGTCAGAAGGTAACACCTTAGTGGGCCTAACCTGGTGACTGCAGCTGGCCCTTAGAGGAGGCTAGGAAAAAAGGCCCTAACATCCTAGCAAAAAGTCTGTGAAGTGAGGGCACAGGAAAGGAGCAACTAAATCTCAAATCCCAAAACAGAAATCTGATAATAGATGACGCCCAAGGAGGTCAAATCAGGAACACCCAGAGGTATTTTAACCATGCAGAGGTATTATGTCATCAAGATAAACTACAAATAAAAAGTCAAATAGGGGGCAACGGAGAGATGAACCTCAGGCAGCAAGCTTCTGAAGTACCCAAGAAGCGGTTAGAGATTGATAGAAATAAATGGCTGTACTTGGAACCGGAGCAATCCCTACAAAGGAGGAAGAAGTTATGGAAGATAAACCCCTTAAACAGGGCACAGATTCTACTCTCATTCTCAAAATGCCCTAGCCTGAGGGGGATAGGTTCTAAAGATTTGAAACAGGTGGGTTTTATAGAAAAAATAAATGGGAAAGAAATCACAAGAGTACTATCTTACTCAGACCTGGTAAAACATGCCATTGAGAAAGCATCCAGTGAGATACTTCAGGAGAGTATAATTTTATCCCAGAGAGCGAACTAAGGGGAAATTCCCAATTAGGAATTCGTTTCTTAAAATGCCACGCTGGCCTAGGTAGGAGACAAGTGAGGCTATTGGGGTATAATAAAGAAGTGGGTAGTGTACTGAATATAGTAATAAATGATTACGCATGGGGCAACTGGAGTCAAGGTAGTAGTTTTGCAGGTCCCTCCCAAAAGTATAGGGAGGCAATGGATGAAGATGGCGGCTTAAGTGAGGTGGAATAGGAAGAGGGGGTCTCACATGGCCTAAATCTCTTATCTTGGAATAATAATGGTTTAGGAAATGAACTAAAACAAGAGCAAATAAAAGAATTAGTAAACAACGAGGAAATTGCTTGCTTGCAAGAGACCTGGCTATGCAACGAAACCCCAATCTTCGATGGTTACTTGCAAATAATTCGCCCAGCTAAGAAAAAAAGATTTGGATGCCCCGTGGGGGGGATTATGACCCTCCTCTCGACAAAAGTAACAAGAAATGTATCTAGATTAAATGTGAAATGTAAATGACTATTGGCATGTAGACTATCCCTGTTGACCCAGGATAAGCAATGTGAAAATTTAGTTGTTATAGATGTATACATGCATTTGGTGAATGCCGTAGAGTACGGAACTGATATGGGGAATTTTAAAGAGGATATAGACCATCTATGTGAAAAGTATGAGGCAGATGTGTTTCTCATCATGGGGGACTTTAATCATAAGTTGATTCCAAAGGAGGTTGACCATTGGCATAAGGAATTATTGGATGCCTACGGAATAAACCAAGCCACGTTCCCAGATTGCGAAATCCCGAGGCAGGACAGAAACCTAATGAATTTGTTACGGTCTAAAGGTCTTCTAAGCCTAAATGGCAGATTTAAAGCAGATTGCCCCGCGAAGAAATCATAAAAAATCGGCTCACAGAACTGTCCAATCGATTATATATTTATATTTGCCTGGAATTTTTCTTTAGTGCGAGAATTTAGATTTCCCCAAACTGAAGGCAGCGACCATAACCCGCTGCAGCTGAATTTGGATGGGGGATCCAGGGAACATAGAGATGAAGGGATCCCACAACTAGTTGACTATCCAAAGCGAGCTATAACAAGGCTGACGGAAGCCTATATGGAGAAACTAAAGAAATTCCAGAATAAGATTGTACATGGGGATATAGGGAGTACTAATCTGGAATGGTATGTGAAGAAGATAGACAAAGTAGTCCAATGCCTCAGAATAGGATTAAAAAAAGGTAAAAGAGAAGAGTCAATAATTCTGCCTAACCGACCTAAATGGTTCACGGTGGAGTGCCGAAATAAAAAAAGGGAGATAAGGTCAGTAACAAGAAGCCAAAAGAAAAAATTCAAAAGAGAAAGACAAAGCCAGCTTAATAAATTAAAAAAGGAAGATAAAATGATAGTTAATAGCGCAAAAAGGGCGTATAAAGAAAAATGTTTGGCGAACCTACTAGAAACAATAGAATCAAAAAACTTAAGACAGTTTCGGAAGCTGGTAAAAACAGCGTCAGCTCCCTCGACAGGAGCACTGAACTGTGTAGTTAGTGAGGCAGCCTGGGTAAAGTATTTAAAGGAATTGTATGGAACACAAGGTGACCCCGTAGTTGAAGAACCCCAAGCTTGGCAAGCGCCAAAGAAAGATTTTAGAATAGACTTTTCGGCACAGAACGTGGAAAGTATAATATTGAAATTAAAATTAACAAATGCTGCTGGCCAGACAATCTTCCGGGAATAATTTTGAAGTCAGAAATTAAGTGGCGGGCAACATTTTTTTCCCACCTGTTCCAAATAATATTGGCAGATGGGAGAATGCCAATGAACTGGAAAGGTGCTGTAATCAGGCCTATCCATAAGAGAGGGAGCACTGAGGAGCCACAAAGTTATAGGCTGATTAATCTCCTAGATATTGGCAAAAAAGTTTTTTCAAAGATAGTCCTGAATAGCTTAAATGGATGGGTAGAAGAGTTTTCTATAGTCCCTACTGATCAGGGTGGCTTTAGAGAAGGGCACTCTACGATTGATCACTGCTTTGCCCTATGGGCAATAGCACGAAAGTCCACTGAACAAAATGGGAAGCTTTGCTGATGCTTCATGGACTTTCGGGCAGCATATGATTCTGTTGATAGGAATTGTCTTTGGGAAACACTCGTAAAGAACAAGATTCCAAAATATCTGCTGGCCATAATAAAGGAACTTCATCGAGATAATTGGGCACAAGTGATCAAGGATACTGAGGGGTCATTGACACCAAAAATACCTATTCAAAATGGCCTGAGACAGGGCTGTGTCTTGGCCCCCAGCTATTCTCAATATTTTTAGCAGACTTGCTGGCTTGTTTAGAAGTTGAAAGAAGTGCAAGTCCGAGAATGGATGGCAAAAAGGTACCCTGCCTATTATACGGCAATGATTTGGTAATATTAGGTCAGACCGATTTGTAAGGAAACAATGGTCCAAGGCAGTGCATGTATAAAAGAAGAATATTTAAGCAAAGCCGTAATAAGCCGCCTGTATTTATCCAAGTCCAGCCGGACAAGGAATTTATTTTCACAATGTAAGAATAATTGTAAGTCACGTTACAAAGAATACAAGAGCACAATCCTGTGCTTTACCACAAAACAGAAAAGTTTAGGGAGAGTTAGAGGTAAGAAGAGGTTTTACAGGCAAGAAAAAGAGCAAACTGGACACTTTTTTAAAAACAAAAATGCAAGTGCTTTGCCAGAGTAGTATGTACAGTGAATGATACACATTATTTTATACCGTACAACTACTGTAAAGGGTCGACGTTTCGATCCCCCACTCTAAGATACATGGGGATCATCATCAGGATTTATTAATTGTGTTGCCTGTGGGGAAAATTATATACGCCTGTGGAGAAACAGGAGAAGAGAACAAAAGTTTTTCATATTTGCAATATGGAAGATGAGAGTCAGCATTGCTCCACATTTTTATGAAGACTATAATCGGATTCGCAGTGAAAGGTTGTGATGTGCACCATCAATACATTTGAGTGAATACGGTGACTTTTCAAGCATCGAATAAATGAATATGTACACTTTAAAAATTATTTACAAAAAGTTTCGGCGCAGTGTGGGCTAGTTCGTGCATGGCAGGATTTAGCGGTAATTTAATAACCTGCATGTTCTAGACTGCGCGAGTCACTTCACAGGCTATCCTTAACTCACTGTCATTATGCAAACCAGCCCATGTCCGCATCACTAGCCACTTCGAATTCACTCGGACTCCGTTCATTTCCCCGCTAAATCCTGCCATGCACGAAGTAGCCCACACTGCGCCGAAACTTTTTGTAAATAATTTTTAAAGTGTACATATTCATTTATTCGATGCTTGAAAATTCACCTTATTCACTCAAATGTATTGATGGTGCACATCACAACCTTTCACCGCGAATCCGATTATAGTCTTCATAAAAATGTGGAGCAATGCTGACTCTCATCTTCCATATTGCAAATATGAAAAACTTTTGATCTCTTCTCCTGTTTCTCCACAGGCGTATATAATTTTCCCCACAGGAAACACAATTAATTAGTCCTGAGGATGATCCCCATGTATCTTAGAGCGGGGGAACGAAACGTCGACCCTTTACAGTAGTTGTACGGTATAAAATAATGTGTATCATTCGCTGTACATACTACTCTGGCAAAACATTTTTGATTTTAAAAAAGTGTCCAGTTTGCTCTTTTTCTTGCCTGTAAAACCTCTTCTTACCTCTAACTCTCCCTAAACTTTTCTGTTTTGTGGTAAAGCACAGGATTGTGCTCTTGTATTCTTTGTAACGTGACTTACAATTATTCTTACATTGTGAAAATAAATTCCTTGTCCGGCTGGACTTGGATAAATACAGGCGGCTTATTACGGCTTTGCTTAAATATTCTTCTTTTATTCATGCACTGCTTTGGACCATTGTTTCCTTACAAATTGTTACTAACCCTTGGTCCACAGCCAATTATAGGGTCCCCCCTTGTTTCCTTAAAAAATTAGATCAGACCGAATCAGGCCTCCAAAGGAGGTTGAATTCCTTTAGACAATACTGTTTGAGGACATTTTTAACAATTCATCTGGAGAAGACTAAAATGTTATGTTTTGGACAAAAAGAAGGCAAGTTTAATTGGTTTTTGGGAGATTTGAAACTGGAATTGGTTAATGAATACTGCTACCCAGGGATATGGTTTCATAAATCCCTAAAGTGGAATACGCATCTTGAGGCCCAGAAAGCGAAAGCCCATACATTGATGACTGGCTTGAAAATCTTTAACCGCAATTATGAAGATATGTCTAGCCGTCCGCTGTTAAAGGCATTCAGCGCAATGATTCCCCCACAGGCACTCTATGGTGCAGAAGTCCTTTATTTGAGCGGTAAAGGGGCCTGGAACCTTGAGGAAGGAAAGTGTCTTTAATCCCTATTGTCCTTATCATGTCATCAATGATCCAAGCAATTAGATCTGAGATAGGAACAACAGCCTGGGTGGGTCCAATCCCAAATAGCTTTGCTAAGGTTCTGGAAACGGCTGGATAAAGAGAAAGGCCAGAAAGTATCCCAATGGTGTAGAAGTGAGATCCAATCCAGTAATTTTAGATGGGCAAAAATGAATAGAAATAAAATCGAGCAGGTATGTGTGAATATAAAGGTCGAGATTTGCCAAGACTCATTACGAGTAGAGTGCACTAAAAGTGCTTTGAAGTATCTGGGGTAAGAAGTCTCAAAAAATTTAGATATGTAATACTTGGCCAAGAAAAAATCGGTCCAGTTTATGATTGAATCCTGGTGTAATGAAAATTGGTTCCCCTACCTGGATCTTCTGCCGAACCCTTGGTATAGGTTGGAGTTCCTAAGATTGAGAATTGGTATAAACCCTTGGCTGGCAAATGAAGAATTAAAAACAAAGATGTTGGACAAAAAAGGGTGTTGTAGGTGTCCGCTGGGTGCAAAGGGGGACATGATGCAATTCCTTCTTGATTGCACTTTAATCCTTGAGCAGCGAAAACTATGCCTTTGCCCTATATTTTTAAAATATAATACAAGGACACAGATACAGGCGATCAACTTACTCACAGAAATGCCCACCATCGAAATTGCAATTGCTCTAGGGAATTTTGTAAAGATAATACAAAGATTTCTAAAAAACTTATGATCAAATTTTTAGAAATGTTATGGATAAATAGATGAACTATGAAGTTTTCATGAAATTGGTTGTTTTTAGGTGTATAAATTTTTATCTTCTTTTGGTTAGGACAGGTATGCCCAAAGAATGTCTGCTGCTATTGCTACCTACTTTAAAAAATGTTTTAATCTGTGAATTTAATATAAATGGTTTTGTAGAATGTTTTATTTGTATACTTTTGAATTGTTTAAAGACCAATGTCTATTTAAACATCTTGACTGACTGACTGTACTCCATCGCATTCAACCTGAACCTGTGACTTTGACTCGGTCAAGTGTGACCAGATATCTATAGTTGGTACTCAGTGCTTTGTGTTGCTATTTTCAATAAAATGTTGAAAAAGTCATAACTCCAGTTCTACTGATTATTTTGTTGTTTTGATGTCAAATAATGTATTAAAATGCACTTTATTTTCCTGAATTGGTTGGGATTTTGCTAGTGTTGTGTTTTCACTTTGTTACTGTTTATATGCTACAAAAATACTTTACACATTACTTCTAAGTTAAGTCTGAATTCCTTTTGTGCTACGGTTAAGAACAGGTTAATTTAGTGACTTGTTGTGGTTCAGCCTGCAAGGGGTTGATTGTGGCTGTTAATTGACCAGGGCTTACACCCCAGTCAGCCAACAACCCAAATTCTAACAGTGATGTTGAGAAGACAAGGTTGGAGTGTTTGAAAAGGGTGCTGAAAACAGCTAACATCTCTATGTAAAACTGCTGAGGACAATTACCATGTGAATTTAACCATATGTTACAGGGGGAACTGGTAAATCATCAATATTTAGTCGATTCTCAGAAAATAACTGTTAATTCTGCAACATCTAAGTTAACAGTACTCCCTATATTATTACCTCTGGAAGTGCGGAATCCAGACCCCAACATCAAGTTACATCAAGATGATGCCAGTTATGTAATTAGTGTTAGAAATATTTTGTTGGGGATGAAGAAATAGTGTCTTCTATCACATTCTTTATGAATCAGTCATTAATTGTTGTTAGAGGAATTGGTACCGGAAATTGTATATAATTGGCCTATCCTCCATGATTTTTTATTGAGCTACAACTTATTTTGGTTTGTAAGGCCATCAAATGTGTCATCACATTTGTCTGTTCGTAGCTTCCCCAATCTATGAATCTGTTAACTTCCTTCATCATTACAAACAAGCCTCTGCATTGTGGATACCACATCTAAGAATCCAGCCCATTAGAATACCTCCTGCTTCTCCACAAATGCTTTACTGTCAAGTAAGGTAAAGTTTATTAATCTTTGTTATGGTGACAAATAATCAGAAGAGTAAATGATCAGTAGCACACTTATTACTGTTCAAAATACTAAAAACTATGTAAAAATTAAAAATTCGATAACAATTTCAAACAATATGCAGTCTGCAAATAAAATGAATCTCATTCCGCTCACTCTTAACATTATTTTGTACAAAGATAATCATTAAAAATGCCGGTCACAAACTTCCAGGGCACCGACCTATTCACAATATGAAATTAGCCCTGTAGACCAATATTTCAAAAAGGGGACACACATTTTTCAGACTTACACTATTCCATTTCCACATACTACATTTTAGTAGAAGACCTTAGTTCTAGAACTAATCGAGAAACAACATATATTATGGACAATGAATATTAAACAATAAGGTTGCATCAAATCAAAAGTTAACTGCACTAAGATACTTGTTGCAATGATAACAAGCATTTGCAATACAACAGGTCTCGCGTTTACCCAAGTTTGAGCTACTGGCATTGCAAATGACAGTGGCTTTTATTAATGTTTTGGTTTTTAAAACCGAAATAAAAGGCTTTATCATTTACAATGACAAAAGCTTAAACGATCGTTAATGCTAGACCTATTGCATTCAGGTTCAGAGGTTGTGGTCTCAGTCATCTGGCATTCCACTGCTTCACTAATATTTCTACTCTGGAGACGATCTCCTTCCGTTCTCTTGATGGGTTTCACTGCTATGACGTCACCGCAGTGCATTGACAGAGATGTTGAACCCTTACTCATGCTAATGGTGTTCAGTGGAAAACTTAAATACAATAAATACCATATACTATTCTGACCAAGCTTTCATAACCTTTGTATCTCAACTCCTCTAACTCTGCTCCTCGCCCAGCTAATAAAAAGGTTTGTTTTCTTGCCAAAACGTAATTTTTTTTAAACAAAAAGATAATTATTTCGCTGATGTGCAGTGATGCAACATCACTTGATATATCATGTTAAAAATGTGCATGCTTTAGACATTTCTAAAAAACAACTCTCACTATTGATCCTGCTCCTTCCACGGGCCTCTCCTCCCCGAAGAGTGTTTGTTGTCATTTTGATGTTTTTCATTGATTCTGATGTGCAGTATTGAGTTGTAATACATCTGGTATTGGTGTGTGTAAAGTGGTGGGGGTTCTATGAACAAATGGCACCGCGGGAGTGTAGAATGGATCGGATTGGTTTGTGAACGCGAAGGGCATCTCTGCCGGAAGTAATTTGAAGTCACAATGGCTGTAAGAGGTGACAGCCAGATAAAGCGAGGGACTGAGTGCCAGGGAACATTCCACAATCAAGTGAGAATTCTCACAGTCATATCGGAAATAAGGGAAGCTGAGCAGCCGGGCCTGTCATACACCTTCCCTTTATCCAGAGGCGCAATGCGTCACTTGTTGATGAAAACTGGGTGATTGTCCTTTTTATGTCGAGGGCAACCTAACACATCCTTTGGAAAACTCACGACTTGTAATAACAATGTCTCCTGTTCAGTATGAGGCCATCAGGGCCGGTGCTTACGCATCTTATATGATTCAATTGCTCCTACATGATTTTCAGGCCTTGTCAGAGGACCTTGGGTAAGGGGAGGATGTCAATTAACGTTTGTCTCCTATGGATTTACAGGTTTGCTTTTGTATGACATTACATTTGACTCTCTGTCCGCTATGGCGAGCATTTCTGGTTCCATTTTTCTGATCGTCAAAACTGGAGGATCTTCTGAAGAAATCAGTGGAGGATCGTAAATTCATGATGCCTCTGCGGCCTGAAAGGTCAGGGTTTGGTTATCAGCGAGCATTTGGGAATCTCCCTTTGGTTGGGAAGGGTCTCTCCCAGCCCTTTTGTGGGAGCAGTTGTGGCTGTGGCACCCCCTTCTCTGATGAATCCTGCAACAACCCGTGGGTGCTGCCCTTGCCAATTCCACTCCAAAATCCTGACGATCTCAAGGTGAGCGCCAGAACTGGACAATGTTCTTCCACTTGGGCAAGCAACGTCACAGATTCCAGGGTTCTTTGCCTGGTAGTCGAAAATTATTCTATCTACTTCTCATCTCAGCCTCCAGATCTTTTTGTACCCACCGACTCCTCAGAATCCTCTGAAGCTGCTGGGGTTAAAGCAGGGGATCTTGGATCTTTTCCAAAAGGGTGCCATCATACCTGTTTCCGTGGATTAGTTGGGTAAGGGTTGCTACTTTCTGATGTTCCTGGTATATAAGGCATTAGAGGTTTCCGCCCTGTTCTGGATCTCAAGACCTTGAACTCCTACATGCCTTACCAGAGATTCAAGATGGTGAGTTTGCAGACGATTCTGCCCCTTGTTTCTGCTGGGACTTTTCTGTCATCCGTGGACCTTTTGGATGAGTATTTCGTTATTCCTGTGCATCCTCTTTTCAAAGAGGTATTTGCTGTTCCTTGCCCTGGTACACAATTTTCAAATTTGTGTCTTACCCTTTGGTTAGGTCTCTGCTTCTCAGGTGTTTCCAAAGGTCCTGGCTCCACTGGTGGGTCTGTTGCATGCATGAGATGCTTTTGTTTCCCTACCTTGATGACTGGTTAATTTATTCCTCATCTTTTCTTAAGTCCCAGGAGGATGTGACGTTGGTGCGGAATTGTCTGGAGTCTCATGGGTTCCTTTTGAATCTCAGAAAGTCCCACCTCATGCCATCTCAGGAACTCCAATTCATCAGCGCTCTCTTCAATACCCGGTTGGGTATGGTGTTTCTTCCTCCACGTCACCAGCTTTGGTTCAGTTGTCCTCTGGAGTCCCTCCTGTCTGCCCTTTTGGCTTCTGCAAGAGTTTTGGTTGTGGGTGCAGGGGGGCATGGCTGCTTCCTTTTTCCTGGCTCCTTGGGCTTGCAGACACTAGGTCCCAGGATTACAATGTCTCAGTTTCGGTGCCTCCTGCCTTTTATCTCCAGCTGCGTTGATGGCTGCTGCCAGACAACCTGGCCAAGGGGGTGCCCCTGGAACCCTCCTGGGGCCTGAACAAAACAACTATGAATTTAGGCCCAGATCTCTGTATTTTGGTGAATGTATGACATTGTTCTGTATTCTGTTCATCCATTGTTGTTTTTGAATTTGTCACCTCGATTGGGACAGGTGTGGCCAGACAGGGGTCCCATGCTCTCCATGCCACTGGGGACCAGCTATTCTGGCTGATGAGGACTGAAACCCTGAAACTGGTCCTAGGATGCTTGTTTCCAGTCCAAGGAGGACCTGGTCTGGCAGTTTGGGCTGGACTGTTTTCATCGGGCACAGGATCAAGATGGATTTATATATGTCTGGGTTCAAACTGGAATGGCATGGTTGGAAAAGAAACAATGGATTTAGGCCCAGTAGTCTGTACTAGGGTGAATGTATGACATTATTCTGCATTCTGTCCGTCAATTATTTTTTCCCCCGACAACCGATGCCAGCCCTTGGGGATGGAGGGCCACCCTAGGGATTCATTCTTCTCAAGGTCCTTGGACTCCTGCAGAGAGCTGGATGTCTTCTTATTGGAAGAATTGAAATTACTACATGTTGAATTGGATACGTCATCTAAGTGTAGATTTAGGTCACCTATGACCAAGAAATCCTTGGAGCTCATATGTAAGGGGCTTAGATAGCTGGGAAAACAAGTAGCCCATGGTATTAGGTGCCCTGGTGGGCAGTGAACAAGCAAGCCAGAGAGCATAAAGTTGGGATTTAACGCAAATTTTAAAAGGGCGGCTTCGCAATTTGTCCCAGGATATTGTCCTTCTGGCCTTTTTTCCTAACCCCTCCATGGCAGAGGAAATCCTGCTTTATTCACTGGATTTGACAAGGCCCCGCGAGGTCATCGTCCTACAATGACTACACTTTCAAGTTGGGTTTGGTCCGCTATTTCCTTGGACTAACTTTGTTCAGGGGTTTCTCTTCCTTTCGGGACATTCCACCCTGGATGTGGCTTCCTTCTGGGATTCTTTTAAGGGCACCTCCCTGAAGGTTCTTTGTGTGGTGGCGACTTGGTCCTCCCCTCATACCATCATCTCCCATTATAAATTGGGGATGGGGTAGGGGTTTTCTGGGGATTATGGCTCTGCTGTCCTTGCTGCTGTTCACTGATTGTGCTTTTCTGCAAATAAATGTCCTTAGCATCCTCTGGTTGTCTGTTTCTTTTGTTCATCTGGCACATGGGTATATGCTACTGGGTAACTGTGACGAGGAAGACAGAGGAGGAAGGTAATAACTTGGTTACTTACCAATAATCTACATCACTCTGCATCATAGTCTTCCTCTTCACAGTCATGATCCCCCAATCCCTCCCTTGGCTGATGAGGAACAACTAAATAATTAGCTTTTTCCTTTTGTTTGCTTCTCTGCTTGTGGGTAGTGCAGAATGTGATCTGGGGTTGGCCCACCCTTATAGGTCCAGTGACAGGTACTTCCTGTCAGGCCACCATCTTGGTGGAGATTTTTATATATATGTTTGAATGCTGTGCTCCTGGGTAACTGTGATGAGGAAGACGGAGGAGAAAGGTAATGCAGTAGTGCTCTAATTTACAAGAGTTTAAGCTAGTGGCATTGGTAAATGCCAATTGCTCAAACTCTCGCAAATGCTAGACCTACTGCATTGCTTCAAGCAGCACCCGCCGCAAGGTTAAAGATACAGGATGTGACCGCCAGGGTGGCAGTCACATCCTAATTGCACCGGAGGCATAGCCGCTACTCCTGCGGACGGTCACTCCACCTCGGGGTGGCGGACGGACGCAGGTCCGTCCGCCATCCTAATGAGGCCCATAATACCTACTTTTGCTCTTTTTTTGACCCACCTCAATTTTCTTGTGACCAATACTCATCAAAATGGTTGTGATCCATACTCCCAGACCAGGTACTTTTAAATTTATGCAACTATGTAGGTCCTAGAAAAGCGCACACGAGACGCCCCTGTGCCAGAATGCGGTGTGTTGTGGTATGACCATAGCATTGCACGCACAGCATCATTCACATTCTCGTTCTCCATTAAAGCTCCTCTGAAACATTCATTAATGACTCAAGTAGCTTGTTTTACTTGACCATTAGCCCAAGGGTGATATAAACTATCTTTCTTGTGTGAACAAGATGTCAAAAATCTCAAAAAGTATATTCAGAGTATGATTTTTGAAAGATATAATTAAATTATGGTGCTTAGAACCAACCTGAGCTATCTGGTCAAGCTAGACTGGGGAAAATACAAACGTTCAGGCCAAACTAGATGGATTGCTAGTCAGATAGAGGGACCAGCCTTGGCCCACCGCAAAGTGTCTCAGATTCATTGTCAATGGAGTCAAGATGCAAGGACCAATGTAGCATTGAGTTGTCGTCAAATGGCTGGATTGAAGGTGATGCATTGGCATAGAGCTAGGCAAAGATGGAGATGTGTCAGAGACTGGGGACAAACGCTGTGCCGTCGGCGGTGTGAGATCAGCAGTGACGATTAATCGGCATTGAATAAGAAAGAGCTTTGGTATGCACAGATGTCCTCCATTACAGTTCTGGCTCCGGACTCACTCTAGGTGTGCATGAACTTATTTGTGTGGGGACAGAACACAGCTTATTAAGGTCTAAGTGTCAGCTCTTCCCTTCCATCTGGCCCTGGATGAACCATCAGGATGTGGAAGGCCACTTAGTCACACCTAAGCTCCCTTTGTGTGTGACTGTCTAGGGGGAATGAACAAAGTCCAGCTGTCATCCACCCCAGATGTGTATTGGAGATAGAATGCAGGCCCCCAGGGCTAAGAGGAGAAAAAAGTCATCTTCTATATGTGACATTTTAAAAATGGTAATGATATATTCAAAGGTAAATAAAAAGGATCTGTTATCAACATTCCAATGATATGAAACCTGACACATCTAATCTTTCTCAATGAGGATTTACAGCTGATAAGTGTAATAAGGAATTCCCAATGTTAACCTATGAGAGGGGTAAGCCTCACAGTAGCGAAAAATTAATTTGTGTGTTTTTCACTACCAGGACATGCAAAACATAAAAGTACATGTCCTACCTCTTGATTGCACAGCACTCTGTCCTGTGCGCTACCTAGGGCCTACCTTGAGGGTGTCCTATACATAATAAGATGGGAGTTTATGATTTAGCAAAGGGTTTCAAATACCAAGTCAACATGGCAGTATATACTGCACACACAGGCTCTCCAGTGGCAGGCCTGACACATGATTAAAATGCTACTTGAGTAAGTGGCACAATCAGTGCTGCAGACCAACTAGTAACATTTAATTTACAGGCCTTGGGCATATGCATTACATTCTACTAGGGACTTCTAGATAAATTAAATATGCCAATTGTGGATACATCAATTATAACATGTTTTAGGGGAGAAATGCATACACTATAGCACTGTTTCACAGCGGCAACAAGTTCAGAGTTTCAAAGCCAACAAAAGTGATACAGCAAAATTGGAGGCAAGCAGGCAAAACCTTAGACCACCATAAGACTGAAAAATCTAACACCCATTATCGGAAACTATCTCTGATGGAAAACCTTCTCTTGCAAAAACATGACCCTAAAAAACCCTCTATTTAATAAAGCATGTAAAGGATGGATCCACTTGACTTTTAGTACAATATACAGTTCATTCGACAGGCAGTCCGAGCGAGTTGCTTTCCCTATTTTTAATATCTTTTCTCACCCCCTAACACCTTCTCCGTACTGATCTTCAGACTTAAACTCTGCTTTGCTTCAGTAGGAAAAGTGGGCAAAACAATCACTCCCAAGAAATTTCTTTATCTGTGCCTCAGAGACTACTGAATCCTCAGTATAGAATTCTTGGAAGGAACTGGTAAAGGCCTACTCTATATCCAAATCCTTTGTACATCCTCAGCCAGTCTCCTTATCTTTAATTTCTTTGAAAGTGTTTCTAGAGAACTCCATCTTCATCTTCGATGCCAATAGTTTCTCACAACCGTCTTCTTACTCCTAATGGGCCAGTTTGCTAGCTTCTGATTTACTTCAGTTTCATCCCTACTAGATAATCTGCTAGCTCAGCTCTTGCATTTTTTTACCTTATTTTCTGTAGTGGCTTGATCCTGGGCATTGTGTCGAAATCCTGCCTCTCTCTAAAGGCACTTAATTTGAGCTTATAAGTCCCTTAATTTATCTCTGTTTTCTTATTTTTTTTTGCCTACTGGCCTATTATCCTGCCCCTAATGATGGCTTTATATGTGCCCCAGATATTGGGGCAGATTAGGATTGCGTTTTTTCCGCATCCTCGGGGACGGCGGAAGCCACCGCCGGCCCAGAGGATGCAGAAAAACCGCAGCGGACTGACCAAAGACCCACCGCCACATTAGGATGGCTGGTGGGTCCTGGTTTCCGTCTGCAGCTTTTCCGCCGCAGTTGGCTTACAACCGCAGCGGAAAAGCTCTAATATGGTGACGGTGTCTCTCATACGCCGTCAGCCATATTAGGATGGGCTGTCAAATATGCTTTTCCGCAACGGGTTTTCTGCCGTGGAAAAGCATACGAATCTTCACTGTGGGGGCCCGTTGCAGGCCCCCTAGGTGAAGGGGGGTGGGGGTGCACATGGGGGGTACCTATGGTACCCCCCTGCATTTGTATGCAGAAAGCGGCAGGCACCGTGCGGTGCCTGCCTCTTTCTGCATGCAAATGCAATGACTGCATTTTTAACATTGCCGCGGGTGCAGCTTGAAGCCGCACCCGCCACAATGTTAAAAATAGAGGATGTGACCACCAGGGTGGCGGTCACATCCTAATCGCACAGGAGGGGACTCCGCAGCCCATGCGGACGTCCCCTCCTCCTCAGTGATCGCGGACGGACGCAAGTCCGTCCGCGATCATAATCGGCCTCTATATGTGTGGAGTTATTATTTAAATGAAAAAAATTTAGTTGTATCTCTTCCTAGCTGTTCTGCCACTACTGGATTCAGTAATAAAGTTCTATTTAGGGATCATCTAGGATGAGCTGGTGTTTTGTCAAGGAGTATTTCTAGCCTCACTGCAGAGTGATATGAGAGATGTTCTGGCAGATGTTCTGGCAGATGCTCCACTCTTCTAACATTTTTTGCTCAACCTAATATCCACCAGAAGAAAATCCACTCTGGAGGCATGCCCATTCTTTTTAGTATGGAAAGTAAAACTGTGATCTCTATTTGCTCTCTATCTCCTGATATCAATTATCCCTAGTTCTTTCATTAACAGCCTTACACATCTTGGGTTAATTTGTTTCTTTTAGTAGATTTATCCAGATCAGAATTCAATATTATATTAAAATCCCCTCCTATCACTATGGGGACCTTGACCTCCTATAACTGACAATACAAAGCTTGGAGGATTGCCGGATCATCAATATTTAACCTATAGTATCTAGCAAAAGAATACCATGCACTATACATTTTGACTTTGGCATCCAGCCAACTGCCTTCTTGCTCAACTGTACATTCATCCAAACCTGCATTCACAGTACTGTTGATCAGAATTGATACCCCCTTACCTCAACATGATTGATTGGTATACACATAATGCTCAACCCATTAGTACCTTTTTAAAATGTCTTCCCACTCCTCCTGTACCAAGTGGGTTTCAAATTCCATGTCAACACCTTTACTGGCATACTAAATACTCGGACTAACATTTTATTCTAAAGAGGTCTGTTTTTCTTTGATGTGAGTTCCCTGCTCCTTTATTTTTTTGTCTTAACTCCTGCAAAAAAGGACCTTTCTTTTTTCATTCACATGCTCACCACCCAGTGATTAATATTGCTTCTGCCTTCTTGTAGTGTCTGAAATCTGCTTAACCTCCCTGGGAAAAACTCCTTGCAACCATATTGGTTATTATCTCGATAACTTTTAAGCCATAATTTTCCTTGTTGTTTTTATTTAACTTTATTTGTACTTTCATCTGTTCCATTATGTTTTTGACCTCTTTCGGGCCACTTATGGTGTGCATTTTATTTTTCCACATAATTTTTAGGGGAGCCGAGAAGTTCATTTGGGCAACAGTTCCTAGAGTTCTACGTTCCTAGATATACTTCCCCAACTCACACTGTCTGTCTAGCGTGGCCCTAGAAAAATAAAACCTAGGGCTCGATTCCGATTTGGGAAAAACCGCTCCGAATAGCTGTTCGGAGCGTTTTCCCCATACGAATCGTACCCTGCAACGTCCCCCGTACGAACGATGAAGAACGATTTGTACCAGGAGCTGGACTCCGTACGAATCGTACAGAGACCGTACAAATCAAATCCTTGTACGAATCTCCCTCGGAACCCGCTGTATGCGACATCCGTATGGTTCGTACCCCGCGATCATTGGGTGTACGGACCATACCCCATGTTCACTGGGTGTACGGTGAGTACACCCTGCGGTCGCAGGGGTACGGTGCGAACACCCTATGATCGCAGGGGTACACTCCGTACCCCGCGATCATGGGGTGTACGGACCGTACGGTGTGTATGTGATTGTGTGCTTTTCCGTACGAATGGCCCTTACCTGACGTGAACCGTATGAATTGCGTCCTCATACCCCGGTCCAGATCGTACTCGTCGGGTCGTACGGCATGTTTATGATTCGTATGGAGAAAGCTCCGGACACGAATCGTACGGATGTATTTTTTCCAGGATCGGAATCGACCCCCTATTGTGCAAAGGCAACACTCCTCTTCTATAGTTACCAGCTTTAAGGGATTCCACTAAAATTCATTCTTACAGCGAATATGTCTTGAAATTCATCTGGGATTTTCAATGGTTCCTCCTGTTTAAATTCTTTGTAAAACAATCTCGATGAATCCTTTGTTTATCTGCCTCATATAGTTTAATGGGAGTCCGAGCGTACCGAGTCCATAAGCATACAGCAGCATCGTACTCACTTGTGCGGACTCACAGAGCACCTCTCGCTTGGAAAGGATCTGGGTTGTATGGAGGGCTTTCCTAGAGAGATCGGAATTAGGCCCTTAATGGTATCTCCTTGTAAACCTTCTGAGACGTTTCATCTTTGTGTTCTGTCTCTCCTGATTTCAAGGCCCGAATTCCCCCATGATTGGCTTCAACCTCTGTATTTGGTTCACTGACAGAATATCGACACCTAAAATATCCCCATACCACAAAATTGAGTTATAAATATTGATGTGAAAAATATCTACATGCTATATTTATAATGGTAAGTACAAAAGTATCTGAAAATAAAATTGATGTCATAAATATAGTTGTGCAAAATATTGTTTATATATATATATATATATATATAGAACAAAATAATAAATATTAAATATATTAAAAAATAACATGAATTTAAAAAATAGATTTTTCATACATTTTAGCGAATATACTAAAAAAAGTCATTTAAAAACTGTTGAACACACACATACTTATTAATTAACACAAATACATATGCTTTAAAACAATTAATCAACTAATAATTGTAATGTATTTTATATGTTAAAATTATATAAAATATGACAAATAAATACACGTATATATATACATATACCAATAACATAACATCTATAAAAAAAAATCTAATTACCTTTAAACATTAACCTATTTAAAAAGCTTTAAACTTAGTAAAAATAATTTTCCAACTTACAAATAGAAATAAGAAAAAATATTATAATTATAAATAAACAAAACATAATCATATGAATTATAACAATACAAAGTTAATTATAACATTTAAGACATGTCTTATCCCCACTACATTTTAGACACAACTACACAAACTATTAAAGTAAATACATAAACAATGTACCACCACTCCAATTTAAGACAACACATAAATATTAATACTGGATAAAAATAAAATGTACAAATCTCCCTCCAATAAATGAAAAAGGGATCAATTTCACATGGAACATATTTACTATACAGATTTCAGCCAATACAACACCAAGGAAACTGTTAAAGAGCAGAGGCTAAAATTTTACATTCTCACCCCAGACATAGCGGAGGGGTAAAAATTACTATTCCCACTCCAATGAGTGAAACAAATAGGGTAAGTGTTGGATAGTGGAGGCGTAAAAATTACTATTCCCAATACAGTGAGCACAACAGTAGGAAAAGTGTTGGCTAGCGGAGGGACAAAATGCACAATTAATACTACAGTAAGTGAAGCAGCAGGGAAAGTGTTGGATAGTGGCGGGATAGCATTTACCATTCCCACTTCAGTCAGTGCATCTATAGGGGAAGTGTTGTATACCGGAGTGATACATTCATTTATTTATTTGAAAAGTTTTATATATCGCTGGCTAGACCCGGAGGTATCAGAACGCTTTATACGAGTTACAGCGAGTTACATGTTACTTACTTACATCACTTAAATCAAAGCTTCACAGGGGGAGGAGGAGGGAGAGGGAGGGAATACACAACAGGAAGAATAAGGAAAACAATGTCAGATGTCCGGCTGGGTAGGTGACGGCAGAGGGGGAGAAACCGGGGCCAGACTCCTCTTTAGCAGCATATGACAGCTCCACCGGGCATCGGGCAAGGTTGCTCGCGCATCTAGGTGAGTACAAATAGTTTAGATGCCCAGGGGGCATTGTCAAAGGTCCACCAGAAATTCAGAGGTACATTATTTATGAGTTATAAATAGTGCTGGCTAGACCTGTAGGTATCAGAGCACTTTACATTAGGCTACACTAAGTTACAGAGAATGAAAGCAAATATACATTTCGTCAAAAATTAAGCAAGACATTAGGAGAGGAAAGAAAGGTGTGACAAATAGAGAGGAGGGGGAAAGGGGAAGTGTGAAATGGAGGATGAGGGAAAAGAGAGCAGGAGAGACGGGAAGATGTTGGCCCAAAGACCGACTGGTTAATTGACATCTGAGGAGGGAATCCACAGTCCATCTCCCCAGTAGCTAAACAGGTAGCTCCATCGGGCATCAGTCAGATAGCTAGGTCTCAAGATAGGTAGGGTTGGAACTATGAGCAAGGATGGGTGAGGGCAAAGGTCAATAGCTGGAAGGTGGAGAAGAGTAGAGAGTAGGGGGGTAGGGGGTATGGTGAAGAGGAGAAGAGAGAAAAGTCCAGTAGAGAGATGCAGGAGGGTTTGCCCAAAGACTGGCTGGGTTGGTGATGGTCAAGGAAGGAAATCCATACTCCATCTCCCCTTTAGCTCGCGATTTAGATCAAACGGCCGTCAGTCAAAATGTCTAGGTCTCAGCTGCTGATGGAATGATATCTGAGTCAAATGTAATGGAGGATGAGCAGGAGCAGGGTCAGGTGAGGGCTGATCCAGAATAGGATGATGGCCCATGATTTTAGATCATGAGAGATACTTGACCCCATGGAACGTCCCACCCGACAGCGGTAGTCAGGACTGGCCCCAGTCGCCATCTTGGTGACAAGCACTGCATCAAATTCCACCTCTGCCTGAGATGCAAGCATTGTGAAAGGCAGAGGTGAGGGGGCCAAGAATCACGGTAGCCTTTCCAGAAGGAGACGTGGACCAAGGTCCAATAGGTTGTTGGGCCAGGAATCTGAAGGCGTAACAGGTACTCACTGTGGAGGGTGAAAGGTTTAGCTGAGCGTCGGGGGCTTCTCATGGCAGCAATGGCACAGGCCCAAGATTCTACAGCATGGGGCATCAACCAGCTCCCTAGCCGCAGTGATGGTGTGCACTGTGAGTTGGGCATTGTCTTATATGTATTTTGCTTCAGCTGTTAAATTCATCAACAAAATAAAAACATATTTGTTAAAAGTTAAAAAAAATATAAATATGTTGAAAATGTAAATACAAATATTAAATAAAATTACAAAGTAATTTTCAAACAAATAAAAAAAATTAACAAAAAACACAAATTATTACATAAATGCATTTCATTTTTTGCTATCATATAACACCACACATCTCACAACCCACATTCAAAATAAAAAAATTTATTGGCATAATTAATTTTCAAGTAAACAAATACTACTAATATATTTTTTAAATCTAAAAATTAATCAACTTCCCACGCTTTATCCCTATAATCCTCACAACCCACACACAAAGAATTATTAAGCAATTACCATAATGAATTATCAATTAATAACTAACTAATTATTATTAATGACCAACTAATTATTATTAATTACCAACTAATTATTACTTGATAATTACTTAGTTCCTACCCTTTACCCCTAAAAACCCCCAACCCATAACTAAAATTAGTTACACATTTTCCATTTTTAATTGTCAATTATTAAATTAATAATAATTAAAATAATTATTAATTCATTAAAAATAAATAACTTTCCTCCTTTTACCACTATAAACCCAACACCCCCCAAAATATAATTAAACAATTCACACTTCTCACCCTTTAACCCTAAAACCCCACAACCCGCACGTAAAATTATTTACACAATTACCGTACTTAACTATCAATTAATTAATTAATTGTTATTAACTACTAATTAATAATTAATTAAAAATACATTACTTTCCACCTAAAACCACTATAATCCCCACAACCCACAGAAAAAATGTACCCCAAAACACAATTAACATTATAAAATCTCAATTAAATAAATATTAACAAATAAAAAATATTCATAAATGAATTATAATTAAATTACTTACCACCCTATTCCTCTAAAAACCTATAACCCCCTCAGGACCACAAAAAGCAAAATGTAATTACCGTAAAACTACAAAAGATGTAACACATATATTAAAAAAAACATAAACAATACGTATACAAAAAATACTTCACATACATTTAAAATAGACACTAAAATATATAACACTGATTAAATCATCAATATTTTACACAACTTTCATTTTGAAAACAATATTAATGACTTTTATATTTTTTAAACCAATATTTTTTACCTTCAATTCGATATTCTTGACCAATATATTCTTGCTGTCGATATTTCTGTGTCACGATATTTCAAACTCAATATTTGTGTAAGTAAAAATGTCCAAATTAATATTTTGACTGAATACCCTCTATTGAGCTCTTCTAATAAAGCCTCAATCACACAAACTTTCTCCATTAAATTATTCATTCATTTTGTCTTACAGGAAACGCCGGTTTCTTGTGTTTTTTATTGTTTCTTTTCTGAAATTGCAAAGTTTCATCTTCTTTCCTCTGTTAAGTTTACTAATAACCACCCAACACCAAGATGGTTTTAGGGATCTTGAATCTGAGGACTGATACCTTGCAACTGGGTTTCATGGGGCTGTGTTTGTTCATGTGTCACCTCCCTTGCTAACACCTGATATTTGTTGCTTTCTTCAAAAATCGTTCCTGTTACCCTCTGCTCCCAACTAACATGTCTCTGTTGTGCAAATGAAACACTCTATTGGTTCGTTTGCCTCTTACTTTTTAGACTGGATCTTAAAAAAAGATTTTAAGGAGGGGGTGATCTTTCTAAAACTATGCTGGTTTGGACCATCTACGCGGAGACTCTTTAGATTTGAGCTTCTCCCAGGGCCTAGTGGAAACTAGAATGAAGTCTGAAACTTTGCCAAGCAAGATTCCACTGCCCTTATTTTTGTTTGTGAGATAGGATTCAACCTTAGCACTAACACTTTTGATGGGAGGAAATACCACAACTTGCTTCCGAGTCAACTCCCAGTCACTACCTCCAAACATGTTTTTAATCCTCAGAACATATATTGTTTTTACTCCTCCAATTCAGCCTCCTCCAGTCCCCCAGACCTATGTTGGACTGATCTTTTTCCACTCTCTTTGTGTCTTAAAGCGTGGTTTTGAGGGCTCACGGTGTTTCATTTTACCAACTGTCCGGAACCCTTGCACTAAAGTCATATGGCTTACTAAATGCAGTTTTTCAGAAGATACATTTTTAGGAACCCAGCCATTGTGGAAGCAAACTTTATGGCGCCTCAGTGCTGCCTCCACCTAAGGAGCCTCATCTCTGCCTCAGCCCAGTATCGCCAAGCTTCATGAGAGCCAGTTCACTGTAGACATCCACTGAAAATTGCAAGTTAGCATCCCTCGACTGAACCTCAGTTACATGTGAGCTTATTCCGTCAACCAAAGATAATTAGTTTTGATTCCATTTTCATTGTGCATACATGTTTTGGCATTACAGAGTACCTCAGAGAAATGAGAACTCCCAACCAAAGCTTTCAGCTATCCGCCATGTTCCCCAAAAGCTCCTGCTAAGAGATTTTTGTATGAAATGTAAGGCTACCAAAGCCTGATGGTATATCCAACTTAACTACATAGGCCTCTCTCGATGATATTATGCACCCTGGTGGACTTTTGGAGGGTCTCTGGATACTTGGTCAATCAACAAATAATGGAATGGAACATCCATTGTGATATTCCATTGGTGAGCATGAATAAAGGATATTTAAGTGTTTCAAGTGATTTCGATAAAATTACTCAGATTAATTTAGAGAAAGAAATTATAGAAACTAGCAAACTACTGAGATCATGGGGCTGCCTTCCACTTTCAATTAGAGGAAGGACCAAAACGATCAAGATGACGATTCTCTCAAAATGTATTTTAATTTTAATGCAATTCCATTACTTTTCAAACCTGAATTGCTAAAGAAATTTCAGTTGGAGTAGCTTTATTTGGTTTTGAAAAGGGGTGAGATTAGTCTGGAGGAAACTTTGAAGGAAAAAAAAGGAGGAGGTATAGCAGTTCCAGACTTCCATTTCTATTGTTTGGCTTTTCAGTTGAAGAATATAAGAATCCGATTATACTATGGCGCTAGTTTTCCTTCTCCATTTCAAATGTTGATGAAAAATCTGCAGATGGTAGGTGATTACTTTGTTGTGGACATCCGAAGTACTTTAAAAAAGTGAAGCTGTAGACTTTGGTTGCAGCCTGTAAGTTTTGGTTCTAGGTTAGATGGGAGTTGGAAATACATTTTTATAGAGAAAACACACCTATATAGGGCTCACCTAGAACACTAGAATGTCTATAGAATAAATTAGCAGGTCCTTTAATTGTAAATGTCCAGTATTGGTAGTTGAAGCAGGAGTGATCAAGTGGGGCAGATCACCAAAGCAAATCATCTGGCCTCTTAGCAATATAGGTATGGGATACCAAACTGCAGACTATCCAAATTTAAGTTCTATCAACTGCCAAATTGGGCGCATGGACTGGGAAATGGCAGGGAAGGCAATAGGGAATGGGAAGAAATACTGCAAGAGAATCCACCTCAGAGAAGAGAAGTGTCTAAATGGTACAGGAAGCTGATGCAAGATGGGAAAGAGGTTTTTATCTTGCCAGATGAAACATTGAAACATGTGTCAGCTCTACTTGCAACAGTAGAGCTGACACATATGAGGCAAGTATTGGTGTCTTAGTGGGGATTCGTAAAATCTGCTCCTTTAAGAGAAAATAATTTCTTTACAGCGCACAGGGCATATTGGACACCAAAGAAGCTATCAATATTAGAAGGTAGAGAAACAAAGTTGTGTCTTTAGTGTGGTATGGAGAGGGCAGAAGTATGTCCACATGCTCTGGCAGTGTCCCACAATCCAAGGTTTTTGCAACAAGAGGGTAAGGTTTTATTGGACATAATTGGAAGAGCAACAAAGGTAAGGCTAACTAGTGATTGTTGGGACTCTAGATGATGGTTTGTCATTTTTAAAGTTAATGAAAAAGCCAGAATCAATAATATTTGTATTAATCCTGCTTGCACAAAGGGAGATCTGTATGAGATAGATGTCTCCTGCCCCACTATGTATACAGACACGGTAATTTTGGCCCAGCGAGTAAATGGATGAGATAGTAGATTCCCTCCTAGTAAGAGAGTTCAGAAGTGGGAGTCATGGGAGCACTGGTAAAACAAAGGGCACAATGGTATGTGAGAATAAAATAGTAGTCTCCAACAAATATCGAGTGATTACAAAACAAAAACAACTAACAAAAGGACAATTACCAGGTCCATAAAAAAGTCTCCAGACAAGTGGCTGTGCAAGGATTTGGACCAGGTGCAAAGAGCTCCGGTAGCTGGCAGAACGTTTTCATGCATCAAATTTTTCACATATTTATCCTACCTGGGCTTCCTTTCCTTTTTTTCTGCATTTGAAAATTAGCGATAAAAGAAAAATAGCTTCTTCAAGCCTTGTTAGGGGTTTGGTTGGATATGACTTTTGCTGTCAGCACCCCTAGATTAAGCTTGGGCAGAGTTTGTGGAGTTCTGCTACGTGGAACCCTGGAAAGTGATCAAAAAACTCTGCTGTGCTACATGGAGTTCTGCAAGCGACTGAGTGTGCTTGGTAATGACTGTTTGTGTTAATTTTCCTCCGCACCAGGAGTTTGTCCTGCACTGAAAAATCAACGTGAACAGCAACATGTGCAGTCTAAGAGGGTGCTGCTTCTTGTCTGCCACTTTAGTAGATTTGCTACACAAGCAGGAACTTTCTCAACTCAAACAGAATGTTTCTCAACGAGAGCGGTTACAACCACCCGCGACCACCTGTATGTTGGGGAATGTGAGCAAGGAAAAAGCTCCATACGGGGAGTTCACTGCCCATGCTTACCCTAGATCAGCTACACATGTATTTCAAGCTGACATTGTTCTTTCGGGGGCTCAGACGATCCAACTTACTAGCAGAGAATACTTTGGCCCCTCCGCTCATCGTGGAGGCACTTGGGGGACTTGCAAGGTTCCATTGCTCACTTTAGCCAGGGTCTGGGACCATGTCTTAATTTGCCACCTGAATGTTGTCCATATGGTGCTATTATGACGGGTGTTCCATCTCTGACCCATTCTACTGAGGAATCCACCCACCAGCTGAAGAACAAGGTATGTCATTGAGTGACGAGTAATTACATTTTTTTTCTTAATGAATATAATGACATCCTGTCTGTGAGGAGGGTTGCATGGGTGGGCACCACTGCAAAGCATCTGAGGGGGCTCTGCATTGTGATCAATTGTAGACATTATAATTTAACCTTTTGATTTGTAGTAATGGTAGTCAGCATTCTTTGAATAAGAGCATTCATATTCTTCCATGAGGCTATTACTGCCAAGGTTGCATGCAGGGCATCAGAGTCACTGGCCGATGGTCTGTAAGTTTGAGAGACCATCTGTCCTTATTTCCAACAGATTTCTCCCCTTGTTGGATCTGGATCCTAATGAATGATGCCTAGAATATCCACATATGCATTCTTGAGCACTTAGATTTCTTTGCCTAGCTACCCCTTCAGATCCTTGACGTTTAAACAGGGCCTTACCTTAAGGCTTGTATGTTAAAACATAGCTGGCATTTGGGACCAAACAGCTGGATCCAAAGTGTCTTGGTTTCATTGCTCAGTTTGATATAATCATGTTTCAAAAAATCTGGGCCAGCGAGATCCTCAGTTGGGATGGTTTCTAGAACTACGCCATCCCAGCCATTGATTCTTGGGGGAGAGAGCCAGAGGCAGTTTGGCCTGTATGATCCATATATCCACGCTTTTAAAGATCATCCCAGTTCCCTCCAATCATAACGGTATACAGATCCTGTGGACTGTTTAACCTAACAAGATAATTTTTTCCTCATTCATTTTTACAATTCAGTATATGGCCCAGGCTGACAGATTGAGACACTGTTTCAGGTATTGCTGATCATGAAGTCTAGGGGGCATATTACCAAGCAATAGCGATAATTATCGCTATTGCTTGGTTAGAGACAAAAATTTACCGCTGAGCTGCGGCAATTTTTATTGCAGATAAACCTTGGTATTACCAAGGTTTATCGCAAATGCGATAAAAATCGGCCGCAATGCATGAATATCGCTGAAAAGTCAGTGATAATCATGCATTACCGAGCTAATGCTCTTAGCCATGTTATCCACCTACCATTGGATAACATGGCTAGGAACTGCTCAGGGCAGGTGTTAGCTTTTGGAGATATTCGAGCTTAGCGCGAATATCTCCAAAAGTTGGTAATAGGAGATAGAGATGTTAGCGACTGTTTCCACTCGCTAACATCTTGGCACGCGCACTTTGCATGTCATTAGTGATAAATATCACTGACATGCAAAGTGGGGACCAAGATGGCCGCTATCTCCTACTAGCTGTCGCTAACTGGTGTTAGCGACAGCTAGGTAATAGGGAGATAATTTTATCTCCGCTTTCTTGGCTTTTAAAGCCAAAAAAGCGGAGATAAACTCCCTTGATAATATGCCCATAGGTCTCTTACTTTCTCCAGATATTTTAATGTGATACTAGGAGAGGATTTTAGTGTCAAACTGGGTTTGAATTCCACAGCATCTAATCAATGTTGTTGAGTGTTCCCTAATTTGTACTATATCCTCTAATCATAGGGGGGGGAGGCTGTATAAGCACCTATGTTATATGGGCGTTCTAGTGTGATGGATACGGTGAGGCATTCTCATATTCAACCCCCTACTTGTGTTGGTTGGGGCCAAGGTTCAACCGTTGACTATGTTTTTATATCCAGGCACATGGAACATTATGCTTGTGCACGGGGCGGGTCCTTGAAAATTGTTATAGTTGCCATAACCCCATTGAGTTTGTTCTTAGTATTCTTGATAGCCGTCGCTCTGTTGCCTCCCCTGGTTTAACTGTCCTGATCTAAAAGGACAAGCGCATTAGGATAAAATCATGAGCAATTCATAGTACCACCCTGATGAACCTGATAATTGTGTCTAATTTGGGTGTATTAATGGACTGTCTTCTAACTGTTAACCTCCATCCACTAACACATTAGATGCTTTTCAGACCCCTAACCATTCTACCAGAACAATTGTGTTAAATTTATTTGATCCTAGTTTGATACAAAGATCAGGATGCTTTGACACACAGTGTAGGGTCTCTAACCGTAGCCCTGAGAGGCCTTTAATGTGCGTCTGAGGAATCAGCAAAACATTACTCAAGCAAGGTCAGCTAACAAGGAGGCCCTCAAGAATAGGAAGCTAGCTAGAAAGGAGGAGACATGTGAGCAACTTGTTTCTACTTGCAAAGCTAAGGACACTAAGGGGTTTTGGGAGATTGTTAATGGAAAACTGACCCCTCAACATTGAACGATGAATTAGGTTCCATAATTGACCTGGAAGATTGGGTGGCGTGCTTTAAATAGATGCACTCATTAGGACATAGTGATAGTGTAGATCTCGTAGAGGAGAGCCCCTGTTTCCATTTGGAATTTCATTTGACCTTGAGGAGGTATCCTCTGCCAATTTGACTATCCCCTCCAACAAGGCTCCCTGGCCTGATGGGGTGCCCATGAAGGTTTATACGTTTAAAACTCAGTCATGAGCCGCTCTGATTACTAATGTCTTAAACGCTGGCTGCGGCAGCAGTTAAAATCCTCAAATCGTGGAAAGCTACACCTATTGTGCCAGTGTTTAAGTAGGGGTACTAATCAAATACACACGAGGGTCCCTGAATACAAATACTAGGCGGAGGAGGCAGCGAAAACAATGTAGTCAAAAACTAAAAAACCTCCCCTAGAACAAAATGTAAAATAAGGTAATCACTCTAAATTTCTTTCAAAACATCATCATTGTCCCACACAAAGAAAGTTTATTTGAAAAACATATATCTTTTTATCAATTTTTTTAAAATGTTCATTCATAGATCCAAAAACAATAAAGACATCAATATATATACATTCTATTTACATTTCAAAACATATGTGAAACTGCCCTCTCATAACTCCAATACATCCAATGCTATCACTCACATCCAAACCATCATCAATCATACAACTAGACAATATATACAAAAAACGCATAATCACTAATAATTAACATTCATATACATATACATAAGACCAAACAGACAAAAAAAAGGGAAAACGTAGGGGTACTATACAGGATCCCCTGTGCTACAGACAGTTTCATTATTAGACTCTGTAAATATGACTTTCAGATGTTTATTTTTGAAAGAATTGAGTACTGGGCTTAAAAGAATGATTTTCTTTGCCCAGTACAATATGGCTTTAGGGAAGGTCTGCGAACCTTGGAATTGTGTTTGAATCTTAACCTAGTTTTAGGAAAATATATAACTGCAAAGATCATGGCCATTTACTTAGCATTTATGCATCTAAGTAGCGCCTTTGACCTGGTAGTTGTTGATATTGTAGCCAGTATTGGAATACCTATACCGATGATTACTTATTTTATGGGCCTTACACTCGGGGTTAATGCTTCAGTTCGATATGGTATGGAGGTGAACGCACTGATCCCTTCTGTCTTTTCCAGGGTGTTCAGCATAGCTGTGTTTGGGCCCTTATTTTATTGTTGTATGTTAACAACTTGAACTGATATTGTATAGCTAATGGAGAAGATATGACTAGGTGAAATCTGCATCTGTCTCTGAGGTGCTGCATGATTGTTTTCCCAAATATGCAGGGTTTTTCCGGCAACATATTCGCCGTTCTGTAGTCCAACAACATCTGGGACTACTACATCTGCCTCAGCCACATAAAGGAGGCCCTGCCACAAGAGGTAATACCTGCACCTCAGTCACTGCAATTGTGGATCCACTAGTCCCCACTCCGGATGGAAAGCTCATCTGGACCAGCAGGAGAGAATGACAAGACCTTCACCAGCAAGAGACTCAGAACCTAATTTCCTCCATCAATAGATCTATGGACTATTTTCTGGGCACATTCACCTTTTTAATACCAGTTGTATTTTGTACATTGGATTTCAAATAATTCTGGCTCTTCACTAATAGTTTCATTCACCTTGATTGAGTTTTTAAGTTTTATGTTCTTTTTTGTTTTCATCCTGTTTTACGTTATTTGTTTTTGTTGATAACGGTGTTGAATTAGTTTTCTCAATTTGTACATACTTTGTATGTTCTATCATACATTTCAAAAAGTTAAAATGAAAACTATTGTTTATTCATAAATAAATTCCACATGGGAAATGTTTTTCACATTTTTCAAAACTGACAAATAGGAACACACAACATGGCCAAGAAATTGAGTACTGCTATTCCACTATTGATGTTGCTTTAGAAGTTCCATCATGAGGAACAAGATCTGGCTCTAGCTAATCACATAAATCAATAATAGATTGCCTATTTAAAGATGAATTCTTTTAAATTTTATCTTGTTCTTCCATGGTGGCAAGGTCTGGAAATGGTCTAATGCCTTGTGTATGTCGTCTTCTCACTCTCCAAGGGTTTATATATCTGCATGTAAAAGTAAAAAAGTGCTATACATTTTTGCAAACATATTTTTAAAATAGAACACACATTTCATATAGTATTCCACAAACAAATGGCAAAGTTTTACAAAACTGAATTATTTTTTTAATTGACATTTTTAGATGTCTGTTTAAAAAAAGGTATGTGTAAATAATACATTCTAAATGTATTACTTACACATTGTAGTTTTTTAAATATTATTAACAATTAAACCAACTAATGTGTAATCAAAGCTGCACAACTATCACATTTAACCTCAGTAACACACTACATAATACTTTTTGAAAAACAAATAAATACCATTAGCATTTAGTATATGTAAATGGAGTACCCACCATTTTGAGTGGTGGTGACACGCTTAATATTTACAAACACATAATTTTACAATCTAAAATTCAGATGCCTGACCTCGCCATCAGTACATTTAGAATTAGATGGAAGTTGGCGGAAGTTGATCAGGTGGTGGGTGTGAAATTCCACGATGGACACAGCCATAGGCTAGCATGTGTGAAAGCAATATATGAAAGCCAATGGATGTGTCTGTTGCTGTTGACAGTCTTGCTCATCTTGTAGGTGAACGTATTGTTACCGAGAAAGCTCACTTGCCTCCTAACACTGCCAACAAGTACACATCCTCATGCTGCTGCTACCTACATGTGGGAGCCACAACGCCTGAAAAAGCAGGAGACATGGCCCCAATCGTCTCATCGGGGGAGCTAGACATGCTAGCTTCTGAAGTCCTGTCCCTGTACAGTAAGTTTTATGGCTTACAGCAGGTACATGTTTTTAATGATATTTACTTTTTCTTGACTACATGATAGAATGTCCCTGTTAGTACTTGATTGAAGTGAAGTGTTTGAAGTGAAGCTTCTGTATGCTTTCTTTTACATAGAAATATTATAGTGTGCATTTACAAACATATTTAAATTATACAGCACCACAACTTTAGTATGTGTTGTGTGTTTGGCGCCCTTTTTTATTTTTGGTGTGGATTTTTATATAGACAAATATATATATATATGTATGGTTTACATTTGAAATTTACAAAGTTAACATTATGTTAATCTACAAAAAGTAAAAAAAAAATATATATAAAAACACATACACATATGTTTTTTTCTACATACCCAAAAAAACGATGTATTACAATTTTTAATTTTACAACAACCAACACAGCCTAGATGATATCACTGGGCTGGATTTGTAATATCTGTATATAACAAGGCAGTAAGCTATTCAACATGTTATTACAAAATTTATTTATTTTTATAATAAACAATGAATAATAAACATTAGGAAAAACTTTGCTGTTTGAATATTTTATAAGGCTTTTGATATTTTTCACTATATTGGGTTCCATAAAAAAAGGAAACAAAAAGCTAAAACAATTACTTTTTCTTGTGTACATACAGGTCAAAATCCAAAGCAGGACATCTGGAAGGCCATTGCCAAGAAGGTGCTAACCTAGCAGTCACTAAGTAGTGCAGCATTCACTGCAGTAAGATATGGGAGGCCCTACAACCTTGACCAGGAAGACAGCAGACGCCCAGCTTGACCAGTTCTCCCAACAATCAAAGCAGTGTGCACCACACCATGACTCCCCCTAATTGCCTGCATACTTGTGGTGACCTATCCATAGCTTGATGGGCAGTTGAAAGCCGGACTGCAGTGTGAAAGAGGTAAGGTTGTCTTGCACTTTTTATTTCACAGAACTTTTTTTTGATACAGCAAAGCATGTTGCCATTAACATTGAGGTTAATACATGACCAATCCACAAGAAGAGTTCTTAAAGGTGTAAGTTTTGAACAATATGTATCATGATCTATATTTTTAAAGAAATGGTTTAAACATGATACCAATATGGTTTAGATCACTTACAAATGACTGTTTTCAGCAGACACATGCTTGCCTACATTTTGTTTATACATGAATTTGTTCACATTTATGAGGGACAGTTGTACCAAATTTTTGATTGTGTCTGGTGTGATACTTCATCAAAATTTGCAAAGATTTTATGTTCCCCCTATTACAAGTGACATAGCATAAAATGACCCTTATGATACAATGGATTTTCAAAGCTTCAGATTTTTGAGGTAGTATTATCAACAAAACATATTTAACTTGCAAGGCAAAATGACAGAAAACATAAGATTGTTACATGATAATGAATTTGAAATTATGTAAAAAAATTGACAATTTTGTATGATATCAAACTCATACACAGATGTGCATGGAAGCCAGTCTGACTGGCACAGACATACATACTTTAAACAAACAGACATTAGTGACAGATTAACACATAGCAATAAAATCATTTTCATGGCCTTTGTTATGTTCAGAACAAAAATGAATAATTAACTAAAATTTAATTTTTGGGGAGATGGAATGTTCAGTCACCAATGTAACAGATATTTTGTCCAACATATTCGAAGAGCAATATAATAAAATGCAATTTGAATTTGCTGAACGGAAGTTCCATCACTTATATGTTGGAGAATCTCAATTGCACAAGTAAAAGTCAGGTACAAAAAATTACTCTTTATGCTCATTTGAAACGCAACAAAGTTAGCAATTGCATTTGTAAATAAAATATTTAAAATGTGGATGAATTATTGTGTTGTAAAATCTACTGTAATTTTGTACCAAGTTTTAAATAATTACACAATTAATCAAGCTATTTAATATCACCATTTTAATTGTTTATATCAATACTATAGTGGATTAGGAATGTGTCTAGCCCTATGCATTTTCTTACCCTGTTGAAGTGTTTTAAAATTAAAAATACATATATTTATTTATTTCTTGAACAGCATAAGTAAATGAATAGGGAGTGAAACATGTATAGGCAACTTAAGTACTGAATCAAAACAACTTAATTGCAAAATACTCAAGTATTTTTTTCTATTGTTACTTGGCTCAGAACATTAAACAGGCTTTCAGTGAATACAAATATTAGTACAGCATTACAGTACATAATAACGCACATTGATTCCTAATTTATTTTTCAAAAATGTTATTTAAATTCAGCTTTGTTTACCTTGCACACACAATGTGCAGAGGAATTTTGTTTTTTATTAAACATTTTTTATCATAAATTAACTAGTCAAACAACAAACCAGAACCATTCAGAAGTGTAAAACAGTTCAGGGACAGATTTGTTAATGGTTTAGAAACAATAATAGGAGATTACAAAAGTGTGGCCAAATGGTTTCTGAAGATGACCCCTACATGCAGGAGATACAGATTTAACTAAATAAGGTTTAAAAGGCCTGAAGCAGTAGAAATGAAGAATTGTAGCATATTTTGAGTTTATGATCAGTTATATTTTCACAGATTCAATTAAACTATTGTATGTCTTTACAGCATCTTTAGGAGCAGGCAAAGGAGAAATTTGGCAAGAAGGTGGGGGACACCTGAAACTGATGAATACTGTGAGATGGAGGGTGAGGGGACTGGAAAGGAGGTCAATACATCTACATTGTCAACAGAGACCTCCACAACTGACCAGTTCCTAGTAGTAGTGGACCCCACCAGGACTCCTACATTCTCATCCAGGTCCACCACCCAGAGACACATCTCCACCTTCCCTCTTGCTCCCCTCAGTTGGTCAAATGCCCAACCACTAAAAGGGCTGGGGTCTCCTTTGCCTATGTCACCTCACCCCCTATCCCTGTTACCCCTGTTGTGCTCAAAGAGGGGGCTATCAACCTGCCACACAGCAGCTCTCTAGGCCAGACTGCAATAGTGAATGGCATCCAGGGGCTAACCTGCCAAATGCAACAAATGGTTGCATTTATGGATGCCATTTACAGTTCAATCTCTGGAATGCAGTGATTTCTTGCTAAAAAAGCAGCCTCTTCACTCACTGCAACTTCCCAACCTGCCTAACCACCTACCCATCTTAGATCCCTTCCTGAACTCAAAACAAAACTCTCACCTCAATCACACTTGCTTCTATGCAGGCACCCTCTACAACAGACATAAACAGCACAATCACACACACTGGTACATGCAAACACTCAGAAAAACACAAACAGAAATATAAACAATGTACACATACTATTGACACAACACCCTAATGCACCACAAGCACAATACCTAAAAACACGTCAACCACAACCACACTCACAATCAGTACTACCCCATCACACCAACAAGAATTATAACCAGCACCACACCTAACACACACTACCACACCCACACGCACCACAACCACCACAACACCCACCACCACACCAACATGCCCCACAGGCACCACACACACCACTACCATTACCACACCCACAACCACCACCACACCAACAAGCACCACAAATGCCACCACACCCACACCCATATTCTCGAGCACCACAAACACCACCACAGTAACAAGCACCACAACCACACCAATCACAAAACACTCATCAAAATCGACATACACAAAATCATGCATACACACAAAATAACGGCAATCAAAATCAAACTCACACACTCACCAGAATATCAGACACCACCGGAAAAACACACATCTAAACATTCACAATATACACCAGACCCACATGCAACTGCAAGACATACAGACATGAGCACATCACCCAATCCAGCTGCCTCTACCACCACAACTCAATCCTCTGCCATCCATCCTACCATTAGACCTTCGTCACAATTCACCTCTTACCTGTCCTTTTTTTTGTTTTTTTGGTAAAGATGGTACATAGATGTACAAATTTCAGCAATTATTACATACATGATAAGAATTTGATTAATATTTGATATATTTACATACATTTTTAATTACATCTTGTTAGCGGGAACGAGAAAAATAAATAGATAAATAGGGTTAGAAATCAGTTTCAATTAATTGGAGACGAACAAAATTTGTATCCATTTCTATCTATCTTCCAATTAGTTACAGGAGCCGATAGGCGAATACCCTCCTTACGCTGCCTCATGCCTTTATATTCATAGAGGCAGGATTCTATGTTATGAATTCCTAGAAATTTCGAGAGCCACATCTGAAAGGATGGAGGGTTCATATCTTTCCACGCCGCAGAAATTACAATTCTGCAACAGATAAAAACATTAGATCTCTTTCAGCCTCGCTTAAACACAACTTAAAATCTGTACCCAGTAAAATTAAGGTAGGGGATAGGTCGATGGACTGACCTAGCAGCCCCTCCATAAATTTCATTATTTCTTTTTTAACATTTTCCAACTGTTTGCAGGAAGAAAACATATGTATAATGTCAGCCTGACTTTCATTACATCTGGGACAATTATCATTCTCGCTTAGACCCCAGGCGAATATCTTCGCGGGTGTATGGTAAAGATTAAAAATAGTCTTGTAGTGTTGTGCACGAAGGTTTGATGCCTGGAATATGTTTTTTATTCAATACAAGCGCAAGATCCAAATCGACATCAGAATCTCCTAATTTTATTGCCCAGTTAGACTGAACCTTCTCAATATCATCTGGGATTTGGTCCAATAAGCAATTATATAAAATCTTAATCTTCCTACAACCTCTATTTAATAACTCAATCAGTGGAAAATCCGCTGTATGTGAAATCTGTGGCCTGACTGCCTTAATTGCCCTGGTAACTTGACCATAAACCAGCCATTGACTGTCTGGAATACCAAATCTTTCCTGCAGCATTTCAAACCCCAGAATTTCACCTTCCATTAAATCTCCCAAGTATCTAAGCCCCAGCCTTTTCCACATCAGCAAATTATCATCATTTTTTAGTTGAGAAAAGAGAGATGAGTTATACAGTTGCAGAAAGGAATTGATTTTCGGGATATTAAACATTTTCATAATTGCTTTCCAAACCTTCCATGCGCCAATCAGTGTCTTCAATCTTTTTTTTTTTATAGAAGCTTCGTTCCAATTCACAATGAAATACATTTATAGTCTTTTCACCCAATAACCTCCTATATATCTGGGGCAGACATTGTTGATCTACAAACCCAGGTGTTATATCAGGTATAGATGTAAATTGAAATAGAGTAGTCATTTGGGTTAGCAAGCAGGCCCAATGATATAACTTTAGATTCGGCAATCCCATCCCACCCCTTTCTCTGGGCAGTGCCATTAAGTTTGTAGATCGCCTTACCCTTCCATATTGCCATACAAATCTGATAAACATAGATTCAAGTTGTTTCATGATCCTGTCCTCTATTGCTAAAGGGATTCCCCGAAATAAGTAGAGAACTCTAGGGAACATAGACATTTTAACTGCATTTACCCTTCCTATTAATGAGAGGTGTAGCACATCTATTCTTTTTAATTCCTTCTCAATATCCTTAATAAGTGGCAGATAATTCTCACTTACAATTTTCTCAACATTGGCATTAATTTTAACCCCTAAATATAAGGCAGAGTCGACAAATCTATAGTCCGTTTTGGCTATATTTTTAGAGCAAATAACCTGCGTTTTTGTTTCATTTAGAAGATAGCCTGACTCTTCACCAAACAATTCAGCCATCTGAATTAGAATAGGAAGAGTTTGTTGTGGATTATTTGTTAACACTGCAAGATCGTCAGCGTAGGCCAGTATTTTACTTGAATAACCATTGCATATCACTGGAGCTATCTCTGGGCAGTCAAGAATACACTGCATAAGGGGGTCAATATACAGCGCTAATAGAATAGGGGAACAGGGACAGCCTTGCCGAGTCCCTCTTTTTATATGTATAACCCCTGATTTCTCGCCCATTGCTAATACCTTAGCTGTTGGTTCCACATACATGGCTTTAAGGGCCCCTATAATATTGGGACCAAATCCCCTCGCCTCTAAAATAGCCCAGAGAAAGCTCCAGTCCACACGATCAAACGCCTTCTCTGCGTCGAGCAGGATCATAGCGACATCCCCCCCCACGGCAGCCTAGACATCAAACAAAGATATTGCCCTACAGGTATGATCCGTTGTACCCCGACCGGGGACAAACCCATGCTGCCATGGGGATACTAGACCGCCAATGACCCTGCCCAAACTCTTTGCCAAAATTTTAGAATAAAGCTTAGTATCGGAATTTATTAATGAAATGGGTCGGTAGGACCCCGCCTTTTCCGCTGGTTTCTCCTTTTTATAGAAGATTGCTATATTTGTTTCTTTCCAAGAGGAGGGTGTTGATCCTGTACACATAACCCCATTAAACAAATCTACCAGAAGCGGAGTGATTTCGGTTTCTATTGTTTTATAGACTTCTAGTTCAAGTTCAAGTTCAGGGATTTGTATAGCGCACTACTCACCCAGAGGGTCTCAAGGCGCTTGAGGGAGGGGGGTGCGTTACTTATCGAATAACCAGGTTTTGAGTTGCTTTCTGAAGGAGAGGTGGTTATGTGTAAGTTGGAGGTGAGTGGGGAGAGAATTCCAGGTCTTGGCCGCTAAGTAGGAGAAGGATCTTCCTCCCATGGTGGATCTGTGAATGCTGGGAATTGCGGCGAGGGCTTGGTTGGATGATCACAGTTGGCGGGTGGGTGAGTAGAAGGACAGTCTTGTGTTGAGGCATTCGGGTCCTAGGTCGTAGATGGCCTTGCGTGCGTGGGTGAGGAGGCGGAACGTTATTCTCTTGTTGACGGGGAGCCAGTGGAGATCCTTCAGGTGGGCGGAAATGTGAGCTTGATGGGGAATGTCCAGTATGAGTCTGGCTGAGGCGTTTTGGATGCATTGTAGTTTTTTCTGTAGTTTGGCTGTGGTCCCGGCGTACAGGGTATTTCCATAGCCTAGTCGGCTGGTGACCAGTGCGTGGGTGACTGTCTTCTTGTTTCAGTCGGGATCCAGCGGAAGATTTTTTGGAGCATGCGTAGAATGTTGAAGCAAGATGATGTAACGGCGTTGACTTGTCTGGTCATTGAGAGGGAGGAGTCTAGGATGAAGCCCAGGTTACGTGCGTGATCGGTAGGTATGGGTGCTGTACCTAGGGCAGGTGGCCACCACGAGTCGTCCCAGGCAGAGGGGGAAGATCCTAAGATGAGGACTTCCGTTTTGTCCGAGTTGAGTTTTAAATGGCTGTTTTTCATCTATTCAGCAACTTCTTTCATTCCTTTGTGTAGACTGGTTTTGGCGGTATTTGGGTCTTTGGTGAAGGAAAGGATCAGCTGGGTGTCGTCAGCGTAGGAGATGATGTTGAGGTTGTGTTGTCGTGCGATGGATGCAAGGGGACTCATGTATACATTGAAGAGGGTGGGGCTGAGTGAAGATCCTTGTGCTACACCACAGATGACTTCGGTGGCCTCTGATTTGAATGGGGGTAGGCGGACTCTTTGAGTTCTTCCAGCGAGGAAAGAGATGATCCAATCTAAAGCTTTTCCTTGTATTCCGATGTTGTTAAGGCATTGTATGAGTGTGCTATGACATACTGTGTCGAAGGCGGCGGAGAGGTCAAGTAAGATGAGGGCAACTGTTTCTCCGTTGTCCAGTAGTTTTCTGATGTCGTCTGTAGCTGCGATGAGGGCGATTTCGGTGCTGTGTTTGGCTCTGAATCCTGACTGTGAAGGGTCGAGGGAGTTGTTGAGTTCAAGGAAGGCAGCAAGTTGATTATTGACGGCTTTCTCGATGACTTTGGCCAGGAACAGAAGTGAGATGGGGCGGTAGTTCTTAAGTTCAGGGTCTGCTGTGGGTTTCTTCAGAAGGGCGCTGAATTCAGCGTGTTTCCAGCTTTCCGGGAAGGTGGCGGAGTTGAAGGAACAGTTGATGACATCGCGGAGATGGGGAGCGGTGATGAAGTCTGCTTTGTTGTAGATGTGGTGGGGACAAGGGTCAGTTGGCGATCCCGAGTGGATGGAGTTCATCAGGCGGATGGTGTCTTCAGTCGTGATTGGGTTCCAGGCGCAAAGGTTGTGAGAGCGTTGTTTAAGGTTTGCAGTTGGGTGGGATGGGTTGTTCTTCGGACAGGTTTACAAAGCTGTTATGAATGTCGGCTATTTTGTTGTGGAAGAAAGATGGTAGGGAGTCGCAGAGAACTGGGAAGGAGTGATGTCGTTGTTACCGGCGGTGGGGTTGGTAAATTCTTTGACGATGTTGAATAGTTCCTTGCTGTTGTGGGCATTGTTGTCGAGTCGATCCTTGAATGCTGATTTCTTGGAGGAACGGATCAATTGGTGGTGTATGCGAATCGAGTCCTTGAAGGCGATCAGGTTATCAGTGGTAGGGTTTTTTCTCCAAGTTTTCTCGAGGGTACGGCATAGCTTTTTGGATTTCTTAAGGTCATCGCTGAACCAAGGGGCCCTTTTCTTTCCTGCTTTGATCTGGCGGTGTTTAAAGGGTGCTAATTCGTCAGCGCTGCAGGTGATCCATTGTGTGAGATTAGTGGCAGCTTGGTTTGGGTCCCGTGGTATGGCGGGGGGTTTTGGTTAAGCAATGTGAAGAGTTGGTCAGTGGTGATTTTGTTCCAGTTTCTTCGAGGAATAGGTTGAGGCGGGATGTGGGTTGTGGTCTTTTTAAATCTGAAATGGACGCAGCTGTGGTCCGTCCAATGGAGAGCTCTGGTGCGATCGAAGGAGATGTGTTTGCTGTAGGTGAAAATAGGATCGAGCGTGTGTCCGGCTAAGTGGGTGGGGGTGTCAACGAGTTGTTTAAGTCCGAGATTGGCCAGGTTGTCCAGAAGGGTGGTGGTATTGTTGTCATTATTGATTTCCAGGTGGAAGTTGATGTCTCCCAGTAGAATGTAATTCTCTGAGGTGAGGGCATGTAGGCTGATGAAGTCGGTGATGTCTTCGTTGAATTGAGTGCGGGATCCTGGTGGTCTGTAGATGAGGGTGCCTCTAAGTGTGGTTCTGGGGTCGGTGTAGATCTGGAAGTGAAGTTGTTCGGCGGTCGCGAGGTTGTCGTCGGAGCTGGTCGTGATTCGGATGGTGTTCTTATGAACGATGGCGATGCCTCCTCCTGTTTGGTTGATGCAGTCCTTTTGGATGATCTTGTAGGTGTCCGGGATGGCTATGGCGATGTCGGGTGCTGATGAGGCGTTCATCCAGGTTTCTATAAGGAAGGCGACGTCCAGTGATGTAGTGTCGAGTAGGTCCCAGAGTTCAGTGGCGTGTCTGTGGACCGAGCGGGTGTTCAGCAGGATGCATTTCAGGTGGGTAGAATCGGAGCTGTGTTTGGCGGGGAGTATTTGGCTTGGGTCCTGATGCAGGCGAACTTGCAAGAGTGGCAGGAGAAAGGACCGTGGGTGTATCCTGGGGTAGTTACGCAGCATTGTGGCTTGCGGCCGTGGTTGAGGGCAAGTAGAGTAGCGGCGGCATGAGTAATGCGGGTAGAATGGCTTTTGCGGGGGCCAGGGGGTCTGGCGCTGGGCGCAGTCCAGGCGCGGACGGGCGTAGACGGGCTTACCTTTGGCGCACCTTCGGCGCGCATGGGGCGCGACCGCTGCGCGTAAACGCTGCACGCAAAAGCCTCTGTCATAAGTGGATAGTGGAGGGGGAGGGGCGAGGGAGGCTCAACTGGGAGGCGGGGCGGGCTCTAGAGGACGGGCTTCCAGGAAGAACAACAACAAAATGGCAGCGAAAACGAAAGTACACACAGGCACAAAGACAAATGCAATAATGAGACAATGTGTGCAAAAGCGCAACAATGAACTATTTCCTGATCAAGTGAAGCAATATCACATAAATAGCGTTACAACAGCGTCAAATAAAATTACAGTGCAAAAGTCGGCAAAACGCGCAGAAATTCCGTTTTAATGTATGCAATGCTAATCGCGTTACAGCAGATTTGAGAGGCAGCAGGTCTGGGTAAGGAGCGCAGCACAAATATACCAGACCGAGCAGGGAGCGTGGGGAGCAACGCTATCAACCGCGTCGAGACGGTCACAGCGCTTCCGAGTACGGAAGCGGGCTATGCAGTCAGTGGGAGGGAGGCTCAGCTGGGAGGCGGGGCGGGCTCTAGAGGACGGGCTTCCAGGCACAACAACAACAAAATGGCAGCGAAAATGAAAGTACACACAGGCACAAAGACAAATGCAATAATGAGACAATGTGTGCAAAAGCGCTACAATGAACTATTTCCTGATCAAGTGAAGCAATATCACATAAATAGCGTTACAACAGCGTCAAATAAAATTACAGTGCAAAAGTCGGCAAAACACGCAGAAATTCCGTTTTAATGTATGCAATGCTAATCGCGTTACAGCAGATTTGAGAGGCAGCAGGTCTGGGTAAGGAGCGCAGCACAACGATACCAGATCGAGCAGGGAGCGTGGGGAGCGACCGCTATCAACAGCGTTGAGACTGTCACAGCGCTTCCGAGTACGGGAGTGGGCTATGCAGTCAGTGGGAGGGAGGCTCAGCTGGGAGGCGGGATGGGCTCTAGAGGATGGGCTTCCAGGCAAAACAACAACAAAATGGCAGCGAAAACAAAAGTACACACAGGCACAAAGACAAATGTAATAATGAGACAATGTGTGCAAAAGCGCTACAATGAACTATTTCCTGATCAAGTGAAGCAAAATCACATAAATAGCGTTACAACAGCGTCAAATAAAATTACAGTGCAAAAGTATGCAAAACGCGCAGAAATCCCATTTTAATGTATGCAATGCTAATCGCATTACAGCAGATTTGAGAGGCAGCAGGTCTGGGTAAGGAGCGCAGCACAACGATACCAGACCGAGCAGGGAGCGTGGGGAGCGACCGCTATCAACTGCGTCGAGACGGTCACAGCGCTTCCGAGTATGGGAGCGGGCTATGCAGCCAGTGGTAGGGAGGCTCAGCTGGGAGGCGGGGCGGGCTCTAGAGGACGGGCTTCCAGGCACAACAACAAAATGGCAGCGAAAATGAAAGTACACACAAGCACAAAGACAAATGCAATAATGAGACAATGTGTGCAAAAGCGCTACAATGAACTATTTCCTGATCAAGTGAAGCAATATCACATAAATAGCGTTACAACAGCGTCAAATAAAATTACAGTGCAAAAGTCGGCAAAACGCGCAGACATTCTGTTTTAATGTATGCAATGCTAATCGCGTTACAGCAGATTTGAGAGGCAGCTGGTCTGGGTAAGGAGCGCAGCACAACAATATTAGACCGAGCAGGGAGCGTGGGGAGTGACCGCTATCAACAGCGTCGGGTCCCATCGGGACCTGAAGCTTTACCTGAGGCCAATTCCTGCAACGCAACTGTTACTTCTAATATTGTAATTTCTTCTTCCAATTTTTTTTGACTGAGTCTTCTAAAAGTGGGCCCCGATCTCGTATTCCTTCCCCTGGTTTCTTAGTAGGTTCTTCCTGCTCATACAGCTGCTGATAAAATTTCTCGAATACTCTTAAAATGTCCTTACTTTATGTATACCTGATCTCATCCTCTTCTATACATACAATAGTGTTTCTTGTTTTCTCCTGCCTTAACCTGAGGGCAAGTGCTCTCCCTGCCTGCTCACCGGTCTCATATCTTTTAACCCTATTTGATTGGTATTCTCCTGTGACTTTCATAGTTACTTCTTTCTGAGGTGCGGCTTTGATTGTCAGTAAAGCTTCCTGACTTGCAGTGGTATTAACCCCTTTGATTATATCAGTCTTGTGTTGCTCTTCTACTTTTACTAACTCTTTCATTAAACCCTCAATCCTATTTCTATCTTCCTTTCTTAATCTTGCTGAACAGCTAATAGTTTCACCCCTCAATGCTGCCTTAAAAGTTTCCCAGACTGTGTTTCTAGACGCACTGTACCTATTTGCTGCAAAGAATTGTGGGACCCAATTTTTCAGATGATCTATAAATCTTTTATCACTAAGGAGCTTTTTCTCAAAGGAACAGGAATTACTCTTTCTTTCCCTCTGACCTATACTATATGTAAGAATTAATGGGTTATGGTCAGACACCACTTTAGGAAGTTTAAGTATGTCAACTTTCGATAACTCAGAGGACGAGATCAGGAAGTAATCTAATTTCGTGTATTTTTGGGCAGGATTAGAAAAGTATGTGTATCCAAAATCCAAGGGGTTTTTGGCCCCGCATACATCGAGCAACCCGTGAGAGCTCAGAAGAGATCGAATAGATTGAAAGACCTTGGGTTTCCGACCTGCATATGGTTCAGATCCGACCCAATCAGCCGAAATATTAAAATCCCCAGCTATTATCAACGGTGTAGTCCAACCCACAAGTTCAGCTTCTAAAAAGTCGAATATTTCAGGCTCATCTTGGTTGGAGCCGTACACCACATATAACGAGAAACCGATGTCTAAGTCAGCAATTTCCCATCTCCCATTGCTATCCGCCTTCACTTTCCTTGCTTTACCTAGGGAACCTCGAATTAGTATAGCTACACCTCAGATTGTAGACGTCTGTGTAGAGCAAGCTATTAACTCAAAGCCACTCAGTGAAAGTAGATTGCGTTTTGACCATGAAAGATGGGTTTCTTGTATACAGATAATATCAATCCTTTCATGCCTTACTAAGAATGCCAGTCTCTGCCTCTTTCTCCAGTCATTCAGTCCTCCCGCATTAATAGTGCATATTCTAATGCTTGCCATTTAATTGTTTATATATCTCATCACTCCAAACCTTAATCATGTTATTGTCCTTCTCAACAATTCTTTGTCCAAAATTGTACCACTTTCCTTTTTTCTCGTTTTTCCACCCTTCCACCATCCAATCCCACACCTCAACCCTATTTCCCTGTATGTCTAACCTGTCCGGCCTTCCCCCCTCCCCTTTCCGCCCCCTCCCACCACCATCTTTGAAGGTTACCTGGGCCTGTCTGGACCAGGGGTGCGACATCGGCGCAAGCGGGCTCTGCGAGCTAGGCTAGTTTGTTAGTATAAGTAGTATGCTTATCTTTTATAGTTGACCCTAAGCCTACATTTCCTAATAATTTTCAGACTTAATTTCCTTAAACCATTCTGCCATTCCGCTAAAAGTCCACGCTTCCCCAACATATACCTTCTACTTGATACAAATTGCAATAGTTAATTCATCTTATATATTCCCTTTACTGCAAGTCTTTAGATCTGATTTGGATTATTTCCCTGGATTTCAAGAAGCTGTCTCTGAGATTTCTCGAAGATAGTCTTCCACCTGTATTTTGCTGTTAAAGCTTCTTGTGGCACCTTTGAATATAATTTTCAGGCGTGCCGGATTTTGCAAGAATACTTTTGCTCCAGCTTTTTCAAAAGGTCCAAATAGGTGACGCATTTTCCATCTTCACTCCACAGTGGCGTGTGCGAAGTCCGGTCTGACAAAAAATGTGAACCCCTTATGCTCTCTTTGGGTGGTAGGTCTTGCAAGGTCGTAGATTTTTTCCCGGAGAAGAAAGTTCCCAAAGCAGACCAGCATTGCCCTGGGATGTTGATTTTGCTTGTTATGTTTTTTTTTATGGCATTAGGGGGAAGCGATGGGCTCGCTGGACTTCCCTTTTCATATCCCAGGCTTCCAATTCCGGAAATGATGTTTTGAGTATGTTAACCATTGCCTCTCTAGTATCGCTTCCCTCAAAATTCTCCGGAATCCAAGAAACCTTAAATTGTTCCTTCTGGATCTGTTTTCATGATCTTCCACTTTGGCCATCTTCCTCTGTTTCGCCCCCTTTCTCCTTCTTGTTGCCAGCCTCTTTCTCTCTCTCCTTTCGTTTGCTTTTTTCTCTTTCTTTTTCTTTTTCCAGCTTATTTTCCATATTTTTATCTTTAATCTTTCCTTTTTCTTTAACCTCTTTTCTTGCCAGGTCTTTTACCGGGTCTTTTGCCAGGTCTTTCTCCTTTGCTCTGGTTCCTCTGGTTTCAGGACCTCTATGTCTGTTAGTTGTATGTTGGGCAGGTGTCAGCACAGTTTCTGCATTCTCAAGGTCTTGCAGGGTAAATATCTCTCCCTGTAGAAGCTCACCTACTTCATCCCCTTTTTCTTTGTTAAGGGTGGAGTTATTTGCTGCCCCTGTTTGTATTTTCTGGCCTTTTTGCTCCTTTTGCAGGGTGAGCCCCTCCCCTCTGTCCTCCTTATCCTCCCTGTTCTCTCCGGTATTCCTTTCCATATCTGAAGCCTCATAGGGCTTAGAGGGCGTCACAAACCATTTTTGATAATTTACTGATGTCACCTAACCCCCCCCCGACCTCCTCCCTGGAGTCTTCTCTTGTGTCTGCAAAAAGGATGCTTCAAGACAACATTGCGTCTCTTATGACCTTTCAGACAAGTTTTCAGCTCTCTCTGTAAGGAGGCAGTATTGAGAGGGTAACTCTTCCCTATTTGAAGTTTTACTTGTGGTTTTGCTGATGTACCAGATAAAGATATAGACACAGATATTAATACAGAAGTAGTATTAATCACAGTTTCAGTCTCAAATATAAACAATAAGGCAGATGTGACAGACGGACCAACACAAGTTCCAGTTCCAGCTACAGCTTCAATTGCAGAGAGTGATTGAGGAATACACCGCCTCTCCTTCGTTTTAAATCTGATTCTCCTGTTTCTATTCCAAAGCACTATTTGCCTTTTACTTCCCCCAACCCTTTTTCAATGCAGGGCAGAGCGCCTCCCTGGTAATGGGACACGTGGGGCATGCTCAAACACGTCGTGCGCATGAGATTTAAAGCCTGATATTCTCCCGTCTGCAGATGAAGTCTGGGAGCCCAGGGAGGAGGACGAGGGAGAAGCTCCGGCGTCTCGAAGGCAGAGAAGGACGGTAATAGTGATATGGACCAGTTACTAAAAGTTACAGCAGTCAGTGGAGTTAAGTTTGAAAATGTATGAAAGATCCTCAGAACGACGATCAGGAAATTAGTAGGTACAGGTAATCTTTGACGGCAGATCACTGATGAAAAATCAACACTGTTGCACTGTTGCACTGTTACACTGAGACTCTGGCCAAAAAGCCATCCGAGTAATTCCAAACAATAGAGGAGGAACAGTCACTGTACCAAACCAGCGAACAAATCAGCGAAACAGTCATAATCAGTGACATATGGCACACGCAAATATGTCCTTCCGCTTCACATTTCAGTATGATGCAGATGCAAAATACCCCAAAAAAAGTAAAGCTACTAGCAGCAGAGGTTGAGGTCAATCCGGGACATCCCCATCTGTTACTTAGTTATTGCCCGATATGTAATATACATGCTGGTAATCCTGACTGGGCGCCGTACAGTTTTCAGCACAGCTCAGTGCCTCCGGTTTCTTTCTTCTACTGCCGCTTCCCAATGCCTCCCACTGCAGCTCATGACGCTGCTGCTGATATATTATCAATCACGGAGGCTGATATCAGACTAATAAGATCCAGACCCAGCCGATAAAATCGGCACATAGGTAGCTCCAGAAATGCCGGATGTAGGATGCAGGTCTTGGTCACTCGATTAGGCTAAAGAAAGCATGTTCTGAGTAGAAACAGCCCAGTGTCACAGAGCACCGCCGCTGCGACCGCTCACGCTGACACCATCTTGCCTGTCCTTAAACTCTACCAAAACTAAACCCACCTCCCCCCAAAAAAATTGCAGTGCCTCCTCTGTTTCCATTAGATACCCCATGCTGAGCAGATTACCCTTAGAAGACTGTTTAGGAGGCAAGTTGTGTCAAACAAAGCCACAAGACCCAGTTATTCGTTTTTTTTTGAGAGAATGAACTCATTTGTGAAAAAAATATATTTTGACAGACCTTGTCCAAAAAGTATTTTTCATTAACAATGCATTGAACGTTAAAAAATGTTTATGATGGCAATGTGAAAAACATATTGATACTTGCAATTTTGAAAATTACATATATGTACAATCCTAACAATTGCATAAACAAGAAATGTAATGGACATTGAAATCCATTGAAAGGACATTTAATAAAATAAAAAAAATGCACCACACAAGGGGAAAGGTAAATGTGATATCAGTTTGTAGCTAACATTGATTTTACATTTATTTTTTAAAAACATTTTACCTTGTCAAGTGCGATTACAGAATTAAATCACATTTAATATAAAGCAAAAATGTTTAATACATATGTTTATAATTTGGTTGTTTACAAAAGGAATTAAACACACTTGTATGGACACCCCCCATTATTATTTGAGCTTATTGTTGAAGTTTGTGTAAGTATCCATTCTCATGATGGCAGCATGCTCAAACTTTGCACAAAATAATCAAAATGTAATATGTGTGTTTCTCTAAATTTCTTAAACAAGAACATTACAGGCATGAGCTTTACGCATTACAATAATATTGCTTGTAAGAGAGACTTAGAAATTCGCAAGTCCAGAGCTAATGTAAACATGCAATTATTCAAAAGAAAACAAGAAAAAAAGCTTACCTTCAATTCTGGCAACAACAGGGCTCATTTACTTAATGCGGTACAAAAGGGGGTGGTGATGGATGGAGCATCTGAATAAATCAAACACTCACACCCAGTCAAGAGATCTGGGTTTAATCCATCACCGTTCTTTAGCCCACTCTGCCACCCCAGTTCAGACATGGCTATATGCAAATCAGTCTGACCCTGTGCCTCAAGGGAACAGTCCAGCCCGAACTGCCAAGCAATGTCTTCCCTGGACCGGAAACAAGCTTCCGAGGACCGGTTTCTGGCATTCCAGCTGTCTTCAGCCCGGCTTGCTTGAATCCAGTGGCAAAGTGAGCAAGGGACTCACATCTGAGCATACCCTGCCACACTTATGGCGGCCAAAAGCAGTACAAAAGGGGGTGGTGATAGACGGGGCATCTGAATCAATCAAACACTCACACCCAGTCAAAAGATCTGGGTTTAATCCATCACCGTTCTTTAGCCCACTCTGCCATCCCAGTTCAGACATGGCTATATATGCAAATCAGTCTGACACTGTGCCTCATGGGAACAGTCCAGCCCAAACTGCCAAGCCATGTCTTCCCTGGACCGGAAACAAGCTTCTGAGGACTGGTTTCTGGCATTCCAGCCGTCTTCAGCCCGGCTTGCTTGAATCCAGTGGCAAAGTGAGCAAGGGACTCACGTCTGAGCATACCCTGCCACACTTATGGCGGCCAGAAGCGGTACAAAAGGGGGTGGTGATGGACGGAGCATCGGAATCAATCAAACACTCACACCCAGTCAAAAGATCTGGGTTTAATCTCTCACCATTTTTTAGCCCACTCTGCCACCCCAGTTCAGACATGGCTATATGCAAATCAGTCTGACCCTGTGCCTCATGGGAACAGTCCAGCCGAACTGCCAAGCCATGTCTTCCCTGGACCGGAAACAAGCTTCCAAAGACCGGTTTCTGGCATTCTAGCCGTCTTCAGCCCGGCTTGCTTGAATCCAGTGGCAAAGTGAGCAAGGGACTCACGTCTGAGCATACCCTGCCACACTTATGGCGGCCAGAAGCGGTACAAAAGGGGGTGGTGATGGACGGAGCATCTGAATCAATCAAACACTCACACCCAGTCAAAAGATCTGGGTTTAATCCATCACCGTTCATTTGCTTAACGGTCAAGTAGTAGCAGCAAAGGAAGGAATTGGATGATTGGATTCATGATGTAAAAGATATTGGAAAAAGAAAAAAAGGTAAGCTTCTACCTTATATCCCTTCAAAACCACCAACTAAGGCGTTGAGGTGTACCGTCCCCAGTTAGGTCATCATGAAGGCACATTGTAATTGGCCCAGCTCGAATCTTGGCTGGACTCTTTCCAACAGTTGCTTTTGCCTCTGGCACTGTCAATCCAGGGGGAAAATTCAAATGGAGATGGCAGCACTCAGACAGACTTTTATCTATAGACATGCCAGCATCTAAATTGAGCAGGCGGATTGCCTAGTAGGAGGGCGGAAAAACAAATGGAAAAGGAACGTCCGGACCAGATACATCAATATCTAATCAGGTCATTGATCTTTAGATTTTCCTGTATTTTTGATTACAGTCCATTTATCATTAAAACGAATGTTGGCCATATCTGTTTCCGATTCATTTAAGTTTGGGCCACTATCCATAAATAATTCAATGACTTATTGATTAATATGCCCAGTTTGTATCTGTTTAGATATCAGTCACTTTTAATACAGCGAGGTCTGAGAGTACTCTGGAAGGTTTATATGTAGGAGCAGTTAGATCCACTAACTGATCTACTAGCTAAGAAGTGTGAGGAAAAGTAAGTGTAAGTGCCACACAATTGCATATTATTGTGCAAGCTAGTTTATTTTCTAGTTCCAATGTCTTAAAGTTATGGGTTTCATGCAGTGGTTCCTAGATCAATTAGCTGCAGGTTTGGTGTTTGACCTGACAACCCAAGAACGAAATAGACCCCTTTTCAAGAATGTCTTCATTATTCATTATTCTATTTTTTTTACTCAAAAATGGAGAGATTCCGAATTTTCAGCACTAAATAGGTTTACAACCATGATTTATTATACTCAAGTGAAACCATTTTCTCAGGTAATGTCTAGTTCAGTTTTTGGTCCTGCATTGAAGTATATCTAATAAAACGTGTCCAGCTGTAGAACTTTCTTATAGTCATTATTTTACACTGGAATAACAGTTTTAAATACTGTCAACCTGAAAATACTCTATTGCAAGTACAGATGAAAGAGTGATAGAAGTTAACATTATAATAAATATTAAAATATTGAGAATTTTGGCCAAGGATTTTGACCACAACCTGCCGTCCATCCATTCATATTAGCGTGCTTCATGTGCTGTCCAATCACTCATGCAGAGCATCACCCAGTGGACTCATAAAGGGTTGGATGAGGGGTTTGAGAGGTGGAGCCAGTCAACTGGTGTGAACTTGGTCCACAGTGATTGAGTGCAGGTACATACATGAGCATAACTGCAGCATGAAGAAAATACTCTCTTTGTGCCAAGTAGCAGATGTATAAATCTTTAAAAGGGGCAGGTGAGGGAAAGGTTAATTGAAACCTGTCAATCAGAGGGGAAGTTGTCACTGAGAATGGTACACTTCTAGAACTGCTAAGCTCCCTGGAGGTCCACCTCTTTTTGTGGCTGTCAAGACCAAAATGACCAAGTACAGGAACAAACATTAACAATGCCGTAGTGCAAGGAAAATCTTTCTTTCTTATAAGTTGACAGGCAACTCTAATTGTCAACTTAATCGTCAACCAACTTTGACCATTTTCTGACTACTCTGCCCCATACAGAAATTAGATCTAATAATAGGGCGAGCAATAAGCAAATGATACGTGCCCCTGTTGTCAAAATAAACAGCTGTCAACTATGTGTCTAGGTCATTGTTCACTAACCAACAAGCAAATGTTTACGTCCAATATTTTGGGAAGATTTTGAGTCCAAACTGACAGCTGTCAATGAGTCACCTGTGGGTTCCTACAGCTTGCCTCATATTAGCACGGGTCATTCAAATGAATTAGGAGTTTCAAGTACCATAGTTCTCTGTAATAAGACTCTAGCAAGAGATAGCCAAGTGAATAAATCCCTTCTACCCCTGCCTTCATAGGCCCCACACAGCAGTACCAGATGGAAAGCCATACAGGGTAGCCTCATCCCCAAGTGAGAGGAACAAGTCATTCTCTATTTTACATATGAAATTAATAAAGCATAACAGCTCAGTTCAAGACCAATTACTATACCCTGAGCTATTTACCCTGGACCTCAGCCTAGAGTCCAATGCAGCTCAGCAGATAGAGGAGGAATTGTAGGTTCAGCTACTGCACTACTTTTGCCCAAAGGGGGTCACCTCTGAGAGACCATGCTACTGCTCATCTGAAATGCTGAGACAAAATACACTACACCTTCTTCCCTGAAAATAACCACAGAGGCCCTTGCAAACAACTCCTGATATGTCTACCCATTCTGTGAACACTCTTCTATACCTAAGCTGTCAGTTAAGGACATTCCCTAGAGCTACTCGACCTGCCGTCGGGGACTAAATCAATAAAAAGCATTTCGCATCTTTCATTGTTGGCATCTCAAGGGTAACGTCCTGAGATTCATTCTATATCTCACATTCTTTACCATGAGACTCAGTGCTTGTCTTTCAGCCCAAAACAAATTCAAAATTCTCCACAATTGGTGTGTGCCATTCTGAGGTCTACCTTATCTTGATATGCTATCACCTCTCATGAAGACAATAAATACGCCTTAGCCTCTGGACTACTTGCATGCTTCTATACATTGTAATGTTTGCTTTCCCATTGCACCAATCCACATAGGGAGCAACAATAAGGCAAATCTGCTTTGGTGCTGCTCATATAAGAATGAATTGCCAGGCCACGCCCTATGTAAAAAGGAACACTTGCAGATCTAGAACAGTTTCTTGTTTGTTACACATTTTCAATGACTTGCTGCTTGTCCCCAGGGCACAGTGATCACGAGACCCATGTTTGGATTTAGCCAGTTCGCGTATTGTATCACATTAAATTAACAAAATGTATTGGGTGGGAGAGGCTGCAGTAGTCTCAGCTCCTGACTATCGCTTGCACCCACATTCCAGTCCATCACTTTTTGCCCACGGTGTCACTCCAGTTAAAGAGAAATTATATGCAAACCAGCCTTTCTTTTGTTCCAAATGTGAACAGTCCAGCCCCCATTGCGTGTCCATTCTCAGTCTAGTTTCAGACTTTTTGGGTTTCCTCAGTGAGCTACAGCTGGGATCTTTTAGCAAAGCGAGCAAGGAACCCTTTGCATTTAAGACAACAAAACGATGATGAACGAAATGACTGAACAAACTAAGCCACTGGTAATGGCTCAGAACCATGTTCCACTTAATCCTTTTTTATTTTTGCCCAATGCTCCACCTCCTGGTGGGGACCAACATATGCCTCCCAGTCTTGGTCCTCTTCCAATTGAAGCAGTTCAGCATGAACCACCAGTCCAAACCCTCTCAGATTTGGAGTTTCCAAGCTACTATTCAGGATTGTCACATGATGGGTTGAAAAAAGAAACCCTTGAGAAACAATGTATCTTATGTCGCGATATGCTTTGCCGCTGTTCCCAATTTCAGTTTCTGTTACATCGTATGGTTTATGTAAATCATTCCCTGGCCTTTGAGGTACCAGAACAATGCAAGGAATGGCAGGTACATACATGAGCTGCAGTTATGCTCATGTATGTACCTGCACTCAATCACTTTGGACAATGTACAGTAAAGGCATGTATTTTGATCCTAACTGTGCTCATTATTTGTCAGTAGGGAATGGTCTTATGTTTCAGCAATGCATCCAGGACCTCCATCAGAATTCGGCTTGCTAGATAGGGTACAGCGCAAATAATTGGCGGTGTCACTCTGCAAACACAGCACTGCGATGGGTATCTGGTCAAAGACACATTCGACCCTCCATGGCAATCTATAGGACTCTGAATATCGTTTTTTTCTCCGTCATATGAGGAAAATACTCCTTGCATGACGTAACTTTGAATCCTACATTAATCCTATTACTAGTGGACATCTACATTCTCAACATTGGCAAGGTACACCGTGCCTCAAGTTGACAGTAAAAGCTTTCTATTTAAATGATAATTTATTCTAAGTGTAAATGTATTTGTTTTCAACACAAGAAGAAAACTGCAAATATACCCAGGGGCTCATTTATGAGGCCTTGCGTCACTTTTATGTCACCGGTCCCTCAATTTTTGTGATGCACCAGTGGTGTACAAAATGCGCCATGTCTCATCATATTTACAAAGTGACACATCTAGGCAGATTCGTCACTTTGTAAACCCCTGCGCCACACTATGGGGTCGATTAGGATCGCGGACGGAAACGTGTTCCGTCCGCCGAGGAAGGTGGCAAGATACTCCGGACCTGTCCGCGGAAAAACCGCAATAGCGATTAGGATCAAATTTGATAGAAACGCCGATCGCGGCGGACAGAGCACAACAATCTCCGTCCGCGGCGGTCGAAGTACACCTGAGGCCGCGGCAGGCGGACGGAACCAAAAGAACACCGACCGCCGGGTACGCACATGACCAGGAAAACAACAACCTCCCCCGCGATACCTGCGTAGTGTCCGTGTCCGCAATTAGGATAACTCCGCAAGTACCCCGGTAGCCACCGCGATCCACGTCCGCGGCGGTACCAATGCTACGAGAAACCGTGCACCACAGCGGAAGTCCAACACGAACAACATCCCTACAGTCAAACCAATGCCATACATTGCAACAGAATTTATCACCAAACACAGGAAAATGAACGACCACCCACCTGACACATCAAACCAAACACAAGACACAATGACCCACCCCCAAGAACCGCATAAACCACACCTGCCAACACACCCATCTATCACCTGACTTCCAATCAACATTCACACAGGGCCAACACACAGACTATAAATTAACTCCGACCCACTCCAGAAATCCTCTGCATCACAGCATAGCTGCTAGCAGGAGACACCACTTAGCCAACAGCATAAAACAGATATCATACGCATAACCCACACCTAAACACACCCTGTACACAAAGACCCACCACACCATCCCTAAACACCACACACCAGCACCTCCTAATTCACACAAACACACACCCCGAGCACCATGGCACCCAAGAAAAACCCTAAATTCACCGACACCGAGCTAAGGGTTATGGTCGATGAGATTATTTGTGTCGAACCCCACTTATTTGGGGCTCTAGTGCAGCAGACCGGCATAGCTAGGAAGAACAGCATGTGGGACCGGATCGTCACCAGGGTCAATGCCTCCGGGACCGTCCCGAGGACGAAGCAGGAAATTCGGAGGCAGTGGCACGACCTCAAGACCCGGGTGAAATCCATCAGAGCCAAGAACATTCCCTGGGCCAACCACACAGGCGGTGGAAAACCCCCGGAGCCCCTACCGTACACCGAGTGGGAGGAGAAGGTGCTGACCATCCTGCACCCTGAGACCCTTGTTGGACTTGATGAGGGAGAAGAGGCTGGTAAGTACCAACCAAGCACCACAAACACAACAACACGGTGTGCCTCACACAACTCTGAAGACACATCTCCCAGACCCCAACCCATGCATGCAGTCCACATACTCACCAACGTCTAAACCACTCCTACAGGCCCCCATGTCCATAGGGAGGGTGGTGGTGTTGGGTGGGGTGTGCTACAGGTCACTAGACCAACTCCCAACAGGCCCCCATGTCCATAGAGAGGGTGGTGGTAGTGGGTTGGGTGTGTGAGGGGACGGAACTACAACTCCCAACAGGCCCCCATGTCCATAGAGAGGGTGGCGGTGGTGGGTGGGGTGTGTGAGGGGACGTAACTACAACTCCCAACAGGCCCCCATGTCCATAGAGAGGCTGGTGGTGGTGGGTAGGGTGTGTGAAGGGACGGAACTACAACTCCCAACAGGCCCCCATGTCCATAGAGAGGGTGGTGGTGGTGGGTGGGGTGTGTGAGGGGACGGAACTACAACTCCCAACAGGCCCCCATGTCCATAGAGAGGGTGGTGGTGTTGGGTGGGGTGTGCTACAGGTCACTAGACCAACTCCCAACAGGCCCCCATGTCCATAGAGAGGGTGGTGGTGGTGTGTGTGGTGTGTGAGGGGACGGAACTACAACTCCCAACAGGCCCCCATGTCCATAGAGAGGGTGGTGGTGGTGGGTGGGGTGTGTGAGGGGACGGAGCTACAACTCCCAACAGGCCCCCATGTCCATGGAGAGGGTGGTGGTGTTGGGTGGGGTGTGCTACAGGTCACTAGACCAACTCCCAACAGGCCCCCATGTCCATAGAGAGGGTGGTGGTGGTGTGTGGGGTGTGTGAGGGGACGGAACTACAACTCCCAACAGGTTCCCATGTCCATAGAGAGGATGGTGGTGGTGGGTGGGGTGTGTGAGGGGACGGAACTACAACTCCCAACAGGCCCCCATGTCCATAGAGAGGGTGGTGGTGTTGGGTGGGGTGTGCTACAGGTCACTAGACCAACTCCCAACAGGCCCCCATGTCCATAGAGAGGGTGGTGGTGGTGTGTGGGGTGTGTGAGGGGACAGAACTACAACTCCCAACAGGCCCCCATGTCCATAGAGAGGGTGGTGGTGGTGGGTGGGGTGTGTGTGGGGACGGAACTACAACTCCCAACAGGCCCCCATGTCCATAAAGAGGGTGGTGGTGTTGGGTGGGGTGTGCTACAGGTCACTAGACCAACTCCCAACAGGCCCCCATGTCCATAGAGAGGGTGGTGGTGTTGGGTGGAGTGTGCTACAGGTCACTAGACCAACTCCCAACAGGCTCCCATGTCCATAGAGAGGGTGGTGGTGGTGTGTGGGGTGTGTGAGGGGACGGAACTACAACTCCCAACAGGCCCCCATGTCCATAGAGAGGGTGGTGGTGGTGTGTGGGGTGTGTGAGGGGACGGAACTACAACTCCCAACAGGCCCCCATGTCCATAGAGAGGGTGGTGGTGGTGGGTGGGGTGTGTGAGGGGACAGAACTACAACTCCCAACAGGCCCCCATGTCCATAGAGAGGGTGGTGGTGGTGGGTGGGGTGTGCTACAGGTCACTAGACCAACTCCCAACAGGCCCCCATGTCCATAGAGAGGGTGGTGGTGGTGGGTGGGGAGTTTGCCAGTGCCGACTGAATGTCAAATATAAATAAATTTACACGTAATGGCCACATGACTCATCCTCACATTTTTGTTTTGCAGGGGATCCTAATCTGACAGCTGCAATAAACACCCGGCCTCCAGCCTCCCCACACTCAGAAGTTTCAGGGGACGATTGGCCAGCCACCTCCGGGGCTGAGGACGGTGCCGGCTCAAGCAGGCAGACAGGGACATCTGGCTCCCAGGTCACACCTGCACCAACAACTACTACGGCCTCTGGCATTACCACAACACCGGCTACTGTGACCTGCACAGCTACCTCCAGCACCACCTCCACTACCACTACTACCACCACTTCTGCCCCTGCCACCCTGCCCAACCCACCGCCCAACGCTGGGCCAGCGCCATCCCAGCCACGCACGGAGAGTGTGAGGCAAACCACAGATGCAAGGCCAGGACCCGCAGGCAGGAGCACATCACAAAGAAGGCATGATGAAACAACTACACCCAATGCAGTGCAACAGTGTCTAGAAGCACTAGCCAGGGTGGAGGAAAACTATCTACGTGGCCAGGCACAGGCAGACCGGGCCCACCAGGACTTTGTTGACAACACAGCAATGTTGGGGGCCATCAAGAGGCGGCTTGGCCAACTCGTGGACATTTTTAGCACGTGGATATCCGCCAACACCACCCTCCCCACACCCCCTCAAACATCGCCACCGCCACCACCACCTGCGCCATTCGCGGCGGATGTGGTACCTGATCAGCCAGTGCCCCCAGCTGACTCCGTTACAACACAAAGACGGAGGGGCCGTCAGAGGCTGGAAGTGGGCGAGAGCAGTGTCGAAGCTCCTGCCACACTCTCCAAGAGGAGCCGACAATGACTCTTTTGAGTACCTGAGCCTGCCATTCACCCTGCCAACTATCCGGTCCCACCTGGAACAGGCCTGCTGCACTAGGCAGACACCACCCTATGTGGTGTCTGCACGGACATCTCATCTGCCATAACCTTTGACTCTCACTCCCCCACCCCTTCACTCAATTGTAAATATGCACCTACACCTATGCACAATCTGTAAATAAATAACACTTACTCACTCAATGATGTGTTGCCTCCATGTTTATTGACATGATTGCATCAGAAACAGACGTAACCAGGTTCAGGGATCCAACTGGTACAAAATCATGCCGCAAGGGAGTGACCTAGGGAAACATAGAAAACGCAAACACACGTTAGGAAACACCATCACACTCATCCCAACACACTGCAGTGCAACATTCAACAAACCACACACATCACAACAGGAATGGATGAGACTACACACATCATGGAGACGTGCATGTACTCATAAATGAAGAGACACACACACATGCATACATCACATAACAGAACACATAGATGATGCCCAACACAATGACACAAGAGCAGCAAACCTACACAGGGCATACACAAGCAGCACAAGAGGGGCACACTCACAATCAAGGGAAGTAGCGATCAATGAGCTGGCGCCTCTGGTCCTTACCTTCCTCCTCACCACTATCCTCATCAGTCGACATGGGTGGGTCGGGAGGGCGAGGAACTCGTTTTTTATCTGGGTCCAAGAGCAGTTCAATGTTATTGCGCACAGCCAGGTTGTGGAGCATGCAGCAGGCAATCACAATCTTGCATACTTTGCCTGGTGAGTAAGGCAGGGCCCCTCTAGTCTTATCCAGGCACCGAAACCTAGACTTAAGCAGGCCAAATGTTCATTCCACCACTCGACGTGTCCTTCCATGGGCATCATTGTATCGCATTTCTCCCGCTGTAGTGGGATTGCGTATTGGACTCAGAAGCCAAGGCCTGTTTGGGTAAGCCGAGTCGCCTGTGTTTGTGGAAATTAGAGAGAGAGAGAAACATCACTACCTGAACATGTGGGCACACCAAGCCACACAGATATCACTCCTGTCAACACAGCATACTCACCAACAAGCCACACTTGTGCCAGACGCAGATTTGCCATCAGTTGGGGGACAATGCTGCTCCGCATGATGTGGGCGTCATGTGCAGAGCCAGGAAATCTTGCACACACATGTGAGATTATGTTGTCGGCCTGGCACACCACCTGCACGTTTAGGGAATGGAAGTGCTTCCGATTCCTAAACAACTGCTCACGTGCCCGTGGTGGAATGATCGCAATATGCGTGCCATCAATGGAACCCACAACGTGTGGTATGCGACCCAGTGCATAGAAGTCTGCTTTGACCGCTGCCAACTCTGCAGCCTGTGGAAAATGTATGTAGTCATGCTTGTACAGCATCATGGCTGTCAGTACATCCCGAAGTACCATGCTGAACATGGCCTGTGACATTCCCCCGGCATTTCCAACAGTGTACTGAAATGTGCCTGTTGCAAAAAAATGGAGTGCCGCCATCACCTTTTGGGTGGGTGAAATGGAACCTGGATAGGTTCTTCGCGGCTGCAGGTGAGGAGACAATTGGTTCACAAGCTCCAGCAATCGACGTCGATCAAGCCTGAATTTCCTGATCACCTCCTCGTCCACCATATCCTCCAGCACAGTGTATGGGCGATGGACATTTTGAGCCCTCCTGTGTGGGAGTAAATGGAATGGAAGTCAATTCACATACAACGCATGTCTGTGCAACTCACTCACATGTCATCGCACTCTATCCAACATGTAATAGGCAGTGTTCAATTAGCATATGTGTGACATCTCTGATTGTCACAACAACATGTATTGATGTAGTAACAATGTGCATCCACTAGCTACATGATGTGTTGCAACATGTGCAATGCACTTTGTCTCACCTCAACATTACTGCCAACAAGACATGTGGCATGACCCACATGTGTATGCGCAACATGACATACACACATGCAAGTGCATGCACACAAACGAAAATATACACACACCATTTCTTGATGCACCAATGGCAACACCAATAATGGTGACCAAAAGCACATCACATGCATGGTGACCCAATAGGCAACACGCATGCACTGAACACAAGTGAACCCCCACCATAGTCAATATCACACATATACCACTCACTGACAACTGAATCACAATGTGACAATACATCCGGGATCTACTGTGTAGATGTGAGGTACGATAAACTTGTGTATGGAAATAACCGATGTCGACATGCACATGTGATGGACATTTGTGGCACACCGATGGGCATGGTATGGACACACATGGGATAGAGCATGAAGTGTGGAGTCACGCAATCACGCACACAACCGTCATCATGCAGCTGCAGACAATGAAACAAGGTGCATCGTCAGCTGACATGCAATCATTGACCCCGCCATGGCGGTGCACTGCTTCCGCTGTTTACGTCTGGCCATCCGCGGCCTGCGTTCAACATTTCCATTGTCTGCATGTACACAGACCGTCACGCTCACACACCGGCAAGTGCATGTGGTAGACACCGGGACGGATGCATCATTTGCAACAAAGTTCAAACAGTGGTGCCACCATGGCGGGGCACGTATTCGGCGGGGGAGGTGCAGGCCAACATATCCATAAGCTGATGTCCATGCACACGGCAGTTCATGACCCCCCTTACAGTGACATTGCATCAGCCAGCCTACACAGGCCGGCCCAGCCCTGCCCATGACCGCCGTGCCGGCCATGCCAACTACCGCCGTTTCAGGCCCCGTCCACTTCCGCCGTGCAAGGCCCTGCCCATGACCGCCGTGCCGGCCATGCCAACTACCGCCGTTTCAGGCCCCCTCCACTACCGCCGTGCCAGGCCCTGCCCATGACCGCCGTGCCGGCCATGCCAACTACCGCCATTTCAGGCCCCGTCCACTTCCGCCGTGCAAGGCCCTGCCCATGACCGCCGTGCCAGCCATGCCAACTACCGCCGTTTCAGGCCCCGTCCACTTCTGCCGTGCAAGGCCCTGCCCATGACCGCCGTGCCGGCCATGCCAACTACCGCCGTTTCAGGCCCCGTCCACTTCCGCCGTGAGGACCGCCGTGCCGGCCATGCCAACTACCGCCGTTTCAGGCCCCGTCCACTTCAGCCGTGCCAGGCCCTGCCCATGACCGCCGTGCCGGCCATGCCAACTACCGCCGTTTCAGGCCCCGTCCACTACCGCCGTGCCCTGGCGGGGCCTGGCACGGCGGTCATGGGCTGGGCCTGACACGGCGGTAGTGGAGGGGGCCTGTAACGGCGGTAGTTGGCATGGCCGGCACGGCGGTCCTCATGGCGGTAGTGGAGGGGGCCTGAAACGGCAGTAGTTGGCATGGCCGGCACGGCGGTCATGGGCAGGGCCTGGCACGGCGGTAGTGGAGGGGGCCTGAAATGGCGGTAGTTGGCATGGCCGGCACGGCGGTCATGGGCAGGGCCTTGCACGGCGGAAGTGGACGGGGCCTGAAACGGCGGTAGTTGGCATGGCCGGCATGGCGGTCCTCACAGCGGTAGTGGAGGGGGCCTGAAACGGCGGTAGTTGGCATGGCCGGCACGGCGGTCATGGGCAGGGCCTGGCACGGCGGTAGTGGAGGGGGCCTGAAATGGCGGTAGTTGGCATGGCCGGCACGGCGGTCATGGGCAGGGCCTTGCACGGCGGAAGTGGACGGGGCCTGAAACGGCGGTAGTTGGCATGGCCGGCACGGCGGTCCTCACAGCAGTAGTGGAGGGGGCCTGAAACGGCGGTAGTTGGCATGGCCGGCACGGCGGTCATGGGCAGGGCCTGGCACGGCGGTAGTGGAGGGGGCCTGAAACGGCGGTAGTTGGCATGGCCGGCACGGCGGTCATGGGCAGGGCCTTGCACGGCAGAAGTGGACGGGGCCTGAAACGGCGGTAGTTGGCATGGCCGGCACGGCGATCATGAGCAGGGCTGGGCCGGCCGGTGTAGGCTGGCTGATGCAATGTCACTGTAAGGGGGGTCATGAACTGCCATGTGCATGGACATCAGCTTATGGATATGTTGGCCTGCACCTCGCCCGCCGAATACGTGCCCCGCCATGGTGGCGCCACTGTTTGAACTTTGTTGCAAATGATGCACCCGTCCCAGTGTCTACCACATGCACTTGCCGGTGTGTGAGTGTGACGGTCTGTGCACGTGCAGCCAATGGGAGATGTGGACATGGGCCACGTGTGCCCAATAGTAAGTACCGTATGCTGTTCACCGCAACACCAGGGCCAATCATTGGCCCAATTCCAAACACGCTTCCACGGCTGACCAATGGCTGGCGCCGTATGCCACTGACATGGCCACAGGGCCCTATATATGTGTGATGTGCAAAAGCATACATTCTACAATGACCACCGACTGCTGGCTGTGACCATCACCTCCACCTACTGCTGCGGAGCTGACCACCGACTGCTGCCGGTGACCATCACCTCCACCTGCTGCTGCGGAGCTGACCACCGACTGCTGCCTGTGACTATCACCTCCACCTGCTGCTGCGGAGCTGACCACTGACTGCTGCCTGTGACCATCACCTCCACCTGCTGCTGCGGAGCTGACCACCGACTGCCGCTCTAGTGCCATACTCCGTGACCTTGGCATGTCGAGAGTCAAAGAGATCCGGTCTCGTCCCTTCACCGCCGCGGAGCTTGATGTCCTCGTGGACAGTGTGCTCCGCAACTACTGACGCCTGTACGGCGCACACGGACAGGTGGTAAGTGCAGTGGGGGATAAGTTGTTGTGCATGAGGTGTCCTATGACACCTGGGGTCTGGAAACTTGGCGGTGTGATGTGTGACCAACTAAAGATTCGAAATGTGCATGGCTGCAGAGAGAAATGTGTTGCCCCTATCTGTGTGACTGGCCAACTGTCCACTGACTTGCACCCTTTTGTCTCCCATCATGGTAGGTCAAGCTGCACCTTCGCAAGGACGTGTGGAGAAGCATTGCACGTGATGTACGAGCAGTGGGGGTGTCCAATAGACGACATACACACTGCCACAAACGCTGGGACGACATTTCCAGGCTGAGCAAGAATGTAGCCAAAGTGACACAAGGGATGATTCCAAGGACGGCACGTCTGGCCCGACGCTCAATGACCCCTCTCATGCACCGTATCATAGCTGTGACGCATCCTGACCTGTCCGAGCGGTTGCGTGTGGATGAACAGCAACGTGGCGGTAAGCATACTGTCAGTGTATGTTGCTTGTGAGTGCAATGCATGTATTGTTGGCCACACACATTAATGACTTCCGTCTATCGTGTGGCTCGTTCCAATGGCATGTTGGTGACATTGGCGCAGTAAAATTTCACTTCCCGGTGCGGCATGTTGAGACGCCACCCGCTAATCAGTTCAGTGTTCATGCACATGCTGTAGTGCTCCGTCACCCCTTGGCAACACTAGTGTGCAGATGTAGTTCCTCATGCCCAGTCTGCATGCTGTACATGTATTACGGCCAACGCCACTTAATTCCTGTGAGGATGACTGGTAGGGGTGGGCCCTGTGCAGGTTGGGAGATCGATGGGCATTGTCATCAGTGGCTTTAGGGATTCCGTAGCAGTACTGTACGTGTGTGCCCATGACTTACACCAATTTCCTGTGCATTTCAGCTTTGGCAGAGGGCACTCAGCCACAGACGGCGGAGATGATAGAAGGCAATGCATCCGGATCAGACGTCGCGCACACGCAGACTGACACCGAAGGGGCCAGCACCGGAGAGGGGGACAGGACCGTCCCGGAGGACTCGCATGTGGAGACAACATCCTCATCATCTTCCGACAGTGTTGGTGAGTCAGCACTGTTGTCACAGACTGGGAGTGGGCAATCAACACCTTCGGTCGGGACACAGCACACAGGGCCCACCCTGCCGCCAACTGCACCATGTACTGTTCGTGCATGCAGGAGTAGGGGGAGCAGAGAGGCCTTCGGTGTCGGCACCGCTGCCCCAGCCTCGGTGAGCCAAAATGCACTTTGTGCAGAGGCTGTTGATCTGCTGCGACAGCTGTGTGTGGGGCAGACCAATATGATAAATGCTTTCCAAGACCACGATAGGAAGTTGGGGCAGGTGGTGGCATTCATGGAAGGTATGCATGGTGATCTGGCTGGTGTACACAGGACAGTCCAGTCATTGGCTACCAGTGTGTCGTCTGCCATTGTACAGTCGCATGGACTGGGTGGTACTTCTGTTCCACCATCTACAACACTGGATGTCTCAGGGGGGAGTGAATATTCTGACCAGGACTCTAATACAGGTTATTGCACTAGAAGCAGCGTCAGCCAGCACGTCAAGGCACGGAGGCCTCAGACCCCATCCCCTAGGTCAGCTAAATCTGTTCGCAAGGACAACGTCAGATATAGTGGAGTACACACACGTGAAGCAAAAGAGGGGTTGGGTGTAATGGCTACACATGCTGCACAGCCATCCCACACACAAGGTACTACCAAGGCAAGCCTCACTCCCACTTCCATTGACACTACCTAGGGCAGGGAAACTAGGCAGGGAGGAGCCACTCCCAAGGGCAGGGAAACTAGGAAGGAAGGAGCCACTCCCAAGGGCAGGGAGACTAGGAAGGAAGGAGCCACTCCCAAGGGCAGGGAAACTAGGAAGGAAGGAGCCACTCCCAAGGGCAGGGAGACTAGGAAGGAAGGAGCCACTCCCAAGGCCAGGGAGACTAGGCAGGAAGGAGCCACTCCCAAGGGCAGTGAAACTAGGAAGGAAGGAGCCACTCCCAAGGGCAGGGAGTCTAGGCAGGAAGGAGCCACTCCCAAGGGCAGGGAAACTAGGAAGGAAGGAGCCACTCCCAAAGGCAGGGAGACTAGGCAGGAAGGAGCTTCTACCAAGGGCAGGGAAACTAGGAAGGAAGGAGCCACTCCCAAGGGCAGGGACAAGGACAGTCACAAGACAAACGCACCTAAGAAGAGCACGGACACCCCCAGGGGCAGGGACACACACAGGGAGAAGGTGTGTCCTGGGGATATGTACACCACAGACGACAAGTCTGCTGCCTGGAACAGGGCACCATCCAGGGAACCGGGAAAGTCCGCAGATAACAGTACTCCTACGGAAATGGAACATCCAAGGCCCAAGGCATCTCCCATGGACAGTGGCGCTGTCAGGGATAGGCATACATCACCCATTGATGCACTGAGGCTGCTGTTTTCTGGGAAACGGAATACAGATGTCTCCGCAGTGGAGTCACCACTTACCTCCACTCCCATCAGGGCCCGTCAGGGACGGATGCAGGTGGACCCTGTAGTAGCATCCCCCATGACACATGTTGCAGAGGCCACAAGGCAGCCACACAGCAAACGACAAGCAGGCTCCAGCACGTCCCCAGAGAGCATTCCCCCCCAGCAGATGCACCTGCCATGGTGGGTGAAATTTCTTCTCAGTACGGCCCACTTGTCAGTCCTGTCCTGTCGAGGGTGCAGGCACATGTCCACAAGAAACGTAGACACACAGCATTGACACATGCACAATCCGATGTCGGACAATTGCAACTATCCCCCGCTCCCAGAGCCACCCTGCCTCCTGGACCATACAGCCATGTGGCTCTTCATTTCAGTGGTCCCAGTGGCGCTGGTGCAGTTGACTCGCATGTGTCTGTTAGTGACAGTGTATCTGTTGAGATGTTTCGTGTGATTAGAGGAGCACTCACTTGTTTATATTCCTCTTGATTATACTGTGATTATTATTTATACAGTTTAAACTCCAAGCGTGCAGCTGAGGTAGCACGTCTGCCCTATCACGTGCCCAATCTTTGACTACCTTATCTTAAGTGTGAATGACACTTAACCTTAGCGCACTGTTGCTCTAGCGCTCAACACGCTATAAATTATTTAAACACTCTTAAATGCGTTTTCAAAATTGGTTTTAGTGATTTTTTCAAAAAAATTTTTTCCAAAACATTGCAAATAAACACAACATATTTTCGATATATATTACAAACACAACACATGATTATAACAAAATGTTCAAAAACTTCAATATCAGTTTCTTTGTGAATCATAACATTTCATCTGTATATGCCCAATGCATTTCGAGCTGTGGGCAGCTCTTCGTCGGGGGCCTGAAAAGATATAATGTAGAATACAATGCTATCACTCAAGTCTTTTGGCACAAGAAAAATAATAAAAAGTGGAGCATCATCACTCCAGTAAGAGAAAAACCTTCACCACCACCTAAGTGCATGTGTCAGAATGACACCGAAACAAAACTTACTACAGTCGCGCTCCTCAAGCGCTATATCCTTCTGTAAAAACAAAAACAGAACATATACTCTAACTCATGTTTCCACCCTGATAGCTGGAACAATGTCTACGGTCCAAAACATCAACACAAACTAGTGGCGCAGTACGTTACCTTGTCTTGAACTCCAATATTCAAAATACTTTACTTTGCACCCAGCGCTTCTATATTCAACCTAAAAATGACGAAGAAACCAATGTCTATCAGTAGGGAGAAAAACTAACCCTGACAGATGTCAATGACACCACTGCTGCAGCGCAGCACGCTCACCTTGTAAGACTTCCTCAACATGTACAACGAAACTCCTCTCTGTTTGTCTCTCGATCAAACTCTCTGGGAACAATGAATGCGAGCGAACAAACCTCGCCGGTTCTATACACGGAACAGCGTCCAAAGACATAGAAAACGGACTCATAACTTCAGTCTACTGATGCTAACCCGCGCCATCTTGTAATGGCTAAAAATGAAGACCAAACCACTAGATTACACGAAAAGTTGTGAAAGGAAAAAATAAAGTGATCAAAAAATAAATAAATAAAAAGTGTGCCTCAGAATGCATGAAATTCAATACAATACAATATGGCAGTACAAGTCACAGACAACATACTCAGGTGCAGGGACAAAGTCAAGGGTAATCATAGAAAACATGAAAAATCGATTTTTTCATTGAGACCTTTGGGTTCTTGTGACGATAAAAATGTAATCCAGTGAATTTCTCTCTGGAGGAGGGATCTGGTGAGATCAACCCCCTCGTGAATTTTAACTACCTCTAGGATAGAAAACCTTATCTGAGCTATGCTGTGGTTATTATCATTCCAATGTCTGGCTAAGTTGCTTTTGGTATTTTTATTTCTGATCGTACTCTTATGTTCTGAAATTCTTGTTTTCAGTTTTCTTTCTGTTTTACCCGTGTAGATTTTGCCACACGGGCATTTGATGTAATAAATCAAATTTTTTGTGTTGCAATCACCGTTGTAATGTAGCTTTATTTCTCTGCCAGTTTGCGGATGGTTTAACGCATTTCCTGCAATTACATTGGAACAATGTACACAGTTTTGGCATTTCTTCATACCTCTGTAAATTTCTTCAGTTGCCCTGGTTGGGGTCATAAGTAGCTCTTTTAGGTTTTTTGAGCGTTTGTAAGCAAAAATGGGTGTATTGTTGTATATCCCATTAAAATCAACTTCATTTCTTAGGAGAGTCCAATGTTTGTTAATTATTGTTTTCAGTTTGTTCGATGTTGTGGAGAATTTAGATACAAACACCTGTCTGTCTTGAAGTTTCTTGGGTTTTTGAATGAGCAAATTCTCTCTGCTGTAAGCTTTCACGCGGTCTTCAGCTTTTTTTAACACCTCCTCTGGGTATCCTCTGTCTTTGTAACGTTGGTATTGCAAGTCTAGGTTCTTTCTACATTCATCCTCTTCAGAACAAATCCTCTTGATTCTCATGTATTGAGATACCGGAAGGTTATCTTTCAGGTGTTGGGTGTGAAAACTTTGATACAGTAATGAGTTGTTGACATCAGTCTGTTTTCTGTATATGGTGGTAGAAATTTGCTGATCATCAATTTTGACTAATACATCCAAGAAAGAAAGTTCTTTTTCACTTATGACATGTGTGAATTCAATATGTTCTGAACATAGATTTAACCTTTCTATCTCCAGTTCCAGACTTTGTCTAGTACCTGACCACATCAAAAAAATGTCGTCGATAAACCTCCTGTATAAGGTTGTGTGATCATTCCAAAATTTGTTATTGTACATGTGATCTGCCTCAAATTTCGCCATAAAGGTATTGGCATATGCCGGGGCCCCGGCAAATCCCATGGATGTTCCATGCTGTTGAAGAAAAAACTCAGAGGACCATTTGAAATAACTGTGATGTAAACAAAAATGTAATAGCTCTAAAATAAACACTTTGTTGGCTCTTATCGGATTCTGTTGTAGCAAAGCCCATTCCACGGCTTCCAATCCAGCTAGGTGGGGAATCGAAGTGTACAATGACTTGACGTCAATGGTACACAATAATGTTGCACTCGTCATGGTGACATTTTTTAACGTCAAAAGAAAGTCATTGGTATCTTTAGTATACGATGGCCATTGTTGAACGAATGGTTGTAAAAATGTGTCAATATACTGACCGAGTGGTTCAAAAATGGTGCCACACCCGGTCACAATCGGACGCATGGGGGGGTCTAAGAGATTCTTATGCACCTTGGGGAGCATATAGAGTGATGGTCTCCTGGGATTAGTCACCGTAAGAAATTGTTTGGTCGTGGCAGTTATGTGGCCTTGGTCAAATGCTTTGGTCAGGATTACATTGAGAGTTAGCTGCAATTCATCTGTAGGATCTCTGTCCAATTTTAGATATGTCATGGTATCTTCTACATGTTCATTCACTTTCCTGTGGTACATTGACTTGTCCATAATAACTATGGCGCCTCCTTTGTCAGCTTTTTGTATGTGAATGTTTTGATTCTCCTGAAGGCCTTTTATGACGGATCTGTCATAAATAGAAATGTTTTTCCTTTTTGACTTCTTCAGGTTCATACTCTCCATTTCATTGAGAACAGAGTTTTCAAAAGCGTCCAAGATCTTGTGAGTTACTGGGGCTTGAAATTTAGATTTTGGCTTAAACTCTAGGAATTCAGGTTCTTCTTTCGCTGCTTGTTCAGGTACCACATTAGTAAAGAAATGTCTGAGTTTAAGGACCCTCATGAATTTAAAAAACGCAATCTCATTTTCCAAGTTATTGGTGTCATATGTAGGAACGAATCCTAATCCTTTATTCAACATTCTCATTTCGTCCTTTGTCAGTTCTGTCTTTGAAATGTTTAAAACCAAATTTACCTCGTGCTTCTTGTTCGGACTCCTTCTCCCTCCTCTCCTTGTTTTGATTGTTTTTTCGGTTGCTTCCCTGGTGGTTGACTTGAATCCCCTACCTGGGATAAAAAAGGCTGACTTGTAGTGGTGGATTTGGTGACTTCAGTTGATGTTTGACCAGTGCTTGTTTCTGCAATTTGGGTTTGAGCTGCCGGTCTGCTTGTACTCAGTTCACTTTCAGATACTAAACTTTCTTCTGAGGTTACAACAGTCTTTTTCTTCTGGAATGTTCTTTGCTGGGCATAAACTTCCGCCCACGTGTACACTTCATTCAATTTATAGTCCAAAGTGTCGCGCTTAAACTTCCTCAATTTGCCCTCTTGAAGCTCCTTTTGATATCTTTCTAACTTTGTGTTTAGATCCTCCAGTGATTTATCCCAATCTGTTTTGTCCATCCGAGACTCCAAGTTATGTTTTACTTCATCAATTTCGTTTGATAGTTCATGAATGACTTTTGCCAGCTCTTCTATCAGTAAAAGAATCAAGTCCAGCGAGCATTTGTTTAGAATTGAGAACCATTTCTCCATAAACTCCTTATTTAGGTGAAATCTGTGTAACATTGGTTTTATGGACATCCTTAAGCCACGTGGAATCCCCTTGACCCTGTGGTACTGCACCAGGGTTGATGCATGTAACTTTTGATTTACCTCTCGTTTTGCGAGAAATTCAAGTTGCTTTAGTTGTTGAATGATGGTATTGCCTTGCACATTTGATGATTTAACGTCCTGAATTAAAGTATAAATGCTGTCTGCTTGTTCAGATGTGTAGGCTAGTGTTTTAGCCCTGTTTTCTGTCATACTTGAAATTTGGTCATAAGCCATGGTGCTCACTCCGTGTAGACAGATTCTCAAAATGTTTCGTGTGATTAGAGGAGCACTCACTTGTTTATATTCCTCTTGATTATACTGTGATTATTATTTATACAGTTTAAACTCCAAGCGTGCAGCTGAGGTAGCACGTCTGCCCTATCACGTGCCCAATCTTTGACTACCTTATCTTAAGTGTGAATGACACTTAACCTTAGCGCACTGTTGCTCTAGCGCTCAACACGCTATAAATTATTTAAACACTCTTAAATGCGTTTTCAAAATTGGTTTTAGTGATTTTTTCAAAAAAATTTTTTCCAAAACATTGCAAATAAACACAACATATTTTCGTTATATTTCAAACACAACACATGATTATAACAAAATGTTCAAAAACTTCAATATCAGTTTCTTTGTGAATCATAACATTTCATCTGTATATGCCCAATGCATTTCGAGCTGTGGGCAGCTCTTCGTCGGGGGCCTGAAAAGATATAATGTAGAATACAATGCTATCACTCAAGTCTTTTGGCACAAGAAAAATAATAAAAAGTGGAGCATCATCACTCCAGTAAGAGAAAAACCTTCACCACCACCTAAGTGCATGTGTCAGAATGACACCGAAACAAAACTTACTACAGTCGCGCTCCTCAAGCGCTATATCCTTCTGTAAAAACAAAAACAGAACATATACTCTAACTCATGTTTCCACCCTGATAGCTGGAACAATGTCTACGGTCCAAAACATCAACACAAACTAGTGGCGCAGTACGTTACCTTGTCTTGAACTCCAATATTCAAAATACTTTACTTTGCACCCAGCGCTTCTATATTCAACCTAAAAATGACGAAGAAACCAATGTCTATCAGTAGGGAGAAAAACTAACCCTGACAGATGTCAATGACACCACTGCTGCAGCGCAGCACGCTCACCTTGTAAGACTTCCTCAACATGTACAACGAAACTCCTCTCTGTTTGTCTCTCGATCAAACTCTCTGGGAACAATGAATGCGAGCGAACAAACCTCGCCGGTTCTATACACGGAACAGCGTCCAAAGACATAGAAAACGGACTCATAACTTCAGTCTACTGATGCTAACCCGCGCCATCTTGTAATGGCTAAAAATGAAGACCAAACCACTAGATTACACGAAAAGTTGTGAAAGGAAAAAATAAAGTGATCAAAAAATAAATAAATAAAGAGTGTGCCTCAGAATGCATGAAATTCAATACAATACAATATGGCAGTACAAGTCACAGACAACATACTCAGGTGCAGGGACAAAGTCAAGGGTAATCATAGAAAACATGAAAAATCGATTTTTTCATTGAGACCTTTGGGTTCTTGTGACGATAAAAATGTAATCCAGTGAATTTCTCTCTGGAGGAGGGATCTGGTGAGATCAACCCCCTCGTGAATTTTAACTACCTCTAGGATAGAAAACCTTATCTGAGCTATGCTGTGGTTATTATCATTCCAATGTCTGGCTAAGTTGCTTTTGGTATTTTTATTTCTGATCGTACTCTTATGTTCTGAAATTCTTGTTTTCAGTTTTCTTTCTGTTTTACCCGTGTAGATTTTGCCACACGGGCATTTGATGTAATAAATCAAATTTTTTGTGTTGCAATCACCGTTGTAATGTAGCTTTATTTCTCTGCCAGTTTGCGGATGGTTTAACGCATTTCCTGCAATTACATTGGAACAATGTACACAGTTTTGGCATTTCTTCATACCTCTGTAAATTTCTTCAGTTGCCCTGGTTGGGGTCATAAGTAGCTCTTTTAGGTTTTTTGAGCGTTTGTAAGCAAAAATGGGTGTATTGTTGTATATCCCATTAAAATCAACTTCATTTCTTAGGAGAGTCCAATGTTTGTTAATTATTGTTTTCAGTTTGTTCGATGTTGTGGAGAATTTAGATACAAACACCTGTCTGTCTTGAAGTTTCTTGGGTTTTTGAATGAGCAAATTCTCTCTGCTGTAAGCTTTCACGCGGTCTTCAGCTTTTTTTAACACCTCCTCTGGGTATCCTCTGTCTTTGTAACGTTGGTATTGCAAGTCTAGGTTCTTTCTACATTCATCCTCTTCAGAACAAATCCTCTTGATTCTCATGTATTGAGATACCGGAAGGTTATCTTTCAGGTGTTGGGTGTGAAAACTTTGATACAGTAATGAGTTGTTGACATCAGTCTGTTTTCTGTATATGGTACTTGGATGTATTAGTCAAAATTGATGATCAGCAAATTTCTACCACCATATACAGAAAACAGACTGATGTCAACAACTCATTACTGTATCAAAGTTTTCACACCCAACACCTGAAAGATAACCTTCCGGTATCTCAATACATGAGAATCAAGAGGATTTGTTCTGAAGAGGATGAATGTAGAAAGAACCTAGACTTGCAATACCAACGTTACAAAGACAGAGGATACCCAGAGGAGGTGTTAAAAAAAGCTGAAGACCGCGTGAAAGCTTACAGCAGAGAGAATTTGCTCATTCAAAAACCCAAGAAACTTCAAGACAGACAGGTGTTTGTATCTAAATTCTCCACAACATCGAACAAACTGAAAACAATAATTAACAAACATTGGACTCTCCTAAGAAATGAAGTTGATTTTAATGGGATATACAACAATACACCCATTTTTGCTTACAAACGCTCAAAAAACCTAAAAGAGCTACTTATGACCCCAACCAGGGCAACTGAAGAAATTAACAGAGGTATGAAGAAATGCCAAAACTGTGTACATTGTTCCAATGTAATTGCAGGAAATGCGTTAAACCATCCGCAAACTGGCAGAGAAATAAAGCTACATTACAACGGTGATTGCAACACAAAAAATTTGATTTATTACATCAAATGCCCGTGTGGCAAAATCTACACGGGTAAAACAGAAAGAAAACTGAAAACAAGAATTTCAGAACATAAGAGTACGATCAGAAATAAAAATACCAAAAGCAACTTAGCCAGACATTGGAATGATAATAACCACAGCATAGCTCAGATAAGGTTTTCAATCCTAGAGGTAGTTAAAATTCACGAGGGGGTTGATCTCACCAGATCCCTCCTCCAGAGAGAAATTCACTGGATTAAATTTTTATCGTCACAAGAACCCAAAGGTCTCAATGAAAAAATCGATTTTTCATGTTTTCTATGATTACCCTTGACTTTGTCCCTGCACCTGAGTATGTTGTCTGTGACTTGTACTGCCATATTGTATTGTATTGAATTTCATGCATTCTGAGGCACACTCTTTATTTATTTATTTTTTGATCACTTTATTTTTTCCTTTCACAACTTTTCGTGTAATCTAGTGGTTTGGTCTTCATTTTTAGCCATTACAAGATGGCGCGGGTTAGCATCAGTAGACTGAAGTTATGAGTCCGTTTTCTATGTCTTTGGACGCTGTTCCGTGTATAGAACCGGCGAGGTTTGTTCGCTCGCATTCATTGTTCCCAGAGAGTTTGATCGAGAGACAAACAGAGAGGAGTTTCGTTGTACATGTTGAGGAAGTCTTACAAGGTGAGCGTGCTGCGCTGCAGCAGTGGTGTCATTGACATCTGTCAGGGTTAGTTTTTCTCCCTACTGATAGACATTGGTTTCTTCGTCATTTTTAGGTTGAATATAGAAGCGCTGGGTGCAAAGTAAAGTATTTTGAATATTGGAGTTCAAGACAAGGTAACGTACTGCGCCACTAGTTTGTGTTGATGTTTTGGACCGTAGACATTGTTCCAGCTATCAGGGTGGAAACATGAGTTAGAGTATATGTTCTGTTTTTGTTTTTACAGAAGGATATAGCGCTTGAGGAGCGCAACTGTAGTAAGTTTTGTTTCGGTGTCATTCTGACACATGCACTTAGGTGGTGGTGAAGGTTTTTCTCTTACTGGAGTGATGATGCTCCACTTTTTATTATTTTTCTTGTGCCAAAAGACTTGAGTGATAGCATTGTATTCTACATTATATCTTTTCAGGCCCCCGACGAAGAGCTGCCCACAGCTCGAAATGCATTGGGCATATACAGATGAAATGTTATGATTCACAAAGAAACTGATATTGAAGTTTTTGAACATTTTGTTATAATCATGTGTTGTGTTTGAAATATAACGAAAATATGTTGTGTTTATTTGCAATGTTTTGGAAAAATTTTTTTTGAAAAAATCACTAAAACCAATTTTGAAAACGCATTTAAGAGTGTTTAAATAATTTATAGCGTGTTGAGCGCTAGAGCAACAGTGCGCTAAGGTTAAGTGTCATTCACACTTAAGATAAGGTAGTCAAAGATTGGGCACGTGATAGGGCAGACGTGCTACCTCAGCTGCACGCTTGGAGTTTAAACTGTATAAATAATAATCACAGTATAAACAAGAGGAATATAAACAAGTGAGTGCTCCTCTAATCACACGAAACATTTTGAGAATCTGTCTACACGGAGTGAGCACCATGGCTTATGACCAAATTTCAAGTATGACAGAAAACAGGGCTAAAACACTAGCCTACACATCTGAACAAGCAGACAGCATTTATACTTTAATTCAGGACGGTAAATCACCAAATGTGCAAGGCAATACCATCATTCAACAACTAAAGCAACTTGAATTTCTCGCAAAACGAGAGGTAAATCAAAAGTTACATGCATCAACCCTGGTGCAGTACCACAGGGTCAAGAGGATTCCACGTGGCTTAAGGATGTCCATAAAACCAATGTTACACAGATTTCACCTAAATAAGGAGTTTATGGAGAAATGGTTCTCAATTCTAAACAAATGCTCGCTGGACTTGATTCTTTTACTGATAGAAGAGCTGGCAAAAGTCATTCATGAACTATCAAACGAAATTGATGAAGTAAAACATAACTTGGAGTCTCGGATGGACAAAACAGATTGGGATAAATCACTGGAGGATCTAAACACAAAGTTAGAAAGATATCAAAAGGAGCTTCAAGAGGGCAAATTGAGGAAGTTTAAGCGCGACACTTTGGACTATAAATTGAATGAAGTGTACACGTGGGCGGAAGTTTATGCCCAGCGAAGAACATTCCAGAAGAAAAAGACTGTTGTAACCTCAGAAGAAAGTTTAGTATCTGAAAGTGAACTGAGTACAAGCAGACCGGCAGCTCAAACCCAAATTGCAGAAACAAGCACTGGTCAAACATCAACTGAAGTCACCAAATCCACCACTACAAGTCAGCCTTTTTTATCCCAGGTAGGGGATTCAAGTCAACCACCAGGGAAGCAACCGAAAAAACAATCAAAACAAGGAGAGGAGGGAGAAGGAGTCCGAACAAGAAGCACGAGGTAAATTTGGTTTTAAACATTTCAAAGACAGAACTGACAAAGGACGAAATGAGAATGTTGAATAAAGGATTAGGATTCGTTCCTACATATGACACCAATAACTTGGAAAATGAGATTGCGTTTTTTAAATTCATGAGGGTCCTTAAACTCAGACATTTCTTTACTAATGTGGTACCTGAACAAGCAGCGAAAGAAGAACCTGAATTCCTAGAGTTTAAGCCAAAATCTAAATTTCAAGCCCCAGTAACTCACAAGATCTTGGACGCTTTTGAAAACTCTGTTCTCAATGAAATGGAGAGTATGAACCTGAAGAAGTCAAAAAGGAAAAACATTTCTATTTATGACAGATCCGTCATAAAAGGCCTTCAGGAGAATCAAAACATTCACATACAAAAAGCTGACAAAGGAGGCGCCATAGTTATTATGGACAAGTCAATGTACCACAGGAAAGTGAATGAACATGTAGAAGATACCATGACATATCTAAAATTGGACAGAGATCCTACAGATGAATTGCAGCTAACTCTCAATGTAATCCTGACCAAAGCATTTGACCAAGGCCACATAACTGCCACGACCAAACAATTTCTTACGGTGACTAATCCCAGGAGACCATCACTCTATATGCTCCCCAAGGTGCATAAGAATCTCTTAGACCCCCCCATGCGTCCGATTGTGACCGGGTGTGGCACCATTTTTGAACCACTCGGTCAGTATATTGACACATTTTTACAACCATTCGTTCAACAATGGCCATCGTATACTAAAGATACCAATGACTTTCTTTTGACGTTAAAAAATGTCACCATGACGAGTCCAACATTATTGTGTACCATTGACGTCAAGTCATTGTACACTTCAATTCTCCACCTAGCTGGATTGGAAGCCGTGGAATGGGCTTTGCTACAACAGAATCCGATAAGAGCCAACAAAGTGTTTATTTTAGAGCTATTAAATTTTTGTTTACATCACAGTTATTTCAAATGGTCCTCTGAGTTTTTTCTTCAACAGCATGGAACATCCATGGGATTTGCCGGGGCCCCGGCATATGCCAATACCTTTATGGCGAAATTTGAGGCAGATCACATGTACAATAACAAATTTTGGAATGATCACACAACCTTATACAGGAGGTTTATCGACGACATTTTTTTGATGTGGTCAGGTACTAGACAAAGTCTGGAACTGGAGATAGAAAGGTTAAATCTATGTTCAGAACATATTGAATTCACACATGTCATAAGTGAAAAAGAACTTTCTTTCTTGGATGTATTAGTCAAAATTGATGATCAGCAAATTTCTACCACCATATACAGAAAACAGACTGATGTCAACAACTCATTACTGTATCAAAGTTTTCACACCCAACACCTGAAAGATAACCTTCCGGTATCTCAATACATGAGAATCAAGAGGATTTGTTCTGAAGAGGATGAATGTAGAAAGAACCTAGACTTGCAATACCAACGTTACAAAGACAGAGGATACCCAGAGGAGGTGTTAAAAAAAGCTGAAGACCGCGTGAAAGCTTACAGCAGAGAGAATTTGCTCATTCAAAAACCCAAGAAACTTCAAGACAGACAGGTGTTTGTATCTAAATTCTCCACAACATCGAACAAACTGAAAACAATAATTAACAAACATTGGACTCTCCTAAGAAATGAAGTTGATTTTAATGGGATATACAACAATACACCCATTTTTGCTTACAAACGCTCAAAAAACCTAAAAGAGCTACTTATGACCCCAACCAGGGCAACTGAAGAAATTAACAGAGGTATGAAGAAATGCCAAAACTGTGTACATTGTTCCAATGTAATTGCAGGAAATGCGTTAAACCATCCGCAAACTGGCAGAGAAATAAAGCTACATTACAACGGTGATTGCAACACAAAAAATTTGATTTATTACATCAAATGCCCGTGTGGCAAAATCTACTCGGGTAAAACAGAAAGAAAACTGAAAACAAGAATTTCAGAACATAAGAGTACGATCAGAAATAAAAATACCAAAAGCAACTTAGCCAGACATTGGAATGATAATAACCACAGCATAGCTCAGATAAGGTTTTCAATCCTAGAGGTAGTTAAAATTCACGAGGGGGTTGATCTCAGCAGATCCCTCCTCCAGAGAGAAATTCACTGGATTACATTTTTATCGTCACAAGAACCCAAAGGTCTCAATGAAAAAATCGATTTTTCATGTTTTCTATGATTACCCTTGACTTTGTCCCTGCACCTGAGTATGTTGTCTGTGACTTGTACTGCCATATTGTATTGTATTGAATTTCATGCATTCTGAGGCACACTCTTTATTTATTTATTTTTTGATCACTTTATTTTTTCCTTTCACAACTTTTCGTGTAATCTAGTGGTTTGGTCTTCATTTTTAGCCATTACAAGATGGCGCGGGTTAGCATCAGTAGACTGAAGTTATGAGTCCGTTTTCTATGTCTTTGGACGCTGTTCCGTGTATAGAACCGGCGAGGTTTGTTCGCTCGCATTCATTGTTCCCAGAGAGTTTGATCGAGAGACAAACAGAGAGGAGTTTCGTTGTACATGTTGAGGAAGTCTTACAAGGTGAGCGTGCTGCGCTGCAGCAGTGGTGTCATTGACATCTGTCAGGGTTAGTTTTTCTCCCTACTGATAGACATTGGTTTCTTCGTCATTTTTAGGTTGAATATAGAAGCGCTGGGTGCAAAGTAAAGTATTTTGAATATTGGAGTTCAAGACAAGGTAACGTACTGCGCCACTAGTTTGTGTTGATGTTTTGGACCGTAGACATTGTTCCAGCTATCAGGGTGGAAACATGAGTTAGAGTATATGTTCTGTTTTTGTTTTTACAGAAGGATATAGCGCTTGAGGAGCGCGACTGTAGTAAGTTTTGTTTCGGTGTCATTCTGACACATGCACTTAGGTGGTGGTGAAGGTTTTTCTCTTACTGGAGTGATGATGCTCCACTTTTTATTATTTTTCTTGTGCCAAAAGACTTGAGTGATAGCATTGTATTCTACATTATATCTTTTCAGGCCCCCGACGAAGAGCTGCCCACAGCTCGAAATGCATTGGGCATATACAGATGAAATGTTATGATTCACAAAGAAACTGATATTGAAGTTTTTGAACATTTTGTTATAATCATGTGTTGTGTTTGAAATATAACGAAAATATGTTGTGTTTATTTGCAATGTTTTGGAAAATTTTTTTTTGAAAAAATCACTAAAACCAATTTTGAAAACGCATTTAAGAGTGTTTAAATAATTTATAGCGTGTTGAGCGCTAAAGCAACAGTGCGCTAAGGTTAAGTGTCATTCACACTTAAGATAAGGTAGTGTATCTGTTGAGCCCTATCCTGTATCAGGTGCTGGCAGTGTATCTGGGTCTATAGGCCATGTGTCATTCACTCGGGCTGTGGCTGTGTCTCACACTCCTGTATCAGGTGCTGGCAGTGTATCTGGGTCTATGGTCCATGTGTCAGTCACTCGGGCTGTGGCTGTGTCTCAAACTCCTGTATCAGGTGCTGGCAGTGTATCTGGGTCTATGGGCCATGTGTCAGTCACTCGGGCTGTGGCTGTGTCTCACACTCCTGTATCAGGTGCTGGCAGTGTATCTGGGTCTATGGGCCATGTGTCATTCACTCGGGCTGTGGCTGTGTCTCACACTCATGTATCAGGTGCTGGCAGTGTATCTGGGTCTAGGGCCATGTGTCAGTCACTCGAGCTGTGGCTGTGTCTCACACTCCTGTATCAGGTGGTGGCAGTATATCTGGGTCTATGGGCCATGTGTCAGTCACTCTGGCTGTGGCTGTGTCTCACACTCATGAATCAGGTGCTGGCAGTGTATCTGGGGATGTGGCTCACGTGTCAGTCACTACATCTGTGGCTGTGTGTCACACTCCGGTTTCTGGTGCTGCCAGTCTGTCCGATGCGGGTACTTCACGCAATCCACCTGATAGTGTGATGTAAGTTGCTGTTGTGTGCCCTCTGATGTACCTGCTCTGGTGTCCACACTGCCCTGTTGCTGTTCTCATACTGATGTATGGCCTCTGATGTACCTGCTCTGGTGTCCACACTGCCCTGTTGCTATTCTCATACTGATGTACTGCATCTGATGTGCCTGCTCTGGTGTCCACACTGCCCTGTTGCTGTTCTCATACTGATGTATGGCCTCTGATGTACCTGCTCTGGTGTCCACACTGCCCTGTTGCTATTCTCATACTGATCTACTGCATCTGATGTACCTGCTCTGGTGTCCACACTGCCCTGTTGCTATTCTCATACTGATGTATGCCCTCTGATGTACCTGCTCTGGTGTCCACACTGCCCTGTTGCTATTCTCATACTGATGTACTGCATCTGATGTACCTGCTCTGGTGTCCACACTGCCCTGTTGCTGTTCTCATACTGATGTATGGCCTCTGATGTACCTGCTCAGTTGGGCACAATGCCCTGTTGGTGTTCTGATAATGCTGTCTGCCCTCTCATGTGCTGCTTCTGATGTAGCTGTTCGATGCCATGGACTGTTAATGCACCTGGCCCCTCTCATGTGCTGCCTCTGATGTAGCTGTTCGATGCCATGGACTGTTCATGCACCTAGCACCTCTCATGTGCTGCCTCTGATGTACCTGCTCTGGTGTCCACACTGCCCTGTTGCTATTCTCATACTGATGTACTGCATCTGATGTACCTGCTCTGGTGTCCACACTGCCCTGTTGCTGTTCTCATACTGATGTATGGCCTCTGATGTACCTGCTCTGGTGTCCACACTGCCCTGATGCTATTCTCATACTGATGTACTGCATCTGATGTACCTGCTCTGGTGTCCACACTGCCCTGTTGCTGTTCTCATACTGATATATGGCCTCTGATGTACCTGCTCTGGTGTCCACACTGCCCTGTTGCTATTCTCATACTGATGTACTGCATCTGATGTACCTGCTCTGGTGTCCACACTGCCCTGTTGCTATTCTCATACTGATGTATGCCCTCTGATGTACCTGCTCTGGTGTCCACACTGCCCTTTTGCTATTCTCATACTGATGTACTGCATCTGATGTACCTGCTCTGGTGTCCACACTGCCCTGTTGCTGTTCTCATACTGATGTATGGCCTCTGATGTACCTGCTCTGGTGTCCACACTGGCCATGCTCGATCCTAGACTGTGATGTTACTCCGATTATGCGTAAATAAAAATGTCAATCATGTGTCGTGGGTTGTCGGAGTCATTCTTGCGTGTGTGATGCTGGTGTGTATTTGTATTTACTTGAGGGCGGTGGGTTCAGATACATGTCACTCCCCCCTACCTGGGTGACGACCCTTGGAGGCGCTGCCGTACACAAGAATATGTGGTTTCCGGGACATGTCACTCCCCCCTCCCTACGTCACGGACCTTGCAGGTGCTCCTCTCCAGACAGCGAATGGTTTGTAGCCTACCTGCGTCGTCCTCGATGGTGGGCCAAGACTAGGACGTAGTGGATCGCGAAGAGTATCGGGTAAGCATGTAGTGCAGGGTCCATGTCGGCGAGCGGCTCGTGGTGGGTATGGTCGCTGTGGGGCATCCGCAGTGTTCAGGCAGGTTGTTTTTCCGCAGCGCTTTTATGTGTATTTTCCGCCATCTTGATTTGGAGGACGGTCCTAGACGTCAGTCCGTACGGCGGAGTCTCTGGATAGGTTACGTCCGCCGCGTGGTTGGGTGTGGTGGTGCGGCGGACCGTGTTCTACCGCCGCAGACGGATTTTGGCCCCTATTTCGTATCCTGATTTGGCGGACGGAGTGTCCGCGACGGGCGCACGGAAAATAGACATGTTCCGCATGCTCTGGGTCTGCGGAGGCACTTCCGTCCGCCATCCTAATGAGCCCCTATATCTGCACCTGTATAATATATGCAGGGGGCCGTTCTGACGCAAGAAAGGGTCGTAGAAGTGATGCAGTGAAATCTATGAGATTTCGATACGCCATTTCTAGGACGCAAATGTGTCACTATCTTACGCCTGCCTCATGGAAGGTGTAAGACTGACGCAGGCACATTTAACATGGGACTTGCCATTATGTAATGATCCATTGCTGGAGTTGCGTCACTTTTGTGACACACCCCAGCAATGCGTAATTTTTGCATCTACAGATACGTCGGAAATACTGAAATATCTGTAACTCCTTGCGACATGATACGTCATACTGTAAATATGAAGCATCATAAGTGTTGCAAGGAGGGCGCAATGAAAAGTGACACATCGCTAATTTCTCGCAGCAATGTGTCACTTTTCATAAATGAGGCCCCCAGTTCCCTAGTGAGAATACCAATTTCTAGAGCTTTAGTTCTAAATGCTTCATCAAAAAACTCAAAGCACCAACAAGTCTTTTTAGCTTTTACACAACAAAATCGCTCAAGGGTATACGAAAGATTATAAATATGATTCTCTATTTAACAAGAAAGGATTTCTTGCAAAAGGTGCAAATGTTCTGAAATATCCTGTTCCATTTGCTTCAAAGTCAAGACTACAAAAAGAACTGTATGAAATTACAACATATTCAGGGTTTGATCCGCACTGTTCTGACCCTTAAAAGCTGCAGAATTAAAAAATTCACTCTGAAGTGAGCATCGCGTGTATCCTGTAGCTACATCTCAGCCTGTCAGTAGGACACTGTCTCCGAGACTTCTTTGTAGTTTTGTTGAATAAATAAACAAAAAAGGCTGAATTCTGTGAGGGAGACTACGGAGTATGCCTTTGTAGATCGTGCTAAAACATCTGCACTGACACATGTAGAGAAATATACAGGAGCCATTGCAAACCCACCGAGCTCACAACCAATGGAATTTAATCAATGGTGAATTTGTTGAAATTGGCAAAATGTAATTGACGGATTAGCACAGTTATTAATAACTCATGCTGGTTTTCAGGAATACAATAATGTTAGATCTGGAGAAAACAAAACTAATATGTGAAAAATGTGTTGAATTCTTTTCACATTGAATACATTATCATTTAGTATGTTCTTTCATTTTCCATGTGAATTCCCTTTTAATACCAATCGATTATGACTAAGGGGTTGATTAACCTTATCCATGCTCATGATGAGCTGAGCTCGTCATGAGGCAGGGCGCTCCGGTGCTCATGACGAGCTCAGCTCGTCATGAGGCGTGGAACGCTCACACGCGGGGATAATTTCCCTGCTGTGCTGAGCATTCCACGGGAATGGGTGTGGTCATGACGAGCACACGAGCGCCGTGCCTCATGACGAGCTGAGCTCGTCATGAGCATGGGGGTGCGGCGCACGCCCCCTGCACCCCAGCACAGCGGGGGAATTACCCCCGCATGGAAGGATATAAGAATTTGGCAGTGCAGCGCAGGATCTGCCCCGCTGCTATACCACCAAACCAGTGGTGGGGCTGCTCACCAGATTACAAGTGTTCTCATGTCTGATGGGCTTTTTTTGATGTTCTCATGGTTGTGCTCGGAAAATGGGCACCACAATGGCAACATCAAAAACTGTTCCTGCATGGCGTGGACTATATAGCCCCCTTTGTTTCCTCTATGCCACGGTTTCCATGGAGGATGAACAGCCATGAAAAAGATGGAGAGGAAATTCGAAATATGCTTGGCGGGACTGCTGTGGTCCTGCCAGACATATTGCGGCCTCAAGACCGCTGCAACGCTGCCAGAGAATGGTGGTTCCCTGGTGGCTACAGTGGGTCAATGGCGGTCCATCCACCCTGATTTTAATAGAGCGGTTGGAAGGCCACCACTTCTATGCCCATACAAGTCTGACAGTCCGTGGACCGCCAAACTTGCAATTGAGCCCTGACAGCACAACTGGGAAACGTATAAGAGAGGGTGTACGTCACTTAAAGATTATCCCCGCCCCTAACTCCTACTCATCCCACTGAATCAGTGCTTTTGGGAAAAAGTCTGTTACTTATTCAATGTGCTGATGTGATAGGATGATACAGCGTTGCAGGGATTAAGGAGCAAAGGTATGGGCTGTTAAAGGGAAATACATTAAATGCACTTGTACATGTGTTTTGCTGAATTTGGTCATATGCTTATTGCAAATAATACAATTAATATTCTCTCTTAGAATTCCCTCCTCAACAAACCAGGGCTGGATTTGGGAATCAAAAGCAGCCATGAAATAAAATGCTCAAGCCAGATCTGCTCCCTTTGTATCTTTGAGTTTCTCCATTTCATCAATCCATTCCATCCATGTCTCTCTCCTTCTTGCCTCTCTCCTCTTGTCTCTGATTGCTTTCATTCTAGTTTCTGCCTGCCTTCTTCTCTTTCTCTTGAGGACTCCTTGTGTCTGCTGCGCTGAGCTTCGTGAACAAGGGAAAGTGACAGAGTCATCAGTACTGGCCTTCGGTTTTCATAACCTGTCTCCAAGGGCTCCAAGCCATCAGGTAAATGCCTTACTTGTCAGACCCTGAAGTAAAAAGTCTTCCAAGCAGCAAATGATTCCTCATCTCTCTGTCTGCCTTGTTGTTCCAACCCCATGAAAGCCCAAACATGTTATTGTGCAGTTCCTACAGGAAGTCTGGCAAAATATAAAACATTGAATGAATTTAGGTCTGGATCAGTCACTCACACTTTGGGGCCAATTAGGATCACGGGCGGTGTCGATCCGCCCGTGATCTGACCCCCGCGCCACGCATTTCCACCCCATAGTACTATGACGGGGGGACCATGGCAGACAGAAAGACCATCCGCCCCTTTTCCACCCGGTCATCGAGTTGACTGGGCGGAAAAGGCTTTAATATGGTGGCGGTGTCTGTTAGACACCGCCAGCCATATTACCATGGGTGCGGAAGGATGCCTTTCTGTGGCAGCATTGCCACCACGGAAAAGCTTGTGGGAATGTTCTGCAGGGGCCTGTTGCGGACCTCCAGGTTCTCTGGGGGGTGGGGCGTGCACATAGGGGGTCCCTATAGTACCCCTCAGCAGTTCCATGCACAACATGGTAGGCACTGCGCGGTGCCTGCCATGTTGGGCATGCTAGTGCACAACATGCCTTCCTGGCATTGTGGGGGGCGGTGCTGAGTGCACCGCCCACCACAATGACAGGAATGCAGGATGCGTCCGCCACTGTAGCGGGCGCATCCTATTTGCCCCTAAGGGACCCCCGGCCATATGGCGGGCGGTCCCGGTTCCCGATAGGGTGGCGGGCGGACAAAGCCCGCCAGCCATCCTATTGACCCCCTTAGTATGGCAGAGGCTTTCCTGCCCATCTATGATGACACTTGCCATTTATAATAAGTAATCGTAAATGTTCATAATATCGAAATTTAAATATCGACTGACCATAATATAAAAAAAATAATATTGATAATACCATGATATCGATGTATTTAATATCGATGACAAAAACATTGGTTTTTTTTATATCGAAGTATGAAATATCGAGTGAAAAATATCGTTATAAGAAAATATATATTTTTAGTATAGTTAAAAATCGAAAAAACGAATATAGTATATATGCAATATTGTTTTTTGAAAATGTAGAAATATAATTTTTTAATATCAAAATATTGTTGTTTATTTTTATTAATATGTGCAGTAAATTGTATTAAAATATTCATTGTAATATACATTTTAGGAGCAGGATGTTTGGTTAATAGGGGTTAAGGGTAGGGAGTGTTTTAGAAATATTAGTTTTAGATTGAAAATTTGAAATTTTATTTGAAATTTGAAATTGTAATTTTTGGTTAGGAACGGGTTTTGGGTTATTAGGGGATAAGTGTGGAGAGTATTTTAAAAATATAAGTTTTAAACTAAAAATTTTAAATTACATTCAAAATTTGAAATTTTAATTTTGGTTTTAGGAGCTGGATGTTGGGTTATTAGGGAATAAGGGTGGGGAGTGTTTTAAAAATATTAGTTTTAAATTTTAAATGTAAAATTAAATTGGAAATTTGAGATGTGAAATTTTGCTTTAGGAACGGGATTTTGGTTTATTAGGGGATAAGTGTAGGGAGTGTTTTAAAAATATTCATTTTAAATTTGATATTAAAATATCAATTTTGAAATTTGAAATTAAAATTTTTGTTTTAGGAGCGGGATGCTGGGTTATTAGCGGATAATGGTGTGTAGAGTTTTAAAAATATTAGTGTTAAATTCAAAATTAAAATTCAATTTTGAAATTTTGTTTCAGGAGTGGGGTGTTGGTTTATTAGGGGATAAGGGTGGGGAGTGTTAGAAACATATTAGATTAAAAATTAAAAAGAAATGTAAAAATTTACATTTAAATTAGAAATGTTGTTTTAGGATTGGGATGCTGGGTTATTAGGGTATAAGTGTGGGAAGTGTTTTATAAATAGTAGTGTTAAATTTGAAATATGTATTTGAAATAAGAATTGAAATTAGAAATGTTGTTTTATAATTAGTCAATTTAAATTTGAAATATTGAATTAAAATTGAAATTGAAATTATACATTTAGTTTTATAAACATTACATTTAAATTAGAAGTATTTTTTTAATTTAGAATAGAAATTAGAAAATGTACAACAATTAAAAAAATGCATAAAATACTGTATGAATACTTTGGGGATCATTAAGATAGGGCGATCCGCCCGCCAAAATCTACCGCCCACAGGTAAATTTCCCCCTGTCATATTACCGTGGCAGGGAGGCCCTGGCGGACGGAAAATTGTCCGCCGGTTTTCCGTCGGGTCTAAGACATGCCTTGGGGACATGCCTTTCTATGGTGGCAACGCCACCACGGGAAGGCATGCAGATCCCAGCATTGGGGGCCCGTAGTGGGCCCACAGGATTTCTTAGGCGTAGGGGGTGCACATGGAGGGTACCTATGCTACCACCCTTCATTTGACAGTACAACATGGCAGGCACCATGCGGTTCCTGTCACGTTGTACTGTCAAATGTACAACTTGCATTTATGGCATTGATGCGGGCGTTGCTTTCAGCACCACCCGCCGCAATGTCAGAAATGCGGGATGCGCCCACCAGTGTGGCGGCGCATCCTAATGGGATGTGCAAGATCACTGCAAGCTTTGCGGGTGGTCCCATTTCCCGGGGGTATGGCGGGCAGACAAAATCCACCCGCCATACTAATGGGCCCCTCGATATTAAGTCTATTTTTTGGTATTTAAAAGTATTAATGATCAAACAATTTAGATAATGTTAAATTTAAAGTTAAACATGTTTCTTGAATTATTAGTAATTGTAGTGGGAATATTGAAATAAATATTGTTAGTGTTGTTTTCCTTCTTTCATGTAAACTAAAGTGGAGTCCTAATAGTTAACTATATCAGTTTATTGGCAATGACCTTCCCTGATTTATTAAGAATAGGAGTGGGAACAGTAAACTAAATATTTTTTGTGTCCAGCACCTTCCCTGACTTAATACTGACTGGAGTGGCAATATTAAATTATATATCTGTAGTGTCCAGCAGCTTACCTGACTTAATACTGACCGGAGTGGAAATAGTACATTACATATCTTTAGTGTCCAGCACCTTCCCTAAATTAATACTGACTGGAGTGGGAATAGTAAATTAAATATCTTTACTGTCCTGCACCTTCCCTGACTTAATACTGACTGTATTGGGAATAGTAAATTATATCTCTTCAGTGTGCAGCACCTTCCTCAACTCAATACTGACTGGAGTGGGAATAGTAAATGATATATCTTTAGTGTCCAGCACCTTCCCTGACTTACCACTGACTGGAGTGGGAATAGTAAATTAAATATATTTAGTGTCCAGCACATTCCCTGACTTAATACTGACTGGAGTGGGAATAGTAAATTAAATATCTTTATTGTCCAGCACCTTTCCTGACTTAATACTGACTGGAGGGGGAATAGTAAACTATATATCTTCAGTGTCCAGCACCTTCCCTGACTTAACACTGACTGGAGTGGGAATAGTAAATTATATATCTTTAGTGTTCAGCAGTTTCCCTGACTCAATATTAACTGCAATGGGAATAGTAAACTATATATTATTAGTGTCCAGCACCTTCCCTGACTTAATACTGACTGGAGTGGTAATAGAAAAATATTTATATTTAGTGCCCTGCAACTTCCCTCACTTAATTCTGATTGGAGGTGGAATAGTAAATTATATATGTTTAGTGTTCCAGCAACTTCCCCGACTTAATAGCTGGAGTGGGAGTAGTAAATTAGATTGATTTACTGTGCAGCATTTTTCAGATGTAGTAGTAAGTAAAATTTATATATATATATCCAGTTTCACGAAGCACAAAACAATTGCGCCAATGCACTCCAATCCAAGCGTAAATCACCACTTTATTAGACTTCTTTGTAGTTCAAGGATTATTTATTTCAATTCATTTCCATCTTGAAAAATCAAAGCGGTGGAAAAACAACCCAACGCGTTTCAGCGATCAACTCGCCTTGCTCACGGGTGATTTGTACATGAAGTAAGAATCAATAAATAAAGTTTTTCAAACACAAGTCTTGTGAAGTTCCCAATGTGTAAACACCAACATAGGACTAAAACCCAAAAAACCTCTTTAGCGGCCATGTTGGAATGGTGTATTAGCTACTGATGTATACAGGTCTCAGCAAGGCCTGTGAGTGCGAACAAGGGTTCGCCCTCCTGTACGCAAAGTCCTCAGACAACAAAAGAAATTGGCACGGAAACTGGAAATACAAAAACAAAGTTTAATAAACCTTTAAAGGTGGTACTACAGCCCACACAACACTCTACAGTATTGTACAAGGTAGCACAAAGAACACGAACATGCGGTCCCCTTTTATACACAATGAAGGGGCTCATAAGTGGGCGGCTACGGCTCAAGAACATGATTTACAACCTTATATGGATATTTCTTAAGCATGATCGATACATGGGTGGAGTTAACGGTTCATGAAACCCCTCAAATGCACATTCCGATCCCCTTTAAGTAGAAACAGATGTTACATGTACTGGGCATGCGCAGGATAAGCTGGAACTATTTATAGCTTATTGCTGGGCAAACTCCAGGGGTGACGGTCAGCGAGGTAGGACTTGCCTCATGGTGAGCACATGGCGAAATGTAGCCTATAAGATGGAAGCCGGAAAACAAATTGGAGTCTGGCCGCACTTCCAAGTATGAGCGGGAAAACTATACTAAAGACACAATAGCATGTCTTCAGCGAATGCTTAACATTATCGCTGTTTTATTTACAACAGACGACCCTTTCAGCATTTGCTGAAGACATTCGGTTTCCTTGGATAATCTAAATAGTCATCGTTTATATTGATGCTCATCATATCCGCTATCTCTGTAGTTATAGTTTTCTTATGGACAGCATCCGCAACAGCTTGTTTATTGGGCACACAAAATGAAACACATAACGAGCATATCATAGGGCTACATTGAATGCACACACAGCAGGTGAATAATACGGCAACAATTATACATATTCCACTGAGGACCTTCCAACCCCATGTAGAAATTAAGGTCCAGAACCACCCAGAGAAAGTCCAAGACCCATTTTCTTGATGTATATCAGCTGCAATTTTGTGCAATTTGTTAATGGCTATATACACAGAGGGATTATGGTCAGGTATGAAAACACAACAGCTACTTCCGATAATTCTGCAAGCTCCACCCCTATTTGCTAACATAACGTCAAGAACCATTCGGTTCTGCAATGCAACAATCCTAGTAATTTGTAGCTCTTCAGTAAGATTCCCAAGAGCTGCTGCAGTTTGATTTGTAACAGCTTCCACCACTCTTGTCAATCGCCATTTCTTTCTGCTATTTAGAGCAGCTCCCACAAAGAAAAGCAATCCTAAATTGAAGTCTATGTACTGCTGCAGACTAGTGTCCGTCTGATCAACATCATCTATGGATAAAGCCTGTTTAAATCTGTTCACTGTTACGTTATTCAACAACTTCAAATCCTTATGACATGATGCAGGTGCCAAAAATACAGGTGGCAATAAAAACGATACATAACATACTCCAGACCAACCGGCTGGTAATGTAATCGATAATAGCCCTTATTCCCACCTGCAAAATAGGTGTTATGTGAAGCAAGGAAGGAACTGTTGTTCAGGCCATCAATGTTTAACACAACAATACAATCACTAACACCTACAGGAATATGGCCTATGCTCTGTACACATAAATCAGCTTGTGCTTGGGCCACTGAGATCACAAACTTCTCTTGTCCAACAGTGTCTCTAGTGTTCGTGAAGATATAAGGAGTCTTTATCTTGATGGCATTCTTTATTCAGTTTGAAAATCAATTCTCCTACAGTAGGCTTCCTTGTAGCAAAAAGCAAAGTGTACCATGCTCTACAAGAGCCATATCCACATATCCAACAGTCTGTGGCATTTGTAGCAACGTGGGTATGATGCAACATCTGAATGAAGTGTTATTCAAATAGGACTGTCGATGTTTCAACTCTTGGTAAGGGAGTGTATAGAAAAAGTGCTCATCAGGGACTGGAGTAGTAACAACATACAGTTCACGGGCAGGAGCTTTCTCCCCAACAAACCACATGACTGTAGCGATGACTGCTATGATGAAAACAATCCCTACAGAACCAAAAATCTTCCTTTTATCCATCTCGAGCAAAGTACACAGTATCTTCCTGAAACTAAAGTGTTGTCAGAACTCTTACCCCTGAGGCAGCCGTTATTTTCTTCACCATCGGGCCAAGACGGGTGTCACTACTCTAATACATGGCTGACCCCCCCCTTGCCTCATTGGTTCTCCGTTTCACAAACCTAGGGACCATTCTGACAACTTCTCATACAATTGCAGCTTCTTTCCTTGGACGCAGATCGTATCTTCTTGATGCAGGCGTTGTCTGGTCCGGGAAGAACTCCTCAGACTCGTCAGGTACCACAGCACGGCCTCTCTCCGTAGTCAGGATATCTCGATGGTCAGTCAGTACAGCAGGTTCCACCAGATCAGGTTGCACCTTCCGGCAGTGTATCGAATGAAGCCAGTTTTTGCGATTCGTCACCCGTACTGCTGTTCTCGTGGCTAGGAGGACTTCTTCAGGGCCACACCTTCTCGGTTCCAGACTGTTCGACCTCTCAAACGATTTCACGAGGACGAAGTCACCAGGCCGGAGAATATGACCTCCTCCTGTGGACCGATCAGGGAGTGCTTCTCAAACCTGTTGATGAATAGAAACTAAGCTATCAGTTAATTGTGCCCAATAGTCATTCATTAAAACACAAGGTACATGATACACTGATCTCGGTTTGGGTACCCCCCCATATATTCATGGGGCACCCGAAAACTATCTCATAGGGCGTTAAGCCCATCCGAGAATGTGGTACCGATCTGATAGACAACAACGCCAAAGGCAGAGCATCTGGCTAAGTCAGAGAAGTAGAGGCCTGTATTTTCGCAATCTTTAATTTGAGCGTGCCATTATACTTTTCTACCAACCCTGCTGATTGAGGGTGGAACACTGCGTGGAACTTTTGCACAATGCCTAATCCCTTCAGGACATACTTAATAACGTCTGCCACAAAATGGGGCCCGTTATCACTCCACAACAATCTACAAACACCGAAACGAGGAAAGAATTCCTTCAAAAGCACCTTAGCAGTAGTCATTTCAGTATTGTCCTTAGTAGGGTATGCTTCAATCCATTTACTGAATGCACAAACCACAACCAGGACGTACTTCAGATTATTGCAGCATTCCAGCTGAATATTATCCATTTGCAATATTTCAAAAGGTGCAGTGGGTGTTGCAAATCCTCCTGCTGGAGTTTGTGTCCCTTTTCCCAGATTGTATTTAAGGCAAATCATGCAGGTCTGTACCACTCTCTTAGCTGTGCTAGAAATCTCTGGATGCTCCCCTACTTGCGTAAGCAATTTCACAATTGCCGAAGCTCCAACATGTGCTAGCCCATGTGCCATCTGAACCATAGTTTGTACGAAGGCTGTGGGTAACTTCCACCTATCCATCTGCTTATTCCTCCAACAACCTTCATCATCCAATTCTCCATCTTTGGACAATTGCTCTCGTTCTTTTTCACTAGCAGTCTTTTGCATTTCTAGTACCTTCTCCCTAGCATCATGCCACCGTTCAGCTTGTGACTTCACAATATACATCGAAGTGGAGCCAGGCTGCATCGCAGTTTCACGTGCCACTCGATCTACAAAAGCGTTTCCTTGTCCCACTTTGTCTGTCACTTTCTTGTGTGCACTACATTTCACTATAGCTATTCTCTTAGGGAGCGTCAGTGCGGTCAAAAGCTGTTGTACTAATTCTCCATACATGATCTGAGTTCCATGTGATGTCAAAAAGCCCCTTTTCTTCCAGAGCAGGCCGAAATTGTGCGCTACTCTGAAAGCACAGCGGCTATCTGTGTAGACATTTACACATAATCCTGCACTAAGCTCACAAGCTTGTATCAACGCTATCAGTGTTGCTGCCTGAGCTGATTTCTGTGGTATGCGTGCTGTCTTCACTATTGTGTGTAATGTCGTAATTGCATATGCTGCGGAAGTGGTTCCATCTGGTAACTTTAAACAGGACCCATCCAACCACAGCTCTCCATCCACATCTGTAAAGGGCGTATCTTGTAAATCAATACGACCCTTTGTCTGTTCCTCGGTCACAAAGACACAGTCATGCGTCTCTTGCGCCTCAGGCTGAGTCGCTGGAAAGGGCAACAACGTAGCTGGATTTAGTGTTGCACATCTCTTCAACATTATGTGAGGAGCCAACAATGTCAGCTCGTATCCTGTCAGACGAGCACTAGTTAAATGCTGCGTCTTCGTTTGATTCAAAAGGGCATCAACAGCATAGGGGGACCAACACCAACAGTTTATGAGATAAGACTATCCCTTCACTCTGGCGTATTGACACAGCTGTCGCCGCAACTGAGCGAAAACACCCAGGCAACGCTCGGGCGACAGGATCAAGTACTGCAGAGAAGTATGCACAAGAGCGCTGCTTATCGCCATGCATCTGCACTAACACTGATAACGCACATCCATCTCTCTCATGCACATACAATGTAAAGGGCTTTGTGTAGTCAGGGATGCCTAATACTGGTGCCGAACAAAGGGCCTGACGTAATTGGTGAAAAGCATTCTCACATTCATTCGTCCATGGAAGGTGAACTGGGGTATCCTTTGTCAACAAGCCTAACAATGGTTTAACTATGTATGAAAACCCCAATATCCACTGTCTACAAAAGGAGGTGAGACCCAAAAAGGCTCGAACTTCTTTCTGCGTGTAGGGTACTGGTGTGTCTAAGATGGCTTGAATACGATCTGGTGTGAGTGCACGCCCCTCCTTAGACAAAAGGTGACCTAAGTAGGTTACCTTTGGTCTGCAATATTGCAGTATCTTTTTTGATACTTTGTGATTGTGAGATGCCAAAAATGTAAGTAAGGACAAAGTGCATTATTCACATTGCTCAGAGGAGTCGGCAGCCAACAAGATGTCATCGACATATTGTATAAGCGCCACACCGTTGGGTAAAACAAACGAATCCAATTGTCGTTTGAATGCCTGACTATAAATGCTGGGACTCTCAGTATAGCCTTGGGGAACTCTACAGAATCTGTACGATCTATTATTCAACGTGAAGCCGAAAAGATATCGGCTATCAGGATGAATAGGGATCGAAAAGAAGGCGTTCTTTAAGTCGATAACAGAGAACGTTGTTGCAGTTGGTGGGACCAAAGTAAGAAGTGTTGTGATATCAGAAACCACTGGGTATTGAGGAATCACAATATTATTGACCTCTCTCAAATCGATAATAAATCGATGAATCCTGGTGTCAGTGTCTTTCTTCAAAATTGGTAGGATAGGACTGTTACAAACATTATATAGAACCTCTTCAACCACCCCAACTTTAATCAAATCCTGCACTATCTGTATGAGCGCCTCCTCCCACTCTTGCGAAATCCGATACTGAGGCAGGCGTGGCAGCACAGCTCCCTCCTTTACACTGATATGCACCGGAGGGATGATCATCCGTCCCACGTCGGTATCGGACGTGGCCCATAAAGATTCAGGCAAAGAGGCCAGTGCGGCCTCTATGGTGATCATGTACACCCTCTCCATTGATGGATAATTGTCATTTAAAATAACACATACTCCATCAGGGGAGCACCGTATCGTGGCCCGAAAATATTTGAGCACATCCAGGCCGACGATATTATCAGGGGTATTCGGAGAAAGGAGGAATGGGCATGGTGCAGCAAACTGATCTACATAGAGTGCAAGAGGTTGTGACAGCGAGCTAACAGAAGGCGTTCCATCGAACCCTATTGACGTAATTGTTGAGACAGACAGGGGAGCCCTCGGAACCAATTTTTTGGACAAAGCGCTACGAGTAGCTCCTGTGTCAACCAGGAATCAGTAGAGCCCAAAACATGTGCTGTAACATAAGGACCCCTCTGATCTACTGGCACTTCAACTGGTTCCTTACCCCATCCTACGCAATCCTATGCATACTGTGAATCGTGCTGCTCGGGAGGTACATAGTCAGGCATTTGGTACTGATTTCGTCGATCAAAAATATTAGACCCATCTCGGGGTCGCACATTAGAATCAAATCTAGCTTGGTCATTCGTGTTATTTCTAGGGCCTGAAAAATTTTCTCTACCCCTTATAGACCCCTGCCCACGCTCCTGGTGGTGTGAGCGCAACACCGGGCACTCATTCGCCCAATGTCCTTTCTGTCTACAATACGCACATTGATCCCGGGCCAAGTCAGTACGGCCTGAAGGAGAGTTCGAAAAATTCCTGCCGCCCCGATCGTTACCCCTACGAGGCGGCCGATATACTTGCGCTAACATAACCTTTGTTTTTAAATCTTTAGATTTCTTTTCCTCACTACCCTTTGCTTCTAATTCCTGACGCTCGTAATACTGAGCCATCGTCAGGAGGGATGCTGGTGTTGAAGTCGTCCAAGAACTTTCACTCGCTTTTAATCGAGCTGCTATACTTGGTAATAAATTCGAGACATATTTATCAACAAAGAGATGTCGACCCGTATCGTCCGTGAGCGACTGACCACTAAAATCATGGAACGTTTCCTCAAACCGCGTGAAGAAATCTGAAACGGATTCATCTACTTTCTGTTTACAGGTCGCTAACATAGTCTAATCAATATTTTTTGGGGGAATAAGCGTTTTTAATTTAGTTACAATGGCAGTAGGAAGATCTAAAATCGACTGGGGCGGCTTCTGTGCTGGTTTTCTCTCCCTGTCCTCATCCTCAAGATCCGCCCATCGAGCTTTAAATGCCGGAAGATCATCAACCTTTCGTATTGATCTCCACATATCTGGTGGTAATATAAGCCCAAAGAACAAATCAATATCGGTCAAAGTCATAGTACAAGAATTCAAAGCCCCCTTAACTTCCTCATAAAAGGCTGCGGGATTCTTTCGAGGATCAGGTAATGCTGCTTTCAATGCCATAACATCTGCCCCATTCCAAGGAGTATAAACCCAATTATAGATGAAATAGCCTTGAGCATCAGGAGACCCTCTATCCGTACTAGTACCCGCTCCCTTAGGGGGAATGTACAAAGGTGCCGCCTCCCGCATTGGTTTAACATGCACTGCATCGATCTTATCTGAATAAAAAATGGATGACTGCTTCCCACCGCCAGCCGGATTCGATGGCTCGTCTCCAGCCTTCCTTTTCGGTGCTTCATCCCGGAGCCAAAACATTTCATCCCGTAACGCAAATAGCCGTCGAATTGCATTGGGCACCTGGGGAGAAAGAAAAAGACCTTTACGCAGTTCCTTTACATCAGCTATCACATCCACTGGTTCAAGAACATCAGAATATTTCCGAAAGGCTGACACCACTTCATCAGAAAGAAAACCAACAAAATATAATCTTTCCCTATCTTCCCATGTCTCAAGCTCTGTCAATAAATTGGCAAGGGGCATAGTATCTTTGGTGACCCGATAAGCAATCTTACGAAGATCAGCCATACGATCGACCGATAACATAGACCGCGTATCCCTCTTCTGGTCGGGCGGCCTACGGTGGTGAACGATCTAATAACGAAAAATCGTCATCCAATTTATTAAGGGCAGGATAGAGAGGCTGACAAACAGGGTACTGGCCAGATATTTGCAACCAACGTTCTGTCTCCTGTTTCTCTTCCAATTCCTTTGCTTCTCGCTTTTTCATCTCATGCGCCTTTTCGCGCTCACTCTTTCGTTGCTCTTTCTCAATCAGTGCTTGCTCACGCTTCTGCCGCTCTCTCGCACCTCTTTCACCCACATTCATATGCATTCAAACATATCTTGTCGCACTCTCCGCTTACACATACACTGTTCCCCATACTCGATCTTCCTCAAATCAAACGAACCATACATAGGCCATCGCAACTCAGGATCCTTTTTTTTATATTTCCTCCACAATGTGCTGTACATTATGGGGGAAAGACCAAACTTCACATACATATCCCTATTTGGCGTCCCCTCTGGGGGAGCCGACTGTGATTCTCCAAGTACCAACCTGTCATTTCCAAAACACCAGCACCACTTACAGAGTGCGCTAAAAACAGGCATGTCTAGAAATAATGCAGAATATGCAATATTATAATTAAATGGCACTTAAACGTTGCGCCGCTCAAATTCACAGATCAGGAGAAATATCCCCACATTGCCTGCCTATATGGGTTGCAACTCATATATGACTCTCACAGGATCAATAATATGACTAGTCATTACCAAACAATCAATCAAATTAGTCAGGGCAAGCATATAAAACTGCCTTGCCAAACAAGACTATCAAAGGCTCGGAGCAAGCATCGTACAACGATTCTTACCAATCAAGAGCGTCCAGATTCCAACTGCCAAGTTCCGAATTCGCCCAAACGGCCACTACGTGGCAAACCGACAGAAGAGGTCTCAGTCGATGACCGGCGCCACCCAGATGGTCAGATCGGAAGGGAAGGAAGAATACCTCGGGATGCCAGGACTAAAGGCGCTGCTGGCAGTGATCACGTCCCCGGCAAGGTTTCAATCCTTCGTCACGACCAGTCCTTCGAGCATCTGAGTCGCCGATGAGCCCCACATAAAGGGCGCCAATTGATGTATACAGGTCTCAGCAAGGCCTGTGAGTGCAAAAAAGGGTTCACTCTTCTGTACGCAAAGTCCTCAGACAACATAAGAAATTGGCACGGAAACTGGAAATACAAAAACAAAGTTTAATAAACCTTTAAAGGTGGTACTACAGCTCACACAACACTCTACAGTATTGTACAAGGTAGCACAAAGAACACGAACATGCGGTCCCCTTTTATACACAATGAAGGGGCTCATAAGTGGGCGGCTACGGCTCAAGAACATGATTTACAACCTTATATGGGCATTTCTTAAGCATGATCGATACATGGGTGGAGTTAACAGTTCATGAAACCCCTCAAATGCACATTCCGATCCCCTTTAAGTAGAAACAGATGTTACATGTACTAGGCATGCGCTAGATAAGCTGGAACTATTTATAGCTTGTTGCTGGGCAAACTCCAGCGGTGACGGTCAGCGAGGTAGGACTTGCCTCGTGGCGAGCACATGGCGAAATGTAGCCCATAAGATGGAAGCCGGAAAACAAAATGGAGTCCAGTCGCACTTCCAAGTATGAGCGGGAAAACTATACTAAAGACACAATAGCATGTCTTCAGTGAATGCTTAACATTATCGCTGTTTTATTTACAACACTACGAGCATGGATATACTGAGTTCCAATTAAACAATACGCTTAGTATTATATCTTGTATGTATCTCTTATCGTAATATGCATTGCAATTTAATAGTTCTAACAATTTGGAACAATAATGCCATCAATCCGCAAATTTAGTCATGTAGCAGCACGTCTTAAGGTTTGCACTGATCTATATTGATCCATAATATCTCATGTCCTAACCGTGCCTACAGTTTAGTATAATATTTCAGCAACAGACCTGATCGTTTTCACTATTATCAAGCTACATTTGCAAGCTAAATATGCATGAATATTTTATCATCACACCCACGTGGGTAACTGATACTTAATCATAGGCTGTCATATAACTAACTTATTGTACAATAAATCCCAAGTGGGCATACATTTCTTATGGCACAGGAAGAGTTCAAAATCGCATTCCATCTCCATCCCAAGTGGGTAGATAGTCATACATTTTCTTATGAGTTTCTCCTTCATTTTAAGAAATACCTAAGCAGAAAGAGGAAAAGCCAGTCAGACTCCTAACAGACTTAACACTTTAAGGCCAGGGTTTGTTTGCACAAACAGTGCATCACAATGCCAAACGAAAACAATAATGATAGAAACTTAAAAATAATGGTTAAAAACATATGGAATTCATTACAGGAGACTCAGTTTGTATATATCCCAATAACAGTGGCTAGTGTATTTCATAAACAGTTATCACAACTCATAAAATCTGAGAGAGATCACTCCCCCAGATACCAAACCAATTCCTCTTCAGAGTTTAAACCTCCTGGGATGTGGGTGTCCAAATCTAGAATGTATCTACTCTCAAGTTGCCGCAACTTACGAATTCTATTCCCATCTCTCTTCATTGGTGGAATTCTATTGATAACAAAAATTTTTAAAAGATTACGATTACTCTTGTGTAGTTCTTTGAAATGTCGGGCAACAGTTGAAAGTTGATCTTTATTCTCAATTGCCCGCATGTGTTTAAGAATACGCTTTTTTGCGCAGAACATTGTGCTCCCAATGTATTTCTTTGAACATGGGCAAACCAGAATGTATATGCAATGATCAGATATACATGTGAGATGTTTACCAATACTCTTTTCTTTCTCTTCCAAAGGATAATATACCTTCTTGATATTAAGCTGAATTTGCATGCCTTGCATGCCATGCAGGTGAAAAAGCCTTGTATATCATTACTCCTGTGCTTGTTAGTGCTCACTTCATTTTTGATCAGTATGTCCCTTAGTGAGTCTGCCTTAGGATATGTGACACTTGCAGTGCAGCCCAAAACGTCCACTAATATAGGTTCTGTTCTGGGAACATTCCAATGTCTTTTTAGGCTGTTCTGAACCTGCCATGATTTGGAATGGTAAGTAGAGATGAACCTTACCACTTCATTGTCTTTAGCCTCTTGTTTATCTTTAGGAACCAGCAATGTCACATGGCTAATCTTGCTGTCCTTTAAAAATGCCTCCTGAATGACTTTAGGATGGTAACCTCTCATTGTAATCGCTCCTTCATACAATCACCCTGAAGGATAAAATCATGATCTGTACTACAGTTCCTTCGAGCCCAGAGGAACTCACCAAAAGGTATACTGCGAATCAGGGATTTGGTGTGACCACTCTCTGCATGAATCAGCGTATAACCTGCGGTGGCTTTCTGATATAATTTCATCACAAGTTTGCTGTTGGATACTACAATTAACAAGTCCAGAAATTCCATAGTCTGGTTCCTGATTTTCCCTTCCAGACGTAAATTCAAGTCATTTTTGTTGAGATCTTGGATGAAGAGCTCAGTAAAATTCTTGTGGATTGTCCCAGATGATAAACAAATCGTCAATATACCGCAGCCACATTTTCACATGGCTGCGGTATGCACCATGTGTCCTCGCCACCTGCTGCTCCCAGCCCGCCATAAACAAATTGGTAAAGCTGGGAGCAAAACAAGTTCCCATTGATGTCCCTTGTTTTTGCCTGTAGTGAACATCATTGAAGACCAAAAAGTTATTCTCAAGGCAAAAGGCCATCATCTTTAGGACCATCTCAGTATGATTCAAGAAAGAAATGGACCGGGTTTTTAGAAATTCTCGACAAGCGTCAATTCCATCCACATTTCTAATAGATGTGTAAAGGCTACACACATCTAGGGTAATGAGTAAATCATGCCATATGAAATCTTTCAGTTTGTTAATGAAATCCCTACTGTCCTTCAAGTAAGATGGTATTTTTTCTACAAGAGGACGTAGGAAAAAGTCGATGTATTTAGGTGTATTCTCTAAAAGAGAACCCATCGAGGAAACAATAGGTCTGCCCGGAGGTTTGGTAGAGTTCTTAAGGAGCTTAGGCAAAAGATATAATATTGCTACTTTGGGATTCCGATTTAGTAAAAAATAATATTCATTGCACTCTATGATACCTCTAGCTTGCCAATCTTTTAACATATCATAATACGTGCTGCTAGTTTTTTCAATGACATGCACAGTGGTTACCTCATAACAGTCTAAACAGTTCAGTTTACGCATGCCCTCCTGTATATACTCCTGTACATCTAATACAACCACATTTCCCCTTTATCCGACTGGCGGATAACTATCGAGGGATCACACTCCAATGGCTTAATAGCAAGACGTTCTGATTTACTTAAATTATCACTGGACCAGCATTTCTTTTTGGCCAAATTCTTGAAATCATTAATAACCAGAGTCTCAAAAGTGTCAATGCTGCAGGGTAGTTCAAGTTAGTATTGAAGCCCAAAGATTCCGCATTGATTAAACTGTACTCTGGAGAACCCAGTTCAAATTCTTTTAAAGCAATAAGGGCCTCCACTTCACCAATAGATTCACAAGCAGGTTTGGTAATAATTGTTTCCTTACCAATGTTTTTGACTTTTAGTTTGTTCCACTTGTGCAGACGTAATTTTCTGGTAAATTTAAAAAGATCAATGCGTTCTTGGGAATAGGAAACATTCGTAATTGGACAAAAAGAAAGGCCATACTGCAAAACATCATATTCAATTTTAGAAAGTTAGCGAGAGGATAGATTTACCACAAAATGTTTTAATACATTTTCCTCTTTTCTTTTGACCCTGTGTTTCCACTCCCACTGGGGTTACGTTCACTTTTCCACCTTCCACCCCTCCTGGTTTGTTGCTGGATTTGGTGGCCTCTTCTCCAGTTTTTCCTCTTCCTATGCCTCTTCCTCGAAATACCCTTCCTTTCCTCTGGCCTCGATCTATCTGCCAATTTTGGTGTTGTAATGATTGGTTCATCATTCAAAATTAATGCCAACATTTTGTCAGTTTCCAGGGGTTTTTCATCACAGGCGTAGTGCTATCTTCTGTCACATCACTTTCAATGAATTCATCGTCAGACACGCCTCCAGTTTGTACCTTATCCAGGTTTGCTTGGACCCCTTTCCTTTTCATGTTATCATATTGTGATAACCTTGTGTGGAGAAGTGTAGCTCAATGATTAGATGCAGAGGTCTAGCCCGGGACCAGGGTTCAATTCCAAGCCTCGGCGGGTCTTGGGCTCAAAATTCCACGGACCTGATAATTCTCGCCTCGGTGCCTATTCCAATCATGGAGTCCCACTCTGCAACTCTGGGCAATAGCTTGCTTAATCTCCACAACGGCCCCCACAATGCTAAGGATGCCTGGCCTCCACCTTGGGGATGCCCAGGAGTGGACGCCTCACAGGGAAAGCCAGGATGGGTTCCACAGCGGTATTCGTACAAGTGCCTTGAGACCCTTGCGGGTGAGTAGTGGGCTATACAAGTATCAATTTACAATTTTACAATTTATATTTCCGGCTGAACGTAAAAATCTACCCAGATTGGTAATCAATTTTGTCCCTGAGAAATTTCCTCTCTTTCTTGGCCACAATTTCATCCTCATGTTTTGTAATTCTCTTAGTTATTTCTTCGATTTTCTTACTGACATTCTCAGATGATTCATCTTTCGCTATCTCCTCTTTTAATTCAGCGATTTCTTTAAGTAATGCCAACCTGTCTTTCAATGCATGTTTGATCAATATTGACAACATTCTGTTAGGGCAGTCCATTAGGTTTTCTGCCCATTCTTCAGCCAATTCCATATCAGGTTCCTCATAAGAGTGAGCTATCAAGATCCTGAAATATGAAACATGAAAAGGAAAGGGGTCCAAGCGAACCTGGATAAGGTACGAACTGGAGGCGTGTCAACGATGAAGTAATTGAAAGTGATGTGTCAGAAGACGGCACTACGCCTGTGATGGAAAACCCCTGCAAACCGCCAAATTCTTGGCAGGAATTTCGAATGAGGAACCAATCATTACAACACCAAAATTGGCAGATAGATCTAGATCAGCCATGTGACATTGCTGGTTCCTAATGATAAACAAGAGGCTAAAGACAATGAAGTGGTAAGGTTCATCTCTACTTACCATTCCAAATCGTGGCAGGTTCAGAACAGCCTAAAAAGACATTGGAATGTTCTTAGAATGGAACCTACATTAGTGGACGTTTTGGGCTGCACTCCAAGTGTCACATATCGTAAGGCAGACTCACTAAGGGTCAAACTGAGTAAAAATGAAGTAAGCACTAACAAGCATAGGAGTAACAATATACAAGGCCTTTTCACCTGCAAGGCATGCCAATTCAGCTCTAATGCTTAAGAAAATGTATGACTATCTACCCACTTGGGATGAAGATGGAATACGATTTTGAACTCTTCCTGTGCCATAAGAAATGTATGCCCACTTAGGATTTATTGTACAATAAGTCAGTTACATGACAGCCTATGATTAACTATCAGTTACCCACGTGGGTGTGATGATAAGATGTTCGTGCATATTTAGCTTGCAAATGTAGCTTGATAATAGTGAAAACGATCAGGTCTGTTGCTGAAATATTATACTAAACTGCTGGCACGGTTAGGACATGAGATATTATGGATTAATATAGATCAGTGCGAACGTTAAGACGTGCTTCTACATGACTAAATTTGCGGATTGATGGCATTATTCTTCCAAATTGTTAGAACTATTAAATTGCAATGCTTATTACGATAAGAGATACATACAAGATATAATACTAACCGTATTTTTAATTGGAACTCAGTATATCCATGCTCGTAGCTTATATACCATTCCAACATGGCTGCTAAAGAGGTTTGTTTGGGTTTTAGTCCTATGTTGGTGTTTACACATTGGGAACTTCACGAGACTTGTGTTTGAAAAACTTTATTTATTGATTCTTACTCCATGTACAAATCACCCGTGAGCAAGGCGAGTTGATCGCTGAAACGTGTTGGGTTGTTTTTCCAACGCTTTGATTTATCATGCTGGAAATAAATTGAAATAAATAATCCTTGAACTACAAAGAAGTCTAATGAAGTGGTGATTTATGCTTGGATTGGAGTGCATTGGCGCAATTGTTTTGTACTTCGTGAAACTGGATATAATTGACAGGGAAACCTCTGACCCTGTGGTGCACCGCTGTCTCGGTGTCCCGGTTAAGTTGGAGGAAGTGGAAATGGTTATATATATATATATGTATATTACCTACTGGCGGTCCCCAGTAGGTAGTTATAGTTAGGATTGGCTACCATAGGAAATTCCGAACATTCTATTGGGAATAACTTTGACGCCGATTGAGGGATCTGCCTGTAATTTTCCTTAAAACTTCCCTGAAAGTTTCGGGGGGATTCGTGCAGTGGGGGCTGAGAAAAAAGCGGGGTCCCAAAACGTGTTTTCCCCATGTTAATTTCCTTAGGACGGTCTGACAAGTCTACAGCCCGAACCATTGAACGGCATTACGGCAAACTTGGCAAAATTGTAGGGACTGGTATGCAGATGTGCCTTTGCTATGTTTGGTGAAATTTGCTCCAGTGGTTTTCAAAAAAATTATCTTCAAAAACACATATATATCTATAGGCGCACTCCGAGCTCTCACGGGTGCGCGTACCTGGGAGCGCACCCGGTGCGCTATGGGAGTGTGCGAGCGGAAAGCTGATTGGCTGTCGGGTGTCTGTCAACATTATAAACAGTCCGGAGAGTCCGCCATCTTGTGTCTCGGTAGAATCGAGACACAAGAGGTGAAAAAAGAAAGTGGGATATAATTAAAAGGGGGCAGAGTAGACACCCCCTGAACCTCTAGCTTTTCTGAGAGGGCCTAGAAGGACCCTAAAGGGCAAAAATTTTATTGGGTAAGCGCTGGGTTCGTTCCCGGGTACAGTATCCGGTACGCTCACCCTGAGCGCACCACAGGGAAAAACAGTTTAAAAAAATAGAGTAAAAAAATAATGTTGAGTGTTTAGAGGAATAGGATGCATTGCTGGAGTGTGTCACAAACATGATGCAACTCCAGCAAAGCATCCTTTCACATGGGGCCAGTCCCATGTGAAAGGGCCTGCATCAGTCTTACAGCTGCTGTTAAGCAGGCGCAAGATTTGGACGCAACAGCGTCATAAAAGTGACGCAGTGATATCTCTTAGATTTCACTGCGTCACCTCTACGACCCTTTCTTGCGTCAATACACCCCTTTTGCATACATTACACCTGACGTAGGTTTAATATGGTGCAGGGGTTTACAAAGTGACGCAACAACCTAGATGCGTCACTTTGTAAATATGACTCAATAAGGTGCATTTTTTACAGCACTGGTGCGTCACAAAAAGTGACGCACCAGTGGCGTAAAAGTGACGCATGGCCTCATAAATGAGGCCTTCAGTCTTCTACTCATGCGCCATATTTAATATATGACGCATTATGTCGCAAGTACTTACAGATACGTCAGTATTTCAGAAGAATCTGTAAGCGCAAAAGTGATGCATTGCTGGAGTATTTCACAAAAGTGACACAACTCCAGCAACGCATCCTTTCACATGTGGCAAGTCCCATGTGAAAGGGCCTGAACAGTCTTACGCCTGCTGTGAGACAGGCGCAAGATTTTGACACAACGGCGTCCTAAAAGTGACGGAGTAAAATCTCATAGATTTCACTGCGTCACCTCTACGACCCTTTCTTGCGTCAATACACCCCTTTTGCATACATTACACCTGAAGTAGGTATAATGTGGCGCAGGGGTTTACAAAGTGACGCATCTACCTAGATGCGTCAATTTGTAAATATAACTGAACAAGGTGCATTTTTTACAGCATTAGTGTGTCACAAAAAGTGACACACCGGTGGTGTAAAAGTGACGCATGGCCTCATAAATGAGGCCTTCAGTCTTCTACTTATGCGTCATATTTAATTTATGACGCATTATGTCGCAAGTACTTCCAGATACGTCAGTATTTCAGACGTATCTGTAAGCGCAAAAGTGATGCATTGCTGGAGTGTGTCACAAAAGTGACACAACTCCAGCAATGCATCCTTTCACATGGGGCAAGTCCCATGTGAAAGGGCCTGCATCAGTCTTACGCCTGCTGTGAGACAGGCCCAAGATTTTGACACAACAGCGTCCTAAAAGTGACGCAGTAAAATCTCATAGATTTCACTGCGTCACCTCTATGACCCTTTCTTGCATCAATACACCCCTTTTGCATACATTACACCTGACGTAGGTATAATGTGGCGCAGGGGTTTACAAAGTGACGCATCTACCTAGATGCGTCACTTTGTAAATATGACTGAACAAGGTGCATTTTTACAGCACTGGTGCGTCACAAAAAGTGACACACCGGTGGCGTAAAAGTGACGCATGGCCTCATGAATGAGGCCTTCAGTCTGCTACTCATGCGTCATATTTAATATATGACGCATTATGTCGCAAGTACTTAAAGATACGTCAGTATTTCAGACGTATCTGTAAGCGCAAAAGTGATGCATTGCTGGAGTGTGTCACAAAAGTGACACAACTCCAGCAATGCATCCTTTCACGTGGGGCAAGTCCGATGTGAAATGGCCTGCATGAGTCTTACGCCTGCTGTGAGACAGGCGTAAGATTTTGACACAACGGCGTCCTAAAAGTGACGCTGTGAAATCTCATAGATTTCACTGCGTTACCTCTACGACCCTTTCTTGCGTCAATACACCCCTTTTGCATACATTACACCTGACATAGGTATAATGTGGCGCAGGGGTTTACAAAGTAACGCATCTACCTAGATGCGTCACTTTGTAAATATGACTGAACAAGGTGCATTTTTTACAGCACTGGTGTGTCACAAAAAGTGACACACCGGTGGCGTAAAAGTGATGCATGGCCTCATAAATGAGGCCTTCAGTCTTCTACTCATGTGTCATATTTAATTTATGACACATTATGTCGCAAGTACTTACAGATACGTCAGTATTTCAGACGTATCTGTAAACGCAAAAGTGATGCATTGCTAGAGTGTGTCACAAAAGTGACACAACTCCAGCAATGCATCCTTTCACATGGGGCAAGTCCCGTGTGAAAGGGCCTGCATCACTCTTACGCCTGCTGTGAGACAGGCGCAAGATTTTGACACAACGGCGTCCTAAAAGTGACGCAGTGGAATCTCATAGATTTCACTGCGTCACCTCTACGACCCTTTCTTGAGTCAATACACCCCTTTTGCATACATTACACCTGACGTAGGTATAATGTGGCGCAGGGGTTTACAAAGTGACGCATCACTTTGTAAATATGACTGAACAAGGTGCATCTTTTACAGCACTGGTGCGTCACAAAAAGTGACACACCGGTGGCGTAAAAGTGACGCATGGCCTCATAAATGAGGCCTTCAGTCTTCTACTCATGCGTCATATTTAATATATGACGCATTATGTCGCAAGTACTTACAGATACGTAAGTATTTCAGACGTATCTGTAAGCGCAAAAGTGATGCATTGCTGGAGTGTGTCACAAAAGTAACACAACTCCAGCAATGCAGCCTTTCACATGGGGCAAGTCCCATGTGAAAGGGCCTGCATCAGTCTTACGCCTGCTGTGAGACAGACGCAAGATTTTGACACAACGGCGTCCTAAAAGTGACGCAGTGAAATCTCATAGATTTTACTGCGTCACCTCTACGACCCTTTCTTGCGTCAATACACCCCTTTTGCATACATTACACCTGACGTAGGTATAATGTGGCGCAGGGGTTTACAAAGTGACACATCTACCTAGATGCGTCACTTTGTAAATATAATTGAACAAGGTGCATTTTTTACAGCACTGGTGCGTCACAAAAATTGACACACCGGTGGCGTAAAAGTGACGCATGGCCTCATGAATGAGGCCTTCAGTCTTCTACTCATGTGTCATATTTAATATATGACGCATTATGTTGCAAGTACTTACAGATACGTTAGTATTTCAGACGTATCTGTAAGCGCAAAAGTGATGCATTGCTAGAGTGTGTCACAAAAGTGACACAACTCCAGCAATGCATCCTTTCTCAAGGGGTCAGGCCCATGTAAAAGGACCTGCGTCAGTGTTACGCCTGCTGTGAGGCAGGTGCAAAAATGAGGCCTTCAGTCTTCTACTCTTATTTTTTCTTTCACTTTCTCTGTTTCTTCACTGCCTTACTTACCTGGTCTCACACTTATTTGTCTTTATCCAGTATGAATCTCCACTCTTTCCAAAACATCTCTGCTCTTTTCTTACCCTTCCAAACCCCCATTCCTTTACTACATTTTCTTCGCATATACACGTTCCCCATGTTCACTCTCCTTCTACTCACTCTCCTTCCCCACATTCACCTTCTTTCAGTCCCCCTACTTCACTTCCCTTCTCCTCTCATCCCTTTCTGTGCTTTCTTACTCATTTTCCTCTCCTTTATCAATGCACTCCACTTCACTTAATCTTTTTCATTTTTTTAAGAACACAGCTCTTTGATGAGAATTGGAGGGAGTTCTGAAAAGAACTTTTTTTTCTTCTTTTTTCCTATTTTAGAACAAAAACAAAAACAGGGAATGGAAAACTGCTCAACAGGAGCAAAAAACAAAAACAAATTTAGGGCTGGGAACAGCAGCGATGGTTCTCCAATGCTCAAACCATGAGCAGAACAATTTGTTCCCCATAGTAAAGAAGCTGATCACAGTCTCTGCATTTAATAACGCTTTTAATAAAAGCAGGCTGAATGTTAGGAATCAGCTCTTGCGATCGCCCCCTCACTGAAGTAGTGGCTCCACCGGTTGAAGTAGAGGCCCCATCACTGGGAACCTCTCGTGTCAGAGCCCTGACACTCTCTCGGGCAAAGTTCCTGGGGTGCCTCCTCTCGACATGGCGAATCATAGTGGAGTTTCCAAAAGAATATTTCTTGGTGGGGTCACCCCGTGACAGGACAGTGTGACAAATCCTGCACTCCACCTTTGGAGCATTTAATTTTTCTGGTCATTTGGAAGGGAAAAAAACTTCCATATGAAGTGTTCTTTTATTTTCGGCTGAGGAACCTCTTCATCAAGAAATTCATTTGAGTCATCTTCACTGCTGGATGATCTGGCAGCCATGGTAATCCAAGATATTACTCCAACAAAGATCCGACAGCAGAAAGACAGATCTTGCAGTCACAAAAGTGAAAGAAGAAGTGAAGGAAATGGGTGGGGATTTCATTCTTTGTAAAAAAACTGTTAGCAACCAATGAAAAGAGTTACTTTAAGGTCACATGACTTGACACGCTTACGCTGCGCGCACCGAAGTGCTTCCGGGGGCACTAACGCGGCACGAACGTAGGCGCTTCCGGGGGCGCTTACCCGGCGCTCCTAAGTGACGATTCGATAGCTTTACGGAAATGCTAATTCATTTTCATTTCGTAAATCAAAAATTCTGCTTTTATAAGTATGGTACTAAATGTCTTCTATTATTATTTACTTTTCATACATATTTTTTTTTTACTAACGCAGAAATAGCGCTGTTGGTGCGCTCTCGGGAGAGCTTACCGTGTGCACACCCTGAGCACACCGCGAAAAAATGTAAAAAAAAAATATATACATTTAACAAATGTTTTCTATTTTTTTTAAACATAAATAATTGTAAAAAACAGCTAACAAAAAAAAATCGTAGGTTACAAAGTCGATATACAAATGAATTAGCTTATAAAAAAACTATGAAATTCACTGAAAAATCCATAGGTTTCACAAACGTTATAGTTAGGAATTAGCTTTTAAAAAACCTTTGAAATTCACTAAAAAAAACATAGGTTTCACACTCGTGATAGCTAGGAATTAGCATTTAAAAAACCTTTGAAATTCACTGAAAAAACCATAGATTTCACACAAGTTATAGTTAGCTTAACAGTTTACTCATACAAAACCATTGAAATTCCCACGTTGTAGTTAGTTGGATTCACTATAACTCGCGCACCAGCAATCCACTGCTGATGATGTAACATATTACATCATTCATGACATGGTAAGTGACATCACTGATGACATCACTGATGACATCTCAAATGACATCACTGATGACATCTCATTTGACATCACTGATCACATCACTGATGATATCATTCATATGATAATACGATGCACCTCCTCACACTCTAATATAACCTTTGATACACCCAGTGTTAAATACGGACTACCATTCTTGAAACCATTGACAAACCAATACCAGTTACTACATACGCACTGACTGATTCCTAGGTCTACAGAAACATTCACTCATTCACCCATAGAATCACTCATACATACAGTCACTCATCAATGCAACACTATCATATGCACTCATACACCTATACAGACACTCACACACTGCCACTCATCCATGGAGTTACTCACACACCTAGTCAGTCATGCAAAGAATCAATCACACTTCCATTTCCTCAACTATACAGTTATACACACAACACCTTACTTATTCAAACATATACTAACACATACTTACTCTCTTATACAATCACTGATACAAGTACACAATGATACATATAGCCACTCGCACATTCACTGGCTCTCATGTATAGTCATTTATATATGCCAACTCTCACATGCACTGTGTTTTAGATATGTACTTACTTGCAAATGTAGCACTGAGATATCCACTCACTCACCAACACACCCATGCACACAGTCAACCACCCATATAGCTGTTTCCACATGCACTCTTGAACTCAAACACCTAGTGAATCAACTGCTCACACATCTATGCACAGAGTCACACACCTCCCAGCCACTCATACACACACACACTCAGTCTCTCATTCAAATACTTTGGCAACCAATCAATAACCCACATAGCCACTCATATAGCTACTGATCAACACATGCAGCAGCTTACACAACAACAGACATACTGATGCACACATTCAGACAGTTTAGTCACTAACCCATGCATTTAGTAAGACACATTTAATCACTCACTCATACAGTCAGTCACACACTTACTAAATCCTTCATCCAGACACTTATACATCCACTCATTCTTCAATATGTAAAACATATTTAACCGCATCGCTGCCGCGGCGATTTTTGCGCTGTGCGGCTTTTTTCGATTTACCGCGTTACATGACGAGCTCAGCTCGTCATCAGCACTCGCCACCCGTGGCTGATGACGAGCTGAGCTTGTCATCAGCAGCGAAGGGGTTAAACTTTACAGAAACACACAGTCACTGGATGATGTCATCAGTGATGTCATCAGTGATGTCATCAGTGATGTCATTTGAGATGTCATCAGTGATGTCATCAGTGATGTCACTGACCATGTAATGAATGATGTAATATGTGATATCATCAGCAGTGGATTGCGAGTGCGCGAAATATAGTTAGTACAATTTTTTTAATTTCTTTATTTATTTAAACTTATAATGCGCAGAGCTACCCGCAGTGTGTTTCCCGGCACCATGGGACAGACTAAAGAAGAAGAACTAACAGACTGACTTTACTGGTAAGTTGCCTCTAATGACTGCTGAAAAAGCCAAGTCTTAAGTCCCATACGAAAACGAAAAAAATTGGTTTCCGTCTTCAAGGTCACAGGTAGAGCATTCCAGAATTTAGGACCCAGGTGGGAAAAAGAGCGGCCTCCCATTTTTGCTAGCCTAAATCTGGGAACGGAAAAGTCACCATTCCCTGAAGATCGCAGATTGCGACTCGGCTTGCAGGCCTGAACTAGGCCCTGAAGATATTTGGGGCCTGAGCCTTGTTTGATCTTAAAAACGTGACAAAAGGGCTTTGAATTTAATTTGGCTCGGAATTTTGAGCCAGTGAAGGTCACGAAGTGCAAGAGAGGCGGATGTTCTCCTAGGGACATTGCGAAGGAGCCGGACAGCCATATTCTGGACTACTTGAAGTTTCTTTATCGTTGTCAGATCGGCTCCAAGATAGAGAACATTGCCATAATCCAGACGTGAAACAACCAATGCCTGGACTACGGTTCTCTGTCTGGAAGGGGGCAACATCCACAAGATTTTTTGAAGCCATCTCAAAGTGGCAAAACAAATAGAGGCCACCTTCACGGCCTGCTGTCTCATTGTGAGTTTATCATCAATGAGAAACCCGAGATTGCGTACTACAGTAGCGGGCTGAGGGGTAGGTCCCATATCATTGGGCCTATGGTGGGGGCCCCATAGATCCTTTCCCTTGCCCAGTATCACAACCTCGGTCTTGTCACCGTTTAATTTCAGGAAATTGCCCTTCATCCACTCGGACTCGAGTCAGACCTACTTTTAAAGCTGAAATTTCATTGCAATCCTTGTTAGAAAGGGAAAAAAGAATTTGAGTGTCGTCAGCGTAGGAATATAAAGTGAGACCGGCTTCCTTCACAATAGTGGCCAGGGGTCTCACATAAATATTGAATAGTAAAGGACTAAGTATAGACCTCTGGGGGACGCCGAGCGCCGACGGACAAACTATAGAGGAGGCAGAGGCAGAGAAGACCTGAAAAGTATGGCCACTTAGAAAAGAGGCTATCCAGGCTAGATCAGAGCCCTCCACTCCCAGGGACCGAAGAGTCGCGAGGAGGATGGAATGAGACACAGTGTCGAACGCAGCGCTCAAATCAAGAAGAATGAGAGCAGATGTTTCTCCTTGATCGACACTGTGTCGCAGACTCTCAGTAACTCCTAGAAGTTTGGTTTTGGTGGAATGATGTGCTCTAAAGCCTGACTGAGATGAGTGTAAAAATCCCGAGCTCTCAACAAAGTGGTTTAATTGCATATTAATATGTCTTTTCAGGATCTTTGAAAGAGCAGGAAGCAATTAAATAGGCCTGAAGTTAGATAAGTTGGCAACATCTGCTCCAGCCTTTTTCAATAAGGGGATAATCATAGCATGCTTCCACTCCTGTGAAAGATGTGACTCAGCTAGAGAGGAATTAGGAAGTTGCATTAACACACGACGTGAACCAAGGTCAAGTTGTTTTAAAATTATGACCGGTACCGGGTCGCGTGGGGAGCCAGATTTAATGCTATCAAGCAGGAGGAGAAGGAGACATCGTCAAAAGGTGACCAGTCTGTAAGTTTGACTGTCAGAGAAGGCAGAATATTTAGGGTCAATACTGGCCCTGGCAATAACGCATCATCAGGATTAAAGGGACTCAATGATTACAACTAACTATATAGGAGCAATTCAATGTTTTTTTAATGCTAATTCCTAACTATATAAGGCCTGAAACCTATGGTTTTTTAAGTGAATATATATATATATATATATATATATTCACTTAAAAAACAATAGGCATGTGAACAAGGGCTGCAAAGCCCGAAACGCGTCATGGTTGGTTGGTTCATGAAAAAACTGAAAAAATAAAACTTACCTGGAAAGAAGCTGTGGTCTGTCTCCTGCTTTGCCGGTCCTGTGGGATTGGAGGTGGTATTGCGGAGTTCCTGCTGATATATATATATATTCACTGAAAAAACCATAGGTTTCACACCAGTTATAGTTAGGAATTAGCATTTAAAAAACCTAATAAATTCACTGAAAAAAACCATAGGTTTCACACCAGTTATAGTTAGCTGGAAATTTTACTGACATAAAACCATTGAAATTCCCACGTTATAGTTAGTTGGACTCACCATAACTTGCGCGCCTGCAATGCACTGCTGATGACGTCACATATTACATCACTCATGACATGGTCAGTGACATCACTCATGACATCACTGATGACACCATCCAGTGAATGTGTGTCTTTCTGAAAAATAAATATGTTTTATATATGTATATGTAAAGGTCGATGGAAGAATAAATGTTTAAATAAGTGTCTTAATGGATGTTTTTAAAAAAAAAAAAATGATTGGTTGACTGGCTTATTAAGTGTATCTTAGTGAATACATATATTAGCGAGTATTGTTTAAATATTTACATGTTTGTATCAGTGTTTCACTTTGTGTATAAGTGGCTGCATGGGTTGGTGAGTAGCTACATGTGTGTGTATATGGGTTATTAGATGTTTTTTTTAGTATCAGTATGAGTGTCTGTATGGTTTGGTGGGGGTGTTACTTAGCACATAGATGCATCAATGACTGACTCACTGTATGTGTTTTGAAGACAGCATATGTGCAGGACTGTATGGGTGGATGAGTGTGTATATGTGTGTGTTAGTGAGTGAATGACTGTCTCACTAGTGTCTTTATCAGTAACTACATATGTTTTAATCTAGTATATGTGAGTATTGATGTATATGAGTGAGTATATGTGAGAGTGAGAGATTGAAAGAGTTCTTGTTTAAATAAGTATGTGTTTCTATAAGTCATTGTTTAAGAGAGTAAGTATGTGTAAGTTTCCTTAGAATTAAGGTGGTAGTGTGTGTATAGCTATGGATGTTCAATAGTTTATTTGCATGTGTGATTATGTGCGTGAGTAACTTTTGGATGACTGTCGGTGTGCAACAGGATGTATAGGTGTATCACTACATATGATGAGTGAGTATATGTATGAGTGACTATATAGAACTGTTGGTGAATGAGTGGATGTGTATCTAGATGGTGGAATTACTGAATTGGTTGTTGAAACTGGTATGGGTATCTCTATTTTTTTGAAAATTTTAGTTTCTATTTTTGAATATGTGTTTCAAGGCTTACATTACACTGAAAGGAGGTCTGTCACTCTGTCACAAGGATGGTGTCATCAGTGATGTCATGAGTGATGTCACTGACCATGTCATGAGTGATGTAATATGTGACGTCATCAGCAGTGCATTGCAGGCACGCAAGTTATAGTGACTCCAACTAACTATAACGTGGGAATTTCAATGGTTTTATGTCAGTAAAATTTCCAGCTAACTATAACTGGTGTGAAACCTATGGTTTTTTTCAGTGAATTTAATAGGTTCTTTAAATGCTAATTCCTAACTAGAACTGGTGTGAAACCTATGGTTTTTTCAGTGAATTTCAAAGGTTTTTTTAATGCTAATTCCTAACTATATAAGACCTGAAAGCCCACCAGGAATCTCCAGTATGCGCCAGGGGACTGCATTGCAGAGAGGTGTAATGAAGCCACGACCCTTTTTACACCTCTCTGCAATGCAGCCCCCGTGCATGTTTGAAGTGGGGGAACTAATTCTCCTTGCATACTGGGGGCCCCTGGGGGCCAACTAGCCCACCTGGAACCTCCAGTATGCACCAGGGAGCTGCATTGCAGAGGTGTAATGAGGCTATGCCCCTTGTTATACCTCTCTGCAATGCAGCCCCCTGCCGCGTTTGCAGAGGGGGAACTAATTCCCCTTGCATACTGGGGGTCCCTGGGGGCCAACTAGCCCACCAGAAGCCTCCAGTATGCGCCAGGGGGCTGCATTGCAGAGAGGTGTAATGAGCCCACACCCTTTTTACACCTCTCTGCAATGCAGGCCACTGGCGCGTTTGCAGAGGGGGGACTAATTCCCCTTGCATACTGGGGGTCCCTGGGTCATATCTGCCCAAACACCGATATTCCTAACGATTGAAAATGACTTTTCTTGAGAAACATTTGGATTTGAATTATCATGTCCTATACTTTGGAATTTTTGAAAGACTGACTTTGAGGATGCTATAAATTACTCAAGTCTGCCCGAATTGTGTGGGTAAAATTGATACCTAGTCACTTTGAATAAGAATGTACTTACGTCTCGTCTAACATTTGGAAGAAATATCTAGTTATATGACAACAGGATACCGACATAACTTAAAGGAAATAAGAACGCCCTGAAGAAGTTCTGTTGTACAGAACGAAACGTTTCGTCTGGCTGTGGTACATAAACTTAAGGAAAATAAAAGCATGTGAATATACACCAAGATTCAGAGCTTCAATAAGGACTCATAGTGATATGATTTGATTGGACTCATTGTGCAAGTGGTGCTGTGCCAAACTTTGGAATATTCTCCACTACTCTCTACTACTCATTCTCTACTACTCTACTACTCTCTACTACTCTCTCTCTACTACTCACTCCCTACTACTCGTTACTCCCTACTGCTCACTATCTACTACTCTCTACTACTTACTCTCTACTACTCTCTCTTTCTACTACTCACTCTTTACTACTCACTACTACTCTCTACTACTCACTCTCTACTACTCTCTACTACTCACTCTACTACTCACTACTACTCATGCTCTACTACTCTCTACTACTCACTCTCTACTACTCTCTCTCTACTACTCTCTACTACTCACTCTCTACTACTCTCTACTACTCACTCTCTACTACTCTCTACTACTCACTCTTTACTACTCTCTATTACTCACTCTCTACTACTCTCTACTACTCACTCTACTATTCACTCTACTACTCTCTACTACTCACTCTCTGCTACTCTCTCTACTGCTCTCTACTACTCTCTACTACTCACTCTCTACTCTCTATTACTCACTCTCTACTACTTTCTACTACTCTCTCTCTACTACTCATTCCCTACTACTCGCTACTCACTACTCCCTACTACTCACTATCTACTACTCTCTACTACTTACTCTCTACTACTCTCTCTCTACTACTCACTCTTTACTACTCACTACTACTCTCTACTACTCACTCTCTACTTCTCACTCTCCACTACTCTCTACTACTCTCTCTCTACTACTCACTCTCTACTATTCATTCTATGACTCACTCTCTACTACTCTCTACTACTCACTCTCTACTACTCTCTCTCTACTAGTCTCTACTACTCACTCTCTACTACTCACTCTCTACTACTCTCTACTACTCACTCTTTACTACTCTCTACTACTCACTCTCTACTGCTCTCTACTACTCACTCTACTACTTACTCTCTACTACTCTCTACTACTCACTCTCTACTAATCTCTACTCCTTACTCTACTATTCACTCTACTACTCTCTACTATTCACTCTCTGCTACTCTCTCTACTGCTCTCTACTACTCTCTACTACTCACTCTCTACTCTCTAATACTCACTCTCTACTCTCTACCTCTCTCTACTTCTCTCTCTACTAGTCCCTACCTCTCTACCGCTACCTCTCTAATTCTACTTCTCTACCTCTGCACCTCTACCTCTCTCTACACACACACATATACACATATATGCAGAGGACTGCTGCGGCTACGCAGAATATGTAGTGATGAGGGAGAATTGAGAAAACACCAGCAGGAGAGTAAATGTAGATTCCTAGAAAGAGGCTACAGTGCCAAAACAGTGGATGCGGCAATTGCTAAGTCCAGATTAAAATCAAGAGATGAACTTTTGCGCAATATGGAAACCCCAATGTTGGAAAATATAGGTAGCAAGACAACATCTGAAGATGTACCCAGATTGATTATGAGCTACAATCGCCAACATAGGGAATTACGTAAAATTATTCAGCGCAACTGGCATCTTGTTAAGGAAGATCCTATAATTGGTGGCACTCTCCCTGATTATCCAACGATCACATATAGAAAAGCCACTTCAATGGGGGATGTGTTGGTAAGGAGTAGCCCAGAATACAAGGAAAACACGGGTTGGTCCTTAGCACGGAAAGGTTTTTACAAATGCCCTAGCTGTAAGGCTTGCTCATATGGGGTTAATAAAACTTCATATCTAACAGCCTTCAGCTCAAAACCGCAAAATATCAAATTTCACTTACCATGTAAAAGTGAATTTGTGGTTTACATACTAGAATGCAGCTGCAATTTAAAGTATGTAGGTAGTACAAAACTTCCAAGCCACAAGAGGATCTTTGCAGCACATTAGGGCGATTAACAACAATGACCCTAATTACCCTGTGGCGAGGCATTTCCATGATGTTCATGGTGGAAACCCGAAAGATCTAAGGTATTACATCATTGACACCGTCCCAATTCAGAGAAGAGGAGGGGATAGGGAAGGTATGCTTCGCAGGCTTGAAACACACTACATTATCACTGTAGATACCAAACAGCCGAATGGCCTGAACATGAGTGAAGATTTGTATACATTTTTAGAATGACCATTAGGATCATGGCTATACATATTGCACTTTAATCCCATGTGGTCCTCATCAATATGAAACAGTGTTTGATACATCCATAATTTCCTAAATGTAAACATTTTGATAGCCCGTTTTTATTGTAAATAGTAGATTTTACAAGACGAAAGATGAATATATATTTTTGATATCAAAGGGTTTTAATTATTTATGCAATTTTAAATGAACAATGAGTGAATTGAAGGACGCAAAAAAATAATTTTTGATGTCGTCAATTGTGGGAATCATTCATTAGAAAGTTGTATTTGGTTGCAGTTAAATGGAAGAACCCTCGAAATATATGTCTTTCCTTGTATCTATCCCTTCAAAGAAACGAATTGTTTATTGGTAGGGTGCATTATAAATTTGGAATATTTGTTTTTCACACAAGGTATTAATTTTGTCTATTAATGGAATTTTTTCACGTTAGTATCAATATATTAGTCTCATTTTTTGGATTCATGGTGATGCACTTTAGTATTTAGTGAACGGATATTTGAAATAATAACAGTTGATATGTCATGAACTGAAGGTTATCATATGCATTTGAGTTGATAATAGCCATAATGTATTATACATGAAATTTCTTTGGCTCAACATTCATGCATTATCTTTTTTACAATACTGTATTTTACATTTATTATCTATTTAACCTGTATTTTACGTATCACACGAGAAAGAAAACTGTTATTTGTATTTTTTCTATGTCCATTTGCGCACTGGCACTTTAAAGGGAGGTGTATCCCACGACACTGTTGTCATGTGATCAAGGCAGGGAGCTGCCGAAACGCGTCGTGGTGATGTGGTTGCACTTTAACGCAAAATAAAAAAGAAGCACCAAAATTGGGTCTACCTCGTCTTCTTGCGTGTTCTGGCAGTCTGTTTCGGGTGAGAAACTGAAGGACGAGTCTTTGCAGCATATATGCATATATATGCATATGCATTTATATATATGTATGTGTATGTATATATATATAAAAAAACAACAAAAAGATATTTTTTTAAAACAGCTACTTTTTTTTAAAACTGTCATTCTTTTTCTCCATGGTACGCTCCCCGGTACGCTCCCCGGTGCGCGTAATGGGCGCTCCCCCCGCGAAAAAAAAAAAAAAAATGTTGTTTGCCCCGCGGGGCCCTTTTATGGACCCCACATCAAACCTAGGGGGTCAAGGGGGGGTCTACTCTGCCCCATTATGGTCAATTCCCCCTTTGTTATAGCCACCTCTTGTGTCTCGATCCTACCGAGACACAAGATGGCGGCCTCTCCGGACTGTTTAGAATGTTTACAGACACCCGAAAGCCAATCAGCTTTACGTACGCAAGTCGCGTGGCGCGCCCGGTGCGCTCCCCGGTGCGCGTACCGGGGCGCGGCTATAGATATATATATTTTTTTGAGCCTAAATTACTCAAAATCCACTGGAGCACATATCTTGAGACATAGCAAAGGCACATCGGGCTACCAGTCCCTACAAATTTGCCAAGTTTGGTGTAAATCCATTCAGCCGTTCGGGCTAAAAGTGAAATCGACCGCCCTATGGAAATTAACATGGAGAAAACACGTTTTGGGACCCCCCTTTTATCTCGGCCTCCGCTTGACATATCCCCCCCCAAACTTTCAGGGAAGGACCGGGGTGCCGCGAGGCCATTTTCAGGAAATTTTCAGGCAGATTCGCCAACCGGCGCCAAAGTTATTCCAAATAGAATTTTGAGATTTAACATTGAAAAAAATCCTAACTATAACTACCTACTGGCGACCGCCAGTAGGTAATATATATATATATATATATATATATATATATATATGATAGATTAAAAAAATATGTATCAATAGAAATAAAATATATATTTTAGGAACATATATAATGACAATATTTTAATAGAGAAAGAATAACACTTTTTATTGTAAACATTATGTTATTATTTATTAATAACATATTAAGGGTGACATAATTTTTTTAATCAAGGCAATATTATACAAGTGATGAAACAGAAATAAAATGCATATTTTTAATGGATGAAAAAGGATTTTTTTTGCATATACATGTTTATTCAGATTCATAACTTTTTTTTAACACAAATGTTTTTTACTTTTTACATTTTAAAATATATAAATATATATCATTTTTCTAGCAGGAAACATTTTTATGCATTTTTGTTTTTAACTGTAACAAACTATGGGGGTCATTAGGATGGCAGGCAGACTTTGTCCACCCGCCATCCTGTCGGAGAATCAGACCGCCAGCCATCAGTGCAGGGGTCCCGTTGCAGACATTAGGATGTGCCCGCCACACTGGTGGCTGCATTTCTGACATTGCGGCGGGCAGTGCTCTCAGCTCAGCCCGCCTCAATGCCAGGAAGGCATGTTGTGCAATTCCATGCACAACGTGGCTGGCACCGTGCGGTGCCTGCCATGTTGTGCATGGAACTGCAGGGGTGTACCATAGGTACTCGTCATGTGCACCTCCAACCCCCCAGAGTCCCTGGGGGCTCGGTCGGGCCCCCAATGGCAAAAAACACCTGCCTTTCATGGCGGCTTTGCCACCATGGAAAGGCACATCCCCGCATTTATGCTAATATGGATGGCGGTGTCTCCCAGACACCGCCACCATGTTACCTGCTTTTCCACCTGGCTGACTCTGCGACCGGGCGGAAAACCAGAGGACGTCTTTCCGTCCGCCGGGGACTCCCCCACCATGGTAATGTGGCGGAGGGAATTTGGAAGCAGGCGGTGGTTTTAGCAGGCAGATCGCCTGTGCCAAATGGGCGGTGGCGATCGGCTCGCTATCAAAATGAGCCACATAATTTTATAACATGTTTTTACAGTTTTGTTTTTGCATTTATAACATTTACAAAAAATGTATATATATATTTTGGTATGTATAGTACATCATATTGTAAATATTTTCACATAAAAAATATAGAAACTTGTTTTTTATTTAACATGTAATATATTTTTATAGTTAATATTATTAATTCATGATAATTTAATAATATTAATTAGTAGATTTTAGCATTTTAATCAAATATGTCTTTGAAAAGGTTACAGTTTTCTTTAACATTTTAAACATTTGTAGACATTTTTGGATATGTATTGCAAATGATACAAATTAATTAGTAATTATAATGATAACAACAAATTGTATTATTATTAATATTATAATTTTACAATATAAAACATACTTACATTATTAGAAAAAAATTAGTATAATAATTTCATAATTTTAGAAAATATATAAGTTATTTAATTATGTCTGTTTCCTATGTTTTTGAATTATTTTGTATGTGTTTGATTATTTAAAAAGCCATTTTTGTTTTACAGGGACTATTTTGTAACCGCTTATTGTTGTTTTATGTAATTTCACAGGGGAGAAGCTCATGATTAGATGCTGCGTTGGGTTGATGAAAGTATGTCTAATTTACTATATTTACATTACATTATGACTTGTACTTGGGTGTTGTCAAGTGGTAGTTAGTTAGGTAGTGGTAGGTTGTTGTGTTTTTGGTGCGTTTTGGTAATTAGTTATAATTTAGTGAGATGTCAATAGTTTGAGTTGGCGGCTTAGTGTAGAAAGGGTAGGACATGTTTCTAAATATGTGTTTATGGTACATAAAGTGTGTTTATATGTTGTTTATTATGCTCTATGTCTATGTTTGTGTGTGTGGGTATGTTTTTTCTATTTTTGCAGGTTTCGTTATCGGAAACATGTATTGGAGAGGGTAGCGTTTGTTTTTGTAAAAAGAATTGTGTATTAGTATTTAATACTAATATTTATGTTACACTTTCTTAATTTTTCAGCTTTTCCAGGAGAGCTTCTTTTTCTTAAACACTATTTTCGGGTTTTTAATGGTTTCAAGTTGTTGGATTTATCAATATTCGATTTTTATTTTGGTAAGTTGTACTTTTACTTTTTTGGGGGGAACATTTTAATACCTATTTAGATTGAGAGATACCTGGATGGATTCACCAATTTTGGATTACGTTTTCTTCAGCTACAGAAACCATCCATTTTCATTTTTATAATTGTGGGAGGGTATATTGACTTAATATTGTATGAATGTGTTATGTTGAGGTAAAATATAATTAAGATGTCAATATATATTTTCATAATTGAATTAAATATATATGACATATTATTTATATTTTACAAACTTAAGAAAAATTATACGTTCAGTTACAAATTGTGTTTTGTAGTAAGATTATTTTATATTGTTTTAGAAAAAATACTTAAAGAAGTGTTTTTGCTATTAGTGATAGGTATTCTAGGCCTCTTGTAGTTGGGTATGGTGTTTACTGATTTTGTAGCAATTTGTACATTCTTTTGGTTTGTTTTGTGAGTTTGGGGTATATTTGAGTTACTGATTGTTCCATTCTAAGTTCCTGAAACTTTGTTCTTTTTGTAGGGCTTGGAGTACTTTATGTAGGGTAGGTATCCCTCTTCCTGTTGTTGATTGGAAGGCATTATGCCATCCTTCAACAGCATTGTTAGTTTTGGCTTGTTTGTTTAGTGTGCTCAAGTACACATTCCACCTTGGAATATGGAACTTGGGTAGTCTTCTGTGCCCTGATCTGGGAAGTCTTCCCACCCAGGTATCCTCAAAGTAATCCTATAGTGGGCTATGTCTTTCATTGTAGGGGCTTTCTATTAGGATATTATAGTGCTCTGCTACCTCAGTTACTGGCACATAGGTAAGTGCAATACATTTTTACATTTGGTATGCAAAAGTACTATCAGTTGCATACTAAACACTTAGGGGCTGTTTCAGATCTCGCGCGGAAGGGCTCCGAACGCGATCCTGCCGGGAAAAGTACGAGCTGTACACGTGTTCTCAGCCCGACTCGTACAGCTGTACGAGCGAGCAAGTACGATGTGAGCAATGCAAAATTCGCCGACCAAATCGTTTCTGGTTCCAAACTGCTTTGTACGTCTCGTCCTTAAGCAATCCGTGCCGTGCAATGGAGTCGATTTCCGACCGAGCCAGTACGATGCAGTTGTCGGCCATCCGGTTCGAGATTAAGTTTCTGGCTAGCAAAACATCCGGGACGCTGCCTTTGGGGTCCGCGTCGGACCCCCTGTCACCCGCAGCCTTATGACTTGGACACAGGGGGAGACCCAAGGGTTTCCCAAACACCGGCATGTACGGTGCGGGTAGCACCAATGCGTACCCACTGTAGGGGGTGCCATTGTACGAGATGTACCAAGTCAGTCAATGGGAGCCCATGTACGTGTCGTACAACCGGCTCCAATTGACTTCTATGGGAGTCTGACCGTACCGAGTCCGGCAGCATGCAGCAGCATTGTACTCGCTCAGGCAGACTGCAGGAGTCTAGCTCGGTGGGAAAACACTCCGGATCCGGCTCGGGCGAAGAGCTTTTTGACTCAGATCAGAATTGGCCCCTTAGGGTTGACTTTTCTAGATGTCTCCAGAGACATTGGTTAAAGTGGTAATAGCAACTCTGGATTGCTGTATGGGGTAGCATGTAGTATTGTATTGATCATGGCATGCTCAAAATATTCCTTTTACCCAAAAATAATATAAAGCGGGGAATCCAAGAAGCCTTCTGCGTTACAAACTTATCACCTGTCACTGCGTAATGCTCTTCCAAATACCTCTTCGTGCCCACTCAGTACTCTGCCCCGTTGTTGGTAAAGTATCTGGCTCCCTTGTGAGAGCCTGTTAATTGACAAGAACATGACTTTAGCAAGAGAAACCCGCTGGTAAAAGGAACATTTTTCTTTACTTTCAGGTTTCTCTGCGAGATGTCTTAATCATTTCGGGGACCATTGCAGAGACTGATTTTGGTGCTCACGTCCATGAGGTTTGTTTCATCACGTTTGCTCGTTAGCTTCATAATCAGGCTGCCAGCATTTTGACAGGTGCAGTGAGTGGTATTATTTCATTGTGGATTCACAGACAAACTTTCAAGATCGCGTGTAACTTGTTTTTATACCAAGAAATTAATTGACTGCTGTTTCAGCAGAACTGCAACATGAACCATTCAGCAGGTATGAGTGAGTTGCAGTATGGCGTTATTCTCTGATTTCCAAAGATGGTGCATGACCGAGCCATTCTAATTGTTTGTATTTTGTTTGGTGGTGATATCCATAGGTGGTAACAAGAATTCAGTAAGTGTTTTCAAATGGTTGCACATTTGCTTTTTTCACTTTGGTGAAGGTAGCTCAATTTACCTGAGCACCACACTTGATTCTAAGAGACTTGACCGACCCCTCATATGCAAATTCTGAACATGTTTCCCTTTCCCCTTTCCTACAGAAAACCCCTGACGAAGGTACCAAGTGTCCCGAAATTAATTGGGTAACAAGAGTTTTTTAAAAAAAAAGTCTGCCATCATTGTATTGTATTTTATTTTTGTCAGCAGGCAACTAATCAGATGTTATGATTAGATAAACCTTATGAATATAATGTTGATCATTCTTTAAAGATTTTTCAAATCAAATTCATTCAAGCCATCCGTTGCTCCTGAGACCCTGGGGAGGCGTTTGAGACCGCCCCGCTGCAGCAGCGGGCGTGTTGCGACGAATCTGGTCTGTAGGGGGAGGAAGGCCACTTGTCTGGATGCCGGTGCGTAGGTTCCGTAGGAAGTTTGTTCTCGCAAAGGCACGATGCATCGATCTCGTAGGGGCTGGGACGATCTCCGGGGCGATGATGCACGATCCAGCGGTGATCTCTCTCTCGCAGCTCCTCGATGCGATGATCTGTGATGATGTTCGCAGCGACGTGATGCGGTCCGCAAGCAAGCGGTGTGGCGTTCTCACCCAGTGAAGACAGGCTCGCCGACGACACTCGCAGCGATGTTAGACTTCCTGCACTGATAGGGTGCGTCCCGCAAACGAAGGATGTGACGGCTCTGACAGCGGCAACAGGCGCTGCGACAATCTCAACCTTCGTAGCGGCGGGAATTTATTTCTTTATTTCTTTATTTGATTTCTATAGCGCTCTATCACCTGACAGGCATCTTGGCGCTCATAACTCAGTTGGCTATCGCAGCGAAAAGCTCCCTATACTAAACCCTAATTCTTAGGGAATAACCATGTTTTTAGGTTCTTTCTGAACGGTAGGAGTTCATTGATTTGTCTCAGTTCAAAAGGCAGAGTGTTCCACAGCCTTGCAGCAGCAACCTCAAATGATCTGCCCCCTGCTCTAACTTTTTTAAATCGGGGAACTTTTATAAGTTTTGCCCCAGAGGAGCGAAGGGTTCTACCGGGGACATACCATTCAAATTTGCGTTGAAGGTAACTAGGTCCCTTCCCATGCAGAGCTTTAAAAACTAGGCACAAGGATTTAAACTTAATTCATTGAGTCACAGGGGGCCCAAGCAGCTCCACCAGTGCCCCAAAGGCGGAGGACCATCTCGGCCAGCCTAGTACCAGTTTCGCTGCAGTAGATTGCATCCTCTGCAGTCTGTCCAATTAAAATTTAGGAGACTCAAGAAGCAAATCATTACAGTAATCAGCTCGACTGAGTATTGTGCTTCGTGCTATCAGGGAGCGCGCCTGATGGGGTAATAGAGAGAAGATCTTCCTAAGAGAGTGAATAATGGCCAAGCAGCAGCCCACCACTTTCGTAACATGTGCCTCAAGGGTGAGGTTACAGTCAAGTGTCACACCTTGGTTACGGACTGTCTTCACTGGTTGGCCAAGGTTAGAGGACTCTGGGGGCCAAAAATTGCTGGGCAGCTCAGAAGGATTCCTACCCACGTCATAATGCAGCAGCTCTGTTTTAGCTACATTAAATTGTAGTGAGTTTTCCCTCAGCCACTGCGGCATGTCTTGCAGGCAGCTGTGAAACCCCTCTAACGAAGTAGACTGCTCTCCCTCAAGAGAGAGGATTAATTGTGTGTCATTGGTGTAATTAATAACCCTGATGTTATAACGCTTGATGACCGCCATCAGGGGTCTCAAATAAACATTAAAAAGAATAGGGCTGATGGCCGAGCCCTGAGGCACACCGTGTAAGACATGTGTAGAAGCGGATTGGTAGGGGGAAGGGACACTACCTGCTGCCTCCCTGATAAAAAAGAATGAAACCACCTAAGGGCAACACCTGAAACTCCCACCTCTCTTAACCGCCTCAGAAGGATTTTGTGGTTGACCGTATCGAAGGCGGCAGACAGGTCAAGAAGAATCAATACTGCTGCCTAGCCCCTGTCTGCCTGCCCTCGAAGCTCATCCAACACGGTCACCAAAGCCGTCTCGGTGCCATGAGCCGGTCGAAATCCAAACTGCTCCTCATCCAGGTATTTAGCTTGTTCTAGGTGTGCGGACAACGTACCACTCACCACCCGTTCAACTATTTTAGCAGGGAAGGGGAGAAGGGATATAGGTCTAAAGTGTTTCAGATATTCTGGGTCAAGGGAACGTTTCTTAAGCAGTGGCATCACTAGAGCCTGCTTCCATTGACTTGGCACCACCCCCTCAACGAGAGACTGATTGCAAATCAAACGGAGTGAGGGAAAAAGCTCAGCCCGAACTCCTTCCAGATTTTACATGGTTGCGGGTCCAGGGGGGAGCCTGATACAATACTGTCCACTATCTTGCAGAAATCCTCAGACTTCAAGGGGGGGAATACAGAAAGAGACCTAGAGGCAGCCTCCTCCATGCTGCCACTAGCTACCAACGTACTGATGTCCTCAGTGACAGAAAATGGAGAATTCATCCCCTCAGAGGGGTCGGACGCCCTCCCCAACTCCTCAATAATGTTGGCAACTTTATTATAAAAGAAGCCAGCCAGGGTATCACAGAGCACCTGAGAAGGACAAAACTCATTTTTACAGCAGTCTGGTTTAGTTAAGCTGTTAAGGATGTTAAAGATGCTACAAGAGCTGTTTGGAGCTCTAAGTATCAATGCGGCAAAGAAGTCAGCCTTTGACCTCTTAATGACCTTCCTATATTCTATAATTTTTGCTCTCCATGACCTTTTGTTCTCATCAAGATATTCACGCCACCATCTCCTCTCAGCCCGATTACAGTCAAGTTTCATATTTTTCAGTTCTTCCCCAAACCCGGGGGCAGAAGGTCTCCCCCTGCTCTGACGGGATTTACAGGGTGCAAGAGAGTTCAGGGTCAGGGTGATCTTCCTACAGAGGGCGGTATAATTCTCCTCTACTTGGGCCTCCTGGGAAAAACAGTCTTCCAATGAGAACACCTCCTCAGGACCTCTCTTTTGCGTCAGAGCCCTCCAGTCCCTGCCCACAAAGTTAATCCTCTGATTATCTTCCCGCTTGTCCAGGTTGGTCATAGTCAAATAAAATTTGACCAGAAAATGGTCAGTCCAATCCATGGGGAGAACACTGCCCATATACAACTGATCATCCTCTGCAAAAATAAGATCCAGCTTATGTCCCCCCAAGTGGGTAGCTGCAGAAACTTTGTTGGCGCAGTCCCAGACCCTCACATGATTGAGTGATGTTGGCCAGATCAGCGTCAAGGGGCCCATTCAACCAAAGGGTGAAGTCGCCCAAAATTAGCAGTTTCCGATGTGTGGCAGCCATATTCGAATTTCCTTGCTCCGCAGCGAGCGATGCAATAACTTTTCTGTAGCAAAGTCTCTCAAATCTTGGTTTCCAGATTACCAGCACAGGTGCAACTTCCAGAGGCACCACACAAGGGCCACGCACTCCAGGACGGACAGAACTCTCTCAGTAGAGCTCAGGGAAGCTGGGGGTAAAGTCCTTTTGTTCCTGGGACTTCAGAACAGGGAGCCAGCTCTTCTCAGGCCCTTGGAGATTCCTTCAAGCAAGGGGGCACAGCAAAGTCCTTCCCCTCTCCTTGGCAGCAAAGGAACAGCAGGGCAATCCAGCAGAGCAACAACTGGACAATCTTCCTTCTTCAGTTTCAGCTTTCTCCTTGGCAGAGGTTCCTTCTTGATTCCAGGATGATCTAATTTTCTGTAATCAGGGGTCCTGTACTTATACTCTCTAAAGTCTTTGTTCAATTTGTGCAAGTCGGCCCTGAGCCCGGTCTGAACAAGTACTTTGTTTTCCTGGCTTCTCCTTTCCTTTCAGAGTGAGGGGCAGGGTCGTCAGCCGCCCAGAAGGAGGTGGAGCCAGCATTTTGGAAGGCAGGCACAGCCCTATTCAGTCCCAGGTGCTATCTCCTCCCACCACTCAAGTTGCAAATGCAGTAATTCAGCCTAGGGCTGACTCAGCCAGCCTCCTGAGCCTCCTGGGGAATCCCTAGCCCATGTCACTCTCAAACCAGAGAGTCAATACACAAACAGGCCAAGGCACACAGGAAGGTCAGACAAGAGAACAGCAACTTTCTTAAAGTGCTGTTCTCAAACACAGGATTCAAAAACAACCTTTACTTAAAGATGTGTTATTAAATTCTGAGTTTTGGGATACTAGACTCTTATGTCCTATCTTGTTCCGAAGGGAAGAAATGCTGGTAGCCATTGTAGCCAGCATCCCCCATGTTAACCTATGGAGCAAGATAGCCTTACAATAGTGTAAAATGAAATTGGCTGTGATTCACTACCAGAGCATGTCACCTGCACCAGTACACTGCACCCTACCCAGGGGGGTACCTTGGGCCTTCCATAGGGGTGACCAATGTGCACAAAAAGGGAAGGGTTCGGCAGGTCAGTGAGGACACTGACCAGGAGGACATGGCAGTTCACAGACTGCACACAGGCACTGCAGTGGCAGGCCTGAGACATCATTTTGGGGCTACTCATGTGGGTGGCACAATCAGTGCTGCAGGCCCACTAGTAGCATTTGTCATCACCAGCCCTGGCACACCCAGTGCACTATACTAGGGACTTCTTGGTGATACAAATATGTCAATCATATATATACAATCATCATAACAATTTACGCAGGGAGCACTTACACTCTGGCACTGATCAGCAGTGGCAGAGTGTCCAAAGCATCTAAACCAGCAAAAACGAAATCCAGCACAACATCAAAAATACAGGGGGTAGAGGCCAAAAAGACTGGGGAAACCACGCCAAAGATACCAGGTCTAACACACGCCATACAGCCTCCGCAATTATGGTGTCCCTGAACTGGTTTTGAATTCCATTGAGCAAGCAAGTCACTCTTTTGCTTTCCGGGTTTTCAAGGAGATGCCAATTTCTCATTACAATTTGAAGGAACCTATTGGTGTCAGGACCAAATGTAGTGACACACACCAATTTTTCTAATTCTTTTTTAGGCTTGACCTGTAAAAGCTCTTCTCGAAGATTTGAACTGGGCTCTTTTTGTGGAGTTTTTAAGTAATTTCTTTGGGTAACCTCTTTTCAACATTCCTTTACAGACTGTGGCTGCATGTTCCTCGAAGTCTTATGTCTCTGTACGGTTCCTTTTTATTCATAATAGCTGCCTGTAAGAAAGATTTTCCTTAAGGCCTTTGGGATGAGCACTAGTATAGTGCATATTTGTGTTCTTATCTGTTTCTTTTTTGTGCAATGACGTTTTTAACAAGTTTAATTCTGGACTTATCTAAACGTCTAGAAAAGTCATCGATGTTTTGCTTTACTGGATGGAGAATTTAATATCACTTTGGTGCCGATTAGGATGGCGGACGGACCTGCGTCCGTCCGCCACCCCTGAGGTGGAGGGACCAACCGCAGGGGCAGCGGCGGTCCCTCTGTTGCAATTAGGATGTGACCCCCACCCTGGCGGTCACATCCAGTATATTTTACATAGCGGCGGGTGCTGCTTTAAGCAGCACCCGCCGCAATGTAAAATATGCATGTTTTCCTTTGGCATGCACAACTTGGCAGGCATAGTGTGGTGCCTGCCACCATGTGCATTGCAAAGAAGGGGGGTACCATTAGGTACCCCCCCATGTGTACCCCTCACCACCCAACACCCTGGGGGCTCGCAACGGGCCCCCAAAACCAAAAGACCACATGCTTTTCCACAACAGAAAAGCCGCCGCGGAAAAGCATGTTTCCGCCTGCATCGTGATATGGCTGGCAGTGTCTTGTAGACACCGCCACCATATCTGCGTACAACCACCGCGCATCAGCGGCAGACGGACTTGCCGTACGCCGCTGTTCCCACCACCATCGTAATGTGGCGGGTGGTGTTTTCACAAACCAAGGCGGTGAATTAGCATCCTCCAGGCCGGCGGTGGCTTCCGCCAGCCCGGAGGATGCAGATTCACCGCCATCCTAATCGGCACCTATGTCTAGCATTCAGCCACTCGTGGCACATATTTAATTCAATTTAGCTCCCCTGCCACAGGAGCCAGATATCATCAATATATCAAAGCCACTGTATTATATGTTCTCTAAATGGATTGTTGTTTTCAATGAATCGCTCTTCATATTGTGCCATATACAACCCATGGCAGTACCTTTGACTTGAATAAAGTACTGCTCCTCAAATTTAAAATAGTTTGTTTAGAGATATTTCTGCCAGTTGTGCAATAAATGATGTAGGTACTCTCTAGGGGCGTTCTCTAAGATCTAAATATAATTCCATCACTTCAAGGGCTTCATCTTGTGGTATTTGCGTATACAGTGATGCAACATCTAGTGTCACCATGATATGCACTTGCTCATCAAAAGGTATACTTTCTACTTTCGTGATAAAATCTGTTGTGTCACTTAAGTAAGATTTGACTTCAATCAAAAAAGGTTTCAGAAAAAAATCGACATATTTTGAAATGGGTTCAAGGGCTGAGTAACACCCTGAGACTATTGGTCTTCCCAGGGGCCTCTCAATGGATTTGTAAATTTTTGGCAAAAAATATAGGATGGGTGTTCTTGGAAACTTTTTATTTCAAAAATTCTAATTCTTTCGGTCCCAAAAACCACCCTCCAAGCCTAATTGTAAAAAGTTTGAGGTGGTATTTTGTATTGAATGTTCTGGATCTTCTCTGACCATTCTACACCAGGTTTGATTATTTACCTGAGCTCTGCCTTCCTCAAGATACATTTCACGTGGCCAAATCACCACTGCTCCCCCTTTATCCGCTTGTTTAATGACCACTGATTGATCTTCTTTCAAACTTTGTATGGCCTTTTGTTGACCCTGACTGATATTATACTTAACATATTTTTTCGATTTTTCAAGTTTTCCAATTGAAGACAAAATCTTTGTTCAAAGGCAAAACATTTTTCGGTATATTTTGCATTGGACAGAATTTACATTTTACCCTGAGACCAGTCACTTCTTTACTTGATGTTAGTTCACTGTTTGCAAAAAAGGCTTTCAACCTAATTTTACTGCAAAATTCAACTGCTTCGAGCTTTAATTTAGTGAAGTCAGTCCATTTGTGTGGGACAAATTTTACTCCTAAGTTTAACACTCTTTCTTTTTCTTTGGACAAGCTTTTTTGCGATACATTAACAATGGCAGATGTATCTAGGACTTGTAGAACCGGTTGCGGGTTCTCATTTCCCATGGCTCTTTGAATCTACCTCTTTGCGGTCCACCCTTGTCTAAAAAAGACACTTGTTTTTTAGAGTTTCCTTCTCTAGGATCGGAACTCGATGACTCTGAAGAGGAACTATCTGAGAATGTTTTAACGATTCTTAGATCTTCCTTGATAATTTGTAAGAGCTATAGGGCTTCGTTTAGGGTATAATAATTCTCTTTTAGAAACGGATACACCTGTTCCATATTGAATGATTTTGAATCTTTATCAAATTTTGCATTTTTCTCATTAATGGTATTGTCCTTGAAAACTGTATCTCCTTATCAATTGTTTCTAAAAGAGCCTTAGTCTCTGAGGCCGATTGGTTATTCTTGATGGCTTGTGTCAATTCTTCAAGCTCTTCAGCTTCCTTTGTGCACAACCTCTGTGCTGGCTCTATTGTGTGGACCATTAAATCTCAGCTGCACTTCGTATTATTATAGCTAAAGCCTTTCTTATACTCGGCGTCCTCTATAAAAATTACTGGGACGTTCTTTACCTGGAGGCCCCACGGAATTGTACCTTCCTTTAGATTTTTTAATGCACTTTGGTGGAAGCGAAACATGCTATGACATGGGATGTGATTTGTTGGACAAATGGGAGTTGGTAAAGAGACCTTTGTTGGAGGTGTTTTAATGCCAAGCATGATAACTTGAATTATTCTCTGATAGTGTCATAGGATTATAATCTGATAGTGTGATAGGTTGTTCTACCTATGTGTGTAATGAAGTGAAGAGTCAGAGATAGGACATTTACGCTTAAATGTGTTGATGTATCTGGCTAAAAGGCTGTGGGAATGCAAGTGTGGCATCTGTGCATGGGAGTTTTCTTATCATGTCACTGCAAATGAGTAGCTGCTTCTATCCACGGATTGAACTGAAGTAGAGCGCACAATAGGTGGGTAACATTTCAAGCCCATCATCCATCCCACCCCTACACCATTTAGTCACCTGACAGGGCAGGGGCAGTGGATGGACAATTCGCACCAAAGCTCCATAAAATTGCACATCAACTCCTTAACTACTACTTAAGTCACATACATTATCCCATCTATATATTTAGCATTTGTGAGAGAAGTCCTAGTCAAAGGAGCCCTCATACAGGCACAGAAAACCAGTTGAGTCAACGGACCCCTGCACAGATGCTAGCATGTTACAGTTGCTGCATGTTAACAAACTATCTGGTGAGGTCATTTACTTTCAAGCAAAAGCGGGCACGTGCTGGCAGGCAGCTGGTGAGGGAGGCATTGTGTTAATGACTCCCTGGTGCTTCACTGGCCCGTCATCACATAATGAAATATAACTCAAAGCGCCAGATGTAGGTTGCTAAATACCGGTCTGTAACGCCGAAATTCGGTAAATTTCAGTGTTACCGACTGGTATTTAGCCATGTGCGATGTAAGGTGACTTTTAACCTTCATGCAAAATAAGAAATCGCTAAATTGCTCTTGCATTTAATGAATCGGAAATACCAATTCCTTAAATGCAATGTAGATAGCACTCAAAACAGTGCACCTCAGCCTTAAGGAATCGCTATTTACCACAAACTTCAAGTTGGTGGTAAATAGAGATTTCCTTACAAAAAGCATTTTTTTTGCTTTTTTCAATGTACCATGTGGCACACATCCATGCCTTTAAGGCATGTATGTGTGCCACATGTGCACACATGCACATTTCAGGGGTGCAACAGGGTGTTCTTTGGACACCCTGGCACCCTTGAAATACCTCCCGCTATTAACGATTCGGTAATACCGAATCGCTAATAGTGAATCTCTTCCTATTCATTCCAATGGGCCTCCTGGCCCATAGGAATGAATGACTAGGTATTCCTTAATAACGAATCGGAATTATCGTTTCATTATTAAGGAATGTTAAGGAATCACTAACGTTTTAGCGATTCCTACCTACATTACATTTAGCGAGTCCTTAATAGCGATTCGGTAATAAACTTTTTGTTACTTTTAGAATAAAACCGTTGATCATTTCAACGCACTCCACTCTAGAATTTCAAGAATAACCTGATTGGCACTCATAGGGAAGGGCCAGACTAATTTCCGTCCTTCCGAGGTAAATAAAATAAGTAACAGCAAATTCGACAATATTAATGTAGGTTATTTACCTCATGACGGCCTCGATTACGAGCACCTTGATGTCGGACTGGATCATTGTTGCCCCCTCTAAATTTCCATTGCAAAAAAACCTCCACCCACCTACCATTCTTATTCCCGTGCTAGGAATTTGTGCCTAGGTCTGAATTTTACAGGTGACTCATAATTGAGGCCTAAGAAACAGCAAAACACTGTGGAAGCAAACCCAAAATCCCCACTATTCATTGACATATTTGGGTCAGGTCCAGACTAGGCTCTTAGAAGTGTTCTTCTAAATGAAGCTTTATTCACAGACACACTTAACTCACAACTGCAAATCATTTTACTATACTCGGAAAACAATCTCAGTCAGAAGTGAAGGTTAAAATTTGCATGAAAAAAACAGGACTCTCTCTCGCGCTCGGCTCAAAAAATTGCCTTCATTTGACTGTATAATCTGCACTTTGCCAATGCATAACATTGTTCAGCTATAAAATATGGGTGTACCATCAGACAGATGTTTTAAAATACTGGCATGAGTGAAATTTGATTCATGTTATCAATGTTAATACGTAACTTACAGCTCTCGAAGTGATCGTGAGCAATAAAAGAGAAATATTCAGACAGTGTCACTCACATTAAGACCCTGGGGTGCTATGCATGATATCACGAAGGAGAAAGACATCTTTCCGGGATTTATGTTTTAAATTAACCGTAATGACACCAAGATAGCTGTGTGTAGGCGCGTGACCTCTTCTTTCCCATGGGCATCCGTGCAATTTCACGGTAAATAACATGTTCTATTGGCATAATAATGAAACATGCGCCGAATTACCTTTGTTTCGCCAACGGCTGCTTGTTGGGCTTTGTACAGACACCTAATAACGACATAAAGGAAGTGAGAATATAAGCAAATGAGAGCTATGGATAACTCTCAAATGCGAACCCGCAGTGACGAAGAAGTCAACGTATTTCTATATTTAAAATGATTAAACCTGCCACAATTAATTTTCAATACATTCCAACAAATGTCTCTTCTAATATCACGTAATAATTCCATGATCTCAAAGCTCTTAACCAGTGGCGCTGTCGCTTTTTTATAAAGATCGAGTAATGAACGGATGACACATTGTCTCCGCATCTTTAAACTACACGTTTTCTATCTAAATGTTAATTTTTTTTTTAGTTTTTCTTCTGTTGTAGATGCTGTTTGAACTATAGTTTATTTTCTAGGGACTGCGATTTGCCTGCCTCATGTTCTTTTCTTACACTTTCTTTAAGGTCTATGTGGAGCTCCTATCCGTTGACTTGTATGTATGTATGTATAGGCATTTATATAGCGCACTACTTACCCGTAGGGTCCCAAGGCGCTTTGACCGCTGCGAAACCCTTCCTGGCTTCCCTGAGAGATGGTCCCTTAATGGGTATCTCCAGGGTGAGACCAGGCATCCCCGGCGGTCTGGTGGGGCCGTTAGTGAAGATGAGGCAAGCTAATGCCCAGAGTTGCCGAGTGTGATCGCTGATGAGGCGAGAGAATTATCGAGTCCGCTGACCCTGGTCTAGAAACCTGCCGCGCCAGGAATCGAACCCTGGTCCCGGGCCGTCCTCTGCTCTCGGGTTTGCCGCCTCTAACCGGTGAGCCACACTACTTCACTTCGTTTCCTGTCCCCAAACAATTCCAATTTAGGAAGGGTGCCAATTATTGTCCTTGTCTTGCAGGCGGGAAATTAGTCCCCTATTCAATATTAAATTCCATTGGTTGCACTGGCTTTATAAGAAGTAGAATCACATAAAGTTTAAAGTACTTTGGAATAATTAATCCGTTCGATGCTGCACTTCACATCTCACGACTGTATTCTACCAACAGCATCCTTTTTCATGTTAGCATTTCCTCCATATTTATTCCCAATATCAAACTCTTTTACTACGTAAAGGAAAGAGAACTTCTCCTGCTGCTATATGTAAGCACCCCTCTCCAGTAAGAAGACAAAGGGCAAAAGGGAGGAAACTTGAGTAATAGGTTTCGGAGAGCAGAATTCGAACAGTTAAGTTTGCCAGGAGTTAATTTAAGCATTGCCCCGACCCAAATTCAGTCTGTAATAATTGGGAAATATTGATAGAGTTGTCCTTAGGATCACTAAAGAAATGTTCATAATTGATGTTGTTAAATGGGGTTTCTGGTAGGCAGGTGTATTCACTTTATCCAAAAAGGAACCACATAACTAGTCAGGGTAAGCCAGACAAACACTACAAATTAGCATGTGCTCACTCTCCGGTAGCTTGGACAGAGCAGGCAAGCTTAACTTGAAAGGTAATGTGTAAAGTATTTGTGCAACACTTCAAACATTAACACAGTGAAAACACAACAAAACGACTCCACATCAGTTTGGAAAAATAGCTTATACTTTTATGAACAAAGTAACACTAAAACAAAACAATCCAATAAGTATAATCAGAGTTATACATTTCTAAAGAATAAACTAAAATGTAGTGCGAAGCTTAAAGCACCAACCTGAGATATCTGGTTGTCCTAGACCAGGGTGATCCGAAAGTTTAGGCCAACCGCGACGGAGCGGGAATCAGATACAGGGACCAGCCTTGGCCCACTGAAAAGTAGCTGTGATACTTCATTGACAGAGTCGCAATTCTAGAAGCAAAGAGGCGATATGCTGGCATCGAACCGTATAATCTTAGGCGATGCACCATCGTTAAGTCATGCAAATTAAAGATGCGTCATCTTCAAACCACAGGATGTAGGCAGTCAGGAACTAAAGCAATGCACCATGCATTCAGTGATGTGAGGTCTGAAGTCCATGCAGAGGCGGCAATGCATGGTGTTGAAAGAGATGCCCCAGTTCTGATTGGCTCAGCATCATTGATGCCTTGAGTTTTCGCAGCTGCAGCACTTTACGCCACCTCCAATGGCCTAGAGCAGAAAACTGTAATCTTTCTAAAAGTGGTATTTATCATTACCATTCCAATGATTTGAAACATGACAGATCTACTCCTTCTCAATCAGGAATTACAGCATATAAGTGCAACAATTGATTCCCAATGTTAATATATGAGTGGAGTAGACCTTGGAGGAGCGTGGCTTAGTGCCGATGGAGTGAGCAGCTCTAATCGCAGCCGCCATCAATGACCATCCTGAATCCCCATGCGGGGCACGATGCCTCACAGCGCACTCCCACAGCTGGGACAGAAGCTGGAGTGCCCCAGAGGAGTAGTGAGCCTCCCTCACAGCTTCAGAACACCAAATGTTGATCGCAGTGATTGAGAGCGGCCAAATATTGAGCCAAGATGGCGGTGCCCAGCGGGAGCAGAGGGAGCAGGGAGGGACGCCAGCCGCCTAAAGAACAGCGTGAGGTTTGGGTGCTGAAGTGGCCTTTCTTCCACTCCTTGCATGGAGAGGCACCACCAACAGGGGGAACCCAAAGAGACTTCCTGCAATTTTGCGTGCATGAGATCGGACACGCCGCCTGCGGAGGAGAACAGTGGTAAGACTAACTGATGGTGCTCAGTAAGCCCGGGGCTGACCGACTAGCAAAAACCCACCTGGGACCTGGGGTGTACCCCCTCTCTCGCCCTCTGTGCAAGATAGGGTGCCAGGCTTGGGGGCCCCTGAGGTAGGCTTTCCTCTTGAGGCATATAGCCGGCAGGGGAGTGGTCGCACCTGGGGAGCCCCCCTGGGACAACCAAACTGGCGTGAACACTGCCACCTGAGTGGCTGTTGCTGGATGGAATGCAGAGATGAGGAAAACGCTGAGGCAGGCACCGGGCTAGCCACACGTGCCACTTGGAGGTGAGACGAGGCCTAGGTTGCCTCTCCCGTGCGTGACTCCAGGGTGTAGAGCTGGAGACCACTGCGAGAAGCGGATTTGATCCTTGGTGGGCCCTGTGTGCCCATCCGGCTAGCCGGACCACGCGCTCCCGATAGAGGGCTCTTGTCCAGATCCTGGGGCCAGTGAGGGCTGCTGTGAGGCCTGATCTTTATTAGGGGCAGCGGCCAATGAGGGCGACGAGCAATGAGGGCTTGGAGTGGTGTCTCGCACCTGGGCCCGAAACCTTGGGTGTGCTTACACAGCGGCTTGCATTGACGTCGGCCTGGGGGGCTGGTGAGACACGGCGGCCTATAGACGAGCGACTGCCGAAGTTGATGAGCGCACGCCTGGTGAGGACAACCTGCAGCGTCCCAGGAGTACGCTCAGTGCCAGGAGCTTCAGGGAGCAGGAATACAATATGGGAAAGGCCCCTAAAAAGAAGGACAGAGAAGATCCCACCATGAGTACACCTGTGGACTAGAGCGGGAAAGCCTCACAGCAGGGGGAACACCCAGCAGTCCCCACAATACAGGATATCTTGCAGGCTATCACCACATCCAGCGAGCACCTGAAAGGTAAAATTGACTCGTTGAGCTTCAAAATGGATTTGCACCGCGAGGATCACAGGAAACTGGAGGACCAGGTCAAGTCAAATGAGGGAGAGCTCGGTGAAGCAATATGGGCACTCACTGGCATGAAACAGCGGATGGCACTGTTGGAAACAAAAATGTGGACACTGGAGGACAGGGCTGAAGACGCAGAAAATATATCACGCAGGAGCAACCTGAGAATTGTGGGCCTACCAGAAAAAATTGAAGGCCGTAGCATGACGGACTACCTTGAAAAGTGGTTCAGGGAGGAAGTGGCGCCAAATGGATTATCGAACTTCTTCTCCCTGGAAAGGGTGCACAGCGTTCCCGCAAATCTGCCCCTACCAGGAGCTCCACCACTAGTGTTGATAGCTAAACCCCTACACTATAAGGACAGAGATCACATCCTGACCCAGGCAAAGGAGATACACAAGTGCTCAACTCTACTGTGCACATCTTCCCAGACTTTTCACGGGAAGCGCAACGGCGAAGCGGAACCTACCGGGATGTGCAGCAGAGGCTGCGACAATTGAATTACAAATACGTGACGCAGTACCCAGCTATGCTATGAGTTGCAACGGAGTTCTTCAAAACCCCACAAGAGGCGTCTGACTGGTTGGACCGCCATGGTGGAGCAGAGCAGAGCAGCCACAGAACCTGACATAAGAACGACGATGAGGAACCCGCTCCAGGAAACGGAGGGCTGGGGCGGAGACTCTGGCACCTATCGCAGGAGGAGGCACAGCTCAAACAGCTGAACGTGATGCAAGTGGTGGCCCAGATCAGCGGCGGAGTGCAGACCAGGACCCTCCTGGTGACAGCAAAAATGCAGTGTACACCGGTTCTAAGAGTAGGTCTAGTGACTCTGAGGTGCAGAGTGAGACACTCCCGATTGTCACACCGCAGACAGCAGATGGCATCATCTAATGGTGAGGAACAGCAAACTGGGATGGGCAGGAGTCAAGTGTTGTGGGTGCTCCTGTGATTGCTTTCAGGTACAAGGGTAAATAAGGGGGGAATGCTGTGGGGAAGACCTCTGACATTGTGGAGGGGGATGGCGGCTACACAGACTGGGAGAGCTTCGACGAATAGCCACCCTCTGTGACTGACTGATTGACCTGCAAGCAGTCACTTGTAGACTTTTTAAACTAGTTTGGATGGCGCCGTTCCTGCCTATCCGGGGGAGTCGGAGTTCGGGGACATGTTTATTTTTGCATTGGGGGAAACTATAAGTTGCAGAATGTTTGATACCATGCTGGCTCAAATAGTGGTGGTGCGCAGTGGCACCACTCAGCCTGGGAGATGATCAGACCACAGTAATATTTGATAATGGATGACAAGCAACACTACAAATACATGACCTGGAACATCAGGGGCATGCACACTATGACTAAACGCCACAAAATCCTCTCATCCATCTGGAGACGGGGAGGCCAGATAGCTCTCCTGCAAGAAACACACCTAACACAAAGGGAAGGGCAGGCATTACACAGACAATGGAGAGGGCAGCTCTTCTTCAGCACTTACTGGGCCTATGAGCGAGGGGCACTAGTGCGGGTCCAAGCAGGAGTCCTGTTCCAGGTGCTAATCTCAGTAGTCGATCCAGAGGGTCCCTACATTGCTATAAAGGGGCGACTGAAAGGTCGAGAGATTAACATGATTAGTGTCTATGCCCTGAACATAGATCAGCCTGCCTTTTTGGTGATGCTCAGCCACAAACTAGTACAATATCTAGCGGGTACTGTTATAATGGGGCGACTTTAATAGTGTAGATGACGTGCTCCCACCCCCCGCTGCTGACATCCCAGGTGGCGCGGGCTTCCCTTGCGTTCACTACTTGGCGGTAGAGCTGGGAACTGCTAGATGCATGGCGAACCCTAACCCGCAGGGAAGGGAATACTCCTATTTCTCAGTGGTCCACGAGGTGCATGCAAGGCTGGATGCTCTTTTGTGCTCAGTAGATGTTCAGAGACATGTTACAGCTGCAGAATACCTTGTGCGCACCATCTCGAACCGCTGATTATATCCCTGAAATTGACACATCAGCAGCGTTTCCTATGTGGCGACTTCGCCCGGACATGCTGAAACATCAGGTCTTTAGAGAGGAGATTAGAGGCGAGATAGTGGATTATTTATGAATGAATACCGGGACAACTGCATCCCTGACCACAGAGTGGGATGACTTTAAGGTGGTTTTGAGGGGCCAGTGTATCATACGTGCCACTGTAGTCAGGCGTGTCATCATGAGGGAGGTAGAGGGGGCTGAGTCGGCTCTCAGGAATGTGAAAAGCAGAAGGCCAGGACACCCAGAGCTTCAAAGGGCACTCTTGGACACCAGGAGGAAGTGGCAAAACAAACGGAGAGTCTCAGGAGCTTTGACTACAAGAAATATTTAGAAAGCGCACATGCTGAAGGAGACAAATCAGAATCACTCCTGGCATTGCTGACGAATCTGGTGAGTAGGGGCTCCCCCCTGGTGGGGATAGAGGATGAGTGGGGGATTACAATCTTCATGCAGGGAAAGATCAATGAGGTCTTTGCACGCTACTATGCCAAACCCTATACAAAGACATGCACATGCGAGCCGGCAAATATGGGGGGGACTACCTGACTGATCTACCATTGCCACACCTGACCCTTGAAAAGGCCAAACTATTAGGGGCCGATATTAAGCAGCAGGAGATACGGGTTGCTATTAAGGGCATTGCTCGAAATAAGACACCGGGTACAGATGGCCTGCCGGCTGAATTTTATGCAACTAATGTGTACGAGCTGACCCTTCGCCTGGCCACAATGTACCAGGTGGCCTGAGAACTAGGAGAACTACCCGAAAGAGCTAGAGAGGCCCTTATTATCCCAATACCTAAACCAGGGAAGGAACCCTATGACTACACGGCCTACCGATGATTGTCCATGTTGAACATGGACTATAAAATCCTGAGTAAAATCCTTGCGACACGCTTACTTCCACACATACCCCATCTTTGTTCACCCGGACAAGGCGGGATTCATCCCCGGGCAAAACACTGCAATAAACATCAGACGACTCTTGGTGGTAATGGGCTCTGAAGGGTACAACAAGCAGGAAGCAGCAGTGTTCGCAGTGGACATAGAGAAGGAATTTGATAGCCTAGACTGGCAGTATTTATATGAAGCCCTGGTCAAGATGGGTCTGGGGAAGGATTTCTGAAGTGTGTGCGGCTCCTATACACAGTTCAACAGCCTGCGTGCACACTGGGAGAATCATATCATCTAGGCTGACAGTAGAGAGAGGCACGAGGCAGTGATGCCTCCTCTCCCCGCTCCTGTTTGCTTTGGCCATGGAACCACTGGCGTGGAAGGCCAGGAGCAGTCAGGATTACAGAGGCCTGGAGACGGCAACAGGAAAGCATTTTATAGCATTGTACATGGATGACCTCTTGAGCTTTCTGCATGACACAGCAGGTGAATTGTACGGGGCGCCCCCATGCTGCCCCGTTTTGCCACAGTGTCTGGCCTTCAGGTCAACGGGCAAAAATCAAGCTTATATCCCCTTGCGCCAGATACCCCCTTTGCTTACTTTGGAACGCTTGCGGTGGGAGACTAGCTGGCTACAGTACTTGGGAGTTAAAAAATACCACGACACAGCAGACCTCTTGGAAGGTAATGTGGGCAAGGCAGTGAGGTCAGCGAAAGCGACAATGGACTTCTGGAGCACACTCCCACTTTCTGTGGCTGGGAGAATAGCGGTCATTAAAGTGGTAACACTGCCACACCTATTATATTACTTTGGGACTCTACCAGTGTGGATACAACAGCGATATTCAAAGAATTAGACTCAATGGTCACGTCCTTTATTTTGGGTGCAGGCAGAAGGAGAGTGGCATTGACATCACTGCGGCACCCCACAGCGTAGGGAGGGGCTGGCGGCGCCTGATCTCGTGAGCTACTACCTATCTGCACAGCTATATTGGCAGATCCAATGGCTGGCGGCGGATCGTAACCCAGACAGGGAACGATGCCCAGATTCACCAGATACTGCAGACCTAGCAAAAATAATTTTACTAGTTCTCTGAAATACGACTGAGGACACCATGGCTACCAGGATGGTGGTGCGCTGCTGGTCCAGATACTTGAGGAAGGAGGGTGCTGCAACTCCCTACTCCCCTGACATACCGCTGATGATGCTGCAATATCTTCTACTGGGGGATCACTGGGCAGGGCTAGAAGACTGGGTTGAAGCAAGACTAAGGGAGATGGGGGACCTATACCGAGATTCAACGCTCCTCTCCTTTGAGGACAGGCAGGCTTTGTACGACTTACCTGGGGGTCCCTTCCTGAAGCACAGGGCCTTGACATGCAGGGTTAGGATTCATTGGAAAAGTGGGGGTGCACAACCGCGAGCACTGACGGGGTGCAGATATGTTGCGCTCTCAGCGGAAATAATTAAAACGTTATCCTACCTCTATAAGGCAATACAGAAGGATATGCAAGAGCCATTAGAGCGCTTGAGGCTGCAATGGGAGGAAGACCTCTGTAAGCAGATACCAGGGAGAGAGTGAAAGAAAATCCTAGAACGCACCCCAAAGTCATCCAGGATCGCATGTTTTAAATTAATGAACTACTATGTGTTACACAGAGCATATTTGACGCTGGCCCGCATTAGGAAATACTTTGGGATGGAGTCAGCGGCCTGTCCAAGATGCGGGGAAAGAGAGGCGCACATACTCCATATGTTCTAGGACTGCCCGCTGTTGCGGTCCTTTTTGGGGGACATATGGCAAGTAATAGGCAACTTGATTGACAAAGAGCTTCCACAGACACGAGAACACTTCCTATTGGGGTGGTTTCCTCATACAGCCAAGAACAAGGTGACAGGGAAGTTTCAGTCCTTGCCTATGTCCTAGCAAAGAGGGAGATATCAACGAAATGTTAGGCCCCAAGAGGAGCACTGATTACCACCTGGAAAAGAGAGCTAGAAAGATGGGCGGGAGCAGAAAGTAGCCGGGGCATAGGCAAGCTGGAAAGAGCCAGAGCATGGGGAACCCTAGAAGTGAGCTAGTAACACGTGGACAGGAGGATACTAGTGAAGCGGTACCCCTGGAGTGGTGGAAGAGGATCCAGACGATGAACAGGAGTGACAACAGACCTAAAACAGTCAACAAGTCTGGCACTACACCACACGACCTTCGAGACCCCCATGCACAGACATCTGCTGGCAAACAGACAACACATTCGAATTGTCAAAACGTAACTCAAGCAGTAAGAGAATCATCTGATCAGAACAATGCATGTATCAGCACTGTTTAAATGCCAATAAAATATGTTAAAAAAAAGAGTAGGCCTCCCAGTAGAGAAAAAATACCAGGATCTGAAAAACTTAAAAGTGCATGTTCAAACTCTTGAATATACAGCACCCTGCCCTGTGGGCTACCCAGGGCCTATTTTAGGGTTGACTTATATGCATTAAAAGGAGAGCTTAAGGCTTGGCAAAGGGATTTAAATGCTGAGTTGACATGACAGTAGAACTGCACACAAATGTTCTGCAGTGTCAGTCCTGAGACGTGTTAACATTGCTACTTGTGTGGGTGGATTTCTGAGGCCAACAAAAAGATTTCAGCAAAATAGGAGGAAAGCAGGTGAAAGTTTTGGGGGAAGACCACCCTTGGCTGACAGGTCTGTCAGGTGCCCCCTCCAGCCAGCCAACGAAGCAACCATTCCTTTGTTAGAACCAACCTGTGCAGTCCCAGGTAGCAATTTTATGCAGTAGAATCAGTTCACGTTATTACTTCTTTTAGTGTTCTGCTAAATGTTGACAGACATGCTTTCTAATAACAAGTTAAAAGGAGCATTCAATTTTATACAGGATTATCTGTTACAAAATAAACAGATGGTTAAACTGTTCTCCGCAATAGATCGAGTAGTCATGATGTGATGAATAAAAGTTATTCAGGAGTCTTGGGAATTGCGTTGATTCCAATTTTGTTAAAAAAATGGCAATTTGACAGAAGAAATGCTTTCAGCCCAGTCAACTCATTTCGTCTTGTGGGACTTCATCAGGCTTGACCAATATCCTAATGTTGTCATCCATCCAGTGTTGGCTCCTGTTATCTCATAAATCTTCATAGATACAATTTTGTACCACTAGATAGCTTATCTTCATCCTTTCCTCTTCCTGGTTCGAATGTCCTATGAGTTCACACTAGGAAGCAAGAAATAATTTTCTTATTCAATAAGAAAAGTGAAAGGGAAGATTTGTACTCAGAGTAATAAAGATTACCAGTACTTAACTAAGCAATTTATGAGGAAAGAATGTCTCACTGTCAGGGAGGCGCTAAATGCCGCATGACCAATATGGCTGCACGCCTGTGGGGCTCTGGAAGTTTGGCGGCATAATCCTTTAATTATCCTTTAATTAGCTCCAATATTTCCACCACTGCAGCCTGCTGCAACCCTCTAAGCACATACTCACTCTTTGGTTCAGGAATCATGGCTCTCCACCGTCAGCGAATGCTCCTATCACTGATTTCCTGTGGCTGTGGAGTGTGCATGGACGCGCCTGGAGCCCTGCACGAGTCCATGGTCTCCACGTGGCGCTGGGCCTCAGGTGAACAGCAAAACACACAAGATGATGGACGGAATGTTGCACAATAGCAAAACATTCACCCCCAGTCACAGATCTCGGTTTAATCTATTGTTATTTTGCTCACCTAGCCGCCCCAGTACAGACATGGCCATATGCAAATCAGTCTTGACCATGTGCCTCATGGGATCATTCCAGCCCGAACTGCCAAGCCATGTCTTTCCTGGACCGGAATCGAGCATCCTAGGACTGGTTTCTGGCTATCAGCCGTCTTCAGCCAGGATAGCTTGACTCCAGTGGCTTAGTGAGCACGGGACCTACGTCTGGGCAGACCATCCCACATAGGGTGAACAGCAAAACACACAAGATGATTGTCGGAATGTTGCACAATAGCAAAACATTCACCCCCAGTCACAGATCTGGGTTTAATCCAAAGGTGAAGTGGTGACGCGGCCTTTCCACCCGACTGACCCGGTCGCCCGTCAAGGCTGGAGCCGTGTGGCACTGTACGCCCATTGCCCGGACATCGCCGCTGCGGGAGGTCCATGGGACCTGGAATGGACTACCAAGGTGAGCGCTACACAGGCGGCCTGACTATAATTGCATTACTGGGCTACCGCCTGGTGCGACTGGTCAGACTCCCCTGAGATCTTTATTCTGCCACAACCGCCTGTGTTATACAGTGCCGAGCCGCACGCTGTTCAGCGGACAATCACCAGCTGGACTGAGCAGGCTTGGAGCTGGCGGGATGGCCTACATTGACGCCAGGCGGGCAGGTCTCTGACTCCTCCGTGGGCACTGGGCTGTGCACTGGAGCCCATCCGCTGCTGGACCTAGAGGCTTCTCCTCTCCTTGACTCAGCTTCAAGACCCAGAACCGGCTCCACAAACAGATACTTGCCTCTTCACTCACGCTGAGAGTCACACTACGTAGCGCTCTCGGGCCATTATACACTCAACTGCTCGTGCTATCTATTCCCACAAAGGACACTGATGGGCGATTAATACTATGCTGTGAACACCACAAAGCTAAGTCCTCCTCCACCCCCTCGTCCTGTCCTACTCAGTTTTGTCAGACCTCTTCCATCAACACCCATTCCTCCAGGTCTCACCGCCAATTCAGAAGTGTTGGACCCCTAGGGGACAACCACTGTATCTCTATCCAAAACTTAGCCAGTCGTAGGCCCCTCATTTAAAATTAGTGCTGCATTTTGCCTTGCTTGGGTCTTAGGACTAAGTCCAGCAGACGTTGCCGGACAGTCGTTGCACGTGCAATGCGTGTCATCCCCTCCAGCTGCCTGGTCACCTCTTCCCAATACTCTTAGTTTGCTGTAGGACCATGCCATATGCAGGAACTGAGCTCCCCTCTTGCCACAGTGTGGGCTTTCTGAGGTTCTGCGATTTAGTGCCTTATATAGCTCCAACACTAGTCTACCCTTCACCCTCTAGTGGAATGTCCAAAGTTGCAGAAGGAAGCTTGGTCTCAGGAAGAAAGCCCACATCTCCTGAGCTGTGCGTGTCTGCTTGGTGTACTGGAGGAACTGCCCTGGTCCAATCCCAAATGCTACAAGGGCCTCCGCAAATGTTATAAATATATCTCCCGGGAAGAGGATGCCTAATTCAAAGCCATGATGTCAACAACATCATTTCACGTATGTGCCTAAACAGTTGTAGCCAGTCATTCAGAAACCCTCTACTAAAAGGGGGTCACTTCAGTAAAACTTTTAACTACCACTTCCCATTCTGAAGCCACTTGTTTTATCAGACGCCCTGCGTGAGGGGGCTGATGAGCTCTCCTCATTCATCAAATAGGTTGATCGACTACTGCTCGGGAGTGCCTCTTCCATCATTGTGGTTTTCTGGATTCAGGTCCCCAGAAAATAATTTCGCTGCATGCTATAATTACGCAGCAATACAGTAGAGCTCCAGATCCGGAAGTCTTAGGTTCCCCTCCACTTGGTCCTGCTTCTTTTCCACCCAAACCAGATGAGCTATTAAGCCATCAATCTTCTCAAATACAGGCCATTCTATGGTGTCCATTTATTTCTGCAATAAATATAAGCAGCATGGTAAAAGAACCATTATTGTCAGTTCCACTTTACCCTTCACTAAGAGCGGAAGGGAGATCCGAACTTGTACGGCGGAGCTAAGCCGCTGCAGTGTCTTACCCAAATTGTGCTCATAATGGGTTGGCACCGTATAGGTGACCCAGACCCCCAGGTATCTAAAAGTAGAGCACTCCCATGTAAGGCTCAGTTCAGGCAATCGTCATTGCTCCACCGCTGTAAATCCTGCCAGGGGATAGAGTAGCAGCAGCTGAGGGAGAGACAGCATCCTGTATGAGTATTGTATAGCCATTTTCCAAGTCCCTAGGAGCCAAAGCATGCCAGGGTGGCTCACAAAATGCATTCATCAGCAACGGAAGATGCTGGGGAGAAGAATACCCATGGGCCATAAACTGGTCCAGCAGTACATCAATTTCCAATGTCATAACCAGCTGTGATCCTAGGCATATGTCTAATATGCATTTGTGGCCACAAAGCAGGCAGCAGAATATAGGTTGTATGCAGTTAAGCTAACCAGGCCTGAAGGACAAGAACTAGTACTCATCCAGTTCTCGAAGTTGAAGTGTGCAAAGCATGTGACTGTCACGGAGCATGTTTGAGGCATCTCTGTTTACCGCTGCCAGTAAAATCTCCCTGCTGCATACCACACCCTGGTGGGACTCGGTGTCCCAAGGGGCAGCACCGGTTATTTCCTGCAGCTGTGAGGTGGAGGCGTGACCATCGATCTATATAGTGCTGCCTCAACCCCTGCGATGCGGGACTCACGCAGGCCACGCGAGGACTAAGCCCGTACCAAGGGCAGGCTTGTCATTCCTCATCAGAATCCAGAGGAGGCTGTGCTGAGCTGCGCCTCTCCCTTACATCTTCTTTCTGGATCTGAGGTAATTATCCTCTCACTATTATTGCACAAGGAAATTATGGGGAGACGGAAGGCCTCTGCGGAAAAGGAAGGGGGCGGGAAGGTAGTCACTACTCTTGATGCGTTCCTGTCAAGAGCTTCAAGTCCTCTCTCATGAGATTGAAATAACCGAGAGATGGTTATCGATGGAACCTCTATTATACCCTTGCAGGACATCTCTACTGATCACCCCAGAAAATACCTTGGAGATCCCACTAACTTTACAGGATTCATCCAACGATCTCCCGCTTGGTCAACGAATGCCCTCACCTTCCCCCCAATCGTCCCCTAAACCTAATGGGAAGTCTGTTGTTCCATCACCCCGCATGAACCGTGTTGTCGAACTGCCAAAAATCAGATCCAGGGGCCACGGGGTGCGAAGCCCAGACCACCAACAGTGCCACACGCTATAAAAGCCAGGGCAACCCGCACAACAACAACCATGGCAAAAATTCCAATAATAGTGCCACCCCCTTCAGCTAATGCCCCATCTCATGACACAGCCCTGAATAAAGATTTTTGGCTGGAAGCAACCAAGTTTATCCCATCATGCTGAAGCTGACGCAAATCGAGGTGATGTGGTGGTGAGCCTCAGAAAGGCCTACCAGTGCAAGGGGTTCGCCCTTCTCTGCACAAGTCCTAAGACCAATAGGAAGAAGTTGGCACAGAAACTGGAATAGAAAATACAAAAATGTTTTAAACCTCATGAGGTGGAACTACATTCACACAACACCCTTCTGCAATGTATGAAGTAGCACACTGAATGAAAGGAGCTTGGTCCTTTTATACCCACACAGGGGCTCAAAAGAAGGCGGTACAAGTACATGAAGTAGGTTTTAGGCACATATAAGGTCATACAGAAAATGCACAGTCAACAAATGGGAGGAGCCAACAGTTGCTAATTCTGGTGAACACATCCTGACATTTACAGACTAGGGACAGCTGCAAGGACAGCTGCAAGCTCAACTGAGCATGTGCGAAGCAGAAGAGGCTAAATATAACCTGTATCTTGACAGATTTCAAGAGCAGACAACAGCAAGGTAGGACAGAGCACATGGCACGCACGTGGTAGCACATGGCAAAGAAGATGGCTGCCAGAAATACAAAATGGATTCCACAAAAAAGACAAGATCGCCTCTAAATACAGGATGGCTTCTGCTAATGCTAACCCAATTGCTGCAAAATTACAACAGACAACCCTTATAGCATTAGCTGAAGACATTCGCTCATCTGGGGAAATCTAGATATGCATCCTGTACGTCGATGCTCATCAGTTCAGTGACCTCTTCATTTAGCATTTGTTGGGCTTTCATTTCTGCAATATTTCTCTTGGCAGGTGTACAAGCAGAGATGCAAATGGAGCACAGCATGGGACCACATTGTTTACATATACAGCATGTAAATAGTATCACCAATTGTACACTTAGAACAGTCAGTAGCTTCCAGCCCCAAGTAATAAAGAGTGTCCACATCCAGTTAGAAAAAGTCCATGTACCAGTCTCTGGGTGAATCTCTGCAGCAATCGTATGCAGTTTAGAGATTGCATCATATACTGAAGGCGAATGATCCGGTATAAAGACACAACAACTGCTACCAATGATACGACATGCACCACCTCGATAGAAAAAAATCACATAAAAAAACATACGATTGTAGAGTGCTACAATCCTCGCAACTTGCAGCTCTTCTGTAATGTTCCCTAGTGCGATTGCTGTCTGATTGATAACAGCTTCCAGAAAACGAGTCAATCTCCTTATTTTTCTACTGTTTAATGCAGCACCCACGAAAAAGAACAAGAGCGGTGTCAGTTTGGTCAACTTCATCCATATTTATTGTCCTCTTATTTCTGTTCTTGGAAATGTCATTGTATAATTTGAAGTTGAGATGATACGATGCAGGTGCCAGAAACACAGGGGGCAACAGAAAGGACACATAGCAGACCCCAGACAACCCCACAGGTAGTTGGTAGTATCCCTTATTACCGCAAACAAAGTATGTATTATGCAATGAAATAAAGCTGCTATTATTGGTACCTTCAATTGTCAGAATTACAGTACATTCACTTCTCCCCACGGGAATTCTCCCGACACTACTAATACATAAGTCTGCTTTAGCTCTTGTCACTGAAATTACAAAAGGTCCATTGTTCTTCACAGTCCTTATATTTGTGAACATATATGGCATAGAAATATTGTCAGGTTGGTACTCCTCCCATTCCCATTTTGTTCCTCTAGCTTGAGGGTACCCATTCTCATCAGGATAACATTCTTTATTAGGTTGATATTTGATCTGTCCTACTGTCATTTATGTAATGGTGGCCCTTTCAGAGGCAAACAAGAACGCAAACCATGCTTGACAAGAACCATTATGAGAGAACAGAAGAGGAATAAAAGGTGTTCCTCCTTTTTGTTGGTGCACAGGTATCATCCCACACACCCAACAGTTGGTAGTATTTATGGCATTATGTGCATGATGCAACATCTGGATGAATGTATTATTCAGGTAGGATTGTCGATGCTTCTGCTCATGGTAGGGAAGCGTAAAGTAGTGGTGCTCAACTGGTACTGGAGTAATGGCGAACAAAAGCTCTCGAACAGGAGCCACTTTCTCAACAAACCAGGTAATTGCTGCCATAACCACATTACCACCAACAAACCCTACAGCACAAATTACTTTCTTGGTGCAGATCTTAGCAACTTTTGATCTCTCGGTAGACATGATCACTTCGTCGTCAAAAAAAAAACAACTGTTGGAGCTCTTATCCCTGGGCAGCCGTTGATTTCTTCACAAGGGTCAAGACAGGTGTCACTTCGCAGTACTGATTCCCCCCCCCTTGCCACAACGGCACTCCGTTTCACCAACCCTGGGCGGTAGCTCAACCAGTCCTTTTCGACAATGCAGGCTCTTTTTGTGGTCTCAATTGGTATCGCGAGACTCCAGAAAACGTGTGGTCCGGGAAGACTTCCTCAGATTCGTCAGGTGAGATGGCTTGGTTTTTATCTGTATCCAGGATCTCTTGATGGTTGGTCAGTACAGCAGGTTCCACCAAGGTAGGTGACACATGTTTGCAGTGTGTGCTATGGATCCTATTCTTTCTGTTCGTCATGTCAACTGCTGTCCTCGTAGCCAAAAGCACTTGCTCTGGTCCTCGCCACCTTGGCTCCAAGCTGTTTGACCTCTCAAATATTCTGACCATAACCTGGTCTCCAGGCCGGAGATTGTGGGCCTCACCTGTAGATCTGTCAGGAAGAGCTTCTTGAACCTGTTGGTAAATAGAGATCAAACTGTTGGTTAACTGTGCCAAATAATCATTCATCAGAACACATGGTACATCATGTACAGGGCCTGGCTTAGGAACTCCCCAAATGCTCATCGGTCTCCCAAAGACCACTTCATATGGTGTAAGTCCATATCAAGAATGTGGCACCGATCTTATGGACAGCAATGCCAAAGGTAGTGCATCTGGCTACTTCAAAGACGTGGAAGCCAGTATTTTCGCTAATTTCAGTTTCAAAGTAGCGTTGTACCTCTCCACTAATCCTGCTGATTGTGAGTGGAAGACTGCATGGAATTTCTGCTTGATCCCTAATCCTTTCAAGACATATTCAACAACTCGCCCAATAAAATGAGGTCCTTTGTCACTCCACAAAAGTTTGCAAACACCATATCTAGGGAAAAACTCCTTTAGAAGCACCTTCGCTGTTGTGAGAGCTGTATTATCCTTTGTAGGGTATGCCTCTATCCATTTACTGAAGGCACATACCACCACTAGGACATACTTTAAGTTATTGCAGCGTTCAAGTTGGATGTAATCCATCTGCAAAACTTCAAAAGGTGCAGTCGGTGTAGCAAACTCTTCTGTAGGAGTTTGTGTCCCTTTACCAGGATAATACTGCCAACAGATCAACCAGGACTGTACTACTCTCTTAGCTGTGCTAGCAATTTAAGGATGCTCCCAAACTCGCGTAAGCAATTTCGTTATTGATAGAGCTCCAACATGTGCCAGCCCATGTGCCATTTGGTTGTAAATAAGCAGCAGGCAATTTCCACTTATCCATTTCTTTGTTACGCCAACAGACTTCATTGTCTAACATTCCTTCTTCAGACCATTGCTCCAGCTCTTTCACAGAAGCAGATCTCTGTATATCTAATACTTCTTCTCTATCATCATGCCAACGTTCAGCTTGTGATTTCACTACGTACATGGATGTAGTGTTTCGTTGCATCGTAGTCTGACGTTGCCTTGTCCTATCAGTCAAGTTTGCTTCCAAGTAGAAAATTAAATACATATACCATTCACTAGAGGAGGAGATAAGCAACACATTTCATAGAGTAAAATAAATAAAACCATTTGATTTAAACTTAAAAAACAGAATAATAAAATCAGCTAAAATAATCAAGACATGGTCAGAGAAATTCACACATTATTCCACAACAGTCAATTGGCCTCGAATAAAATTCTCGCGTAAGACCCATGCCCATCCCAAGTATTTGGCCACAGCTATTACAATAAATGGAGTGGTGCAAGTACTTATCAGTCTCTCAGCAACAGAACTTTTGTTGGTGTCAGCCAAACACACCTCGGGATGCATACAATGGGCAGGCAAATAGAAAATGTGCAAGAGTTTCTACAGAGTTCTCACACACCGGGCACATATTAATAGAACTAACAGCAGCCCATCTAGAGGTTAAAGTCTTCAGGGGCAAAGAACCAGCTGTGAGCTGAAAAAATTGCTTCCTGTCTCCAGGCTTAGTAATAATGTCCTATCTTATCAATGACTTTCTTGTGCGTGCTACACTTAATAATAACAATTTTCTTTGGATATGTAAGTGCAGTCAAAAGATTATGCACTAGTTCTCCCTGCATTATCTGCATCCAATGGGATATAAGAAAGCCTCTTTCCCTCCAGAGTAGGCTAAAATCATGGGCCACTCCAAAATCATAGCGGCTGCTTGTAAAGATGTTCACACGCAAGTCAATGCTAAGTTTACACGCTCGTGTTAAACTTTTAGCTCAGCTGCTTGAGCCGACTTCTGTGGTATGCAAGCTGTTTCCACTACTGTCTCAAGTGTCATGATTGCATATGCAGCTGAAGTCGTACCATCTGGTAACTTCAAACAGGACCTATCAACCAACACTTCCCCATCTACATCTGAAAGGGGCGTATCTGGCAAATCGACGCAACCCTTTGTCTGTTCCTTAGTAAGGAACATACAATTGTGAGATTCATGTGACTGAGCCTGAGTCGCTGGATATGGCAACAAAGTAGCTGGGATTAGAGTTGCACACCTCTTTATGGTAATGTGAGAGCCCAAAAGTGTAAATTCGTATCCTGTCAGACGAGCACTAGTAAAGTGCTGCATTTTAGTCTGATTCAAAAGGGCATCTACTGCATGGGGTACTAACACCAACAGTTTATGTGACAAAACTATCCCTTTACTCTGATGTATGGACACAGCTGTTGCTGCAACTGAACGGAAGCACCCAGGCAATGCACAAGCAACAGGATCAAGAACTGCTGAAAATTATGCACAGGGACTCTGCTTGTCACCGTTTGCTTGTACTAAAAGTGACCATGCACACCCATCTTTCTAGTGTACATAGAGTGTAAAGGCCTTTGTGTAATCTGGAGTGCCTAACACTGGTGCAGAACAAAGAGATTGACGTAACTGATGAAAAGCATTCTGACATTCATCTGTCCATGGAAGGGGCATTGGAGTGCCTTTTGTCAAAAGCGCTAGCAGGGGTTTAACAATGTGTGAAAAACATAATATCCATTGCCTGCAGAACGAAGTCAAACCAATGAATGCGCGGACATATTTATGAGTAGAAGGTACTGGTGGGTCTAAAATTGCTTATGTGCGATCTGGTGTAAGTGCACGACCCTCCTCAGACAGAAGGTGACCTAAATAGGTTACCTTCGGTCTACAATATTGCAATTTCGACCGTGACACTTTATGGTTGTGTGTAGCAAGAAAAGAAAGTGGAGACAAAGTACATTTTTCACACTGCTCTGCCGTATCTGCTGCCAACAAAATGTCATCAACATATTGTATGAGAGCCACTCCTTAAGACAAAGTAAAGGAATTAATTTGTCTTTTCAATGCTTGACTGTAAATGCTAGGACTCTCAGTGTACCCTTGAGGAATTCTGCAAAATCTACACGATTGATTATTCAAAGTGAAGCCGAACAAATATCTGCTATCAGGATGAATAGAAATCGAGAAGAAAGCATTCTTCAAATTGATTACAGAAAATGTAGTTGCTGTTGGAGGAACTAGGGTAAGTAATGTCGTTATGTCCGAAACCACAGGGTACTGTGGTACTACAATCTTGTTGACTTCTCACAAATCACTGATGAATCTGTAAATCCTAGTGTCAGTGTATTTTTTCAAAATTGGAAGAATAGGACTGTTGCAACCATTAAATGGAACTTCTTCCACAACCCCCACTTTAATAACATCATGAACAATCCGTATAAGTGCTTCTTCCCCTTATTGAGAAATTTTATTTAGCGGCAATCATGGCAATGAAGCACCCTCCTTCACACTAATATGCACTGGCGGAATAACCATTTGCCCTACATCGGTGTCTGAAGTAGCCCACAAAGTACTAAGGAGTAAAGCTAATCCCATGTCCTCTTTGACAATACAAGATCTCTCAATCACGGGGTAGTTGTCATTCAAAATTACCCGTACTCCTTCTGGAGAACATCGTATCGTAGCCTTGAAATATTTGAGCATATCAAGACCTACAATATTATCTGGTGTGTTTGGAGAAGGCAAAAATGGACATGGAGCAGTAAACTTATAAACATGAAATGCAAGTGGTTGTGATAACGGGCTAAGGGAAGGTGTTCCATCGAAACCTATCGATGTAATGGTTAAGCCAGACGGGGAAGCCCTTGGAACCAAGTGTTTAGATAAGGCGCTATGAGTAGCTCCTGTATCAACCAGAAACTGATCAGTAGAACCCAAAACATGTGCTGTAACATAGAGACCCTTCTGATCTACTGGAACTTCAACTGATTCCTTACCCCATTCTAGGCAATCCTATGCAATCCTATGCATAAGTAGAATCTTTCAAATCAGACGGCACATAATCAGACATTTGATATTGATTTTGTCTATCAAAAGTGTTAAACCCATCCTGTCCACGTGTATCTGCTGTCATTGCCCGACAAATTTGCACATTCTCACAGTAGCGCCAGATTGCATTTATTGTTTATTAATTCATTTTTAGATCGTAGCGCTAGATTGCCTTGATTGCTATTGAACTAATTTTTAGATCGTAGCGCTAGTGTTGTGCCTGCCGCGTAGAGAGTACATGGCAAAACGGCTCCCTCGAGTTGGCTGGAGATACGGCAATGTTCCATCAGGGCGCATGCGCTAAACACCACGCGAGCGTCAACACAAGTCATCCTATTTAGCCCGTCTCTATGGTGATATGAACACTTTGCGTTCTTCCGCTTCCGGGGTTCCTGTTCCGGCCGGGTCACGGTGGTGGCGTCTCTGCGGACTCGCCGTGCTTATATCGGCGCTGACGGTATTTCTAGAGAATTGTATGTAGCCAGTACTTTCTTGTTACCGGTGTATTTCATCTGGCCGGTTATATGGTGTTGGGCTTTCACTGCGCTTGTTCCACGTTCACTCAGCTCGTTCGGAGCATTTGTTGTGTTTGTCTTCTGTTTGTTTCTTGAGCATTTCCGTGCCCATGTAGCCTAAGAGAGTATTCGTTATCTCCTGGGCATTCCTTATTCATGATTTCATAACGGAGTTTGTTGGGACCATAGCGTTGTCACGGCGTGGTCCTATTTTACCGTTCTTGTGAAAACAACAAGAGTGGTTGAACGATTATTCAGAAGATAATTCCTGTATCACAAGATTTTGTGATTGTTCTCTTCTATGGTCAAAAGAGAAGGTGCTTCAAATTATTGAGTCCTGATTCTGTATTTTGTGGCTTTCTATTGCATGGGGTGCCATGGTATGAGTCTTCGTTATGTTCCCTTAGGTAACAATATGAGAATACTGCATTATTTCCTATATAAATAAGCATTGAAAGGTGAACCTGTTTATATATATCCATATATTCTCCAGGACTAAGCATATACTTATATATGAGTACCCTAAGACGACCTTCCTGTAACGCTATATACAAAAAGAGACAGGTATTTATAATTTCCACAGGAGGATCATAATACATTTCAATGTATGTTTGTCATATCTATATCTATATTATTGATTGTGTCTTATTTGTTGCATTGTGCCTACTGCAGTCCTGTTGATCAAGGTGAACCAGTATCCTGAATTATCAACAGTCCATCTCCAGTATTTGTGTTTATCCCCTCCTTTCCTTGTTTTGTTCCCCTGTTTTCCCTATTGGGCATCATCACATGCGTTCAGGTGTTTTATATTCCCTGGCGTGTGGTGGACCTGGTGGGGGAAGCTGTGGGCAGTCTTCGGATTCCGTGGGGCTCCCGAGGCAACTTTTGAGGTTACGACAGAACGCAAAAGCCTTGTAATTTATGTGCCTCCTGAGCACCATGGATCGGAAGATGGAAGAGTTAGCTAATTTGATGGGTAGTTTACAAATGGACCCCAAGCCTTGACTGAGCGTCTTGATTCCCTCACAGAGGGTGGTTTGGATAGATCAGGGGGCGTGTCCGGGTCACAGAACCCGGTAATACAAGTGGTAACACCTCCACCTCCTATACCCTTGGCCCCTCCTGAGAGATTCCATGGAGACCCAGCTAGATGTGCTGCCTTTATTAGTCAGTGTCAGCTCCACTATATATGTAAGGCTAACCATTTCCCTTCAGACCAGGCCAAAGTGGCATTTATGATGTCCTATTTAGGAGGTGCTGCAGCCAATTGGGCTATGCCTCTCATTGAGCGGGATGACCCTTTATTACTTAATTATGATGCCTTCATGGGCGAATTACGTAAATTATTTGACCGACATACATTTACGCATGCAGCCGATACTGAGCTGTTATCCGTAAAGCAGGGAACGAAAGATCTACCCACATATATATCCTCTTTCAACCAACTAGTGGCAGAAGCAGACTGGCCTATGGAAAAACGCAGCTCCTTATTCTACAAAGGGTTGCGTGACAATCTAAAAGACGCCCTAGCTCACGTTGTAGATCCCCCTGACTCATGCACTTCAGTCCTACGTCTAAACTATAGGATACACTATTCCAATGCGCAGAGCCTATTGGGAATATAGGAACTACACTACAGGCAACTTCAATAAATCCTTTGCAGGAGACTGTGTGGTAATGAACTTTAGCAAAGGGCACTTTGGTAGTGCTCATCTTAATAATTTACATAAGTCACCTTTTAGAAGAACGCAGATAATCCAACTGAAATTGGAGTATTTCTATAGGCAGGGGAGCAGTCAGGGCCCCTTGTCAGGAATTTCCCAGTGGGGTGAGATAATACCACCCTGAAGCACTTCACAAGATCATGATCACGCACTCTTCGTCTCAGGGGATTGGCTTTCAAACAGATTCAGCCCCCTCTCAGACTTGGAAGCACTGCGATTGACAACCACCGTCCCACGATCTCCTGGCTCTTCCTTCAGAGATCTTATTCCCTGCACTGCAGGCAACTCCCATGCCTACTTTAACACAGGGGTTGGTGGATGAAAACAAAATAAATCTGGCATCTTGGAATGTGGCAAGTATTGCCACCAAGATGGGTGATGCTGAGTGGAAAAAGTACTTGTCAAAGATGGAAATCATTTGTTTTCAACAGACTTGGTCTAAGGACCCAGTGTATTTTGATGGGTATCACACTTTTCATACACCAGCTATGCCCTCTGCATCAGGTAGAGTGAAAGGGGTTTTATTAACCCTTATCTTGAATACCTTACCGATCCAAATACAGCAGATAGGCTCACGGAATCACCATTACCAAATGCTACAATTAGCGCTTACAAATGATGATCATTGGATTTTAATTAATTTTCATAATAAATAATTTGAGGGAAATATGAGGAAAACAGTAGTTGACCTGGAAAATGAGTTGGACCGGCCCAACCCACGCACTCACAGGCCCTCCTGCAGAGTAATCTGGATGGGGGACTTTAATACACATTTGTGGAAATATAATGAGTCCAGGGTGTGTGGGCTGGACGACCACCAGGAAAAACCCCTTTGTCACTTTTCACATACTGAATATGGTGGCACCCTTAACCGTTTGCTCTATTCAAGGCACCTCTATGTAATTAATAGCTCAAGGACTGGCCAGATAGAGAGAACTCTCAGGAGAAACAACTCCGAGTCAACAATTGATTTTGTTTTAGTTTCCCTGGCAACACGAGATATAGTTATTCATTCAGCCACTTTGCTCTTACTCCATAGTAACCATGCTATTTTATACTCTCACTTAACCCTCCTTCACATAGCAAAAGTAAATCAGCAGGTAGTGCACGATATTGTACTAGCCAGGAAAAATGGCTACCAATTAGAATGGACACAGGTTGTAAAACGTAATATGATTGACTCCATAATAGGGCAAGCTAGGGATAACATCATACATGGTAATGGACTTGTCTCCCTCTGAAATAGTTACACAGTTCAGAGAACTAATAATAAAACTAAAAGTTGCACTAACCCAACCCAAACCAGCCAGCGATCTCCACCAGAGCCGCTGGTTTGATACAAAACGCTCTAAAGCAAAGAAATCTCTAGCAAGCACACTAAAATCCAATCCTAGAGATTTGGTACTGGTAAGACCATTGAGAAGTGAGTACAAGAAGGCGAGGTCCAAACAAATAAAGGGTACAAGGGAGAAGGCATGGGATGACCATGAACAAGCTGCTAGGTTTGGAAACAGCAGGGAGTTCTGGAAAATCGTAAATGCCCCCTATTTTAAAGATATAAATTATCCATGCCTGGGCACACAAGTAGAGGAAGATGCGTGGAAAAAGCATTTTGAGGGTTTATTTAGTTTACACTCCACTATAGAGTCCACGCAATCCATCCAACTGCCCTGTCCCAGCAGCTTGCTGACATTTTTGCTCCGTGAAGTAAGAATAGGGCTGGATGCCTGTGTCCTGTGTCCTGGGTAAGGCCCCAGGACCTGACGGGGTCCCCATCAATCTCTTCCAGGCCAGTGGAGACATATGGGTCCTACTTTTAATAAATGTATTAAAACAGCAGAGCTCTAGAGCCCCCCCCCCATCTTGGAGACATAGTATCCTAGTGCCCATTTTCAAGAAGGGAGATAGGGCCTGTCTGAAGAACTACAGACCCATCTCCCTTCTAGATACAACAGCAAAATTGATGGGCCAGCTATTATTAGCCAGGCTGGAGAAATGGGCACAGGAACGAAACATTTTGATTAGGGCTCATGGTTTTATGGTATTTATTTTTTTGCCATTTCTGTCTGTATTTATCCATATTCATTTTTGGGGCATTTTTTCTGTATTTTTCCAAATTTATTTTTGCCACAAGCAAAAGACGACGCTACAGCTAGTATTTTTCCACATTTATTTAAATTGACAATTGTATTTGTTTTCTAGTACAATATAGGCTATATTGTACTGGAAAACGAACACAAATGTGGTTAAAAAAAAGGGCAGGAAGTGTAGGGTGGGGAGAGAAGCGTGAGGTGAAAGCATGACTCTAGAGCCTTTGGTGTTTGGTAACCCGGTAGATACTAACAAAAAACTCTGGCCTTTATAATCCAACCCTTACCCCAGGGGCACACTATGAGATAAAGAAGAGCAGCATCCAATGATGGTCAAATGGTTTTAGGACTGTTTTAAGGGTCTGCCAACAGAGAGTGCACAGCACTAGACCTGACTGTTAGATACAGTTGGCAGTCAAAGAAGTTTGGAACCAGGGACTCCAGTACCACTGCCTGCCCTGTAGAACCTGACAAGGAAACACATTGGCTAGGCCGGTGCCATCTAATGCTTCAAGTGCTTGAGGGTTGTTAAGGAGAAGTTCTGCAAAAGAGTATTGCCTCAATCTGCTATACCCAAGACACCCAACAGAAGTATTTAGGTTCTAGTCCTTGTTGCAACCTCCACACCACTTACCAAGGTTTGCCTGCAACCCAACAGAAGTTGGCTGTAAACACCTGCTCAAACTCTTGTTTCAAAAGGCCAGGAAAAAAAAGCGTAAGCATGGCAGCTGAAGCAAGAGGACCTAAAAAGAAGACTTGCAGGATCACACATTGCATTCTGACGCATCTGTGAATTAGGGTCATACTTGCTCCGTCAGCCTTCCAGAAACGTCCAGTGTCAATGTAAGCACACAGACTATCTAAAAGAAGCTGCTGTCAGGGAATGGAAGACAGTAGTGATGTGCATGCATTTATCGTAACAGGTACACTTTGGTTAAACAGCCATTTGAAGCAGTGTCGTCACTAGGTGGCACAGTGCTCAAGTTGAGAACAGTGCGACACTGGAAGTTCCAAACACTACAAATTTGCACGTCCTAAAATTGCACTTGCTGAACTCACATAGTTCCCACCACAGGAGCGAAGGGCCTCGGAGTTACCAGGAGATGAATGCTGCTAACTGGTGGTGTGGTGTTGTGGGCCCGGGCGGGGCTCACATGTGGATCACTACAGGTGGTAACCATAGCAACAAGACAACGCCAGTGGAAGTATAGCCAGTAGGAGGGAGGTGAGTAGTGAAATACAGTCTGCATTTTGAGGGCTTGTTTTGCAAAAGTAGCTCCTGTCCTTTGCCAGCACAAAAGCACTGCGGTACGGCCGTCGTTTTTTTATTTTGGTTCCATGCCCCTCTTAACCATCTCACAGTCACTGGACGGGCAAAGATCTCTCTTTTAGCCCATCACTAGCTGTAAAATGTGCCTGTGGGGATCTATGTGTAAGGGGGTCGTGTACAATATAGCTTCAGGAGCACTTTTAGCCAAAAGACACAAAATTACCACATGCCAACAAACAGACCATTCACTAGTTAACAAGGCTGTATTGTTTTTTTCACCCCTTATCACCAGACTCCGTGCCGGGCAGTGTTTACAGGACCCCCCTGTGCTCAGTGAAAAAAACAAAGAAACGTAAGGAGCTGCCTTTTACACAGGACAGCAGAATTGTTTATTTGGAACGACGGCAGCGTGGCAAAATTTGATATTATTTTTTTTTCTTTGTGCAGATTTCTTTATTTTATGGCTTACAGAGGCTACTTAAGTTTTCTCCAACTTCGTGGTAGGAGCTGGAAGAAGTTTTGCCCCACCAGCACACCTTGCGGATCACAAACAGGCAGCTGCTGCACAATTATCTTAACAGGTCAAATAAACAATAAAACATGAAACAGAAGTAGCTGAAGAGGGAAAGCTGAAATACAACATTGATTTAAGAGTTACCTTAGGTGGGCGGATTTGGGATCGAGGATTCAGAATAGGAGACAGACTGACAAGCTAAGGAGCGGGTTTGGGCTGCACTGCCTGTAACTGTGAGAGATTGTATATGCTCTAACAGGCCGGTATTTTACACTATTTTGGGAAATGTGGGTGGGACCCATGTACATCCTCAAACAGATGCAGGGAAGTGTCCCATAACGACACCAGAGTGGACATTTCTCACTCCCACCATTCATCATTGGAGAAGGACCACTGGGTTCCCTCTGGCTAACCATCTCATTGTTTGCCCAGAGGACTTTCTAGGTCTTCCCCATAACAAAAAAGCAAGCAGGCACGAGATCAAGGGAATGTACTAACACTCGTCATGTGTCTCCACACACTGCAACTGGCAGCAGTGGCCCTATACATATTGTCGACAGTGCCACTTCAGCTTTGAGAAAACCTGCAGGTGTTGGGCCCCTTCAGATATCAATGCAGCGGTCTCTTCCGATATCAGTGCTGGCGCCTATTCAGATATCACTGCTGCAGCAACTTTTCTTTCAACACTCTCTGCCCCTCCAAATATCTAGTGCCCCTGCCCAGTCATATGCTAGCACCCTCCCTGTGCCTCTGCCCAGTCAGATGTTGGTGCCCGAAAGCTCAGATTATCGGACCCATTCATGTTTGGAGCCAAGGCACTGACAGCTTGAGTAGCTTTTGAGCTTCAAACAGTTCAAGGTTCCAGCTGTGCCATGTGCTCTGGTTGTCGTTGCTGGACCATCCTCGGGCTGGTTTCACAAGTCACTCTTGTAGTTAGTCCTCCAGCAGTGGCTGCGGTCACTGGCCCCAGAGCTCTCCAGTCAGTGTCACGGTCTCTCCAATGCAGGTCCGAAGCGGTCACTGGTTTGAAGGACGAGAGAGAGGTTGTCAAGGAAGGAGTTAATAGAAACACGCAGGATCCTGGACTCAGCAGCTTTCCACTGCACATGCAGGATGTTGTCAGTCACCAGCAGCTTCTTGCTGATGCCACCTTTTCATGGCTCCCTGTCAGGGGCAAGACTGTTGTGTGTGATCTGCGCCTCCAGTTGGGATGGAAAAGGAACGTCTAGCTGGAAGCTAAGCCCGGCCTCGGCCTTCTTGGTGAACGCTGCCCCGGCTCCTCTGGCTCCTGCTGCGGCGGCCTGAGCTCCGGACCGGCCCGGGGGGAGAGGCGGATCGGGGGCTTTGCTAGTATTTTCTCGTTTCTAAATATAAATACAGACTAAGGAAATATAGATTTCCGTCTGTATTTATATGTAAAAATCCGTAAAAACAGAAAACTGGAAGCCCTAATTTTAATGCAGGAGAAATATGGCTTCCAGAGGGGGAAGGTGACAGTCGACCAATGTCTCAATCTCTCACTGTGCATAGACAAGTACATGAAGGCCAAGGGAGGTAAGCTATATATGCCCTTCATGGACTTGTCACCCGTGTTTGACTGTGTTTCCCACCAGAAGTTGTGGCCCATGATGGTGGAGATGGGGATTGATCCACCAATTGTCCATTTCATTTATTAGCTATATGCCAACGCTACAGCCTGTGTGAGGTAGGGCCAAAACAGAGAATGCACACGCGTGTTTAAAATCGAGAAGGAGTCAGACAGGGGTGTGCCCTCGCCCCGTTTCTTTTTTCCATCTATATCAACAGGGTGGAGGTGGCCCTGTCAGGCTCAACTCTTAACGTGCCCAGATTTGAAGACTCCCCTGTACCATTACTGGCTTACCCTGATGATGCAGTGTTATTAGCAAGGACATGGGTAGCACTCAAGAGACTTTTAACTGCTTATGCCTCACTTATGGTCTCCCTAGATCTCAGTGTCAATGAAGCCAAATCTTTTATAATTATATCTGGCACACCCAGAGGCACAAAAGTTCCCAATTTCCATCTGGCCTCCAAGAAAATTGAAGTTGTTGACTCCTTTGCATACCTGGGCATCCTGTTTGATGGTAAACAAATCTGGTCGAAATTCGTGGCCACCAGGGCCATGGCCATGGATAGAAGTCTCCTAGCAGTAAAGGCCTTCACTAAAAAGCTGGGGGCCAATCCGGTGGATACAGTTAACACCATTTATTTAGCCAAAACAAAGGCAGCGGCAAATTATGGGGCTGAAGTCTGGGGGAAGGCTCATATCGAGAAATTGCGGTTTAATGGAAAATATCTTCTTAAAGTCCAAGGTCTCACCACCACCCACTGCATCTAATTACATCTCAGATCTCAAATTAAGGCTCCCCTACCTGTCCGACTGTGTTAGACTGGCACCGATTCTGTTGTGGCTCTCAATCTGGCGAAGGACGATGGTTAATTTAATCCAACACATAATTAGAGACTGCCTTAGGTTGGAGGGTCGCAACAGGATCGGCTGACTCAGCTATGTGGAAGCGGAGCTAAGTCTCATAGGATTTGTTTAGAGACCCACCTTCCTGCAGGATTGCCTCCAAACAGAAACTGACTGATCTATTCATGCAGAGGGTTGGTTTAATTCGCTGGGAAAAGAACTGCTCCCACAAAGCGTTTATCGCTTATATCCTTGTTCTGCCTAGACCTGAGGGAGACCATTATTTCTATCTTTCACGCATCACTATGGCCCAACATAGATTTATTTTGGTGCGTTTTCATTTTAACTTTATTCCATTGATGCTAGGGTTCCCGGAGAGGAAGTTTAAGCACCCTGACCTTGCTTTGAGTGCATGTGACAATGCCCTATCTCAACCCGACCTGCATTTGGTATTGTTTTGTAAATGTTATCACAGCAAAGGAGAAGCCTTTAGTTTGCCCATCTTAAGATTCCTAAACTTCAAACAATGTAGGGTGGTATTCAATGTTCCCTCTAATTTTTTCCTCTCTGTGCAGCAGTGGAGGGTCTCTGTGTGCTGCAACCATGGCTATGTGGGCCAGGAACCAAACTGCGTGTGTCTGCGGTGCCAAAGGGCACTCAAAATGTTTACTTTAAAAAGTGAAAAGATGGTGCATTTTCACGAATACAGAGCCACAATAAGGGTCTTAGGGGCAGTTTGCAAATGTATTGTATTGCCTGTATTTTCATTGTTGTGTCTCTGACTGCTACTGTCTGTCTTCCCCGCTGCCTGTACGTGGTCCGTGCCCATTTTTCTTCCCTCTGTTCCCCTCGCTGTCCCCGTGCTCTCTCTGCCCGGTCTTTCCTTCTGTACCCCTCACTGCCTGTGTCTCTGCCCAGTTTTGCCTTGTGTTCCCCTCGCTGACACCATGCCTCTCTGCCCGTTCTGCCTTCTGTTCTTAGCTACCCCTATATTTATGTATTTTGCCTCTGTGGCATTAGTTTTTTGTGCCCGTCTGCGCTCTGTGCCACTCGTTTTTGTGCCCCTTTTGCCTTCTGCTCCACTCGTATTTCCCTCGTATTTTTTGTGCCCTTCTGCCCTGTGTTCCACTCGTTTTTTGTGCCTTTCTGCCCTCTGTTCCACTTTGTTTCCCCCTCAATTTTTTGTGCCTTTCTGCCCTCTGTTCCACTCGTTTTTTGTGCCTTTCTGCCCTCTGTTTCACTACATTTTCCCCTCGTTTTGTGTGCCCTTCTGCCCTCTGTTCCACTCGTTTGTTGTTCCTCTCTGCCCTCTGTTCCGCTCGTATTTTGTGCCTTTCTGCCCTCTGTTCCACTTTGTTTTCCCCTCGTTTTTTGTGCCCTTTGACCCACTGTTACACTCGTATTTTGTGCCTTTCTGCCCTCTGTTCCACTCATTTTTTGTGCCCTTCTGCCCTGTTCCACTCGTTTTTTGTGCCTTTTAGCCCTCTGTCCCACTCGTTCTTTTGTGCCCTTCTGCCCTCTGTTCCACTCGTTTTTTTTGTGCCTTTTAGCCCTCTGTTCCACTATTTTCCCCTCGTTTTTTGCCCTTCTGCTCTCTGTTCCATTAGTTTTTTATGCCTTTCTGCCCTCTGATCCACTTTGTTTTCTCCTCGTTTTTGTGCCCTTCTGCCCTCTGTTCCAATAATTTTTTGTGCCTTTCTGCCCTCTGTCCTACTCGATTTTTGTGCCTTTCTGCCTTCTGTCCTACTCTTTTTTTGTGCCATTGTGCCCTCTGTCCTACTAATTTTTTTTGCCTTTCTTCCCTCTGTCCTATTCATTTTTTGTGCCTTCCTGCCCTCTGTCCTACTCGTTTTTTGTGCCTTTTTGTCCTCTGTCCTACTAGTTTTTTGTGCCTTTCTGCCCTCTGTCCTACTCGTTTTTTGTGCCTTTCTGCCCTCTGTTTCACTACATTTTCCCCTCATTTTGTGTGCCCTTCTGCCCTCTGTTCCACTCGTTTGTTGTTCCTCTCTGCCCTCTGTTCCGCTCGTATTTTGTGCCTTTCTGCCCTCTGTTCCACTTTGTTTTCCCCTCGTTTTTTGTGCCCTTTGACCCACTGTTACACTCGTATTTTGTGCCTTTCTGCCCTCTGTTCCACTCATTTTTTGTGCCCTTCTGCCCTGTTCCACTCGTTTTTTGTGCCTTTTAGCCCTCTGTCCCACTCGTTCTTTTGTGCCCTTCTGCCCTCTGTTCCACTCGTTTTTTTTGTGCCTTTTAGCCCTCTGTTCCACTATTTTCCCCTCGTTTTTTGCCCTTCTGCTCTCTGTTCCATTAGTTTTTTATGCCTTTCTGCCCTCTGATCCACTTCGTTTTCTCCTCGTTTTTGTGCCCTTCTGCCCTCTGTCCTACTAATTTTTTTTGCCTTTCTTCCCTCTGTCCTATTCATTTTTTGTGCCTTCCTGCCCTCTGTCCTACTCGTTTTTTGTGCCTTTTTGTCCTCTGTCCTACTAGTTTTTTGTGCCTTTCTGCCCTCTGTCCTACTCGTTTTTTGTGCCTTTCTGCCCTCTGTGCCACTCGTTTTTTTCCTTGTTTTTGAGCCCCTTTTGCCTTTGGTTCCGCTCGTTTCCTCAGCCGCTGTGGCCTTTTGTTTAAGTATTGCTGTTAAACGGAGCCCCTTCACGGGCTCCGATTAACAGCAATACTTAAACAAAAGGCCACAGTCTGCCCCGTGCTATACTAACAAAAGCGTAGAGACAGTTTCTAAACACAGCGTGTACTGTCTCTACACTTTTGTTAATAAGGCGCAGGGCAGACTGTGGTCTTTTGTTTAAGTATCCTGTTAATCGGAGAACGTGAAGGGGCTCTAATTAACAGCAATACTTAAACAAAAGGCCACAGTCTGCCCCGCGCTTTAATAACAAAAGCCCTACCTCACGCTCCCACATAGCCCAAGCACCGCAAGAGCCACACGCCCCATCAGCCCCCCGCCTCTTTACCTGCACTCCTCATGCCCATGAGTGCCTCATGTTCGCGCCGCTCCCTCCTTAAAACGGCCGGCGGCGCCACTCTCTCTAGCGACGTCCTGTGTGTGCGCTCCACACGAGGTGGTGCGCGCTGACGTCCGGGGAGGAGCGCGCTCGCGTGCGCCCTAGAGGGAACAGTGGTGGTATTGTACTTTTTAAAGTCTTTACCCAATCTGTACGTTTGCTTCTCGGTAGCATCTTTTCTGTGGGTTTGCACGAGAAAAAAAAAAGCGGATGGGCATGTTCACCTGAAATACTGTAAAAATAAATATTTTTCCCTTTCTTTTAGTTGTACATGATTTTAATCGTTTGGAATGATGAATCTGTGCTTTTAATATTTCTCGTATTTCCCTCGTTTTTTTTGTGCCCTTCTGCCCTGTGTTCCACTCGTTTTTTGTGCCTTTCTGCCCTCTGTTCCACTTTGTTTCCCCCTCAATTTTTTGTGCCTTTCTGCCCTCTGTTCCACTCGTTTTTTGTGCCTTTCTGCCCTCTGTTTCACTACAGTTTCCCCTCGTTTTGTGTGCCCTTCTGCCCTCTGTTCCACTTGTTTGTTGTTCCTCTCTGCCCTCTGTTCCGCTCGTATTTTGTGCCTTTCTGCCCTCTGTTCCACTTTGTTTTCCCCTCGTTTTTTGTGCCCTTTGACCCTCTGTTACACTCGTATTTTGTGCCTTTCTGCCCTCTGTTCCACTCATTTTTTGTGCCCTTCTGCCCTGTTCCACTTGTTTTTTGTGCCTTTTAGCCCTCTGTCCCACTCGTTCTTTTGTGCCTTCTGCCCTCTGTTCCACTCGTTTTTTTGTGCCTTTTAGCCCTCTGTTCCACTATTTTCCGCTCGTTTTTTGCCCTTCTGCTCTCTGTTCCATTAGTTTTTTATGCCTTTCTGCCCTCTGATCCACTTCGTTTTCTCCTCGTTTTTGTGCCCTTCTGCCCTCTGTTCCAATAATTTTTTGTGCCTTTCTGCCCTCTGTCCTACTCGTTTTTTGTGCCTTTCTGCCTTCTGTCCTACTCTTTTTTTGTGCCATTGTGCCCTCTGTCCTACTAATTTTTTTTGCCTTTCTTCCCTCTGTCCTATTCATTTTTTGTGCCTTCCTGCCCTCTGTCCTACTCGTTTTTTGTGCCTTTTTGTCCTCTGTCCTACTAGTTTATTGTGCCTTTCTGCCCTCTGTTCTACTCGTTTTTTGTGCCTTTCTGCCCTCTGTGCCACTCGTTTTTTTCCTTGTTTTTGAGCCCCTTTTGCCTTTGGTTCCGCTCGTTTCCTCAGCCGCTGTGGCCTTTTGTTTAAGTATTGCTGTTAAACGGAGCCCCTTCATGTGCTCCGATTAACAGCAATACTTAAACAAAAGGCCACAGTCTGCCCCGTGCTTTACTAACAAAAGCGTAGAGACAGTTTCTAAACACAGCGTGTACTGTCTCTACGCTTTTGTTATTAAGGCGCGGGGCAGACTGTGGTCTTTTGTTTAAGTATCGCTGTTAATCGGAGAACGTGAAGGGGCTCTGATTAACAGCAATACTTAAACAAAAGGCCACAGTCTGCCCCGCGCTTTAATAACAAAATCCCTACCTCACGCTACCACATAGCCCAAGCACCGCAAGAGCCACACGCCCCATCAGCCCCCCCGCCTCTTTACCTGCACTCCTCATGCCCATGAGTGCCTCATGTTCGCGCCGCTCCCTCTTTAAAGTGGCCGGCGGCGCGACTCTCTCTAGCGACGTCCTGTGTGTGCGCTCTACACGAGGTGGTGCGCGCTGACGTCAGGGGAGGAGCGCGCTCGCGTGCGCCCTAGAGGGAACAGTGGTGGTATTGTACTTTTTAAAGTCTTTACCCAATCTGTACGTTTGCTTCTCGGTAGCATCTTTTCTGTGGGTTTGCACGAGAAAAAAAAAAGCGGATGGGCATGTTCACCTGAAATACTGTAAAAAGAAATAATTTTCTCTTTCTTTTAGTTGTACATGATTTTAATCGTTTGGAATGATGAATCTGTGCTTTTATTATTTCTCGTATTTCCCTCGTTTTTTTTGTGCCCTTCTGCCCTGTGTTCCACTCGTTTTTTGTGCCTTTCTGCCCTCTGTTCCACTTTGTTTCCCCCTCAATTTTTTGTGCCTTTCTGCCCTCTGTTCCACTCTTTTTTTGTGCCTTTCTGCCCTCTGTTTCACTACATTTTCCCCTCGTTTTGTGTGCCCTTCTGCCCTCTGTTCCACTCGTTTGTTGTTCCTCTCTGCCCTCTGTTCCGCTCGTATTTTGTGCCTTTCTGCCCTCTGTTCCACTTTGTTTTCCCCTCGTTTTTTGTGCCCTTTGACCCACTGTTACACTCGTATTTTGTGCCTTTCTGCCCTCTGTTCCACTCATTTTTTGTGCCCTTCTGCCCTGTTCCACTCGTTTTTTGTGCCTTTTAGCCCTCTGTCCCACTCGTTCTTTTGTGCCCTTCTGCCCTCTGTTCCACTCGTTTTTTTTGTGCCTTTTAGCCCTCTGTTCCACTATTTTCCCCTCGTTTTTTGCCCTTCTGCTCTCTGTTCCATTAGTTTTTTATGCCTTTCTGCCCTCTGATCCACTTCGTTTTCTCCTCGTTTTTGTGCCCTTCTGCCCTCTGTTCCAATAATTTTTTGTGCCTTTCTGCCCTCTGTCCTACTCGTTTTTTGTGCCTTTCTGCCTTCTGTCCTACTCTTTTTTTGTGCCATTGTGCCCTCTGTCCTACTAATTTTTTTTGCCTTTCTTCCCTCTGTCCTATTCATTTTTTGTGCCTTCCTGCCCTCTGTCCTACTCGTTTTTTGTGCCTTTTTGTCCTCTGTCCTACTAGTTTTTTGTGCCTTTCTGCCCTCTGTCCTACTCGTTTTTTGTGCCTTTCTGCCCTCTGTTTCACTACATTTTCCCCTCGTTTTGTGTGCCCTTCTGCCCTCTGTTCCACTCGTTTGTTGTTCCTCTCTGCCCTCTGTTCCGCTCGTATTTTGTGCCTTTCTGCCCTCTGTTCCACTTTGTTTTCCCCTCGTTTTTTGTGCCCTTTGACCCACTGTTACACTCGTATTTTGTGCCTTTCTGCCCTCTGTTCCACTTTGTTTCCCCCTCAATTTTTTGTGCCTTTCTGCCCTCTGTTCCACTCTTTTTTTGTGCCTTTCTGCCCTCTGTTTCACTACATTTTCCCCTCGTTTTGTGTGCCCTTCTGCCCTCTGTTCCACTCGTTTGTTGTTCCTCTCTGCCCTCTGTTCCGCTCGTATTTTGTGCCTTTCTGCCCTCTGTTCCACTTTGTTTTCCCCTCGTTTTTTGTGCCCTTTGACCCTCTGTTACACTCGTATTTTGTGCCTTTCTGCCCTCTGTTCCACTCATTTTTTGTGCCCTTCTGCCCTGTTCCACTCGTTTTTTGTGCCTTTTAGCCCTCTGTCCCACTCGTTCTTTTGTGCCCTTCTGCCCTCTGTTCCACTCGTTTTTTTGTGCCTTTTAGCCCTCTGTTCCACTATTTTCCCCTCGTTTTTTGCCCTTCTGCTCTCTGTTCCATTAGTTTTTTATGCCTTTCTGCCCTCTGATCCACTTCGTTTTCTCCTCGTTTTTGTGCCCTTCTGCCCTCTGTTCCAATAATTTTTTGTGCCTTTCTGCCCTCTGTCCTACTCGTTTTTTGTGCCTTTCTGCCTTCTGTCCTACTCCTTTTTTTGTGCCATTGTGCCCTCTGTCCTACTAATTTTTTTTGCCTTTCTTCCCTCTGTCCTATTCATTTTTTGTGCCTTCCTGCCCTCTGTCCTACTCGTTTTTTGTGCCTTTTTGTCCTCTGTCCTACTAGTTTTTTGTGCCTTTCTGCCCTCTGTCCTACTCGTTTTTTGTGCCTTTCTGCCCTCTGTGCCACTCGTTTTTTTCCTTGTTTTTGAGCCCCTTTTGCCTTTGGTTCCGCTCGTTTCCTCAGCCGCTGTGGCCTTTTGTTTAAGTATTGCTGTTAAACGGAGCCCCTTCACGGGCTCCGATTAACAGCAATACTTAAACAAAAGGCCACAGTCTGCCCCGTGCTTTACTAACAAAAGCGTAGAGACAGTTTCTAAACACAGCGTGTACTGTCTCTACGCTTTTGTTATTAAGGCGCGGGGCAGACTGTGGTCTTTTGTTTAAGTATCGCTGTTAATCGGAGAACGTGAAGGGGCTCTGATTAACAGCAATACTTAAACAAAAGGCCACAGCCTGCCCCGCGCTTTAATAACAAAATCCCTACTTCACGCTCCCACATAGCCCAAGCACCGCAAGAGCCACACGCCCCATCAGCCCCCCGCCTCTTTACCTGCACTCCTCATGCCCATGAGTGCCTCATGTTCGCGCCGCTCCCTCTTTAAAGCGGCCGGCGGCGCGACTCTCTCTAGCGACGTCCTGTGTGTGCGCTCCACACGAGGTGGTGCGCGCTGACGTCAGGGGAGGAGCGCGCTCGCGTGCGCCCTAGAGGGAACAGTGGTGGTATTGTACTTTTTAAAGTCTTTACCCAATCTGTACGTTTGCTTCTCGGTAGCATCTTTTCTGTGGGTTTGCACGAGAAAAAAAAAGCGGATGGGCATGTTCACCTGAAATACTGTAAAAACAAATATTTTTCCCTTTCTTTTAGTTGTACATGATTTTAATGGTTTGGAATAATGAATCTGTGCTTTTGTTATTTCTCCACACTCAAACACATGCACAAAAAGGCATAGAACAAGATAAGTAGTATGTATTGCAGGGATAACTGCAATTCCTTAATATCTCTGTCTCTGTCCACAGGATTTGCGTTGCGGAGTTCAATATGCGCTCTTAAGAAAGCACAGTTTGTTCTAGCTCACAATATGATGATTTGTAAGTGAAACAGATGTTGACAGTGGGCCCTGCAATAGACCAGCACCTGACCAACTATCCCTAAGTACTATACATATGGTGGAAATCACCCACCAGATATGTGTGCACACTGTAATTGCACCCACTGCCACAGTGCCATCCAAAACAGGATTTTACCAATCTCAAAACAGTTGCAAAGGTGCACCATTAAACACAGCAGAAAGCAAACACATAACAAATTATCAAGTCAGTGTCTATAGCATTTGTTCTTCAAGTTTCTTCTTTTATTCAAATAGTGTTTAAAACCATTTATGATTGAAAAGAACAGCCAAACGCATTTCGTCCAGAAGGTAGACTTCTTCAGGGCTATAAGTTTGACATATAAATATAAATATATATACATAGTTCATGTACGAACGAAACGTGTCAGGACTGCCATCACCATTATTAAATAAAAGTGCAGGTCAGCCTATCGTGTGAGTGCGACTCCATTTCTCTACGTGTTGGAGAGTTGGGCATGATGTACAGCGGCTTGGTTCAGCCATGGGAGTTACGCACAGCCAGGAAGTGCGCCAAACTTTCCCGTCAGGAACCACAAGATTTTGTCTGTGAAAAGGTCAAGGGAAAGTGGCTGCCACCGAAGACTGTCTATGGTATGGCTTCAGAGCAGCTTTCAAAGTGAGTTGTCTTTGGAGCACGATTGAAGGCTGATAGGGACTGCATAGAAAATAATGCCTTTTAAAAAACGAAATGCACTGCCCACTGGAGGGTTTAAAAATGTGATTGCTGAAAGAACCACATGTACCAGCATGCCGTGAAATAATAACAATGTCCACTGGAGAGACAGGAATCTCGAATAGAGGCAATTGATGTGGGGACTTTAATAATATTAAACAGTGCGAGGCTTGCCTTTAAAAAAGTTCATGTACGAAAGAAACGCGCCAGGACTGCCATCACCATTGTTAAATAAAATTGCAGGTCAGCCTATCGGGTGAGTGCGACTCCATTTCTCTGCGTGTTGGAGAGTTTGGCATGATATAAAGTGGCTTGGTTCAGCCGCGGGATTTAGGCACAGCCAGGAAGTGCGCCAAACTTTCCAGTCAGGAACCACAAGATTTTGTCCATGAAAGCGTCAAGGGAAAGTGGCTGCCACCAAAGACTACCTACGGTATGGCTTCAGAGCAGCTTTCAAAGTGAGTTGTCTTTGGAGCACGATTGAAGGCTGATATTGACTGCACAGAAAATAATAACTTTTAAAAAACGAAATGCACTGCCCACTGGAGGGTTTAAAAATGTGATTGCTGAAAGAACCACACGCACAAGCATACCGTGAAATAATAACAATGTCCACTGGAGAGACAGAAACCACGAATGTAGGCAATTGATGTGGGGACTTTAATAATATTAAACAGTGCGAGGCTTACCTTTGAAAAAGTTCATGTGCGAACGAAACGCGTCAGGACTGCCATCACCATTGTTAAATAAAAGTGCAGGTCAGCCTATCGTGTGAGTGCGACTCCATTTCTCTACGTGTTGGAGAGTTGGGCATGATATAAAGTGGCTTGGTTCAGCCGCAGGAGTTACGCACAGCCAGGAAGTGCGCCAAACGTTCCCGTCAGGAACCAAAAGATTTTGTCCGTGAAAGCGTCCAGGGAAAGTGGCTGCCACAGGAGACTGTCTATGGTATGGCTTCAGAGCAGCTTTCAAGGTGAGTTGTCTTTGGAGCACGATTGAAGGCTGATATTGACTGCACAGAAAATAATGACTTTTAAAAAACGAAATGCACTGCCCACTGGAGGGTTTAAAAATGTGATTGCTGAAAGAACCACATGTACCAGCATGCCGTGAAATAATAACAATGTCCACTGGAGAGACAGAAATCACGAATGGAGGCAATTGACGTGGGGACTTTAATAATATTAAACAGTGCAAAGCTTACCTTTGAAAAAGTTCATGTGCGAACGAAACGCGTCAAGACTGCCATCACCATTGTTAAATAAAAGTGCAGGTCAGCCTATTGTGTGAGTGCGACTCCATTTCTCTTTGTGTTGGAGAGTTGGGCATGATATATATACATTTATAAATATACTAGCAGCACGTCCCGGCGTTGCCCGGGGCAGAAGGGGGCTGGGGGCAGCATTTTAAGGCTCTGTGCACTCCTGCCCGCACCGACATTGCTCAGACCGCATCCCTCCCGCCTCCCGCCTCGCCGCCACCCCCCGCCGCCCGCCCCGACATTGCCTAGCCGGCCTCCCGCCCACCTCCCGCCTCGCGCCTTGATCCTCCCGCCCGCCGCCCGCCGCCCGCCTCCCGCGTCCAGCCTGCCTTTGCCTTACCTGAGCCGCCCACAACGGACTCCACCGCCACTCCTCGCCGCACGTCACCGCTCCTCCCCCACATATCTTCATCACATCTAGGTCGCGGTCAGCGCTACGTCACGGCTGGCGTTAGCTTTAGGGGACTACATTGTTTTGAAATTTTAATTGTTTAATTTACGTTTTTTGTTTTATTTTATGTCGCCTATGTCCATCTACACACCCTGAGGATTCCGACAATGTATTGGGTGTGTGGATAGGCGCTGTGGTTCCCGTGTTTACCTTGCCAAAAGTTTTCTGTTCTCTCTTTATACTAGTAGTATAGACAACACTTATCACAAACACAACTATACAAAATTAAGGTAACAGCAGCAATAATACAACAAACTACAAACATTGGGACAGAAAACCAGTGTAGATCACAATAGATGACCACACAAGTAACTGTATAATCAATAAATCACCAAGACATTGCATCTAACAAATGTTTATATTAAAACTATACATGATTTAACATATATAACCAAAAAACAAAGTGTGCACCATTCTAAAAGAACATAAATATAAACACCAATTATTTATGACAGAGGAAAAAGGCATAGATAAAGGATGAAAAAGTAATAGAGAAAGGGCAAGAGAGGAAATGTAGATAAAAAAATATATGAATAGAAAAGGGGGAAAACCTATTGCTGCATTCTAAAGCTTGGAAAAAGAATGCAAAGACACGCATACTTAGCATACAGATCAAAAAAATACAAGTTTGACCAAAATGGTCTATCACAAGTGGAAGAAGTGAAGGAAGTTCATGACTAGTAGAAAACCCGAAAGAAAACATGAATTTATATGATAAATATACCCACCATACAAACAAAGAAAGGCCCTCCTAGGCTATATATTTTCTTCAGAGTTGCCATGGTAGGTAAAGATTTCAAGCAGAATGGCAAAAGTTGTTTCACCAGGAGCTGTACAGGGACAGAAAGTATATATGAGTGAGCATGGGACCCCACTGGTATGGCTAACCAACCAGGCATCGATATCTGATGTACATAGGGCATATTCATTTACTCACTTCTTATAACAGCAATGTATACTTCTCTCAAGTGTCTAGGGAAGTCACCAGTATATTAACCAGCATAGGATGATTCAAGAGTCTCACCGAGATAAGGTGGGCAGTAAGTTATAGACGACAATCACCGGCACCCACCTGTGGTAAGGAGAGCCTCGTCAGTGTGCGTCAAAGCGCTAACTTTAATCATGGATACCAGTATAGTGGTGATGTCGTTATTAAATCTCACTATATTTGGCATCAGTGGGTCAGACTAAATCTTAGTTAAAAGGTTAGCTCCACTAAGCCCCACAGTGGTGGACAAAAATCTTTCTAAGTCCTGTTTTATCAAAATACCCCCTCATTTGTCATGTGAGGTTCATGCGGCGATATATAAAGCATAACTTCTCAATGATTGAATAAAAAGTGACCTGTCAAACGCCAAAAAAAACGTAAATATAAACTATATCCCCCAAGGGGGAGACAAGATTTTTAAGGACAATATCTCCACCTACCTGGAGGTTCATTCGAAACAGAGGTGATAGGTGTATGCTCAGGGAATACATTCTGGATGAAATGTTGCCAACATCTAAGGTATGCAAATTCTAGAATGCAAGGTATTCAAATATTTTGCTTTAGCTAAACCAACACAGGAAGTCTGTTGCATTGTTTTATTCAGGAAAATCACTTGATGTGTTACGAGGCATGTTCTAAGTAAGGCCTCTTGTCCCTGAACCTACCAATCTCTTGTTCCCCACACAGATTCCGTGTCTTTTGTGTTTTTCCAAAAGTTGAAACCTTGTTTAGATAGTTGGAAAATAAAGGAAGCAGAGTAAATGAGCTTGGTGTTTGTGAGTGTATTTTTCTTTGTATGTGTAGGTGAAAACCTATAGTAATAAGAGGCTGGGTCTAAAGTGTCAAAACCAAAAAAATATGCAAACGTTTTGTAAATAAAGTTGAACTACCTTTAGGTGGTGGACAGTGTTCCCTTTGGGTGTAATTGTAAACAGCATGTGGGATACTAGCTTTGTGGAAAACATGGTGACCATAATGTATATAACAGAGCATGCCTCCAAGGTTACTCATACTATCATAAAATTCCTCATTCAATCAATTATCAGAATATTTGTAAAGCACACTACTTACCCGTGAGGGTCTCAAGGCGCTGGGGGGAGGCTTCTACTGCTCGTATAGCCAGGTCTTGAGGAGTCTTCTGAAAATTAGCAAGACCTGGGTCTGCCGTAAGAGGATGGGGAGGGTTATCCAGGTCTTGGCGGTGAGGTGGGAGAATGATCTGCTGCCAGAGGTTGCTCTTTGGATGCGGGGGACTATGGCGAGGGCAAGGTCGGTGAAGTGAAGCTGGTGGTTCGGGGTGTTGAATCTGAGTCGTTCGTTGAGGTATGTTGGTCTGGTGTTGTGGAGTGCCTTGTGTGCGTGGGTGAGGAGCTTGAAGGTGATCCTCTTGTTGACATGGAGCCCATGCTGTTCTCTCAGGGGGGGTGTGATGTGGCTGCAGTGAAGGATGTTGAGGTTCAAGTGTGAAGAGGCGTTCTGAATGTGTTAAAGTCATTTCAGGACATTGGCCGAGGCTCCTGCATAGAGGGCGTTTCCATAGTCCAGCCTGCTGCTGACGAGGGCCTGAGTGACCATTTTTCTTGTTTCATTGGGGATCCACCTGTAGATCCTGCGGTATTGAAGCAGGAGGAGGAGATGGCATTGACCTGCTTTGTCATGAAGAGAGTAGAGTTAAGGATGAACCCTAGGTTGCGTGCGTGGTCAGTGGGTTTTGAAGCTGTTCTCAGTGCGGTCGGCCACCAGGAGTCCTCCCAGGCCTAGGGGGTGGAGCAGAGGATAAGGACTTCTGTCTTGTTCGAGTTTAGCTTCAGCCGGCTGTTCTTCATCCACTCGACGACGGCTTTCATTTCTTCATGGAGGTTGTTTTTGGCGGTGAGGGGGTCCTCATTAGAAAATGTTGTTGATTCCTCTAGGCCTGAAAGCAAATTACGTACAGTTTCCATGTCCCTATCATCAGAGAATGTACTATAAGTGATGATATCATTTAAAGAAATTGTAAACAAATCTGGAATTTGCAAAAGTTCAGTAGGACCATACACATCATTTGATACCATGTCCCAAACTATTCCATCAGGAACTGGAACCATTGCAATGTTCACCAGGGACAAGTCTCTTAGTTCATGGTGTGATGATGCATGTGGTTTTAGTACCTAGTTCACATGTTCTACTGCAGAGCTTTCTGGGAGACAATGTCCATTCAGAAGTAGAAATAAGACAGTCACCAAACCAACCCAGAGTATATGGAAAAGTAATCCAATTGTATCCAGGGAGCAACAAGGTATGTCTTTTCGGCCAAAGATAGAGAAAATAAACTCATATCTTAAAAAGGAGTAGAAGTGTTGGCAGTTCATGTTCACTTGGATCATATGAAAGTTGTCATAATGAAAAAAGTAGCCAGACACCTTCCGGTCTATTTCTGGCAGCTCAGCAGTTTGTGTACAACTGGGAGATGAATTGATCCATGGCATGTTAACATAGATGTCATCTATTTATTTAATTGAAATTTCTGTGCTAGTTGATTGTACAGTAGTAGTTGTTTCACCAGGAAGTAGTGGCATGTAATTGTTGTTTACTGCTTCTCTTTGGAGAGTAGAGTCTTCATCTGATTTTAAAGCTTCCATCTGTACTTCCTGTATGGTAGTGAGAGGATATCAACGGTTTCCCAGGAGCCCACGCAGCCTACTGTTGAGACTCGGCATCATAGTGTGATTTGATTGGATCGATGGAGACAAATCTTTTGTCTCTGCAAGAGGCAGAAGAAGTACAGTTCTGGTACATTCAACAGCCAGGATAGGTGCAGGCACTCTGTGTAATAGCCATTATTTTTTTTCTGACCAGGCTCCCAATCTTCAGATCCCAGACAGGTCTTGCCAATACTGCTTTCACTTCCCCAGTGCTTTTACTTGGACGTTGCTTTTTGAAGATGCAAATTCTTTCAGGTCCTCTAAAATATTCCAACAAACACTGAGGTGAAATGGAGACTGAGCCACTACTGTGCTGACAAAATCAAGGGTGAGTTACCCTCATTTAAACCCCAAACTTATAGTGTGTACAACCCCGAAGGAATTTTATTGGCGTGGTATTAAGTGCTCTCTGTACCCCGTGCAGGTGATTAAACCAACTGCTGCCCAAGCATATTACCCTAGCTGCTAAGGATTGATTTAAGTCCCATTTTTCCTCTCAATTACCAAACTTTCCTCTGAATGGTTGCAGGAGGAGTACCGCAGGGCCACATCCAATCTTCCCATGGCTTCTTTTTAAGACAAAGAGCTAAAAACCGGGCCCAGGTGGGAATGTAATGTGCCAATTGCATATTTCCCGATAAAGACTCACAAACCCTTTAGAACAGTTGGGCATCAGCCAAGCGCTGGGACCATACCCATAGGAATCTAGAGCATGAATACAGTGCCACCAAAATGTACGTTTAAGCCCCATCAGAGTATAAGGGGCTGCTGAGATCCCAATATACACCTGCTGGCAGATGTCACATTTGAGGAAAAGTCATTGGTCTCTTTAGTTAGGCCTGGCCACCAGTAGCACTGCTTTAGTACTGAAACTGTAGCAGTAATCCCTGCATGAGCTAACCAAGAACCTCATGTGCAGCTAGTATCAATCCAAATCCCAATCTGTGATCAGTGTTTGCTATTACTCTGTTCCCCACTCCTGGAATTTGAGCAAACAAAATATTTTGTGCATCTAACTTGAAGGAGTACTTGAGTGGAAAGCATTTTGGCAGTGCTGAGCTGCTGCTCATTGCATTGACATCTATCATAGTTGTTCCATCTATTCTCGCACTAGAACAAGTGATTGCAGCAATGGCAGCAGTATGATCTGTTGCTTTGGCGGCTTCATCCACCATCAATTTCCCTTCAACGTGAATACCAGCATGCTGATGACTCAATGTATGAATAACATGACCCGTGGCAAGCCTTCTTTCAGCTTTGCCGCTTGGTCCCAAAGCATCTTCTGTTTGGCCCAAATAGTGAAGATATTAATTGTAAGACTGGACCCAGTAAAATTAATCACACACAATAAGTAAGGGGAATTCACGACCGGTATTTTGTAGTGCCGGTATGAGGGATTTTAAGTTCTGCCAGCTGTGTTGTACAGAACCCTAAGGACTGTGTGTGTGTGTTATTCAAGTAGGAAACTGTCCATCTTCCATGCACCCTTTTACCATTAAGCATGCTGCATAATATTGCTGTTTTGACACTACAGCAGGTTGTGCAGATCTGTCGGTATAAATGATACATTCATATCGATCTAGAGGCATAATTTCATTTGGCAGAGGATATTCTTGTTCGTACTGCTGGAATGCTTGTGTTTGTAATGTAGAGTCAAATCTGTAATTGTCAGGTCAGGTTCCTCAGGAGAAGTACCCTCAAGAAGCCCACCTTCAGGCAGCCTTGACTCTACACTTAATATCACCGGAGTATCAAGATGGCCAGATGGGGGAAGGGAATTAGGTAAAGTACTGCCGGGAGGGAGATCTGGAACAGATATAATCGACAGTTGAATTAGTGATCCTCTATTTATCTCTAAGACTGGTAGAATTATCTGCAAAAGAGCGGCAGGGCGCGGTTCCTATAAATAGCCTCAGAACTGTTACCGCGGCCGCAGAGGGGCATAAATAGTGTTTATGCACATTGCTTTGAAGTACTGGGCAGAAAACAAAACAGATGTTTAAAAGGAAAAAATATGCATAATGTTAAAAAAGAAAATATATAAAAGTGAGCCAAAATGTTTATAAAAAGTTAGGAACTTGACTATTATAGTTTCAATATGAAACAAAGGACATAATAGGAATTATACAAACACAGTGTCTCTAGCATCTACTATGTCCATACCAGGTCTTGGTAGTATGGGGGAAGAACACAACTGCGCATCACCTGTGAACATAACCTTGGCTACTAGCCATATACTGGCAATGCTTACTGAGTTTTGGAGGGTATGACAGTAATCAACATATTTTGCAGTGAGAGAGTTAGCCCATTGAATCCATTTGGGATGCAACGCTTTAGCATTCAGAAAGCTTGCTTTTGTAACGACCTCTAAGATCAGTACTGGGGTAACAACAAATATTTGCTAACCATGAGCCAGTGCTCTTTCTCACTCACTAAAGCAGTCTGTACTGCTGTGAGAATTTTCTCAGTGGGTGCAAACACATTTCAGTGTTCATGTACAAATGCGATTTGTATGCCTAAGGTACCTTATCGCCTTCATTGAAAGTGATATAGGTGTACCCAGTTGGTCCAGCGACTACTCTGATCACCAGGTTAGCTGTGTTCACACTTGTGTGTAAATTCCTTGAAGCTTACGCTGATCACCAGGTTAGCTGTGTTTACACTTTGGTGTAAATGCCTTGAAGCTAGCCTGTCAGATTGTACAGGACGTAAAATATCATTATGTTCCTGTGTCCAATAGTGTACTGAAAAATCAGGTCTAATTAAGTCAGAAAGGTTTTACATTTGTTGGAGGTTGGAGCAATGCACGTGTTGCCAGGCTTTTTCTTTCAATTGATTACTTGTATCTCAGAAACAAGACACTGAGATAGGCTAATCATTTTTTCAAATTAAATTTGTCGCCCATGTAATCAATCCCCACTATTATGTTGTTCACTCCAGCTGAGTGTTCCATTAATTCAATGTCCATCAGATAAATATCATCTACATAGGACAATGCCTCCTCATCAATACTTTGAAGTAACCCCGTTACTCTGGCTGAGAACAGCCCAGAGCAATTCCTATACCCTTGTGGTAAATGACAAAATTTCCTTTGGGACCCAAGCACTGAGAATGCTGTGAATTATCTACTTCTTTGCTCTATATTCTTGCAGACAAAAACATTTGAGATGACTAGTGTGGTTTTGTATTTGTTCTGCATAATGTTATCCATTAGTGCGCCACTGTGTGAATTCTGTACTGCAAATGTACAAATGGATGCATTTAAAAGTCTGTAATCTATGACTAAACAATAAGAATTGTTTAGTTTCATCACTGGAAAAAAAAGATTATTCATAGATGAAGTGCAATTCTCTATAACACCCTGGTACTCAAGTTGATTTGCCTGACTTGTTTCTTTGATTCATGTTTAATTTAGTATTATCTTTGCAGTTGAGGAACCGTTCTTAATGGGAACTCATCATCCCACCCAACATGATTGAGGTATAGAGCAGCCACTAAAGCTGACGACCACTCCTGCGTGTATACATTTTCAACTGATTCTGCTGCAAGGTTGGAAAAAGCAGGTAGAATGACTTCTTCCTCCATTGGGCATTCTATTATGAAGTAAAGTGGCCCTTCCGGTTTTAACCAAAAGAATGTGGTAACCATGTGTCAGGTCCTCCCAAAAGAGACCCTTCACCTTCTTTTTATACCCCCCTCTATTTGGAGCATTATATTGTGTAAACAATGTAGGACACTTAATCTCATATCAGTTGTTTCGACCGTGAAATACTCACTCAGCACCACTACTTCCAGAAAATCCATCATGTTCTGGTGAGCTATTGTGACTTCTGCTATGCTGTCCAACATCGTCACTGCACATTCCCTATTCAGAAGGAGAGTCCTCAGCCTGGGCATTTTTTTATCTTAATTCCTGTTACATTTTTATTTTTGAATTGAGGTTTTGTTTATTTTTGTTTATCTACTTGTTTGATGATGTAGTCTGAAGTGCGATGTGTCTCCCTTTTCGGCTTGACCCACTCTTCTGATTTTTGCTCTGACCGTCCTCCCCTCTCAAAGTGTCTCTCAGATTGAGTATGAAAAGAATGAGAGGAATGTGCACCAGTATCCTGTTATTTGTCAGGTTTTCTAATGTTATCATGGTTTCTGAGATTTCATCTCTTTTCAGCATGCTCCTGTTGAGAAGACCCACTCCATGATTATTGTTCATTTTGTTTATTTTTTTGTTCATTGTCCCATTTCTTTTATGAAAAATTGGGTACTGACTTAGAGTTAACCTTTTCAGAATTACACTTAACCACTGGTTTCCCAATTCTGGCTCTGAGGTTATCTCTTCCCAGGGAAGTGTATGTTTCTGCAATTATCTTAGGCAACTCCCTCTCCTCTTATATAGGAGTAAATTCCCTCAGGCATTGGCGTATAGCCACCACAGCTGCCTCACCTTTTATGTTACTTAACATATTTGCTAAAACTTGGGCAAAATGGCCTACTAGTTTCATCCACAAGAGTTCTCTTGTAAATGGCAGCAAGATGTGTACCCCAAGTGGAACAATCTTCAATTCAGGGAGACATCCCCATTGGCAAGCAAATTGTTAGAATTGTGTGTTTTTCCGTATAAGGAAAAAAGAAGCTTCAAGCTGTGCTGATGTTTGTGCTATCCAGAACAGTACATGCTCCTGACTGGGGCAATCATTCCCATTGCGACATTGAGCATTTGAGGGCTGATACCTGTAGAAGATAATTGAGATTGTGCAGCCTGAGCAGCCCTCACAGGTTGAACTATTAGTGTTCACATTTGGACCGTTGTAAGGTTTCTGTAAATTTGCATAAAATCTTCATATAGTATGCACATTGCTGCTACTTATAACCTGTGAATGTCTGGATGTGGCGTATACAAAGAAAATATAGGTCACTCCTTTACTGAGTGGAATGAGTCTCATGATTTCTATGGTATGTTGTTGGAGTGTTAACAGGATTTCTATGTCCATGTACAAAAAGTATTCATATGGTGTCTCATCTTCTTTTTAAGTGTGAAACTATTTTGTTCGTGCATCTATAGCTAGGAATGTAACCCAAGAGTAGAATACCTCTGTTCTGAATGCTTCCTGTGCCTGGGCCATGAAGGTAACATATCCACCAGTTGCTGGGAGGCCATGTTGTAATAATTTCATAGTAACTGCCTGTCTGCAGTTTTCAGAAATATTTAGAGTAGCTACTTGTACTTCAACCTCTTCTCCATGTTCGGACATTGTTAAAGAAAAAATATGTTTTCTAAAATGAATTTGTTGAGATAAGGTTTGTACAATGTGGGAATATATTTTAATCCTTCAAGCTTGATAAACCTACAGCCAATACATAGGGTACCCACTCAGCAGAGCCAGATTTTTCCCTTCCCACTACAGATGTCTCCGGTTTAACGTATGTAGGGTTCTCTAAGAAATCATGACTGAACTACTCCTATTTGACCGTTAAACAAGTGCCTTACCATCATTGGGCACCATGTTGTGTGGTTCTTCCTAATCCTTAGGATTTGTGCATTGTTTGGACAACATAAACTAAGGGCTTGTTGTCAAGACTGATTCTGGACTCCACAGTAGGATATGTTGCCCTATAGACCAGCTAGTTCGCAGTTCCACTGTAAATCCCCTTAACCTACCAGGGTGTGAACAGTTTCTGGCAACCACTTAACATGACAACACTGATCACTCAGAGATTGTGGAAACAGTAGGGAATCTTTTGCTCAGTCTCTCGTCCCTGTTTTCTCTCAGAGAAGTATACAGAATACACAGTAGGAGAAGTTTTTGATGTATTTAATAAAAGAAACATTATTCCTGTATAAAAATACATGTGCTGCAATGACTAGGAGACAAAAGCAAATAAAGGAGATTACAAGCCCCGAAAGAGTGAAGAGTAGACCCATTTCTACCATGGTGCTTAAGCAATGAATATATGCTGGAAATATGCAATATGGGAATCTAACGTACTCTTACGATGCGGACCCTACTCTGTGTGTAACTAGATTGTGATTGGGTGTAGAGCCAAGAATCTCCCCAAGGAATGATCCAACCCCATTACCTGAGAGGAGCGAGTGCAGGGACCCATCTTGGTCTCGAGTTGGACACCCCTCAAGGAATATCAGACAGGTGAGTCGTGATTTCTCAGCATGCAAGGACGTCAGTGTTAGCGGAAGTGCCTCTTTTATCAATCTATTGGGATGCCTATTATTTATAATAAAAAGCAGCCTCCACAATGGGCGCTCTAGATTAGTGATGTTATGGATATGTAGATAGAGCTGTCCCCCGTGGATTAAGACAGGAAGTTTTGTGTACCTAGTGCGTAGAGAGTCTCAGTACACGATGTTCAGGGCATCTTGATAATGTTGTGCAAAGCTGGAAGTGTAAACAAAATAGTTTCATAAAAACAAATCCAACATTGTTGTGCATGCAAATGTGTGCAAATGTTCACAGCTGAATGTTCTTTTCTAGGACAATGTAAGGAATAAGCTGTCTCACTAGATGGGCCTAACTTGGCCCTTTTCCATGGCTAGTGAGTGCTCATTCACCTTAGGCAGGTCAGTCCTCGCTATTTTCATCCCGAGAAACAGGGTGTACATTTTATTTTCCAACTCGTGGCCTGTTTGTTCTATTGCTTCCATATTATGTGCACCTGAAGGTTCCTGCATCTCAAAGGCCCAAGTGGCAATGACATCTTCCTCTTTAGGGAATGTTTTACCACTCCTAGTGCCCCCACATACTAGCCTATGTGAGTCTTGTGTGGGGCGTTGATGATGTTGCGCCCCATTTTGTGCTCCTCAATGGCCATTGATAGGGACAGTATGGTTGAATTACAGCAGTTGCCTTGTACTCACTCATGTCCCTCAGTGCTGAGGTTTTCCTCTGTGGCCCGTTTTTTCCCACTGTGTCACTTGCTCTGTGTCCCGTTTTTCCTCTGTGCCACTTGCTCTGTGCCCTGTTTTTTCCTCCGTGCCTCTAGCTCTGTGCCCCATTTTCCCTCTGTGCCACTTGCTCTGTGCCCCATTTTTCCTCTGTGCCACTTGCTCTCTGCCCCATTTTTTCCTATGTGCCTCTTGCTCTGTGCCCCGTTTTTCCCTCCGTGCCACTTGCTCTGTGCCCCGTTTTTTTCCTCTGTGCCTCTTGCTCTGAGCCACGTTTTTTTCCACTGTGTCACTTGCCCTGTGCCCCGTTTTTTCCTCTGTGCCTCCTGCTCTGTGCCCCATTTTTTTCCACTGTGTCACTTGCTCTGCGCCCCATTTTTTCCTCTGCGCCCCTTGCTCTGTGCCCTATTTTTGTCCTCTGTGCCTCTTGCTCTGTGCCCCGTTTTTTCATCTGTGCCACTTGCTCTGTGCCTCATTTTCTCTCCTTTGTCCCTGTGATTCTGTGCCCTTGCCCTGCGACGTCCACCTCTCCCGTTCCTGCCACTACATCCCCCTGCGGCTGCCCCCTTGACCGCCATTCCCTGCCCCTACCACCCGCCTCCCAGCTGCTCCTCCTTCTCCCCATATATGGCGGAAGCGCTCTGCGGGCGCGCCGCTGGCGTGCCGAAGGCACACCTAAGGCAAGCCCGTCTGCGCATGTCCTCGCCTGGACCGTGCCAATCGCCAGGTCCCCTGGCCCCCACGAACACCACAACACATGCCTTGGCTACAACGCCAGCACCCTCCATGCACTCAACACCAGACGATCACGCAGCTACTGCCTGGCCACCCGGAAGTCCACCCATGGACCCTTCTCCTGCCAGATCTGCAGCTTCACCAGTATCCCGCCCGCCAACCCACCTATCAAAGAACCCAACCACCTCAGATGCATCCTTCTCAACACCCGCTCCGCACACAAACACGCCATGGAACTCTGGGACCTACTAGACTCCAACACCCCCGATGTCACCTTCCTGACGGAGACCTGGCTGAACTTCTCATTGGCACCCGACATCGCCATAGCCATCCCGGAAGGCTATAAGATCACCCAAAGGGACCGCACCAATGGAGTAGGAGGAGGAATCGCCATCGTCCACAGGAACACTCTCTAAGTCTCAACGAACACCGACGACACCCTCAGCACCGCCGAACACCTGCACTTCCAGATCCTCACCGATCCGAACACCACCCTCAGAGGAACGCTCATCTACATACCCAGTTCAGTGATTCCATCACCGACCTCGTCAGCACACACGCCCTCGCCTCCACGGACTACATCCTCCTCGTGGACCTGAACTTTCACCTGGAGAACAACAACTACACCAACTCCTCCACCTTGATCGACAACCTCGCCAACCTCGCACTCAGACAACTCGTCACTACACCCACCCACTCCGCCAGCCACCCGCTTGACCACATCTTCTCCGCAAGCTCCCACATCTCCTTCAACCACACACCGAGCTCCACTGGACCAATCACCGCTGCATCCACTTCACCTTCCGGAAACCCACCATGCACCACTGCACCCAACAAATGCCGCACCGCTGCTGGATCAAAGTCACAGAAGACCAGCTTTCCACCATCCTCACCCAGAACCCACCCACAGATCCGACTGACCCCAACACTACCGCCCGCAACCTCAAACAGTGGATCAATGACTGCGACAAAACCCTCGCCCCCCTCAAGAAGCCCTCCAACACCAACACTAGGAAGAAAGCCAGCTGGTTCACCGAAGACCTACAGACCTCTAAACAAACCTGCCGAAAACTCGAAAAAACCTGGACCCGTGAACGAATACCGGAAAGCAACATCGCCCACAAAAACGCCATCCGCAGACACCACCACCTCATCAGATCCAACAAAAGGACCTCCTTCTTAGATCACCTAGACAACAATGCACACAACAGCAAAGAGCTCTTCAACATTGTGAAGGAACTCTCCAACCCCAGCTCCAACACCAACGACATCCCACCTTCAAAAGACCTGTGCAACTCACTGGCCACCTTCTTCCATCGCAAAATCACAGACATCCACGACAGCTTCAATGCCGCCACCACCCCGGCAACCACCGAGACCCGCCCTCCCACTACCACCACCCGCACCAACCGCCTGATCTCCTGCACCACCATCAACGACGACGACACCATCAAGATCATGAACACCGTCCACTCCGGATCCCTGGAATACCCCTGCCCAAACCACATCTTCAAAAAAGCTAGCAGCACCATCGCACCCCACCTCCAGAAAACCATCAACATCTCCTTTGAGACAGCGACCTTGCCTGCCTCTCCTCCCCATCATGCCTAGCCCCTGTGTAAAAACAAGGGGTCAACTTTTTGAACAGTATCCTGTTTGATAAATCGGATCCCTTCTGGCTGTTCAAGACTACCTGGAATATTTGAAAAATGAAACTGTTGTGCAGATAGATGACTCATTAAAATGCTTAATAGATACTGGTTTATGACCTCTATCTACTTGCCTCAATTTTATAGAACTTAAATTGCATTCTCTGATTGTGGATGGGAGAATGGCTAATCCCCTGACTGTGCATAAAACGGCATTGTTGCATCATCAACAAAGAGGAATGGGTTCTGGGTATTGAGATGGGTAGCAGGAAAGGAAAAGGGCCAATGATAACTACAAATGCAACTTGTGTGTGACAGGCACAGCCCAGGTAGAGGGGGGTGGCATTCAGGACAACTTCCTACCTGTGCCTCATCTGATGCTAATCTCAAATCGCGCACACCTAAGAATACTTCTGCATGCCACCTACCTCTGGCCTCCTGTCTATATGTTCTAGTGTGAGCTGTTGTGCCTAGTTTCGTTGAACATGCATTAGAAAGCTTATCTCAGCTCATGGATTGTGGCTGTTTAGTAGCATCTTGTTTGCTTGTAGGGTGAGGTGGGTGGGTCCGATGGCCAAAATGTTTAAAGGTTATTGGCTCATCATGAACGTATGGAAGCTGAATCTTGCTGGTGATTTGATACATTTATTAACCTTGGCTTGGCAGGTGCAGAAACTAAAAGGGTTTTACCCTCAGGTTTTTTTTATGGAAACATGAGGAGGGCTTCGGGGGGCTTAGAACAAAATGGGAGGCCACTTATATCTCCCCCTTTGAACATTTCAGTGCAGAAACCTAACTTTTACCTAGAACTATAGAGTTTGGCAGAGAATAACTGACTGGGTTGCATATCAGAGAGAGGGGAGAGTCCCATGGTCGGGGACTCCCAGGATTCTACTGTTAAATGCCCCATTTTGGATAACAATAGCCCTAGAGCAGGGGTCTTCAAAGTGTGGGGCGCGACCCCCAGGGGGGGCGTGGAGTGATGGAAAGGGGGTCGCGGATTCCCGGTCACACTTCTGCCCAGGCCCACAGAACTAAATGGGATTCAGCCCCCCTCCTCCATAATGTGTCTCAGCTCGAGCTGCTGTGGGCTCCGCTGCGTCTGCAGTCTTATCTGAGTTGTTCACAGGTCATTAAAGATCCTTTGCATGTCGTGGTCCAAGGCCGGCTTCAGGCGGAGGGTTTGCTTTTAAAAATATGCTTCTCTGTACAGAGTCCTCCACTCCCGAGGATAGCAGTGGGCTGGCGAGAGACTGTGAATGAAATGAGCTCAACTCTAGCAGTATGCGTCAACTCTAGTAAAATGAGTTATGTGTGTGGGGCAGCTGCGAGCACTGCAGAGAGAGCTGAAATGTGTCAACCTCTCAGGAGTTCCCTGAGGGGGTAGGAGGGTCAGCTGCAAGCCAGGGGCGTAAGGCAAAATGGTAATCCTCCCTCCCCCCCTCGCCCGTCTTCCATATCTTACAGATATTCCTTGGCCTTGGGCTCAATGGGGGCCTCGTGAGGGTTGATCCCCCAAGCACTTACTGCATGATTTTAATGTTTGGCAATATATATATGGAGGGATCAAGCCAAATATCCAATTATGGTTTTCATTTGTACTGTGGCAGACATGCTAATAAATTCTCTTTGTGTGATGGAGGTCATAGGCGTACATAGTTCCTATATGGAACCTATGCAATGTGGATGGTCACCTATATCAGTAAGTGGCTGTAGAAAAAAACGTTGCTGTGATTCGATTGTGGGGGCCTGATCAGTACAGGGGCTGGGATGATGTCTTCTGGCATCAAGGGATTTCCACCTGGCGGAACAGCTGAACTTGGCCTCTACACAGCTGGGAAGGCATGGGGGAGTTTAGGTACTGGACTCAATGAACTACTTCCCTTCCCAGTGCATCTATGAGAAGTGGCAGATGGAGGCTCTGAAAGTACTTGACCAATATGATTATAGAAGCATCTGGAGACTGCATACTCTCTTCCGGGACTAATAAAAGAAGAAAACCACACTGTACATCATTGGTTGCACATGTTACCGCTGGATGGCCACACAACACTGACATAAAGGGACAAACTTATGCTGTGAGATGTAACTATCTTTTATGCTACTTAAAGCGACCTGTGTCTTGTACATGGTTGAGTTCTTCTGATCAACTTACTTGATGAGTGTTTTTGCACTTTGGTGTGACAGAACGTTCACAATTCATAGGCCAAGCAGTTGTATTCCATGGATCCTCAAAACATTCATCATATACAGGTGTACTGGCAATAGGCCTCACCTTTTATTAAGTTAAAGCCATTTGCTTTGCTATACAATACCATTAGCAAAGCAAATGGCTTTAACTTAATTAAAGGAGAGACCTATTGCATTTTCAATGCTTGTTTTTATAGTTCCAGTTCCCCTGGGCCCCCACTCTGCCTATTCCTTACATTTAAATTTTACATTTACTGCAGTGCTGTGAAAATGCATTTCATGAAAATAAATATAAAGTAGGGTTGCCAAAAGAAAAATACCATCCATTTGATGTTTAAAGAGCCTCCTCTTGACACTAAATAGGATTGTAAATAAAATCATATGAATTCATTCCTAATGTGACTTTTCTGTCTTTGTCACCTTTAATTATCAGTCATGGATCATTGAGGCAGCCCTACAACACAATTAAAAGTGCCTTCTATTTATATTTGCTGTTCGAAGTATGCACAGATGAGTGCTGAAATATACAACTTTAGGTGAATGTTTATTTTTGTACCGTCTGGGCCATCAAAATAATGAGTAGGCAACCCTAACCCTAGGACTGGAAGTGTGTTGCAGGATCAGCACATTATTTATTTCCTCCACCCTCGATCCCTGATCAATGCCATAATAGCAATAGTTTCACTTATATCTGAAACCCCTCGCCCCGTCAATATTATGCTGAGTTACTTCATGTGTCTGGGAATACACCCAGCATTACTACTCGCCCTTCACTTGCACACTCACCCTGCACTCATAATGCACTCACACTGATCACCATGCACTCACACCATTCACCCGCTCACCCTGCACTCACAGCGATCACTCTGCACTCACAATACACTTGCGCTGTTCCCCCTGTACCTCACCCTGCAGTCACACAAGCACACTACACACTCTGCACTCATGTGACACTTCACCCACCTGTCTCCCTCTCTGCTCAATCTGCAATTTTACTCAAACAAGCCCATCACTAACCATGCATTCATTCGTCCTACTCTGCACTTACATCTGCACCCAAATTCATATGGTCACCTCACTCACCCTGTAGTCACTCCTCATTCCCTACTCTCGTACTGTTGCATCACTCACTGTGCACTCACATGGGCACTCTTGTCATCCACAGAGTGCAGAGGGTTAATGTGCCTGCTACAAAGAATATGCACCATGCAGATCACAGAAATTAGTGCCAGTAAACTAGGAGTAGCGCTATAAAAAATGAAATGTTTGTCGGAAAGGTGTTATAGAGAGATGAAGTGCATTGTTGGTGAGTGGTTGTGAGGGAATTTATGCAGGATGAGGAAACTGGGGAAGGGCCACCACCAAAAGAGACTGTTGCACCATGTGTGACCAGTGCTAGGGCCAGCCCTGCCTGGGAGTGTAGGCCCCCCACGAAGTTTGGGTTTCGTGGCTCCACTGTTTCTGCCTATTACTATTATTATTTACATTTGTAGTGCACTACTGTTTCCAAAAGGTGTCCTGGGGCTAATAGCCATCTGCTGCCTGAAGGCAAATGAGAAACACACAGAAGGGGAAGGAGAACCAGCCAAATGGGGTAACCTCCAGAACATAGAGCCAGGTTTTGTGCAAAAAATGTCAAAATAATGAAGCAATTCTATCCCAAAATAACACAGCATCGCATAACATTATTTAAATGCTCTTCCCACACAATTTAGTCAAGCCTGTCGTCTAATTTGGTCCTCACCTGCCTCATAATTCCAGTAGCCCTGCCTACAGGTTTAGAAATGTTTGTCAGGAGGGGGTCCTTATGACTGAAATGTTTGACAGGGGGGTCTCGGCACCCAAAGGTTTGAAGACCTCTGCCCTAGAGTGAGCTTTGTTTGGCTGATGCTATTCCTAAACTACAAGGGCAGAAACATGCCTACAGTCACCATTGAATCCAGCTGAAGTGCCCATTTTCAGTTTGAACATCGCAAGCATAGCAATGAAAGTTGTGTGGAATCTGTTGAGCAAAATGACATTGTCTAACTCCAGGCAACCTGGTCTGTTAATGAAGTGTTTTGTGAAAGGTTTTCCTGTGTTTAGCCCTGCAAATCATTTGCATGCAGGGTGCATGCAGGCGGTTATAGCCTCATGGTTTAAGTTAACTCTAGGTTGTTCTATAAGCCCAATTTCTACCAATCGTGACAAGATTCAGGCATTTCATCTATACTTGATAGAAATTGTTTTTTGAGTGGCATCAATTTTTACATTGATAATTTTGTGTCTCGTATTAATCCAAAATGTCCTCAGTTCTTTGACTTTATAGGCTAGCTTGCCAGTAGATGCGCTACTGTCTCTGTAGATGTGTATCTGTTTCTAGGATATTAGGTGTTTTGAATCAGACATTTAGATTCAGATGTGGAGCAGCAATTTGAAGAGTGTTTGCTGTTACTTGATCAGAAGCATCATGAGAACTACTCAAGGAATTCCCCTGTTTGTTCCTTGAGCCTCCTAGTTTTCCGGTTTGGAAACAGCTGTCGTTATTGATTTAAATATTTTGGGTTTTGTTGGACACTCCCTAACAAAGTGTCCTTTTTTTCCACAATAGAGAGACAAACCTGATTTGCATCGTGCATCCTATTCTTCTTGAGATAGTGGACTTCGTTATCCTCCTATTTCCATTGGTTCACTATGGTCAGATACAGGTGGGGTTATTCTCTCTCTAGGGCGTATAGAACTCTTAAATTCCAACTTCCTTCTATTACCTTTTCTCTCCGTTAATCAATGATCCAAGCATAACTTTAGCGATTTAAGTTCTGCACAATCCCTAGGCTGAGGATCTAAGGGGGCTATTAAGTATTTGAGGTCATCCTTTAAACCTTGATAAAAGAGTGCTGTTATTTTTTCCTTGGGTCAGTTAGTTTCAGCAATGAGTCAATTAAATTGTGTCAGGTAGCTAATTAAATCCTTATTCCCTTGTTTGAGTTCAAGGAGGTCACGATCCGCTGAACCTGTAATTGTACGCCTATCAAAAACATTTTTAAACTCAGTTTTGAATGCTGACCAGTTAGTTATATAGTTGAGGATCATCTGAATTCCCCAGAGGCACAGCCCACATGGCTGCATCCCCACTAAGGTATGAAATGAGAAACACTATACGAGATTGCGCATCAGGGAAGGACACCGGTTTAACCATAAAATGTAATTGAATCTGTGTTAAGAAGGTTTGGAATTTACTTGAGTCTCCTGTGAATCTTTCTGGTGAAGCAAGAAGTACAGTAGAGGGAACAGTTACTGAAACTGTTGGAGTAGAACCTGCGACTAACTTTCCAGTTGTAGAGGTTGTAGTGGAACTAGTTGGAAGCTGATTCTGTATCTGAGACACTTTACTGGCCAGGGTTGCTGTTTCAAGTCTTGCAGCTGTTAATTCTTTCTGCAGATTCCCTAACATTTTACAAGTATCTTCTAATGTGGCCATCTTGACGATAATGTTCAGGAGGAACAATTTCTGTGGGTAGATTATTCTGTCAGGTTGGGTTCCTCAGGAGCAGTACCCTTAAGAAGCCCACCTTCAGGCCGCAGTGATTCTGCGCTTAATATCACCAGAGTATCAAGATGGCCAGACGGGGGGAAGGGAATTAGGGAGGGTAATGCGGGGATGGAGATCTGGAACAGATATAATCAACAGTTGAATAGGTGATCCTCTATTTATCTCTAAGACAACATGCAGTGCATATAGTATATACATATGTATTCAATAGACTATGACTCTCTATTACCTGTAAAGGAAAATACTAAACGCTCTGTAGAAGTGATGTGAGTCTCAAACGAATAGGCAAAATCTCAAGAGTCTCAAACGAATGGGCAAAGTCTCAAATATCTTATCCCTCTTGCAGGAGTTACAGATTTGTACTAAAAAAGATCACCACTGCTTGTGAATAAATAACCAGAATATTGCTGATGATGATTAGGTATAGAGTCTATAATTGTTCATGTAACATTAGTGAAGAAAACTCATGAGAACACTTGTGCACAACTTGGTACTATTTCCCAAATCGAAATACACTTTGTCATTATTTGTACGTTGCCTTACAATCACACATTTAGTTACCTTTGTTTTCTGGGCATGAGTTCAAATAAACATTATTATCGTCATAATGTAAATAATTGCCTCTAATTTTATATGCTCATAAAGTAAATGCAGTCCTTAACTTAAAATGACCTTGAACACATACCACAAATCAGAGATAATGAGCCTTTAAAGTTAAATGTCAATGACCTTCCCATATGCCAGAATCGAGTGTACTGTGATTATTCAAGTGTGAAAGCCTTGGAAAAAAGGAATTCCACCTGATTTCCTAATGTGTCTTGAAAATGCTGAGGGGTGCTTTTGAACTCGATGTCTCCTATCTGGAGTGTCTGTTCTTCAAAAGAGGTCAAACTGGAAACCTTAAAGCACTGGAAACGGGCATTTCTGGTAAAGCGCGAGATATGCAAGCAGAGAACTCATCCGGAAGGCTGCTAGAATAATCTTATTTTTATTTGTTTAAATTACATTTTTAGCCCTTGTAATCAATCCCCTCTATTAAGTTGTTCACTCTAGCCGAATGTTCCATTAATTCAACGTCTGTCAGATAAATATCATCTACATAGGACACTGCCTCCTCATCAATTCTATGAAGCAACTCCGTTACTCTGGCTGAGAACAGCCCAGGGCTATTCCTATACCCTTGTGGTAAATGGCAACATTTCCTTTGGGACCCAAGCACAGAGAATGCTGTGAAATATCTACTTCCAAGTGCTATATTCTGGCAGACAAAAACATTTGAGATGACTAGTTTTGTTTAGTATTTGTTCTGCATAATGTTATTCTTTAGTGTGCCAATGTGTGAATTCTGTACTGCAAATGTGTGAGTGGATGCATTTAAAAGTCTCTAATTCATGACTAAACAATATGAATTGTTGGGTTTCATTACTGGAAAACAAAAGATTATACATAGATGAAGTGCAATTCTCTATAACACCCTGGCACTCAAGTTGATTTCCCTGACTTGTTTCTTTGATTTATGTTTAATTGAGTATTGTCTCTGTAGTTGTGAAATCGTTCTTAATGGGAACTCATGATGAGAAGACTCATCATCCCACCCAACATGATTAAGGTAAAGCTGCCAATCACGCCTGCGTGTATCCATTTTTAACTGATTCTGCTGCAAGGTTGGAAAAAGCAGGTAGAATGACTTCTTTCCCCATTGGGCAGTCTATTACGAACGCAGGTGGCCCATCCTTTTCAGCCAAAAGAATGTGGTAACCATGTGTCAGGTTCCTCTCAAAAGAGACCATTCACCTTCTTTGTATACCCCCCACTATTTGGAACATTATATTGTATAAACAATGTGGGACACTTATTCTCATATCACGTGTTTCCACCGTGAAACATTCACTCAGTGCCACCACTTCCAGAAAATCCATCATGTTCTGGCGAGCTACTGTGACTTCTGCTATGCTGTCTAACATCGTCACTGCACATTCCCCATTCAGAAGCAAAGTCCTCAGCCTGGGCATTTCTGATCTTAATTCCTGTTATATATATTTTTTTTAATTGAGGTTTTGTTTATTTTCTTGTTTGATGATGTACTCCGAAGTGCGATGGGTCTCCCTTTTCAGCTTGAACCACTCTTCTTATATTTGCTCTGACTGTCCTCCTCTCTCAAAGTGTTTCACAGATTGAATATGAAAGGAATGAGAGGAATGTGCACCGGTATCCTGATATTTGTCAGATTTTCTAATGTTATCATGGTTTCAGAGATTTCATCTCTTTTCAGCATGCGCCTGTTGAGAAGACCCACTCCATGATTGTTGTTCATTTTGTTTATTTTTTATTGTCCCATTTCTTTTATGAAGAATTTGGTGCTGACTTAGAGTTAACCTTTTCAGAATTACACTTAACCACTGGTTTCCCAGGTCTGGCTCCCAGGTTATCTCTTTCCAGAGAAGTGTATGTTTCTGCGGTTATCTTAGGCAACTCCCTTCCTTGTTATATAGGAGTAAATTCCCTCAGGCATTGGCGTATAGCCACCACAGCTGCCTCACCTTTTATGTTACTTAACATAATTGCTGAAACTTGGGCAAAATTGCCTACTAGTTTCATCCACATGTCCAGGGCAGGTTCTTCCCCGTACTGATTCGGTATTTGATTCAATACATCTAATATTACCTCTATTGAAGGTGTACCATGAGTTCTCTTGTAAAAGTCACCAAAAAAGTACCTCAATTGGAACAATCTTCAATTGGGGAAGCCATCCCCATTGGCAAGCAAATTATTAGAATTGTGTGTTTTTCCGTATAAGGAAAAACGCTTCAAACTGTGCTGTTGTTAGTGCCATCCAGAATGGTACTTGCTCCCGACTGAGGCAATCGTTCCCATTGCGGCATTGAGCATTTGAGGGCTGATACTCATTGTAGCTAATTCAGATTGTGCAGCCTGAGCAGCCCTCACAGGTTGAACTATAAGTGTTCACATTTGGAACCTTGTAAGGTTTCTGTAAATTTACACAAAATCTTCATATAGTATGCACATTGCTGCTGGTGATAAACTGTGAATGTCTTGATGTGGCGTATACAAAGACTGTCCAGTTCACTCTTTACTGTGTGGACTGAGTCTCATGATTTATATGGTGTGGAGGAGGGCCCCTTTAAACCAAATTATATGCTGTTGGGGTGTTAAACAGGATGTCTATGTCCATGTATAGAAAGTATTCATCTGGTGTCTCATCTTCATTGTAAGTGTGAAACTGTTTTGTACATGCATCTGCAGCTAGGAATGTAACACAAGAGTAGATTACCTCTGTTGTGAATGCTTTGTGTGCCTTGGCCATGAAGGTAACATCTCCACCAGTTGCTGGGAGGCCATGTTGTAATAATTTCATAGTAACTGCCTGTCTGCATTTTTTAGAAATATTTAGAGTAGCTACTTGTACTTCAACCTCTTCTCCATGTTCTGACATTCTTAAAGAAAAAAAGATATTTTCTAAAATGAATTTGTTGAGATTAGGTTTGTACAATATTGGAATATATTTTAATCCTTCAAGCTTGATAAACCCACAGCCAATACATAGGGTTCCCACTCAGCAGAGTCAGATCTTTCCCTTCCCACTACAGATGTCTCCGTTTTAATGTGATTAGGGGGCTCTGAGAAAGCATGACTGTACTACTCAGATTTGACCATTAAACAAGTGCCTTACCAACATTGGGCAACAAGTTCTGTAGTTCTTCCTAATCCATAGGATCTGTGCATTGTTTGGCCAATATAAACTAAGGGCTTGGTGTCAAGACTGATTCTGGACACCCCCGCAGGATATGTTGCCCTATAGACCAGCCAGTTTGCAGTTCCACTGTAAGCCCCCTTAACCTACAAGGGTGTGAACAGTTTCTGGCAACCACTTAACTTGACAACCCTGATCACTCAAAGATTGTGAAAACAGTAAAGAATCTTTCACTCAGTCACTCGTGCTTGTTTTTTATCAGAGAAGTATACAGAATACACCATGGGAAGTTTTCAATGTTTATTGAACCAACATTATTCTTGTATAAAAATACATGTGCTGCAATGATTAGGAAACACAAGCAAATAAAGGAGATTACAAGCAACAAAAGAGTGAACAGTAGACATATTTCTACCATGGTGCTAAAGCAATGAATATAGGCTGGAAAAATGCAATATGGTAATCTAACGTACTCTTACGATGCGGACCCTACTCTGAGTTTAAATAGAGTTTGATTGGATTTAGAGCCAAGAATCTCCCCAAGAAACAATCCAACTCCATTACCTGAGAGGAGAGAGTAAAGGACCCCATCTTGGTCTCGAGTTGGACACCACTCATGGAATATCAGACAGGTGCATAGTGATTTCTCAGCATGCAAGGACCTTCAGTGTCAGCAGTAGTGCCTCTTCATCTTCTATCAATCTATTGGGATGCCTAATATTTATAATAAAAAGCAGCCTTCACAATGGGTGCTCTAGATTAGTGATGTTATGGATATTTAGATGGAGCTGTGCCCCCGTGGATGAAGACAGGAAGATTTTTGTACCTAGTGATTAGAGAGGCCTAGTACATGATGTTCAGGGCATCTTGATAATGTTGCGGAAAGCTGGATGTGTAAACAAAGTAGTTTCATGGAAACTAATCCAACATTGTTGTGCATGCAAATGTGTGCAAAAGTTCACAACTGAATGTCCTTTCCTTAGACAATGTAAGGAATAAGCTGTCTCGCTAGATAGGCCTAACTTGGCACTTTTTCCATGACTGGTGAGTGATCATTCACCTTAGGCAGGTCAGTCCTTGCTATTTTCATCCCGAGAAACAGGGTGTACATTTTATTTTCCAAATCGTTGCCTGTTTGTTCTATTGTTGCCAGAATACCTGCACGAGAATATTCCTGCATTCCCAGGGCCCAAGTGGCAATGCCATCTCCTTCTTTAGCAGTTTGGGCTGGACTGTTCCCATGAGGCACACAGTAAAACTAATTTGCATATGGCCATGTCTGAACTGGGGTGGCAGAGTGGGCAAAAGAACGTGATGGATTAAACCCAGATCTGTTGACTGGGTGTGAGTGTTTGATTGGTTCAGATTCTCCGTTCATCACCACCCTCTTTTGTACTGCTTTGTTCGCCAAAAGTTGACAGGGTATGCTCAGAAGTGAGTCCCTTGCTCACTTTGCCACTGGATTGAAGCAAGCCTGGCTGAAGACGGCTGTAATACCAGAAACCGGTCCTAGCAAGCTTGTTTCCGGTCCAGGGAAGGTATGGCTTGGCAGTTCAGGCTGGACTGTTCCCATGAGTCACAGGGTCAGACTGATTTGCATATGGCCATGTCTGAACTGGGGTGGCAGAGTGGGCTGAAGAACGGTGATGGATTAAACCGCTATCTCCTTCTTTTGGGCACATGTTACCACTCCTAGTGCCCCCTACATACAGGTCTATGTGTGTCTTGTGTGCGCCCAATTTTGTACTCCTCATTGGCCATTGATAGGGACAGTATGGTTGAATTACAGCAGTTGCCTTGTACTCACTCTTGTCCCTCGGTGCTCAGGGGTGAACCGGGGTTTGTTAACACAGTCTCAAAGAAGGATACGCAGTTCATACAGCATGACTTTGCACCCCATGTATCGTAGTAGTCAGCTCCAGTGCCAAGGGTCTGCTATGTGCACTACGCTGCTTGTTCAGGAGGAGGGGAATGTCATGAGGGGTCATCAGGTAGCAACACGATTCATCAGTGCATCCAGAACTCAGCACATGGCAGGTAACCCATCCAGTCCATCCCCTCAGACCATGAATACCTGTGCTGCAATTGGGGTCAAAGGCATTCCCCAGGTACATGCCAAGCCACCTCTGTGGGATCCCTGTGTTTATCCCAATTGTTGATGAGCCACTGGGCAGGCTGCAACCCTTTCGAGTGGCTGGGGGGCGCTAGGTGGCGCCAAACCAAGATGGCCGCTCTGTAGTGAGGCTCCGACCGGACTGAGCACATAAACTATCCTTCTGCCCTTCCTGACCAGTATAACCTGCCCAAAACTTACACCACAGTGCTCAGGAGTGCCTGCGGAATGCATCGGTGCCAAGAACTCTCGGGAAGACTGGAGGACGGCCGAGTAAACGGAGCCGTAGTTTGGAGTGCCTGGGCAGCGAGCTCCATGACCTGTGATCCTGCGGGGAACTGCTGCTGGGACAGCTCGGGGCTTTGCGGCCTGTGCGACGGAGGCGTGGTATTGGCGGCATCGAGGACCGGAGCTGGAGAACCTGGCCGGTGTCACAGAGCCTACACTCTTCAGGCGGTGAGCGGGCCGACAACACCAGGGGGGGGGGGGACTGCGTGGGACCCTGCCGCATCGGGGAGCAACTCAGCTGCTGGGCCGCTTCCGAGGTAAACCGGCCGCTATCCCTGCCCCTTCGCGTACAATTGCGCTGACAATACTGGGCGGGAGACCATAGGCCCAGGAGACACCACCCCTCGCACCTCTCATAAAGCCGCACAGTGGATATTGCCGCCTCTCCCTCCCCCGACACCTACCAGAACCTGAGTGTCCCGTGGGAGGACAGAAGAAGTCGGGGGCTGCTGCTCGACCCCCTGGGCTCGGGGGCCTATGCTGCGGAGGCGGGAGAGTCAATAGGCGGCCAGCAACACGGCCCACCCCCCCCACCCCATCGCACTGCTGACACATACTGCAAGCTACAGCGCTGATGACAACGTGCACAGAGGGTGCAATTCGGAGCGGTGTACACACACGCGGCAGTACTGAGGCCTGCATATAACCGGCACTGAAGGGGGAAAAAAAAAAGGCGCCAAACACGTCGGCCCAGTGCCTTGCTAACAGCATAGTTTGATCCCCCTCCCCCCGCACCCGGACCATCTCACTGCCTGGGGCCTTGCACCAGTGTACAGATGCGCGTTTTTCCACACAGCAGAGAGGGGCTCCCTTGCAAGAGACTTAAAAAGACCCGGCCTCTCATAGGAAATAACTACTGGCCCACTGAGGCTCACAACAGACTTGCCGCCTGGCTCACAGATATCGTGCCGCAGCGGCAATCATAGTACATTACGAGGTCCATACCTCATTAAGCAGCCCCCCCCCTCGCCGCGCATACCAGGATCCCAGAGCAGATGAACTGCCCGACTACACGCCAGAAATACTGTACCACACCCGACCTCTGCCAGTACTCCAACTACCAGCGCTACAACAGCAGCAGTATATTGCACCAAGATACCTGATAGAGGAAACCCCCCGGGAGGTGCGGATACCTTGCCTGCCAACCAGAGCCATTCTCTCAGAGACACTTGCTCGCCACATTGATACCACATTTCGCAAAGGGCACGCGATTTATGAGATCACACCGCCCAAGCTGTACACCACCTGCTTAGCCTGCCAAATCTTGCCTACATCCTGGCTACTGCTACCACACCGGCCTCGCGAACGCCAAGACACGACATGGGCCGCAGCAATGCCAGGCAGTCCAAAATACCATTCGAAACAAGGAAAAACCCCAAAGGGTCGCAGGACCCCGAGACCAGCCCTACTGGCACGGAAACCCCGGGAGACGACTGGAAGTCCTTATTGATCAACATGCAGCAGAGCCTGTCGAACATTGACTCCAAAATCGACACCATAAACTCGCGCATGGACAGCGTTGTCACTAAATTGGAGCACCATGACACTTGTATCAACGAGGCAGAAGACAGAATCTCCGAGTTGGAAGATGGTGCCACCTCTACCAATAGACAAGTAACTCAAATGGACAGGCTACTAAAAATTATTGCGGAAAAGAACGAGGATTTGGAAGCGAGGTCCCGCCGCAATAACATTCGCATTTTGGGCCTAGCAGAATCCACCAATACGGGGAAAATGGAGGTCTTCATTGAGAACCTAGTGATCGAACTCTTTGGGAATGAATCCTTCTCCCCGCACCTCATAGTAGAGCATGCCCACCGATCCTTAGCTGCCCGCCCACCACCAGGAACCCAGCCGCGACCCATCATCGCGAGATTCCTAAACTATAGGGACCGAGACGCGGTGATGAGGCGTGCAAGAGAGATCGGCACGGTGGGATATTGCAACACTACACTCTCCTTCTTCCCCAACTTCATCCCTGCCGCACAGGAGGCCAGGCGGAAATTCGCAGGAGTTAAGAAGAAGCTGCAGGATCAAGAGATGCCGTACGCCATGCTATATCCGGCGAAGCTAAAGGTCTCCCATCAAGGCAAGCAACATTTTTTCCAAACACCGCAGCAAGTGGAAGATTTCCTTAAACAACATAATAAAGACACAGCCAGAGACAATGCAGAAAGACGTCGGTCCGGTTCTTTCTCACCAATGAACCAACAAGACTAACGTGTGGCGCACGCCTTTTGACTCTATTCTGAGACGTCAACCACAGGACTCCACTAGTTTGGTGAGGTACAATTTTATGTTCTTGCATGAGCTGGTCACTATTACACTTCGTGCTCGGTCAACCGCCTCCGTCCCACATAGAGAGACTAGGTACCTTCCTAGCTCCTAGTGGATGTAAGTAGGGAGGTGGTTGGCAGGTTGGGCGCCCCTAGAACTGACCCCCAATGGGCGAGCCCCATCACCCCCACTCTGTTAGTAGAGTATGGGTTTTTGAGAAGCTACATCTGTTTTTGGGTTTGATATGGGTGGGAATGGTTGAGGGAGGGTGGGAGTTATGTGCCCGGCGGATTGGGGTTGCTGGTGTGGGAGGGGTCTCGCTCCAGCACGTTACTGGAACTGCTGAACATTTTGACATGAATTATCGTTGTTGGGGGGACAAAGAGGGAAGTTGGGGTTTGGTTCTACATGTGGTACTAAGAGATATAGGAACATGGATGTCACAATCTTATGCTACATACTGATGCTGTTAGCCATTCCTTGTGTATCAGTTTTGTTGCGATACTGGGCACTGGATGGGAGGGAGGAGAGGTTTTGGGAGATGTTGATGTTTTTCAATCCGTTGCTGTCTGTCAGACTTGTGTTGATATACGCGCCAGCCATTTTGACCTTACACTGTGGGGATGGGTGAGGTAACAGACGTGATGCCTGCGCACAAACTTCAATTGTTGTCATGGAATGTGCGGGGACTGAACAATCCTAGAAAGAAAAGACAGGTGCTGGGGTATTTGGATAGGCATGGTGTCACTATAGCAATGTTGCAAGAGACACACCTCGCGCCGAATTGCTCCCCCCTATTTGCTTCAAGATGGGCGTCATGTAAAGTTTTCTCGTCTTTCTCGAACTATGCCAGGGGAGTCACTATCCTAATAAAAAAAGGGGTGGGCTTTACCCCGGCGGGATCTGATTCAGACTCGGAGAGTCGATACTGTATGGTCTGGGGGAAACTGTACTCTCACATGGTGCTCTTTGCCTGTTACTATGGTCCCAAGATTGATGATCCGACTGCGCTGCTCACCTTGTGGGGCAAAATTCAAACCCTGGGCATAGCCCATGTTGTACTGGGGGGTGACTTCAATACTGCAGTAAATCCTGCCATGGATAGGTCGCACCCACAATCTCAACACTATACACGAACCCAACGCATACTGCAGGGCATCCTGGGGGACCACCACCTAACGGACTCCTGGAGACACTTACACCCCCTCCTTAGGCAAGGCACATATTTCTTGGCCGTCCACAATACGTGGGCCCGCATCAACTACTTTTTCTTGACTGCCGGCCTCGCTCCTTGGGTACTAAAAGCTATACACTTAGCACGCACATTCTCGGACCATTCACCTGTCCTCCTTTCTTTGCGCATCCCCCTTGCTGTCTCTTCTTACCTGAACTGGCGCCTCAACCCTGCGCACCTCACTGATTCGGCCTTCAGGGCGGACCTAGAGCAAGACATAACAGACTTCTTTGACCGTAACATTAATTCTGTATTGAGCCTTACTACTGTGTGGGAAGCTTTTAAAGTCACTGTAAGGGGGTGGTGCATTTCTAAAGGTGGGGGGGTGCTAAAGACCCTACGGGGCGAGCTGCGTAGGCTGGAGACAGACATTCGTACCCTTGAGCGTGATATCCCCCACTGGGCGCAGGGACGCGCGACGCAAGCCCAGCTCCGGGACAAAATAAATGCATACACCGAAGCTGCAGATAAGCAAAGCAAATTTCTGGGGAAACCTTTTACAGCGCGCATATACGGCGAGGGAGATAGGCCGGGGAAAGCACTGGCTTCGGTGGTTCGACCCCCCCACCACCACAATTATGTTACCGTCCTGCTTGAAAACCAACTGGAGCCACAGAGGGACCTCCCAGGACAGCTGCGGGTACTCTCTGATCGTTACCAAACACTCTATACCTCCCATAGGCAGTCGCCACTAGACCTACATGCATATCTTGAGGATACCGCCATAGCATGGATGGGCCCGTCACAACAGAAATTCCTACACCACAAACTAGAGCTGGATGAAATCAAGGACGCCATCATGTCCATGAAATCCGGCAAAGCTCCGGGATCGGATGGCCTACCGATAGACTTCTATAAAACTTACATCCACTTGCTAGCCCCCATTCTTAAACAAGTCTACTATGCGGCGCTGGAGGAAGGATTCCTGCCACCTAGCATGCGCGAAGCCCTGATAATCTCCTTGCTTAAACCAGGCAAACCACCAGAACAATGTGACTCCTACAGGCCCCTGTCATTGCTAAATTCTGACGTTAAAATCCTTGCAAAGGTCCTGGCGACTCGCCTGAACCTCCTAATGGATCGGCTGGTTCTCCCGGACCAAGCCGGATTTGTCCCTAATCGCGCAACTTCACACAACCTGCGCACCCTACAGGCGGTACTTCAAGACATTAATCCCAAGTGCGAGGTGGCTGCTGTCTTCCTGGATGCCACTAAGGCGTTCGATTCCCTGGAATGGGACTACCTACTGAAACTAATGGAGCGGATGGGTACTCCCTTTAACTTCTTAGACTGGATCAGATTATTATACACTAAACCACACGCCTCAGTCCTTTTAAATGGCTCCCGGTCGGCCCCCTTTGACATACATAGTGGCACTCGCCAGGGCTGCCCTCTCTCCCCAGTGCTCTTCTCGATAGCTATTGAACCACTTGCGGCCAAGCTTAGACAACATCATAATCATCGGTCATTGATCTATCCAGAGCGACAACTGCTCATTTCATTATATGCTGACGATATGACGTTGTACATTCACAGACCGCAGGAAAATCTGAACCCACTCATGCGCGAAATAATCAAATTTGGGGCCATCGCGGGGATACAGATAAATTGGACAAAATCTGCCCTCTTCCCCATTACGGATAAGACGCTTCGGTTCCCCCTAGACTACCCACTGCTATGGGAAGATGATGAGATCAAATACTTGGGGATCACAATAACCAGAAACCGGGAAGCCCTGATAAGGGCGAACTATGGTACTGTCCTGGACAAGGTAACGGATAGCGTCACTAAGTGGATCCACCTCCCACTGTCCATGGCAGGACGCATATCACTGATTAAGATGGTAATCCTCCCTAAGCTGTTATACCTATTCACTAATATTCCATACAGCCCGGGATCTCACTTCTTCCACGCCCTTGATTCCCAGTTATCGAGACTCATATGGGGGGGAAAACAGGTGAGAATAAAATTAGGAACACTAATGTTGCCGTACCACCAGGGAGGATTTGATGTGCCGAACTTTAGATTGCACTACGACTGCGCACAGGAACACTTCGCCGCTTACTGGCTCCACCCACCTCCCTTTATGGCACACCTGGCCGTGGAAGACGGGTACATGAGACCCGAGAAACCATCGGGCTATCTTTACTCGGAAGCCCTTGCCTCAAGCCGCGACCCCTCCACAGTAGACTGCACGGTGATAGCCTGGCGTAGAATAGCGAAACGCATGGAGGTCTCCTTTTTATATTCCCCTCGCATGACCCTGGCATATGACCCCCGATTGAGCATCACACAGGAAGAAATTGGCCGCAAACTACTTACCAAGCTAGCTCTGCATACATGGGGGGACTTATACATGCAGGGGCAGTTTCGCAGCGCAGCCCAATTCTTTGGGGAACATTCACCCTCTATCATGGATACATTCCTGTACGTACGCTTGCGATAAAACATTAAGTCCGCCACACCCTGCTTCCCTGACGAGCCGGAAGCCATGGCTCCCCTGCACGCTCTTCTGCAAAATGATGCTCCGAAACATGTGGTCTCCATGCTATACAAACATGCTTACGCGGCTCCCAAACCTCCGGAGCTTAGGGCGAGACGAGATTGGGAGGAAGACCTGGCTTCCCCACTCTCGGACGAGCAATGGGAGTTCAGCTGTGCACATACAAACTCAGTTACTGGGAATGCCCGGCTCAGATTGGTCCATTTAAAATTTTTGCACCGCTTATATTACACCCCTGCTAGGCTACTACGCTTCGGTCTGCGGGACAATGACCGCTGCCTACGATGCAAACGGTCCGGGGCAGACTTCATTCACTTGGCATGGACATGCCCGGCAGTCGCTACTTACTGGATTGCGGTCTTCGGAGCTATGTCTGCCATGATAGAGGTGGCAGTCGAGCCCTGTCCCAAAATTGCCCTGCTCGGCCACTCCACCCCGGAGATCAAGAAACACCGGACGTTTTTTGCATTGGGATTTCTTCTAGCAAAGTGCCATGTGGCATGTAGGTGGGGTAGGGGGAGGGACCCCAAATTCATGATTTGGCTAAATACCATGGCCACATGGCAGGAACAGCTACACAGCTATGCTGAACTTTTGCCCCATAAATCACGCCCAAGGGACCTATGGGGCCCGCTCACGGCCTATTTGCTCCGGACCCAGTCAGACGAAGATTCCGTCCCTGATGACCGGGAGGGAGGGGGTGGCGGTGCGCTTCCTTCTGCGCCCACAGACACAGGCGATCCACACCCTGCTGCCCCCAATCTCTGACTACACTGCACGACATAGCGTATAGATACATGTGGGGGAATTGTCCCCGACCCCGGGCACATGCCAGGCGAGTGCATGAATGAGGGATACACCCGCTTTGAGTGAGCAGGGGGTAGAACATCTGCCCTCCTGGCTCAGGCGGTATACCCACCCTGCCTTTAGAGACTAGCACACACTCTGGTTTCTTGGCAACTTCGCTACTGCACGGACACGAGCACGGATTACACTTCTCCCCCTCCCACGACACGCTTCTGAATCAATACACTGCAGAGCACTCTCGCTGCTGACATGAGTGGCCTCAATTTGCGGGCCACAGTATGAATTTGCTCTGCGCTGGACTGTCCTCTGCGCCACATACCATGTATGGTGGACTCATGGTGGGTGGGGAACATCCACCTTTGGATCTCAAAATGTACTACGAACAGTTATAGTTCCGTTAAAAATGACAAAATGAGACCTCAATTGTCCAATGTATGCTAAAGATCTGTTATTTTCCTGGTTAATGACGTATCCTTTGACAGCTACAGGCACTTTACATCGCGGCCGGCCCTGATGGGTTGTAGGCGACATGCTGTGTTAGGCAAATGTTCCTATAGGCATGAGCATCTGATGGGACAATCGCTTGCTGCTGAAGCTGCCGGCCTGCCTCCTCAGGTTGTAGGCGACTAAGCTGTGTATTGATACTGTGCTATTTCAATAAAGGTCTTCAAAAAAAAAAAAAACAAAAAAAAAAAAACCCTTTCGAGTGGCTGCCTCCACTAGTCAGGCACGGAGGAGCCAATCTTCTTCTGCCACAGCTTGCAGCTATGAGGTTTGGCAACAAATCAGCGGGCAGCCAAGCTCAGCTTTTGGTGATCAAAGTGAACTGAGAGTCTCGCACATCTCCAGGATGAGTAGCTTCTCCACGTTGAGATCCCTGCTTCAGGCACACCTATGCCTTCCCTCACGGCAAGCCAGGATTTTTCCCATCAGTAATCCGGTGGCCCAAGGCAGCGGTGGTGCCAGTCTGCAATTCCTGTCTTGTTGTCCTTGTCATCTCTATGCTCCGGAGCTGAGCCATGGGTCAGGGATCTCCAAGCGGCCGGCCGTGACTAACCTCATTTTGTGAGGGCAGGTATAGGTAGACTTGTCTAAATTGCTCGATCACAAGATATTTGACCCAGACTCAGATGCGGTTGCCCTTGGCCCATTAAATACATGTGCAATGCGTTTTTAGGGTTCACGGGCATTCTGATGCCATGATGAAGGAGCGTGTCCTGACCGGCCACTGAAGCAAAGCTCAAAGCATGTGATCGCCCATATTGCCAGGCTACACTCCACCATAAGTATGAAACGTAGGTAAAAAAATGACCTTTTTGGGGGGCGTGGTCTCGCGCCGCAGCAGGATGGCGGCTCCGATTTGAGCTCCGCTCGGGTGCGGAGCTCTTATGTTAGTAAAAGCCATTTTCTCCGCATTTTGAGGCAAGGGGATCCTGGAACCTGGTTGCTAAAGGGTCACGGCGGCATATGGAGCCGTCTTACCTTGTATTTTGGATCCCGGACGAGCCGGCAGAGGCGGAGGCAATTCTCTTTATTTCCGACGTGAGCGGCCGCCATTTTGTATCGGCCGTCGCTCACTTCTTTCTCCTTAAGGTAAACCAGCGTTATCTTTTTACATGACCTTTCACGTTGACACTCATTTTACCATGTTCTCTGAGCAAATGCAACCATTTCTACACTCTTTATGCTACCTTTTGCTTTCAATGTTGACCTCTGCATAAGGAAGATTTATACTATATTTTTCTTGTCAAGTTTTTCCAGCTTCCAACGTATGTATGCATTTGATTTACTAAATGCTTATTAAAACAGTTTTTCTTCTGCCCCTTCTTTGACATGTGCTGATATGTGAACGTAGAGTGTCATATTTCTTTTCTTTGCTCTTTTTGGCACTATTTTTGTTTTTCCTTGAGACTTATAGCATATTGGCAGGCTGAAATCGTCATTAAGAGTCTCATTTCTCTCCTCGCATCATTCCAAAAGGGCTAATGAAGCGCCACTTTCAGCTAGAGCCTCGTCTACTGGTACCAAGCCAAAAAGAGCTAAAAATGACCCTCCTTCTCCAATCTTATCATCTCAAAATCCTGTGCTGGACATTATTCTAGATGAAGTGAGTGGGTTAAAATCTTTTATGTCTACGACAAATGAGAAACTTCAACAGATAGAACACAGATGGATTAATATGGAATCTAAAGTTCTTGACCTAGAACAACGTGTTAGTGATCTACATGATGTATCCAATAAAATTCCAGTCTTGGAACAGGAAATCTCTTGTCTGATACTTCACACTGAAGACCTTGAAAATCAAAATAGGCCCAATATCTTAGGTCTGTATGGCGTTCCAGAAAATATTGAAGGGCCGGATATGATTCCTTTTCTTAAGAAATTTTTGTCAGAACTATTACAACTTCCTTCAGTCCCTTCATTGAATATTCAATGTGAGCATCGACTAGGCTGTCTTCAACCTAATGCATCCAGGCCTCAAGGAATTATCATGTTATTTTTGGAATTCACAGACCTCATGCATGTCCTCTCAGCAGCTAAAGCAAAACGTTGTCTCATATGGTCCGGCCATACCATCTATCTGTCACAGGATATTTCCAATGCTACTTATGCACAGAGAAAGGAGTTTTTGGCTCTCCGCCCCCTAATGAGACAGTTAAACACTCGTTATGGCATTCTTCATCCTTGTTTTTGTAAAATAACGCATTCTTTAATGATCCTACTAAATTGAGATCTTTCCTTCACAGTCTCCGACCTCTGCTGCTGGCTCTTCCCAGAATCGCGGAATTTCTTCGATAATATTCCAGGTGGTGCATGTGTCTATTAGTGCTGCTCCTTGTTTTATGATTTGTTTTTAATTATGTCTCATAATATGGTGTTTTCCTTTCAGTTGTTTCCTTGCGATGTGTCATCTACTCCGTGTAATACCTTCCCAATCCTCCAATATGTGTAATTTTGTCACGTTGAATGTTCGTGGTCTTGCACACCCCATCAAGAAGCAAAAGGTACACTCTCATCTATCAAAAATAAATGGTCAGGTTTCTTTTCTTCAGGAAACGCATTGTAATAAAACAGAATCGCTCAAGTTAAGAAGACAGTGGGTGGGTCATATTGTGTTTTCTCCTTCATCTGGAAATAAGGGGGGATGGCGATATTGGTTCATAAATCATTGCTTGTACATATTGTTTCTACACAAAATGATGCTGATGGACAATAGGTAATGGCTATAGTAATCATACGTAATAAAGAGTTAGTCCTCTTGAATATTTATGGCCCAGTCAGATCTGACCCTGATTTTTGGAATTCTATCAAGATTTTACTCTCTTCCATTGATTGCCCAAACATTATTATTGCTGGTGACTTTAATCAGTGGATAGACGCCTTTTTCTGGCAGACTATCCAAGTGTAAATTTAATCCAGCTAAATCCCACAAAGCCTTTTATCTAGCCATTGCCTCTTGTTCATTATATGATACCTGGAAAACTTGTAACCCTGACTCGCTTGAATTTACTTTTTTTTTTGAATGTTCATCAAACCAATTACAGGATTGATCATATTTTGGTTGGCAAATCCCTTCTCCCTTCACTTTTGTCGTCTGAGATCGGATCTATTTTCATCTATAATCATGCACCTGTTTGCTCTGTTTTATATCTCTTCTTAAGTTCCCCTAAATTTAGTTGCTGGAAGTTTAATAATTATTTGTTGTCTGATACCCATTTTATTTCTAAGGCTACTAAGATTTTTAATTAATTTTTCATGTAATAACCCATCTGACACCTCTATTTCCAATAATTGGGATGCGTAAGGCCCCTTTTCGTGCTTTCACTATTTCCTATGTTGCAAAGAAAAAGAAAACTAATCAAAATAAGTACAGGAGCCTAAAAGCGGCATTACTTACATCAAAAAATCCAGAAGCTCCGGCCGTGAGGGGAATGGCAGCAGGGTAGCGAACCAGCGAAGCAGCATCTCCAATGCCGTGAGGGGAACTACTGTTGAAACTACGCACCCCAGGTGCCTCAGCAAGCTCCTGCATACCCGTGATGCCACAGCTAGCGCCCGGAGGCGCTACTTAACAGCAGAGCGCCGAGGGATCAGGGGAGCCTAAAAGCGCCATTACTTACATCAGCAAATCCAGAAGCTCCGGCCGTGAGGGGAACGGCGGCAGGGTAGCGAATCAGCGAAGCAGCATCTCCAGTGCCGTGAGGGGAACGGCTGTTGAAACTACGCACCGCAGGTGCCCCAGCAAGCCCCTGCGCACCAGTGATGCCACAGCTAGCTCCTGGAGGCGCTACTTAACAGCAGAGCACCGAGCGCTCAGGGGAGCCTAAAAGCGGCATTTCTTACATCAGAAAATCCAGAAGCTTCAGCCATGAGGGGGAAGGCGGTAGGGTAGCGAACCAGCGAAGCAGCATCTCCAGTGCCGTGAGGAGAACGGCTGTTGAAACTACGTGCCCTAGGTGCCCCAGCAAGCCCCTGCACACTGGTGATGCCACAGCTAGCGCCCGGAGGTGCTACTTAACAGCAGAAAACCTCCCGTCCCGCGCGACGCTCGCGGGCGGCGCCGGGCTAAGCCAGGGCAAAGGGCGGGCCATCTGTGGCCATTCAGGGTCGACGGAGGCCGGGCTGGGCCAGGATGGCCCCTATCTTAAACATCTGTGGAGAGGATCTCAGGGACCACACCTACAACAACTACAAGTGAGATTTGAGACACTTTGTATTATAATATTTACCTGGTCACTTCAACCGAACTGCCGGTTCTAATGTGTCTGGATCCCCTTGGTATTGAGTATTGATTATATTAACCACACTGACATATGGCTAAAGCAAACTGGACAATAGGTAATGGCTAAAGTAATCATACATAATAAAGAGTTAGTCCTCTTGAATATTTATGGCCCAGTCAGATCTGACCCTGATTTTTGGATTTCTATCAAGATTTTACTCTCTTCCATTGATTGCCCAAACATTATTATTGCTGGTGACTTTAATCAGTGGATAGATGCCTTTTTCTGACAGACTATCCAAGTGTAAATTTAATCCAGCTAAATCCATCAAAGCCTTTTATTCAGCCATTGCCTCTTGTTCATTATATGATACCTGGAAAAATTGTAACCCTGACTCGCTTGAATTTACTGTTTTTTTTAATGTTCATCAAACCAATTACAGGATTTATCATATTTTGGTTGGAAAATCCCTTCTCCCTTCACTTTTGTCGTCTGAGATCGGATCTATTGTCATCTATAATCATGCACCTGTTTGCTCTGTTTTATATCTCTTCTTAAGTTCCTCTAAATTTAGTTGCTGGAAGTTTAATAATTATTTGTTGTCTGATACCCTTTTTATTTCTGAGGCTACTAAGATTTTTAATTAATTTTTCATGTAATAACCCATCTGACACCTCTATTTCCAATAATTGGGATGCGTAAGGCCCCTTTTCGTGCTTTCACTATTTCCTATGTTGCAAAGAAAAAGAAAACTAATCAAAATAAGTACAGTTTATGCTCATCATCACCATGGCCATTCCTAGGTAGAAGTCATCAAGAACACGGTAGACTTTATGGTATAGTGAAGATTTATTGGTTTGGAGTGCTGTAGACCTGGTGGCTATTCAGTGCAAGCTTTGGTTGATAACATGACTTTGATAGAAATGTATTTCACCCCCGATTTAAGTTTCTGGAGCTCTACTAAGGATTATGTAAAACTAGAATGTGTTAATAGGGCTTTCTTGTTAAAGTCTGATAGGCAGTTTGATAATGGGTACAGGAAAGCCTGTACACTCCTACACAGTACTCTCCAAGCACTTCCGAGGGACAGAGCAGCTATTGTCATTTATAGGAGGGAGTATAAGCAAACCCTTCTAAAAAGAATATTTGAGTGTCAGTATGATACAAAGTAAAAGTTAGTTTTTTCCTGCAAGGCAAAAAATACCAAGTCATTTTGGAGCACTCTTAACAGAATGGGGTGATTTAAATGTATCCACAAATATAAGCCCCGCCTAATGGGTAGCCCACTTTAGCCACATCTGTTCCTCAGATGTTTCCAATGAGGAGGGGATTGACCGGCTTCCATCAAATCTCCCACTCACCATTGAATTTTCCTTGGATAAAGTAATTGAGGCAATGAAAACTAACCCTATAATTAAATCATGTGGGGTGGATAAGGTCCCATTGGACCTCTATATTCCCAACTCAGATCTATGAGTTTCTCACATTACCAATTATATCAATTTGGCTCCTATAACCAGTCTACCACAGTCTTGAAGATCTGCCATCATTGTTCACATTGAAGATCGTTGGAAGGTTTGTACTTGACAAATGATCTCCATGGGTTTCGAAATCTATGGTTCTCTCAAAGCCACAATATGGGTTTGGATCAGGGGCGATGGAACAGTACCTCAGTTTGTAACTCCTGAATAACAAATATACCATAGACAAACATAACCCCATTTCAGCTGCGGTCCGTGCAGGTAACAGTGGTGGGGCAGTGTAAAGGGTGATTTCGACGGACGATGCAGCGGGAAAACAAAATATTTATTTTCAAAATCCTCCCTTACTCGGCCCCACCACCCCAGCGATGTTACCTGCATGGACCACTGCTGCCCCATTTATCCAGCCTTCATGGATCTCTCATGCGCTTTCAACCAGTGGTCAGTTCCAAGCTTTGGGCAATGCTGGAATTCATAGGGATAGAAAACAAACTGGTGTATATTTTGAGGGCCCTCCATTTTGACCTCACTGCCTCTGTCAGGTGTGGGGGAAAATGGAGAATGTACAAAATTGTTTGGCCTGAGTTGTGGGGTCATTCATGTTTGCGTTCTAACCCAATCCTATTCCTATTAAATGTAAATGGCCTAGGCGATATATTGAATGCAAAGCATTATGATATGCCCAGCATTAAGAATAGGCATATCATCATGTTAACATATGCAGTTGATATAGTCCTATAGGCTTGAACATCCAATGGGCTTAGAACTCTTTTTGAATGCTTACTTTGACTATAAGGCTATATTGAATTTGGAGGTCAATCCCATCAAACCACCTTCTGGTCTGTGGAGCATGGAAATCTAAATTGAGAACGTGACCATCAAGGGCAAATTCATTGTGAGAATCAATGAGTTTTCCTATCTTGCAGTTACCTTTGATTCGGGGATTACTTGGTTCCCATGTATTGCAAAGGCCACGGCACGATTTTTAAACTTCGTGGGAATTGTGTCTAATCTGGCTTTGAAAATAGGTAAGATGTCTCCCACTATACTTCTAGAAGTGCATAGGGGGAAATCGTTAACTCTAATTAGTTATTGGGCAGGTTGTTAGGGGTACAAATTAACCAATGACCTGCAGTCCGAGGAGAATCGAGCCTGTAGACCATGCCAAGGCCTCCCCCCTCCAGTTCTCCCACTCTTTCTGTCCATCAGGAGCTTAATTTAGATGATTTGAAAAATAAGATTAATGTGGCCCCATTATGACTGTTGTGTTCAATTTGGTGTAACCGGCACGCTTAGTTTATTAGGAGTTCATTAAGGACTGTTTGCCCTGTGAGATGGGTCAGCGTATCCCTTGGGTGGAATATGCTAAGCAAATATGTTTAAATCTTGGTAGACTAACCATGTTGTCTAAGCCATGCGAACAATCTAAAACAAATATTATTTGGATCATAAAGTGTTATTTGGACTAGAGGCAGCAGGAAAGGGAGGTGGTTGAGTTCCTCAAGACCCAGAATCAGGAATATGTTTTAATCCAAACCACTTTAGGTTTACAGACGTACTTGGGGCTAGTACAAGGGATAGGGCTCTTTTCACTAGAATCATTATGGGGCTTATTAGATGTTATCTTTATTTGTCCCTTTGACAGTTTGACAGCTCGTCCATTCTCAAATGTACATGTGATTAAAAAAAACTCCAGAGTCTCCTTCATTTTACAATGTTTGTAAGGTCATTTTTACTGTGATTTTCGTATTCCCTGCCTTGAGGGTGATCCAGCGGGCCTAAACAAATTCTGTCTCATAAACACTACTCTACACCACGATACTCACCATTATTCATAAATTCATCACAAGGCCCATAAATGACTGAGACAAGAATTGGCCAACTGCATCATGTGACCTAATTCATCAGAACAAATGAACTGTGTAACTTCACCTGTCACACTACTCTGCCGGCAACTTAACCAGGAATTTTCCCACTGCTGGAAAAAACCTTTCTACTACATATAACAAATATACAAACAAAGCATGTGTTAAACATGTATCACATATATCCTATGTATCTTACATGTAGCATGTCGGTTACCATAGTAACCGTAACTCTGCTACCTGAGAATTGATCCAGCGGGCCTAAAGAAATTCTGTCTCATAAACACTACTCTACACCACGATACTCACAATTTTCATAAATTAATCACAAGGCCCATAAATGACTGAGACAAGAATTGGCCAACTGAATCATGTGACCTAATTAATCAGAACCATTCACAAAACTATTTATATTTATATACAACTGCAGTTTATTATTGTAATTCTTATTTAAATATGATCATTTAATTAAGTCACCTAGGCAATGGATTAACTAATGGTAACTAGACTCAAAACAAACAAGACCAGCTTGTCATTTCAAAATCTATTTTATTAACTTTATTATCAAGTAAAGAGCATTTTCAAATATTAAATCTTTTATTAGCATTTATTAAGCATCATTTTATTAGGTAAAGGCACATTAGACTGTCAGTTCAAATCAAATCATCATAAAAAGTATTTAAGCAAAAGAAATCTCATTCCCTAAAACCCTATTTCCCTGTCTAAACTTAATGGAACCTAAAAGGAAAAGCATAAGTGAATTCTCCCTTACGTGAGTCAAAAGTCCGTCAGCATCTCACGCTCATCAGGATTCAGGAACGAGCCAGACAAGCTCCTCCCAAGGGGCCAAGTTTTATACCTTTTCTCTATCTAAAACTAGCTAAAAGAATACTTTTAAAGAGTCATCCTGCGATTCACGAGTCTACATGAAGTCATTGCTTCTTCATTCCGAAATCATGTCCTTCTATAACGTCTTTGTTCATTGTCTACAAGTGACATTAGCTTCCGAGGTCCTTTGCAATAATGTATTGAATAACAGTTTGTTGCTTCCACAGCTTGGGCTTTTCTGCCATATCCTGTCCCTGAAAAATGATACAACACGGAGCACATCCTGCACAGTTCCTCGTATTTTGTTTACTGGTGATTATGAGCAACAAACTTTTTTCATTCTTTCGCTGTGCTCGGCTCATTATGACAGGACTCCAAAACACCCATTTAAAACTAGGCCTCAGGCCTCTTTTTCTAAGCACTAGTATGCAAAGAAACACAAAACATTAATCAATTTGAGTAATGAAAGTCATTCTGTTACCCACCCTCTTCACTAATGTTAACCCATTAGTTTATGTTACCTAACTTTAAGCACTGAGAAAGCAGCAAATATAAAGACCTTCTTGAAACGAGCCTCAGGATTCTCCACGAGCTTTTGCTACATAAAAGACACAACATAGACGAAAGCACATTTGAAAATAAGCACATGCTAATATTTAAACAGCCGCAATTAATGTTGATAAAACGGAAAGACAAAGTTAGTTTATTATTTTTAAACGTACTGGCAAATGCAACAAGAGCACATAATGTTAATTCCCACATGTTCGTGTAAATGCACATTATTCTAGGTTGAATTAATACAAATCATGCAAAACTAATTAATATTATTATTTCATTATGGTAGTTTAACTCAGCGAGTGAAAACATAATTAATTTTAAAAACTCGCTTCATCAACTCCCTCATCTGGTGATTTCAAAATCACCAAACAATACCCAAAAATGTTACCAAAATTTTAACTTTTGAAGACATCATATTTTGAACACTCTCTGTGTTAGTAATTCTAAACTCCTGTCTCAGCAGTTTGTCTGGAGCTCTCATATTGAGCTCTACAAAACTCTTACGTTTCTATCTCCTTCTCCTGAGCCTTTCTGAGTATGTAGATCCTTCTCTTTTCCCTCACATGCTTTTTTCTCTTGTGAATCATGCAACTAATTTTTACCAAAAGTGTCACTATAGCAATGATTATTACAGGATAAAGTACTTTGCCAATGATTGAACTGCCAATTTCTCCAAACCACTTCCCAATTGCCTCAAACCTTTTGCTCAGACGTTCTGAAAATTGTCGCTTTCCATGAGTTCTATTTCTGAGTGAAATTCAGTAATATTTTTGAAAAGCATCTCTATATTCTTGCTTTTGTCTGGGATATAAGCACAGCAATGCTGGACATGCAAAATCCCACAGACTCCTCCTTCTTTTGCTAGCAGAATGTCTGATGCACGACGGTTCTGCATAACCATGCTTCTGGTGGCGACAAGTTCTGTGTTAACTAATTGAAAATCACTTGCAGTATCTGTGGACAATCTGTCAACAATTGTGGAGACCTTTCTGATTTTAATTGCATTCAGAGTTATTCCCACCATAAGAATTATTGCACCAAATATGTCGCCCATGATCTCAGAGAAACTTTCTCTCTTGTATCTGTTCAGGTGTTTGCCAATTTCGAATGAACCTTCTCCATTTCTGTCCACGTGAAAATGTTTTGGAAAAACTAAACCAAGGTAGCATGTCCCATACCAATGGTTCGGAAGACTAAAGTAAGCTTTGTTCCCACAAACAAAATAAATTCCAGGAAAAATTGGATCTTTGCCACCTTTAAATCCCCATCCCCCTATGATGTGATAAGTATCCTCACATTGACTAGCACCAACAAAATAATTGTCGTATAATGTGTTGTCTCTTCTAATACAGAATTAACAGGATCATCTATGTGAATAGCAGCATAACTATTTCCACCATTAAGCTTCTCATCCTCGAACTGCCAAAATTTGGATTTAGTCTGTTACAGCATCTCATTTCTCTTTTAAATCGCCCTTCTCTTCTCAACCAACTTGAGAAAAGATCTTTCTTCATCTCTCATTTTGCAAGTTAAATTGTTCTTGTAAGCGTATTCATAGGTAAGTTCATTAGTCACCAAAAAGAATTCCCTCATCTGCTTAGCTGGTCTGACTTTGTTTAAGCTATTTACAACTTTCAGGTTAGCAAAAATTACATCGTAGTCTGAGTAATAGTACTCCAGACGACCTGTTTGATAAAACAAGCTAGCTATAACACTGCATGTAATGCCATAAGTAAGGGGAAGCATGTTATATTTGACCCCTTCTGAAACTGAAGCAGGAAGCTTCACACAAACGTAACAATCCTTCACATCCATGACTTTTACATATTCTGACAAGAGTCTTGAAAAAGAATTAGTAGAAAAATCACCAACAGATCTATCTTGGTTGATCTCTGGTTTGTGTTCAATAACTCTATTAGTTTTGCCTGCAACATTATGAACAGCTTGTTTAGATTCAGCTTTGCTTGTCATATTAGCTTTATAGTCCTCCTTGTCTATGCCAAAAGGAAAGATGTCTGCCAAAATAAACCAAACCAAAATAATTAGAATCACACAAATAGAAGACATTTTACAACATCTTCTTAAATAGCACACCTTGAATTGTCAGTATTAGGCATCTTTTTTTTTTTTTTTACAAAGTTTTTACTTAAAACAAAAATTTAAAAATAGTACTATATACACCTCCCCCCCTTTTTTTTTTTAGTAACCCTCTAGCAGCTTTTCTTCGACCTTGCGTCTTACATCAAAGTGTTTTTCCAGCTCACACAATTTCTTCGACCTTGTGTCACCTAACACAATTTCTTCCGCCTAATGCCAAAAATAAACCTCAACTTAAAGAAAATTACTCTTAATCAATGTCACTGGTTTCTTCCAAATCTTCCTGACTACTGATACTAATTTCCACTACTGGTGGGATAATAATATAGGTCCATTCAGCGGACTTGTACTTTTGATTTGGCCTTAATGGTCTCTTTCCCCTACTGCTAATCACTTAAATTTTCTTTCCTGCTTGACCTTTCTTATCAGAGTCACCCTTTTGACTTGATATTTCGTTAATCTGCTCCTTTGATTTGTTCACCAATTTGAATTTTAGATTTTCTTTTGGCCAATTATCTCCTTTTCATAAGAATTTTTTCTTAGGCTCAGTTTCGTTACATTCAGCTTTCCAAGCCCTTTTTCTGAATTTTCTTATTCCAGACTCTTCATCACTCTCATCTGAATCTGTCTCAGAGATTTCAATTCTATATTTAGGAACTTCTTTACTCGGCAGCTTCACTCCGTTAGGAACATCATCCTTGTAGCTGGTACTCAGTAGTTTGTCTTCCTCTTCTTCTGGAATTACTTCTAACTTCCCAGTTTCAGAATTCTTGTTCCTGCTTTCAGAGCTTTCAATCTGCTTTTCAATACTCTCCTGATCTTGAATCTCTTTTGACTCAGATTACTTTTCTGTTTCTTTTTCTAGAACATTTTCATCATTTTCTGAATCTAGAATCACAATCTCTTGATCTTTTTCATTCAATGCCTGATCCGCATCAGAATCTTCCAGATGTCGACCTTCTTGTCGATCTTCAGAATCTGGATTCTCAGGTTCTTCTTCAGAATCTGAATCAGTTGTTGTGTCATCACTATCCTCATCAGGATTATCAGGAGGTGGTACACAAATGGTATGACTTGCATGCACCCACATTTTCAAACCTTTGCATTTAACTGCATTTGTTGTGACTAGTATCACCTGTCTTGCTTTTTGCCACCTGGGTACTAAGGAGTTTCTTCTCCGATGAACTTTTGTTCTGACCCAGTCTCCTGGTAACAGATCATGAGCTTGCTCCTTTTCTTTTGAAATCACATCTGTTCCCACCTGATGGAATACAGAGGTTACCACGTCAGACAGGTTTTTACAATAGTCCATATTTGCACTTTCATTAATGTTTAAAATTTTCCCAACTGGAATAAATGCTTGTCTCATTACTCTTCCCATGAGAATATCATGGGGGCTTACACCTGTCTTTTTATCTGGTGTGCTTCTCAAAGACATTAAGACAAGTGGAAGCGCATCTCTCCACTTCATTCCTGTAGCTAGGCACATTTTTCCAATTCTATTTGTAATTGTTCCATTAATTTGTTCAACAACACCTGATGCTTCTGGTCTGTATGAACAGTGTAGCTTTTGCTTTATGTTGAAGGCTTCACAAATCAATTTTAGCAATCTGTTTTCAAAGTGTGTGCCACAATCACTTTCAACAGTGACTGGAAATCCATACCTTGGTATGATCTCCCTTAAGAGCAATTTTGCCACAGTAATTGAGTCATTGTGACGAGTTGGGCTTCCACCCATCTTGAAAACAGACAGACAATCACAAGGACACATCTCAGTTTATTGTGAGGAGGCATGTCAATGAAATCCATTTGCAACCTGGTAAAAGGACCACCCTCACATCCTATGGTTCCCATGCTTACAACTGTTTTTCTGTTTGGATTGATCTGTTGGCAGATCAAGCATCTCTGGCAAAGTGACTCCACAATAATCCAAAATTTTGGATTATACCAAATCTGCCTGAACATCCTAATCATAGAATCTTTTCCTAAATGTCCTGGGCCATGGAACACCCATGCCTTGTCTGCAATCATGCAATTTGGCATTACAGTTCTGCCATCTTTGTAAACCCAAATCTCATCTTCCTCCCTCTGTCTGCAACCTTCTTTCAGCCATGTGTTTTTCTCCTCATCATCTGCCTCATCTTGTAGATCTTTTACTCCCTGCCATGTTTCAACTACAGATATGAGCATGAGAGAGTTCAGAATATGATCATTGTCTTTTTCCCGATTAATTGAAAAAAAAAATTCGCACAATAAAGAGCAGTTTCATCTGCAAAAGAATTACCTTTAGTAATATACTCTTCACCTTTGTTATGAGCTCCACATTTCACAACAGCAATTTTCTCAGGTAATTGAATGCCATCAATCAATCTCTTGATCAATTTTGCATTCCTGATCGGTATTACCGCAGAAGTTAAATAACCTCTTTGAGACTAGAGCTGGCCATAGTCATGGACTACGCCATATCCATACTGACTATCAGTCACTATGGTAACCTTTTTTTTCCTTTTGCTCTTTCACATGCACAAATTAAAGCAATTAATTCTGCCACTTGAGCTGAACGAATTCCTTCCAGAGTTGAACCTTCAACTACTTCTGCAACTATGCAAACTGAATTTGCTGCTCTCATAATGCCCTCATCTGTTCTTAGACAGGAGCCATCAACAAAGTAAACAATGTCTGACTCTGGCAAAGGCACATCTTTTATGTCTTTTCTAGGTTTGGTACAGTATTCCAAAACATCCAAGCACTCATGATCAACATCAGTTTCATTTTTGATTTCAGTAATAACACCATCAGGCAATAGTGTAGAAGGGTTAAGATTAACACATCTTGCAATCGTTACATTATCTGATCCCAGAATAACCTTTTCATATTTGGTCAACCTGTTTCTCAATAAGAGTTGTGTTTTGCTTCTGGTAAGGAGAGGTTCAACTGAATGAGGTACATACACTTTTACAGGAAAGCCCATTATGATTCCTTCACTTTGCTCAAGGCTAACACTTGCTGCAGTCACTGCTTTTAAGCAACCTGGCAATGCTTTTGCAACAGGGTCAAGAACAGCGGAGAAGTAAGCTATTGGCTTTCTCATTTTTCCATGTCTCTGAATCAGAACTGATAATGCACAACCTTCCCTTTCACTACAGTACAGCTCAAATTCCTTGTCACAGTCTGGCATCCCCAATGCTGGAGCTTCACATAGTCTTTTCTTTAGTTTTTCAAAAGCCTCTAATTCAGTTTTTGTCAAAGTAATCGGGTCTTTTATGTCTGCTTTTGTCAGTCTTTGTAGCGGTTTCGCAATTACTGAAAATCCACTAGTCCATTGGCGACAATAACCTACCATTCCTAGAAACATTCTGACCTGTCTCTGTGTTGTTGGAGGTGGTATTACTCGAATCATTTTTATTCTCTCAATTGTCACTTGTCTGATTCCCTTTGCAATTCTGTGACCAACGTATTTTACTTCTTGTTTGCAAACCTGCAATTTTGCAGGTAACACTTTATGCCCCTCATCTGCCAATCGATTTAAAAGTGTAATGGTGTCTGTTACACAATTTTCTCGTGTTTTTGCAGCCACTAGGAGATCGACAATATACTGGACCAATGTTGATTTTCCAGGCAAATCTAGATTTTCCAAAGATTTAATTAACAACTGATTAAAAATAGATGGACTCTCAGTATACCTTTGAGGAATACGACACCATGCTAAGATACGATCTTGGAATCTGAACGCAAAAATGTATTGGCTCTCTGGATGCAGTGGAACTGTAAAGAAGGCATTACACAGGTCTATGACCATGTACCATTCTGCATCATGCGGAATCTGATATAGAATTACCGCTGGGTTTGGTACAACTGGGCAACAAGGAAAAACAATTTGATTAACCTTTCTCAGGTCCTGAACTATTCTGTAAGTTCTGTTTGGCTTTTTGATTCCCATAATCGGTGAATTGCATGGGCTGCTCTCAATTTCTTTTTAAAACACCTTGTTTTATGAATTTCTCAATCACAGGAATGACACCCTCAATAGTCTCAGCTTTCATTTTGTACTGAGGAATGTTTGGAAAATCTATCCTTGCTTTACAGTAATTTTTACTGGGTCCACATGTTTCATTAAACCCATTTCATCTCCAGTTAAAACCCACATTTTTGGATTAACTGCCTCTTTCAGTTCTTCAGGCAAATTGTTTTTATCAAAAGCAGGAAACAATTTATTTTCTTCCTCAACCATTAACATTGTTAATTTGTACGGACCATCTTTTTCTAAGGTTTGAAGCTCAATACCATCCGGTGAGCAATATATTTTGCAGTTCATCTTGCACAATATGTCCCTCCCTAACAAGTTAACAGGACTGCTGTTATAGACAACAAATCTGTGTTTATATTTGTAATTCCTAATTTCTATTTTGACTGGTTCTGTCAAGTCTGTTTTAATCTGCTGATTTGCAACACCTACTACTTGAATGGACTCACCAGAGAGAGGAAGGTTTTCAATTTCCACTGATCTAACAGTAGAACGGGTAGCACCAGTGTCCACAAGAAAAGTGATTTCTACATCATTCACTTTACCATTTACAAATGGACCTGACTGATCTACCTCAAGAGTGGCTCCAAGCACACACTCTTCTTCCTGTCTCAGGCACCGTCATGAGTAATCCCCTGAGTCACTGCCTACATTTTCCTTTAACCAAAATTGTTGAGAAACATTTGACACATTCACTCTTTGCGATCTATTTACCTGCTCAGCTCCGCAGAATCCCGTCTCAGGACTGAACATTTGCCCATTCATACAATTTGGAAGTGGTGGCTGTGGAATTTGGTTTTGCTGATTCAATTGGCTCTGCTGATTCACTAACTGTCGCTGTAGCTGTTGCTGCTGACTTATTTCATTTAACTGTCGCTGTAGCTTTTGCTGCTGATTTATCTCATTCTGCATCTGTGGATTTAATGACGAATTTTTTAAATTTCTGGGTGGATTCTTACACTCACGCTTCCAGTGTCCAATCTCACCGCAATTAATACATGGGAACTTCTGTTTAAGCTCTTCAATATTTACATTAAATGTTGGTTTACTAATAAAGTTCCCCTTAAATTTGCATTGATTCTGCTGAATATTTTAATTTTCTAGGGTTGCTATTTGCTGTTCAGCTACCTTCACTTGTGCCCACATTGCCTTTTCCTTAAGCTTTTTCTGCTTAGCGTCTATCTCTTGACTGCAGTATTTTGATTTTCTCAGAATGTCATCAACTGTAAGTGATGGCCAGCCGACAATTCCGTTTCTAATCATCTCACCAATTTCAGGTCCCAAGCCATATACAAATCTGTATATAAAATGGCTCATATCCTTTTCACTTAATTTTTCGTAACCACTGTATTGTTTAAATACTAGCAGTAATCTTTCATAAAATGAATGTACTGACTCTTTTGGTTCCTGATTTGTTCTGTCAATTTTAACCCAGTCCACTTCTTTTGGAAGAATCTTGTTTTTCAGCCACACAATTACTTTGTCATAGAAATCCATGACATCAGCTGAAGGAGCACCTGTTATTTTATTTTGAGCTGGTTCTTCTCTGGACCAACCTACAGAAATGTTACATTCTGTCCAAAGATCTGATGGGACAACAATGTCAAAGAATCCATCAAGATCAATCCACAGAACTTTTGAAAGCTTAATATATCTGTCTACCTGACAATACCATTCTACTGGCTTTTCTCTCAGCCGAGGAAAATCATCTGTAAAGAGCAAAATGTCCTGCCTTGTCCATGGAACATGAACATAACCTCCGCCAGCTATATCCCTCATAGGAAACTCATTTACGACTTCCCTCTTTCTCTTTTTTCTTCTTCTCTTTTCTTTGTCCATTTCACTCTCCATTTACTTAATTCACCAAGGGCCAGATGTAGGTAAAATAGATTTACCGATTTGTAATTACCGAATTTTACTGATTCGGTAATTAAAAATCGGTAAATCTAAGGGGTGGATATGTAGGTATTCCAGATGTGCTGGAATACCGATTCGGAAGAATTCGGTATTTACCGATTCGGTAAATACCGAATCGGTAATGCCCATTCATTCCTATGGGCTTTGAAGCCCATAGGAATGAATGGGCATTACCGATTCGGTATTTACCGAATCAGTAAATACCGATTTTCAAAAGGGTGCAGGGGGTGTCACTTTGACATCCTCTGGCACCCCCAAAACAGGCTTGGTGCCATGTGGCAGGCATACATGCCCTAAGGGCAGGTCTGACTGTCACATGGCATAGCTGTGCATGCACACATGTGCATGCACACCGGAATCAGTATTTTACCATCAAATTGGATTTGATGGTAAAATACCGATTCGGTAAGGCCTCTGGGACTCTGGAAAGTCCCACCTACATCTGGGTGCCTCAGAATCGGTAAAATTACCGAATTTTTATTTTACCGATTCGGTAAAATTACCGAATCGGTAATTTTACCGATTCGGTAAAATAATGCCCCCTACATACCTGTCACCCATTTACCGATCGGTAACGGCAAAAATCAGCCGTTACCGCTTGGTAAATGGCCTCAAATGTCCACCTACATCTGGCCCCTAATCTTTTTAGGAACACAATTAATTCTTTTACATGGGTTATCCTGCCTGTGGTATTCAGGTTTTCAATGTCTTTCTCAGAAAAATCCACTCTGTAATGTTTTTGCAATTGTTTCTGTCTACTCAAATCTATGTCTAATTCAGCAGCCACTTCTTCAAATTGATCATATTTGTTTTTTGTTTTCCATTGTATGCTTTTACAGATAAATAACAATTCATCATCCTGATATTGCTTTAAACAGTCAGTTCCAATTGTGCCAATAATTAATTCTTCTAAATCTGCTTTCAATTTTGCATCATCAAGTTGTTTAGATTCAGGAACTTGTGGAATTAATGGGGTCTGTGTCAGATCTGTTTTGTTCATGCTCTTTTCTGATGATCCAGAATCGGATCCTGCAACTGATGGTATCTGACCATTTGACAAACTTTGAATAAAAGTTAAATTTGGCATTGTTTTTTCTCTATGGATTTCTGGTAATTCTGAATAAAATGTTTCAGCCACTTTCTGAATTTCCGCATTTAATGGAACAGTCAGAGCTGAATGTCTATTTTCACCTTGCTCAAAAACTGCTACAACAGGACCAATTGTTACTGGTACCGTTACTGCTTCCATCCCTTTTGTTAATTGCTGTATTAATTCCTCTTTTGCTCTCAAATATTCTGAAATATTTGGTATATTTTCAGGTCCCTCTGCTCTCTTTTCATTTCTCTGGAATTCATTTCTCTGCTCTGGAATTTCTGGATAATTTCTGTTTTCTCTTGGAGTATTAGATTTACTTCTTTACCTTACTCTCTCAGGTAATCTTAAAAATCTAGGTGAATTTCATCAGCTTCTCTAGGAGGTGCTCTAGGAGAGGGTCCTGAAGAAACTCTCAGGATAGACTGTGAATAACTTGGCTGATAACGTGGTGGATTAATAAAAATTTCTTCTAAAACTGCATCATCTAATTCTTCATCAAGATGACCTTTCTTTCGGGTATTCTTTTGACCTGACAACCATCTCCCTAACTGGGTACAAACCATCATACATGTCTGCTTTTCTCCAATGACGCACTCTATCTTGATGAGTTTCCCTATTTATGTCTAATTTTGGGCCTCTTGATATTCCCCTGATTTTTCTCGTTCGAGTTCCATCATTTCAATCTCCCATTAAACTAAAGCCTCAAATTGAGTAGGTCTAGGTTTTGGCGTAAGAGCCATCATTTTTTCTCTCAGGTTTTTCAAAACTTTAACATTAAATGATCCGTCTTCCGGCCATGCTAATACACCATCATCTTTGGTATATTGCATCCAATTTTCAAACCAAAGGACAGTATGATAACCATATTCACCTTCCATGTATGCTGCGGGTGTTTTGTACTTATTAAGTCATTTTCCACCACGCGTTTCAATTTTCTTATCGGGGTTGAATACATTTTAAAATTTCTGAAACCATAAAGGCTTATTTTCCTCCTTATCATACCAATAACTCATGATTTAAAACTATTCCGCTTAATTTGGAAAAGATCGTAAGTATTTCTCTGTTGTTCTGCTACTCTGGCCAATCCATGCGCGAAACTCACCAACAAGCCAATCAGGTTAAGCCACGTCACTAACTTGCTCAACCAATGGAAATACTGTTTTCAGAAAGGACCAATCAGCTTACAGCTCGGTCTGGTCACGTGAACCAATCAGAGCGCTTGCTGTGACGTACGTCAACCAATCGCAGCGCGAACCTTGTGACGGATAATGCCGCTGCAGCTTCGCTGTCTCCGCTCTGCAAACTCACCCCTCCTTTACAAAATATTTTCACAGCGCCATTTTAAAACAATTCTCTTCAATGAAATTCAGTTAGTAACTACAGAAAAACAAACCATCTGTCTGTTTCACTAAATAAAGTGATAGATTTTATCAAACATTCAAGTTCTCACTCATGTGAAAAAGACAACGCTATTTTCACAAAACCATTTTACGCATTCAAACGGAAAAGCCTGACAATGTATACATGAAATTTTTTGCAGGACTTTAACCAACCAATAGAAATCCTCAATCGCCAATTAGAATAGACGACGCTTCCTTACCCTTCACTCAGCTTGGAAAAAATCCAACTACTCTTTTCACAGCAAGTTATAAAACGGGCTCCTAGTCCCTATACTCAAAGCTACAATTTCATAGGCAATCCTCACTATACATACAACCTGTCATACCTAAAATCCATAAACTTGTGCTGTACGTCCACAACACTAGTGATATGTCAATACCACTAATTTGAAACAGAACAAATGAACTGTGTAACTTCACCTGTCACACTACTCTGCCGGCAACTTAACCAGGAATTTTCACACTGCTGGAAAAAACCTTTCTACTACATATAACAAATATACAAACTTAGCATGTGTTAAACATGTATCACATATATCCTATGTATCTTACATGTAGCATGTCAGTTACCATAGTAACCGTAACTCTGCTACCTGAGAATTGATCCAGCGGGCCTAAAGAAATTCTGTCTCATAAACACTACTCTACACCACGATACTCACAATTTTCATAAATTAATCACAAGGCCCATAAATGACTGAGACAAGAATTGGCCAACTGAATCATGTGACCTAATTAATCAGAACCATTCACAAAACTATTTATATTTATATACAACTGCAGTTTATCATTGTCATTCTTATTTAAATATGATCATTTAATTAAGTCACCTAGGCAATGGATTAACTAATGGTAACTAGACTCAAAACAAACAAGACCAGCTTGTCATTTCAAAATCTATTTTATTAACTTTATTATCAAGTAAAAAGCATTTTCAAATATTAAATCTTTTATTAGCATTTATTAAGCATCATTTAATTAAGTAAAGGCACATTAGACTGTCAGTTCAAATTAAATCAGCATAAATAGTATGTAAGCAAAATAAATCTCATTCCCTAAAACCCTATTTCCCTGTCTAAACTTAATGGAACCTAAAAGGAAAAGCATAAGTACATTCTCTCTTACGTGAGTCAAATGTCCGTCAGCATCTCACGCTCATCAGGATTCAGGAACGAGCCAGCCAAGCTCCTCCTGAGGGGCCAAGTTTTATACCTTTTCTCTATCTAAAACTAGCTAAAAGAATACTTTTAAAGAGTCATCCTGCGATTCAATTGGCTGACAGCCGTCAGTCCACATGAAGTCATTGCTTCTTCATTCCGAAATCATGTCCTTCTATAACGTCTTTGTTCATTGTCTACAAGTGACATTAGCTTCCGAAGTCCTTTGCAACAATTTATTGAATAATAGTTTGTTGCTTCCTCAGCTTTGGCTTTTCTGCCATATCCTGTCCATGGAAAATTATACAACACGGAGCACATCCTGCACAGTTCCTCGTATTTTGTTTACTGATGATTATGAACAACAAACTTTTTTCATTCTTTCGCTGTGCTCGGCTCATCATGACAGGACTCCAAAACACCCATTTAAAACTAGGCCTCAGGCCTCTTTTTCGAAGCACTAGTATGCAAAAAAACACAAAACATTAATTAATTTGAGTAATGAAAGTCATTCTGTTACCCACCCCCTTCACTAATGTTAACCCATTAGTTTATGTTACCTAGCTTTAAGCACGGAGAAAGCAGCAAATATAAAGACCTTCTTGAAACGAGCCTCAGGATTCTCCACGAGCTTTTGCCACATAAAAGACACAACATAGATGAAAGCACATTTAAAAATAAGCACATGCTATTATTTAAACAGCCGCAATTAATGTTGACAAAACGGAAAGACAAGGTTAGTTTATTATTTTTTAACGTACTCGCAAATGCAACAAGAGCACATAATGTTAAATCCCACATGTTCATGTAAATGCACATTAATCTAGATTGAATTAATACAAATCATGAAAAACTCTTTAATAATATTATTTCATTATTGAAGTTTAACTCAGCGAGTGAAAACACAATTAATTTTAAAAACTCGCTTCTTCAAGGGGTTCAGGTCTGTCCAGGTGCTGGCCAACACTAGGTATTTGCAGTTATTGAGCACAACTGAGATATTCCATAGCGTATGTTTTTTCTTAAAAAAATCCTTTGTGTGAGGAAATCCATGCTTTTGTGAATAAGGGAGACTAGGTCTTCTTTAAATGTAAAATTTCATATTTTAGAGCGACATTTTTAAACTGACATGCTGAATCAGAATTTAAAACTACTGGTAACACTGATTTGTAAGTGCATTCTGTGGCCAAATATTTGTGTAAAATGATATCTGTGGACTCATTTTTCCCATGAGATGAGCATCTAGAATTGTTGCTAACTAAATAAGCTTCGACCATTTGGACACTAGACCATCACGAGGATGTCGTTCTGAATTCATAGGAATGATTCTAGTTATGGTGATGATTTGTTTATTGATTGCATCACCCAATGGTAAGATGTATTTGGCCTAGTTTTATGTATTTACTTTAATACATGTTAATTATTTTAGTGAAGCCAACTTTTAATTACTGTTCTGTTATTTGAATTGCGATTTTTTGCACATCTGTCTCTTGCACTTTAATGAATGTTTGATGGATTTGTATTCTGTTATTAATGATAAATTTTAATGGCTGTGAGTGGCTGAAATAAAAGAGAAATATTTTACTAAATCATTTGCCTTTTAATGCAGACATGGTTTGGCTTTATTATTTAGGGCCATATTTATGACCTGGTTTGCATCACTCTTGCACATCGTAACACAAGAGCAACACAAACCTGAAGTCAGATTTTTTAAGCCACACAAAGCATGGCGGGACTGTGAACTGAAATCAGCCCGGCCAATTGTGCTTGACTGGCCCCGGGGCAGGATGGGTGCTAGTATTAAGCACAGCTGACGCTTTTGTGATAGGGGGCCAATATTCCACTGCTGCTGCATAACACGCCCCAGTAACAAAACCGGCCCCCACAGGTACAAAAAACAGCCCGCCCCTTTGGACCACAGGGAAAAAAGCCCAGTACCAGCTACTGCCAGTCTGACCCTGACGCACAGCCACTTTGCGTGGCTTTGAATGGGTTAAGCATCTTGAGTAATGCAATGCAGTTCAATTCGCTTCATTTCATTATTCTGCACAAGGGAGGCATTCCATTGGGGTTGATTGGCTGTCCCCATGCAACGTTAATGGTTTTTAACGTTTTCCTTGATTTACCAAACCTGGTAAACCCTAGAATGTGCCAAAAAATACGCCTCCACTGGAGAGACATCATAAGGAGAAATATCTTAATTTGTCCTTATTGCTTCGTTTTTCTATCTGTGCTGCACACAAAGAAGGTGCCCCTTCCTTCACAAAAACAATCCTGCAGGCAATGCAGTCACCCTTGCACGATGGTGCAAGGGTGCCTGCGTTGGTGCTAGGCAGCATATTGCGCGCTAGCATCGGGCGAAAGGACAGGAATGCATCATATGCCTAAAATACTGCTTATTCCTGTCCTTTCTTTGTGATGCAGGGCAGCATAGCAAGGTGAATTGCTACATTACCCTGTGCAACTAAAGTCATAAAAATGCCCCCAAATGCCCAAAGAAACTAGTTAATACCTAAGCATACAGCTGAGTTTTGTATAATTTAGTATAAGACATTAATGCACAGAGAAAATTGTAATCACTTAGATGTTCTCCTTTCCCTTTGTATTTAGAAAGAACACCAGCAGTATGTCAAAAATATGATAGTAGCTGAAGAGATTCAGACAGACATTTATTATGTTTCGAGAACACTAATTCTATGTCAGGACCGGAGGCTTCAGATTATGCTTTTTCCTTCTTCGCTGTTTTATTCATCACAACACACAGCAGCCAAAAAAGCAATAACACGAGGCCTAAACCCCTAAACAAAGGTAAAAGTGCTAAAACCACAACAACAAAATTTTTCTCAGTAAACTACAAGTCCCATGACAGCAAGTCAGGCAGTCCACAGCTTAGTCCTTCCTCAATATCCATGCAGGTTAGAAAGGACGTCCTCCCTGTGCCTACTTCCTCTTTCTTCGCTGCTTCGCAGCCAGTTAAGTGCTTCTCCTTGTCTTCTCCTTTGTGTGGACGATTGGAGTTATTGTTCTGTGTAATTTTTTCAATTGGATTGCTGTTGCGACTGTATATTTATTCTGTTGCTCTGAGCGTCTCGCTGGTCCCAGCGCGGTTTTTCTCCTCAGGAGAGGCGCGCTGGGAGAAGCGAGCCGCCGGAGCCCCCGGTGCCACCTCACCGCTACGCCCAGAGCCTTTCCTGGGTCAGTACTCTGCCCAAATTTTCCTTCTGATGCCCCGCGGGGTCTGTACAGCGGTAATTACCGCGTTGCCGCCTGCGGGCGTTTTTTCTGTGGAGACACTCTGTGAAAGCCTGCTTCTTGTTACCGCAAGCGCGCAGGGAGGTGGTGTGGACCCGTTTCTTGAAAGGGTCGGCGCGCTTGGGGTCTGTGTCTCCCCCCCCCCCTTTGGTTCCACCGGGGCCAAAGTCGGCAGATTCTGTCTGCGCCACAGTTTGCACCGGTACTGCCTGCTGCCCTGATCTTGTGCCTCGCAACTTCTCTACCACTTTAGGCCTAAAGTGCTGGTCGTGGATCAGGAGGAAAATTATTATGAGGAGGAAGAATCCCATCAATATTTGAATGATGAGGAATTCTATAGCGCTGTAGACAGCTCTATTTACAGATGCGTGCAGGAGATCGTAGGCCCTATGGAGAACCGCCTATCTGCTCGCATTACACAAGAGTGTGAGAGAGTCACTCAAGCCCATTTAGGGATGGCAAGCTCGACGACAGCCCTTGCAGGCAGTTCACCGCCTGCCCCTAAGAAGATTTGTAAGGAGAGGGTTCCAGGGGTGATGCAGGGTGTGGACAGGGATGCCTTTGAGCGCCTGCATGACGCTTTTCTGGCCAAGGCAACCGCGCCCACCCCTGCGCCTCCGTCAACCCTGGGCCCTTCGGGGTCCACAGTCACGGCTCCCTCATCCCCGGGTGGTATGTCACCAGAAGACACAGATGACGAGGATGGGTCTGTGCGTTCTGGCGCCCTCCGGGCTCCGTTGCCGACTTGCCCCAGGACAGCTCGGGCATGCTAGACCCGGATGAAATAATGCATCCGCGGTCTGCTGCCTAGACTCCGGGGAAAAAGGTGGTGAAGTTCGTCGCAGGACACCTCCGCAAGCCCCTAGCGAATGAAGCGAGGAGTTGTCTGCGGGGAGAGTACCCTAGGCCTACATTGGAGGGCAAGGTGGCCCTTACCCCCGAATTAGACCCGAAGATGGCCACCTTCCTTGCGAAATTCGTTAAAGACCCTCGCAAGGGAATTGATCGGTCCTGGCGTTCCTGCCAGGATAAACTTTTGGAAGCCATAGGCCCAATCACGAAGATACTTGACATCGCTGAGGAAGCAAAGGTATCAGGGACGATCATTTCTCCAGACGTGCTATCTAATTGGGCTCAGAGAGTGGTAGTATTCCTGGGAAATGCAAATTGTTCCCTCTCGACCGAGCGTCGTAGGTCCCTCTTAATAAAATTGGACCCAAATCTGGGCGACTTGGCCTCTTCTGAGGCGGGGGCAGTGGCCCAAGGGGGACTCTTTGGGGACCCTTTCATAAAGGAGCTGGGGAAGTTCGTTTCCACCTTTACGTCCCTGGACAGGGCTCAGTCAAGCATTAAAAAAGTTTTTCAACAGCGTTTCTCCTGAGGGGCTGGTCGCGGTGGGGGCCGCGCGACCGGCCGTAGCGGTCAGCAGCAGGCTGGCAACAGGAATCAAGGCTCCGGACGAGGTCAATTTAACGCCTCCTCCAACTACAACACCTTCTACCCCACCAGGGGCCAGCGCTTCAGAGGCAGAGGTGGTTTCAAGAACACCGCTGGAAACAGTTCAAACGGTGTCATTCCGGCGGCTCAAGTCCGCATTGGGGGGCGATTGGCCTTGTTTCCGGAGGCCTGGGCTGCGATCACATCGGACTCATGGGTCTTGAGGACCGTCCGAGGTTTTCGCATAGACTTTTACGATCGGCCCTACCAGCGAAAGCCTCCGCATCCTATCTTTTTTTCTCACGCAGATGCGCAGTTGGTCGACAAAGAGGTCTCCGACTTGCTGAGAAAGGGAGCCATTTGTCTTTCGACACAACACCCTGCCGGTTTTCTGAGCAACCTATTCCTAGTGGAAAAGACGGATGGGGGCAAGCGACCGGTAATCAACCTCAAGGAGTTCAACGGATGGTTGGTTTACCGGCATTTCAGGATGGAAGGTATCCATCTGTTACGGGACGTGTTACTTCCCGGCAATTGGATGGTCCGGCTAGACCTCAAAGACGCATATCTGGTGGTGCCCATTCACCCTCCGCATTGTCGTTTTCTTCAATTCCGGTGGATGAGCCAGGTTTTCGAGTTCACCGCCCTTCCATTTGGGCTTTCCTCTGCGCCTTGGTGCTTCACCAAGCTACTCCACCCGGTGGTGGAACACTTGCGGAGCCAAGGGGTACAGATGATCTTCTATTTAGACGACATCTTGTTGATGGCGCAATGTCCGAAGAAGCTATTGCTTCGACTTCAGCAGACAGTGTCCCTGCTCCAAGGGCTGGGGTTTGTCGTGAACGAGGAAAAGTTGGTTCTCTCTCCTTCTCAGACGGTGGTGTTCCTGGGTTTCACAGTGGACTCGGTGCAGTGCACCCTGAGCTTACCACCCAGGAAGATAGGGAAGAACCGTCACATTTTGCGTCAGATGATCTCACGGTCCCACACATCCCTCCGCCAGATTGCCCGGGTGGTGGGGTTACTTTCATCCTCCATCCAGGCAATCTTCCCGGGTCCCCTCCACTATCGGGCCCTTCAGCGCCTCAAGGCACACCATCTCCATCGGGGATTGACCTACGATCAGGTGGTCCCCCTCTCCGCCGAAGTGAAGGAGGAAATGGCATGGTGGCTCGCCCATATGGAGGCCTGGAACAGTCGGGCGATTTTCGGTCCGGTTCCGGACTTGGTGATAGAGTCCGACGCCAGCAGAGCCGGTTGGGGTGCCCGTTGCGGAGAGTTCTCTACAGGCGGCGCCTGGTCGTCCGAGGAGCAGGCACTGCATATCAACTGCTTAGAGCTGTTGGCGGGGTCCTTCGCGGTAGGCTGTTGGACCAAAGAGTCAGTTTGTTCCTGCATCCTGCTTCGGATGGACAACATCTCCGCTGTCCGCTACGTCAACCATCTGGGTGGCCCTCGCTCCAAAGCCCTCGCGGATCTAGCAAAGGATTTCTGGGACTATTGCCTGGCTCACCACGTCTCAGTGACGGCGGAATACTTGCCAGGTCAGGCCAATCAGGTAGCGGACTGGCACTCCCGGCACTTGAGGGACTCCAGTCAGTGGAAACTGGACCCACACGTCTTCAGGTGGCTGGACAGTGTTTGGGGCCAGTTCTCGGTGGATCTCTTTGCATCCCGTCTAGACCATCAGCTGCCGCGTTTTTTCAGCTGGAGGCCGGACCCTCTTGCGGAGGCCACGGATGCTTTCCTCCAGTAATGGGGTCCAGAGAGGTCATACGCTTTCCCTCCGTTTTCGATGATACTGAGGGCGGTGGGCCAGCTTCGCCGCCAGCGAGCGGAGGTAGTCATGGTGACCTCCTGGTGGAGATCTCAAGTTTGGTTTCCAGTTCTTCTGGAACTTTCTTGGGATTCTCCAATCCTACTCCCCCGGTTTCCCCATCTTCTTCTCAACGCGGACGGGGACCCCCATCCTCTGGTGATGCAGAGCTCTCTCCACCTCATGGCGTGGAGGCTTTCGGGCGACGCTGGTTGCTCCCAGGCCTTTCGGGACAAGCTGAAACTTTCCTCTCCAAGACCTGGGCCGGTGGCACAGCGAAACGGTACTGCTCCGCCTGGAATAAGTGTTCTTGTTGGTGTCTTCGACGGGGTCTGGATCCCATGGTCGCAGGCGTCGTGCCAGTTCTAAATTTTCTGGTGGACTCGGCTTCGGCCGGCCTGGCGTATCGCACTGTCAATGCAATGCGTTCGGCGATCTCAGCAGGCCATCACCAGGTGGAAGGTGCTCCGATTGGGACGCATCCTTTTGTCTGTAGTCTTTTGAGGGGTATTCGTCTTTCCTTTTTTGTCTTGGCAGCAAAATAGGTATTTGTCCTTGAAAGAGCTCTCAGCTAAATTAGCGATGCTTTTGTGCCTGGTTTCATGCAGGCGAGTTTCGGATGTGCGAGCTCTGGATGTTTCAGCAAGGGTTTTTTACCCTGATGGGGTCGTCTTCACTTTGGGGCGCCGTACAAAATGTGGGTCGAGGACGATTTCCTACCCGTATTTCGTCGACGTCCCCAAACTCTGTGTGGTGCAATGTTTGAAGGCGTATGAGGAGGCGACCCTGGAACTTCGCCCTGCGGGCGAGCGACAGCTCCTGATTGCGTTGCGAAAGCCGCACAAGGCTGTCTCCTCACCCACCATTGCCAGATGGGTTCGGTGGGTCATGCAGGAAGCAGGTATTGATACGAAGCAGTTTGGTGCACACTCGGCCAGAGGGGCCATGGCTTCAAAAGCTTTTTTGTTGGGAGCCCGCTTGGAGGACCTAATGCGCGCGGCGGACTGGTCCTTGGATTCCACTTTTAAACGGTTCTACATTAAACCGGTGGTGGATATCGCACAATTAGTGGTAAGTAAGCTTTGAACTAGCATAATCTGAAGCCTCCGGTCCTGACATAAAATCGAAATTTGCCTAGCATAGTAACGGTAAGTTTCAATTCTATTAAGGACACGGAGGCGAGGATTATCCCTCCCGGGCCTTCGGTGGAAGCAGTTCCCTCCCCGTGCTGCAGTAAGTAGTCAGTTTTCCTCTACTGTGTGGTAGTAACCTGCACTGTTCTCACAGTCATCTTTTTCCTGAGGGTGTACATAGGGTTTATTATCCTGGCACGGCTGACGCTTTGTTTTTTTTTCTTGCTAGGAAATGATGGTGCGAAACAAGACCAGTGATACTATGGCGTGACTCGCGCGAAGAAAGCGGAAGTAGGCACAGGGAGGACGTCCTTTCTAACCTGCATGGATATTGAGGAAGGACTAAGCTGTGGGCTGCCTGACTTGCTGTCATGGGACTTGTAGTTTACCGAGAAAAATGTTGTTGTTGTGGTTTTAGCCCTTTTACCTTTGTTTAGGGGTTTAGGGCTCATGTTATTGCTTTTTTGGCTGCTGTGTGTTGTGATGAATAAAACAGCGAAGAAGGAAAAAGCATAATCCTCACCTCCGTGTCCTTAATAGAATTGAAAATTACCGTTACTATGCTAGGCAAATTTCGATTCAGCATCCAAGCATCAACAATAACTGTAAAGTGAATGTCAGCAGCTGTCCGTGCATTTTAGTGTGGTGAGGCATTTGGGCCGAGTGGTGGTGGTGGTGGGGGGGGGGATTTCGACATACGACCACGAGGGAAAAATAATTACTTATGTAATTCCCCCCCCGTTGAATCCCCCCCCTCCCCCGAGCCTCACTGGTCTTACCTGCATGGAGCGAGCTGGTGAATGTACATTCACATATTCCTTGCTAGGTACTTAGGCATTGCATGGAATCTGCACATTCCTGCTTTCTGTCTCATCAGAAAATGTTGTTTGTTCTGGACACAGTGGATGCTCTGAAAACATCTTGGGGCACATTATCAAGGGGGTTTGTGTCCCCTTTTTTGGCTTTAAAAGCCAAAAAAGCGGAGATACATTTATTTCCCTATTACCTAGCTGTTGCTAACACCAGTTAGCGACAGCTAGTAGGAGATAGCGACCATCTTGGGCCCCACTTTGCATGTCAGTGATATTTATCACTAATGACATGCAAAGTGGGCGTGTCAAGATGTTAGCGACTGGAAACAGTTGCTAACATCGCTATCTCCTATTACCAACTTTTGGAGATATTCAAGCTAAGCGCGAATATCTCCAAAAGCTAACACCTGCCCCTGAGCAGTTCTTAGCCTTGTTATCCAATGGTAGGTGGATAACATGGCTAAGAGCATTAGCTCAGTAATGCATGAATATTGCTGACTTTTCAGCGATATTCATGCATTTCGACCGATTTTTATCCCTTAGGAGATATACCTTGATAATAGCAAGGTTCCTAAGCAATACAAATCGCTGCAGCTCGGCGATAAAAATATCGCCGCTAAACCAACATAGCGATAATTATCGCTAGTTGTTGGTAATATGCCCCCTTGTTCTCTATTGCTTTTATTTGGTCCTATACAAAGTCCCTTTCAAAAGCACCCAACCAAGTGGAACAAGGAAAGACAGTATTCTCTCTTTCACAGAATGAATCCAGATGCAGACTCCCAAATAACGAAATGATCGAGATACTGTGCAGATCATTTAACATAGCTATCCTCCCTTAACTATCGCTTCCACAGTACTGTAGAAAAGGAAGTTCGGAGTTTTCAGACTCGTGTCAGGTTTAATAACTCTTAGCTAAATCTGTCAAATTTGCCAAGTCATTGCCCCTATTTGGCTGTTGCCAGAGATCAGCATTAGACTCAGGTTGTCAGCTGTCTCCTTATCTTCTTCTTTACAAGAAAGAAAACGTAAAAACATTTTTCTTCCCGAACTTGTTGTCAGGGAATTGTGGTACCTTGATCTGTGTGGCTAGACCTCAGGTGAAGACCCAGCATGAAAAGCATGACATCCCCCAGCCAGCATCTCCCTTTTTGTTTTTCATGTTGGGCTGAAGATTTTTGAGGAGATCAGAAGTCTCTTTTTTAAAGCAGAAATGTCGTTTTAGCTCTGCCATGTCGACAACCCTAGGAGCATTGCCATCCTGAATAAATGTAAAACAAATACTTACATTGAAAGCCTTGTGTCAGCCCTTTTCATTTTTTAGTCTGTTCATCTGTCACTCACATTTTGTTTTCACTCGCCATAGCATTAAGCATTGTCGGCCACTGGTCCTCTTGGACTGTGAGTTATGGCTGATCATGCGCACATCCGGGTAAAAGAGAGGATTTCGGTGCCTGGCGTTGTAATGGCTACCTTTCTTCGTTCCCTTCTATCTACTTTTTTAGCTTCTTGTCGTTCTTGTATGTTTAAACCATGTCTTTAGATTATAATAATCGAAAGCCTATAGTAGCTTTCTTTGATCCAATACGAATTGTATTTTGAAATGATGTGCGCATCTTAACTAAAACAGGTTTCTTTACTTGTTTAAAATCCACTATACTATTCTTTTAAAATGATATATGAAGGTATTTTATGCAAGCATATAGCTGCAGGGCAGATACAGTGCCAGGATTATTTTATTTTTCCCTCTATTTTATTGCTATGGCCTACATGAGTTCAAATAATAGCACCGATTTGTAAAGCCCAGACGTATTGTCTTTGCCAGTGTTCCCGTGGAATTGACATTGGATTCATAAAAAGTCAGAAGTGAATTCAGTCGCAGAATCCAAGGGTACAACCTCAATTAAACGTAGCCGAATAGCTCCTTGTGGGTCAATATTGCTTGCACTGGAGCTTGTCCATGACGTTATTTAGCTGTAGATTGGTTTCGCTTATAGAACATGTAACCCTATTTATCAAGGAGGTTTATTTGTGAGTGTCTATTATAGAACATGTCAGTTTAATGAGATAATAAAAACGTGAGCAATAATTGATATTCTGATGTCTTTCAAGAAGCGTGACGATTTAGTGTTCCTTCGGGAAGAAATTAACCTCGATTTTGACTCAGATAATAGGATTTTCTTTACAGAACAATGTTTCTGCTTTCACATTTATTTGAGTTGGATGCACTGACAAACAGGATTGATATAGCACGTACGCTGCCAGTAGTTACAGTAAAACCTTGCAAAATACGTAACTAATGAGAGCAGATGTTTTAGTAAGATCTGGTGTCTCACAAGCAAGCAACACTGTCAGTGTTTTTAAAACATTTTTCGTGTCCTTTGCTATTAAATAGCTTCTTTCTCCCCTAAATCAAGTCGATACTTACTTTCTCTCTGCGTTCTTGTGTCCATCTAATATCTTTCTTCATTATTCCTTGTATTTCAATTTTCTTTTGATTTAACTACAAATACATTTAGGCCCAAGTGTTTATATCACTGAAAGAGTGGGAGGAAGAAAAACGGAGAGAACGAGAGGGAGAGACTGAAGGTGAAAGACAAGGGAGATGAAACAGGACAAAGTTAGACAAAACCAGGGATGGAGAGAAGATACAGGAGGCGTGATAAGGACATGGGCCCTTATTTATGAGGCCGTGCGTCACTTTTACGCCGCCGGTGCGTCACTTTTTGTGACGCCACAGCAGCTTAAAAAAAGGGCCTTGTTGCACCATATTTACAAAGTGATGCATCTAGGTAGATGCGGCACTTTGTAAACCCCTGTGCTACATTATTTCTGCGCCAGGTGTAATGTATGCAGGGGAGGTTCTGACACAAGAAAGGGTCGTAGAAGTGACGCAGTGAAATCTATAAGATTTCACTGCGCCACTTCTAGGACTCAAATGTGTCAATTTCTTACGCATGCCTCACAGCAGGCATAAGATTGACGCAGGTCCTTTCACATGGGGCTTGCCCCAGGTGAAAGGACACATTGTTAGAGTTGCGTCACTTTTGTGACACACTCCAGCAATGCGTCACTTTTGCGCCATACAGATACGTCAGAAATACTGACGTATCTGTAACTCCTTGCGCAATGATGCGTCATACTGTAAATATGACGCATCATTGGTGTCGCAAGGAGGGCACAATGAAAAGTGGCGCATCGCTGTTTTCATGCAGCGATGCGTCACTTTTCATAAATGAGGCCCATGGATAGGGAGGGATAGCATAAGAGAAAAGTGAGCAGTGGGAGAAGGTGCAAAGTGCATGAGGTGGATGATAGGTGGCATTCAAGGTTGCAGAATGGCAGAGAAGGAAGCGGTGTGGGACAGAATAGCTTAGGGTGATGGAGGCGAAACTTTTCCAGTGAGAAGGCCAAGAGGGAGAATAATTGTGTGAAGATGGGGGACATTTGGAGGGAAGGATTGGACAAAGAGGCGGAAATGGGCAGAAAAGCCGAATAAGGAATTGCGGGGCATATTATCAAGGGGGTTTATCTCTGCTTTTTTGGCTTTAAAAGCCAAGAAAGAGGAGATAATTTTATCTCCCTATTACCGAGCTGCCGCTAACATCAGTTAGCGACAGCTAGTAGGAGATAGTGACCATCTTGAACCCCACTTTGCATGTCAGTGATATTTATCACTAATGACATGCAAAGTGGGCGTGCCAAAATGTTAGCGACTGGAAACTGTCGCTAACATCGCTATCTCCAATTACCAACTTTTGGAGATATTCGCACTAAGCGCGAATATCTCCAAAAGCTGACACCTGCCCCTGAGCAGTTCTTAGCCATGTTATCCAATGGTAGGTGGATAACATGGCTAAGAGCATTTGCTCGATAATGCATGAATATCGCTGACTTTACAGCGATATTCATGTATTTCGGCCAATTTTTATCGCTTAGGAGATAAACTTGGATAATATCAAGGCTCCTAAGGGATAAAAATCGGCGATGCTCGGCGATATAATTTCAGCCGCTAACCAAAATGAGCGATATTTTTCGCTCATGCTTGGCAATATGCCCCTGCCTTTTTTGTCTGGACACACTAGAAGCTCTGAAAACCTATTCTCTACTTCTGTATTTGGTCCAGTACAAGATGTATTTCAAAAGCCACCCTCCAAGTGGAACAAAGAAAGCCATTATCTTCTCTTTCATAAAATGAATCGAAGTGCTAACTCTCAAACAATGAAAAAGTGGAGAAAGTGCGTAGATGATTTCACATAGGTATCCCTGAATTATTACTTCCTGAGTACCTCCAGAGAAAGACATTTCACGATTGAACACACATGGCAGAAACGTTTGTTCTATCTTAGGTAAGGCTGTCAAATATGCAACCTCGTTGGCCTTATTTGGTTGTTATCAGAGATCAATATTGGACACAGGTTGCCTGCTGTCTCTCCATCTTCTTTTTCCCATAAAAGAAATTGTTAATCCATTTATCTCCCCATGCTTGTTGGTCGGTAAATGCCTTATATGATAATCATGGCTACAATTCAAGAAAAGCTTGATATTCCCCTTTACTAGCATCTTCCTTTTTGGTCATCACTTTGAGCCGAATACATTTGAGGAGATTCGAAGTCACTTTTTAAAGCATAAATGTATTTGTGCAAGTAAGCTGTTGGTAAATAACAATCTTTTTAGGTTTGTCAAATAGACAGCTTTAGGTGTTTTGCAAGCTCATTTAACCCCTTCACTGCTAGGCCTTTTCCCCTGTGCAAAGTCTTTTATTTTGCTATTTGGTGTAATCTGCGCTTAGGCCCCTGTAACTTCTTCACCACATAAGGTATCCACGCCAAATTTGTGTCCTTTACTTCCAACATAATGGGGAATTTAAATGCACCTAGAGATGGTTTGTTGATTCCTGTGGAGGGGACCCAGAAATTAGCCAAAATACAGCTACATTTTGTTTTTGGGGGGAAAATGGGAAAAAAGTGCTCCAGAAGAAAGTGTCTGTTTTTTCCCTGCAAATGGTATCAACAAAGAGGTTGTGGTGCTGAAATCACCATCTTCCCAGCTTTCAGTGACTGGCAGACTTTGATTAGAAAACCAAAGAAATGTTTTACACAGTTTTGGCATTTTACTGGGACATAGCCTATTTTTTTTTAAATTTTTTGTACTTTCAACCTCCTTCCAGTTAATGGTAACAATGGGTTTGAAATCTATAATGGGTCCTGGAAAGCTACACATTTCTGCAATGTAGACACAATTCTGAATTTAGCAAGGGGTCATTTGTGTCAATCCTTCAAGGTTCTCTTATAGAAACTAACAGTTGAAAAAAGGATACATTGAAAATGAGTTGAAAAAAACAGCCATTTGTGCCAACGTTTTCACCTGTAACTTCTTCTAAAAATGACAGATGTTTTAATGCAATATACTGTTACATTCGCTGGACCTTTATAGTTGTTGGGATATATAGAACTTGTAGGTTCACTAACAACCCGAGGAACACGGAGCCAATAACTGAGTAGCATCTTGCAATGGTTTTTTATTGTGTACCGGGAATATAGCAATTTATTTGAGAAAATATAAATAGTGATAAAACGGTATGAAAGATACCTATGTATTTCTGAAATGGGAAAAAAATATATAGTTTATAAACAGTAGCTATTTGCAAATCTCTAAAAGAGTGGCTACCCATACTAGCATGTGAATTATAGGACATTTTTCAAAGGGACTTCTTTTTTACACATTGTCTTACATTTGGAAGGCAGAAATGCATCAAACGTCAATAGGTAATTACAGTTGCTCTGCAATTCTGTGTTCCCCTAAGTCCCCCGATCAAAAAAACTACCTCATTGTGTGGGTATGTATAGTGCCTGCAACAAGAAATGGCCCAAAACGCACCATGGACTTGCCACATCTTAGCAGAATCTGCGTGGATCCCCAAGCTTCCACTCACTCAGTGTAACCCAAAGTCTTCCGATAAAAATGGTAGCTTACTCGTGTTGGTGGGTCTAGTGCCTGAGACACGAAACAACCCAAAACGCAACATGGACACACCACATTTTTACTGTGAAAAATTACCCTTTTTTTGCAAAGTGCCTAATTGATGATTTGTTAATTGCATTTTTGCAAAGTGCCTAGCTGTAGATTTTGACCTCACTGAACTCCCCACCGTGTCTAGTTTTCAGAAATGCATGGGTTTGGTAGATTTCCCAATATGGCCGCTGAGCCCCGGCCCAAAAACTTAGATGACCCCCCCATGCAAAACCGTGTTGTTTCAAAATAGGAAATTTTGATGTCTCCACGATATGTTTTGGGCCCTTCCCTGCACGGGTACTTGGCCCACCCACACAAGTGAGGTACCATTTTTATTGGGCGACTTGGGGAAATGCCGGGTGGTAGGAAATTTGTTGTTTCTTTCTGAAGCGTGAAATTTATGGCAGAGTAATGCAAGGAAAAGGGGACAGTCACATTTTGAGGTTTGCAAGACATTGTGGGTAAGATAACTTTTTGGGATCCACAAGAAAGCCATCACCATGTACTCCCCTGGGTGTTTAGTTTACATGAATATATAGAGTTGGTATGTTTTACTGTACAACCATCTATCTTCTCAAGCACACATACATACTGGTTGGATTTGGCATAAGGGTGAGTGATGGTTCAGTGTATAAGATTGTATTAACAAGCAACTTCACAAAACTGAAATGCACTTTCGATAATTGAAATGACAAAAAACTGAACCAGTTACTCGCAGCTCGTGAGCTGTAAAGCCAAGACAAGGCATCAACCTCTTTACAGGCCATACATACAGCTTTCATTTGTGTGACACATACAAAACCATTCAAACCACCAGCCGCAAGCCCATCACATAACAACACTCACATCAGCAGACAGTGCCATTTAAGGGCCCATCACTTTCACAGGCTACCAGTGTGTGTAGTGACCAGCAGCATTTCACTATTCACACACTGCAGGGCAAGCGCCTGTCCACACCCACCACCTGCCATGTGCCAGTCCACAAACACCACTTGCCAAGCGCCAGTCCACGCACACCACCAGCCAAGCGCCAGTCCATGCACACCTCCTGCCAAGCGCCAGTCCATGCACGCCTCCTGCCAAGCGCCAGTCCATGCACTCCACCAGCCAAGTGCCAGTCCACACGCATACCCAGTCAGCTGCCAGTCCACGCACACACCCAGCTACACGCCAGTCCTTGCACACCGCCATCCTAGCCATGCGCAAGCATACACACACTGCTGGCATGTGCCATCCTACACACACTGCCATCACATTTAGGTATTTTGTATACACAAAAGAGAACACAAACAAATTGTAAATAGATACAAATCTATTAACACAAAATCTGAAACTAAATACATTGCACTAATGCCAACGTTGAAACTGAACCAAATATATTTAAACAATACAGACCAGGCAGTTCACTTTACCACTTATGGATGCTTCCAAAAAAGATTTTGCATATGGTACATTCTAAAACAAGCACACACAAACAATGCAGGGTTTGAAGGACACTCGGGACAGTACATGCAAGTCTCCTTCCGCATACTTCTTTACCGACACACTATACATCTCCTACTGGGAAAGTCTTTTGCGGGCGTGGGAGGAATGTGATCTGGAAAGTGGCGATCTTTCAAACTAGCTACATCCTCCACCACCCCAACTCTAGGAACGCTGGCCTATTCCACTACAATATGGTAACCTTATGAAGAGCACTATAAGGTTTCAATCTCTAATCTACTGTATCAATACCCCCATGTGCATATTATAGTCTAGAATGCACAGGGCTGCACACTTCAGCAACCTGACTCTAAGCAGTCACAGTTGAAGTGCTTTCTTCATGCATGGTAGTCACCATGTAGACATCCCTCCTGTCTGCAAAATTCACAGCTAGACGTTCCTCACTACACAACACACTGCACTGTCCCCGCACAAGCTTTTGACAAACAAGTTATTTTGGGAAACCTATACGGTTAGAGCGGAGTGTGTCCACTTCACCCAATTCCCTGAACAACTGTACACCAGTGTAGAAGTTATCTACGTATAAATGGTGGAATTTGTTAAAATGTCCTCTACCAAGTTCCAAAACAATTTTCTCACTCACTCCAAAAGTGGACAGACATCCAGGGGGGTCAATTCTGGAATCCCTAATGGTGTACACCCTGAAATTAGAGACATATCCAGTCCTACTGTCACACAGCATATACATCTTAATTCCTCAGCGTGCCCACTTGCTAGGAATATATTGCCTAAAAATCATGCGGCATTTGAACAAGACCAAAGACACATTCACAGCTATGTATTTCCCTGGAGCAGAGATCTCAGCAAATCGATCTACAACAATGACAGACCGAATCTTAAAAAGATGGTCACAATTAGGGTGATTTCGTCGCAATGCTAATCCATTATCAAAAAATGCAGCATCCGAAGCAGAAGCTAAATACATATCACAACTCATGACTACCGGAAATATAGCAGTTGCCATCAAGGGACTAGTAAACGAATATGAAGACATCAACAGCTTCCTTAGCATGCCCATCAAAAAAGTTAAGCCCAAGAATTTCTTCATCTTTTCCAGATTTGTGGGAGTCCACCTGGTAGCTCAAGAGTGGGGCCTAAGGCTGGCACTGCTGTCCCTAAAAAACTGTTCAGCATACAAATTAGTCAGTACAACAATCTTTTCCAAAAATACATTGTCTATAAACAACTGAAAAATATGTACAGGCAAACGTTTTCAGTATCCACTCTACACCCTAGAACACCAGTAAAGTCTGGCGATGTAGGCTGCACCATGCCTTGGGCAACCCAGAGGTCAGCACTTTCAATGGGAGGCCTTGCAGCCCAGGCTGCAACCCAGATGCCTCTTGCTGCACTATCATCACATCAATGTCCTCCCCTAAGACAGGCATCTGCACTAAGAGTGGCTTCATCATTCGATGATTCCTCGTGGACCGAAAACCTACTGCCAGAATCTTCCATTGCCTCCTCTGCCTCAGATGCAGAGTCAGTCTCTGAACCATGGTCAGAGGAAGACTCAAAAAGCATATCAACAACCTGCTGAGCAGTAATCCTGCAGCTAGCCATAGTCCCTACATAGAAAGGAGATTTCACAAACAAGTCAATAACAACGAGCACTGTGCAAAATAAGTAATAAACAAAGTGTGGCATTAGCACAAAGATCTGTATACTCAAAAACAATATGACTCACTTGCCAAAGATAGCTATACTCGCCAACACCTACCCTGCAGAGTCACAGCAAAAAGCATCAATATCCTACTAGAAAGAAAAAACAAAAGCAATTACTCACAAGACAACAAAATACACATCGAGCACTAATGCAAAAAGATTTTGACACTCAAAAAACAGAAGGCAAACATAACATCCATGCAGCGAATGAAACTAATTTAGAATAAATAGTCCAAAAAACATTTGCATACCAAACACATGCAATTACAGAAACTGCAGAACCACCAATAACGAAACAGCAACCTGGAACGTTCTAAAGAAAAAAGCCTAGACTAGAATAAAAAGGAGAAATAAAATATTACAATTGCAATTCACAAGAAATAAAACAATTAACATTATAACATGCTAAGTCACTATCCAAATAGTCAATCTGCTAGCTGGGCCTTCAAACAGGGCTGAGAAAAATGGGGAGTGATCTTGCCCAAGCGATAGGGTGGGGTTTTCTGCCAGGCTGATCTGTTCCCCAGGCGAGGCAGAAAACAGAAGACAGAAATGTCCCCCCTTGCAAAAAATAAATCCCTGGTGCCTAGTAGGGTTTTCTGCCTCCCCCATGCCTAGTGCAGACAGACAATAAAGGGGCAGATCTGTCCCAAGGGGTCAGAAAATACATAAACATATTTTAACCCCCTTGGAAGCAACCCTTGGCCATGGGGTTACTTCCACCTGAAATTAAAAAAAACGGATGCCTAATGGCGTTTTCTGCCTCCCCTGGTGGCAGAAAGGCCACAAAAGTGGGATGACCCCCTTGGAAGTGACCCTTGCCCAAGGTGTCACTTCCATGCCATAAATAAGAAAGTCCATGGTGCCTAGTGCGGTTTACTGCTCCCTAAAAAAATGGCCAGTCTGCCCCGGGGGGGGGGGGGGGGCAGAAAAAACATGCACTAAAATCACCAACTTGGAAGTGACAATTGCCCAAGAGGTTGATTCCATTACATCAATATTAAAGTCCCTGGTGCCTAGTGGAGTTTTCTGCCTCCCCCCCTTGGGGGCAGAAAGGCCCAAAAAATTGTCCGATCTGCCTGGGTGGGGTAGAAAAAACATGCCCAATAAATTACTGCCTTGAAAGCGACTCTTGCATAAGAGGTCGCTTCCATTACATATAAAATAGAATTCCTTGAGTCCATCTGTTTTTCTGCCTGCTAGGCCAAAAAACTGTCCGATCTGCCCCGGAGGGCAGAAAAAACATAAAGAAATGTTAGCCCCTTTGGTAGCGACCCTTGCCAAAGCGGTTGCTTCCATTACTCTAAAAAGAATCCCTGGTGACTGTGTAGTGTAGTTCCTATTTCCCTAATAGGCACTGCGCATTGGAGTAATACACCTTAAAGATTTGGCATAGGACTAAGGTCAGTATGCCCCTATTGAGTATAATAAACTTAAATACTGTGTGTGCAAGCTAACTCAGAGGCCACTAGAAACTCCTTGCAAACAAGAAGGGAGTCGTTTCTGCCAACCGCTTAAACATGACAACTTTGTTTTCCTTTAGAATCGGAACACTCTCAGAATCAGGGAAACAAGAGATAGCAAATTCACTCAGCTAATCGAGCACGCTTAGTTTCTTTGGAGTTACAAAGAAAGAATAGATGGGCATTTCAATAAAAGAATTTATTGAACAGTCTTGTTTCTCGTGTAAGAGATATGAGCTGTTACAATCGTAGGATAGTATGCAAGATATATTATGTACATTGTAAGCAGTAGAAAGAAATAATACTGCACTAGCATTATCGTTTATCTATGACACATATATTCATATACATAATTTACATAAGCTAAAAATGCGAGTACTCATAAGATGTTTCTCTAACTAGTTCTATCACAGTGTACCTAACTCAGCTCCATACCTTGAGAAGGAGAGAGGTGGGAATCTCTTTCCGGGTCTCGAACTCTAACTCCCTGCCAAGGGAGTCAGAACACTGGAAGCTGGATTCTCTGCGAGCAGGGACAACAGCGTCTTTTGTCAGTGCGTCAAGCTGGGTCGAGGTCTCCTCCTACTTGCTTGGGCAAGGGAAGGTATATTTATTCCTGGTAGGTGCTGTAGGAGAGTAGGGTCTGCAATCCTATGATCACCCAGATTTTTTGCTTTTGTTTCACTGGTTTACGACTTTCTCTGGCTGTGGGCCTGGCAATCAGACCCACAGCCTAGCTGTTCTCTCACTAAATTGACATGTGTACCTTAGGTGCATTATCCAATTGGAACTGGGCCACCTTGTCAGACCCTGTCACTCAGGGCATCGGTGTACCCAGGGCCTACCAGGGGCTGAAGCATGTATTATGCCACCCCTGGAGGGCCATCTAAATCTGACACAACTGGCTGCACGACAGCTGGGGCAAGGTGGTGTACTCGCCCTTTGCTTTAGATATAGTATACCTATATCTAACCCTAAAATGGACACCCGAGTTCCTATCAGTCACTCCTATGGCAGCCCTTGACAATCCTGAAGGCAGAGTGCGTGGAATCGTGTGAATCGGGCTCTGGCACGAGCCGAGCCCGGTTGCAGCTTGCGGAACCAAGTCCCAATGGCTGTTCCATGATAACGCGTACCATATATTGCTAACTTTGGTATCGCGTTATCAAGACATGTCGAGTAAGGTGTCATACGAATCGGGATACTGACCCCTCACCAATGCTGGCGACGGGATTAGCATTCCACCCTTCTAGAGGGACACAACATGTACGTAACTGTGAACCCCGGTTAAAGTTAACTGAAGCCTCAGCTCCACAAAATGGATGCTGCCACCACAGACACGAGTCTGACCTCCTGCTGCTGGGAGTCCTTCCAGCGAGGAGAGCTTGGACAAAGGGTTTCCTGTCCGGCGGAGCGGTGCTCGCACCATCCCAGACAGGGTTTTGTGTATCCTGGGTAGGCAGGGCTTTACAGGAAGGCGACTGCGGAGTGGCACCCCGGTGCTCACTACGCATCTGCCAGCTAGAACCAGTTCCAGGGGCACCCCAGCCCCTCACCTGGGGAAAGTCCGGCACGGGAGAGGGGTGTAACCACCCCCCTTCCTGGTCCCACCCCTAGGGCAGGACCTAGTCGCGTACCCACCCCTTTCTTTAGGATAAAGGCAGGAGCGGGGACCCTTCCAAATTAGATCAAGACTCTTCTCAAGATTTCTCCCTTGTGGCTAAGGAGTAGTCACCCTGCATCCACAGGCACCATCTAAGAACTCTGCGGTTTGCTGCACGTCCTTCCTCAGGAATCCGACTGCCCAGCTCGACGAGAACCGGCTTCCCTGGCACCTCTGACCTCTACCCACATCGTCAGCTCAGCTGAGATCCGTGGGTGCGATGAGACCTCGAGGGACCGGCCATCTTCAGAACCTGCACGACTTCTAAACCAGCACGACCGCCGAGGGATCCTCTGGTGAGTGCTTTGGGGTCCCTGAAGCCCCGACCCTGAGCAGCCCCAGCACCGAAGTTCAGCCTCCCAGCATCTCCACGATCTGCGTGGGGCCCTTCTGCTTTTGCCGCTCATCACGTTGTCTGGAGACTAGCCGCTGGCTTGTGGCCTTCTCGACGACGTCCGACAACAACGCTGTTGGTCTGGTTGCTCCAGACTGACCCTTGCTCCATTTTGAAAGAGGAGCACCCCGGACCCTCCTGGTCCACTCAAGACGCCATTTTAGGTCCACCACAAGACCCTGAATTTGCCAAGGCTTCTTCCCCCAATCCTGGGCCCAGCGACGCCGACAGCATCAACCTTCGTGGGACAGCTCGCACCTCCATCCTGGTCGCCGACAACGCCTCCTGGTCCGTGAGACTGCAGAGCCTAGCGTCGCCCACTCACCTAGTCGAGGTGACGATCATCCGGTGCCCTCCTGGTGCTCTCTGACTACTGGCTAGTAGTTACGAACCTGGTCCCCTCTGCTTTCAGGTGTCATCCATCTCTGATCCAGGCTTGGATCTCTACGAACTATCTCCACTGGTCGCCGGCCAGCAACTCCTTCCTTCCGGCTCCTGGTTCGTCAGCGAGGACTCCCGACGTCTGTAAAGACTTATGCAGCCGCAGCCCCTGGGCTAGGTAACTTCGGCATTTCGGTGCCCGCATAGCCTCATTATCTAAGGGTCCAGAGTCACTGTCGCTTCCGACTTACCTTATCGGGTTCGCCCGAGAACACTAAACGTTCCGTGCCCTCGGGCATTTGTGTAGATTGTGCACTTGAAGTATTTTCCTAAGAGTTTTGTTGTGGGCTTATTACCCTGTCCTCATAAAGAGTACAGGGCTGTTGTGATTCTAATAAATACACTGTTTATTTTCATAACACTTGTGTGGTGTCCTTTCACTTGGTGTTCAAGGGGTATATGTGATGGTATAACAGCTGGCTTAACACGCCCTCTAGAGTTTAGCCCGAAGACTGCTCGTATCCACGCTACTAGGATAGCTGGTCTAAGGTTGACTTACAACCAATCACCATAAGGGTCGTTTGGACTGATGCATAGTGATCACTAGAATAGTGAGCACTGCATATCAGGCCAACTTCTCACAGGTGCCTTGGAATGATAACATTGACGTAAAGTCGGGCAGAGGAATACGTGAGAATGACCACTTAGGGAATAGCGGTTCAGGCATAATAAATGAGTTCTTGGAGAAATCAATAATCCTGTGCTAGGGGAAACTCCCTAGAGCTTAAGGGTCTGGTTTCTAAGAACTTGTGACATTGGGGTGGACGGATGTAGGTGACCATGACTATATTTGGATAGCAATGCTAAAGCCTAAATAAGGATTGGGATCTTATGCCTATATAAGGACAATTTGAATTGTGAATATATAAGGACATGTTTATATACAGACACCTAAGGTAGAATACAATACTCACTCCATTTTCCAATGGACGATAATACTAAATGCTAAACATGAAATGCTAAACATTAAACTGAGCACCTCATGTTGCAAAAAAAAATTGTAAAAGCTTTTGCTAAACATGTAATCAAAGGTACTGTACATTTTAAAGCAGTTTTTGATTCTAAGCATATATTGGAAAAAAATGCAATATGAATGAATACAAATATATACATATCATGAAATGGTTGCCATTATTCAAAAATCAAAGCCATTTCATAACATGGTATTTAAATGGAAATGTAGTTAATAAGGTGATAATATGTCCCTGGAAGTATTCAAATAAGTCTGTTCTACATGAATAGTTCTACTGTAAGCAGATTGAATTGCCATGAATTGCCATGTATTTTCAAATTTAGAAAAAAAGTACAAATTAGGTAGAGTTCCAAGTTGTGTTATGTTTTGAAAATATGGAGACCAAATTCATAGCTTCCCCGGTACACGGAGAGCCGAATCAAAGTCAGTGCATGGGTCTGGTGTAAACATGAAATCATCTACTCCTGTAGACAAAAGATCTTCTACCGATGTTGGTGATAATTGGAATACTTTGTTTAGAAGGTTAACTGCACAGAGATTGACAAGTGCGGAGAATCACGACGCGCGCACTTAGGATCCGGCCTCTCCGGAACCCGCCCGCTCCTGGTCTCTGGTGGTTGGTCGGGCGGACGGCCCAATCGGCGTCCGGCCCACCCATTTCCGGCCCTGCGATATCGCGTGACCCGGGGGTCAGGGGGTGGAGACTCTGGGCCTATTTAGGGTCAACTCCCTGTGACTGAGGTCTCTGTTCCCGCTATCACTCCTGGATACCTGACTGCTCACGCTGGCACCTAGCCATCCTCGTGACCGGGCCGGCTTTCCAAAACTATAGAAGCAGAAGGCTCGAGCATCGTTTGTGTAGCCAGGTAAGGGGTCGAGTGCTCCGGGGGCCTCGTGGGCAGCCGTGAGTCACGGTGGGTGTTGGGAGGGGATAGGAGTGTCGCCGCCTATCGGGGCTTACGGCTGTGTGCGTGGTTCCTCGTGGTGAGGATTCCTGCCGGGTGGCGCGAATGGTGCTTAGGAGTGCGGGAGCAGGGAACACGCGCTTTAGGGTTATAGCAAGTTAGCGCGAAGCACGAGATAGTTAGCATGGCGCCCAAAAAGGGAGGACAAAAGCGGAAAGATTCTGAGCCGCAATTGGCTCAGATTATGAAATTACTGCTGAAGAAGTTGAGCAAGGAGGCTCCCGAAAGCGGGAATGAGAGCGATTCTTCTCAGGGGGAACAGCCCGAGTTCATAGAGCGGCCGCGCAGGGGTTGACACCAAAGGTCGCTGATCCTCCATTAAAGAAGAAACCTAAGGCGCAGCCTAAAAAGAAAGGGGGAGCCAGGCAGGGGAAGGGTAGGCCTAGCCCTGTCAGGGAGAAACAGGACGAGGGATCAGTAGGTCCCGTCCCCACGCCTCCGCTAGATGCAGAGCAGGTGTACCCTTCCGTCCCGATCCCGAATGTAGCCGCGCCAGGAGACCCAATGGGTTCAGTATTGTCCGAGATTAGGAAGGCGCTGAAAGCATTGGCCCCGGGAGGCCAGGGACCAGTAGTTACGGTCCCCCCGGCCCCACTCCCACCGCAGCCGGTGGCCGCAGTGGCAGCCGTGGGCGATCCGTTAGATAGCTTGCTGGCGTCGGTTTCCACATTAGTGGGCCAACTATCAACTCCGGAGAAAGTAATGGAGAGAGTGAGCGCGGGAGCGGCTGCAACGTGGGGGCCCCCTCTGGCCACAGAACAGGGCGCGTTGCAGGACATTCAAAGGCAGTTGGCCCTCGTAGTCGAGTCGCGCAAGGCGTTGCATAGTGTAGCGATCGGAGCCCTTCCCCTCGCGACAGCGATAGCTGTAACACCTACAGGAGGTAAGACTGGTGACGCTACAGCAAGGGGCAGCGAAGTGGGGTTAGTCAGGGGAACGTATTGTCCCAGTCAGGGATGCTAGCTACGCATGTGAGCGGGGAAATGCGAGAGAAGATTTGGAAGGGTGCCTACATAGACATATTCTCCCTTATCAGGCCAAAGAGAAGGGAGGAATATTACAAAGACAGGGAGGGGAAAGAGCATTCCTTCCGAGATCGGAGACCTAGGATTGAGGAGACGATTACGAATTTGTTGTGCGGCTTTCGTGTTTATATGACAGTGTTGTCGGAAAGAAGGCCAGAGTTGGCGATTCCGCTGGTGTTTTATACCAATAAGATCGTGAAGGCTCACTCCATGCATGGTGGTTCAGCCTGGTTGACATATGATAGGGAGTTTCGCTGGGCGAAGGAGGAGAACCCCTCCATTTGTTGGGATCAGGTTGAGGTCAATGCCTGGTTGGAGAGCGTGAGCACTAGGGAACACCCAGCTAGGCAGCCCTTTTGGACTTCCCAGGGAGGGCCGGGCGAGAAGAAAGGTACATGCTGGGCATTCAATGGCAAAGGGTGCACATGGCCCCCCGGGCAGTGCAAGTTTAAGCACGCATGCGCCTACTGCGGTCACCTGTCCCATCCCGAACCTAAGTGCAACAAGAAATCCAAAGAACGGGGGATAATGCCTCTAAGGATATCAAGCCTCCCCAAGTCTAAACTGCCTACTTCTGTTGATATTGAGAAGCTGATCTTTTAGATGGACAGGTATCCAGATAGAGCAGCTGCTAGGATGTTGTTCGAGGGTTTTTCAAGTGGTTTCCATATCCCAGCATCACATGTCCCCCCTATTACTCAGTGTAGGAACCAAGTTTTAGCAAGAACGCATCCCTCAGTAGTGGCCACAAAGGTGGAAAAAGAGCGGGCCTTAGGCCGAGTAGCAGGCCCGTTCCCGGATCCTCCCTGGGAGAACTATGTGTGCTCCCCTCTGGGAGTAGTGCCCAAGAAGGAGCCGGGACAATTCAGAATGATCCATAACTTATCTGCACCGAAGGGTGCATCTGTAAATGATGCCATCGACCCGGCAGTGTGTTCGGTGACGTACTCGTCCTTCGATGCCGTGGTTCAGAAAGTAAGGGAGCTAGGCCGTGGGGTGTTGTTAGCAAAAACCGACATTGAGTCAGCATTCCGCTTGTTACCGGTGCACCCTGAGGACTACCATTTGCTAGGCTTTCAGGTCCAACAGCAATTTTATTACGACAGATGTATGCCTATGGGTTGTGCGGTCTCCTGCAAGTACTTTGAGACCTTTAGCTCCATGCTGCAGTGGGTGTTTTCGCAAAAGTCAGGATGTACAGATGTGGTGCATTACTTAGATGATTTCATGGTGATGGGGCCCGCATCGTCGGATGCCTGCGCGTTGGCCTTAAGTCAGCTGGTGGCTATTCTAAAGGATTTTGGGGTGCCGCTGGCACCAAGCAAGACAGTCGGCCCGACACGTGCTTGTCCTTCCTGGGCATCGAAATTGGCACAGTAGCGGGGGAATGTAGATTGCCAATGGATACGGTAAAGGCCTTTTCCCTAGCCACTGAGGTTGCCTTGGCGTGTCCAAAGGTGACGTTGCACCAGTTACAAGTGCTAGTGGGTCAGCGGAATTTTGCTTTGCGTATCATTCCCATGGGACGCCCTTTCTCGAGGTCTATAGCCAGAGCGATGGTGGGTCTTACCCAGAAGCATCACCGGGTGAGGTTAAAAGCAGGGGTTAAGGAGGACCTCAAGGTGTGGCGAGACTTCCTAGCCGATTTCAACGGGCGGGTGGTATGGCCCGCGCATCCGGTATCCAGTGTGGAGCTAGGATTATACACCGATTCAGCTGGAAGTGTTGGTTTTGGGGCAATCTTGGGCCCCCCCTGGTGTGGGGCGGTTTGGCTGGCGGAGTGGCATTTAGCAGGTTTGACTAAGAATTTGGCCTTTCTAGAACTTTTTCCCATCTGGGTGGCAGTTACGGTTTGGGCGGAGTGCTTCAGGGACAGGGTCGTGACCTTTGGGTCAGATAACATGGCAGTGGTTCAGGCTATCAATCGGCAATGAGCGGCTTGCCCACAAAAGAAGCAGAATTCCTGGTGAACACCAACCCCAGGACCCCTGCGTTTTACATTCTACCAAAAATACATAAGCCTGCCAGGCCCCCCCCGGCAGGCCTATTGTATCAGGGATACAATCAGTGCTAGAGCCACTGTCGCAATTTGCCGATTACTTTTTGCGGGAGTCTGTGGGGACTCAGAAGTCCTTTGTTAAGGACACTACGGATATCCTCAATGTGATCAACGAGATGGCCTTTGACCCCACACATGAATTGCTAGTCACCATCGATATAGAGTCTTTATACTCTTGTATACCCCTGGATGCCACCCTGGTGGCAGCAGCGAGGGCCCTGGATAAACAAGAATGGTTTTACGATGCGCCACAAACTTTTGTGCTTCAATGCATCGAAATGGCACTGACACACAATTTTTTCTGCTATAAAGACAAGTTGTTTCTGCAAACGACGGGAACTTCCATGGGGGCTACTATGGCTCCCAGCCTGGCCTGCATCTATGTAGGCCAGTTTGAAGAGCACATCATCTATCCTGACACCAATCCCTTCAGAGACCACATTCGTCTCTGGAGGAGATATATAGATGATGTGCTCTGTGTGTGGACTAGAGAGGAAACTAAATTGTTGGAGTTCCTCATCTGGCTTAATTGGCAGGACCAAAGTCTTAGATTATCTTGGTCCTATAGCCGTGATGCAGCTGCGTACTTGGACTTGGACATTAAAGCCAGCGGTCAAACACTTAGCACTAGTGTGCACCAAAAAGAAACGGACAGGAATTCATTGTTGTCTTATCATTCATATCATCCCAGGGCCCTTAAAGATAATTTACCTGTCGGCCAATTTTTTTTCCGTTACCGAAGAAATTGTTGGACCACTGAAGTCTTCAACGAACAATCACAGGCCTTAGGTGATAAACTTCTACAGAGGAACTATCCATAAAAAATCATTAGAAATGCCAAAAAGAGAGCGCTGAACACCCCTAGAAGTGCCCTGATGGAGAAAAATAGAAAAGAAACCATTGAATGTTTGTCTGTGGTATTGACGTTCGATCCTCTGGCAACAAAAATAAGACAGTCAATACGAAAACATTGGGCTATCCTATCCAATAAAGACTTCAAAATGCTCCTCCATTTTTTTCTGTTTGCCTCCTCTGTTTACGATGTTTTGCTGGAATATTGCTTTGGGCACTGTGCCACTGCTGATCAATGCCACAGTGCAAGTGCTCCCTATGTTAAATTAATACACTAATTGGATTCCATGTTTGGCTCATTTGGTTTACTGTCAGTCCCTAGTATAGTGCACCAGGAGTGCCAGGGCTTGTAAATACAAATGCTGATGGTGGGCTTGCAGCAATGGTTGTGCCACCCACAGAAGCGGCCTAGTAAAATATGTCTAAGGTCTGCCATTGCAGAACCTGCGTGCAGTCTGGTACTGCCATGCTGACTGCGCAAGTACACCTACTTGCCAGTCCCTAAAACCTTCCCTTAACTTCATGTTAGTCATCCCTGTGGTAGGCCCAAGGGCAGGGTGCATTGTAAGCCTAAGGTAGGACAAGCCCTGATGTGTGTGGCATGTCCTAATAGTGAATTACAACCATTTTTGTCTTTCACTATTGTAAGGCTACCCGCTCTCCTTAGGCCAGAATGGGCTGCTGGAATTATTACACTATGTAATCCTCGCAGGCTCAGAGAGCATGTTAGAAAGTCGAGTTTAGTATCCCTGAACTCAGAATTTAATAACGCATCCTTTAGGGTGGATGGTTGTAAGATTCTGTGTTTGGAACTAGCCCTTTTAGAAAGTGGCTAGTTTCTTGTCTAACTATCTACCGGTCTCTGCTGGTTTGGTGTGTGTGACAGGAGCTGGGTGGCTCCAGAGGTCTGTATGATTCAGTGTGCGGTGAATGAGGCATTTGCGTTTAGAGTGGGGGAAGAGTAGTTCCTGATAGCCTGCCCTGCCTGACACAATACTGGCTCCACCTCCTGCCGGGCGACTGATGGCCCTGTACCTGTCAGTGTCAATGCTGGCTCCACCTCCTGCTGGGCGGCTGAAGACCTTGCCCTGCACATTGAATGGGCCAGGTGCCTCGACCTGGCAACACCCACAACAAACCTAGGATGGGGAAAATTTAGCTGCATGGACAAAGGGATTAAAGCAGAAAAAGGGGTATAAGAGAAGGACCGCTGAACTAAAGAATTTAGATCACTTCAGACAAGGAAACCTATACCAAGGAAAAGAAGCCTGCTGATCCAAGGACTTGCCTGCCCCTACTGCCAGTGTGGTGTTTGCTGAGGGGAATCCTGCAGTTGCTTATTTATTTTTGCCAAGGAACAAGGAGAGAGGAACTAAGTGTGTACTCTCAAGCTTTGCCAAGAAAATCTCCAAGGGCTGGAAGAGGGGCAGCCTCTTGTTGAAGTCACAGTGCTAAAGGACTACAATATCTGCAAAAATTGCCTGCTGCTGGAACGTGGGAGTCCATCGCAGCTAAAGAAACCAGCAATCTCGACGTCGACAGACGCCGCCGAATCCAGCTCGACATCGTGAGTATGGCTCCAGTGTCCCGCACCTTCGCCGCCAGCCGCTGGGCCCGATCGACGCCAGTAGCGACACCGCTACCGATCGCCTCGACACCGCAGCCCCTCTCGACGCCGTGAGCACTGCTCACTCTTGCAACGACGACATCGACAACGACGCCGTATTCTGCTTCGCCACTGTGAGCGCTGCTCCGGCCCGACATCTCTCGACGGTGCTGCGGATCGCCCCCCGACTCCGAGGCTCGATCGATGCCGACGCCTCGACGCCAACACTTCTCGACGCCGGGGATCATCGTTTTCTTCATTCTAAAAAGTACTGTGTTGTGGGGTCTACCTTGACTCCGGGCTCGACGTAGCGCTCCTCGCGGTCGACGCCGAACCTTTGGAATCGCTTTGCCTCGATGTCGTGTGACTCTTGTGGGGGTTACATTGTTGCTAATAACTGTGCTTTAAAGAACAAGAGTTACTTTTGTTGCTAGAGAACTATTTACTAAGAAGAACCTTTACCTGAACTATTATTTTTCCTTCCAAAGAGTATTTATTGAGATTGTGGTATATTTTTGTCGTTATTTGGTCTTGTGCTAAGCCTTATATAAACATCCTTATTTTTATAATACCTTCTGTGTTGTGTCCATTTGTGGTGTATTCACTCTATTACTGTATGTGGTCATAAATGCTTAACACACTGCCTCTGAGATAAGCCTGTCTGCTCTGCCAAGCTACCAAGGGGGTGAGCAGGGTTTTCTGAGTGTGTGATCCCCTTGCCCTGACTAGAGAAGGTGGGTCCCTATTTGTCAGAAGTGTATACCTCTACCAACTAGAGACCAGCTGATTCTAACATTGTTGGTCAGCGGTGAGGATTTGAACTTGCATTTATGACTCATGTGCAGTGATTAGTGTACTCTGCATGGTGAGAGCAGACCATAGCGCAGCTGCAATCTGTTTTGGTAGGATATTCTCTTTTTGTTCTCCGCTTTCCTGGAGCTTGTTTTTAAACACTGCCAGTTTTGACCATGAGTGATGCCGGAGTCACTACCCCTGTTGTTGTGGAGAAATTTGATAGAAATTTGATAGAGAGCTACAAGAAAGAGCTGCTGGTGGAATTTTGCAAACAGTTCAAAGTTCCTACCCCAGGCCTAAAAAAGAAAGGGGACTTTCTTAAAGCGCTGGAGGCCTGGTTAGAGGCCAGGGAGCCCTCTGATCCGGTAGTGGTACCAACAGAGGAAGAGGAGGCGGAAGAGCCCCTGAATGGGCAGGTGACATCCCCCAGCAGCAGCGTCTCCTCCAAGGGTCTTTCTCCTGAAGAATTGGAAGACAGGGCGAAGGAACGAGAGTACCAATTAGAAATGGCAAAACTTAAATTAGGAGGGCAGTTGGAGTTGGAGAATGCAAGCAGCAGGAGAGAGGCTGAAATGGAGAGCATAAGGTTAGATTTTGAAAGAGAAAAATTAGCGTTTGAATGTGAGAAAATTGTGAGGGAGATGGAACTCAAAACTAAGAGTTTAGAATTGAATCCCTCTGGTGGCAGCATTCCATCTGGGCCTGCAGAAAGTAGGTTTTATTTTCTCAAAGATGTGATAAAAGATTTTCATAAGAATAAAGATATTGGCCAATGGTTCAAAGCATATGAGTTAGCATTGTTGGCCCACCGGGTCCCTGAGAAGGATTGGGGAGCGGGGTTGTGAGGTCGCTTTGTCAATGAAGGGAGAGATACCTTGTTGGACATGCCTGTTGAGGTTAGGATGTCTTATACTCATATGAAAGATGCTTTAATGTTAAGGTATGGCCTAACTCCAGAAAAGTACTGACACGTATTTAGCGAATGTAAGAAGTTGCCGGGTACTACGTGGGTTGAATATGTGTCATTTTTTTGAAGAGCCATGGATGGTTGGGTAAAGGGTAGCAAAGTGGAAAGTTATGATGCTCTTTATGATTTGTTTGCTTGGGAGCACTTGTCTAATAACTGTTTTCCAGAGCTACACCAGCACTCTATTGATAGCAAGATATCTAGCCCTAGAAAACTTGCTGAGGAGACGGAGTGCTCGTCAGTACCAGGGTCCACAAGGGTCCAGTGGGAGACTCAGCCAAAGGTGGGCAGGGTCCCCAAAAGAAGAGTGGGGGGACAGGGGTAAACAGAGGGAGTTTCAGAAAGGGCTCCAAAGTAATCCCCAAGGGAACCAAGGGAAGGGTTCCCAGCCTTCCCCAGTAAAAAAGCCAGAGGCCTCGACAGGTAAACCTGTTCCTTGGGGCCCAATGACCTGCTACACTTGTAAGCAGGTGGGACACCGTTATTATGATCCCCAGTGTCACATGAAGAACTCTAATGAACCACCACGTGCACCCCCCGTCAGATGGCGAGTGTAGACCTGGGAGGGGAGGAGATGGTTGCCCCTGGGGGGAGAGGCCCCGCAGAAATGTCCCTGGTCTCTTTAGGAGACATGGAAATGGTCCCTCCAACCCCTCTGCCTAGTAACCCTAAGAAATATAGGCAGTGGGTGACCATTACTGGCCATAGGGTGGAAGCTCTCAGAGACACCGGAGCGAGTGTGACAGCTGTCAAGTGTTACTTGGTGTCCAGAGAGCAGGTGGTCCCTCATGCATTCTACCCTGTTGTAGCTGCTGAAAACTCACAGAGAAAGTGTGAGGTAGCTCAGGTTCCCTTTGATTGGGGGGGGGGGTCTCAGGTACTCTTCAGGTTGCTGTGAGGCCCGCCATGCCTGTTGACTGTCTCCTGGGCAATGATTTGGAGGACTCCCCTTGGGCTAAGGTGGAGCGAGAGAAACATTTGAAAATTTTGGGCGTGCCAGAATGGGTGTGTGCAACCACTAGGTCCATGACAGCTAGTAAGGGTGTTGATGGGGTTCTGGAGCCTGAAAGTATGGCCCAGGACCCAGTTGTGATGACAAGAGGCAGGGGGCGTGGGAAACCATACCCCATAGTTCCCACGGTCCAGGAGGAGGCAGACCTTGAGGGGGATGCCCTGGAACCTACAGGGGAACAAGTTGCTGAACTGGGAGACCTGCCCGAGCTGACCCACTGGCAGCAGGGTGGTGGTCCCTCCAGGGAAGAATTTTGTGCTGAGCAGAAAGTGTGCCCTTCGCTTGTGGGTATGAGGCAGCAGGCCTCAGCCCAAACAACAGGGTGGGTATGAGGCAGCAGGCCTCAGCCCAAACAACAGGTGATCAGTCAGGATCACATTTGGTCTACTGGGAGAACGACCTCCTGTATAGCGAGCCAAAGGCTGCTGAGCCTGGGTCAGCCTGTGTGCCCGTGGTACCCCAGCGCTTCAGAACCTTCCTACTGGGTTTGGCTCATGACGTTCCGTTAGCTGGACATCTGGGGCAGGACAAGACCTATGATAGGCTTGTCACCCATTTTTATTGGCCCCAGATGAGAAGAGATGTAGATATCCACTGGAAAACCTGCCAAACTTGCCAGGCAAGTGGGAAAAGCAGGCGGAAGCAGAAGGCTCCCCTCCAACCTTTTCCCGTCGTCAGTACCCCCTTTGATCGGGTGGGGATTGACAATGTGCGGCCACTGGACCCCAAGACAGCCATGGGCATCAAGTTTATCCTGGTCTTGGTGGACCATGCCACCCGGTACCCGGAAGCCATCCCTCTCTGAACAGTGAGGGCCCCCGTGGTGGGACGGTCACTGATGGGTGTTTTATCCCGCATGGGGTTCCCCTGAGAGGTGAGGCACCAACTTCATTTCCAATTACATGAGGTCCCTGTGGAAGGAGTGCGGGGTAACCTACAAGTTTACCACTTCTTACCACCCACAAGGTAATGGGCTGGTTGAGAGATTCAACGGGACCCTCAAAGGCATGATCATGGGTCTTGAAGAACCAATGAGGCATAAATGGGAAGTCCTCTTACCATGCCTGCTGTTTGCTTACCGTGAGGTGCCACAAAAGTCTCTAGGGTTCATCCCCTTTGAGCTTTTGTATGGACACCTGGTAAGAGGACCTTTGAGTCTGGTCAAAGAAGGCTGGGAGCAATCTCCCAGGAAACCGCCCCAGGATGTATACAGTTACATGATGGCCTTTAGAAACCAGACTCGGCGCTTCAGAGATCTTGCTCAGGCAAATCTGGAGGCCAGCCAGGAAGAGATGAAGCGGTGGTACGACCGGAATGCCACTCTGGTGGAGCTTCAACCTGGTCAGAAAGTTTGGGTCATGTCCCCTGTAGAACCTTGTGCGCTCAAGGACAGGTAGACTGGACCATATGAGGTTGTGGAGAAAAAGAGCGATGTCACCTACTTGGTGGACTTGAAGTCTACCAGGAAACCCTTGAGGGTCCTGCATGTCAACCGGTTAAAACCCCAATTAGAAAGATCCGAAGTGGGCATGCTCCTACCTACAGATGCTGGAATGGAGGACGAGAGTGAGCCTCTTCCTGACCTCCTGTTTTCAAAAGAGCAAGATGGGTCAGTGGATGGTGTTGTCTAGGCATGGGCGGATTTTGCGGATTGGCAATCCGCAAATTTGCGGATTTGCGAATTTTCGGATTGCGAAAATCCGCAAAATCCGCGAATCCTCGCGGATTTTTTTTTTTTAATGTTTGCACGGGTTTCTGCAAGTTCGCAAGGGTTTTGTACAATTTCGCAAATTGCGAAATTGTACAAAACGCTTGCGACCTTGTAGAAACCCGTGCAAACACAATGTGCCCAGTAGGGTATGTGCCTCTTGTGTGTATAAAAGGTCAGAGAAAGATCAGTTCAGCAGATGAAGAGAAAGAAGCTCCTGGTCACAGGAACAGCACGGGTATTGCGCTCGTGAAAGTCAAGGATGCAAAGCCTATCCAGCATCACAGCTGATTTTCCAAGGTAGATTTGGGAAGAAGGCACACCTGTCCAGCCTCCACGACGCTCACTATTGTTTTTGGGCTAATGAATGAGTCACTGAATTTGAGCATCAACTAGTTCGAGCGACCATGTGTGTGTTACTATGCAATCGCCCCGAAGGGCGCAGGGGTCTCTTGAGTGAGCTGTGAGCTGTAACTATTTTACAATGGCGCCAGCAAGCTGCCAGCGCCGTTGTAAAATAGTTACAAAGTTAGCTTGCACCGGAAGCACTTCGATAAAATAAAGCAGCACCTGCTTTGTTTTATCTAGTGGTTCCTGTGCAAGCTAACTTTGTAACTATTTTACACCGGCGCTGGCAGCTTGCTGGTGCCATTGTAAAATAGTTCCATGAGTGGGGGTTCAACTTTTGAACCCGTTACGTCTGCGGATTTTTTTTTTGCGGATTTTGCAGGAAATCCGCAAAATTCGCGGATTGCGGATTTCCCAAAAATCCACAAAATCCGCGGGCGTCACGGATTTCCCGCTCACCCTTAGTGTCCTCTCTGACACACTGACCCCTGAGCAGCAGCAATATTGTCGCCAACTGTTGGGACAATTCCTGATCTGTTCTCCTTAACCCCTGGTGTCACTCGGTGGTGTGTCCATGATGTGGACACCCGGGACAGCACTCCTGTGAAGCACAAGGCCTACAGAGTGACTGATAAAGTCAGAGCCAACATCAAGGAGGAGGTCTCCAAGATGTTTGCCTTAGGGGTGGTTGAGTCCTCTAGCAGTCCTTGGGCCTGCCCAGTGGTCTTGGTCCCAAAGGCTGCAGCGCCTGGTGCTTCACCAGAACTTTGGTTCCGTGTGGATTACCGAGGACTCAATTCAGTCACCAAGACTGACGCGCACCCCATCCCCAGAGCTGATGAACTCATAGATCGGTTGGGGGCTGCCCGGCACCTTAGTACGTTTGATCTAACGTCTGGGCACTGGAAGATCGCCTTGACTGATGGGGCAAAAGAGAGGTCTGCATTCTCCACACCAGATGGGCACTACCAGTTCCGGGTTATGCCCTTTGGGATGAAGAATGCCCCTGCCACCTTTCAGAGGTTGGTCAACCAGGTATTGGCTGGAAAGGAGGATTTCAGCGCCGCCTACCTGGATGACATAGCAGTGTTCAGCACCAGCTGGGAGGAACACTTGCACCACCACCAGGAAGTGTTGTTGGCCCTACGCAGAAGAGGCCTCACAATCAAGGTCAGCAAATACCAGATTGGGCAGGGTTCAGTGGTGTACTTGGGGCACCAAGTAGGGAGCAGCAAGGTGCCCCCCCTGCAACCCAAGATAGATACCATCCTGGCTTGGGCACCCCCAAAAGCCAGACTCAGGTGAGAGCCTTCTTAGGTCTCATGGGTTACTAGAGGAGATTTGTCAAGGGGTATGGCAACATTGTGCACCCCTTGACGTCGCTGACATCCAGAAAGCAGCCAAGACTTGTGATCTGGACTGACGCCTGTCAGACGGCCTTTTACACCCTGAAAACTGCAATGTGTACAGTACCAATACTCCAGGCCCCCAACTTTTCAAAGGAATTTATTGTCCAGACAGACGCTTTAGAGCATGGCATGGGGGTTGTTCTAGCACAGATGAATGAAGAGGGCCGAGACTTACCTGTCGCCTTCATCAGTAGGAAGTTACTACCCAGGGAACAGAGGTGGAGTGCGACGGAGTGAGAAGCATTTGCTGTGGTCTGAAGAAGCTAAGACTCTACCTGTTTGGGACTCACTTCCGGGTTCAGACAGACCACAGGCCCCTCAGATGGTTGATGCAGATGAGGGGTGAGAACCCAAAGCTGTTGAGGTGGTCCATTTCCCTACAGGGGATGGACTTCACGGTGGAACACCGTCCTGGTACAGATCACGCCAATGCTGATGGTCTGTCCAGATTCTTCTGCCTTAGTGATGAGGACTCCCTAGGAGAAGGGTAGTTCTCCCCACATTTCAGCTGGAGGGGACACGTGTTAGACCTGGCATCATTGGCATGAGACTCTCCTCCTTTTTTTCTGTTTGCCTCCTCTGTTTACGATGTTTTGCTGGAATATTGCTTTGGGCACTGCCACTGCTGATCAATGCCACAGTGCAAGTGCTCCCTATGTTAAATTAATACACTAATTATATTCCATGTTTGGCTTATTTGGTTTACTGTCAGTCCCTAGTATAGTGCACCAGGAGTGCCAGGGCTTGTAAATACAAATGCTGCTGGTGGGCTTGCAGTACTGGTTGTGCCACCCACAGAAGCGGCCTAGTAAGATATGTCTAAGGTCTGCCATTGCAGAACATGCATGCAGTCTGGTACTGCCATGCTGACTGCGCAAGTACACCTACTTGCCAGTCCCTAAAACCTTCCCTTAACTTCATGTTAGTCATCCCTGTGGTAGGCCCAAGGGCAGGGTGCATTGTAAGCCTAAGGTAGGACAAGCCCTGATGTGTGTGGCATGTCCTAATAGTGAATTACAACCATTTTCTTCTTTCACTATTGTAAGGCTACCCGCTCTCCTTAGGCCAGAATGGGCTGCTGGAAATATTACACTATATAATCCTCGCAGGCTCAGAGAGCATGGTAGAACGTCGAGTTTAGTATCCCTGAACTCAGAATTTAATAACGCATCCTTTAGGGTGGATGGTTTTTAAATTCTGTGTTTGGAACTAGCCCTTTTAGAAAGTGGCTAGTTTCTTGTCTAACTATCTACCGGTCCCTGCTGGGTTGGTGTGTGTGACAGGAGCTGGGTGGCTCCAGAGGTCTGAATGAGTCAGTGTGGGATGAAAAAGGCATTTGCGTTTAGAGTGGGGGAAGAGTAGTTCCTGATAGCCTGCCCTGCCTGACACAATACTGGCTCCACCTCCTGTCGGGCGACTGATGGCCCTGTACCTGCCAGTGTCAATGCTGGCTCCACCTCCTGCTGGGCGGCTGAAGACCCTGCCCTGCACAGTGAATAGGCCAGGTGCCTCGACCTGGCAACACCCACAACAAACCCAGGATGGGGGAAATTTCCCTGGATGGACAAAGGGATTAAAGCAGAAATGGGGTATAAGAGAAGGACCCCTGAACCAAAGAATTATCCGCCATATTCATGAAAATCGGCATTTGCGATTCTGAAATAGCGAAAAAAAGCGAATCGCTATTCAGAAATCGCAAATCCGAATTCATGAAGAATTGCGATAAAAAAAAGCGATTCGCACGCGATCGCAAATTCCGTTAGCGATGACCGATAATCGCAGAATAATCGCTATTTCCGGCTACCCGCGCCTGGACTGCGAGCTCGCAAATAGCGATATCGCTATTTGCGATATCGCTATTTGCGAGATCGCAAACTCGCGAGATCGGGAAAACGGGAAGTCGCATTTCGAGCCCAGTGATGACATCACAACCAGGAAGCTGCCGGTTCCCACCACCATTTTCCACATTGAGGCAGAGAGAGAGGGAGCATATTGGAGAGCTGCAGCTAATCTGGAAGATTACACTGATCCACAACCCTGGTACCATGGCTGAGGAACCTGCACCTGGCACCAGCAGCTCGTCTGGGCGCAAGAGAAAATTAAAATTCTCAGAGCAGGAGCTGGAACACCTCATTGAGGGGGTTGTGGCCAACCATGACCGACTGATTGGCGCAAATTCTCGGAGGGTCCCGGAACAGGAGAAGCGGCGCATATGGCAGGGGATAGCCTCGGCTGTGAACTCCGTGGGAGTGGCGGCCAAGTCCCTGGAGGAATTAAAAAAGCGGTGGTACGACCTCCGAGGCCGTGCCAAGGAGAAGGTGGCGGCGCACCTTGGGGAGTCCTCGGGCACTGGAGGAGGAGGACCAACTGTACCACCCAACACTCCCATGGAGGACCAGGTCGAGAACACCCTGGAGAAGGAGGCCTGTGTCGGTTTTACAACACTGGACTCATCCCGCACCACCCAAGACACCCAAGGTAAGTGGCATGCGACTGCGACCCTGCCCCCTATGGATGTCCATGACCAAATAGGCTCCCCCAATGTCCCATAGGCATGCCATAGTTGCACATCAAGGAATGTCCTGAAGCATTGTGGGAGATGTAGTCTGGCCACAATGTTGTAGTACCACAATGCAGCCAGACAGGTCCCAAAGCACACAAAGCCACTGCCATTCAGGGAATGTCACCCAGCATGCATGTAGCAACTGCACGTCTGCCAGATACATGCAACTAATGATCCACCACTTACCCCCACAGGTGGCGATACCAGCGATAGGCTGGAGATCGATGAGGGCGTCCCGGAGGTGGAGGTGCCAACACCAACCCAGGCACCAGCCCCTGCCGCTGCATCTACACCAGCAGCAAGTACCACCTGCAGCGTCCCCCCTGCAACTGGTGCAGCACCCACATCCGCTGGCAGGCCAGCCCCCATTGTGCCTCCTGCCACAGCTGCACCTCTCAGAGCCGCAGCCAGGGCAGTCACTCCTGTGCCCCCTGCATCTACTACAACAGCCACACCAGCAGTCACACCCCCTGCGTCTGGCGCACCTGCAACACCGGCGGTCATACCCCCAGCAGCTGTCGCCTCTACATCCGGGGCTGCGCCAGTGTCCACACAGCGGCCAGCCTCACACTCAGGCCAGCAGGGCAGGCGTGGCAGGTCACGCCAGCACTCCACAGCAGCTAGCAGGCGGGCCAATGCTCATGGACTGGCGCGGCTCAGCATCGAGAGACGCATGCTCCGCATTCACCAGCGCCAGGCTCAGCAGCAGGGAGCTATACAGCTGCAACTGCACATGATAGGGCGCAATGTGGCCTCTGTTGCAGGCCACATGGAAGGCATGAGGGCAGACATGGCAGGTGTGGGATAAGGACTGGCCCGCATGGCTGCAGCCTTGGAGGCCAACACCGCGGCCATGTCGAGAGAGCGCAGTGCAACACGCCGGCGCCACCGCCACCGCCAACTAATGACCCGGCTTGACACTAACAGCAGGGCAAGTTACGTGTCAGCGAATGCTACATCTCTGTTGGCGCGGCGCTCCCTGACCCAGCTGCACCAAATCATACAGTGCAGCGAGGACATGACAAGGGTGCTGGAGACCCTCACCACGGCCGTCATTGCTCTTCACCCTCCAGCTATTCCATCTGTTGTGGGGGGTGATGATGCGAGTGAGGGGGCGTCCAGCATCAGCTCTCAATCTGCCTCACAGGCCCCACCACACACCCGCAGCACCATGCCCCCCCCCCTTGCCTGAAGCCCCGGAGGAGGATGCCCCTCAGAGGCGCTATGGCGGAACGCGCACTAGGCACTCCTAGAGAACTGCAGTTAATCAATAGCACAGGCTGAGGTTAAGCTTGCCATGTAGTGAAGCACAGCAGTATGGCGTAATACTGTTTGTTGGACTTATTTGGACAGGAACCTTATTTTTATTTTTGTGAATTTAACAAATACATTTATTTTGCTACACACATTAGCGTTGTGGCATCATTACATTGTGCATGCATTGTTGATTTGTGGGGTGATGGAAGTGGTTGTACTAGAAACTGTTCACTGTGATGTGGTTGCGACGTCTGTGCCCTTCTGCTGGGTTCTCCCCATGTGCATGGCGCGCATGTGCAGGTGGCCGGTTGTCCCCCTCAGATTCACTGCCAGAGATGTCAACAGGTATCCGGCGCTTGGTTGCAATGTTATGTAGTATTGCGCAGACAGCCACAATGCGGCAGCACTTTTCAGGACTGTAATACATAGCCCCACCTGTCTTGGGCAGTATGCGGAACCTGCTCTTGAGCAGGCCAAATGTCCTTTCTATGCAATTCCTTGTCCGTATGTGTGCAATATTGTAGCGCCATTGCTGGGGTGTAGCAGGGTTGAGGTATGGGGTCAGGAGGTATTCACGGAGGGCGTAGCCACTGTCACCTGAATGAGAGGAGCAGATGGTGATTGCCTGTGCTGCGCTGTTACATCTTTGCAATGTGACATTTCAATCAAAGTGTACTTACCAAGTACGTGTCCTTCCCCAAACTCTCCCCTGACCAGTCGTGTGTGGAGTCCGCTGTGCCGGAAAATGAAGGAGTCATGGGTACTTCCTGGGTACTGTGCGACAATGTCAGTGATGTATGTCTTGGCATTGCAGACCATCTGGATGTTGAGGGAGTGGTAGGACTTTCTATTGCGGAACATATACTCCATGCCAGCTGGTGGGCAGATGGCGACGTGGGTACAGTCTATACATCCGAGCACATGTGAAAAATGGGCTACATTGTAGAATTGTAGCTTGGTCATGTCCAATTCCTGTTGGCTGGCGGGGAATTTGATGTGACGGTGTAGCTGGGTGAGCATGGCGTCAACAAAAATGTGGAGGCAGCGTGACATGGTGGGCTGGGATATCCCCCCAGCAGCCGCTACTATCCCCTGGAAACTCCCGGAGGCCAGGAGGTGCAGGCTACACAATACCTGCACATGTCTAGGCACAGCATTGGTACGGCTTGTTGGGTGCTGCATCAGGGGGTCAAGGTCCTGTATTAGCTGCATTATCATTTCCCCATTCAGCCTGTACTTAGCATATATCTGCTCTCTGGTTTGGCCCAGCAAGGTGACCCGCTGGCGGAATATCCTGTCCTGGATCCTGCGTCTCCTCCGTGCTAACTGCGACGCCTCACCATGTACATTCCTGGCATTGTGGGACTCCGAATGCTGCTGATGATGATGGTCCTTATGTGTGATTGGTCAGGCCAGTACCTGTTGGTGATAGGACAACGGTTTTTTGAAAGTTTTTTTTCCATGGCTTTCATGGTTACCACCTGCTTTGAGTTGTCCTTATTTTGCGCGGTGCAAATAGCGATTTTTGGGTTTTCCGCTAATAGCGATTTTTCTTGAATACCGATTGCGATTATATTGCGATTTCGCAATTATTTTCGCAGAATCCGTGGTGTGTCGCTATTTCCGAATCGCTAATGCTCACCTGCCGGGATTCTGCGACTATATTAGCGAATTCGCAAATATGTGTTTGCGAATTCGCTATTTTGTTGTTGAATGCCGATTACTGAAATTGCGCCCGCATTTGCATTTTCGCAGCGATTGCGGGCGCAATTTTACTTCATGAATCAGGCTGTTAGATCACTTCTGACAAGGAAACCTATACCAAGGACAAGAAGCCTGCTGATCCAAGGACTTGCCTGACCCTTCTGCCAGTGTGCTGTTTGCTGAGGGGAATAATGCAGTTGCTTCTTGATTTTTGCCAAGGAACAAGGAGAGAGGAACTAAGTGTGTACTCTCAAGCTTTGCCAAGAAAATCTCCAAGCGCTGGAAGAGTGCCAGCCTCTTGTTGAAGTCACAGGGCTAAAGGACTTCACTATCTGCTAAAATTGCCTGCTGCTGGAACGTGGGAGTCCATCGCAGCTAAAGAAACCAGCAATCTCGACGTCGACGGACGCCGCCGAATCCAGCTCGACATCGTGAGTACGGCTCCAGTGTCCCACACCTTGGACGCCAGCCTCCGGGCCCGATCGATGCCAGTAGCGACGCCGCTACCGATCGCCTCGACACCGTAGCCCCTCTCGACGCCGTAAACGCTGCTCACTCTTGCAATGACAACATCGACAACGACGCCGTAACCTGCTTCGCCACCGTGAGCGCTGCTCCGGCCCGACATCTCTCGACACCGCTGCGGATCGTCCCGACTCCGAGGCTCGATCGACGCCGACGCCTCGACACTGACACTTCTCGTCCCCGGGGATCATCGTTTTCTTCATTCTAAAAGGTACTGTGTTGAGGGGTCTACCTTGACTCCAGGTTCGACATAGGGCTCCTCGCGGTCGACACCGAACCTTTGGAATAGCTTTGCCTCGACGTCGTGTGACTCCTGTGGGGGTTACATTGTTGCTAAGAACTGTGCTTTAAAGAACAAGAGTTACTTTTGTTGCTAGAGAACTATTTACTAAGAAGAAACTTTACCTGAACTATTATTTTTCCTTCCAAAGAGTATTTATTGAGATTGTGGTATATTTTTGTCGTTATTTGGTCTTGTGCTAAGCCTTATATAAACATCCTTATTTTTAGGATGTACCATGTTACAACGCGTACCATTACAACTACCTACTGTTACAACGCAACCATTACAACGCATACCATTACAACGCATAGCGCTTTGAGATGCTGGATAGTGGTAAGTATAATTTACTCTTCTAACTCCAGTCCCCATGGACCCTAGGGAAGGTGTTGGATAGTAAATTATACTTATTCCCTATCCTAGAGCGCCCCCCAGCGCAATGCGTTGTAATGGTATGCGTTGTAAAAGTTGCGTTGTAACAGTATTGCGTTGTAACAAATGCGTTGTAACAGGTGTATACCTTATTTTTATAATACCTTCTGTGTTGTGTCCATTTGTGGTGTATTCACTTTATTACTGTATGTGGTCATAAATGCTTAACACACTGCCTCTGAGATAAGCCTGTCTGCTCTGCCAAGGGGGTGAGCAGGGTTTTCTGAATGCATGATCCCCTTGCCCTGACTAGAGAAGGTGGGTCCCTATTTGTCAGAAGTGTATACCTCTGCCAACTAGAGACCAGCCGATTCTAACAGTCACCTTAAAGATTTTTTTGGCAAAAATTCTCCCAATTTTTTTATCTTATTCCAGAAGGTCTTATTGTGATTCTGAATTGTCCACAACACCAATCCAAGGTTCCCGAAGCTCTGAGTTGCTCTTCAGGATGTTGGAACTGCATCTCCCACAATGCACCTGCCCAAATCCTTTAAAGCTCAGCCGAAGGTGGACTGCAAATCTCTTCTTGCTGGAGATGATGCAATTGGACCTCTTTTAACCTGCTTCTTTCAGGGAGTCCATTCAATCACTTTTTTAGGCAAGGCAAAGTCTATAGGCCTGTAGTTCCAAGGTGTGCTGCAGGTGAAGTCATTCAGAGTGCAATCCTCTAGTTGCAGGCGGGGTTTAAGCCAGGCAGTCCTTTTACTTCCTGTAGTCTCCAGCAAGGATCTGAGTTGCAGGTCAGCTCTCCCATATTTAACCTGTGTTTGTGTGTAACGTGCTACCCTAGGGTATGACAACTTCCTCCAAACTGTGGCCTATTCTTGTCCCAGAAAGCTCTATCCTTTAAGATCCAAAAAGGAGACAATCTATCATAGAGGTTAATATCTGGCTAAGCCTACCCGCTTGGGTGGCTCAGTTTCCCTAACATTCCCCTTCCCATTCAATTTCTGGGGCACCTGTCTGGCCATCATTCCCTCTTTGAAGTCCAGTTTTGCTACTCCACCCCATCCTGCCTTTTGCTCTGCAGCTGCACATCTCCTCCCGCCAGATGTCTTTTGTCTCTCTGCAGGCCACTTCACACCTCATCAGATCAGTTTGGCTAGATTTTGGTTAATCAAAAAATAAAGTTCTATAACTTGTTTTTTGTGATAGTTATAACAAATCTAACCTTAGCAAGTTGTTGAATTTATTTTAACTATCATTTTAATACTTTTAAGTATATTTGTAGCTCACACCTATCAATAGTTATGCTTTATTAAAGTTTTCCCATCTTAGCATATGGAGCCAATGTACGTACAATGGGAAAACATGAAATTAGCAGTTTTGCATCACTAGAGCATAAAAAATATCTTCTAAAATGCCCATGCTTATAGTTACGAGGACCCTACCTCAGGGACACTTAGGGGTGACTTATAAGTAAAAATATTGCTGTTTCAAACTTTGGAAGTACCTTTAATCCCAAAGTTGAATTTGCATAAAATGTAATTTTAAAAGTAGCTTGCAAAGCAGGGTTCTCTTTAAAATCAAAGAAGGTCCTAGGATGCTTGTTTCTAGTCCAGGGAAGACATGGCTTGGCAGTTCGGGCTGGACTGTTCCCATGAGGCACAGGGACAGACTGATTTGCACATGGCCATGTCTTGAACTGGGGTAGCGGAGCGAGCTAAAGAATTGTGATGGATTGAACCCAGATCAGTTGACTGGGGGTGAGTGATTGATTTGCTCTAACGCTCCGTAAATCGTCCCCTTTGATATCGCTTTGTTCACCCTAAGTTGGCATTGTATGCCCAGACGTTGGTTCCTTGCTCACATTGCCACTAGATTCAAGATAGCCTGGCTGATGAGGGCTATGAACTCGAAACCGGTCCCAGGATGCTTGTTTACGGTCCAGGGAAGACATGGCTTGGCAGTTCAGGCTGGACTGTTCCCATGAGGCACATGGTCAGACTGATTTGCATATGGCCATGTCTGAACTGGGGTGGTGGAGTAAGCTAAAGAATGGTGATGGATTGAACCCGGATCATTTGACTGGGGGTGAGTGCTTGATTTGCTCCCTTTGGTATCGCTTTAAAATCAAAGCAGGCACCACAGCAGTGCACACTGAAGCACATTAAATCTGCTGGGTCTCTAAACTTACATGCCCTTCAATATACTAGGGGCTTGCAGGTAGACTGTTGAAGGATGACTTTCTCACGCTATTTTATTGTGAAATAAGGCCTGGATACTTGTTTTACAATGCTACTCTCTGCAGTGAATGGCACAATGTGCGCTGCAGCCCACTAGTAAAGTTTAGTTTACAGGCCCGAAGATATGTAGTAGCATATACTAAGGAATTATAAGTAAATTAAAGCCTCAAATAATCTGTGTATTTTAACAGAGAAGACAGTACTTTACTTCTGGTTAGCAGGAGTAAAGTGTGCAACATCCGAAGGTCACCAAAAACAGTTCTGACAAAAATCTGGGGGAATACTCTGCAAAAGATAGTCATTTCGAACACTTATTATTCAAAGAGGTTTGGATGTGTGTGTGCATCGTGAAACATGGCAGTTTAATGGGAACAATAAAAATGCGGCCAATAATGGATATTCTGATGACGTTCAAGAGGCGTGAGGATTTAGTGTTACTTGAAGAAGATATTAACTTAGATGTTGACTTAGATAATAGAATTTTCTTTAAAGAAAAGCAATTTATCAATATATTGGTGCGCCGCCAATGATTACAATAAAAACTTGAAAAACATAACTGAAGAGAGGAGTTGTTTCAGTGAGATATAGTGGATTACAAACGGGACAGTATCGGTGTTTTTAAATCACATTTTGCGTCCTTGTTCATATATATGGTTTCCTATTCTCCTAAATTAAGAGGACTCCTGATTTGGCTCTCTCTCTAGTTTCAATATTTGTTTCGTCATTTTCATTTCTATTGATCACAAACAGTCACAAGATATTTTTGGCCCACCTGTTTAAATAAGGGAAAGAGAGACAGGAAGAGAGAGTGAGATCGAGAGAAGAGAGTTAGAGTGACATCATTACTAGGATACAACAGAATGTGAAAGAAAATAGGGCTCTCAAGCAGGACAAAGAAAAACAAAAAAGTCAAGGAGGGAGGGAAGGACATAGGAGTTGTAATAAGAACATCGAGAAAAGTGGTAGAGGATGAGTTAAGTGGGCAGTGGGCACTAGAAGGTAGGAGAGAAGGAGGAAAGGTGGCAGGCGAGTCTGTAGTATGGCATGGAAGGAAGTGGTCAGACAGCCATTTTATTCCACCAGACAATTCCCCAGTGTGCTAGAGCCCTTAGAGGCCAGTTTTCAAAGACCAGGACAGGCGCTGTCGGTTTCCGCAACTCCCCAAGGTTAATCGCAGCAGGCACGGGGAGGAATAAAGAGAGGGGGAGGTAGGGATAGAGTGATCCGATAGGGCGAAGAGATAGATGAGAGATGCAGAGAGATAATGGAAGGATGGAAAGAGAGAAATTGCACAAGGAGACAAAAGAAGTGGGCCTGGCAGTGTGGGGGTGAATAACTTGTGGTGGTGAAAGAGAACGTGGGCTTTGGAGAAGGAGCATGGGAGTTATAATGGTGGGTGAAGATGGAGGACATTTGGAGGGAAGGAGGTGGCAAAGAGGAGGGTGGGTGGCAGGAAGGAAGGATGGGTGAAGGGGAGGGTGTGCAGAGAAGAAGGCAGGGACGAAGGCGACAGCAAGCCGTTCAGGGAGCTAAAGCAGGAAAGAAAAATACACTGCATGAAAGAGAAGGTGAAAGAAGAATGACACACGTGAAGATAGACTGAGTGAATGTAGACGATGGAAATACAAGGAGAAAAGAGTGATGTGTGGTTGCCATTGCAATGAGAGAATAGATGAAACAAAGATAGATATGTACAATGTGAAAACTGATACATATAGAGGAGCAACTGACTTTTTGGGACAGCGTGATACACTGAGAGAAACGAAATGGACACCAAAAGGTCAAGGGGATGCAGAAAGCAAAACCGGCATTGGTACAAATGGAGAGAAAGATAGATGAAGTGACATAGAAAATTAGTGACTGAAAGAAACGTTGGACAATGCAAGCGAGAGAGAGGCACATGGAAAAACGAATAGGAAGATGGAGAAAAAAACAAGAGGCAGAGAAATGCACATAATGAAAAAATGAGAGGCCATTACAAAGAATAAGAGGGCCAGAGCCAATGAAAGAGGAAGAAAAGAAATGTTGATAGATTGAGTGAAGAACCAGACATGCAAGCAGAGAGGCAGAAGCGCGCTCGCGCACGAGAGAGAGAGAGAGAGAGAGAGAGAGAGAAGAAAGAATCAAAGGAGAAAGAGAGAAGCAGACATGTCCTTATGGGAAGAAGTGACGATGTGGGCAAGTGAACACATCAAGACACACTGCATAGTGAAACAAAGGATGGTATACCTTGTCATAATGTGTTGGGTCTTCCAGGTGCCGCCGTAGACTAAATACATCTGTTCTAAAGCAGATGCAATATCTGCCATGCTTGTGACGTGTATTCCATCTGCTAAATTCTAAATAAGGTCCAAACTCAGCAGAGTTAGTTACCGAACCTTAAGACTACTGCTTACATCAAAAGAACTTCCTTAAATGGAAGTTGTTTTGAATGCCAGTTTGAAAAAGGAACTCCGAAGCGACTGAAGAGTCTTTGTGCGAAGAAAGGGTCATTAAGCATTAGTGCAAAGCTAAGAAACGTGGACTTCCATTCAACAAGCATATGGGAGCCCTAGCTCTCTAATCCACTGAGTCACTGATTGTAATTTTATCCGCAATGTTATTATAAATCATTTTTCAATTTTTATAATTGCCTTCTCCCTTTCTCATTTTATGCTCTCATTTGTAATACATTACAGCATCTTATTTGACAAAAGAAATTACAAAAATAATGAAATGTGCTTTATGGGCCAATCTAGCAGGATTACAGTTTACTTGCAGGATGAAATATAATTGCCGACGCACTTTTGGATGGTTACTGAAATTTTAATTTAAGTTCCATTATATGTTAACGTTTGTTCCGTTGAAGATAACAGCTACAATTTATCATGCAGATTGTGCTTTGCTATCCTTTGATTCCTGGTTTGTTTTTATTGCTACATATGTAGGAGAATGATCCTTGGCTATGGCAACTGTAATTCTTCTTAAATATGCATTGGTATACATTTGACCTGCCTAGATATGTAAAATATAAGTTTGCACTACGGGTGAAACTGAATGCTGCTCAATAAAAAATGGCATTCGGCGCAACAGTATCACCACGAAACATACATTGACACATGTATTGCCATAGCGCTAAGGTCAAGTTACATGTTATTACCAAAATACCGAGAAACCCATTTGTGAAAAAGCTGTTTACTCTCTCAGAGATGAGAAAATAGTTATTTTATTGCAGATGTGTTTATTTCATTTACTTACTTATGTCACGATCACTTTTTAGAGAAAAACGGAGCTACTCACACCCACCCCCAGCGCCTTGAGACCCTCACGGGTGAGTATTGCACTCTACAAAACCCTGATTGAATGATTGGTTCCATACTTAGGATGCCTAAGTAAGGATCTGGCCACCCAGCGCCCTGTTCGCGTTCATGATGATCTTATGGGATCCTGACATCAGTTCTTTATACCCCAAAACAAGCTCTGACTCACTGCAAAGCTTGTTATTGCATCTATAATTTCACAAACTTTACAAAGATCAAGTTGTAGAGTTGGGGCCCTGTGTCTTATCCACTTCTAAGCTCTTTCTTTTCCTGACCTTGGCTTTTGCTCTTCAGCTTCTTCTGCTCCTAAGTTATGCTATAACGCTGTTATTACAGATGTCTGTGAAGATTTCTATTTCATGAACTTGAAACTGTTTGCTTGCTTTTTATGCAGATTATTTATCCTGTAATCCAGAGACACTTGAAAAGGGGGGGCTCTTGGCCCCCCCGCCCGCATAGCGGTGCGGCGATCGCCCCCCTCCTCAGTGCTTCTCGGTGGTGGGGCGTGCCCTTCCGGGCGCCCCTCACCACCGATTGGTTTGCGCCCTCCCTGACCCGGATGTCATTGTAGGACTTCCGGGTCAGGGGGGGCGGGCTGCAGGAGGGGCTGGGTGGGGGCGTGTCCGCCCTCACCTGGCCCCTTGTGAATAAAGAAGCGGGGAGCGCCCAGGAGACCCTCTTGTTCTCTGGACGCTCCCCCACAGAGTGTCGTGCCCCGCGCTCAGGGGCTTCTTGTTTTATTAATCTCTTTCATTTTGATTGCAGGCTTCGAGATCCGGGAGCTGGTTCCAGGGCTGCCGAGCTGAGCGTTGAAATCTTGGCAGCATCGCGAGTGGAGTCCATCGGAGGCATCGCGCGGGAGCCCAGGTCACCGGTATACGGAGCGGCTGGGGAGCGGGTCACAGATCATTTGAGGCTGTTCGGCAGAGACTGAGGTATTTTGCGGGGGTGGGCGCCGCATCGGGCATCTGTGTGTCAGCCGGCCGGTGCATTTAAAGGGAACCGGCGTGCAGGTTAAAAGAAGATCTACATTGGTGGTGTCGTATTGTTTGGAGTGCCTGCGTTTGAGGGATAGGTTGTTCCACAACGAACTGGGGCACGGGCCTAGCCTGTCAGGCACATTTTAAAAAGTTGTTTTTGAACACGCAGATCCGGCGGTGCATCAGACTCTTTGTTCTGGGCAAAATAGGAGGATTTCCCGCCATATAAGTTAGCGCGGGAAGGTTTGTCGATCGGTTGTAAAAGTGCCCCATTAACTCTTTGTTTTCCGCGCCCAGCGCCACAACCTTGCAGAGCTAAGCGGGCTGAGTTTAGTTCAGCTTTACACGGGGAGGAAGCGAAGCAGGGTAGACCAGGGCAGGACCTGAATGGGAGACCCTAGTGCAATCTGTGCAATTTTGTAAATTTTGAACAATACATGAATTTAAATTACAGAAAAGGGTTATTTTGATTTAGCAAGGTAAATATTCGAGTATGGTGCGAGTTTCGGCTAAGACACTGTCAGTGGTGATACTTCACCTGGGGGAGAATGATTTGACAAACTGGGGAGGCGCACCCTTATCGAGGAGATTATCTCTACTGCGGGGTGGGTGGCCAGGATTTGCCTGGGTTGCACAGTAATATGGTCGCAACTTATCCCTGGTGACAGTGGCGAGGGGGGGGACTCGGTCAGGGCGTTGAATCACTCGGTAGAGAGGATCAGCACACAGTTGGACAACCTATTTCAAGCCCCCCGTTTGCAGACGATTCCACATGGGTCTATCTGGGGTGCACAGTTTTACCTGGGGGACGGGGTACACTTGACTGAGGCAAGGAACGTACTGTAGGTTAATAATCTATAAGCCTGGTTGGAGGGGTTTTGCAAAATAAGTATGCGCCTGGTTTAGGCTAGGAAGGGGGAGGCCAGATCGTCGGTTAACAATGCTGGCCTGTAGCGGTAAGGTCATGACCGGTGAGCAGCTATTTTAAGGTCTGAGGGGGCGGGCATCATCCATTGGAGGTTCCCGCCCAAGGGGAGGGGCCCCTGGCACCTCCTAGAACTTCAGGGGCAAGGTAATTGCTGTTTCAAAGGAGCGCGGGTTGGAGTAGTCACGCTTTCCTTAGGCTGGTAGCCACCCCGCGCGCGCATACTCATGACGTCACCGGATGGCGCAGAGTAAGGGCCCTCCTTTAGTGGGTAAATGGAGTTCACGGCGTGGACCGGGTAATTACCAGGCCCGGCTGTGCATGCGCACATCTCTAGGTGAGGCGCAGCTAGTAATTGAGTTCACGGCGTGGACCGGGTAATTATCAGGCCCGGCTGCGCATGCGCACATCTCTAGGTGAGGCGCAGCTAGTAGGACCTGACACCGGTTAAAATGTAAATGTAAATGTATGGCATTTATATAGCGCACTACTTACCCGTAGGGTCCCAAGGCGCTTCGACCGCTGCGAAACCCTTCCTGGCTTCCCTGAGAGATGGTCCCTTAATGGGTATCTCCAGGGTGAGACCAGGCATCCCCGGCGGTCTGGTGGGGCCGTTAGTGAGGATGAGGCAAGCTAATGCCCAGAGTTGCCGAGTGTGATCGCTGATCAGAGTGGGCACCGAGGCGAGAGAATTATCGAGTCCGCTGACCCTGGTCCAGAAACCTGCCGCGCCGGGAATCGAACCCTGGTCCTGGGCCGTCCTCTGCTCTCGGGTCTGCCGCCTCTAACCAGTGAGCCACACTACTTCACTCAAGGTTAGCGACCTTGCCATATGGCCAGAAATGTAGTATACAAAAATCTAGATGAGGATGTTAGATTCGGTTAGGAAACAACCTGTATTAGAGTTTCTGTTAAGGTTAGTCTCTCAAGCTTGTTGACAATATTGTATCTAATGTCCTGCTGATTTTTGTATAAATTGTTTATCATGCTATTAAAATTTTTAATTTTTATATCTTAATAAATACGGCCGGGGGGTTTCGCGACCCCCCACCTTCCAAAGATAACCATGTTTCATGTTCATGTGTCCGGGAGTTGGTGTGGTCATTTGGGAGGGGGGCGGCAGCCAGTCGCTGACCATGTGTGTTTTCACTACATACTTCTAAACCTGACTCCCGTAGCTTTTCCGCCTTTAATTCTTAGAATCCATCCCAGCCTTTCCTCAGCTCTATTTCTGAATTGTTACTCTTGAACGGTTCCCTTTTCCTGAAAATCTGGTGGCATATTTGCAAGAACCTCATTAAAATTATCGCCGTTTTAGCGGCAGGAAACTTCTGCTAAAAAGGCGATAATGGGCTTGTTAATATGCGTTATAGAATTCCAATCTAACCTGGGCTTCTATTTCAATTCTACAACGCATATTAGCAAGCCCATTATCACCATTTTAGCGGCAGTTTCCCGCTGCTAAAAAGGCGATAATTTTAACAAGGTTCTTGCTATTATGCCCCCTAGTTCTGTTTTCCATAGCCCTGTTCAGATATTTTGTTCAGCTTCCTCTGTTCTCTTTTATGTTAATCTTTTTTTGTTTAAGGTTTATGAAGATTTCTGATCTCGTTTTTATTATCAGAGAGTGGCAGACAGATCAAAAGTATGGTGCTTCATACAGATAGACTCAATTTCGAGCGATTTTCTTTCATAAAGGCTGATGAGTGTCTCTTACTACCTAATAGCATTACTGTCATCTCTCTTAGCCACAGATAGTTCATTCTACATGAATCATATAAATATTCATTTATGGTAATTAGTCCTGTATTTTTGTGTTTCTTGTATTCCTATTAAATATATGGTTGCTTTTTGCATCAGTTCATACAACATACCTGTGCCTTCCAACAATTGTTTTCTTTTACGGGTATTGCATATTGGTAGCAACTATTTACCTGCCCCCAAGTAAATATTGAAATATTTCTGCTGTGTACTTGCACACTGGCTAAATAGTAGAAATTATTTGCTATTTAGCAGGTGGCCTTGAAAATAGCAAAGAAACTTTACTATTCTCCCAGCCGCTAGCTACATAATAGAGATTCTGCACTCTTTGGCCGACGGTCGGAAGATTGTGTAAAAAAATCACTTTACCCCGGCTGCTGGCTAAATAGTAGAGTTTCTGCACTGATCGGCTGCCGCCATACAAATAGTAGAAGAACAAGGGGGCATATTATCAAGGGGGTTTGTCTCTGCTTTTTTGGCTTTAAAAGCCAAGAAAGCGGAGATAAAATTATCTCCCTATTACCTAGCTGTCGCTAACACCACTTAGCGACAGCAAGTAGGCGATAGCGACCAGCTTGGGCACCACTTTGCATGTCAGTGATACTTATCACTAATGACATGCAAAGTGGGCGTGCCAAGATGTTAGCGACTGAAAACAGCCGCTAACATCGCTATCTCCTATTACAAACTTTTGGAGATATTCGCGCTAAGCGCGGATATCTCCAAAAGCTAACACCTGCCCTGAGCAGTTCTTAGCCATGTTATCCAATGGGAGGTGGATAACATGGCTAAGAGCATTAGCTCGGTAATGCATGAATATCGCTGACTTTTCAGCGATATTCATGCATTGCGGCGATTTTTATCGCATTTGCGATAAACCTTGGTAATACCAAGGTTTATTTGCGGGAAAAATCGCCGCAGCTCAGCGGTAAATTTTTGTCTCTAACCAAGAAATAGCGATAATTATCTTATCGCTATTGCTTGGTAATATGCCCCAAGATTCTTTACCTGTCAGCTACCTGAATAGTAGGGATTCTGTACTGTTTGACTAGCGGCCGTGCAAATAGTAGAAAAATTTAATTCATCACCCAACCACTGGTTAAATAGTAGAGATTCTACACTGTTTGGCCGATGGCCTTCCAAATAATAGGAAAACTTGAATATTTACCCAGCTGCTGACTAAATAGTAGAGATGTTGTGGTGTCCAGCTGGCATCCTTGCAAAGGGCAGAAAAATATCACTATTTACCCAGACAGATGGCTAATCAGTAGACATTCTCTATTCTGCGCCTAACGGGCATGTAAATAGCAGAAAAAGTTAACTATTTATCTGACTGCTGGTTAAATAGTAGAGATTCTGCACTGTTAACCTGGCAGCTGTGAAACTAGCAGGAAAGCTTAAACCCGGCTGCTGGCTGAATAATAGAGATTCTGTGCTGTTTAGCTGGCAGCTATACAAATAGCAAAAAAACTTCACTATTTACCCAGTCGCTGTCTAAATAATACAGATTCTGCACTGCTTGGCCTGCAGTTTTTGGATATCTCCTCACCCCGAGGCTGCCAACATCCTGTACAAAGAGGACCCCTTCCCCTTAGCGAATTAGTTACCACCCCAAACCAGGATTTGTTAGTTCATCAGTGGTTTGTGAAAGCAATTGCAGTTACAAACTGTCAAGGTAACAATACAATCTTACCTATTTTGTGCACTGTTGGTTTTGCAGAGACGTAATGGGCCTACTTCCCTTAAACCTACTTATTATGAACTATTGGGTTATAGAATAGACCTCAAGCTAAACAATAGGAATTAGGCAGGAGGGCTGGATACTGGACACTGGTGAGCTCTTGATGTCGACTGGCAAGGCTACAATATAACACTAACTTAAGAGCAATAGTTAGATTCTTTCATAAGCGGAATCTCATGTCTTTTTACTTTTTACTAATAAGTCTATGTGAGGTTTCTTACCTGCAAACTCAAGTACGCGTGAAAAGCTTCCTAGTACTTCTTGTGCTGATAGATGTGTTTCCTGTGATGGTTCTATGAGGGAGATTATGTGCCAATTCCTAAATGCGGGGCTTCACTCTCTTCTTGTCTTTGAAAAGACAAAATTATATAAATTACCCTTGAGCACTCTTTACTCCGTTTATAACACCACGATAGTGACTTAGTATTTTTTTAAATGATCCTTTCCTAATGGTACTTACATTTTGTTTTTGCTCCAAATATTTTCCATCATTGTTCCTCACTAGAGATAAGAAAACAAAATGCACAAAACAAAACAAATAACAATTTCTTTTTGCGGAATTTTAAACAACACAATCTTGTTGCTGTCCTTAATGTAATTTACACAGTCTGTAAGCATTATAGGTTTTTCCTTAGCAAAGAAAAGACTGTCCAAAAATTGTCTCTTAAAAAATCGCTCGCTTTAGTACATAAGACTGTCTTTCGATGGGCGCCTTAAAATGAAAGAAGTTGACTTAGCTTTCTTTTTCTTTTGTCTTTTCAGGGGATGGTGCTGAAAGAATCAAGAAGAAGGCTCCCCAGAAGCCATGAAGATAATCCCAGCGAAGACTGACATCAGGAGCCCTGCTGCGCCAGATTTCAGGTGAGTCATCGCAAAAAGAGAACCTTCCACTAAAGCGGGAGGAAGGCCAACCAAATTCTGGAACCTGGATGTGGCCTTATATAGAAGAAGGCCTTCATGTTTTGAAGGCTTTTTTTTATAGCGTGGTTAAGGGTTTAGTAACCTTTTTTTGCACATTCTTTTCTTACAATTTGCACTTGTTCGGTCTGTACTGGTGTTTTTACACTCTACTGTATTTTTCTTTCCCTTATCTGTCTTTTTTTGTGTTTTGACTTTGTATATTTCATTGTATTGCCATTAGATTAGGCGCATTCCACTTTTTTATTCGTTTCACTATTTATAGGATGCGGGTTGTAACTTGCCCATAGTTTTATTCTTTAGGCTGGGTATAGTTTATCCCTTGTATATTTAGCAAACCAGCACCCTATTCATTATCATTCTGCTCCCTTTTAGACGTATACCTTGCATTTGTGCTGCAATCTACCATTCTATGATGGCGCCTGCTGGTTCCCCCGCAGTCCACGAGTGGAGGGCCTTAAAGACAAATTCAAGAAATTAGAGAGACTAAAAAAGACAAGAGAACTCACGCTGGTGGGACTCTACGACCCTAAAACAATACATGCGTCTAAAACAAATACCGAGAGGCTTGCGCTCCAATACGTTCCCAACATATGATGATCTCGACCTAGATCTAGTGAAAAAATGGGAAGAGTCTGTTACTAATAACTCTTTTGCCCTTATGGACATTCTGATAGAAAGTGCAGATCGCAAGTCCAGCAAACTACTGGGGGAAATTGCGATACTGGAGCAAGAAATTAAAGACCTCAACCTACCAGAACCAACTGTGAAAAATTACACCATTTTGGATGAGGTATTATTTAAACATCAGGAAGAAATAAAAAACAGGAAGGCCAGACAAATAAAAAGAGATGACGCAGACTACCGTAATGGTCGAATTTTCACCTACGATCGAAAATACGACTCTCTAATTCGACCTTACAACCCCAAGAAAAGTGGCAATATCGCATCCGCCCCAAGTTCTGTCTCATCCAGTAATGCTTCACTTAATTCAGCAGGTATAAGCGAACCCGATCGGGACTTACTAGACACCAACAGTACCCCTTTTTTAGTGGAGCTAGAAAGGATGCGCAAAGGGAACAAGACCCAACCCCAACGAGATACAACAGATCAAAGACCCATAGAGGCAGCAGGGGGGGCAAACGAAGATTACAGAAAAAAATTGAGGTCAGGAACAGCAAGGAAATAGAGAGCGGACACAACGAGGTCCAAGTAGTTAACCTTTCCTCCTTTCCTCTAACTCCCGATATGACCAATCTCCTTTCCAGGGGTTTGAATTTCAATCCCTTTTCAATAGGAGACACATGCCAAACGAAAATAGACCTCTTTAAATTTGTACGGAGCCTGAAATTGAAAAAGTATTTTGCTGGAAAAACCACAAACACAAGAAATGTTAAAAATATTCCTGATGTATTAACAGACAATGTGACTACAATAAAAGATATACAAGCAATTCACCTATTGTTATCTATTACTGAATGTGAAGACAGCCCCGTAGAGATGGGACAACTTTTAGAAGAATTGAACATAGACACAGATCTGGGGGTTGTTAGTGGCTTGAAAAACAAATCCACTTGGACACCAACACTACCAGGTGGCAACAACATTGACAATTTCCACAAGCGAGTTCTTGATGACATCAACAAACTCAACACAAAAAAACTCAATGAAACATTTACATTTAAAGATAACCTCACCAAAGGAGAGCGTCTTGCCCTCACCACACTAACACAGACTTCCACCATTGTGATCCGCGAAGCGGATAAAGGAGGGAACATTGTGATCATGAATGCAGACGATTATAACAATGAAGTACTAAGCCAATTGGCTGATACCTCTTGTTATGAACCGATCACACTCAACCCAATGGGCACTCTAACAACATCAATTAACGACCACCTGCACAAGTGGAAAGAAGATGGCTTACTGAATGAAGAAGAATACATGTACCTCAAGGTACACAAACCGACATTTCCATGGCTTTACACCCTCCCCAAAATCCACAAAGATCTCCCCTTCCCACCAGGCAGACCCATTGTCTCGGGCATATGGGGCCCAACTGAGAGATTGGCAGAGTATGTGGATTTGTTTCTAGGCCCACTGGTCAAAAATTTACCCTCATTCATTCAGGACTCCAAACATATACTGAGTGTACTAAGTGACCTAGAATGGCAACCCAACACCACCATAGTGACTATGGATATGGTTGCCCTATACACGAGCATCAATCCTGTCCTAGGTATAGAGGCTATAACACGGGTTCTGTCCAATAGACCGGCATCCCTGTGGGCACATACCCAAATGTTAACATCTATGATGACCCTTATTCTCAACAACAATTTCTTTATGTTTCAAAAAAGCTGGTATAGACAAAAACGTGGAGTAGCCATGGGCTCTAAATTCTCGCCATCTTTTGCCAATCTGTTCATGGGTGCTTTTGAAACCGACCACATCTGGGGCACCAAGGGCAGCGAATACACCGACTCCATACTATTTTGGGGACGTTATATTGATGACTGTATCTTACTGTGGACAGGCTCAGACGAACTTCTCCAAAGTTTCTTCGAACATCTTAACCACAACGATTGGGAACTGAACTTTACCATGAAGTTCAGCAAAACCAATATAGAGTTTCTAGACCTGGAATTCTACGTCCACGACAACAAATTACACAGCAAACTTTACAGGAAACCCACGTCGTGCAATGCTATTCTTCGAGCGGACAGCTACCACCCACCACACCAGATCAGATCAATACCTTTTGGTGAATTCCTCAGAGCCAGAAGAAACTGCAGCAAGGACAGCGACCTGGCTGATGCTGTACAAGACATGGAACGGAGATTCGAAAGACGTGGATATCCCCAATCCATCCTGTCAACAGCCAAAAAGAGACTCAATAAAATCACGAGACCAGAGACACTCAAATGTAACAACTCTAACAAGGCGAAAGATTCCACAGTGAGGATGATCACTGAATTTAACAGTCTACACAGACCAATTCGTACTAGCATGACCAAACACTGGAATCTGCTTAAAAATGATCCGGTACTCAAGGATCTCATTCCTCCAATTCCCCAAATAACTTTCCGCAGAGGAAGAACTCTGAGGAACAGACTCAGTCCAACTGTTCCAAGAACAGACACAACTCCGGACTGGCTGACACAACGCAGTAAAGGGTTCTTCAAATGCGGCTTTTGTGTAATGTGTAAATGGGCGAAACACAAGACAATGAAATTTATTGGTCCCAATGGAGACACATATGACATCAGAGTGAACATCAACTGCACTACGAAATATGTAATATACATAATTGAGTGTCATTGCGGAAAACAATATGTGGGTAGCACAATAAGGTGTCTAAAGGACAGGATCTCTGAACACATGAGAGCGATACAAAAACAAGACCCTAAATATCCTGTTGCCTTACATGTAGCCAAATGCCAATCAACCACTGAAGATTTCCACATCAGTTTTTATGGCATTGACACAGTACCCATTCACATAAGGGGTGGTAACCGTGAGCTGGCTTTGAGACGCAAAGAAGCGACCTGGATCATGCGTCTGCGCAGCATTGAATTCGGCTTGAACTACGACCCTGAGATGCAATACTTCCTAGGGGACTAAACTAGGACAAGTCTATAAAGACAACTTAAATAACTTAAAAAACCCATTGCCACATTACAACAGTTTCAAAAATGTTCTCATAAGACTCAACCCTACCAATATACCACAACATGCCTGCAAAACATGTGGACATAAACGCCTTTCTTATTGTTTGTTTATTTGAACTATGCTTATTTAACTATATGTACTCAGTGTATTACTGTGCTTTACATTTATGTATTTTGCTGTCAAATTGCCTGCTGATTGATACACTAGATAACACCAAGCACTTCTATCATCCGAACCAGGAATCTTAAACTTAAACAACTCCTAACTAGCAACCAAGCACTGATTCTTGGTTTCCGTATAATTTACACTACCTATCAGAACACCGACTTGCTAATAAATACTGCCTATCAGAACACCGACTTGCTAATAAATAGTGCTAATAAATACTGGTTTTCTCCCTGTAACCCGATTACCGGTGGTTCACCCTTTCCGTTACTTCAGTTGTAGTATTTTCTCTAAACACAGCCAATAGTTCAGCTTGTAAAACAACAAGTCGCCGCTCTAGTTTCTCATTAACTTTGAGGGCAAAAAACGGAAGCAAAGCTTAAATAGACGTCCCCACTTCCTGTCAGGTGACCGTCTTCGAAAAACGGCACTGGGAACCACAGGAGGGGGAACGAATCTAACCAGGTAAATCATCTAGCTCTACACACCGGCCAATTCGCTTCTTTGAAACACACCAAAATAGAATAGAAGAGAATTACACCACACCGCTTGGTTTTTCATTACTCTCTCTACAGGTGCACCCGCCTGATTTCCTTTTTCGAGCGTTACAGCTTCAATCTATTCTCCTCCCGGTCATGGCCCCCTTATGAGCCCAATAAGGTACGAGTATATTTCTACGGTTTCCTTTTTCCTGTGGACACTAATTCCCATAAGGGTTCGTCATGTTCTCATGATACACATTTTGTTTACCTATAGGAACTAACTAACTACGCGTTTAAAGCGCATTCTCCACACTCTCGCCCTCCTGGGCGTTGGCCACATCACTAATCCCGGCTTTTTTCTCTTAAAAGGGTGAGTTACTTATTTTGTGTTCAAATATTGTCAGAGATTAGGACTTGAACTTGGCTTCGCTTTAATCAAACAACCCACAACCACTAAGAAACGTGGTCGAACTACTGCAACGAAATGCGTGTTCTTGACAAACACGTGATAATTCGCGTCTGGTGTTCTGATACGAGATATATAAGTGCTTTTTCCGACAAACACCTTTATAGCAGATATCCTCCTTTTCCGTGCTAGCGCTCACATTGACCAGTGGCGTACGGAATGATCGTTTGTTTCTACAAAATATGTTGACACCACCACATGGCTGTACAACAAACTAATAACTGGAGCAGTTCTTACGTGTCCTAAATACCAGGGGATGAGCATCAGCGCTCCATCTGTCTGCATCCACTGTCGTGTAAATAGACAATATCCATTAACCAATACAAAAACCTTATAAAACCTTATAACACCCCTTTCTGTATTTATAACAGGATATTCAACTTTTGCCGGTCGTACTTTATAAAATTGTCGATGTTTTCAACAAAATGTTTTTACAAATATATTGGTTGAAAAAGACTCACTAAAAAGTCACTACAGGTTACAATGGGTGTCACAAGCACAGACACTTTTCACTCGTTTCTACCAATTCTTATGTTTCTTCCGATATTTTCTTAAATTTAAAGTGTATCTACGCACACTGGTCAATGTGTCTGCTTTTAGAATGACCTAACTGTAGATTGTCTGAAGTCACTTCCACACAATCTGTATAATCACGATATAAAAAACATCACCATTCACATACACTGAAGTCACCAGTGCTACAGATTTCAAGTCACACGTGTATGACACTATGTCACCCTATGGCATGCCCGCTTTTTATCACGATGGGTTCACCAACCACTTTTTATGCTTCGCTCATGTAGAACAACCATACAAATGCATCTTTACCCAGCCCTGAAGATTCGCAGTTTGTTTCCCTGCGATGAAACACGTGTTGGCCACAACAAGAGGAACAATAAACTGTTTTCCATAACAAGGATTCTACTCCATTGCAAATTTCTTTCTTGGCACACCGCTATCTATTGATTTTGAAACATTGTCGATGTGCATATTTTACTATTGTTACCACAACCAGAAACTACAGAGATTTTATTGCTATTTTCCCAGAGCAGGGGCTTTTGTTGTTTTTGTGCATTTTGTGTGGATTTCTGATCCACCTTTGAGCGGTTACGAGGGATTACCGCCCGCCCCTTTGCCTGGAAACTGATACCTTACAACACCACAATACCCTGCGGTCACTCGGTTGTGCGCCTATCCTAATCTGGAATACCTTAAACCCTCCCAGTAGATCAATAATCCCCCGCAGTCCACCTTCCCTTGCAATTTTTAGCTCATTCCTTGTCCATTGTGCCACTTTTGAGCAGCTTATTTGTTTAACATTGGGGAGACCTATGTTCCTGTCGATCCCCTTTTGGTTACTTTTTCGGTTTGTATTTTTTTGTTTGTAGCAAGTTGGTTTTAGTTTTTTGATTAGTAGTTCTAGGGACTGTGGACCATTCCAAGATGGCGCTTATGGCCATTTAACGCGAGTTGGTCGTTTATGTTTATAATCCCATTTGGATCGCTGGTGAAATTACAAGTGAGACGCCAGTCGTGACGACGCTACGGTTTCTGAAACATCGAGAGTGTTATCCCTTCGGAATCATGTTGGTGAGTTGGCTTTTAGTCTAACAGCCGCTAATATTAGAATCTTAGTTCGCTTTTTGTATATTAGTTCCACAGCGTGGTAACAGCTACCACTTCATTTCAGGATACTTTGGTGCATATTTGAAGACGTGGATTTTGGCAGTACCAGTAGTGCGGGTCGCCTGAACTTTGATATGTGCTCCAGTCACACGCTACCGTTTCACAATAATGGGTGAGTGTTTGGTTTTCCATTCACGTAGCCTTTTTTTAATCACTGATTTTATCACCAGTACATTTTTACGGTATTTGATGAGTTTGCCATTCCTATTTATTTGTAGTTTGGTGTACGAGTGCATTTGCTGCCTTCAGAGCTGGTCACCCGTTTTTTGAACCCTCCCTAGTGGCGTAGGAATTCGGTTGACAGCACAGTCAGGTACATTGTACTGTAACAATGGCATAGCTTTTTTGAGTCTTTAGTGCATGGTTTTTTTCACAGGGGACTGCGTTGCAGTTACTTATCGTTTTGTGTCACTGCCATTTTGTCACAGGGTTTTTTTACTGTGTTTCAAATGCACGTTTTTTCTTCACAGTGGTCGTTTAGATTTTTCCTCTTGATTTTTATCCTGTCACGTGTGGTTCACCTTCGTGATCAATTGATATACCTTCTTCTAGTATTCACAATTGTGGTGTCCTCCTTTAATCTCTTTCAGTTTTGCTTATTAAGACACAGTTCTCTTCACTCTCATGTGAGTGTCTGCTGTTTATCATTCTTATGATGCTACCTATCTAGCTATATATGTTTATCCCTTTTCCCCTACAGATTGTCCCCTGAAGAAGGGACCTTCATGTCCCGAAATGCATCAGGCCCCAAAAAGCAGCATTGCGACAATTTGGCTGGATTGATATTTGTGTATCTACACTAATTGATAATGTTATGATCCTATTTTCATTATATATGTGAATATGTCATATGGTTTAAAAATATTTGACTGAATACGTTTAACTACAGTAACTTGTAAAGATTTATATTTACAAGTATTATGGAGTCTATGTTTTTCATTTTTAATTTATTGAGTTCATTCTTGTTAAGATAGTAGGAAGGTCACGTTGTGACCATTTGTGCACAGTGTGCAGTGGAGTTACCCTGTCTGGTAACCTTACCTATTCTTATATGGAAGTGCCACACCCAAAATGGTTGCCACGTAGGAAGCATGTCCAATGTTATGTGAGGTGTGTTACTGCCTTCTTTGTATTAGACAAGGCCTTCCTGACGGTAAAAAGGCTGTCTTCTCCTGATTCAATGACCGCTGTATTGTGAGTGTTTAACCCCTTCCCTATACCTTGTGATTTGGTGACATGAGGCCCTTAGAGATAAAACAGGTTTAGACGCAGGCACTAATTTATAGGTCGAAAGGTCCCAAACGTTCAAAGGCTGATCTCACTTGGCCATGGTAATCTCTGTTAGCATCCAGCCATTTATCCCTTTCCACCTCAGGGGGCAATGAAACAACAATAATGGGCATTGGCAATACAGAGGGAGGAACAAAAAGTGGCAAACATCTCTCTCACTGGCAAATTTTTGAACTATAAAGCAGTGCATTAACTGAGACTTAGTCACAATCCTGTTAGATGGGTAAGTTTATCATCAATTTAGAGTTGGGCCACTCCCTGTTGTTGTTAATAATATTTGTATTCGGCATATAGCCATAAAAAGAAAGACATCACAGTGCAACCTACAGTTAGAATACAAATTGTACAAACAATGCTGCTGCAATGCCTGTATAAAATTCAATAACATCCTAACAAAATATGCAAAGGAATCTGTGCCACTCTATAAAAAGATTGTAAGTATATGCGGTATGCCGAAAGGGTCACCTGGACATCAAATATACATTCCTACACACATATAGGCTTCCAATCGAACAGAAATTATCCCCGGTCATCAGTAAAATTATATTGCTACCTCAAGTCCAATTCGGATTATATTATCAATTCATTCAGTAATTTACTGTATTGCAGTTAAAAATCTTCCTATTGCACATGTCACATTTAAAACCCTCATATTTGTCTAATGAGAGTTCAACACATAGCTTATCTAGTTTATGTCTAACTTGGGACGCCCAATTAAGTTCACTTTCCTCTATTTCCTTTTTACAAAAATTTGATACTTTGGGGGGTCCTTCTTTATTCAACCTCTGCCAGAACCTCAATGATGTTTGCATTCCCCATCATGGCTGTTTTTTATAAGGTCCTCCTGGGCCTGCCCATTCTTTTGGTCATCTCCCTGACCATCTTGCTCATAGCCCTGTGGCTTGGACCTCCAAGCTGTGATCATCCTGGTCCTAATGTCCCTGGTTCTGATCCTGCCTTTCCTCCTCACCCTGGTTCGCCTGGTCCTGGTACTCAAGATCCTGATCCACTTTGACCTGATATCTTGTCACCTAAGTCTTTTCTCTACTGGTCCTCTTAGAACTTTTCATTCTTATTCTGGCTGCCTTTGTCCCTGGTCACAGCTACTTAGCACTCCTAGCCAAGGACATGCTATTCTAGTTTATCACAGTCCTTGTCATTCTTAAGATTCTGGATCAATTGTTCATGATCCTCATGGGTTTGGGTTATCCTGGTTCTATTTTGCCTGTACCAAACTCACCTGATATCTCAGTCTTGGTCTCCTTAGTCCTGGGCCTTTTTGTTCTATTGTGCTTGTGATCATAAACTTTTCCTTTATTGCCATCATGCTCCTTCTTTATTCCCCCAATCTGAGACCATCTTGACCTGTTTCTTTGTAGTCATCTTAGTCCTAGTCACCTTGTCCTGCTCTCATCACTGTCACCCTCCTAGCCCTGGTATCGGAGGTCCTGGTCAATCTTGCTTTTGTGTCCTGGTACTCTTAATCCTTATCCTCCTGGTTTGGGTCGTCCTTGTTCTCCTGGACCTGTCCCTTGTCCATTTAGTCCTACTGGTACTGCAGCCATTGGACCAGTTCCTTCTTATCTCAGATGTGCCTCACTCTGGTCCTGCTGGTTTTAAGGATTGCTTTTCATCAGTTTGTAATCTGAGATCTGATCCCTTAGGTCCAGATCTTCATGAACCTCTTAGTCATGTTTCCAGTCCGAGTGTCATCTTCTTTTAGTTTACCTAGCCCTCTTGCTGTGGTCTTCTGGATGCCTTTGGTACTGCCCCCCGGTCTTGCAAATCCAAGTCCTGCTTATCCTTGTATACAGGACTCAGTGGCCATTGCCTTTCAGATCCTGTTCTTTGTAGTCCTCTTCAATCTGACCCTGATCCTCCTTGCCTCTTCTTCCTGCTCCTTGCCTGCTTGGCTTTGCAACTGTCCCAGATAATTTTAGCCTGTCCTAGCTCTGATATTCCTTGACCTCTGGTTCATGCTAGTTTATTACCTTCCTTGTCGTGTACTACCTAGTATGATTGGTGTCGCTCCCATGTACTTCTGAACCTAATGGTTTGGTTCCTGGCTCTCTTGTGTCACGGGCTCCCCTTTCCTGGACCTTTTCATGCTCCTCATTATAATTCTCCTTCCATCAGTCCTCCTGGTCTGGCTCCTCTGACTGATATAGTTTCTATTTTGCCAGTTCCAAATCCTTTTGATTCTAGTCACCATGGCCTTCCTTTGTTTACCCCTCATGTGTCAGGTATTCTTATGCTACTTCCACTGGCCTTGGTCTACCCAGTCCTCCTCGTCCTTGGTTTGCCTGCCCCACTCTACTCCTATGAGTCAACCCGGTCTCCTGATTTGCTTATTTTACCTTGTTCTTACCCATTTGACCATGGTCTACTCTATCATGGTCCTCCTATTATTGATCCTACTGGATGTAGTCTTCCTAATCCCTTTGGCACTGGTCCTCTAAGTTCCTATTTTGTGGGTCACCCCGGTTCTTGTAGTTCTTCTTACACTGGTTTAGGATTCCTTCAGTCTGACACTTTTGGACCTTCTGCTAGTGTCTCCAGACCACCTCTAGCACTGGTCCTTTCTGGTTATGGTCTATCTGGCCCTGGTTTTTATGTTGCTGACACCTTGGTCCTCATTGATCTAATGTTTGTAGTCTCGGCCCTCCTGTCTCTGGACCTTCTCTCCATTAGTCTCCTGGTACTGATTCTCTTTGGTCTGTCTACTTTGGTTTGTTCCCACTAGTACTGGTTGTCCTCGTCCCTCTGGTCCTGGTCGGTGTACACAGGCCCTTTGTCATTATGGTCTAGGACTTTGCTTTGTGTTCGTTGTGTTCCTCAGGGACCTTATCCACTGGGCCCAGATCCCCCTTTTCACATCCTCCTGACCCTCCTGTTACATCTCGGTCTGGTCCCGGTACCCCTAGTGTTGTTTTTCATTCTGCTGTTCCTCACTGTCTATTTGTTCCTGTTCCCCTCTGGCATTGTTAGCCCTGGTTCTCATATTTGAGGTCTTCTTGGGCCTAGTTTGACTTGTCCTGGTCCTCAAGGCTCTGGTCCTAGTGGTCTAACTCTTGGCACCACTCAGTTTATATCCTGACAGTGCCCCAAAGCACTATGCCCTCAAACACAATTAACTACTGGACATGTCTCTCCCTCTGGAGCCCAAATACCACCTACCTGTCTGCATTTCATTTGCTGCTGCTTGTTGACTGCAGCTGTGTCACCAGATTTGAAATACTCAGCAAGCACAATTCCTCTTAAACAGTAATCCAAAGCTAGCACAAGTCCTTCCATAAGAAGCCTAAAAAGAGCCCAGTCCTCACAAATCATCAAAAGGAGCATCATGGACATTAAAAAACAAAATATTCTCATGAGTGAATAAAATATTTATGTTATATGCTTTAAAACCATATTGTTAGACCTTGCATACTTGGCGTGGTTTCCCCTGACTTTTTGCCTCTACTTCCTGTATTTTTGACACTGTGCTGGATTTCGTTTTTGCTGGTTTTTATGCTTTGGGCACTTTGTCACTGCTGATCAGTGCCAAAGTGCAAGTGCTCCCTGTCTAAATTATTATTGAGATTGGCTATCCATGATTGGCATATTTGTCTTACCAGTAGGTCCCTAGTAAAGTCCACTAAGTGTGGACTAAGTTGTAATTCAAATGCTGCTAGTGGGCTTGCAGCACTGGATTGTGCCACCCACATAAGTAGCCCTGAAAAGAGATCTCAGGCCTGCCACCGCAGTACCTGTGCACAGTTTGCTAACTGCCATGTTAACCTGACCAGTGTACCCACTTGCCAGACCTTACCCTTCCCTTTTCCTATACCTAGGACACCCCTATGGTAGGCCAAAGATGCCCCCCTGGGCAGGGTGCAGTGCATGTAGAGGGTAGGACATGTACTAGTGTGTGTAACATGTCCTGACTATGAAATACCGCCAATTTCGTTTTTCACTATTGAAAGGCTATCTTTCCAGAATGGGGAATGCTGTGTAACATGTTTACATGCATATCTTCCCATAGGAGTGAAATAGAAAATTGTAGTCTGGAGTCCCTGAACTCAGAATTAAATAAAACATATTTTAGGAAGGATGGGTTTGAAATTCTTTGTTTGAAAATAGCACTTTTAGAGAGTGGCTATTTTCTTGTTCAACCTTTCTGTGTGCCTCTGCCTGTTTGTGAATTGACTCTCTGGTTTGAAAGTGACAGGGGCTGGGGTGGCTACAGGAGTCTGGGTGAGTCAGCACGAGGCTGAATGGACCTAGCTGCATTAGGAGTGGTGGGAGGAGTAGCACCTGGGCCTGCATAGGGCTGTGCCTGCATTTCACAATGCTAGCTCGACCTCCTGTGGTGCGCCTGATGGCCCTGGCCCACACTGACAAAGTAAGAAGTTTTGCACTGGCAGAGTGTACCCAGAATTGTATTGGACTGGCTCCAGGACCCCTCACACATAGAGAACAAAGACTTTTAGGGTATAAATATGAAAGCTGAAACCTCTGAACTTTAGACTACTTTCAAGAGGAATCCCTGCCAAAGAAGATCAGCTGAAGAGACTCATTCTGCCCTTACTGTGTGTCTGGGGTTGGCCTGCAGTTTGCTGTTTCTACCGAGGAAAGGACAAGGGACTTTTGCTGTGTGCTGTGTCCCCTGCTTGAAGAAGGACTTTGCTGTGTGCTGTGTCCATCTGAAGAAAAGTTTCCAAGGGCCTGAGAAGAGCTGGCCTCCTATTTCTGAAGTCCCAGGCACAAAAGGACTTCACCCCCAGCTTCCCTGAACTTCCTTGCTGGGAGTTCCAGTATGCCAGGATGGCCTGTAACTGTGTGTGAGGCTTTTTGCTGTGGGTAGCTGAAAGCGCAACGCAATGAGATAGAAGCGTGATGCTGCAGCAGGAGCTGCTGTTGCATCATTGGAAGCGTATTGCCACTGCCACTGTTTGCTTCGCATCATCGGAGAAGTGTGCCGCCGCCAAAGAGAGTACCGTCGCATTAACGGAGAAGCGTGTCGCAGGGTCGTGGCATCGCTGAGGAAGTGCCCCGCTGCTGATCGCCGCTGCTACACCGAAGGAGCGTATCGCCGTCACTGAGGGTGTTGTCACATCACCAGAGAAGCGTGTCGCATGGCCTGTCGCAGCTCGGAAAGTCACCAGGGTCGCCACATGGCAGTCTGGCTTGCACGCATTGCCTCCACGTTGTCACATCGCAACAGAGACGCCATTTGGTTGTATCGCACCGGATCGCAGAAAGAATGTACGCATCGCCTTCCCGGCTTCCTTTTTGTTTGTTTTGCGTTATGCTTCACAGGTACTTTGAGACCAAAGTGTCACATTTATCATCTACAAGTTTATTTTTGCCACAACCTTTTTAAAAACACTCTACTAAGTAACTGTATGTTGGATTTTTGTAGTTTTGGTCGTGTTTAGTTTGGATAAAGATATTTAATTTTTCTAAACTGGTGTGATGTCCATTTGTGGTGTTTTCACAGTGTTACTGTGAGTGTTGGTACAAATACCTTACAAATTGCCTTTGGGATAAGCCTATCTGCTCGTGCCAAGCTACCAAGGGGGTGAGCAGGCGTTATCTAAAGTGTGTATCCCCCTTACCCTGACTAGAAGCAAGGGTCCCTATTTGGACAAAGGTACCTATCTCTGCCAACTAGAGACCTCCAGTTCTTACACATATATAGTAGTCTTTGCTGACAGCCAAACGTTCCATGACTGAAGCATGAAATATTCTGTGTGCCATATCCTGAAGCTTCTGTTGGATTTCTACTTGTCTTATTTAAATATTAAAATAACATAAATCTATTTATTGAAAATTGATTTTACATTTTTTATCTGGAAACAGCTTAGCTTAATTCATGCTCCTACCGTTTTACAAATTAACATACATTTCAATATGCACTTGCTTTCAAATGCTTCACACATGTTGCTACCCCATTACTAGATGCCCACTATACTGCCATTGCCTGGAGTCCTTTTTATCTTTAAGATCACCTAAATGAAGACCTCCTTCTCTCTATTTATCTGGCCATTAGTCAAATTGCACATCATCTAAACTAGTTAGTAAATGGCGGACTAAACAGCAGAGATTAAGGAATTATATTTCCGGCCACTGTTCAAACAGAAGAGGCTTTGTACTAATTGGCAGGAGGCCTGGTAAATAGACACCTCCTTACGTGTTTCCAGTCCTATGTTGGATCCCTTTCTACTCTAGCCTAATCCAAGCTTAAACTTCTATTTGTCATTCCTTCTCTGTGGAACCTGTACTCCCTAGTACAGTGGTTCCCAAATTGTGCGCCGCAATGCCCCAGTGCGCCATTAGAACTTGCCAGGGGCGCCGCGCACCTCTTGGGAACGTGGAAAAGGTAATGTGCGAAGTGTGTAAATTAACTGAGCGTCTTCTATTAGGGTCGGGGTTTAACCGTGTCTTGTTTATTCTACTATTCAGAAGAGTTTGTGCTGCCGTGGTTGAGTGTTTTTGAGGGGGCACGCGTGGTCCTGTAGGTGTCACTACATAATTACTGTCTGTCTTTTGACCCGCAGAAACCAGATGTTTTACATTTTCCAGCGAGGAGACATCGCGCTGCCTGTGACTCTCCGCGAACTGCGACCAGAGTCAGACTAGGACAGAAAGACATTAGGCCCGGGCACGAAAATAAAAGTGTATCATTAAGTGACATGCTTGCAAACTGTACAAGGTTTCACACAGACACATCGTACAAGCTAAAGGCCAGTCCGACCATGGCTCAGACACACTTCAATTCGTGCATGCTTCTGCAGCCCGTGACCCTCCTTCCCAGGCTGGCCAAACAACACATAGCTCAAGTGTTGAATAGCTGACCTGGCAAATTAGGCAAACTAAATTAGAAAAGCATCCTTTTGCATTAGTCTCATTACATTTTCGATTGGTCAATACAATCTCTACATTTTGTCCTTTCTAGCACAGGGTGGATAGCAACTTTTGTATTCCACTGTTCCAATGTTCTGTATGCGACTGCAAGCACTAAAATATGCACATTGCAAGTCTGGTGCAGGTAAAAATTAGAGCCTTGCAAAGTCTGATACAGAGGAGTTTATGGTTGAGAGGGGCAAGGGCCAAGGCCATTTTCACATCTTTATTGCTTGATTTTGCTAGGGAGAAAGTAAGCGTCACTCATAGTCGTTGAATGTCACTCTCTGCAGCCCCGAGAACCAGTGCAGCATATGTGCGGAACCCTGCTCCCTTTTCCCACTGGCTGAATACACTCACACTTAGGTGGGACCACAGGCTTGTCCTTTTGTCTGTCTCTAATCATTGTTACCGGAAGGCTAATAACTGCCAGGTGCACATAACTCACTTCTTTGTGCCAGTGTTTTATACTCCTGCTTGAATCCAGCATCATTGCTAACTGCTTCTAGGTACTGAGCCGAGGCTGGGTACACATCCCCATACCCAAATAAAAAAGTAACATAATGGGGAGCCACGGCCAATAGCCAATGGGTCAAGGGAGCCGTGGGTCAAAAAAGTTTGGGAATCACTGCCCTAGTATATTCTGAACCCATCCTCCTAAATGTCATTGTCCCTGCAAACTCCCTCATTAGCTATTTCAGTTCCTATTTCATCATGGGTCCTAACGTTTATTTTTAAGGACATTTTATGCCAATGAACTCAATCAATATCCTGTGCTCCCAATATGCTTGATTATTTTTATTTAAAACTTTTCAGCTTGAACAAAATATGCAACGAACTGTCCAAGGAAGGAACAAAATGCAATGCCTGTGCTGGCAAGGATTAATAAAATATACAAAACACATCCTGAAACAAGTTACTATTAACGCAGCAAGCTACATTATACAGCTAGAACCCATCTGTCAAAACAAAGAATACATCAACATAATGCACTCTCTCGCTAGTCCTTACACAAACCCTCAATGCAAGAGCATAAAACATAAAATAGGAACACTGTCCAAGAATGTGGATGGGACTTAAAACAACAAGAGGAGGCTGAATGCTAGGTGGCTATTTGTGAGTGGAACTAGCAGTCAGAAAAAGGGGGAATACTTCCTTGAAAGTTAAAACTCGGAATGCTAGATGGCTATTTGTGAAAGGAACTAATCATCAGAAAAATGGGGGAAATACTTCCTTGAAAGTAAAAACTATCAAGGAAGTATTCACCCCCTTTTTCTGATGATTAGTTCCATTCATAAATAGCCACCTAGCATACAGCCTCCTCCGGTTGTTTTAAGTTTGAGGTGTGGCATGTATTAAGCTGCTTAAATAACAATTTGTTTTAGGATGTCTACCATGTATATATTATTTCACAGAAGGGGGTGGGTCAGACCAGCAATTTGGGGTTCATGGTAAGTCCAATAAAACAGGTCACTTGACCTTGAAATATGTATTTTGACATATGGGGACAGCGGTTTCTGAGACATTCCTTTAATGTTTGACCTCATTGGATAATTGGTCACAGGATCTTGTTTGCGGATAATTAACGCCATGAAGATGGTGCCACCCGCCGGGTATGATAAACACTGATTACAGCAGCTTCCATCAAAAAGAGCATTTTATTTTATTAATTTGATTTCATAGAACATAGTCCATGAGTAGCAGCAAACACATTTGTGGTCATGTCAGAGTGGGGAAACACTGCTCATGAGACGAACTTGGATTCTCATTATGTGAGCTCCCCATAATCTTTGTGCTATGCAAGAGTCAGAAACTCTCAGACAAAGTATTGCCCCTCATGATTCTATCTCATACCACCCTGCCATTCCTGCAACTCCTGCTCATAATAAGCTCCATCTGACTCTATAGAAAAGAGAACAAGCAATTCTAATAATAATTTTCACCATAAACCCCAGAATTTAGTGGCTACCCATTACTCCTTAACTAACATCAGGGACACTTCCCCATGGTGTGTTCAGCCTCTCTCACACAGCGGGCAACATTAGTTGGCCCCTTTAGCCACTTTAGCCAATACACCTCCATTGCATACTAGAAAAATCTACATGACTAATGTCCCAAAAGTCAATACAAAAAAAGGCTACAAGAGCGAAGACTCTCTGATTACCAAAATGATCCATTGGATCCACCATGCCAAATTTTCCCTGACTGAAGCATGAAAAATTCTGTGTGCCATATCCTGAAGCATCTGATTTTACATTTTTTCATCTGTAAACAGCTTAGCTTAATTCATGCTCTTACCGTTTTACAAATTAACATACATTTCTATATGCATTTGCTTTCAAACGGAGTTCCACGCCTCCATGTAGCACCTGAGCGCCGTACTGCTGCCCCTCCCCCACACAAGGTCCGTGATGGTGGAAGGCGTTTGTTTCCCGTAACGGTCATGGAGGAGAGTGGGGCATCTTCGCAGGAGCGCTTTCCGAGGCTTCGTCGGCGTTTAGCAATACCGGCTTCGGCTGCGGTGCGGTGAGAAGGCAGCGGATAGTACTTCTCCAGAGAGTTAGCAGGATGAATTACCAGGCCGGCTGTAAGCTGTAAGCGGAGCGGAGCAAGGTTGAGAGTACTACGCTGCACCTGAGTCAGCAGTCAGCGGTCGGTAGCCCCATTTGAATACTCTGGAGGGAGCTCTTTGTTAAAAAGCGCAAGGACTGTGAAATAACGCTGAGAAAGATATTGCCTATCCGAATATTGTCAGAGAAACGGAAGGAGCAGAGGAGCAACTTTATCTTGGTGTACACAGGCAATTGTAAGTCCTGTATAAAACAATTTTTTTGAAGGAGCCCAGAGGTCAAGAGTCTCTTTTGCTGAGTGATAAGGGGTTAATCTGTTTGAACTTTGTAAAAACTCTGCCAAACTCTGCAAAACTCTGTAAGAAGGAAAAGAGGGAGAGAAAAGGAGGAAAAAGAGGGGGGAATTTTGAACCCATGAATAATTGAGCCGCTGCTGGCATGGGGAAATTACTAAACGCAAGCAAAGCTAAGCAACGCCGACAGCAGGCAAAAGAGGCTGAGGCTGCGACTAAGTTAACAGATGGAGGCAGTGTAAGGGAGGTGGATTCAGTGCATTCCTCAGAATGCTCAGAGACAGAGGATTTACTGACAGAAGATCTTGTGCATTTGAGCATGGGGGATAAAGCTGTCGAGCCCCATCTTGGAGATAAGTCTGATATTCTTGAGCCCCCTCAGCCCCCACTCCACCACTCCACCACCCCCTCCGTCCAAACAATTTCCTCTGTTTGTAAAAAAAACTCTTCCTCTTATGTCCAGCAATTTGACCTCTGTAACCTTCTCAAATGTGGCGATAAACCAGAATCAACCAGTTTGCACAAGTGATTCAAGTCTGACTGTCAGCATCTCTATAATATCTGCTCCACCTGCCCAATCTCCTGATTTAGCTGCATTTACTTCATCTGACCTAAAGCAAATAACAGTCGATTCTTTGGATCCTGCTGTTCCTGGAAAAGAAGATTTAAGGTATACAGCACCTCAATCTTCAGCTGTATCTGACAGAAGTCCTGCTGGGGAGGTGGCAGGTCCCCCGGGCCCTGTGTTAGAGATGGATACGGAAACAGAAGGAGAAATGAAGATGTCCGTAAAGGACATGCTCAATTTAATTCTAGATTAATTAAGAGAGATAAAGAGGTCGCAAAATGTGGAGCTGTCTGCAATCCATCTGAGGTTAGATAAAATGGACAAAATTGAAGAGCTAGTCTCCACTTTTCCAGCTCGTCTAGCTGATGCAGAGGAAAGGATTTCCTCTCTGGAGGATCAAATGGTCATAGTAAAGAAAGAAACTGTAGATGTATCCAAAACATCTAAGGCCCTTTAGAATAAGTTGGATGATCTGGAGAACTACTATAGAAGATCCAATCTACGTATAGTGGGGGTCCCTGAAGGAATTGAGGGGTCAGATATGCTCCTATTGGTTTCTACGTTTATACAACAGGGTGTGATACCGGAACACAAAGGGGATTTAACTATCACCCGAGCTCATCGAGTTCCTGCACACCTCTCACCGCTCCACTCTTCCTCGGACTATCCTTATTAATTTTGCCGATGTTAGGGTCAAGGAGCAAATTTTGTCTAGAGCAATTCGACAGAGACAGTTTCCGGTGAATGCCACGGTGAAATGCCAAATCTTCTCTAATATGTCTGCAGTAGCAGCCGGATGTAGGAAAGAATTCGTTAAAATTCTTCACCTTTTTAAAGCCCATGGGGCGCAAGCAATGATTGCTCAGCAATCAAAACTCAGAGTGCTCTTTAAAGGTAAATTCTATATGTTATCGGATGTTGAGGGAGCACAGGAGTTGCTACATGGGATTCAAAATGGGTAATTAGGACATAAGACAGAGTTCTTGTCTGGGACATTCTGATTTTCTCCACAATCACCTTTCTTCTACACTTTATGTTTGATTTTGTGCACTATGTTGGGGGTAGGGTTGGGTATGAAGGTTGAAGGGGTGTATCATCATGACACCTCAAAATGCAAGGGAGTGGTTCCTGTGGTGAGCGTGGGAGGAGGAAGGCAGAGCGAGGAGGGTGCCACAGGTGGAAGAAGGGGGAGGGGGGTTGGTTGGGGGAAAAAAACAGTGAAAAATGCAGTTCTTGGCAAAATTATGTTCTTTATTGTTATTTTGTTGTTTTTGCTGAAGATAAAAGTAGCCCTTGTGATGGATCTAGAACGGAGTGTAGACTGTTTAAAAAAGGTATGGGATGTAAAGAGGGAGTAATCGTATTATTTAATTTAAGTAAATATTCTTAGAATGGCTAAACCTGGCATAAAAATTGTCTCTTAACGTGAACGGTCTAAATAATAAAAATAAAATGCGGGCGATAGAGAAATGGGTCTTGACTGAAAGTCCTGCAATTATTCTTTTACAAGAAACTCACATCCCTCTCTCAAATGCTGATAATTTTTCTATGTTTAAAGGGTGGGCCTCGTATCGGGGCTTTTCTTTTTTTCCGAGTCACAGAGGGGAGTAGCACTTTTCAATAATAGGAGTATGGAGGTAGAGATTTTGCAAACAAAGGCAGGGAGTCGGGGTCGATGGTGCTGGGCCACGTGTAAATTCAAGAATAGGCCATCACCTACTACATTCGTAAGCTTTTATGCCCCAGTGAACGATTACCCTGAAATATATGGGGAAATATTCCAGTCTCTTTTGATGGTTGGCGGGATATTGTGATTGGGGGGATTTCAATATACTTATGGATCCGAATTTAGATTCTACTACGGGTGGTAATAAACAATTGAAACCTAAATCATTTAAGACAATCTCGAATAATGTAAGGACTTTAGATCTTGTTGACCCTTGGCGCTCTATAAATACTCACAAAAGAGATTATACCTGCTGGTCGGGAAGACATAGGTCATTTTCTCGTGTTGATTTCTTTCTTATTTCCTTAAAATTAAAAAATAGTTATCAATGGATTCTTCATAATGGCTTTTCCGAACATGCAATGTTAGTCCTAGAATTGGTGTTGGAGGAGAGTACGAATGTTGTAAAACATTGGGTTTTGAATAAATCTTACGTGTCTGATGTAACATGGGTGACCCTACTTAAAAATGAGATAAATGACTTTATTGAACGAAATATGGGGACAATCCCTAGTCATGTGGTATGGGATTCACTTAAGGCGTTTATTCGGGGGATTGTCATCAGAAGGGATGCACGGGAGTCAGCTGCCTTTAGGGATACAAAGAACTTATTACAGCAGAATATCCAGGAATTAGTAGAACAAATGTATCACAATCCATCTGTTAGGCTACAGAATCAACTAAATGCTGCAAAACGTGAACTGAGTGTACATTACTTTGAAAGAAGTGAGGACATTTTTTGTAGACATGCTCAAAAAATATATGAACACAGTAATTTTACGGGGAAATTCTTGGCGTGGCAGGTCAAAGAACAAGCTGCAGCCAATGTAATTCGGTCTCTTAAATCTCCAATAAATGATATTGATACTTCAGATGCAGTAGAGATAGGGGAGATTATGTTGTCCCAATAAGAGAAAATGTATACTTCGCATCATATTACGGATCAAAATAGATTAAAAAATTTCTTAGATAATTATAATCTACCCACTCTCTCTCATATGGATCAAGTAGTAATGGCAACTCCGTTTTCGGGGGATGAATTAAAGTCGGTAGTTAATAGCCTTTCACATGGTAAGGCCTGTGGACCAGACGGATTTCCTGCAGAAATTTTTGTTGTATTTTTTACCTCCCTCTCTGAACTTTTACTTTTATTATCAAATTATATGTTGGAAGGTGACTTAATTCCATCATCATTTTATGATGGGACTGTGGTTAGTTTCTTGAAAAAAGGAAAGGAAGCAAATGACCTTAACTCTTACAGACCCATCACACTGTTAAACTCGGATTATAAAATCATCACCAAATTACTTTCACTACGTTTCAATCATATATCTTCGCAACTGATCCACTCAGATCAAAATGGCTTTATTGCAGGTCGGCAACTTATCACTAACACACACTACTTGGTTGAGGCCTCAGATTATTTTGAAACACGTAAGGTGCCGGCTTTAGTTTTTCTTTTAGATGCAGAAAAGGCTTTTGATTTGGTGGTCTGGGATACACTTTTCTTTATTTTACAATTTTTTGGAATCCCCTTACAAATTATAACTTTAGTTACAAATCTGTATCAAGGTGCAAAAGCTCATGTGCTTATCAATAAATCGATGGTGGGCTCAATTTCAGTGCAAAGAGGGACAAGGCAGGGGTGCCGACTGTCCCCTGTTCTTTTTGCCTTTTTCATAGAGTCTTTAGCGGTGGCAATCCGGAAGTGTACAGATATTTTACCACCTAATGCTTTATGGATAAGATTAAATTATATGCAGATGATATAATACTTCTTCTGAAACCTGAGATGCATTCGCAAGTACGGGCTCTTTCTGTTTTTGCAGAATTTGAAGCACTTGGGGGGTATCGAATCAATAAAAAGAAAACCGATATTTTAATTTTTGGTAGTATAATTCCCGAACTGCACCCGGATTTTCAGAACTGTATCAATAACAGACCTAAAATATATGTGGGTGTCTATTTTACGCCGTCTGTAAGCGAATTGTATTTTTTGATTTTGAACCTTTAATAAAAAAAGTTAGTGATATGTTTTCACGGTGGAATACATTACCTTTATCTATATTAGGCCGGGTGGCATTAATTAAAATGTCAGTACTCCTCCTATTCAATTTTCTGTTCTCTACCATCCCTTGCTCTTTACCAGGCTCTTTTTTTTCCAAAAATTTAATCCATGTTCTCAGCCTTTGTTTGGGCAAAAAATACACCTCGAATAGCTATCAATACTCTATACGAAGAAAAAGAACAAGGAGATCATGGTCTCCCAAAACTTAAAGATTACTACTATGCTTATTTTGCACAGTATCTCTTGAAATTCAAACATCTAATGTCGAGTAAGGTATTGCTTATACATTTTTTTATTGAAATAATCTGTAAAGAAGCCGAAATTCCTTCCCCACTTTCCATATCCAAATTACCCAAACTAGTCAGATATAAGGTTCTAAATTGTTTTTTTTAAAACGTGACGCTATGTTGAAGAGGTACTCACTTTCCCTCCTTAGTTTAATAACTCCATTAAGTGAAGCTATTTTAGGCTTCGGCATAAAAATGGGGCCAGAAATTATACAAAATTGGGCCAGATTGGGGTTTACAACACTATTGAATTTCGTTGAAAATGAAGCTTGGCTAACCCCTAATGAGATGGCTTCTTTAATTGGTAGAAATGTTCTTCTTATAGGTTCATATAATTCACTGTATAAGGTTCTGGCTCAAACTGACCTAGCACAGTTTAGTCAAGCTTCACATTTAATAAATGATCTATTTTGGTCTTCACTATTCATGAAACTAGGTAAATGGAGAGTAGAGAGGAAGATCTGAGTACCAAAGCAACTAAAAAACGGCAGAAGCATGAAAGTCCTAATTTAACAGTTAATATTTGGAAAACCTTAAATAAGTTTAATTTTTCGGTATTGAGAGGCGCTAACTGGAGGCGAATGCTGTTTTTTGGTAAATGGCTGTTATATTATACTCCCGCAGTCATTGCTAAAATGTTTAGTAATACGTCGTCTACCTGTTTTAGATGCACTCGACCGGATCTGGCTAATTGGTCACACATCGTAGCCTTCTGCCCCTGAATTGGGGCATTCTGGGATGGCATTTTTGCTTTGCTTTCTCTTCATTTGCATTGTACGATTATTAGCTGTGAAAAACTGATTATATTTGGTTTTGATCCAGAGCTTAATCTGGTTGAGTCATTGGCAAAACTGGTGTATATTATAGTAGCAGTGGCTAGATCACTGATTCTTAAGTATTGGAAGACAGATACAGTTCCGTCTGTAGATGAGTGGTATGAGAAAATGAAGAGAGTTAGGAAAAGTGAATTTATAAATGCACAAAGGATTGGGGGACTGCGCAAATTTGAAAAAATATGGGGGACCTACTTCGACTAAAGGTCAATGTATGTTTTCGGAGTAAAATCTTTCTTTCTATGTTTTTATCTCCTCTGAGATGGTATTATATTATATTATTTGTCTTTCACCTAATCATTATGCTTTTTGAATTTTCTGTAATGAATGGAATGAATGGAATGTCAAGAACTGAATAAAAACATTAAAAAAAACTGCTTCGTACATGTTGCATCCCCATTGCAAGATGCCCACTATACTGCCATTGCCTGGAGTCCTTTTTATCTTTATGATCACCTAAATGAAGACCTTCTTCTCTCTATTTATCTGGCCATTATTCAAATTGCACATCATCTAAACTAGTTAGTAAATGGCTGACTAAACAGCAGAGATTAAGGAATTATTTTGCCGGCCACTGTTCAAACAGCAGAGGCTTTGTACCAATTCGCAGGAGGCCTGGTAAATAGACACCTCCTTATGTGTTTCCAGTCCTATGTTGGATCCCTTTCTACTCTAGCCTAATCCAAGCTTAAACTTCTATTTGTAATTCCTTCTCAGTGGAACAGGTACTCCCTAGAATATGCTGAACCCATCCTCCTAAATGTCATTGTACCTGCAAAGAGCAAACTCCCTCATTAGCTATTTGAAGAGCTCCGGGGCTAGGGATCTCCAAGTATGGATTAAATCCCCGAACAACCCCTAGTGCGACCCAGGACCGAACGGAACCACTGCTAGCAGATCTGAGCAAACAGAAAGTGAAAAGGAAGACAGGAGACGCAAGACGCAGGAGAGTATCCCGTACCTGGTCAGTGGACAAGGCTGTCTCCCCTCATCGGACTCCTCGGACGGCGGACCCCTCGTGATGCGGACAACCTGATGTGAAGCAGTTGTGGAGGACCCACAATGGTCATTGGATACACGAGGGAGCCATCGGATGTCACTCTGGGCTGCGCGCGTCTGGGGACTCGGAGGAATCGTCGGCGGCAGCCCCGGTGCCTGTAGACAGGGATTGGCCATCGCGGAAAGGCGGAGCTGAGGGGCTTCGGCGACCGACGGGAAAGGTACGGACATCCTCACCCTCGGCGTGGCCCCCCCCGCCCACCACTCCCCTAGTATAGACAAAGGAGAAATAACGTGGGATGTGGAAACGAAAGGGGAATGAGAAGCAGCGCGTCTGACCCTAAAATGGCGGCCGCATAAGACGTTCACACTCAGTCTATCCCTACAGTCTTCCAACTGAACAGCCGATCACCAACCCAGGGGCATAGTCATTGAAAGAGGACTGGCGACACAAGATAGGGAAGGGAGACATCCCAGACCCCCTAACTGATGAGTAAAAGAGAAAAGGGACTAACCACTTACAGGAGGGGAAAGAGAGAAAGTCTTCTCCCCCTCAGGAGATCATCAGAAACAGATACGACTGACATCTTGCAATGGCTAACTTGTCACCAAACTACTCTTAACACAAAAAGGGATAGTTAAGTAATTACTGTGGTATGGTACCATAATTACAAAGGATTAATTAGAGTAAACCACATTACAGAGAAAACTATACCTACCACTGCGAAACAGTAGTACTGGAGTTACTTCAATTTCTATATCTACCACGATTACAAAGGTATAATTAGAGTAAACCACACTACAGAGAAAACTATACCTACCACTGCGAAACAGTAGTACTGGAGTTACTTTAATTTCTATATCTACCACAATATATTAGTAGGGAACTACTCAGAACAAAACAGTCAAAAGGCATCAGAAGACTCAAAACGAGAAGCGAAAATGGATGTAAGATACCGAGCGACGACTGAATCTAATGCACAGAGTATAGAATATCCTTCTACTTTATCCAAAAATGCTGCCAAAAAATTCAAACATAACACCCTGAGAAAAACCCGGACATATTGTTCACTGACCCTTATTTCGATAGAGTTAAAGGCATCATAATGAATGACATGATATTCTACACAAACAAAACAGCTAAATGGCGCAATGCCCTCACAAAAATGCTGTTCACAAAAGCTATAAAAAACATACCCCATGGCACAAAAATATCGACCTCACTAACTAAAAGATGTAATGCAGAATTATGCATTACTATGTATAAAACTGGAATAGTGCTGATACAAGCAGCTAACAGAGAACTCGAGAAATGTTATATAATTTTCCAAACAATAAAAGAATCTCTAGAGGGACCAAGTTACCAATTACACATGACCCCACCAGATGTCACCCCCGACAACAACGACTCTATCACTAGAGGCGCCAATCAAACGGGCGGCCAGAACAATCAAACCACTAACTCCGGAGATATAACTGAAATTGCGATGGCAATACCGGAGAACGAGATAGGATAGCGAAGTCTACTAACTTTGCAAACAAAGAGAAGGACCAGGTCCAAAAGGAAGAGCCGATGCCGCCATCATTCGATGCACCTTCACTCGAAGAGGGTACCTCAGCTCCAAGCGAGTCACCCTATGACGATAACCGTGAACTGAACAAGCTAGAGGATATCTACCTTCCTCGACCTCTCTCGAATACGAGACCAGAGTCTCATAGATCCCCATCCACAAATACACTCCTAACATCACACAACACAGTAAACAATTGTGACACCTCTAATAGAGTCAGAAATGACAACCAAACTAAGGATACAAAGGAAAGAACTGTGGCAATGAAAACAGATCAATTACGGAGAAGAGCAAAATGCAGAAGCCGGATAGCCAGGTCAATCTTACCTAAGAAATCACCCCGAACCCAGAAAGAAATTAAGGAGCTCCAGAAACTAGTAGGCAACCTGGCACAAGACTCGATGAAAGTCTCACAGACAATTGGAAAAATTTGGGAGATGACGGTAAGCACGCACACTAAGGTCTCACACATCCAGAATCTAGTACTCTCCGCACAAAGAAAGAATCACGAGATGGCCATGCCTTTAGATAACAGGCTCAATAGACCAGACAGGACCAATCCCTTGTCAAATGAAGAAGCCCTGGCCTTACTCCGATCTTATGAACAACCGGCCCGGGAGAGAGAGGAGAGTATCAAAATAGTACCTATTGACTCTAATAGAACATCCAGAAAGAATGACAGGAAAGCAATCCACCACAACTTACAACATATCCAGGTAACAGCAACCGAATCCGAAAATGGGAACCTCATTAACTCACAGAAACCCTTGAATTGCCTACTACTTAATTGTCGTTTGGCAACTAAACATGCATCAGACATAGCAGCCCTCATCATTAACAAGGAAATCGACCTGGCAATCCTCACGGAAATATGGCTAAGTGAATCATCATCTCCTACCATTGATCTCTTAGTACCACCACAATATAACATTGTTAGGTTAGACAGACCAAGGAAAGTGGGAGGAGGTATAGCCTGCATTCACCGATCAGAGATCGAGGTCAGCCAATTCCAAGCCGACCCCCTAGAATCTTGTGAATACCTTGGTCTTAATATAAGATCACCAAGTATTCAAAGATGCAACCTGCATGCGTTCTACCACCCACCAGGAGATAACGCAAAGTTCACAGAGCAACTAATAGAGATCATAACGGCCAACTCTAACTCTGATGCCAGCAACATATTCCTAGGCGACTTTAACCTCCACTGGGACGACGGCAATGACAAACTGGTTAACTCGCTTAAAGACTTCCTCAGCGAGCTAAACCTCACACAAGCATGCAGCCAACCTACTCACTCGCAAGGAGCGACCTTAGACTGGATTATTTCAAGAAACAAAGAGACATCAATCCTTGCTATTGACCCGTGTGATTGGTCTGACCATCACGCCATAACATTTGCGATTCCTACAATGAAAAAGGGCAGGACCGTGCAACCCCTCAAGTTCAAAAAATCGATCCGAGATACAAAAGAGGCTAATATTGAACTATTGGTTGAAAGCTGTGAGAGAGACCTAAAGCCACCTAACAACATGCAGAATGTCAATGAGTTGACGGATCACTACATAACCTCGATCGGAAATATCGTCAATGACACCATGCCACTAAAACTGAAAAGAGTCTCAGAGAAGCCAAAAAATCCTTGGTTTAATGAGTCACTGAACGAAGACAGGCGCAAACTGAGAATGGCCGAAAGAAAATGGAGACAACATCCCTCCTCCCCCGAGCTGAAAGCCCTCAGAAAAACCAGAAACCAATATAACAAAAAGATAATCAATTCCAAAAAAGAATTTATAAGAGCAGAACTGGACAATGCCATAAACAGACCACGAAAACTCTTCGAGATCTTAAAACAACAGTCAAATAAACTAACCAAAACGGTTCAAGAGAACTCAAAAACTCCCTTAAGCTGCTAGGAATTCTCCACATTTTTCACGGAGAAAACCAAACTGCTAGAAGTTGAGCTCACAAGTGCCGCGGCTAACCTTCCGACCCAACCTTTGCCTAAGAACGAGGCCAACTTGACAACAGAGTGTATTCAGACAAAATATAAGGCAAATTGGGACACATTTGAATTATACGACCAGGAAAAGATCGCCAAAACGCTACCAGAAATCAGACCGAACAACCACTACCAAGACCCTCTACCGGCAAAGTGTGTAAGAGAAATCAGCCACATTGTGGTTCCAATCTGGACCAAGATAATAAATGCTTCACTTGCACAAGGGACCCTCCCTGACTGCCTAAAAACAGGTCAAGTAGTGCCCATCATCAAAAAACCGACAGCGGATGCAACAGACCCGAATAACTATCGACCGGTGTCCAACATCCCTTTACTGGCCAAACTAATTGAGAAATGCGTGCAGGGCCAACTGAGCCAACACATCTCCAAGTTCTCATTATTAGATGACTGCCAATCAGGATTCAGAACAGGGCATAGCACGGAAACAGCGATCCTGCATATTGTTGATGACGCCCTACAAGCCCTAGACCAAAATCAAGCATGCCTACTGATTCTCCTAGACCTGTCATCGGCATTTGACACGGTAAATCACGAAGCACTAATGACCAGGCTACAGGACAGGATGGGTTTGTCCGGAAACGTGCTGAAATGGTTCAATTCTTTCCTACAGAACAGAACTCAACGATTCCTGGTCAACCAAACAATCTCATCCCCATGCCCTAACGCAATCGGGGTCCCGCAAGGTTCAACGTTATCCCCAGATCTATTTAACTTGTATGTAGAACCTCTCACGGATATTCTTCGAAAATCACAGATATCCTATCACATGTATGCAGACGACACGCAAATATACATAAAGATCGCCTCCCTTGATGACATTGATCTAATGAACGAGACACTAAAGAGAGCTTTGCAATGGTTAATGACTAATCATCTGAAACTAAATGCCATATAACAGAATTCCTGCTAATTTCTCCTCCAAGGAGCCACTCCGAAGTAAAAGAATGGACTAAATTGGTGACTGCGCTAAATTGCACCCCAACCCTAGTCAACTCAGCTAAATCACTAGGAATCACGTTAGATGAGAACCTCGACATGAAAGCCCACATTAATTCAATGGCTAAGAGCGCCCGTTTCCACTTGAACTACTTAAGAAAACTGAAACCATTCATCTCAGATGCGGATCTAAAACTGGCTATCCAATCCCTAGTTATCTCGAGGATCGAATACGGTTGCACCACGTTAGCTGGCCTACCTAAAACATCCACAGCACCACTAAAAGCCTGTCTCAACGCAGCAGCAAGACTCATCACTGGATCGAAGAAATTTGATCACATATCTCCTCACCTGAAAACACTAAACTGGCTACCTTACAAGGCCAGAATTCAAATGAAGATGGCATGTATTACCCACAAAGCGGTTCACTACAACATGCCAAGATACCTAGGCAAGAAAATTAAGCTATCGGGAGGTAACAGACCAACTAGAAGCGCTAAGGAGCTGCTATTGCGGCCAGCCTTTTTCCGAAAGAAAAAGACCTATGACCGAGCGTTCTCTGGAGCCGCCCCCAGAGTCTGGAACTCACTCCCTCCAAGCATCAGGAAGATTCAAAATACTGTAGCATTCAAACGGGAACTGAAGAGCCACATGATGAGTAAATACCCTGCATAGAGAAGCCTACGGATTGCTGGTATGAACATTTACGCCAGAAGAATGATGGTCCTCGTCATGAATATTTTGAAGAACAATAACTGACAAATGACAGACTCCACGTACTAGCCTTGGCTGTACCCGTATTGCTACCTCATGTCTATGTGATCTTATAACTGTATCTCACAGCCAAAACTATATAACATCTACCTCACCTTTGTTTGTCTATATGATCCAATACACAAGCTAAGCCTTATTCACCTCTTAATGCTAATTGCACATGTAATGCTATATAACCCCTACCTCACCTTGTTTGTCTATATGCTCCATGACACAAGCTAAGCCTTATTCACCTCTTAATGCTAATTGCACAGGCGTTTGGAATATATATATCTAATCACCCCCTCACAGCCATATCGCCTTCTACCTCATATCTGTTTGTTTTTTATCATTGCTATTATAATGTCAATCTGTAAGCTACCCTCTATGTTAAGCGCTCTGATACGCACGGGTCTTGTCCGCGCTATACAAAACACTATAAATAAATAAATAAATAAATAAATAAATATTTCATTATGGGTAATAAGGTTATATTTAAAGACATTTTATGTCAATTAACTCATTCAATATCATGTGCTCTCATTATGCTTGATTAATTTTGTTTAAAACCTCTCTGCTTGAACAAAATATGCAACAGAAATTTCCAAGGAAGGAACAAAATGCATTGCCTGTGCTGGCAAGGATTAATAAAATATACAAAACACATCCTGAAACAAGTTTCTATTTAAGCAGCAAACTACATTATACAGCTAGTACCCATCTGTCAAAACAAAGAATACATCAACATAATGCACTCTCCCGCTAGTCCTTACACAAACCCTCAATGCAAGAACATAAAACATAAAATAGGAACTCTCTGCAAGAATGTGGAGGGGACTTAAAACAACCAGAGGAGGCTGAATGCTAGGTGGCTATTTGTGAGTGGAACTAGTAGTCAGAAAAAGGGGGACTACTTTCTTGAACGTTAAAACTTGGTATGCTAGGTGGCTATTTGTGAAAGGAACTAATCATCAGAAAAATGGGGGGAATACTTCCTTGAAAGGTAAAACTATCAAATAAGTATTTGCCCCTTTTTCTGATAATTAGTTCCATTCATAAATAGCCACTAGCATACAGCCTCCTCCGGTTGTTTAAAGTTTGAGGTGTGGCATATATTAAGCTGCATAAATAACAATTTTATTTAGGATGTGTATCATGTATATATTATTTCACAGAAGGGGTTGGGTCACACCAGCAATTTGGGGTTCATAGGAAGTCCGATAAAACAGGTCACTTGAACTTGAATTATGTATTTTGACATATGGGGACAGCGGTTGCTGAGACATTCCTTTAATGTTGGACCTCATTGGATAATTGGTCACAGGATCCTGTTTGTGGATAATTTAACGCCATGAAGAAGGTGCCCACCCATCAGGTATGATAAACACTGATTACAGCATCTTCCATCAAAAAGAGCATTTTACTTTATGAACATGATTTTATAGAACATAGGCTATGAGTAGCAGCAAGCATATTTGTGACCAGGTCAGTGAGGGGAAACACTGCTCATGAAACGAACTTGGATTCTCATTATGTGAGCTCATGTTTTGTTTTCCATTACGATGAACTTATTTTAATGTTGTGCAATAATGGAGATATGTTTCAGCACTTACTTGTGATTATTCTCAGCTATTATGTGTTGCAATGTATTTGCAACAAATTAATATTTTTTTTATGTGAATCTCTCTATGTTTACAGTTACAGGAGCCTGTCCTCCCTTTCCATGCATCACTCCCCCAAGTGGTCGCTTATTTGTGTTTATGTATTATATTATTTTTTTTCACTTAAAACAAGTATTCACAAAGCAACTCAGTTTGTGAAAAATACCGTGTGATCCAAACGTTTTGTCTGTAATAAACAAATGCTTTCACAAGCAAGCTCCTGAATTGCGAGCGATTCGTGTTTTTTTAAAATTCAACATTCCAATACGTATAGGTGTGTGTGTATATATATATACGGGCAACTGTAAATTCTGATAATACATACCCTGTAGCCCGCCACATTAATGAAGAGCATGCAAGTAACCTTAATATGCTCAAATATTTTGTCATTGACAGTGTTCCTATCAGTAAATTAGGTGGTGACCCTGAAAAGAAATTGCGGCAATTGGAAACAAACTACATACTCAAGCTGGATACCAAGACCCCCAAGGGATTAAATATGTGCGAAGACATGCATCATTACCTTTAGAGTGGTCAGGTAGCCCACAGTTTGTTCTCAATGACAGCACTATAAGCACTATAAGGGAGCAAGTCCTGTCTCCTTTCTCAGTCAGTTCCATCTTGTCCTTTAGGTAAAAAAGGTTATACAGGCAGTAATATGGATAAGAGCTATGTTTGTCTCGAGCGAACTTTATTTGCCTTCCTTTTATTTCCTATTTTTATCTGGGTACTAATTTCATGGAGTGAATATATTGGGATACAACTTTAAAAAAACTAAACAAGAAGAGGTGAGACTTAAGATACCATATTTCATACCTGTTTATGCTGATTATTAACCTTCGACCTAAAAAACAGTAAAAAACGGTAAAAAACAATGTCAACTGCCATAGTTGTACTCAATAAACGTAACTGTAACTGTTCTCGAGGGTTAATAATCAGCATAAACAGGTATGAAATATGGAATCTTAAGTCAGATATCTCTTACTTCTTAAGCAAAGTTTGTTAATACCAGACCAGTTGGTTCTATTTGCATATAAGACATTTATTGTCTACTTTTGTTCACAGCACATACCTTTGGCATAACCGTGAACTATCTGGTAAGAGACCATCAATACATTTATGAACAAATGCTACTGTTCATTCGAGCGTGTGCAGTATATAGCGCTAGGTCACTTATGTAGGTTTCTCTTCATTGCAGATTGTTTACACAGTACATCAATATTCTTGACTACAGGTATGATTACAGATATTGCATTAACCCCTTAAGTGCTGCTGACGGCCAATGGTCGTCAGCAGCGCTACCTCCCCAGTGCTGCGCACGACCATTGAACGTCCATTCAGCACTAGTGCTAATGGACAGCGCAGCACTGGGGAGAAATGTTTACACGCAGCTAAGGTGTTAACCCCTTAAGTGCTGCTGACGACCAATGGTCGTCAGCAGCGCTACCTCCCCAGTGCTGCGCACGACCATTGAACGTCCATTCAGCACTAGTTCTAATGGACAGCGCAGCACTGGGGAGAAATGTTTACACGCAGCTAAGGTGTTAAGATACAACACCAGCACCTTTGGGCATATAAAACAATCAAATTTTTTTTTTCTTCATTTTAGAGTGGCCCTTGAGGAAGGTACCATCTGGGTACCGAAATGCATCGGGCACGCAACAAAGATGTGTTATGTTGTAATGTTGATTGAAACGATTGAAAAATATTATGATAATTGACTTTATGAATAAGCAGTGTTTACAAAATGTATTGGCATTGATTCAAAATATGTGATTTAAAACATGGATTTTTTTGATGTGATCATGAAAATTAAATGAATGTGAAGTAATTGGAAAACTTTTGATTGTGTTTGAATAGAGGTAAAGGTGTGAGATAGCACCACATGAACAGTGTGTGACTGGACTAGCTTTCTGGCTAGTCTTAACTACAGTTTATTCAAGGAGTGACAACCCTTATCAGTCACAGCACCAGTTGATTAAAACAGTTTTAGCTTAAAATTGAATTTGGAGTGCTCCCTGCGCACATCCCCATTATCACTGCCCATCCACTATACCATGTGCTGGTGAACAACTCGACACACCAGATCCACTGACTGCTCTCCATATGTTATCAGCCGAAAATTGCAATGGACCTAATGGAGTTATCAAGTTTGTCTTCAACATTTCATGATCGAAAACCATTCTGAGATAAGCATTTGTGTATTTCGTGTGTTTGCAGACGGATAACTGTGTTATTGTCATGTTTTACTAGAATTCGCAGGCATTCTGAAATCAACCAAACCTAAAAAAAGCATGTCCTCTCGGTTTTATTGCCCAAATATGTGATTTAAAGTTGAACAATGTATGAGTTATAATATTTTTTCTTGCTTCTATAAATATTTTTTTAAATATAACTCTGCATTGTAATAGTCTTATAGACGTTTCTTTCTGAAAACCATTTCTCATTTAAATGCTCGTTACACGTTTTCAGCTGTACTTCAGATACAAAGAAAAATTTTCTTTTTAATTAACTTTTTTAAACTTGTCTTTTAATTTTCCCTGCTATTTATTTCTGAATTTCTAGATCATGGCAGTCCAAAAAGGGTTCTATCTGATCAAGCCCAGGAGTTTGTAAATGAAGTGAGTGACCAATCTCGGCCTAACATTTGTATAATGCAATACTATTTCCTATTTTGCTGTCCAAATATAACCTTCTGATGATTACTTTTCATCCCCAATCCTATTGAGAACAATTGTTTTTATGAACATTAAAATTATGCTTGGACATATGTACAACATATACATTTTTAACTCTTTTTTCAGTTACCACAATGTTAGCAGCAAGTTACCAACATTAAAGAAAGTACATCCTCCTGTTTCAGTTCATTTCACTGATGTCTCACATATGGCATGAACTAGTTGTATGAAGCCAGAGAGATTCACAAATTTTTAACAGACAACTTTAAGGTAAATACTCACAATACGACTACTCGACGAAGTAAAAAATTAAGGATATGAGTACTTGAGAGAGAGAGAGAGAGAGAGAGAGAGAAACTTGTTTATTTAGACCATGGTCTTTAAAACGATTCAAAACAAAACGCAATCAGAATCCAAAAAGTACGAACAGACAAAAATTCTTACTTGAGAGGTTTTCGGTGGCAGATAATCTCCAATTCACACTTGTACGGATAGGTCTGATACAGGGTAGATCTCTGTATAACTAAAGGATGCTTAGGTATTAGGATGGCATAAAGAGCTCCCAACCTTCTTACTTTTTTTCTTAAAGGGTTCCAAATTTGGGACGAATATCAGGCTGTGCAGTAGAGGTTGACGGTGTTGCTCCACTGGTACTTGGGCCTACTCATGAAGCAGGAGGAGCCTCTCTCAATCTCCTTAACTCTTCCCTTGCAAAGTTGACCAGATTCTTACTCTGCAAGTGCTTCCGCATACTTGCAGTTCCACACCAATCCTCTTTATTGGAATCTCCTCTTGAAAGCAGTCTTTCATATGCGGCAAGTAACTTTTCTTGCATTCACCTTTTTTAAGACTTGTGAAAATTAATTTCAAAACATTCAATTAATACGGTGTCACTATGCATTGTGTCAAATGCTTTATTGTAAATATGCAGAAAAATTTGCCTTTAATTGCTGTTAAGGTCTTTACAGGGGAATTTGAAAGGAGAAAGTAGGAGATGAATAACAGAGGTAGGACGTTATATCTTAAACTGCAAAATTGATAAAAATGGTAGACCAAAGTCTGCATGTATGTATGTATGTATGTATGTATGTATTGCATACTTATATTGCGCAGCTGTCACCTAGAGGGTATCCGGGCACTTTGATTCTACCTAGCCGATACACAACACCAAGTTACACTGCCCTGGGGAAGAGATAAGTCTTAAATCCTTTTTTAAAAGGAGATAGAGCCCCCAGACACCTCAGAGACAGAGGGAGAGAATTCCAAAGTTTGGCGGCCGTATAACCGAAGGAACGGCCACCCATCCGAAGCCTCTGAAATCTGGGGACTACCACCAGACAGGCCAAAGATGAACGTAGCGGTCTAATTGGGAGTACCAGGAGAAGAGCCTTCACAACGGGAGCGGCCCCTGATCATGAAGGGCCCTAAAGACCAAACAGGATGCTTTAAAGCAGATGCGCTGCTGGACAGGCAGCCAATGAAGATCCTTTAGCACCAAGGTGGAGGAGGCTGAACGCAGCTGAGAAAGGGCAAGCTTAGCTGCCATATTTTGTATACGCTGCAACTTACTGATCAAAGTGCTAGGTGCGCCCAGAAGCAATGCGTTGCAGTAATCAAGCCTGCTAAGAATGATACCATGCACTACCTCTGCTCTGGCCTGTGCCGGGAGCATAGGAAGAATCTTGCGTAGATTGTGAAGCAACATCATACAAGTGGCTATTGTTTTGTTGACCCAAAAATCTAGTTGTTAATTGGAGCCAAACATGACCCCCAGGTTGCGAGCAGAATCTTCCGCCGCCACCGTGCCCAAAGAAGATGTAGGCCAGAAATCTGAAGGCAAGGGGTGAGGGGTACGGTCTATTGAGCAGTCCAGCACCTCCGTCTTAGACCCATTGAATGGAAGGGAGTTGTTTCATAACCAGTTTGCAGTAGCTGTCGTACACTGATGGAAGGTCTCTTTCAACACAGCATCTTTGCCTTCAAAGGAAAAGATAAGCTGCGTATCGTCGGCATAATTAATAACCGAGATACCGAAAGATTTAATCAAACTGATCAGAGGACGGAGGTACAAGTTAAATAAGATAGGACTGATTGCCGACCCCTGAGGCACACCTTGCACTACTCTTCTGATGCCCGATCTAAAAGGCGGCAAAGCTACCACCTGGTGTCTGTTGTGAAGGTAGGAGACTAGCCACTCCTGCGCCAGCCCAGCTACCCCAACCTCTTCCAGTCTGCTGATAAGATTGGCATTTGTGACCGTATCGAACGTGGCCGACATGTCGAGCAGCACTAAAAAGGCTGCCCTACCATTGTCGACCCGCGAACGAAGATCGTCCAGAACGACCACTAGCGCAGATTCTGTACCGTGGGCTGGTTGGAAGCCGAACTGAGCCACATCCTGACAGGAGTTGGTTTCCAAAAAGGTGGACAAAGATTGAGTGACGAGCTTCTCCATGATCTTAACAGGAAAGGGGAGAAGCGAGATTGGCCAATAGTTTGCCGGGCAGGTGGGGTCCAGAGTGGGCTTCTCCAGAAGAGGGGAGACCACCGCTAGTTTCCAACAATCAGGCACCATGGTGGTACAAAAGGACTGGTGACGGATGGAATATAGAGGGCGAAAATGTTGTTCTCGGAATAACTTCCAAAATCTATGGGACAGTGGGTCCAGCGGAGAGCCTGAGGACAACCCATTGGCCAGTTTACAAAAGTCCTCAAAAGAAGGAAGAGAGAAGCTGTCTAATCGAGGCTGACCTGCCACTCCTTCAGAGTCATCCGAGGTGGCTGCCGAAGCTAAGCCCACCAGGGACTGAAGGTAAGGGGTGCCTGAGCTAGAGAGCCCGCTCAAAATGGTGGCGATCTTATCCTCAAATGCAGCTGCCAAGGAATCACACAAGGATTGAGAGGCAGGGATGTTATTCCTGATTCAGAAAAGGGGGTGGTGATGAACAGAGTGTCTGAATTAAGCAGACCACTCTTACCCAGTCCAAAGATCAGGGCTTGATCCATCACCGTTTTTTACCTCACTGCACCATCCCAGCTCAGAACTTGGCTATATGCAAATTAGTCTGACCCTGGCCCAGTGCATCATGGGAACAGGGCAGACCAAACTACCAAGCCAATTCTTATACTGGGAAGGAAACAAGCTACCGGGGACCGGTTTCTGGCATTTCAGCCGTCTTCGGCCCGGCTTGCTTGAATCCTGATGGTGCAATGAGCTAGGGACTCACATCTGAGTATACCCTTCCACGCTTATGGTGGACAAAAATGATTCAGAAAGGGGGGTGGTGATGAACAGAGTGTCTGAATTAAGCAGACCACTCTTACCCAGTCCAAAGATCAGGGCTTGATCCATCACCGTTTTTTAGCTCACTGCACCATCCCAGCTCAGAACTTGGCTATATGCAAATTAGTCTGACCCTGGCCCAGTGCATCATGGGAACAGGGCAGACCAAACTACCAAGCCAATTCTTATACTGGGAAGGAAACAAGCTACCGGGGACCGGTTTCTGACATTTCAGCCGTCTTCGGCCCGGCTTGCTTGAATCCTGATGGTGCAATGAGCTAGGGACTCACATCTGAGTATACCCTTCCACGCTTATGGTGGACAAAAATGATTCAGAAAAGGGGGTGGTGATGAACAGAGTGTCTGAATTAAGCAGACCACTCTTACCCAGTCCAAAGATCAGGGCTTGATCCATCACCGTTTTTTAGCTCACTGCACCATCCCAGCTCAGAACTTGGCTATATGCAAATTAGTCTGACCCTGGCCCAGTGCATCATGGGAACAGGGCAGACCAAACTACCAAGCCAATTCTTATACTGGGAAGGAAACAAGCTACCGGGGACCGGTTTCTGACATTTCAGCCGTCTTCGGCCCGGCTTGCTTGAATCCTGATGGTGCAATGAGCTAGGGACTCACATCTGAGTATACCCTTCCACGCTTATGGTGGACAAAAATGATTCAGAAAAGGGGGTGGTGATGAACAGAGTGTCTGAATTAAGCAGCCCACTCTTACCCAGTCCAAAGATCAGGGCTTGATCCATCACCGTTTTTTAGCTCACTGCACCATCCCAGCTCAGAACTTGGCTATATGCAAATTAGTCTGACCCTGGCCCAGTGCATCATGGGAACAGGGCAGACCAACTACCAAGCCAATTCTTATACTGGGAAGGAAACAAGCTACCGGGGACCGGTTTCTGGCATTTCAGCTGTCTTCGGCCCGGCTTGCTTGAATCCTGATGGTGCAATGAGCTAGGGACTCACATCTGAGTATACCCTTCCACGCTTATGGTGGACAAAAATGATTCAGAAAAGGGGGTGGTGATGAACAGAGTGTCTGAATTAAGCAGCCCACTCTTACCCAGTCCAAAGATCAGGGCTTGATCCATCACCGTTTTTTAGCTCACTGCACCATCCCAGCTCAGAACTTGGCTATATGCAAATTAGTCTGACCCTGGCCCAGTGCATCATGGGAACAGGGCAGACCAAACTACCAAGCCAATTCTTATACTGGGAAGGAAACAAGCTACTGGGGACCGGTTTCTGGCATACAGCCATGTTCTGAAACTGGGATGGTGCAGTGAGCTAAAAAAGGGTGTTGGATCTAGCCCTGATCTCTTGACTGGGTGAGAGTTTTCTGCTTAATTCAGAGACTCTGTCCCTCACCACCCCTTGTTGTAAATATTTTTGTCCACCCTAAGCGTGGAAGGGTATACTCAGACATGAGTCCCATGCTCATTGCACCATCAGGATTCAAGCAAACCGGGTCGAAGACGGCTGTAATGCCAGAAACCGGTCCCCGGGAGCTTGTTTCCTTCCCAGTGTAAGAATTGGCTTTTGTAGTTTGGTTTGCCCTGTTCCCATCATGCACTGGGACAGGAACAGACTAATTTGCATACAGCCATGTTCTGAAACTGGGATGGTGCAGTAAGCTAAAAAACGGTGTTGGATCTAGCCCTGATCTCTTGACTGGGTGAGAGTTTTCTGCTTAATTCAGAGACTCTGTCCCTCACCACCCCTTGTTGTAAATATTTTTGTCCACCCTAAGCGTGGAAGGGTATACTCAGACATGAGTCCCTTGCTCATTGCACCATCAGGATTCAAGCAAACCGGGCCGAAGACGGCTGTAATGCCAGAAACCGGTCCCCGGGAGCTTGTTTCCTTCCCAGTGTAAGAATTGGCTTTTGCAGTTTGGTTTGCCCTGTTCCCATCATGCACTGGGACAGGAACAGACTAATTTGCATACAGCCATGTTCTGAAACTGGGATGGTGCAGTGAGCTAAAAAACGGTGTTGGATCTAGCCCTGATCTCTTGACTGGGTGAGAGTTTTCTGCTTAATTCAGAGACTCTGTCCCTCACCACCCCTTGTTGTAAATATTTTTGTCCACCCTAAGCGTGGAAGGGTATACTCAGACATGAGTCCTTTGCTCATTGCACCATCAGGATTGCACCATCAGGATTCAAGCAAACCGGGCCGAAGACGGCTGTAATGCCAGAAACTGGTCCCCGGGAGCTTGTTTCCTTCCCAGTGTAAGAATTGGCTTTTGTAGTTTGGTTTGCCCTGTTCCCATCATGCACTGGGACAGGGACAGACTAATTTGCATACAGCCATGTTCTGAAACTGGGATGGTGCAGTGAGCTAAAAAACGGTGTTGGATGTAGCCCTGATCTCTTGACTGGGTGAGAGTTTTCTGCTTAATTCAGAGACTCTGTCCCTCACCACCCCTTGTTGTAAATATTTTTGTCCACCCTAAGCGTGGAAGGGTATACTCAGACATGAGTCCCTTGCTCATTGCACCATCAGGATTCAAGCAAACGGGGCCGAAGACGGCTGTAATGCCAGAAACCGGTCCCCGGGAGCTTGTTTCCTTCCCAGTGTAAGAATTGGCTTTTGTAGTTTGGTTTGCCCTGTTCCCATCATGCACTGGGACAGGAACAGACTAATTTGCATACAGCCATGTTCTGAAACTGGGATGGTGCAGTGAGCTAAAAAACGGTGTTGGATCTAGCCCTGATCTCTTGACTGGGTGAGAGTTTTCTGCTTAATTCAGAGACTCTGTCCCTCACCACCCCTTGTTGTAAATATTTTTGTCCACCCTAAGCGTGGAAGGGTATACTCAGACATGAGTCCCTTGCTCATTGCACCATCAGGATTCAAGCAAACCGGGCCGAAGACGGCTGTAATGCCAGAAACCGGTCCCCGGGAGCTTGTTTCCTTCCCAGTGTAAGAATTGGCTTTTGTAGTTTGGTTTGCCCTGTTCCCATCATGCACTGGGACAGGAACAGACTAATTTGCATACAGCCATGTTCTGAAACTGGGATGGTGCAGTGAGCTAAAAAACGATGTTGGATCTAGCCCTGATCTCTTGACTGGGTGAGAGTTTTCTGCTTAATTCAGAGACTCTGTCCCTCACCACCCCTTGTTGTAAATATTTTTGTCCACCCTAAGCGTGGAAGGGTATACTCAGACATGAGTCCCTTGCTCATTGCACCATCAGGATTCAAGCAAACGGGGCCGAAGACGGCTGTAATGCCAGAAACCGGTCCCCGGGAGCTTGTTTCCTTCCCAGTGTAAGAATTGGCTTTTGTAGTTTGGTTTGCCCTGTTCCCATCATGCACTGGGACAGAAACAGACTAATTTGCATACAGCCATGTTCTGAAACTGGGATGGTGCAGTGAGCTAAAAAACGGTGTTGGATCTAGCCCTGATCTCTTGACTGGGTGAGAGTTTTCTGCCTAATTCAGAGACTCTGTCCCTCACCACCCCTTGTTGTAAATATATGGGATGTTATTCCTGGCACAAGCCAGGCGAGAAAGGTCATTAACGATTTTGAACAGCGTCTGCGACTTGTTTGATGCCTGCGTCAACATATCCTCAAGGTATTTGGCTTTGGCGCACTTGATCTGTGCTTTGTAGTCCAACAGTGACTGCTTGTAGAGGGCTCTATCTGGTTCTAAAAGTGCTTCCTCCAGGCTCTTTCTGCCTGTTTACACCGCAGTTTCTGCTGGAAAAGGACATTGGAATACCATGGCATGGCAGGCTTATTGCTGTCCCTAGCTTTTCGTAGAGGAACCACTGTGTCCAAGGAGCTAGTAATTTGCTGGCACAGGCTTGAGAGGCTCTCTTCCACATTTCCCCCCAAGGAAAAATCACCAGGTAACAGAGTTGGTAGGCAAGGAGTTTTCAAAAGCCTAGACCATTGTCTGTTGAAATTGGTAGAGCTCGGACTGCTGTCTTTCAAAGGATTAGCAGGAATATATAGAGAGAGGTGGAAAAGAGCATGATCCGTCCAGCATTGAATGGTTATATCCCTGATCACGACCTGAGTGGCATCAGCAAACACTAAATCTAAGGCATGACCCTTCAGATGGGTCTGGGAGAGTACCCGTTGCTGCAGCAGTATGTTGCTGCATTTGACACAGATCTCTATAGGCTGTATCTGATGGTCCATTTGGCCACAGATTAAAATCCCCCAGGACTATTAACCTGGCATGCGTACTAAAGAGATCATAAATAAGATCAATCAGCTCAGGTAAGGTTGAAAATGCATTACCAGGTGGTCTATAGGACAACAGCCCGGAGTACAAAGCTCCCTTTTTCCCCATGAGAGAGAAGCCCATAAGTTCGAAACCTTAGACCTCCTTAATCTCGAACTGAGAAATGGACAAGGTATCTCTGAAGATAAATCCAATGCCCCCACCTCTGCTTCCCGAACGAGGATTGTGCCTGATTTTATAGCCCGAGGGGCAGACTAGCCCCAGTTCTACTTCGCTATCCGTTCGAGTCCATGTCTCTGTAAGGAAAATCACATCCAACCCATGAGATTCGATTAGAAGTGCAATTTCGACATGGTGCTTGCAGAGGGACCGGACATTGAGCAGGCAAAAAGATAGCAACCCGGTGCCACTGGTGTCAATATCCGGCCAGACGCTTGCCTTATGATGTTTCTCAAGTTGCACCAGCTCTGCCCTGGAGTACACTAGGTGGGGAGGGTCCCCAGAAGCAGCGTAGCTGGCAATGTTCGCGACCTATGCGCGAACAGGCGCAAACGGGCTTACCTCTGGCGCACCTCCGGCGCGCCGTCGACATGCCCACTGCGTGCATACGCTGCACACTTGGCTGGTATGCATCTTAAATGCTGTTAACCTTGGGAGTCCTGCGAGGCACACCTCTGGCCCCTCACCCAAAATGGCGCCTGTCAATCGGCAACTCTTGGCTACCCACACCCAAGATGGCAGCCAAAAAACACTGCGATGCGGTCCCCTGATCGGCCTGAGTCCCGCAAAGTGTGGGTGAAAAACGATTATAGTGCAAGTAAGTTCTAATTCTTGCCCCCAAAGATGTCCGGAATAGTTATTAGGCCTGCGTCCTAGAGTCGAGCAGCGCGATAAGCAGCGCGATACTACAAGTATTTTAAAAATAATAAAATCACTGCAGAGTAGTAGCAATTCAAGCAAGCGAACAGGCAGGTGAAGTCTACCTGTATTAAGTAGAGGTCTCTTTTTATGAGCTCCTCCAAGCACGGGAGTCCTGCGAGGCACACCTCTGGCATGTACAATGCCAGTGGAAGAGTTTCAGGAACACTGCAAACATTTAAAAAAATATAAATATTGTCAAGTGTTACTTTAACTTTTAATGTTTTACCTCATTTAGTCACATCAATCTAATTTTAAACACTAATTTTCTTTTTTGTTTTGCAGATTAACTACATTACTTCTTTTGAAGTCCATATTATATGTTGTTTATTCTATTGCTTTGTTAGTTATAGTTATAGTTATTTATTTTATTGTTATCTTTTAGTTATAGTTCCAGTTATTGTTTTAATAAAAGATAATAAAAAAGTACATATGCATGTTTTTTTGTGGGGGTAGCAGTCATCAATAGAAATGATATTTATAATTTGAAGTATAATTCTGAGGCTAACTCATTAGCAACATAGTGTGTTGAACATTTAACGTATGTGCTCACGTAAGTGTTCCATGAACTGTTACTATGGTGACAGGCAGTAAAAGTTACTGGCTGTACAAAACCTGTTACATTTACCCAGGATCTTCTACATCACAGAAAGGAAAGCAAAGTAAAACAAAACACTGTGTACCAGATTTACAACCCCCTTGCACCACTTTTGTGTCCAACCCCCCTACAACATTACAAGTATGTGGGCTTCAACAACCCCCCTCAAGCCCCCGGAACCACCACCTCCTGAAATGTGTGTATTATGGGAGGCAAACTGTGTGGCCTATGTTTATATGTATTGACATGCCACCTTGCAAGATGCACCACTAGGATGCAGGAGGCCTTCAGCCCCAGGAACCTCAGCGTCAACCTGACCGAGACCCGGGATAAAAGCTTAACGATCAAAATCAGATCCTAAATATCCTGAACCCGCTGTTCGGAGTGAAAACCCCGAAACTGTGCCGAGTCCCGAACCGCTCCGATGAAGAGGAGCTTCTGAGAGGGGCACAGGTGTGACTTCGGCACGTTGATGGACAACCCCATAAAATGTTGGGTTATTATTTTGGCATTTGCCGTAATTCAAGTTTGCGTATATACAACACAAAATGCAGTACAGTTAACATAAACTAGATGAAGTATTTAGTTTGACTTTTGTACATGTAAGGCTGTAACCTCCAATAGAACTACAAGACCCAGAAAACCTGGTATTCCATGTGCATTGGATGTAAAGCGCTAGGAAAAGTACGTCTATGGCTAAATCATTGGTTAAAAATTCCCTAGAACCACAGATGGCCAATACTTGGTTGGCCCTCTGCAAAGGGTTCAAAAAATGTGCACAATGTAAGGCTTGCCAGTTCGGATGTAATAAGAGCACTTTCACCAGCCCATTTAAACAACAACCGCTTGAAATCACTAAAAGATTAACGTGTAAAACAGATTTTGCGGTTTATGTGCTTCAGTGTTCATGTGGGCTCAGGTACCTGGGGAGCACTAGATTGCCGGCCCACAAATGAATACTCCAGCACATAAGGGCTATAATCAGTAAATATCAAGCCTACCCAGTGTCCAGACACTTCGAGGAAGTGCATGGATCCAATCCTTCTAATGTCCAGTATTATGTTATTGACTTGGTCTGGCCTCTGAAAAGAGGAGGGGATAGAGAAGCGAGGCTTCGACTTCTCGAAACGAGATACATTCTGGAATTAGATAGTAAACACCCGAATGGACTTAATGCCACTGAGGATTTGTACACTTGCTTATGATATCAAGGTCTGTGTAGGGGGGAGAATCACAGTAATTTAAGAAATCAAATTTTTGGTATTGCAGGATCACCATATGTAGTTAGCGGTTCCATTCTGTTTATGTCTTTATGAATTCAGGAATTTCTTGTAAATGGAAACAAATGATTTGCAGATCTTTTTAAATCAGACTATAATGATGAGTCTCATGTCTAAAGTAAACAATTTTTAATAGGTGGGGGGTCTATCAAGATTCATCTTGATATTTCATCTTGTTTTGCACAAGCACTAGCACTTTTTCAAATATTTGCACTAATTATGACTCCTAGTGACCGGTAGGATTTGGTTATGTGACTTGTGGTCAGAGTATAATCTTGTTGATTTAGGGCCCACATGGGCAGTATAACCTATGTAGCTAGAAGTAATGCAGAGTTTAACTATCAGTGGCCTAAAGATTTAATTCAAATAACTTTATTCAAAAGGCCTGCAGCAATTGTTGTACTAATGCACGGACAAGGCATGTAATGCTGCAGAGGAAGATAAGATGTTTTCTTAGAATCAGTTATGTGATTTTTAAAGAAAAGACATTATTTATAGTAATACTTTGAATGATATATGATTTTAACATATTTATTCATTTTTTTTAAGTATTAAGCTGTAAATTTGTTTCAATTTGATCATTTTACACAGCCACTGTGAAGTATTTCTTCTATGTTGTTGAATACTACCTCTGACTCACTATTGCACTAGCACTTTAAATACTGGTCCCCGCCTATTGCAACTTGCCATGTGATCAAGCTTCGTTGGGAGCGAAACGCGTTATGGCGGCGGGCTGACTGAAAAAATAAAGACATCCTGATTGAAGCACGAAATTTGGGTCTGCTTTTCGTCATTGGTTTCTCGGGTTGGAGCCTGGTTGGCAGTGGCGATTTACTTATATATATATATATTTATATATATATGTATATATATGAAGCTCCAACTTGTCGCTAGCAACCGTCGGCAAGCAAACAGGTACACAGACTTCAATTAAATTACCAAAGCCAGTCTTCTCATTTCCGAAATGTGTGTATGTATATATATATATATATTCACTGAAAAAACCATAGGTTATAGACCATATATTGTTAGGAATTCGCATTTACAAAACCTTATTTTACTCACACAAAACCATTGAAATTCCATATATAGTTAGTTGCACTAACTATATATCGCGCACCCGCAATCCACTGCTGATGATGTCACATATTACATCATTCATGACATGGTCAGTGACATCACTGATGACATCACTGATGACATCTCAAATGACATCACTGATGACATCTCAAATGACATCACTGATGACATCACTGATGACATCTCATTTGACATTACTGGTCACATCACTGATTATATAATTCATGTGATAATACGATGAACCTCTTCAGACTCTAATATAACCTTAGATACAATCAGTGTAAACAGACACTCACAGACTGTCACTCATCCATGGAGTTACTCACACACCTAGTCAGTCATGCAAAGAATCAATCACACCTCCATTTCCTCAACTATACAGTTATACAAACTTTACTTATTCAAACATATACTAACACATATTTACTCTCTTATACAATCCCTGATACAAGTTCACAATGATCCATACAGCCACTCACACATTCACTGGCTCTTATGCACAGTTATTTATATATGTCAACTATCACATGTACTGTGTTTTACATATGTACTTACTTTGACATGTAGCACTGAGATATCCATTCACTCACCAATACACTCATGCACACAGTCAATCGCCCATACAGCTGTTTCCACATGCACTCTTGAAACCATACATCTAGTGAATCAACTGCTCACACATCTATGCACAGAGTCATACACCTCCCAGCCACCCACACACACACTCAGTCTCCCATACAAATACTTGGGCAACCAATCAATAACCCATATAGTTACTCATATAGCTACTTATCAACACATGCAACAGTTTACAGAACAACAGACATAATGATGCATAAATTATGACAGTTTAGTCACTAACCCATGCACTCAGTGAGACACATTTAATCACTCACTCATACAGTCAGTCATGCACCTACTAAATCCTTCATCCAGACACTTATACATCCACTCATTCTTCAATATGTAAGACATATTTTAACTTTACAGAAACATACAGTCACTGGATGTTGTCATCAGTGATGTCATCAGTGATGTCATTTGAGATGTCATCAGTGATGTCATCAGTGATGTCACTGACCATGTCATGAATGATGTAATATGTGACATCATCAGCAGTGGATTGCGGGTGCGCGATATATAGTTAGTGCAACTAACTATATATGGAATTTCAATGGTTTTGTGTGAGTAAAATAAGGTTTTGTAAATGCGAATTCCTAACTATATATGGTCTATAACCTATGTTTTTTTCTGTGAATTTTCAAGGTTTTGTAAATGCTAATTCCTAACTATATATGGTCTATAACCTATGGTTTTTTCAGTGAATTTTCAAGGTTTTGTAAATGCTAATTCCTAACTATATATGGTCTATAGCCTATGGTTTTTTCAGTGAATATATATATATACATACATATATAAACATATATCATCTGTATATCTATATAAATACAAACATAAATGCATGCATACATATACTTATATGCATACAGATGCATGTTATTTACATGAAAGTTGAAAAAACACTAATAAAAGCAAAGCTAAAAAGCCACCTCATTACAAACATAATGGCTTTAACTTAAAAGAGGGCGAGATCTATTGCATTTTCAATGCTTGTTTACTTTGGTTCCATCAAGAAGGCATTCAGATGTGTCACACATTTGCCATAAATTCTGAATGTTAGCACTCTAGTTGCACATTAGATCACTGTAGTAAAGCTACTGCTCACCAGGGACGTCTGCTGCTGGTATTCAAAGTGCATGTTTCAGTCTGCATGTCAGAATTATTTTAATGAAATAGAAGAGGATTTGAGAAGTCACTCAAAATGATCCCTAATTTTTCTTTCTGAAGCACTAATCATACTTTCTATGGCAAAATTAACCCCCTCATGTTGTTCCTTTTTAAATTGAGTGTTTTCAGACTTACCACTTCATTCCAATCAAGATGGCTTCTGGTGTGCCATACTTTTGTCATAAGTAAGACTGTTAGCGCTCTAGTTGTTCTTTAGAACACTCTGGGACATTCTGTCATTGGGCTATACTTGGGGTACATCTGGGTGATATTTGGGCTACATTTAGGCTCTTTTGTCTCTGGTGGCCATCTTGGGAGACTATATGTCAGAATCTTTTAATGAAATTGAAGAGGGTTTGAGAAGTCACTCAAAATGTGCCCTAATTTTTCTTTCTGCAGCACTAATCATAATTCATATGGCAAAATATACCCCCTCATTTTGTTCCTTTTTAAATTAAATGTTTTAAGAGTTACCACTTTATTCCAATCAAGATGGCTTCAGGTGTGCCATACCTTTGTAATAAGTAGGACTGTTAGCGCTTTAGTTGTTCTTTAGAACACTCTGGGACATTCTGTCATTGGGCTATACTTGGGCTACATCTGGGTGATATTTGGGCTACATTTGGGCTCTTTTGTCTCTGGTGGCCATTTTGGGAGACTGCATGTCAGAATTTTTTAATGAAATAGAAGAGGATTTGAAAAGTCACTCAAAATGTGCCCTAATTTTTCTTTCTGCAGCACTAATAATACCTTCTATTGCATAATATACCCCCTCATTTTGTTCCTTTTTAAATTAAATGTTTTAAGAGTTACCACTTTATTCCCATCACGATGGCTCCAGGTGTGCTATACCTTTGTAATAAGTAGGACTGTTAGCGCTCTAGTTGTTCTTTAGAACACTCTAGGAGGCTGCAGTAGAACACAAAGGAATCAACTGACAGTCTCTGTCCTTGTTGGATGTACATGTTTTACTGAGAATGTCAGACTTCATTTTCACATGACTGAGAAAGATAATGTGAATTTACAGAAAATATGCTTTCAGTTTAGCTTATAGATCCCCTTCCAAACCACTGTGGGAAAATCATGAGATATTAGTTTTCTTTCAAACAATATTCATGATATCACAGCAGAAAGTTTTTTCACATGGTAAAATCACCTTAGAACCCACCACAATTCCTAAAACGAGCATGGTACCATCAACAAATGATTTATAATGTAACTAAAGTCCTAAAACCCTCTATTAACTACAATGCTTTTTAATGAGGTGCTATCATGTATATTGGTCCCAAGATGGCTGCCAACACTTCTTGGATGAAGTGCTGACAGCCAATCAGATCAGATGTGTGGTTAGGCTCCGCCCAGATATATATCTTTTTTTGAACCTAAATTACTCAAAATCCACTGGAGCACATATATTGAGACCTAGCAAAGGCACATTGGGCTAACAGTCCCTACAATTTTGCCAAGTTTCATGCAAATCCATTCAGCCGTTCGAGCTAAAAGTGAGGCCATCCGCCCTATGGAAATTAACATGGGAAAAACGAGTTTTGGGACCCCCCTTTTTTCTCGGCCCCCCCTTGATGAAACCCCCCCAAATTGTCAGGGGCTGCTCAGAAACAAAATGTTCCATTTTCCTGAAAATTTCAGCCAATTCCGTCCACAAACGTCAAAGTTATTAGACATAGAATTTTCAAAAATCCCATAGAGAAAAAATCCTAACTATATATACCTACTGGCGACCGCCAGTAGGTAATATATATATATATATATATATTCACTGAAAAAACCATAGGTTATAGACCATATATAGTTAGGAATTTGCATTTACAAAACCTTGAAAATTCACTGAAAAAACCATAGGTTAGAGACCATATATAGTTAGCTGGACATTTTATTGACAAAAAACCAATGAAATTCCATATATAGTTAGTTGCACTAACTATATATCGCGCACCTGCAATCCACTGCTGATGATGTCACATATTACATCATTCATGACATGGTCAGTGACATCACTGATGACATCACTGATGACATCTCAAATGACATCACTGATGACATCACTGATGACATCTCAAATGACATCACTGATGACATCATCTAGTGTCTGTGTGTTTTTGTAAAGTTTAAATATGTTTTACATATTGAAGAATGAGTGGATGTATGGAAGACTGAGTGTGTGTGTGGCTGGCTGGGAGGTGTGTGACTCTGTGCATATCAATGTGTACTTGTATCAGTGATTGTATAAGAGAGTAAGTATGTGTTAGTATATGTGTGAAAAGTATGGTGTTCTGTGTTTAACTGTATAGATGAGGAAATCGAAGTGTGATTGATTCTTCACAGGACTGACTAGGTGTATGAGTGCATATGATAGTGTTGTAATAATGAGTGACTGTATGTATGAGTGATTGTATGGGTGAATGAGTGAATGTGTGTGTAGACGTAGGAATCAGTGAGTGCGTATGTAGTAACTGGTATTGGTGTGTCATGATGTCATCAGTGATGTCATTTGAGATGTCATCAGTGATGTCATTTGAGATGTCATCAGTGATGTCATCAGTGATGTCACTGAAGTATGGTGTTCTGTGTTTAACTGTATAGATGAGGAAATGGAAGTGTGATTGATTCTTTACAGGACTGACTAGGTGTGTGAGTAACTCCATGGATGAGTGGCAGTGTGTGAGTGTCTGCATAGGTGTATGAGTGCATATGATAGTGTTGTAATAATGAGTGATTGTATGTATGAGTGATTGTATGGGTGAATGAGTGAATGTGTGTGTAGACGTAGGAATCAGTGAGTGCGTATGTAGTAACTGGTATTGGTGTGTCATGATGTCATCACTGATGTCATTTGAGATGTCATCAGTGATGTCATCAGTGATGTCATTTGAGATGTCATCAGTGATGTCATCAGTGATGTCACTGACCATGTCATGAATGATGTAATATGTGACATCATCAGCAGTGGATTGCGGGTGCGCGATATATAGTTAGTGCAACTAACTATATATGGAATTTCATTGGTTTTTTGTCAATAAAATGTCCAGCTAACTATATATGGTCTCTAACCTATGGTTTTTTCAGTGAATTTTCAAGGTTTTGTAAATGCAAATTCCTAACTATATATGGTCTATAACCTATGGTTTTTTCAGTGAATTTCATTGTTTTTTTAAAAGCTAATATCTATAGCTGTAAAATATATTCTTTATTACGTGACGTATCACGTAGCCACGTGAGACGCCTCATGACGCGTCGCATAACCGTGACGTATCGGTTCTGCAGCGCAAACAAAACCCGTAACGTAAGCGTGCCGGAGCACGCTTACAGATATATATATTTTTTTTAACCTTAATTAGACAAAATCCACACGTGCACATATCTTGAGGCCTTGCAAAGGCACATCAAACAAACAGTCCCTACAATTTTGCCAAGTTTGCTGGAAATCTATTCCCTTAATTTTTTTTTTACTGTTTCTCTTGGTTTTCCCCTTGTTACGCTTACCGGGACGCTACCCAGTACGCGAACCGGACGCTCCAAAAACACAAGATGGCGGACTCCCGTTACGCTGCCGGTTAGCTGCCCGGTTCGCGTACCGGGAAGCGCCTCTACCGCGAAAAATCGCGGGGACTTTAATATCCCCCTCATAAATCCTAGGGGGTCAGGAGGGGTTTACCTTGCCCCCTTTCCTTCATTTCCCCCTTCTTTTTTCACCACATCTTGTCTCTCGAACCTACCGAGAGACAAGATGGCGGCCGCTCCGGACTGTTTACAATGTTGACAGCTACGCTGCCGGTTAGCTGCCCGGTTAGCTGCCCGGTGAGCTGCCCGGTTCGCGTACCGGGACGCGCCTCTACGGCGTAAAATCGCAAAATTTTTTGCCCGGCGGGGCACTTTAATATCCCCCTCATCAATCCTAGGGGGTCAGGAGTGGTCTACCTTGCCCCCTTTCCTTCATTTCCCCCTTCGTTTTTCACCACATCTTGTCTCTCGATCGTACCGAGAGACAAGATGGCGGCCGCTCTGGTTTGTTTAGAATGTTGACAGACACCGGAGAGCCAATCAGATTCGCTTCGCGAAGTTCCGTTACGCGTCAGGTACGCGAACCGGGGCGCTAACCGGAGCGCTGTCACAGATATATATATTTTTTTAAACGTTAATTTCTCAAAATCCACTGGAGCACATATATTGAGACATAGCAAAGGCACGTCGGGCAAACCATATCTACAATTTTGCCAAGTTTCATGTAAATCTATTCAGCCGTTCGAGCTAAAAGTGAGTCCAACCGCCCTATGGAAAAATGAATGGGAAAAACGCGTTTTGGGACCCCCCTTTGTTCTCGGCCCCCCCTTGACGAAACCCCACCAAATTTTCAGGGGCTGCTCAGAAACAAAATGTGCCATTTTCCTGAAAATTTCAGCCAATTCCGTCCACAAACGCCAAAGTTATTAGACATAGAATTTTCTGAAATCCCATAGAGAAAAAATCCTAACTATATATACCCACTGGCTATCGCCAGTAGGTAATATACATATATAAACATATGTAATCTGCATATCTATATAAATATAAATGCATGCATACATATACATATATGCATACATATGCATGTTATTTACATGAAAGTTTTAAAAACACTAATAAAAGCAAAGCTAAAAAGCCACCTCATTACAAACAGAATGGCTTTAACTTAAACGAGGGCGAGATCTATTGCATTTTCAATGCTTGTTTACTTTGGTTCTATCAAGAAGGCATTCAGATGTGTCACACATTTGCCATAAATTCTGAATGTTAGCACTCTAGTTGCTCATTAGATCACTGTAGTAAAGCTAGTGCTCACCAGGGAAGTCTGCTGCTAATCATGGTTTGCAGCCATTTTCCCGCATTTTTTATCCCGCAGACTTTCAGTCCGCATACCATTATCCCGCAAGGTCATTGAGCTCGCATACCATTATCCCGCATTTTTTCAAAACGCATGTGCATTTATCGCGCATGCCTTTACAAAGAATTACGTTTTAAAGGCATGTATGGTAAATGCATTTGCGTTGTGAAAACCACGATGACGAGAGAGGTAAGTGGGTTTGTGTTAATTTTTTCGTGGGTTAGTGATTGTGTAGTGTAGTGTAGTGTAGTGTAGTGTAGTGTTGTGTTAGTGTAGTGTAGAGTTGTGGTGGTTCTTTAGTGTAGGGTCATGCTGGGGGTAGTGTTTTAGGGTTTAGGGTTGTGTTGTAGTGTTTGCGTAGTGTAGGGTCATGCTGGGGGTAGTGTTTTAGGGTTCAGGGTAGTGTTGTAGTGTTTGCGTAGTGTAGGGTCATGCTGGGGGTAGTGTTTTAGGGTTTAGGGTTGTGTTGTAGTGTTTGCGTAGTGTAGGGTCATGCTGGGGCTAGTGTTTTAGGGTTTAGGGTAGTGTTGTAGTGTTTGCGTAGTGTAGGGTCATGCTGGGCGTAGTGTTTTAGGGTTTAGGATAGTGTTGTAGTGTTTGCGTAGTGTAGGGTCATGCTGGGGGTAGTGTTTTAGGGTTTTGGGTAGTGTTGTAGTGTTTGCGTAGTGTAGGGTCATGCTGGGGTGTAGTATTTTAGGGTTTAGGGTAGTGTTGTAGTGTTTGCGTAGTGTAGGGTCATGCTGGGTGTAGTGTTTTAGGGTTTTGGGTAGTGTTGTAGTGTTTGCGTAGTGTAGGGTCATGCTGGGGGGTAGTGTTTTAGGGTTTTGGGTAGTGTTGTAGTGTTTGCGTAGTGTAGGGTCATGCTGGGGGTAGTAATTTAGGGTTTTGGGTAGTGTTGTAGTGTTTGCGTAGTGTAGGGTCATGCTGGGGGTAGTGTTTTAGGGTTTAGGGTAGTGTTGTAGTGTTTGTGTAGTGTGGGGTCATGCTGGGGGTAGTGTTTTAGGGTTTAGGGTAGTGTTGTAGTGTTTGCGTAGTGTAGGGTCATGCTGGGGGTAGTGTTTTAGGGTTTAGGGTAGTGTTGTAGTGTTTGCGTAGTGTAGGGTCATGCTGGGGGTAGTGTTTTAGGGTTTAGGGTAGTGTTGTAGTGTTTGCGTAGTGTAGGGTCATGCTGGGGTGTAGTGTTTTAGGGTTTTGGGTAGTGTTTGCGTAGTGTAGGGTCATGCTGGGGGTAGTGTTTTAGGGTTTAGGGTAGTGTTGTAGTGTTTGCGTAGTGTAGGGTCATGCTGGGGTGTAGTGTTTTAGGGTTTTGGGTAGTGTTGTAGTGTTTGCGTAGTGTAGGGTCATGCTGGGGGTAGTGTTTTGGGATTTAGGGTAGTGTTGTAGTGTTTGCGTAGTGTAGGGTCATGCTGGGGGTAGTGTTTTAGGGTTTTGGGTAGTGTTGTAGTGTTTGCGTAGTGTAGGGTCATGCTGGGGGGTAGTGTTTTAGGGTTTTGGGTAGTGTTGTAGTGTTTGCGTAGTGTAGGGTCATGCTGAGGGTAGTGTTTTAGGGTTTTGGGTAGTGTTGTAGTGTTTGCGTAGTGTAGGGTCATGCTGGGGGTAGTGTTTTAGGGTTTAGGGTAGTGTTGTAGTGTTTGCGTAGTGTAGGGTCATGCTGGGGGTAGTGTTTTAGGGTTTAGGGTAGTGTTGTAGTGTTTGCGTAGTGTAGGGTCATGCTGGGGGTAGTGTTTTAGGGTTTAGGGTAGTGTTGTAGTGTTTGCGTAGTGTAGGGTCATGCTGGGGGTAGTGTTTTAGGGTTTAGGGTAGTGTTGTAGTGTTTGCGTAGTGTAGGATCATGCTGGGGGTAGTGTTTTAGGGTTTAGGGTAGTGTTGTAGTGTTTGCGTAGTGTAGGGTCATGCTGGGGTGTAGTGTTTTAGGGTTTTGGGTAGTGTTGTAGTGTTTGCGTAGTGTAGGGTCATGCTGGGGGTAGTGTTTTAGGGTTTAGGGTAGTGTTGTAGTGTTTGCGTAGTGTAGGGTCATGCTGGGGTGTAGTGTTGTAGGGTTTTGGGTAGTGTTGTAGTGTTTGCGTAGTGTAGGGTCATGCTGGGGGTAGTGTTTTAGGATTTAGGTTAGTGTTGTAGTGTTTGCGTAGTGTAGGGTCATGCTGGGGGTAGTGTTTTAGGGTTTAGGGTTGTGTTGTAGTGTTTGCGTAGTGTAGGGTCATGCTGGGGGTAGTGTTTTAGGGTTTAGGGTTGTGTTGTAGTGTTTGTGTAGTGTAGGGTCATGCTGGGGGTAGTGTTTTAGGGTTTAGGGTAGTGTTGTAGTGTTTGCGTAGTGTAGGGTCATGCTGGGGTGTAGTGTTTTAGGGTTTTGGGTAGTGTTGTAGTGTTTGCGTAGTGTAGGGTCATGCTGGGGGTAGTGTTTTAGGGTTTAGGGTAGTGTTGTAGTGTTTGTGTAGTGTAGGGTCATGCTGGGGGTAGTGTTTTAGGGTTTAGGGTAGTGTTGTAGTGTTTGTGTAGTGTAGGGTCATGCTGGGGGTAGTGTTTTAGGGTTTAGGGTAGTGTTGTAGTGTTTGTGTAGTGTAGGGTCATGCTGGGGGTAGTGTTTTAGGGTTTAGGGTAGTGTTGTACTGTTTGTGTAGTGTAGGGTCATGCTGGGGGTAGTGTTTTAGGGTTTAGGGTAGTTTAGTTGTTTAGTGTATGCTAAAGGCATATTCGTTCTAAAAGTTTTCGTTATTTTAATTTGCGGCCTAATAGTACATGCGGGATTTTTTTTGCGGACTGATGGTATGCGGGATTTCGTCATATATTCGCTAATCATACTTTCTATGGCAAAATGAACCCCCTCATTTTGTTCCTTTTTAAATTAAATGTTTTAAGAGTTACCACTTTATTCCAATCAAGATGGCTTCAGGTGTGCCATACCTTTGTAATAAGTAGGACTGTTAGCACTCTAGTTGTTCTTTAGAACACTCTGGGACAATCTGTCATTGGGCTATAGTTGGGCTACATCTGGCTGATATTTGGGCTACATTTGGTTTTTTGTCTCTGGTGGCCATCTTTGGGCTACATTGGGCTACATTGGGCTACATTTGGGCTCCAACATATATATAGCCCAATGTAGCCCAATTTATATTTTTCAAAGTTAATTTTCGTAAAAACCACTGGAGCCTATATCTTGAGACATAGCAAAGGCACATCGGGCTACCAGTCCCTACAATTTTGCCAAGTTTGGTGTAAATCCATTCAGCCGCTCAGGCTAAAAGTGAGGCCAACCGCCCTATGGAAAATTGCATGGGAAAAACACGTTTTGGGACCCCCCTTTTTTCTCGGCCCCCCCTTGACGAAAACCCCCCAAATTTTCAGGGGCTGCTCAGAAACAAAATGTTCCATTTTCCTGAAAATTTCAGCCAATTCTGTCCTCATAAGCCAAAGTTATTCGACATAGAATTTTCAAAAATCCCATAGGAAAAAAATCCTAACTATATATATATTCACTGAAAAAACCATAGGTTATAGACCATATATAGTTAGGAATTTGCATTTACAAAACCTTGAAAATTCACTGAAAAAACCATAGGTTATAGACCATATATAGTTAGGGATTAGCATTTACAAAACCTTATTTTACTCGCACAAAACCATTGAAATTCCATATATAGTTAGTTGCACTAACTATATATCGCGCACCCGCAATCCATTGCTAATGATGTCACATATTATTCATGACATGGTCAGTGACATCACTGATGACATCACTGATGACATCTCAAATGACATCACTGATGACATCACTGACATCTCATTTGACATTACTGATCACATCACTGATGATATCATTATGTGATAATACAATGAACATCTTCAGACTCTAATATAACCTTAGATACAATCAGTATAAACAGACACTCACAGACTGTCACTTATCCATGGAGTTACTCACACACCTACTCAGTCAAGCAAAAGATTAATCACACCTCCATTTCCTCAACTATACAGTTATACACACCTTACTTATTCAAACATATACTAACACATATTTACTCTCTTATACAATCCCTGATACAAGTTCACAATGATCGATACAGCCACTCTCACATTCACTAGCTCTTATGTTCAGTTATTTATATATGTCAACTCTCACATGGACTGTGTTTTACATATGTACTTACTTTGACATGTAGCACTGAGATATCCATTCACTCACCAATACACTCATGCAGTCAGTCGACCGCCCATACAGCTGTTTCCACATGCACTTTTGAACCCACACATTTAGTTAATCAACTTCTCACACATCTATGCACAGAGTCATACACCTCCCAGCCACCCACACACATACTCAGTCTCCCATACAAATACTTGGGCAACCATTCAATAACCCATATAGTTACTCATATAGCTACTGATTTAAACATGCAGCAGTTTACAGAACAACATATATAATGATTACCAAATTAAGACAGTTTAGTCACTAACCCATGCACTCAGTGAGACACATTTAATCACTCACTCATACAGTCAGTCATGCACCTACTAAATCCTTCATCCAGACACTTATACATCCACTCATTCTTCAATATGTAAGACATATTTTAACTTTACAGAAACATACAGTCACTGGGTGTTGTCATCAGTGATGTCATCAGTGAAGTCATTTGAGATGTCATCAGTGATGTCATCAGTGATGTCATTTGAGATGTCATCAGTGATGTCATCAGTGATGTCACTGACCATGTCATGAATAATATGTGACATCATTAGCAATGGATTGCGGGTGCGCGATATATAGTTAGTGCAACTAACTATATATGGAATTTCAATGGTTTTGTGCGAGTAAAATAAGGTTTTGTAAATGCTAATCCCTAACTATATATGGTCTATAACCTATGGTTTTTTCAGTGAATTTTCAAGGTTTTGTAAATGCAAATTCCTAACTATATATGGTCTATAACCTATGGTTTTTTCAGTGAATTTCATTGGTTTTTTAAAAGCTAATATCTATAGCTGTAAAATATATTCTTTATTACGTGACGTATCACGTAGCCCGTGAGACGCCTCATGATGCATCGCATAACCGTGACGTATCGTCTCTGCAGCGCAAACCAAACCCGTAACGTAAGCGCGCCAGAGCACGCTTAAAGATATATATATATTTTTTTTACCTTAATTAGACAAAATCCACACGTGCACATATCACAAACGTTCCAAAAACACAATATGTCGGACTCCCATTACGCTGCCAGTTAGCTGCCCGGTTAACGTACCGGAAAGCACCTCTACCGCGAAAAATCGCAATATTTTTTTCTTTTGCCCCGCGGGCAACTTTAATAGCCCCCTCATCAATCCTAGGGGTTCACCTTACCCCTTTCCTTCATTTACACCTTTTTTTTTTCCACCTCTTGTCTCTCGATCTCCAGACTGTTTACAATGTTAACAGCCAATCAGCTACTCCTCAGACTCCCGTTACGCTGCCGGTTAGCTGCCCGGTTAGCTGCCCGGTTAGCTGCCCGGTTCGCGTACCGGGACGCGTCTCTACGGCGAAAAAATCTGAATTTTTTTAAAAAATTTTTTTTGCCCCGCGTGGCTCTATAATATCCCCCTCATCAATCCTAGGGGGTCAGAAGGGGTCTACCTTGCCCCCTTTCCTTCATTTCCCCCTTTGTTTTGGCCTCCTCTTGTCTCTCGATCCTACCGAGAGACAAGATGGCGGCCGCTCCGGACTGTTTACAATGTTGACAGCCAATCAGCTACTCCTCAGACTCCCGTTACGCTGCCGGTTAGCTGCCCGGTTAGCTGCCCGGTTAGCTGCCCGGTTCGCGTACCGGGACGTGTCTCTACGGTGAAAAAATCGGAATTTTTAAAAAAAAAAAATTTTGCCCCGCGTGGCTCTATAATATCCCCCTCATCAATCCTAGGGGGTCAGAAGGGGTCTACCTTGCCCCCTTTCCTTTATTTCCCCCTTTGTTTTGGCCTCCTCTTGTCTCTCGATCCTACCGAGAGACAAGATGGCGGCCGCTCCGGACTGTTTAGAATGTTGACAGACACCAGAGAGCCAATCAGCTTCGCATCGCAAAGTTCCGATACGCGAAAAGTACGCGAACCGGAGCGCTGCCCGGAGCGCTGTTACAGATATATATCTTGTTTAAAACGTTAATTTCTCAAAATTCACTGAAGCACATATATTGAGACCTAGCAAAGGCACATCGGGCTAACAGTCCCTACAATTTTGCCAAGTTTCGTGCAAATCCATTCAGCCGTTCGGGCTAAAAGTGAGTCCAACCGCCCTATGGAAAAATGAATGGGAAAAACGTGTTTTGGGACCCCCCTTTTTTCTCGGCCCCCCCTTGAAGAACCCCCCCCAAATTTTCAGGGGCTGCTCAGAAACAAAATGTGCCATTTTCCTGAAAATTTCAGCCAATTCCGTCCACAAACGCCAAAGTTATTAGACATAGAATTTTCAGAAATCCCATAGGGAAAAAATCCTAACTATATATACCTACTGGCTATCGCCAGTAGGTAATATATATATATATATATATATATATATATATATATATATATATATATATATATATATATATATATATATATATATATATATATATATATATATATATATATATATATATATATATATATATATATATATATTCACTGAAAAAACCATAGGTTATAGACCATATATAGTTAGGAATAAGCATTTATAAAACCATATTTTACTCGCACAAAACCATTGAAATTTCATATATAGTTAGTTGCACTAACTATATATCGCGCACCCGCAATCCACTGCTGATGATGTCACACATTACATCATTCATGACATGGTCAGTGACATCACTGATGACATCACTGATGACAACATCCAGTGACTGTATGTTTCTGTAAAGTTAAAATATGTCTTACATATTGAAGAATGAGCGGATGTATAAGTGTCTGGATGAAGGATTTATTAGGTGCATGACTGACTGTATGAGTGAGTGAATCAATGTGTCTCACTGAGTGCATGGGTTAGTGACTAAACTGTCTTAATTTGTGCATCACTATGTCTGTTGTTCTGTAAACTGTTGCATGTGTTGATAAGTAGCTATATGAGTAACTATATGGGTTATTGATTGGTTGCCCAAGTATTTGTATGGGAGACTGAGTGTGTGTGTGGGTGGCTGGGAGGTGTATGACTCTGTGCATAGATGTGTGAGCAGTTGATTCACTAGATGTATGGTTTCAAAAGTGCATGTGGAAACAGCTGTATGGGCGGTTGACTGTGTGCATGAGTGTATTGGTGAGTGAATGGATATCTCAGTGCTACATGTCAAAGTAAGTACATATGTAAAACACAGTACATTTGAGAGTTGACATATATAAATAACTGTGCATAAGAGCTAGTGAATGTGTGAGTGGCTGTATGGATCATTGTGAACTTTTATCAGGGATTATATAAGAGAGTAAATATGTGTTAGTATATGTTTGAATAAGTAAAGTTTGTATAACTGTATAGTTGAGGAAATGGAGGTGTAATTGATTCTTTGCATGACTGACTAGGTGTGTGAGTAACTCCATGGATGAGTGGCAGTCTGTGAATGTCTGTTTACACTGATTGTATCTAAGGTTATATTAGAGTCTGAAGAGGTTCATCGTATTATCACATGAATGATATCATCAGTGATGTGATCAGTAATGTAAAATGAGATGTCATCAGTGATGTTATCAGTGATGTCATTTGAGATGTCATCAGTGATGTCATTTGAGATGTCATTAGTGATGTCATCAGTGATGTCATTTGAGATGTCATCAGTGATGTCATCAGTGATGTCACTGACCATGTCATGAATGATGTAATGTGTGACATCATCAGCAGTGGATTGCGGGTGCGCGATATATAGTTAGTGCAACTAACTATATATGAAATTTCAATGGTTTTGTGTGAGTAAAATATGGTTTTGTAAATGCTTATTCCTAACTATATATGGTCTATAACCTATGGTTTTTTCAGTGAATTTTCAAGGTTTTGTAAATGCTAATTCCTAACTATATATGGTCTATAACCTATGGTTTTTTCAGTGAATTTCATTGGTTTTTTAAAAGCTAACATCTGTAGCTGTAAAATGTATTCTTCTTTAAATCCAAAAATATATTTTAGATGTTTATTAATAATTTTTTTTAAAATATTTTTTTTCTTCGCTTCCGGTTCGCGAACCGGGAAGCTTTCCGTTAGCTCATCTTGATGCCGCGACCTAGTCCGCAAACCGGTAAACGTTTTGTTTGCGCAACTGTGACGCGTCGCGGAAGCCCGACGTATCACTTTGTCGCGTAATGCGTCTTATGACGCGCCGCGTTAGCGCTCCCGGAAGTGCTCCAGACCGCGAACCGGAAGCGATCCGGGACGCGGCGCGCACCGCGTAACGTGAGCGGAACAGGTCATGTGACTTGTTTATAAAACTTTTCATTGGTTCATTTCACTTTTGGTTTCCAAATGATGTAAGACTAGGTCATATGACCTAAAAATAACACTTTTCATTGGTTTAGAACTTTTGCTTTTCCCAAATGATGAAAACCCCTACTTCTTTCCTCACTCTGACTTTCATCTTGGTGAGAGAAAGACCATTTTCCTATAGTTCAGCAATGGCTTCTGTACTTGCTTCAGCTGGTGCACCCCCACCACCACCTACACCTCCTCATGGGAAGAGAGGACCACCATCTCAGTTCATCTCCAACACAGAGGAGGAAGAGGATGAACTAGAGGAAGAGGAGAGAGAAGAACCAGAGTTCATACAGGAGTTGCCCCGTGTTTCCCGTCGGAAAACAAGTTTCATCTGGCAGTTTTTTTCAATCCCTCGAGGGGAGAAGAAAGTGAATGCAAAGTATGCCACCTGCCTCATTTGCAAACACAGATTATCAAGAGGCACTGAAAAAAAGTATAGCATGGGAAACTATACCATGCATCGCCATATGACCAGGTGGCATCCACTCAACTACAGCCGTGCAGAGTTGCGTGACCTGCAGGATAATCCCCCAACAACTCCTGTGGCCAGGTCAACCTCGCATATCTCTTTGACAGGAGGAGAGGCACAGGAAACCGTGCCAAACATTCAGAAGAATTTTAAACACATGAAACTAACCTGCTTGTATTGCGGTGCTCTGCTTTCATGTGGGAACATGAGCATAAAGTTAATGAACATTGCTTACGAAAATCACAATTGCCCTAACCAACCCAGACAGTAATTTTTTTTTTGATCCTGTTGAGCCCTTTTCAATGCCTGTTTTTTGTTGTTTCCCCTCCATCAAAAACAAAAAAAAAATAAAAAAATAAAAAAAAATGTTTAGAAAAAAAAAAACAACAAAAACATTAAAAAAAATGTTCTTTTCAGAACTACCTCCCCTTTCAAATAAAATTGCTAGAATGTTTAGCACTCTGGCAAGCTCTATTTCTTTTGGTTCGCTTTCCCGTTCGCTGCCCGGTTCGCGAACTAGAAGCGAACCAAAAAATTTTTTTTAAAAAAAAAGAAGAGTTAGTATAAGGGAAGTAAACAGAGAGTAATGTTAAAAGAAAGACAGCTATAGGGAGTAAACCAGAGATACTGTTTAATAGATCTATTTACCGAAGAAAAGATGGAAGAGGGTATAATTGCGAAAAACAAAATGGATAAGGAAGTGAAAGGAAAAAAAGAGAGTAGAACAATAACAAAGAAGAGTTTCTTGGAGAATGTGAGTGAATGTTCAAAATAAGATTAAAACATGTGGAATAACAGAGAGAAAAAATAGAAAACAGAAAAGAAAAAATAACAGAAAAAGATTAATTGAAACAGCAAAGAAATGTAAATAACATAGAGCCATATCATCAACATAGGCAATAAAAGTTTTGCATTTTTTATCAGCAGAAATATGTCGCCAAAGCATTCTAATTAGCTTGATACATATGACCCCAAGTGAGGCCTGTCTTGCAACATGGTGCATCTTTTTCATCACTGCTGCATCGGTTTCATGTGGCACGGTTTTAAAACAGCATGACACATTTGCCTAGATGCATCAATTTGTAATTTTGACGCCTCATAACATATCTTTTGCACCGCCACTGCGTCACAAAACTGACGCACAGTGGCGCAAAAGAGGCATACATATATCATAAATCTGTCCCTAACATTTTAAATAATTAATTCAGGATGACGATAAGGTGTGGTCTCTCCTGAGGTTTGTTTAAGGTGAGACCTACTCAGGGTTACAGATCAATTTTACGCTTGTTGAAGAATACAGAGGAGATAATACATGTGAAGGCCTACCAATGAAGTAAGTCATGTCCTCTTATTACATCATTCATGACATGGTCAGTGACATCATCAGCAGTGCATTGCGGGTAAAAAGAGTAGAAAACATTTACCTTATAATTCTTGTTAACTTTTAAAAATATTTTTTCATACTTTCAATCTGTAAAAGAGAGAACAAACATTTCCAAAAATATTAAAACATGTATTTAAAAATTAGAAAAGAGAAGGGAAAAGGTTAAAAAACAAACAGTTTTTCAACAACTTTGACATTTACAGAAGCCTCTGCTTCTCTACGTCCCCTAAACAATCCTAAAGATATATATTTTAAACAAACAGTATCTTCATGCTGATGAAGTGAGGCCTATTTTGGAACATGGTGCTTCTTTTGCACTGCTGATGTCTCACAATAGTGATGCAATAGCAGCGCAAAAGAGATGTAAAGCCATCATAAAATTGTGTCTAACATTGTAAATGATTGTTTCAGGATGCAAATAAGATGTGTCCTTTCAAGAGGTTTCTTTGAGGTGAGGCCTATTCAGTTTTCAAAAAAAAACAGTACCCAGAAGTGCAGCACTGTAAGCATTAACTTTGACACTTACAGAAGCCTCAGTTTCTCCATATCTACCTCACATTTCTAAATGTATATCATAAGTACAAAAAGTAGAACATTAATTATACATGTTAAATGGTGGGAAAGTAATTTACAGAAAAACGACTAGAGACACTCTCACCAAATATAGATTAGCTCATACTACATAACAATCCCTTTCATTTTCGCAAATTTGATTGAAATTCCATTTAGCCATTAAGCCTGTAGACCTCTCTAAATACCGTGAGGTAAATTACTTCACAAAACACATCTGAAGTGTTGGAATTGACAACCAATGAAAATGTTACTTTCATTTTCTACTTTTATTACCTGACATTTGATTGGTTATATACCTGAATATATATAAAGGAAGAGAAGGAAACACAGCCATTTTGACTACTACTTCTTGTTGTATATATCATTAGGAATAACACTAATCACTTCAACTTGTTTCTAAAGGTAAGTTGTTATTTTTAAAACTGAAGTATATTGTGCACTATAAGTAAATATGGTAAACTTTTTCAGATAGTTATATACGCCCACTTTACCTTCAATAGGAGCTGAATACGAGCACAGTCCCTCTCTAGACTCTCCCGAGGCTTCTCCAGGAACGCAGCCACTTTGGAATCCCTGTCTGCTTTTAAAATTACCTGGCCCACTTCATTGTTTTAACCCTTGATCCCTCACCTTCCTTTGGGTCTCCTGCTCGCCTCCCTGTTCCCTGCGCAGCCGAGGTGAACGCTGCTGCGGGACAGGCTTTCCTTACTCGCCGCCATCTGCGAGCCTCCCCGCAGGCCACGCCCACCTGCCTGAGGCCACGCCCACTTTACCTTCAATAGGAGCTGAATAAGAGCTCAGTCCCTCTCTAGACTCTCCCGAGGCTTCTCCGGGAACGCAGCCACTTTGGAATCCCTGTCTGCTTTTAAAATTACCTGGCCCACTTCATTGTTTTAACCCTTGATCCCTCACCTTCCTTTGGGTCTCCTGCTCGCCTCCCTGTTCCCTGCGCAGCCGAGGTGAACGCTGCTGCGGGACAGGCTTTCCTTACTCGCCGCCATCTGCGAGCCTCCCCGCAGGCCACGCCCACCTGCCCGAGGCCACGCCCCAAACGTTGCTATAAAACATGTGCTTCCCACGTACGCGCAGCGGACGGGCGCAGCGGGAGCGCCTAAGGCAAGCCCGTCTGCGCCCGTCCGCGACCGACCGGGACTAGGGGCCACAGATCCTACCTGTCCCCTGGTCTACTCTTCAGCCCAACTTACTGCACACCTGGCTCCCTTCCCTCTCCCCTCCCCTCTGTTACATCGTCTCGACTCTTTCTGTATTCTTGTCCCCCACCCACCTTGTCCGCCTCTTCTCACTCCTCCTCTCACTCTCTGCCCAACTTCTTCCTCTTCTTCCTCCTCCGCCCTCCCGCCTGTTTCTTGTCCCCCATCCACTCCTCCTGCTGCTACTGCTTGCCTGCTCAACACTCGTTCGGCAGTCAGACATCAGACCGAACTCTTTAACCTCCTGAGCACCGAATCCCCTGACTATCTATTTCTCACTGAAACCTGGTTTTCTACTGATTCCCTCCCGGATCTTCTGGCCATTCTTCCTGACACCTACTATGCCCTTCGGGCGGATCGCCCGGCTGGGAAGGCTGGGGGTGGCGTGGCGATGATCATTCGCTCCACCCTGAAATTTCAGCTTCTTGACCATCCACCAATACCCAATGTGGATTACTTGGTGGCCCGTTCCCTTAATCTCCCTGATCCCCTCACTGTCGTCCTCATGTACCGTCCTCCCCAATCCATGCCCCTATTTGTTTCCACCTTGCAGGACCTCCTGGCCACTCTGGCGGTCAACCATTCATCGGTCATCTTACTTGGCGATTTCAACTACTGGCCAGGTGACCCCAGAGAAGATTCTTTTTCCAAAGACTTTTCTGCTACCCTCCAGTGTCTGAATTTTTTACCTCACATTCTGGCTCCCACCCATGTCAAGGGTCATACCCTTGACCAGATCTGGTCACTGCGCCGCGACATCTCACCCCCTCTTTTACTTCCCTGTATTTGGTCTGATCATTTCACTATCTCTTTTTCTATTTTTTCTGCACTTGCTGTCAAATTACCCTTATCCAAAAATGTACTAGCTCGTAGCTGGAACCGAACGGATCTTAACATACTCTCATCTTCTCTGGCCTCTTCAATGCCAGACCTTACTGGCCTCTCCTTAGACTCGCAGACAAAAGCCATCAGCACCTGGCTTTCCTCCTCCTGTGATCAGGTTGCCCCTCTCAAAAAGGTAAAATCTGTCCGCCCCTACGACGCACACAAATGGTTCACCAAGGAGCTTAAAGATCTTAAACTCGATCTCAGGCGTTCGGAACGTCACTGGAGACGTAATTACTGCCCCATCCTCCGTGCCAAGTATAAACTCCTTCTTACTGATTACAAAAAAGCGATCTTGGCGGCCAAAACTAACTACTTCACTGAGAGAATTGCTCTCTCTGTTAATAAACCTAGAGAAATTTTTTCCCTGGTTCATCATCTCGCCACCTCTGATCACACCAGCACCAGTCTTGTCCCTACCCAGTCCCTCTGCCTCTCACTTAATGATTATTTTATTGACAAGATCGCCAATATAAAGGCAAATATTCCCTTGGCACAACATACTGGTGTTCCCTGTTCCCTTCCTCTGCCTTCCTCGTCAATGGATCATTTTTCTCCTATTTCTATAGATTGCTTTCTCAATCTGCTTTCTAAAGTCAAATCCGGCTCGCCAGCGGACTGTGCCCCGGCACGGATCCTTAAAGTTCTTTTCACCAACTGTACCGCCTCTCCTCTTGCTCTTCTTAATGCTTCCTTGACTTTGGGTTCTGTTCCTTCCTCTTTTAAAAACGCAAGGGTTCTTCCCATTCTTAAGAAACCCAGCCTAGATCCTTCTCTCCCCTCTAACTTCCGGCCTATTTCTCTACTCCCCTACTTGGGGAAGATCCTTGAAAGCCATGTCACCTCTTGCCTGTCCTCTTATGACGAGGAGAACCACCTCTTGGCCTCCCATCAGGCAGGCTTTCGACCAGGACACTCTACGGAGACAGTTATCATCGCCATCCTGGACGAACTCAAGGGGAAAGCGGACACCAATCTTCCCCAAGCCTTGGTTCTCCTCGACCTGTCCGCTGCGTTTGACACGGTCGACCATGCCATCCTTCTCGACCGTGTCAGCGCAGCGGGCATCTGTGGCGTAGCCTTTTCTTGGCTGGCGTCCTTTCTTTCGGGCAGGTCCCAAGCGGTTCATCTCTCAAGTTTCTCCGCTCCCCCTCGTCCAGTCACCTGTGGGGTCCCTCAAGGCTCTTCCCTCTCCCCTCTTCTTTTTAACCTCTATATCCACCCTCTTATTATTTCCCTTCGCGAGCTGGGGGTCTCTGTGTACAATTACGCAGATGACCTCCAGCTCATCTTTGATCTTTCTTCTCCCTCGATTTCTCTTCCTAAATTCTGCTCCACTTTAGTTTTTATTTCTGATTGGATGAGCACCAATCATTTAAAGCTCAATCCTGACAAAACGGAGCTTGTCCTCACGGGTGGTCCCTCCAACCCCTGGTCCTCGATTCACTGGCCCCCCTCTTTTGGTTCCCCCCCTTCTCCGGTCCCCTCTGTTCGGACCTTGGGCATTAAGGTCAGCCATGACCTTACCATGCATGCCCAAGTCAGCTCCGTGGTATCCTCCTGTTTTTTGTCCCTTCGTCTCATCCGGAAGATCTCCCGGTATTTCTCAGCGGATGCCCTTAAAACCATAGTCCTGGCCGTTATCACCTCTCGCCTTGACTATGGGAATGGTCTGTATGTAGGCATTCCTGCTTATGAAATCCGTCGCCTACAGGCCATCCAAAACCAGGCTGCCCGTCTCATCCTCTGCCTCCCCAAATCATCCCATATCACGCCTGCACTTAAGTCCCTTCATTGGCTCCCCGTGCACCTCAGATCATTTTTCAAATTGGCCTGTTTGGCCTTTCGGGCCTATACTCACTCAGCCCCCCTCTTCATTAGTTCTTTGATTACTCCTTACACTCCCACCCGTACTCTTCCTTCCTCTTCTCTCTCCCTCCTGCATGTCCCCCGTTTTCGTAAATCTAGAACGGGGGCACTCGCTTCTCGGTTCTGGCCCCCCGGTTCTGGAATACCCTTCCTCTCTTTATTCGTTCTATTCCCAACTATGCTCACTTCCGTAAAGCTTTGAAAACATTTCTGTTCTCCCAGGCATTCCCCTGTTAAACTCCCTTGGTCTCCTCCTTAGAGTCTAGTTTGGTCTCAGCGCCAGGAAGCCGCTTGGCCGCAGTGCGCTTTATTAAGTTTCTTTTTCATTTCATTTCATTTCATTTTATTTCATCCCTCTGTAGTAGTTATAGATTTAGATAGACTTCTCTGTTATAGTTATGGATGGACTTAGACTTCTCTTGTATAATTATAAATTTACTTACATTAAATCACATACAATTTTTTATATTCCTACTTCCACTCTGATACTATACACTGCCCAAAGATAAATTCACTGATAAAAAATGCCTATCTAAAATTATTCCCAACAGTGCCCTATCTCTACTAATATATATTTTTTTAATCCAAATTTCAGGCAAAATTGAAGGCGAAAACAAAGTTTCTTTTGAAATGGACCTGCAAGAGAGCAGCCAAGAATTGATTGATACAATTGATCAAATTGACATTGAATTTATGGACGAAACTTTGGACAAAGAACTACTGCAATGTGTCCAAGCAGTAGATGACCTCCTTGAAAATGAGGACATTTTAAAACCTCACAGATTGCAAACAATATTCCAAGAAAATAATGACATTTCAGACACTGAAATGTTAGAAAGTTTAATAAATTATGAAACACAAAAATAATAAAATAAAAAGCTTTAAAAATAAAGAAAACAAAAAAAATCAACAAAAACAACAAACAATTAACATACAGTATTTGAAAAATCTATCATTCTTTTTTCCTTATAGTACGCTGCCCAGAACGCTTCCCGGTTCGCGAACTTGGCGCTCACCACGCAAAAAAAAAATTTTTTTTTTTGACCCTGCTGGGCCCTTTTAAAACCTCCACATAAAACCTAGGGGGTCAACGAGGATCTACTATGCCCCCTTATAGTAATTTCCCCCTTTGTTTTGGCCTCCTCTTGTCTCTCGATCCTACCGAGAGACAAGATGGCGGCCGCGCCGGACTGTTTAGAATGTTGACAGACACCGGAGAGCCAATCAGCTTCGCTTCGCAAAGTTCCGATAAGCAAAAAGTTCGCTAACCGGAGCGCTACCCGGAGCCCTGTTACAGATATATATCTTGTTTTAAACGTTAATTTCTCAAAATCCACTGAAGCACATATATTGAGACCTAGCAAAGGCACATCGGGCTAACAGTCCCTACAATTTTGCCAAGTTTCCTGGAAATCCATTCAGCTGTTCGAGCTAAAAGTGAGGCCAACCGCCCTATGGAAATTAACATGGGAAAAACGCGTTTTGGGACCCCCCTTTTTTCTCAGCCCCCCCTTGACGAACCCCCCCCAAATTTCCAGGAGCTGCTCAGAAAAAAAATGTGCCATTTCCCTGAAAATTTCAGCCGATTCCGTCCACAAACGCCAAAGTTATTAGACATAGAATTTTCAAAAATCCCATAGGGAAAAAATCCTAACTATATATACCTACTGGCGACCGCCAGTAGGTAATATATATATATATATATATATATATATATATATATATATATATATATATATATATATATATATATATAATATATATATATTTATTTCTTTTTTTAAACCGATGTGCCCTACAGCAAGGACGCACTCCACAGCAGGTAAGTTGAAAACTTCTTTATTGCACACAAAAGCAGCATTTCTCCCCTCATTAGTTGCCTACTCGTTTTGAAGCTGTCTGTTTCTTCTTCCTGGGCATATGTGGCAGTTCAGTAATATTAAAATAGTCCCACGTGTGTTTGTTACTTTACAGACCTCTGGTGTGTCTGCCGATTGGTTCTTCCTGGCGCACCCGATTGGTTTCTCTTCCTGGTGCACCTTGGGTCATGTGGTTTATTCCCCGTAGTGGGGTCCACATATTACCACAAAAATAATCATCCTCAGTTGTTTCATGCCCTCCAGTGGACCCCGGTGTGAAGCCTCCTGCTTTCTCATTGTCATTGCTCTGCTGTGCCCCATCAGACTCGGAACAGTTCCATATCCAGAGGACCCATCTTTTCTTGGGCGTTGCATCCTTCATGGCCAGAACCGCCGTGTACATTTTTAAAACCAATGTGCTTTGCAGCAAGGACGCACTCAACAGCAGGTAAGTTGAAAACTTCTTTATTGCACACAAAAGCAGCATTTCACCCCTCATTAGTTGCTAAAGCAGGGGTTAAAATTACTATTCCAACTCAAGAGGGTGCAACAGTAGGGAAAGCGTTGGATAGCGTAGGGGTTAAAATTACTATTCCAACTCCAGATGGTACAACAGTAGGGAAAATGTTGGATAGTGTAGGGGTTATAATTACTATTCCCACTCCAGTGAGTGCAACAGTAGGGAAAGTGTTGGATAGCGTAGTGGTAAAAATTACAATTCCCACTCCAGAGAGTGCAACAGTAGGAAAAGTGTTGGATAGCGTAGAGTTTAAAATTACTATTCCAACTCCAGAGGGTGCAACAGTAGGGAAAGTGTTGGATAGCGTAGGGGTTAAAATTACTTTTCCAACTCCAGAGGGTGCAACAGTAGGGAAAGTGTTGGATAGCGTAGGGGTTAAAATTACTATTCCAACTCCAGGGGGTGCAACAGTAGGGAAAGTGTTGGATAGCGTAGGGGTCAAAATAACTTACTAATAATCCAAATATTTTTTTTGTAAAAAACTAATACTTTAATTATTAAATTACAACAAATTAATTAACAACACCAATAAATATTTTTTTAAAAATAATTACCAATTAATAATTATTTACCAATTAGACTAAATAGAATTAAATAATAATTATAAAAAAAGTATCACCAAAAAATAATAAAATAGAAAACAAATTAATTTTCAATACCAAAAACTATATTTATTAAAAAACATTTAGCAAAACAAAATAAATAACAATAAATTATTGGTAAATACCAAGAAATTTTAAATAGCCAAATTTCATTACCAACTAATAATTAATGAACAATACATTAACTGAAAAATATATTGATTTTTTAAAATGTATTACCAATTAATAATTAATTACCAATAATGTATTTATCAATACTCCAAACTAAAATAAATAATGACTTTATTACAATGAAATTACTGCCCACCCTTTTACCCTATAATCTCACAACAGACTTCAATAATAAATTAATACACTTAATATAATTACCAATAATCAATTAATACAAATATTTACCAATTAATACAAAGTGATGTCATGAGTGATGTCACTGACCATCTCATGAGTGATGTAATATGTGACGTCATCAGCAGTGCATTGCAGGCGAGCAAGTTATAGTTAGTTCAACTAACTATAACGTGGGAATTTCAATGGTTTTATGTCCGTAAAATTTCCAGCTACCTATAACTGGTGTGAAACCTCTGTTTTTTTCAGTGACTTTAATAGGTTTTTAAAATGCTAATTCCTAACTATAACTAGTGTGAAACCTATGGTTTTTTCAGTGAATTTCAAAGGAGGTTTTAATAGCAAATTTCTATAGCTTTGTAATGCAATATTTTTTAAAAATAATCATATATTGTATATTTATGTAATATTATTTTTTTTATGTATATTCAAATTTTTATTTATTTATTTTTTTGCCCTGGAGCGCTCCCGGAGCGCGTACCGGTGAGCGCACCAGTAAGCTCAGTATTCCGGCGCGCCCCGGTGCGAGTACCAGGGCGCGTCCCATTAGTGCACCCAAAAAAAAATAAAAAAAAAATAATGAAGAAGTGAGCATAAAGAAAGGGGACAGAAAGAGTGGTGTAAAGAGAAAGAGAGCTTCAGGGAGGAACACAGAGGGACTGTGTAATAGACAGTAAGAAAGAGAAAAGGTGTTAGAGGAAGTAACTGAGAACATGAAAGACATGGGGAGTGACAGAGAGAAAGGACAGAGAGAGAAAAGGAAGGAGTGACAGAAAGGGACTGAGTGAACCAAAAAAGAAAGGAAAGTGAGGGAGTATGGGTGAGCAGGAGGACTGAAAGAAGTTGAATGTGGTAGGAAAGTAAGGAAAAGAGAAGTAAACATGGAGGATAAGAATAAGTGAGGGAAGCAGAGTAAGGAAAAAGGGGTAAGGTAGGGTGAGAGAAAAGTAGTGAGGTTAAAGCAAAGGATGATGACAAACTACATTTCTTTAGTCACACTTACCATATAATTAATGTAAACTTAATTACATTTTTTTCTACATTTTATATCTGTGAAAGAGAGAAGAAAAAATAAGTTATAATTAGTAGAATATATATTTTAAAATAAAAGAGACAGGTCAAGAGGTTAAAAATCATAAAAGTGTATTAAGAAATAAAGCAAGAATGAAGGATACAGAAAGGGAAATAAAGTAATGTAGAAGGACAAAAAGGGGGAAAAAGTAATAAAAGAAGAGCAAATTACTAAGAGTAAGGCAGATAAATTCAGTGACAGAGAGGAAGAGAAGATGAGAGAAATAAAGTGAAGGTAAGTAAGATACTAAAAGAATGTGAGCTAGCAAAACTAAATCAGGAAAGAGAAGTAAGTAAAAGGGGAATGAGTGAGAGGGAAAGGAGTCTGATTGAGGATCCATTTACAAGAAAGAGGAATGGAGGATGACTGAGAGTGGGTGAAGGGGAGTCACAGAATAAAGGGATGAAGGAAGTGAGAATAATATAGAAGGATTGAGAGAAAAGAAGTGAGGAAGTAAGTACACAGAGGGACTAAGGGAAGGAGTGAAACTAAAGAGAAGGATACTGAAAGATATGAAATGCAGGATAGTAACGGAACCGGAGTAAAAAAACTTGTACAATATGTTACATAGTTTATTTTTGCTGTTCTCAGAATATATTGAATTTCACTAAAAACAGTGAGTTCAAACTATTCATCATATGACAGCAGGGAAAAAAAGATTGTGTTTAAAAAAAACCATATAAACTTACAAATCACATATTTACACTAATCTTTAATTCACATACTTTTCCTTGAGGCCAAATAGTAGATGGTGAAGGTCCTTTTCATTGGAAAATACTTTGCTGTTCTCTAAAACTTCGTTTTCATCGACTTTCTATAAAAAAAGCTCTAAGAACATATGAAATATGTCTCAATTTTTTCATTTTCTCCTTGTGTTAAGTTATGACTCTGCTCATTCCTACATTATTCCTTATGGCCAAATAGTGTCAGATATATCAGTCTATTTTCAAATTTCTCAAATCAAACTCTGAAATTACCGTTTACCCAATGTTTTGAAAGAAAAGCTCATACAACATTTTCACAATGTTTAACTATTCATATTCCCATCTCTGGATCACTCATGTTCAACATTTCCTATAATAGTGATATCACTTGCTATGAGATCCACTTACAGTACCTATATGAGAACTGGATTTTTTATATTATGTTCATCACTTTTACTCACAATATAATTTTAAATAGCAGACTAACTTTTATTAACTGCTCCCGTCTTCATAGGCCAATTACCTTTAGTTAAATTTCGGTTCTAAAAACACTAGGTAAGAACTGTTTAAGTCAAAAGGCAAACGTGTTTGAAAGTCAAATGAGTATCATTACAGAAAGACCAACCTTTTTGACATTTTAAATAAGCTGTATAATGCCCTGATGTTGTTGAAGGACCGTCAGGATAAATAATAGCTACAGTTATAAAGGTTCTTCCTGAAATTGATAACTGAGAAGCCACAAATTTTTTAATAGAAGTTGTCAGTTTAGTTCCATCAGGTCTACATCGTAGAAACGTTAAAATGACATACTGTCCATAAGTTTGTATAAATAATGTGGACAGCATTGGACACTTACATTGGGAACAAACCATATTATAATCAGCTGCTTTAATTAGATTATTAAAAGACACTGATTTGCAGTCTGGTAAAGTCAAATATATAAATCTTTCAGTGTCTATTCTAGTACTACTTGATAAACTACAATTGTCGCAGTCATGCTGCCATTGATAAGAAAGCCTAAAAGGATTTTCTACATCTACACCTTTATCTTCCAATACACCAAACATATACATTAAAAATTCCTGACAATCCTGCTGAATATTTTGTGAACATTTTTTGTGACCTGAACATATGTCTAAAAGATTTCGAATTTCTGAAACACTTTCTATTTTTGCTCTATCACTGCTAGACAGAATTCAATAAACCGCAGAATCTTTGATCCCGATTTTCAACAATCTGTTCTGGTAAAGTTTTCAGAACAAAACAACATTAACCACCACATTAGCATAGCAGTTGACACTAGAACTGTTTTCAAACTGAAATCCAACAACATCTTCAACAGAATCCTTTTTCTTTCTGCTCACAATTACAGTTCCATCTACGTTTTGTCTTTTTGCTACTACCTCACTGCAATTATTCTCATTTCTTCTTTTTTGGCCTACCACACGTTTTCAAACAGAGGATATTGAGGCAAATGTGGAGCATACTCTCTTCTTAACCTATTGTATTCTTTAACACAATCTAGATCTGCACAAATCTTTGTCTCATCACACTCAATCAAGTACAATCCTGATAAAGTTCTGACTCGTGATAATGCCACATATGCCATACCCTCTTTAAACACAAATCTTCCAATGTACACCAAAGCACTATCTATATTTAAACCTTGAGATTTATGAATTGTCAACGCATATGCCAAACAAACAGGAAACTGTTTTCGGCGAACATATAAGTCTACAAGTTTACAAGCAAAAATCTAGCAGAACAACGACTGATTTGTTGTACTTGCTCAATGTCATCAAATTTAATTTTTAAAAATTCAATTCCATCTCTATTTCTGTAATTCACAAAATCAACAACATGACCCATTGCTCCATTTACCAGACCTCTTTCAACATTTAAATTCCTTCTCAAAATGATACGACAATTCAGAGTCTTTTCAAAACCAGCAGTTTTAGATATACTCTTCTTTATTGAATCCAATTTTGTTTTCAAATTTTCTGACAAAATAATTGTTGCACCCATATGCTCTATTTTATCTATTGCTTCCAGTTTCACAATCTCTTCATTTCCTAACTTTAACATTTTGTTGTTGAAGATAGAACATTCTTGCAGAGTTGGCATCAAACATATCCCAGATTTCTTCTCAGTAATTTTCTTAAAAATATTCTCTGGAAGAATGTTTTCATTTGGATACAAATTTGAAATTAGTCAAGCATGTAAAGCTTCTTTCCCATGCTCACTTACTTTTCCGATTCTTACATCTTGTAGAATATTTTTATAATCTTCATCCTTTGCCTGTCGCATATTTTGAAGCAGTTCTGCACATTTGAAATGTAACCATATATTAACGTTTTCAAGGCTTCCAAGGGACTTCCTGGTATCTTCATGCGTGAGAATTTTAAACACTGGTTGTCCTTTTACTGGAGTCAACTGCAGTAGATCTCCAAAAACAATAATGTGTTTTCCTCCAAATAACACATCATACTCTGTTCTAAGAATTTCTTGCATTCTCAAATGCACACATGCAAGCATTAGATTTGAGACCATGCTTACTTCATCAATGATAAGAAGTTTCATTTTCTTCAGGACTCTGGAAACTTCAGAACATGCATCTCCAGATAGCTTGTTGTAATGCAATATATTATCATGCTCAACTGGCAGCATCAGTAAACGATGTAGAGTAATCCCTTTAATGTTATGTGCTGCCAGTCCAGTTGGAGCGGTTACAACACAAGACAGCGGTGATTTAGTCCTTTTCTGCAGATAAGTTGCAATAACTTTAATCAGAAAACGTTTTCCTGTTCCCGCTTCTCCACTTACGTACAGTCGGACAGGCTTAAATGATGTACATGAGCACTCTTTTTTTCTCATGTCTGAATCCATGTTCAAACTGTTCTGTGACTTCGTCATATATCTTTTTCTGCTCAACGTTTAGTTGCTTTACCAAATCTTTTAAGTTAACTACATCTTCTTGAGCTTGTTCCATAGCTCTTTCCACCTCATCCATGGCAGTTGCAGCTTCATTTTGGATAATTGGTCCTCCTAGTGGATCCTGACTCAATGAAGTAGAACTCTGACTGTCTTGAGAACTGTCTCAAGCAATCTCTTCAGCAATTGTGACTTCTTGCTCTATTTTTCGTTCAACATTTGCAGATAATTTGGAAAAACAGGACATTCTATGGTATCCTTGGTTGCATTAAAAGAGTCTTCATAACAGAGAAAATCTCCAAGTAGTTCCTCTTCTGTACGCCATGGCTTAAAGAGTTGCAAAAGAGCTAAATAGTAAAATTCTCTTTTGTCTGGAGATTCGCAACTCAATTTTCGATGAATAATCAAATGGCCTTTTCTCTGCTTCACTAGACATCCTTCATACCCAATGACAGCATATTTTCCATTATTGATATCTTATGTGATGCTTCTCTTATCACTATAGTTTTGCAGAACTTCATACAAACAAGTGTTCTCAAGGTGAGTACTTCTATTTGGATAGGATGTATCCAACATGTTTGTCTTCAAAATATCTGTACTGTTTGGTTCTTTCTCCGCCAAATATTCAATTTCTTGTACAGATTTCAAAACTCGGTTTCGTGTTGCAGCAAGACCTAAACTCACCCAAATGATTGCTCTGGATTTGGCATAGAGACTTGCTGATGATAACCGATCAGAACATTCATATTCTCCAATTTCTCGATGCGACAACATCTTCAGACTGAAACTGTATAATTTTTTACTTATACTCTTTTCATGTGAAATGTCCTCCCACATTTCCTTCAGTTCTGTCTTTTCTTTTTTTGTGATGTAAGATGTCATATATCGAGCCACAGCAATAGAGTTATCAGCAACGAACTGAATATCCATGTTAGCATTCCACATGGACAAAATCACTTGGTTGTAGTCGGTAATATACTTGGACTCTTCGTTTCTTTTTAAATTGTATGTATTTTTTTGTGATTTCCTTGTCACAGTATGTCACAGAGAAGACATCAAATTATTTACTCTTCCTTTAGAAATCACTGGTTGTGGAAACGCGAAACGATATTTTGTGTAGAACTTGTCCTTGTTTCTAAATTTTCGACGACAGTACTTTCCACAACGATAGGATTGAAAACGTAAAACTTGTTGCCTTAAACTGTTCTCTTAAGAAGTTTTCGGAACAGCACATGTTGAATACTCTTCAATGAAACTCATCACTGTGTCATCTGAATCAGTTCCAAATTTGGGTGCATCTTTAATCCATAACAACATATGTATGTGAGGAGCACCTCTCGCTTGATACTCCTTCCTCCAAAAGAAATTCAAAACCTCTCCAAGGGGAGGATTTTTTTTGTTGGTAATAAAAGACATCATAGCTTCAAATCTTTGATTAAAATATCTGCAAACATTCACTGGATCCAAAGAACAGTTCTCCAGGTGTTTTCAATTCTATATTTTGTATGTTTCCATTTGCCTCTCGTAGAAATTGAAGTAAATCGTCCCATGCATACTCAGCACAGCTAAGAGTGAGGAACCATGTAGGAGTTCCTAAGTTTCTTAGCATACATTTCAATTCCCCATGACGACGGAACCAATACTCGTTTGTTCCACGCTGACATGCCATGAGATTGATTAGCTGAGATTCCAAAATACTGTCTTGCAGATTGACCTTCTCCATAAAGTAACTCGCCGAATTATTTTGCAGATGAGCTCCACTTTTCAGTATATGATTAACTGCATAAGAAAGCCCAGACAAATCACTTTCATACAGTAGATGAAACAAATACGGAATGCATTGACGAAACCTTGGATCTTCAGCATATAATCTTAAAGTCAGGTATTCAGCTGCAGGAATTTGAACTGGTCGATCATCGTATCGTCCACCTAGACATGTTGGAAAAACTGTGGAAAACAACGAGCTTCCAAACTTTCTTCCCATACACTAATAGGACTTCCTTTTGCTGCTTTCATTTGAAACAAGTCAATTGCATTCCCCATTACATCTTTGGAATGCAAAGGATGAACAGTATAATGTTCATATATTTCTTCACTTCTAGACACATCAACTTTTTCAATTTGGCCGGCTGAACAATCACTGTCTTCTTTTGTAGCTATTTCCTCTGCTCCAACACATACATCTTTGTAGTACTCATTGTTTTTGGCCAAATACAACGTTGCCTTTTTGACTTTCCTAACATCCACTAAATCTTGCCAGATTTTCTTACTCTTTGTCAGAACCCCATTAACTTGAATAACCAGAGGATCCTCTTCTACTCTTTTTACACCAATTGTATCAATATTTTTCTTGACATCTAGAGGCAAATAAACAACTCTTCCCTTTAATCCTCTTTGTAAATCTGTAGGAGGCAATTTCCCTATCTTAGGCTCCATACGGACAATAGCCTGAAAAGGATGGACACATTGAATCAAAATAGATTCATAAGTATTTAAATCCATCAATTCAGAAGGAATATCTATCAACTGAAGATTATTATGAACAGCTCTAGCAGGCATACTATTTTCATTCATTTTTTTAAAACAATAATTACAACTACGCTGATCAAAACTCAAATCAAAAGGATTCTCCACCAACAAATAACTTACAAAATCCTTCCATTCACTATTGTTTTCCATTTCACTTTTTGCATATAAATCAACTAACCTAGTCTGAATCTTATAATGAGTCCGTTGACAACACACACAAGTTAAATTAGGCCTTTCACTTGATTTCACCTTAAACTTGGTAATTTCCTCGTCAATCTTTTCTATACTTGAAATCTGTACATTGTCTTCCACATTACCATCTATTACTATATCCATTTCTACACTGTCCTCTTTGTCCCCACAATAACAAAACTCAATTTCTTCACAAATACTCTTCACATCTACTTCAGATCCATGCAAAAGAGCACTGTTTAACTGTTTGAGCTTAAGTGCTGGACTTTTTGCATAATACAACCTTCTCACTAATTTCCTCACTATATAATGATGCACTGCTAACATCCTAAAATGATGAAAAACACTCTGACATACTTTTCTAGAAAGACAAGCCAGTGAAGGCCCATGCAACCTGTGTTTTCTCTCACTCTGCAAGGATCTAACTCTTGCCAGATCTTCATTTTTTGTTTTACACTTTTCTTACTATATGTACGTAAGAAATTTCTAAGCAAATCGATTGAATCCTGTCGCACACTACAAATACTACTGCACTTCCATGTGTACACTGGACCCTTAGTACATCTCCCTAAAACGTCATCAGCTAACACCTATTCTGCATCTCTAGAAACAAGTTTCTCTTTTTCCATCAGACAACCGTCTTTCACCTCATATGCTCGACCACTGGTGTCAACTGCATGCACCAAATCATACTCCTGGAAGTAACTTTCCTCATTACAAAATGACTCAGAACTTGAACTATGCATCCATTCTCCTGAAAATACTTCACACAAATTAGTCCAATTAATTATTCTTTTCCATCTACTGTTCGATTTGAAAACATCAATTGCCTTGTTAAGTATCCTAATTCTATTGATTACTAAAATAAATAATTTTTTCTTAACTTCAAAAGCATGATCAACAATCGTCTCTACACTTTTCATTTTCTTGTAAAAAGCAGCTCTCTGTTTACCTTTCTTTTCATTTTTTAGCAAATTTCAAAACTACCCTATTGTGAAACATTCGTCTACGAATGTTCCTAAATTGATTTTGCCTTCTATTCCTATCCATACTGTTCTCTCCTGCTCCAGTAGTAACATTTTTGGGGGGCCTCTCCTTCCTTTTCAAATTTGCTCTCTCCTTCTGGATCTTCACATTCCCATTAACATTTTTTTTCCTCTACATATGTTCTGAAAAAAAGACTTAGTTGTCTTACCAGGAGCTTTTTTGTGTTTTTTGAAGTACTTGTTGTAGGGGAGTGCTTTAATTCCATTGCTGATTTAGTTTTTTTCCATATGGTATCTTTTCTTCTCCTTTGCCTTGACGGCATATTTGGTTACTTTTGAAATGTTGATTTCAATCTGTGGTAAAGAAAAAAATAACACATTATAGACCACTATTAGCAAACAACAAAGCAATGACAATAGGCAAACAATATAAAACACTAATTTACAACATATCTAAGTTTATACCACAGCAACTATATAACTAGGAGTAAGACAAAGAAAACCAGCTAGAGGGAGTAACACAAAGACACAGAGAGACTCAGACAAAGAAACAGGTAGAGGAAGTAAAACATAGAGAAGGACTAAAACAGAGAGAGTGTATATTATGCTGTAAGACAGAAAAAGGATGTAATAGGGAGTAAGTCAAAAAAGGGAGTAAGTCAGAAAAAGGATGTAACAGGGTGTAAAAAAAGGGAGGGTGTAACAGGATGTAAGACAGAGAGAGGGTGTTAGAAGGGAAAAGGTTGTAAAAGAGACTAAAACAGAGAGAACCTGTAAAGGGAGAGACAGAGAGTAAGTTTGACAGAGGGTGTAAGAGGAAGTAAATCAGAGACAGGATGTTACAAGAAGTAGGTCAGACAGAGGGTGTAACAGGAAGAGAGAAAAAAGTCAGAAAGAGGGAGAGAGAAGGTGTAAAACAGATAAAAGGTGTAATAGGGAGTAACACAAGGAGAGAATATTACAAAGAAAAAGGTTGATTAGATAGTATCTGCATGATTCAAAAATATATTAGCACATTTCACAATCATGTCACCTGTGTTTCCTCAGATTAGTCATGTTTTTTGATAATGCTTGGTTAAAACTTGTTCCTACATAGTGAATTTTCAGTAGTGAAATTGAATGCTTGTACATAGGACCTGTGCTGTGTTTCTAAAATGTAATTTAAAAAACGATTTTGGGGTAATTGAATGGCCTTTATATTTTTGAGAAGGAATTAATAGTGTTTACCTCATTAAATAAATATATTTGAACATTTTACAATGATGTCACCTGCATTACCTCAGATTAGGATGCAGATTGAGCTTCTTTCTTGTTGGTTTTTGTCATGTTTTATGATAATGCTTGGTAAATAGGTTTTGCAGCATAGAGGAATTGCATTATGTAAAATTTAGAAGTTTCTCTAGTGACATGGAATGCTTGTACATAGGACCTGTGCTGTGTTTGAAAAATTGTATTTAAAAAACGAGTTTGGGGTAAATGGATGGCTTTTATATTTTTGAGAAAGAATTAATAGTGTTTGCCTCATTAAATAAATATATTAGCACATTTTACAATCATGTCACCTGTGTTTCCTCAGATTAGTAAACAGATTGTGCAAATGAGGTGAGGCCTCTCCAGAAGCGCAGAGGAGGTGAGGCTTGTCCAGGGGAACAGAGGTGGTGATGCCTGTGTCTAAGAATGCAGTGGACTGGACTTCATGAAGCCTCTCCCCCACTGCATTCTTAGACACAGGCCTCACCTCCTTTGCACCCCTGGAAAAGCTTCTCTCCCACTACACTCTTGAACACAGGCCTCACCTCCTCTGCACCCCTGTACAAGCATCAACTCATCTTCAACCCTAAACAGGCTTCACCTCATCTGCACCCCTGGACAGGCCTCACCTCATCTACACTATTTATTCCTTCTCAAAAATTTAAAAACCAATCATTTTCCCCAAAATCGTTTTTCGCATCACAATTAAGAAACACAGCACATGTCCTATGTACAAGCATACAATTTCACTACTGAAACTTCACTATTTCATAAAAGACAATTCCTCTATCTTCAATATGTTGATATCAAGCATTTCCAAAAAATATGCCACAAAGCAACAAGAAAGAACCTCAATATGTTTCCTAATCTGAGGTAACACAGGTGACATCATTCTAAAAGGTTCAAATATATTTATTTGATGATGCAAACACTATTAATTCCTTCTCAAAAATATAAAAGCCATTCATTTACCCCCAAATCGTTTTTTAAATAACATTTTACAAACACAGCACAGGTCCTATGTACAAGCATTCCATGTCACTAGTGAAACTTCTCAATTTTACATAAAGTAATTCCTCTATGCAGCAAAATCTATTTACCAGATTGGGAAGCACATTAAGCTTTTTTGTTCTTCCTTTGTGTCATATTTCTTGATAATACTTGGAAAAAAAATGTTAGTGGGTAAAGAAATTGTATTATGTAAAAAGTGAGGTTTCAGTAGTATAATGAAATACTTGTACATATGACCTATGCTCTGTTTTTTTAATTTTATGTAAAAATTGATTTACAGCACATGAATTGCTTTTACATTATTCACAAGGTTTAGATACTGAGTACATGATTGCACGTTTCAGCTGTGTTTCCTCAGATTAGAAAGCAGATTGTGCGGATGAGGTGAGGCCTCTCCAGAAGTGCAGAGGAGGTAAGGCCTGTCCAGGGGAGCAGAGGTGGTGAGGCCTGTGTCTAAGAATGCAGTGGACTGGACTTCATGAAGCCTCTCCCCCACTGCATTCTTAGACACAAGCCTCACCTCCTTTGCACCACAGGACAGGCTTCTCTCCCACCACACTCTTGAACACAGGCCTTGCCTCCGCTGCACCCCTATACAAGCCTCACCTCATCTACAACCCTAAACAGGCTTCACCTCATCTGCACCCCTGGACAGGCCTCACCTTATCTACACTATTTATTCCTTCTCAAAAATGTAAAAACCAATCATTTGCCCCAAAATCGTTTTTCACATCACATTTCAAGAATCTCAATCTGCTTCCTAATCTGAGGTAATGCAAGTGACATAATTGTAAAAGGTTCTAGTATATTTATGTAATGAGGCAAACACTATCAATTCCTTCTCAAAAATATAAAAACCATTAATTTACCCCAAAATCTTTTTTTAAATAACATTTTAGAAACCCAGCACAGGTCCTATGTACAAGCATTCAATTTCACTACTGAAACTACACTATTTCACAAAAGACAATTCCTCTATCTTGCATATGTTAATATCAAGCATTTCCAAAAAACATGCCACAAACCAACAAGAAAGAATCTCAATCTAATTCCTGATCTGATGTAATGCAAGTGACATCATTGTAAGGTTCGAATATATTTATTTAATAAGGCAAACACTATTAATTCATTTTCAAAAATATGAAAACCATTAATTTACCCCAAAATCGTTTTTTAAATAACATTTTAAAAACACAGCACAGGTCCTATGTACAAGCATTCAATTTCACTACTGAAACTTCACTATCTGCTTCCAAATCTTCTCCATAGAGCAAACAAGTCTCTATCTAAATTAAATGAATCATTACTTACCTTTACAAATGCTTTGGGAGATTGAGATCAGTGTCAGACACACACACCAATGTACAAGCATTCAATTTCACTACTGAAAATTCACTATTTCACAAAAGACAATTCCTCTATCTTGCATATGTTAATATCAATCATTTCCAAAAAACATGCCAGAAACCAACAAGAAAGAATCTCAATCTGCTTCCTAATTTGAGGTAACGCAGGTGACATCATTCAAAAAGGTTCAAATATATTTATTTAATAGGGCAAACACTATTAATTCCTTCTCAAAAATATAAAAGCCATCCATTTACTCCAAAATCGTTTTTTAAATAACATTTTACAAACACAGCACAGGTCCTATGTACAAGCATTCCATGTCACTAGTGAAACTTCTCAATTTAACATAATGCAATTCCTCTATGCAGCAAAATCTATTTACCAAGCATTATCAAAAAACATGATACAAACCAACAAGAAAGAATCTCAATCTGCTTCCTAATCTTAGGTAACGCAGGTGACATCATTGTGAAAGGTTCAAGTATATTTATTTAATGAGGCAGGCACTATTAATTCCTTCTCAAAAATATAAAAGCCATTCATTTACCCCAAAATCGTTTTTAAAATTATATTTTACAAACACAGCACAGGTCTAATTTCACTACTGAAACTTCACTATCTGCTTCCAAATCTTCTCCATAGAGCAAACAAGTCTCTATCTAAATTAAATGAATCATTACTTACCTTTACAAATGCTTTGGGAGATTGAGAACAGTGTCAGACACACACACCAATTTTTCTTTAGCAGAGCAAAAGGTATGCACTCAAGACACTGCAACCATGACTGGCACAGAAAACCTCTAATTCTACACACATATGCCTCATTTCAACCAATCAAAACTCTTCCCTCACTATTTTCAAACCAACACCCTCCCCCCCTCAGACCTTTCTTCCTGTTACCATAGCAACTCCCTCCTTACTGAACTCTCAGGTTCAAAAGTTTATTCTACAATGTTGCAAATGAAGTCAGCAAGGATGTTTGACCTCTCTATACACCAGCTTATCCGGTGCATTATTGCTTTAATTGACTTTATCTTAACCATTCAAATTGCTTCTTTCACAAAACACAACCATGCACCCTAACTTTTAGTTTTCAACTATCTAAATCCACCAATCATTGCTTGTGATTCAAGAGCAGAGAAACTCCACAATTATTTTTTTGTAAACTCCTACTGTTCCAACTGCCATTTCATTCCCACACTTCATCTGACTGCACCAGAACCATCTCTCACCATGTATTCTGACTGGATTATTGGACATAGCTACATCCACTGGGCTCAAAGGTATGCTGCTAGCAGAAATTTTCACAACCTTGATTTATCAAATGTGGAAATCAAGTGGATTGGCCAGAGAGGATTGAGATGTCACCAATTGATACCATTGGTGAAAACCTTTTTGCATCTGCCAAACCCTGACCTCTTAATAGTGCACTGTGGTGGAAATGACTTGGGCACTTTGACTGGGGTATGTCTGGAAATGCTTTTAAAGGACACATTTGGTCAATTGATGACACTTTTCCCACAAACTGCCTTGGTATATTCCAATATATGTCAAAGACAGAAATGGAATTGGTCCAACCAATTTTGTCCACAATTTGAGAAAGCACGGAAACATGTGAATAAATCTATTTCTGCTTACATGAGAGACTATGGAATGGGTTCAATATACAACAATAACTTGCGTTACAACATGCAAGATATCTACAGAGGAGATGGTGTGCACTTTTCAGATGAGGGGAATAGAATATTCCTCCTGAATTTAAGACTGTGCATTGGAACCTACTTGTAGGTTCCTAAATCAGACACAGAACCCAAAAGCTCTTTTCAGGGCTACCCTACCTCTGATCACTCAAAATGATTATTTTACTCTAATTTTTTTCACTATTTTTCACCAAAGTACGCTCCCTGGTACGCTCCCCGGTGCTCGTACCGGGTGCTCACCCCGTGAATTTAAAAAAAATAAGAATAATTTTTGGGCCTACATAAGCCTCCTAAGCCCCCCTCAGAAAACCTAGGGGGTCAGGGGCTGTCTACCGTGCCTCCTTCTACACATTCCCAACGTTGTTTGTCCTCCATCTTGTGTCTCAATTGTACCGAAACACAAGATGGTGGACTCCCGTAGCGCTCCCGGTGCGTGTACCGGAGCGCGCACCGGTGAGCGCTCCCTAAAAAAATGTGGGAATTTAATTTTCATAAAAACCACAGGAGACACTTTCACCAAATATAGAATAGGCCCTTCTACATAGCAGTCCCTACCATTTACCCAAATTTGGTGGTATTCTATTGAGCCATTTAGGCTGTAGCCCTGTCTAAATATCCTGAGGTAAATTACATGACAAAAACACATATGAAAATGTTGGAATTTACAACCAATTAAAATGTTACTTACATTTTGTACTTTTATGTGCTGACATTTGATTGGTTAAGTACATGAATATACATGAAAAATGAGAGGGAAACACAGCCATTTTGACTAATACTACCTGAGGTACCTTTTGAAAGAATTTTGACAGAAGGGGAACTATGTTGTGCACTTTAAGTTAATTTGGGAAAACGTTTTCTGATAGTTATATACTGTCCCTCTGTAAGAGTTAGAGATTGAGATAGACTTCTCTGTTATAATTATGGATTGAGTTAGGCTTCTCAGGTATAATTATGCACATGCACTTTTTAATAGTTCTGCTTCCTGCCTGAAACCATACACTGCCCAAAAATTACTTCACTGTTAAAAACTCAGAAGTACCTGTCTGAACTTAAACCCAACAGTACCCTAACTCTACTAATATAGTTAATTTTTATGCAATTTTCAGAAAGAAAATGGAAGGAGAAAAACAATCAATGTTATTTCTTTCGAAATAAAGGTGAAAATCCAGAAGAACAAAAAGATGAACTTGATTTCATAGATTAATCTTTGGACCAACAGTTAATAGAATGTTTGGAACAAATAGAATCATGTACTAATAATTATGAGGAAATTCCGGACACTATTATGTTAGAAGTTTTATTAAATTTTTAAAAAGAATCAGAGGAATACATTTATATTTAAATTTAATAATTAAAAATTGTTTGAGACATTATTCATTTTTATATGTAATTCATGAAGTAGTACCAAAATGATTATATTATAAAATGAGACTTATAGTATACTGTGCAACTTTTTTGTGTTACATAGTAAGTTTACTCATAGTTACTACCTTTCTCCCACTATATTAGATCCAATGTGTATTTTACATCTCTTTGTCATCATAAGGGAGCAGGATGGACTACCCATGATCCCCTAGGAATTCTCAGGGAGTGCTTAAAGGATCTGTTTCTGCTTTCCTGACAGACTATGTTATGGATTCCATATACCACAATAACTTCTATAACAACATGCAAGATATCTACAGAGGAAACGGTGTACATTAAATTTAAGTCTCTACATTGGTACCTACATGTAGGTACTTAAATAAAAAAACAACAAAAAGAATTTTTTTTTAAAACAGCTACTGTCATTCTTTTTTCCCCATGGTACGCTCCCCGGTATGCTCCCCGGTGCGCGTACAGGGCGCTCCCCCCGCGAAAATCGAAAAAACATTTTTTTAATTTTTTCTCCCGCGGAGCCCTTTTATAGCCCCCACATCAAAACTAGGGGGTCAGGGGGGGTATACTCTGCCCCCTTATGGTCATTTCCCCTTTTGTTTTTGCCACCTCTTGTGTCTCGATCTTACCGAGACAAGATGGTGGCCGCTCCGGACTGTTTTGAATGTTTACAGACACCCGAGAGCCAATCAGCTTTCCGCGCGCAAGTCGCGTAGCGCGCCCGGTGCGCTCCCCGGTGCGCGTACCGGGGCGCGCTTATAGATATATATAATATTTTGAACCTAAATTACTCAAAAACCACTGGAGCACATATCTTGAGACATAGCAAAGGCACATTGGGCTACCAGTCCCTACAATTTTGCCAAGTTTGGTGGAAATCCATTCAGCCGTTCGGGCTAAAAGTGAGGTTGACTGCCCTATGGAAATTAACATGGGGAAAACATGTTTTGGGACCCCCCTTTTATCTCGACCCCTGCTTGACGAATCCCCCCCAAACTTTCAGGGAAGGACCGGAGCGCCGCGGGGCAAATTTGAGGACATTTCCAGGCAGGTTCCTCAACCGGCGCCAAAGTTATTCCCAATAGAATGTTGAGATTTTGCATTGAAAATAATCCTAACTATAACTACCTACTGGCAGTGAATGTGTATCTTTCTGAAAAATAAATATTTTTTATATATGTATATCTAAAGGTCGATGGAAGAATAAATGGGTACATAAATGTCTAAATGGATTTTGTTTGTGTAAAATTGATTGGTTAACTGATTTATTGAATGTATCATGAATACATATATTAGCGAGTAATGTTTAAATATTTAAATATATGTATCTGTGTCTCACTTTGTGTATAAGTGGCTGCATGGGTTGGTGAGTAGCTACATGAGTGTGTATATGGGTTATTAGTTTTTTTTTTTAGTATCAGTATCAGTGTCTTTATGGTTCGGTGGGGGATATTACTTAGAGCACAGATGCATGAATGAGTGACTCACTATTTGTATGTATTTTGAATACAGCATGTGTGCAAGACTGTATGGGTGGATGATAGTGTGTATGGGTGGGTTAGTGAGTATGTGTTTTTATAACTGATTGTTTAAGAGAGTAAATATGTTTTCGTTTCTGTAGAAGTATGTGTAGTGGTGTGTATATAGCAGTATAATCAAGTAAATGGTTTTCTGATAGTTTATTTGCATGTGTGAATTTGTGTGTGAGTAACTATATGGATGAGTATTAGTGTGTAACAGGATGTATAGGTGTATGAGTACATATGATGAGTAAGTACATGCATGAGTGACTATATAAAACTGTTGGTGAATGAGTGGATGTGTATGTAGATGTTGGAAATACCTAATAAGTTGTTGTAATTGGTATAGAAAATGTTAGTTTCTATTTTTGAATGTGTGTGTCCAAGGTTATTTTATGCTGATAGGAGGTCTGCCACTTTGTCACAGGATGTTGTCATCAGTGATGTAATGAGTGATGTCACTGACCATGTCATGAGTGATGTAATATGTGACGTCATCAGCAGTGCATTGCACGCGCAAGTTATAGTGAGTCCAACTTACTATAAAGTGGGAATTTCAATGGTTTTATGCGAGTAAAATTTCCACCTAACTATAACTGGTGTGAAACCTATGTTTTTTTCAGTGAATATATATATAACTTACGGCATTAGCTGTTTTTTAACATATCAATATGGAAAAAATACCAAAATATGTTTTTTTCCCATTTCATTAATTTGATGTTTACGGACAACATAGTGATATAGGAACATGTGACCACCATTGTCATCATTACGATTTTAAAATTTACATAATTTGGTTTCAAACGCGATCATGCAAGGCATTGGGCACTAATGGGCAAACATCTATGTAATCAATTTGACTGTGGTATTAACTGACATTGCTCACATTTTTATGGGATGCAAGCTAGTATTGGGCTTTTGAGCTAGAAATGAATATGGACCTGTATGGTCACTGGATAATATTGTTTAACATTTCTTGTTTCCATGTTTCGTTTTTGTATATTTAAATACGATAACGTATATGCATAACCCATGTCAAGCATTACCACATATTGAATGTTATAAGATGGCGCCCATGTTTGCAACCCAGTAACATAGCTAGTCAACCACGAGTCTTTCCACTATGTCTACGACTCTCTTGGCGCGAAAACGCGCAATTGATGTGATTTCAAATAGTGTGTTTATGCATTCTGTCGATTGTCAGTGAGCAAGGGCACGGACGTGCCCGAAACGCGTCTGATGACAGCTTTTTACCCACACGATGAATAATAAACTCAAGCAGTTGGATATCTGACCTCGCCTGGGCGTGCTGATTTTTACGGTCTGTGTGTATATATATATATATATATTACCTACTGGCGGTCGCCAGTAGGTAGTTATAGTTAGGATTTTTTTCAATGTTAAATCTGAAAATTCTATTTGGAATAACTTTGGCGCCGGTTGACGAATCTGCCTGAAAATTTCCTCAAAATGGCCTCGCGGCGTTCCGGTCCTTCCCTGAAAGTTTGGGGGGGCTTCGTCAAGCGGGGGCCGAGATAAAAGGGGGGTCCCAAAACGCGTTTTCCCCATGTTAATTTCCATAGGGCGGTCGATTTCACTTTTAGCCCGAACGGCTGAATGGATTTCCACCAAACTTGGCAAAATTGTAGGGACTGGTAGCCCGATGTGCCTTTGCTATGTCTCAAGATATGTGCTCCAGTGGATTTTGAGTAATTAAGGTTCCTAAAAATATATATATCTATAGCCGCGCTCCGGTACGCGCACCGGTACGCGCACCGGGCGCTTACCGCGACTTGCGCGCAGAAAGCTGATTGGCTCTGGGGTGTCTGTAAACATTCTAAACAGTCCGGAGCGGCCGCCATCTTGTGTCTCGGTAGGATCGAGACACGAGAGGTGGCCAAAACAAAGAGGGAAATGACCATAAGGGGGCAGAGTAGACCCCCCTTGACCCCCTAGGTTTGATGTGGGGGCCATAAAAGGGCCCCGCGGAGCAAAAAAAAAAAAAATAATTTTTTGATTTTCGCGGGGTGAGCGCCCGGTACGCGCACCGGTACGCGCACCGGTAAGCGTACCGGGGAGCGTACCATGGGGAAAAAGAATGACAGTTTTAAAAGTAGCTGTTTAAAAAAAAAAATGTTTTGTTGTTTTTTTTTATACATACACATACATATATATATAAATGCATATGCATATATATATGCATATATGTGTATATGTGTGCGTGTAGAGAGAGGTAGAGAGGTAGAGGTGTAGAGGTAGAGAGGTAGAGAGGTAGCGGTAGAGAGGTAGAGATTAGTAGAGAGAGAAGAAGAGAGAGGTAGAGAGGTAGAGAGTAGAGAGTGAGTAATAGAGAGTAGAGAGTGAGTAGTAGAGAGTAGTAGAGAGCAGTAGAGAGAGTAGCAGAGAGTGAGTAGTAGAGAGTAGTAGAGTGAATAGTAGAGTGAGTAGTAGAGAGTAGTAGAGAGTGAGTAGTAGAGAGTGAGTAGTAGACAGTAGTAGAGAGTAAGTAGTAGAGTGAGTAGTAGAGAGCAGTAGAAAGTGAGTAGTAGAGAGTAGTAAAGAGTGAGTAGTAGAGAGTGAGTAGTAGAGAGTGAGTAGTAGAGAGTAGTAGAGAATGAGTAGCAGAGAGAATAGTAGTGAGTAGTAGAGAGTGAGTAGTAGAGTGAGTAGTAGAGACTAGTAGAGAGAGAGTAGTAGAGAGTGAGTAGTAGACAGTAGTAGAGAGTGAGAAGTAGAGAGTGAGTAGTAGAGAGTAGTAGTGAGTAGTAAAGAGTGAGTAGTAGAGAGAGAGTAGTAGAGAGTGAGTAGTAGAGAGTAGTAGATAGTGAGTAGTAGGGAGTAGTGAGTAGCGAGTAGTAGGGAGTGAGTAGTAGAGAGAGAGTAGTAGAGAGTAGTAGAGTAGTAGAGAATGAGTAGTAGACAGTGAGTATTTGAGAGTAGTGGAGTAGGAGAGAGTAAGTAGTAGAGAGTAGTGGAGAATATTCCAAAGTTTGGCACAGCACCACTTTCACAATGAGTCCAATCAAATCATATCACTTAGAGTCCTTATTGAAGCGCTGAATCTTGGTGTATATTCAAATGCTTTTATTTTCCTTAAGTTTATGTACCACAGCCAGCCGAAAGGTTTCGTTCTGTACAACAGAACTTCTTCAGGGCGTTCTTATTTCCTTCAAGTTATGTCGGTATCCAGTTGTCATATAACTAGATATTTCTTCCAAATGTTAGACGAGACATAAGTATATTCTTATTCAAAGTGACTAGGTATCAATTTTACCCACACAATTCGGGCAGACTTGAGTAATTTATAGCATCCTCAAAGTCAGTCTTTCAAAAATTCCAAAGTATAGGACATGATAATCCAAATCCAAATGTTTCTCAAGAAAAGTAATTTACAATCGTTCGGAATATCGGTGTTTGGGCAGATATGATCCAGGGACCCCCAGTATGCAAGGGGAATTAGTCCCCCCTCTACAAACGCGCCAGTGGCCTGCATTGCAGAGAGGTGTAACAAGGGTGTGGCCTCATTACACTTCTCTGCAATGCAGCTCCCTCGCGCATACTGGAGGCTCCTGGTGGACCAGTTGACCCCAGGGACCCCCAGTATGCAAGGGGAATTAGTTCCCCCTCTGCAAACGCGGCAGTGGGCTGCGTTGCAGAGAGGTGTAACAAGGGGCATAGTCTCATTACACCTCTGCAATGCAGCCCCTGGCGCATACTGGAGGTTCCAGGTGGGCTAATTGGCCCCCAGGGGCCACCAGTATGCAAGGGGAATTAGTTCCCCCTCTTCAAACATGCACGGGGGCTGCGTTGCAGAGAGGTGTAAAAAGGGTTGTGGCTTCATTACACCTCTCTGCAATGCAGTCCCCTGGCGCATACTGGAGATTCCTGGTGGGCTTTCAGGTCTTATATAGTTAGGAATTAGCATTAAAAAAACCTTTGAAATTCACTGAAAAAACCATAGGTTTCACACCAGTTATAGTTAGGAATTAGCATTTAAAAAACCTTTGAAATTCACTGAAAAAACCATAGGTTTCACACCAGTTATAGTTAGGAATTAGCATTTAAAAAACCTATTAAATTCACTGACAAAACCATAGATTTCACACCATTTATAGTTAGCTGGAAATTTTACTGACATAAAACCATTGAAATTCCCACGTTATAGTTAGTTGGACTCACTATAACTTGCGCGCCTGTAATGCACTGCTGATGACGTCACATATTACATCACTCATGACATGGTCAGTGACATCACTCATGACATCACTGATGACACCATCCTTGTGACAGAGTGACAGACCTAATTTCAGTGTAATGTAACGCTTGAAACACATATTCAAAAATAGAAACAAACATTTTCAAAAAAATGGAGATACCCAAACCAGTAACAACAGCCAATTCAGTAATTCCACCATCTATATACACATCCACTCATTCACCAACAGTTCTATATAGTCACTCATATATATACTCACTCATCATATGTAGTGATACACCTATACATCCTGTTACACATCAGCAGTCATCCAAAAGTTACTCACACACATACTCAAACATGCAAATAAACTATTGAACATCCATTTATTTGCATATACATTTATACACACACTACCACCTTACTTCTAAGGAAACTTACCCATACTTACTCTCTTAAACAATCACTTATAGAAACATACTTATTTAAACAGGAACTCCTACAATCTCTCACTATATATACTATACTCACTTATATACATCAATACTCACATATACTAGATTAAAACATATGTCGTTACTAATGAAGACACTAGTGAGACAGTCATTCACTCACTAACACACACATATACACACTCATCCACCCATACAGTCCTGCACATATGCTGTCTTCCAAACACATACAAACAGTGAGTCAATCAATCAATCAGTGACACTTATAAAGCGCGCTACATACCCGTGGGGTCTCAAGGCGCTGGGGGGGGGGGGAGCCGCTACTGCTCGAACAGCCAGGTCTTCAGCTTCTTCCTGAAGGAGAGGTGGTCTTGGGTCAGGCGCAGGTCGGTCGGGAGGGAGTTCCAGGTCTTGGCGGCCAGGTGGGAGAAGGACCTTCCTCCTGTAGTCGCTCTTCGGATGCGGGGGACGGCGGCGAGGGCGTGGTTGGCTGATCGGAGGTGGCGTTTGGGAGCGTAGAAGTTGACTCGGCTGTTAAGGTAGCTCGGGCCTTGGTCGTGTAGGGCTTTGTGTGCGTGGGTGAGGAGGCGGAAGGTGATTCTTTTGTTGACGGGGAGCCAGTGAAGGTCTCGCAGATGTCCGGAGACGTGGCTGGTTCGTGGGATGTCGAGGATGAGTCTGGCTGAGGCGTTCTGGATCCGCTGGAGTCTCTTCTGGAGCTTGGCGGTGGTCCCGGCGTAGAGGGTGTTGCCGTAGTCCAGTCGGCTGGTGACGAGGGCCTGGGTGACGGTCTTCCTGGTCTCGGTGGGGATCCACCAGAAGATCTTCCGTAGCATGCGTAGGATGTTGAAGCATGCCGAGGAGACGTTGTTGACTTGCCTGGTCATGGAGAGGGAGGAGTCCAGGATGAAGCCCAGGTTGCGTGCATGGTCTGTCGGTTTGGGTGCGGTGCCCAGGGCGGGAGGCCACCAGGAGTCGTCCCAGGCGGAGGGAGAGGAGCCCAGGATGAGGACCTCCGTCTTGTCCGAGTTCAGTTTCAGGCGGCTGGTCGTCATCCACTCGGCTACCTCTTTCATCCCTTCGTGCAGGTTGGCTCTGGCGGCGGCGGGGTCGTTGGTCAGGGAGAGGATCAGCTGGGTGTCGTCGGCGTAGGAGATTATGCTGAGTCAGTCACCAACCCCTGCAGCCACTTATACACAAAGAGAAACACTGATACAAACATTTAAATATTTAAACAATACTCGCTAATATATGTATTCACTAAGATACACGTAATAAGCCAGTTACCCAACCAATTTGTTTTAAAAAAAACATCCATTTACACACTTATTTAAACATTTATTCTTCCATCGACCTTTACAAATACATATATAAAACAAATTTATTTTTCAGAAAGACACACATTCACTGGATGGTGTCATCAGTGATGTCATGAGTGATGTCACTGACCATGTCATGAGTGATGTAATATGTGACGTCATCAGCAGTGCATTACAGGCGCGCAAGTTATAGTGAGTCCAACTAACTATAACGTGGGAATTTCAATGGTTTTATGTCAGTAAAATTTCCAGCTAACTATAAATGGTGTGAAATCTATGGTTTTGTCAGTGAATTTAATAGGTTTTTTAAATGCTAATTCCTAACTATAACTGGTGTGAAACCTATGGTTTTTTCAGTGAATATATATATATATATATATATATATATATATGTATATATATATATATATATATATATATATATATATATAAGAAAAGAAGGTTGCCCTCGTAGGAGACCACACAAGAGGGGTTTGTAGCACACGTACCAACGGTAGCAGCCTTGCAGCCTGTTACATAAATGCACTTCTGCTGCCATACGCGTTTCAAGTGTCTCTGCGCCCTTGTTCACTGGCTGACAAACGGAGAAACAGTGGCTTGATTTCATGCACGTGTTTTATTGAAATGTTCAAGTCCCGCCCATGCAGGTTGTGACAAAGCATTCTGGTACTTGCTGTTTATATTGTCATCACTCGATCATGCAAACCCAAGTGGAGGTCACTGCTGCTCCATTGAAATATTTCCTTAGTAGGTGGAAACAAATGTAAAGCACTGCTCCGCTCCCAATATTTGCCGGTGGCTCAGGCCCCCCTCATTCTCATCACCGCTCGAAGTTCATGAACAGCTGAGATCCGCCAAAGTCCAGCGGCGGGGCACTCCAGTGGCCGGACTAGCCACAATACTTAAGAAAAGAAGGTTGCCCTTGTAGGAGACCACACAAGAGGGGTTTGTAGCACACGTACCAACGGTAGCAGCCTTGCAGCCTGTTACATAAATTCCCTTTTGCTGCCATACGCTTTTCAAGCGTCTCTGCGCCCTTGTTCACTTGTCAGCCAGTGAACAAGGGCGCAGAGACGCTTGAAACGTGTATGGCAGCAAAAGGGAATTTATGTAACAGGCTGCAAGGCTGCTACCGTTGGTACGTGTGCTACAAACCCCTCTTGTGTGGTCTCCTACGAGGGCAACCTTCTTTTCTTAAGTATTGTGGCTAGTCCGGCCACTGGAGTGCCCCGCCGCTGGACTTTGGCGGATCTCAGCTGTTCATGAACTTCGACCGGTGATGAGAATGAGGGGTGCCTGAGCCACCGGCAAATATTGGGAGCGGAGCAGTGCTTTACATTTGTTTCCACCTACTAAGGAAATATTTCAATGGAGCAGCAGTGACCTCCACTTGGGTTTGCATGATCGAGTGATGACAATATAAACAGCAAGTACCAGAATGCTTTGTCACAACCTGCATGGGCGGGACTTGAACATTTCAATAAAACACGTGCATGAAATCAAGCCACTGTTTCTCCGTTTGTCAGCCAGTGAACAAGGGCGCAGAGACTCTTGAAACGCGTATGGCAGCAAAAGGGAATTTATGTAACAGGCTGCAAGGCTGCTACCATTGGTACGTGTGCTACAAACCCCTCTTGTGTGGTCTCCTACAAGGGCAACCTTCTTTTCTTATATATATATATATATATATATATATATATATAGATATATAATACATAATAAAATAAATAACACTAATATTAATATCGATATTATTAACATAAACATTATTTCTTACCTTCAGGTCGATATTCTGGTCGTCGATTTTCTTGATTTTGATATTCTTTCCATCTGATATTTTGAACTCAATATTCTTGTAGGTTGAAAATGAAAAGTTGATATTTATACTGTTTACCAAGTGGTATAGAGTAAAAATCGAATTTCATTGGAGTGGCATAGAGTGGAGTGGCATACAGTGGAGTGGCGTACTCTGGAGTGAGGTAGTGTGGTTTGGAATGATCTGAATTAGTATACATTGGACTGGTCTAACGTGAAGTGGCGTACAGTTGAAAGCAGTAGAGATGAGTGGGTTACAGGGAAGTAGCATACAGTGCAAAAGCATACAGTGGAGTGGGACAGAGTGGAGGGGCAGAGTGGAGTTGAATAGCATAGATTGAGTGGCGTGAAGCCTAGTTGTGTACAGTGGATTAGCATATAGTGGAGTAGCATAGAGTAGAGTGGTGTTGCACAGAGTAGAATAGCATAGAGTGGAGTGTTGTAGAGTGGAGTGGTGTGGAGCGGAGTGGCGTATAGTAGAATAGTACAGTGGAGTGGCGTAGAGTGGCATGGCACAAAGTGTCCCAGCATACAGTAGAATGGTGTTGATTGTAGTGGCATTGAGTAAAGTGGCATACATTGGAATACCATAGACTGCATCTGAATAAAGTGGGACAGAGTTGAGTGGCATAGAGTGGAATAGTATAGAGTGGAGTGGTACAGAGTGGAGTTGCATTGAGCAGAGTGGTTTACAGTAGATTGGCATAAAGTGCAGTGGCATGAAGTAGAAAAGCTTAGAGTGGAGTGGCATAGAGTGGATTTTAGAAGAGTAAGGTGGCATAGAGTTAAATAGCATGGAGTGGATTGCCTTACAGTGGAGTGGCTTACAGTGGATTGGCATGCAGTGGTGTAGAGTGGAATAGCATGCAGTATAGTGGCATATAGTGAAACAGTGTACAGTCGAGTAGTGTACGCTGAAATAGTGTACAGTGGAGTAGCACAGAGTAGAGTGGCATACAGTGGAGTGGCATGGAATTGAGTAGCATACACTGGAATAATGTACAGTGGAATAGCTATAGTGGCGTGGCATACAGTGGAGTAGTGTGGAGTGAGGTGCAGAGCAGTAGTGTACAGCGGAATAGCATACAGTGAAGTGGTGTATAGTGAAGTGGGATAGAGTGGCGTGGCACGGAGTTGAATAGCATACATTTGAGTGTCATAGAATCTAGTTGGATACAGTGGAATAGTGTATAGTGCATTGCCTCAGAGTTGAGTGGGGTAGAGTGGATTGCCATAGAGTAGTCATGTACAGTGGAGTGGTGTAGAGTAGAATAGCATACAGTGAGGTATTATAAAGTAGAGAGGAATAGAGTGGAGTGATGTACAAGAGAATAGTGTACAGTGGCACGGCGAAGAGTGTAGTGGCTAAGAGTTGAGCTTGGTTGAGTATAATAGCATATACTAGAGTAGTATAGAGTGGAGTGGCCTGGAGTGAAGCAGATTGTAGTGGCATTTAGTGGAATATCATAGAGTGGAGTGGCATAGAATAGAATAGCATAGAGTGGAGTGGCGTAGAGTAGAGTGCAATGGAGTAGAATAGGGTAGAGTGAAGTGGTATAGAGTTGAGTGAAGTAGAGATCAGTAGCATAGAGTGGAATCAATAAGAGTGGAGTGGCATAGAGCAGAGCGGTATTGAATGGAGTGGCATAGAGCAAAGTGACAGAGAATGGAGTAGTGTAGTATGGAGTGATAAAGATTATAATAGTATAAAGTGAAGTGGCACAGAGTGGAACAGCACTGAATGACCAAGGTGACACCACTCTGTCCTGGGGATCTTCATGCACTGTCAGATGGACAGGGGTCGGAAGATCTACGCCAAGCAGACTGTCACATGACACATGTGTTGTGTGTCACTCCTGGGGGGGGCATATGTGCTTCCAATGAAGTGCTGGTGCACCGGGCAAGCGTTCAACCACAGGGTTTGGTCCCTGGCTTAGGAAGCCAGGTTCAGGTGTTGTCTGACCTGGAGGGTGGGACAACTATAAACAGTGTTCTGACCGGTTGGTCTTCTAAGGGTACCACCCCTGATGGGAGGGTGTAGTACTCTGGAAGGAGGCGCAGAGGGAGGGAGTCCTCGCCTCTGACTTGAGTTCAACTGGAAGGTTTAAACCCTAGATTGGAGGGCCAGGTTCAGGGTGTCCCCCTGACCTAGAAGCCCAGTTGCAGGATAGTACCCCTGAACTGGTGGGCAAATTGTGCAGGACACCTGCTACAGGCACCCTGACAATTCTGGGAGGGGGTACCGCTTCAGGTGGGAGGGTACAGAGCCACAAGGGGGAGGACTGGGTATGGTAGAGCCCACCCCAGTCTCTTGTCCAGCCACCGGGTACAGGCCTGGTGCTGGTGGGTCAGTGTCAGGATGCCATACCTGACCTGACAGGAGGGAGAGTGGAAAAAGGGTACCAAGCACCTGGGGCTACTGTCCCCCGTTCTCTGACTCCACCGGGGTTTAAGAACCCTGGGAGGCATAAGGCCTGGGTCTCATCACTGACTATTGTCAGTGGTCCCTGTGGCTTGCTGTATGTCTGTTGGGATATAATAGAATAGCTTATAGTGGAGTGGCGTAGAGTAGTGCAATGGAGTAGAATAGGGTAGAGTTGAACATTATAGAGTGGAGTGAACTGGAGATAAGTAGCATAGAGTGGAATAGATAAGAGTGGAGTGGCATAGAACAGAGTAGTATAGAATGGAGTGGCATAGAGCAAAGTGACATACAATGGAGTAGTGTAGTATGGAGTGACAGAGAGTACAATAGTGTAGAGCGAAGTGGCATAGAGTGGAATAGCATAGAGTTGAGGGGTGTGGACATGAGGACATCTCCACCAAAAATGATGCAATTATTTCATTAAGTTAAGATGAAGCACATCTGTTTGGTGGAGATTCATCTCTTTGGAGTCTCATCATCTTCTCTTGATGACGATTCATGTTATCAGAGATTTGTGGATGACTATGCTTAAGGAACAATCACATTGCCAAAAGGACATGCCCACAAGGTCACTGAAACATTACCACATGGTCCGTTATGCAGCTGTAGTGCAGAATATGCTTGGGACTTTGATCCAATGAGGTAGCACTTCCTAATCAACCAGGTGGAAATACTCCAGTTAGGTAGACGTTTTGGGGAAAACTGGGAATCTTTTTGGAAAAAAATGAGGTTCCATTCAGGCCCTGGGGCACATTTCACAGAAATTAAACCTTAACTGGAAGCACTTAAAAATATAAACATAGGAGGTGCCACAGTGGAAGCTCCACTTCAGTAAAGCACAAACAATCATAACTGTTTGGGCTTGGTGAAAGCAAACTAAGTGTGTTCCCTCTTGTATTCCATGTTGAGACACTGTCTGAAATTATTAATGGAGGACACTTAATCCTAGACCTTTAGAAGCGTGATCTGAGCTGGGGTGACTGTGTCCAGTGATTTCTTAATCATTATCTCCCAGTGACAGCAGAGATCATGATCCTCCCTTTTTAATATCCTAAGTATGTAAATGTCCAAAATGCATAGCAACATTCACACACCCACTTACAGACCTACACAGGCACTCACACACCCAGGCCCAAGGCGGGGCCCTAGAACCGCAACCACCCAGTGGCACGATTGTACAATGGAAAACTGACAAAAATATTAGCGCTGGACCTACTCCCTTTTTTTGTAGAAAGAGTGGGATTCTTAGAATTCTTGCCAGCCATCTACCTGAAATGGAAGGTTCCAAGTCATACTTATTTTGCCAGAGTAGCTGTTCCAATGCTACATCACGATGTGCTGCAACTGGTTGGACAAGATATGCAGCAAAGTGATGTTCACACCATCCATGACAGACATATGGACCAGTTGTCAGGCAATTGATAACATGTGCATCACTGCACACTGGATCTTGTTTGCAGGGGCAAAGCAAAATATTTCTAAAGGTCTTCTCTGTGAAAAAGAATTTAAGAGTGTTCGGCGGCATGCAACAGTGGCCATGTTTGCCATGGGGAAATCACATACAGCTGCAAACATCTTGGATAAATTTAACACCAAGGTGTATGAATGGCTGTGACCCAGAGGGTTCAGTCCTGGATTTGTTGCCACGGATTATGGCCGTAACATAGTCAAGGCCATGGCAAACGGTGGCAATTTCAGGGCCCTCTGTTTGGCCCATTGCATCAACCTGTTGGTGCCAGACATTCTAAAAAAAGTATACATAAACAGGAACATACTATCCACCTACATAAGAATCTGCACTCATTTCAGGAATTATTTCAAGCCAGGAAGCAGTTGCAGATAATTCAGTGTGCTAATAGCTTACTAGTTAAAGCCCTGATACAGGAGGTGCCAACACATTGGAATTCAACTTATTACATGTTGCAAAGTCTGTTTGAACAGCACAAACATATCAATGACTATGTAATTTAAAGAGGAGAGGATGGAATTGGGAACACTAGGACCATGGATGCGAATAAATGGGGCCTAGTAAAATGCCTGACACAGATGCTACTCCTTTTTGAGGTTTTTACATGAGAAGTTAGCAAGGACGACAGTATGATGGACCAAGCTATCCCATTGTTGCATCTGCAGGAAGAACAGCTAAGGAAGGTGTCTGAAAGGTTCGCCCTCACAGGTGTGAATGGCAACACAGAAGCACTTGCCTTGGGTGAGAGCTTAAGCGGCTTGGTGCGCATGAGGGAATGGTTTTGCCATGCACCATGGTGCTTGTGTGACAAGGACAGAACCATTTCATCCTTTGCACACAAGCACTAAATCCCTCTGCTGTAAACAGCAAAGGGATTTTCTTTTTTTTGTTTTTGAGCCTCCAGAGCTGAGGAAAAGCTTCCCAAACCTCCCGGGGAGTTTCTTTTTTCTGTCCTAATTTTCCTCTGACCACAATAACCACTCCAAAAGTCGGTACCCATCACACCCTGCGGGTAGACCTGTGAGTTGGAAGGTATTACCCCGATAACAGGAAAAGGTCACTCTCCAAATTTCATCCTATATACACCAGTGACTGTTTAGATGTCCCATGATGTCAAAAGAGGGATGGGGCCATCACTGTCTAGAGAGTTCCAGAGGGGTATAATCTTAGGGCAAAACTTTGTCTCATATCTGGAGGTGGGGGCTGTTTTGTTGCCTAGCGTCCAAGTCCAACCACCTTATTAGAGGATTCCAAAGGGCAGTCTTCCTCTTTGATTGAGTCCCCCTCAAATCCCACTTTGATGTTGAGATAATAGATTTCAGTCAGTCTGAATTTTGGTGGGGCCAGCACTCCACCCATCTGTGACAAATTTCCCTTCTTCCTTGTAATATAGCAAGGAAGAGAAAGGTTTTTGCCGAGCCTGTAACTTGGCTAGAAATTCCGAAGATAATCATAGAGAAGCTTGCCTTGAATGAACACCAGGGTAGCGGAGATAGTTAGGCCGACCTTCGTCCAAAACTCCAACATTTTTGGGCATTCCTGGACATGTGGATATCTGAAGCTCTCTTCAGTCCACACTTCTTGCATTTTACCAGAGGGCCAGTTGTTATCTTCGACAACTTTTGAGGAGTTAGGTAGGCCATGTGGATGTAAAAAAGTGATTCCTCCTTAGCCAACCTAGCTTAACAGTAAGGAATAGTGTGTTCATTGCTACTTGCCAGAGATCTTCCCAGGAGACTCCCAGTAGGCAGGCACCCCATAGTTCTTCAGCCATTCTGAAGTCTCCATATATTGATTCTTTGATCTCCCAGTCCACCTGGATACTTCTTTTTTCCCTGGCGGTTTTAGTACCAAGTGTTCTACAAAGGAGTTCCCCCCACCGAATGGTGTTGTATATCTATTTAGATTCTGCATGAATTTCCCGATTCATGCACCTATATGGGTACAATTCACATTGATCTTCTAGAGGCTTAGAAACCAAGTCCAAACCCATGCTACCCAAATACAGGCATGCCTACTTACATCCGTTCATCTACGTCACCACGATTTCTTAGAAAACCAGACTCTTAAGCCGTTAGGAGAATCCCTTTGCTTGAATATTGATTTCTCCAATAAACTCATTATTATGCATGAACATCTATTCCTTAGAGGTTCATTCATGACGTTCCTATGCCCGACTCTTACATCAATACTTGCATTCCTAAACACCTTCAAGGTATAAATATACCTTCCATTGCTATAGCAAAGCACCGTGTGGTTCGGTGCAGTTCGACTACCTACTTGCACGACGCAGCTCGCCACAGCAAGTACCGAAGGAAGCCAACTCCCCAGCTTAAGCACTGACCAGTAGCTGTCATCCTCCTGCCGAGAATCCAGATCCAGTGTTTCTGACTCCCCCAGCTGGGTGTTGGAAAATCGAGTCCCAGTAAAGAGATACCAACCTCTCTCATTCTAAGGTATGGAGATGATTCGAACCTTGAGAAACCTTTGGCAATTCTAGGCAAAACTAAACCTATGCTAAACCAGCACCTACATTTTCTCTCATACTAGACCTAGGTTAGGTATATTGGGGGAGGCGTATTTTAGAAGCACCAGTTCAGTATTTTAGCCTGTATTTATGTATGTATTTTTATATATGTCATAGCAACAGACCATGCTATTACAGTGTTATTTTATATTACCGTTTACGCTGTACGCAATATACCTCGCATTCTGTCTTGTGATTGTAGCAGTTCATATCTCTTGCATGAGAAAGAAGAATGTTCAATAAACCCTTTTTAATGAAATGCCTGTCTCCATTTCTGTGCAACTCTGTAGAAACGAAGCATGCACAACTGACTGAGCGAAATAGTTATCTATTGTTTCCACGACTCTGAAGATATTCTTCCGACTCCAAGAGAAACAAAGTTGTCGTGTTTATGCGGTGGTCAGGGACTAATCCCTTCTTGTTCATTCGGGAAAGTTTCTAGCGACCTCTATATTAGCTGGCACAAACAATTGAGTATAATGTACTCGATAGAGACATATTGACCTAAGTCCTTTCTCAAACCTAAAGTGTATATTATTCCAATGTGCAGAGCCTATTTGGGATATAGGAACTACACTACAATGGACAGTTCAACTTCTTTTGGGCCCAGCTTTTCATATGGATATATTTAATTCTGGAGAGCTCTCCCTCCAGAGTGGCTTGTCATGTTGACCATAGTTGGATCATGAGGTCTCCCCAAACACAGAGGACTGTGTTCCTTATTGGCTGTGCTAATTTGTCTTTCAAACAATTCGGTATACAGGGGGAGTCACATAAGAGGCGTAACTGGAAAAATATCTAAGTCCTGTCAATATTCTTATACTGGCCCCAATTCTGGCAGCAGCCTATAGCACCATTAATCTTACTTTTTTAAAGAACTTGAGGTCCCCGTAATTAAAGTTGAAGCCCTCTTTGTCCAATTTAAGCCCCTTCAGCACAGCTAAAAACATAGACCCTACCCCAGAAGCGTGAGGAGATTTTAACAGCATTCTGGAATGAGTGAGCCGGAATGCCCATGCGTAAAACTGTAGGTTTGGAAGGGATAACCCCCCCTTCACCCTCCAATGTCTTAGCTTCTTCCAAGCGCTTCTTTTCCCCTTATAGGCCCTAATAAACAAATATATGGTTGGCTGGCGTTTATCATTGAGGGCATTTTCGATATGAAGAGGGATAGTATTAAAGATGAAAGTGATTTTTGATAGGATTATCATTTTAATCAAATTTACCCTCCCAAAGATCGACAGGGGGAGGTGAACCCAAGTCTTCATAAGCCATAGACATTCTCTTGTGACACTAACCATGTTGACTCTGGCATTTTATTCAGGCTTGTGTACTATTTTCACCCCCAGATATCTTATCTCATTTAAGATTTAATATTAAGTCCCAAGTCATAACTTCTATCTTCCCCGCATTTACGTCATACCCTGAGACCTTCCCAAACTCTCCTGCTTGTTTTAGGACAGTTGGCAAGCGTGGGTGTGAAATCTGATGGAAGGATCAGTATATCATCTGCATATAGAGCTGTCTTCCTTTCCCACTCTTCGTACTTAAAAGATGGAATGTTTACCTCTCCTCGTAGCTTCTGAGCGAAGGGCTCTATGTAGAGGTCAAAGAGAAGGTGGGATAGAGGACAACCCTGTCTAGTACCCCAGGTAAGTTTTTAAAGGTTTCCTTAGATTGCAATTAACCAACATTTTTGCAGTGGAGTTTTGATATATCAGTTAGATGGCTCTGCAGAAAATCGTACCAATGTAAGGCCACCAGATACACCCAGCTGACTCTATCAAACGCCTTTGTGGCGTCCAACATCATCACCGCCAGAGGAAGTGAATATGTTGAAGCTAGATCTATCGCCCCTATAAAATCATATAGGAGTTTGGGCAACCTTCTGCCTTTGACAAAGCCCTTCTGATCGAGATGTAGCATGTCACCAGCTACTCTGCCCAACCTTTCCAGTAAGATTTTTGCAAAGAACTTATAGTATGTTTTGAGCAGAGATATTGGTCTGTGTGAGTTGCATTTCGCTGGAATGTTCCCTGGATTTAATATTAGGATGATTGTAGCCTCGCCCCAGGAGTCCGGGGTTTTTACCCCTTTACTTAAGTTCTCGTTAAAGGACAAGGTCATGACTGGAGTTAATACCTTGCCCAAGTTTTTGTATAGCTCGTTTGGCAGTCCATCTGGGACCCCCAGCCTTCCTTCCCTTGCTTGCACATATAGCTCCCTAACCTCTTCCTGTGATATTTCCTGCTCTAAGATATACTGTTGTGATGCTGCCAAGGGTTTGATCGTGTTCGAGCACAGTCATTCCTCAACTTGCTATTGATGCACCTTACTATCCTCTGTGTATAATTTCTTTAAGTAGTCATAGAAGGCACCCACTGTGCCTGCATCTGTAGTCAATTTAACCTTCAAGGCAAGTAATCTCCCTGCTCCTTCGCTGTACTAAAAATAAGCCAGCTTTCATTGCTTCCAATCTCTTGGCTACCCTTGTTTGTAGAATAGTTGAGCTGTTCTTTTGATTACTTGAGTTTGTCCCTGTACTCCTGTGCTCCTGTTGCTTCTCCTCTTCCTTAGTACGCCACATATCTACCTCAATGGTCTTCATATTTGCTTCTATTTTAGCAACCTTCTTCCTGTTCCTCCTGTTTCTAAAACATAATGTGCCAGAGATATTTCCCCTTAGAAATGCCTTCAAGGTGTCCCAGACTACTGGGAGAGAGGCAGGTCCAACATCAAGGTTTAAAAATTCCTTTAGCTCTGAAGGTAGATAGTTAATTTCATCAACTTCCTGGAAAAATGTCTGGTCAAGTGTCTAGACACTCTTGGCCATCTAACTTTTCAGGTCAAGGTCTAAGTACACTCCTGAGTGTTCTGACAAATGAGCAGTCAAATACCCAATGTCTTGCGTTTTTCCCCAAAGGCTGAGGCTTACTAAGAAGTAGTCTATGCTGGACTTTTAACCGTTTTTCCGGTTGTAGTAGGATACTTCCATCTGGTGACCAAATCTTTCTCTCCATATGTCGCTCAACCCCAATTGCTTCATCATTGAGTGTAGAAATTTACGTGAGTTAGATGTAGTTGCTGCTCTGCTGTTTGGAGATTTGTCAAATTTTGGGTCGAGTACAATATTAAAATCACCTGCCATTATTACCGGGTCTGGGTAAACTAGTAGATTTGCAAAAACTGATTTTAAAGATGTCGGGTCATCACAGTTTGGTCCGTAATATACTACTAAAGTGGAAAGGTTTTGCAATAGTGAGATTTTTGCAATAACCCATCTTCCGCAAGTGTCAACTACTGAATCGATTATATGTGCCTTAGCTTGTTTCTTCACTACTATTGCCACTCCCCTTATGTTAGCGCAGTGGTCAGTGCATATAACATTATCAACCCATTTTCAATTCTAAAGATAGCTCCACATTCGTTTTTTATCAGGTGGGTCTCTTGTAAAATAATCATTTGTGCAGGGGAGTCCTCAGGGTATTGCAGGATCTTAGTGCTTCTTCTTTTAACTCGAAACCCAACAACATTCCACAATAGGAACTGTATCATTATTTTGATATAAAGGATTTTGAGGCCATAGGAACCAGGCTTCTGTGTTTTTTTAAAGATGTTTAACTGAGGTGAAAGAGGTAAAGTGTTTGTTTTTTCCCATATGCTCCCCACTCAGTGCACCCCCCTACCCTGGGAAACCCAGCCCACCCTTTTTCAGAACTAGATGTAAGTCCTACTTGCTGCATCCGGAGACACCCAGCCACCAACACCCTAATACAGTGATACTCAAAGTACGGCCCGGGAGCCGCTTCCGGCCCTCTTGACCTTTAAATGTGGCACCCTTGGTGAACAGCAGCAACAGCTGATGTTTATTTGCTAGCACTAATATTTAGAAAAATATGTTAAATAAATGGGCAAGCCTTTTTTAACCTGCAAATAAATGCTTGCTGGTTTATTTAATTTGTTTTTGAACCTCCTTTACACAATCCATGACCCACCTAGACCCCCTCCCGCCATGCTGCTGCCATCAATGTGGCCCTCGGGCACTCCACAAACTGCACCTTTTGGCCCCTGGGGAAATGTTTATGAGTACCCATGCCCCAATACATATAACGTCTATTACCCTACTATATTAGAGGACGGTCATGTACATTTATTTGGCTTGCACCACCTGCCCCACCCCTATTGGCTGTGAAATCTAGGAATGTGTTTTTTTCTCCTTTTTTAAGAGCAGCTTTGGATCAGTAAGAATCTCTCTAATGCAGGCTAAGAGGTTGTAAATCTATTTCTCTCCTTTTCTAATTCTCTCAAGAAGATCTCCTGCCTCCTATTTAGACTGCATGTTGTGCATTTTATTCTTGTGCATGACTTTCAGGGATGCAGGGAATTTAGGTTGGGGCACTGCCCTTAATTCTTTTGATTCATCCAGCTTGTTTCCCAGTTCCCATTGTCCATCCAAAGTCACTCTAGCGACTTTACTTTCAAGGCCATATTCAAGGATTTTTTCTTTTAACGAGTAGGTGTGGAAGTTCAAAAGAATGTTCCTAGGTTTAGTTTTATTGGGGTTTCTTCTGAAAGGATCTATGTGTACCTTTTGAATGTCTTTCTCTCATTCCTCTATCTGGATTGATTCCTTAATTAGAGTGATAATGAAAGACCTGAGGTCATCTCCTTCCTTCCCCTCAGGAACATTGAGGATGCGAAGGTTACACCTCCTAGAATTGTTCTCCAATTGTTCTAACTTCTCCTGAACCACTTTCTACTCTTTTTTAATGTCCAATATGTCCGCTTTTGCAGTGCTCAGATCAGCTTTTAGTTCCTTCATGAAACTCTCAAGTGTTTCAGTCCTCAAAATCAGAAGATTAATTTTTTTCTCTAATGACTTGCCGATAACCCTAATCTCTCTTTGATTATTTTCGGAAACTGCAAAGCCCTTTTTAATTTCTTCTGAGAGGGTATGAAAAGTGACTTCCTTGGGTACTGGCAGATTCCTCATGGAGTCACTTGGGGATTAACCATCTATGCCTAGCACTATGTCTGATTCCTTGGTCTGAGGAAATCTGCTGGGACTCACTGAGGTAACATTTTTATTCCTTGTTTCAGTGAATGGTTCCCCCTGGCTATCTGCAGAATTTCCACAGGGCAACCCTCTTTTTCTGCCATGGTATTAGGACATGCTGGACCCCCTCTTCTAAGTGCCTCTGCCTGCCTAGCAACCTCTACTACGAAAGGTTGAACCTTAAAGTAGGACCTTAGAGAGGGAGGATTTTTTAGTTTTTCTTCTTTTTATGGCTTTTTTCTCCCATTCATCTCCTGCTGCTGTGGGCCTACACCTCACACTGAAGAAATGTGTGTGAGACTACTCCTTCCTCTGCGTCTTGTATGGGGTTTTGTGAAAGGGGTGGAGAAACCTACCCCCTCTGCTTTTGCCACACATCCCCTTCATTATACCCGGCTTTCTCTCTCCAACTGGGTTTTGAATCTATTTGGGCTACCAGTAAAGCACTGCTCCGCTCCCAATATTTGCCGGTGGCTCAGGCCCCCCTCATTCTCATCACCGCTCGAAGTTCATGAACAGCTGAGATCCGCCAAAGTCCAGCGGCGGGGCACTCCAGTGGCCGGACTAGCCACAATACTTAAGAAAAGAAGGTTGCCCTTGTAGGAGACCACACAAGAGGGGTTTGTAGCACACGTACCAACGGTAGCAGCCTTGCAGCCTGTTACATAAATTCCCTTTTGCTGCCATACGCTTTTCAACTTCGACCGGTGATGAGAATGAGGGGTGCCTGAGCCACCGGCAAATATTGGGAGCGGAGCAGTGCTTTACATTTGTTTCCACCTACTAAGGAAATATTTCAATGGAGCAGCAGTGACCTCCACTTGGGTTTGCATGATCGAGTGATGACAATATAAACAGCAAGTACCAGAATGCTTTGTCACAACCTGCATGGGCGGGACTTGAACATTTCAATAAAACACGTGCATGAAATCAAGCCACTGTTTCTCCGTTTGTCAGCCAGTGAACAAGGGCGCAGAGACTCTTGAAACGCGTATGGCAGCAAAAGGGAATTTATGTAACAGGCTGCAAGGCTGCTACCATTGGTACGTGTGCTACAAACCCCTCTTGTGTGGTCTCCTACGAGGGCAACCTTCTTTTCTTATATATATATATATATATATATATATATATAGATATATAATACATAATAAAATAAATAACACTAATATTAATATCGATATTATTAACATAAACATTATTTCTTACCTTCAGGTCGATATTCTGGTCGTCGATTTTCTTGATTTTGATATTCTTTCCATCTGATATTTTGAACTCAATATTCTTGTAGGTTGAAAATGAAAAGTTGATATTTATACTGTTTACCAAGTGGTATAGAGTAAAAATGGAATTTCATTGGAGTGGCATAGAGTGGAGTGGCATACAGTGGAGTGGCGTACTCTGGAGTGAGGTAGTGTGGTTTGGAATGATCTGAATTAGTATACATTGGACTGGTCTAACGTGAAGTGGCGTACAGTTGAAAGCAGTAGAGATGAGTGGGTTACAGGGAAGTAGCATACAGTGCAAAAGCATACAGTGGAGTGGGACAGAGTGGAGGGGCAGAGTGGAGTTGAATAGCATAGATTGAGTGGCGTGAAGCCTAGTTGTGTACAGTGGATTAGCATATAGTGGAGTAGCATAGAGTAGAGTGGTGTTGCACAGAGTAGAATAGCATAGAGTGGAGTGTTGTAGAGTGGAGTGGTGTGGAGCGGAGTGGCGTATAGTAGAATAGTACAGTGGAGTGGCGTAGAGTGGCATGGCATAAAGTGTCCTAGCATACAGTAGAATGGTGTTGATTGTAGTGGCATTGAGTAAAGTGGCATAAATTGGAATACCATAGACTGCATCTGAATAAAGTGGGACAGAGTTGAGTGGCATAGAGTGGAATAGTATAGAGTGGAGTGGTACAGAGTGGAGTTGCATTGAGCAGAGTGGTTTACAGTAGATTGGCATAAAGTGCAGTGGCATGAAGTAGAAAAGCTTAGAGTGGAGTGGCATAGAGTGGATTTTAGAAGAGTAAGGTGGCATAGAGTTAAATAGCATGGAGTGGATTGCCTTACAGTGGAGTGGCTTACAGTGGATTGGCATGCAGTGGTGTAGAGTGGAATAGCATGCAGTATAGTGGCATATAGTGAAACAGTGTACAGTCGAGTAGTGTACGCTGAAATAGTGTACAGTGGAGTAGCACAGAGTAGAGTGGCATACAGTGGAGTGGCATGGAATTGAGTAGCATACACTGGAATAATGTACAGTGGAATAGCTATAGTGGCGTGGCATACAGTGGAGTAGTGTGGAGTGAGGTGCAGAGCAGTAGTGTACAGCGGAATAGCATACAGTGAAGTGGTGTATAGTGAAGTGGGATAGAGTGGCGTGGCACGGAGTTGAATAGCATACATTTGAGTGTCATAGAATCTAGTTGGATACAGTGGAATAGTGTATAGTGCATTGCCTCAGAGTTGAGTGGGGTAGAGTGGATTGCCATAGAGTAGTCATGTACAGTGGAGTGGTGTAGAGTAGAATAGCATACAGTGAGGTATTATAAAGTAGAGAGGAATAGAGTGGAGTGATGTACAAGAGAATAGTGTACAGTGGCACGGCGAAGAGTGTAGTGGCTAAGAGTTGAGCTTGGTTGAGTATAATAGCATATACTAGAGTAGTATAGAGTGGAGTGGCCTGGAGTGAAGCAGATTGTAGTGGCATTTAGTGGAATATCATAGAGTGGAGTGGCATAGAATAGAATAGCATAGAGTGGAGTGGCGTAGAGTAGAGTGCAATGGAGTAGAATAGGGTAGAGTGAAGTGGTATAGAGTTGAGTGAAGTAGAGATCAGTAGCATAGAGTGGAATCAAAAAGAGTGGAGTGGCATAGAGCAGAGCGGTATTGAATGGAGTGGCATAGAGCAAAGTGACAGAGAATGGAGTAGTGTAGTATGGAGTGATAAAGATTATAATAGTATAAAGTGAAGTGGCACAGAGTGGAACAGCACTGAATGACCAAGGTGACACCACTCTGTCCTGGGGATCTTCATGCACTGTCAGATGGACAGGGGTCGGAAGATCTACGCCAAGCAGACTGTCACATGACACATGTGTTGTGTGTCACTCCTGGGGGGGCATATGTGCTTCCAATGAAGTGCTGGTGCACCGGGCAAGCGTTCAACCACAGGGTTTGGTCCCTGGCTTAGGAAGCCAGGTTCAGGTGTTGTCTGACCTGGAGGGTGGGACAACTATAAACAGTGTTCTGACCGGTTGGTCTTCTAGGGGTACCACCCCTGATGGGAGGGTGTAGTACTCTGGAAGGAGGCGCAGAGGGAGGGAGTCCTCGCCTCTGACTTGAGTTCAACTGGAAGGTTTAAACCCTAGATTGGAGGGCCAGGTTCAGGGTGTCCCCCTGACCTAGAAGCCCAGTTGCAGGATAGTACCCCTGAACTGGTGGGCAAATTGTGCAGGACACCTGCTACAGGCACCCTGACAATTCTGGGAGGGGGTACCGCTTCAGGTGGGAGGGTACAGAGCCACAAGGGGGAGGACTGGGTATGGTAGAGCCCACCCCAGTCTCTTGTCCAGCCACCGGGTACAGGCCTGGTGCTGGTGGGTCAGTGTCAGGATGCCATACCTGACCTGACAGGAGGGAGAGTGGAAAAAGGGTACCAAGCACCTGGGGCTACTGTCCCCCGTTCTCTGACTCCACCGGGGTTTAAGAACCCTGGGAGGCATAAGGCCTGGGTCTCATCACTGACTATTGTCAGTGGTCCCTGTGGCTTGCTGTCTGTCTGTTGGGATATAATAGAATAGCTTATAGTGGAGTGGCGTAGAGTAGTGCAATGGAGTAGAATAGGGTAGAGTTGAACATTATAGAGTGGAGTGAACTGGAGATAAGTAGCATAGAGTGGAATAGATAAGAGTGGAGTGGCATAGAACAGAGTAGTATAGAATGGAGTGGCATAGAGCAAAGTGACATACAATGGAGTAGTGTAGTATGGAGTGACAGAGAGTACAATAGTGTAGAGCGAAGTGGCATAGAGTGGAATAGCATAGAGTTGAGGGGTGTGGACATGAGGACATCTCCACCAAAAATGATGCAATTATTTCATTAAGTTAAGATGAAGCACATCTGTTTGGTGGAGATTCATCTCTTTGGAGTCTCATCATCTTCTCTTGATGACGATTCATGTTATCAGAGATTTGTGGATGACTATGCTTAAGGAACAATCACATTGCCAAAAGGACATGCCCACAAGGTCACTGAAACATTACCACATGGTCCGTTATGCAGCTGTAGTGCAGAATATGCTTGGGACTTTGATCCAATGAGGTAGCACTTCCTAATCAACCAGGTGGAAATACTCCAGTTAGGTAGACGTTTTGGGGAAAACTGGGAATCTTTTTGGAAAAAAATGAGGTTCCATTCAGGCCCTGGGGCACATTTCACGGAAATTAAACCTTAACTGGAAGCACTTAAAAATATAAACATAGGAGGTGCCACAGTGGAAGCTCCACTTCAGTAAAGCACAAACAATCATAACTGTTTGGGCTTGGTGAAAGCAAACTAAGTGTGTTCCCTCTTGTATTCCATGTTGAGACACTGTCTGAAATTATTAATGGAGGACACTTAATCCTAGACCTTTAGAAGCGTGATCTGAGCTGGGGTGACTGTGTCCAGTGATTTCTTAATCATTATCTCCCAGTGACAGCAGAGATCATGATCCTCCCTTTTTAATATCCTAAGTATGTAAATGTCCAAAATGCATAGCAACATTCACACACCCACTTACAGACCTACACAGGCACTCACACACCCAGGCCCAAGGCGGGGCCCTAGAACCGCAACCACCCAGTGGCACGATTGTACAATGGAAAACTGACAAAAATATTAGCGCTGGACCTACTCCCTTTTTTTGTAGAAAGAGTGGGATTCTTAGAATTCTTGCCAGCCATCTACCTGAAATGGAAGGTTCCAAGTCATACTTATTTTGCCAGAGTAGCTGTTCCAATGCTACATCACGATGTGCTGCAACTGGTTGGACAAGATATGCAGCAAAGTGATGTTCACACCATCCATGACAGACATATGGACCAGTTGTCAGGCAATTGATAACATGTGCATCACTGCACACTGGATCTTGTTTGCAGGGGCAAAGCAAAATATTTCTAAAGGTCTTCTCTGTGAAAAAGAATTTAAGAGTGTTCGGCGGCATGCAACAGTGGCCATGTTTGCCATGGGGAAATCACATACAGCTGCAAACATCTTGGATAAATTTAACACCAAGGTGTATGAATGGCTGTGACCCAGAGGGTTCAGTCCTGGATTTGTTGCCACGGATTATGGCCGTAACATAGTCAAGGCCATGGCAAACGGTGGCAATTTCAGGGCCCTCTGTTTGGCCCATTGCATCAACCTGTTGGTGCCAGACATTCTAAAAAAAGTATACATAAACAGGAACATACTATCCACCTACATAAGAATCTGCACTCATTTCAGGAATTATTTCAAGCCAGGAAGCAGTTGCAGATAATTCAGTGTGCTAATAGCTTACTAGTTAAAGCCCTGATACAGGAGGTGCCAACACATTGGAATTCAACGTATTACATGTTGCAAAGTCTGTTTGAACAGCACAAACATATCAATGACTATGTAATTTAAAGAGGAGAGGATGGAATTGGGAACACTAGGACCATGGATGCGAATAAATGGGGCCTAGTAAAATGCCTGACACAGATGCTACTCCCTTTTGAGGTTTTTACATGAGAAGTTAGCAAGGACGACAGTATGATGGACCAAGCTATCCCATTGTTGCATCTGCAGGAAGAACAGCTAAGGAAGGTGTCTGAAAGGTTCGCCCTCACAGGTGTGAATGGCAACACAGAAGCACTTGCCTTGGGTGAGAGCTTAAGCGGCTTGGTGCGCATGAGGGAATGGTTTTGCCATGCACCATGGTGCTTGTGTGACAAGGACAGAACCATTTCATCCTTTGCACACAAGCACTAAATCCCTCTGCTGTAAACAGCAAAGGGATTTTCTTTTTTTTGTTTTTGAGCCTCCAGAGCTGAGGAAAAGCTTCCCAAACCTCCCGGGGAGTTTCTTTTTTCTGTCCTAATTTTCCTCTGACCACAATAACCACTCCAAAAGTCGGTACCCATCACACCCTGCGGGTAGACCTGTGAGTTGGAAGGTATTACCCCGATAACAGGAAAAGGTCACTCTCCAAATTTCATCCTATATACACCAGTGACTGTTTAGATGTCCCATGATGTCAAAAGAGGGATGGGGCCATCACTGTCTAGAGAGTTCCAGAGGGGTATAATCTTAGGGCAAAACTTTGTCTCATATCTGGAGGGGGGGGCTGTTTTGTTGCCTAGCGTCCAAGTCCAACCACCTTATTAGAGGATTCCAAAGGGCAGTCTTCCTCTTTGATTGAGTCCCCCTCAAATCCCACTTTGATGTTGAGATAATAGATTTCAGTCAGTCTGAATTTTGGTGGGGCCAGCACTCCACCCATCTGTGACAAATTTCCCTTCTTCCTTGTAATATAGCAAGGAAGAGAAAGGTTTTTGCCGAGCCTGTAACTTGGCTAGAAATTCCGAAGATAATCATAGAGAAGCTTGCCTTGAATGAACACCAGGGTAGCGGAGATAGTTAGGCCGACCTTCGTCCAAAACTCCAACATTTTTGGGTATTCCTGGACATGTGGATATCTGAAGCTCTCTTCAGTCCACACTTCTTGCATTTTACCAGAGGGCCAGTTGTTATCTTCGACAACTTTTGAGGAGTTAGGTAGGCCATGTGGATGTAAAAAAGTGATTCCTCCTTAGCCAACCTAGCTTAACAGTAAGGAATAGTGTGTTCATTGCTACTTGCCAGAGATCTTCCCAGGAGACTCCCAGTAGGCAGGCACCCCATAGTTCTTCAGCCATTCTGAAGTCTCCATATATTGATTCTTTGATCTCCCAGTCCACCTGGATACTTCTTTTTTCCCTGGCGGTTTTAGTACCAAGTGTTCTACAAAGGAGTTCCCCCCACCGAATGGTGTTGTATATCTATTTAGATTCTGCATGAATTTCCCGATTCATGCACCTATATGGGTACAATTCACATTGATCTTCTAGAGGCTTAGAAACCAAGTCCAAACCCATGCTACCCAAATACAGGCATGCCTACTTACATCCGTTCATCTACGTCACCACGATTTCTTAGAAAACCAGACTCTTAAGCCGTTAGGAGAATCCCTTTGCTTGAATATTGATTTCTCCAATAAACTCATTATTATGCATGAACATCTATTCCTTAGAGGTTCATTCATGACGTTCCTATGCCCGACTCTTACATCAATACTTGCATTCCTAAACACCTTCAAGGTATAAATATACCTTCCATTGCTATAGCAAAGCACCGTGTGGTTCGGTGCAGTTCGACTACCTACTTGCACGACGCAGCTCGCCACAGCAAGTACCGAAGGAAGCCAACTCCCCAGCTTAAGCACTGACCAGTAGCTGTCATCCTCCTGCCGAGAATCCAGATCCAGTGTTTCTGACTCCCCCAGCTGGGTGTTGGAAAATCGAGTCCCAGTAAAGAGATACCAACCTCTCTCATTCTAAGGTATGGAGATGATTCGAACCTTGAGAAACCTTTGGCAATTCTAGGCAAAACTAAACCTATGCTAAACCAGCACCTACATTTTCTCTCATACTAGACCTAGGTTAGGTATATTGGGGGAGGCGTATTTTAGAAGCACCAGTTCAGTATTTTAGCCTGTATTTATGTATGTATTTTTATATATGTCATAGCAACAGACCATGCTATTACAGTGTTATTTTATATTACCGTTTACGCTGTACGCAATATACCTCGTATTCTGTCTTGTGATTGTAGCAGTTCATATCTCTTGCATGAGAAAGAAGAATGTTCAATAAACCCTTTTTAATGAAATGCCTGTCTCCATTTCTGTGCAACTCTGTAGAAACGAAGCATGCACAACTGACTGAGCGAAATAGTTATCTATTGTTTCCACGACTCTGAAGATATTCTTCCGACTCCAAGAGAAACAAAGTTGTCGTGTTTATGCGGTGGTCAGGGACTAATCCCTTCTTGTTCATTCGGGAAAGTTTCTAGCGACCTCTATATTAGCTGGCACAAACAATTGAGTATAATGTACTCGATAGAGACATATTGACCTAAGTCCTTTCTCAAACCTAAAGTGTATATTATTCCAATGTGCAGAGCCTATTTGGGATATAGGAACTACACTACAATGGACAGTTCAACTTCTTTTGGGCCCAGCTTTTCATATGGATATATTTAATTCTGGAGAGCTCTCCCTCCAGAGTGGCTTGTCATGTTGACCATAGTTGGATCATGAGGTCTCCCCAAACACAGAGGACTGTGTTCCTTATTGGCTGTGCTAATTTGTCTTTCAAACAATTCGGTATACAGGGGGAGTCACATAAGAGGCGTAACTGGAAAAATATCTAAGTCCTGTCAATATTCTTATACTGGCCCCAATTCTGGCAGCAGCCTATAGCACCATTAATCTTACTTTTTTAAAGAACTTGAGGTCCCCGTAATTAAAGTTGAAGCCCTCTTTGTCCAATTTAAGCCCCTTCAGCACAGCTAAAAACATAGACCCTTCCCCAGAAGCGTGAGGAGATTTTAACAGCATTCTGGAATGAGTGAGCCGGAATGCCCATGCGTAAAACTGTAGGTTTGGAAGGGATAACCCCCCCTTCACCCTCCAATGTCTTAGCTTCTTCCAAGCGCTTCTTTTCCCCTTATAGGCCCTAATAAACAAATATATGGTTGGCTGGCGTTTATCATTGAGGGCATTTTCGATATGAAGAGGGATAGTATTAAAGATGAAAGTGATTTTTGATAGGATTATCATTTTAATCAAATTTACCCTCCCAAAGATCGACAGGGGGAGGTGAACCCAAGTCTTCATAAGCCATAGACATTCTCTTGTGACACTAACCATGTTGACTCTGGCATTTTATTCAGGCTTGTGTACTATTTTCACCCCCAGATATCTTATCTCATTTAAGATTTAATATTAAGTCCCAAGTCATAACTTCTATCTTCCCCGCATTTACGTCATACCCTGAGACCTTCCCAAACTCTCCTGCTTGTTTTAGGACAGTTGGCAAGCGTGGGTGTGAAATCTGATGGAAGGATCAGTATATCATCTGCATATAGAGCTGTCTTCCTTTCCCACTCTTCGTACTTAAAAGATGGAATGTTTACCTCTCCTCGTAGCTTCTGAGCGAAGGGCTCTATGTAGAGGTCAAAGAGAAGGTGGGATAGAGGACAACCCTGTCTAGTACCCCAGGTAAGTTTTTAAAGGTTTCCTTAGATTGCAATTAACCAACATTTTTGCAGTGGAGTTTTGATATATCAGTTAGATGGCTCTGCAGAAAATCGTACCAATGTAAGGCCACCAGATACACCCAGCTGACTCTATCAAACGCCTTTGTGGCGTCCAACATCATCACCGCCAGAGGAAGTGAATATGTTGAAGCTAGATCTATCGCCCCTATAAAATCATATAGGAGTTTTGGCAACCTTCTGCCTTTGACAAAGCCCTTCTGATCGAGATGTAGCATGTCACCAGCTACTCTGCCCAACCTTTCCAGTAAGATTTTTGCAAAGAACTTATAGTATGTTTTGAGCAGAGATATTGGTCTGTGTGAGTTGCATTTCGCTGGAATGTTCCCTGGATTTAATATTAGGATGATTGTAGCCTCGCCCCAGGAGTCCGGGGTTTTTACCCCTTTACTTAAGTTCTCGTTAAAGGACAAGGTCATGACTGGAGTTAATACCTTGCCCAAGTTTTTGTATAGCTCGTTTGGCAGTCCATCTGGGACCCCCAGCCTTCCTTCCCTTGCTTGCACCTATAGCTCCCTAACCTCTTCCTGTGATATTTCCTGCTCTAAGATATACTGTTGTGATGCTGCCAAGGGTTTGATCGTGTTCGAGCACAGTCATTCCTCAACTTGCTATTGATGCACCTTACTATCCTCTGTGTATAATTTCTTTAAGTAGTCATAGAAGGCACCCACTGTGCCTGCATCTGTAGTCAATTTAACCTTCAAGGCAAGTAATCTCCCTGCTCCTTCGCTGTACTAAAAATAAGCCAGCTTTCATCGCTTCCAATCTCTTGGCTACCCTTGTTTGTAGAATAGTTGAGCTGTTCTTTTGATTACTTGAGTTTGTCCCTGTACTCCTGTGCTCCTGTTGCTTCTCCTCTTCCTTAGTACGCCACATATCTACCTCAATGGTCTTCATATTTGCTTCTATTTTAGCAACCTTCTTCCTGTTCCTCCTGTTTCTAAAACATAATGTGCCAGAGATATTTCCCCTTAGAAATGCCTTCAAGGTGTCCCAGACTACTGGGAGAGAGGCAGGTCCAACATCAAGGTTTAAAAATTCCTTTAGCTCTGAAGGTAGATAGTTAATTTCATCAACTTCCTGGAAAAATGTCTGGTCAAGTGTCTAGACACTCTTGGCCATCTAACTTTTCAGGTCAAGGTCTAAGTACACTCCTGAGTGTTCTGACAAATGAGCAGTCAAATACCCAATGTCTTGCGTTTTTCCCCAAAGGCTGAGGCTTACTAAGAAGTAGTCTATGCTGGACTTTTAACCGTTTTTCCGGTTGTAGTAGGATACTTCCATCTGGTGACCAAATCTTTCTCTCCATATGTCGCTCAACCCCAATTGCTTCATCATTGAGTGTAGAAATTTACGTGAGTTAGATGTAGTTGCTGCTCTGCTGTTTGGAGATTTGTCAAATTTTCGGTCGAGTACAATATTAAAATCACCTGCCATTATTACCGGGTCTGGGTAAACTAGTAGATTTGCAAAAACTGATTTTAAAGATGTCGGGTCATCACAGTTTGGTCCGTAATATACTACTAAAGTGGAAAGGTTTTGCAATAGTGAGATTTTTGCAATAACCCATCTTCCGCAAGTGTCAACTACTGAATCGATTATATGTGCCTTAGCTTGTTTCTTCACTACTATTGCCACTCCCCTTATGTTAGCGCAGTGGTCAGTGCATATAACATTATCAACCCATTTTCAATTCTAAAGATAGCTCCACATTCGTTTTTTATCAGGTGGGTCTCTTGTAAAATAATCGGTTGTGCAGGGGAGTCCTCAGGGTATTGCAGGATCTTAGTGCTTCTTCTTTTAACTCGAAACCCAACAACATTCCACAATAGGAACTGTATCATTATTTTGATATAAAGGATTTTGAGGCCATAGGAACCAGGCTTCTGTGTTTTTTTAAAGATGTTTAACTGAGGTGAAAGAGGTAAAGTGTTTGTTTTTTCCCATATGCTCCCCACTCAGTGCACCCCCCTACCCTGGGAAACCCAGCCCACCCTTTTTCAGAACTAGATGTAAGTCCTACTTGCTGCATCCGGAGACACCCAGCCACCAACACCCTAATACAGTGATACTCAAAGTACGGCCCGGGAGCCGCTTCCAGCCCTCTTGACCTTTAAATGTGGCACCCTTGGTGAACAGCAGCAACAGCTGATGTTTATTTGCTAGCACTAATATTTAGAAAAATATGTTAAATAAATGGGCAAGCCTTTTTTAACCTGCAAATAAATGCTTGCTGGTTTATTTAATTTGTTTTTGAACCTCCTTTACACAATCCATGACCCACCTAGACCCCCTCCCGCCATGCTGCTGCCATCAATGTGGCCCTCGGGCACTCCACAAACTGCACCTTTTGGCCCCTGGGGAAATGTTTGTGAGTACCCATGCCCCAATACATATAACGTCTATTACCCTACTATATTAGAGGACGGTCATGTACATTTATTTGGCTTGCACCACCTGCCCCACCCCTATTGGCTGTGAAATCTAGGAATGTGTTTTTTTCTCCTTTTTTAAGAGCAGCTTTGGATCAGTAAGAATCTCTCTAATGCAGGCTAAGAGGTTGTAAATCTATTTCTCTCCTTTTCTAATTCTCTCAAGAAGATCTCCTGCCTCCTATTTAGACTGCATGTTGTGCATTTTATTCTTGTGCATAACTTTCAGGGATGCAGGGAATTTAGGTTGGGGCACTGCCCTTAATTCTTTTGATTCATCCAGCTTGTTTCCCAGTTCCCATTGTCCATCCAAAGTCACTCTAGCGACTTTACTTTCAAGGCCATATTCAAGGATTTTTTCTTTTAACGAGTAGGTGTGGAAGTTCAAAAGAATGTTCCTAGGTTTAGTTTTATTGGGGTTTCTTCTGAAAGGATCTATGTGTACCTTTTGAATGTCTTTCTCTCATTCCTCTATCTGGATTGATTCCTTAATTAGAGTGATAATGAAAGACCTGAGGTCATCTCCTTCCTTCCCCTCAGGAACATTGAGGATGCGAAGGTTACACCTCCTAGAATTGTTCTCCAATTGTTCTAACTTCTCCTGAACCACTTTCTACTCTTTTTTAATGTCCAATATGTCCGCTTTTGCAGTGCTCAGATCAGCTTTTAGTTCCTTCATGAAACTCTCAAGTGTTTCAGTCCTCAAAATCAGAAGATTAATTTTTTTCTCTAATGACTTGCCGATAACCCTAATCTCTCTTTGATTATTTTCGGAAACTGCAAAGCCCTTTTTAATTTCTTCTGAGAGGGTATGAAAAGTGACTTCCTTGGGTACTGGCAGATTCCTCATGGAGTCACTTGGGGATTAACCATCTATGCCTAGCACTATGTCTGATTCCTTGGTCTGAGGAAATCTGCTGGGACTCACTGAGGTAACATTTTTATTCCTTGTTTCAGTGAATGGTTCCCCCTGGCTATCTGCAGAATTTCCACAGGGCAACCCTCTTTTTCTGCCATGGTATTAGGACATGCTGGACCCCCTCTTCTAAGTGCCTCTGCCTGCCTAGCAACCTCTACTACGAAAGGTTGAACCTTAAAGTAGGACCTTAGAGAGGGAGGATTTTTTAGTTTTTCTTCTTTTTATGGCTTTTTTCTCCCATTCATCTCCTGCTGCTGTGGGCCTACACCTCACACTGAAGAAATGTGTGTGAGACTACTCCTTCCTCTGCGTCTTGTATGGGGTTTTGTGAGAGGGGTGGAGAAACCTTCCCCCTCTGCTTTTGCCACACATCCCCTTCATTATACCCGGCTTTCTCTCTCCAACTGGGTTTTGAATCTATTTGGAGCACCCCTTCCCCTTTTTTGGAAGGTCCAATAAGGCTGGCTGAAGCAGAAAATCTTCGGGGGTATTCTGGGAAGTTTCCCAGAGCTGACCTTGTGGGTTCGCCTCCTTCGCCTCCTTCCCGTCCGTCTTGCTTCCTCGCAGAAGCCGACTTGTGTGCAAGGACGAATCTTCCTCGGCTGGGCAGACTGAGCTTGTGCTGCCATTTCCATTGCTGCCTCGTAGCAGACCGCACACTGCTGCTCTGCGGCTCCTCCTGAGCTCCAGGGCTGCCTCTTGTCAGCCAGACCCAGCTCAAGAAACCGAAGAGGCTCCAGGAAGTTCTGAGATCACGCAGCACACCCCAGCACATCCCCCAAAGAAGGTGAGGGGGCTTAAGGTCCGTGAATTCCACGCCTCCATTGTTCTGGAGTGATTATTTTTGCGGCATCAGTGCGGGAGCTTGCCTCCAGCACACGTCGGCCTGTTCAAGTAGTGGCCACCATGTTCTCCCCTTGGAATTATTTTTTTCGATGTAATGACAATCACGTGTATGACACGCTGACATTACATCAAAAATGAAAGTGAAATGAGCCGGCTCAATTCACTTTTACTAACCAATCTCGTTACAGGGCTATCTCAGCCTCCTGAGCACATAGGCAGATGGGAACCATATCATTGGAAAGGGGAAAATCTAGTGAATCCCTGCTTGGGGATAGCCAAAGGAGGGTGATCCCCCAGCAGGGATCCACCCACTAGACACCAGGGAGGGGGAGAGAGGCCCCTTGGAGAAGGGCTTATGCTCCCCCCTGTATATTATGGCATATTCAGTCTTTCTGACCACCCTGGGGGGCAGATGGGGCAATAGCCCCCAATCTGCCCCCGGGGGCAAAAAGCCCACTAGGAACTAGGGATTTTTTCGATTGCTAAGGGTGAGGGCTGCTCAAAATTGGCATGCTAATTCCCCCACCCCCAAACACAAAAAAGGCAGTCTTTCTGCCCCTTGGGAGGCAGAAAGCTCAGTAGACACCATGGATTTATTTTTTATAAGAAAGGGATGGGGCTGCCCAGAATGGGCAGGCCAATGCCCCCACCCCCAAAAAATGAGCACAATCTTTCTGCCCTCCCAGGGGACAGGTGATGCCTATTATACCGTATCTGCACCATGGTTGGGGCTGTAAGCACACTAGGCACCAGGCATATGTTTGTTGGCATGTCAACGAGCGGCCTCACAGTCAAGTGTCACTTCCCCCTTTGTTAAGCACACATTGTAGCCAAATATGATCAGGGATATGCTTAGGCTTGTCTGCCCCAAAGGATGGAATAAAACCACTAGATACCTAGAATATTTTATGTGTGTGTATGAACTGGAGTTGAGATGATTTTTAGGCTGTCTTTGCTTTGGGCACCCACACAAGTGAGGTGTCATTTTTATCGGGAAGCAGAGGGGAATGCAGGCAAGATACTAGGCAAAAAAACCTTGTTGGATTCACGCAAGCCACACCTCCCTGGACTTCTCTGTGTGTCTAGTTTTCCGAAATGTCTGGGTTTGGTAGATTTACCTAGATGGCCTCCAGGCCCGGGAAAAAAACAGGTGCCTGTCTATCTAACATAAAACAACTTGTTTTTGCAAAGAAGTCGCCAACGTTTTAGTCCTGGACTTGGCAGCCGTGTAGGGAAACCTACAAAACCCACACATTTCTGAAAGTTAGACACCTGGGATGGGTGTCCAGGGAGTTGTGGTTGCATGGATCCCCCAGTGTTTTCTTACCCAGAATCCCCTGCACACATCATATTTAGCTAAAACATTATAATTACTCCACATTTCTATATGTGAAAGTTGTGGGATCACCTTGCTGACAACAATTTCCTCTCACCCAGAGTTTCCCTAGATCTCCCGATAAAAATGGTATCTTACATGTGTAGGAAAGGGACCATAATATAATATGGAGAAACAAATTTATCTATCACAAAAAGATCTGGTTTTGCAGAGGGGGCACCTGGGGTTTTGGTTCTGGGCTCGGCGGACATCTAGAGAAGCCTACCATACCCAGACATTACGGAAAACTAGACACCCGGGGGAGTACATGGAGGCATGACGTGTGTGGATCCCCCAAACTTTTCTTACCTAGAATCTTCTGCAAACATCCCATTTTGCTAAAATAATGATATTTTCCTTTAATTTTTGTATGGGAAAGTTGTGGAATCACTGAGCTGACACAAATTTCCTACCAGCCGCATTCCCCCAGGTCTCCCAAACAAAAGGGTACCTCACTGGTGTGAGTGGGCCAGGTGCCTGTGACAGGCAAGGGTCCTAATCATTTTTTGAAGATATCAAAATGATCTATCTCAAAGTGAACTTGTTCTGGAATGGGACCACCAGAATTTTTGGTCCCTGACTCAGCAGCCATCTAAAGAAACCTACCAATTACAGCTATTTCTAAAAAGTAGACACCTGGAGGAGTCTATGGATATGTGGCTTGCGTGGATGTCCCAATGTTTCTTACCCAGAATCTCTTGCAAACCAAGTATGTGGATGATCCAAAAGATGTCTATGTGGATCAAAACCCATTGATGAATTGGTATGGAAAGATACACCACTGGCCTGAGCTCCAGTCAGAGTGTCTGCTGCACAAGCGTTCAGTGCAGCTGGGGCAGTTGTTTCAGTCTCTCGCATGGAAACATTGAGTAGTGATAAAAATGAGCAGGCCTATCCTTTATTGCATCACTTAGCAGGGCTGCCGCAAAAGATCATTGATTTACAAGAGTGCCAATACCAAATCCAAATGTGTTGGCTGTATCAAAGATACAGTTGTGTACCAACTACCTAACCTACCTGTGCTTGGATGGGAAGAGGTAACTACAACTATTGCAACATTGAGTGAGTGATGATTTATGATTCATGTTGTGGCAGAGAGGGAGCGTGTTGAACTGTCATTGGTAAGCTACATTGAGATGATTTGCAATGTTTGGGGCCTGAACAATGGGTTATCATTTTTCTGGATGGTGATTGGCCCTTTCACACTTAGCAGGATTTACTTGCAGGGTTCACTCATTTGTTCTCGTTCTTCAGAGAACAGACCAGTCATTTAGTTAACAAACAAAAACTTATACAAAATACTGCAATTCTGTTGCCTTACTTGATCTTCAACAGCAGTGCACTACAAATCTGTCTTGCTCTAGTCGGGACTGGGACAGAGTTACTCGGAGTCAGGAGGAAGATGGCAGAACTCAGGACATGACTAACTCACCACAGCTAAAACAAAGACGTTATTGACTTCCAAGGGAAACCATGACTTTAAGGCCTAGTACACAGCTATTTGGAATGGAGAGAGATGCGTTGATTCTGGAAATGCTGCTGAGTGTGTGTGTTGCACAGTTGGCAAAAGTAAAATTAAGAGTCCTGATAATTTTTGCTCTGCATCTAATTCTTCTTGGTACACTACTCATGAAGCTTACCTTCCTTCTGTCCTTCACCTTAACTCTACAACTTATATTTTAAAATCAATTAATCTAAGGAAAAGTATGATGTTTTAAATGTGTCCTAATTTCAAGAATGTATTCCATTGATATAATGATTTGTACAGATTTAATTATGTATTAATATGTGCTTTTATGGTCGATTCTATCTCAACCGAATAAAGCTTATTGAATTGAATTGAATTGACTCTACAATACAGTTTCTGTTTTACAATCTGCAGGTCATCTCACCTCTTGCACAAACAAAAGGCTAAAGCTAAGCTCAACACTCCTGCTTACCTAGCGGACTGGTGCAGATGAGCACCTAAGATTCATGGACATTGCTGAAGAGAATGCTTGTGCACCACTCACTTTTTCAATATGATATAATTTTGATATCTGATAACTTGGGCCTCTGGGGCAGATGGACTGTTTGCAATATATTTAACTATACTGTGTCATACTCATGTCTTCGTTTCCTTTCATCACAGATTGATTTCAATGATGTGATGTTCATCAACCAGATGAATACTGTACTTGTGTAATATTTGTCTTTGTCACACCTTTGCCAATTCTCCTTTTCCATCCAATCTTTAAACCTCCAAACCTCTTCCCCGGGTTGTGTGATTGATTGAGGTGTGATAAATGGTGCACTATAAATGGATGACACACTTAGTGGGGCAGATGTGGTGAAAACGACACCAACTCACTTCAGGATCTTCTATTACTTAAGCAATAGCCTAAACAGGCCCATTTACCCACACACGCATACAAGTGATCCATATTTTAGATATAGAAGAACAACAGTCATCAGTATCCTCATTCATGCCATGTGTTGCATAAACGCTTAACTTTGTCCTCTCCAGTCTTTCAGTCCCCTTTTCATGAGTTGAGATTTTGTAACTTTAGTTTGAATTAAATGCTATCTGTCTTTTGCTCAGAAGTAGTTACTATTGATATGTTTTGTTATTTATTACTCTCAGGTATTATTTGTTGTGTCATGTAGTAGTCTGGTAGCAATTCTTTGTAAAAGTATGATATACTTTATCACACACTAACTCAGTTTTTTAATTTCCATTTAGTTGCCTGCAATGGATGCTTCTTCCAACTAATCCTCCAGTTGGAGCTCACCGGGGTGTGAGTGGACCTCACGTTTGAAGTTATGATGTCTTCCCTATTATTGTTTTATCTATATTCAGGTAAGAGAACTATGAAGTCAAGTGAACTAGTTAAGTTAGTAAGCAAGCAACTACTTGCTACAGCAGATACGTAATCATGTATCTAGGTTGTTATGACCAATGTAGGTCAATGCAGCATCCCCTTAATGATCAGGATAGTTACTAAGACAGTGGTATATAACTAACTATAAATAATTTGTATACACTTTTATAAACAGATAAAAAAATAGGCTGTTTAAAAAGGCAACTGAGCAAAGTAAAATTAAAACACAAATAAAGTACTTCAGGCATAAAGTGTGGTTAAATAATTATCCTCTCACATATTTTGCAAAAAAACACCCCCTCCCCCCACAACAGGCCCATCCCTCTCCCCCAAACAAGTTGACCCATCCCCAACCTATGTCCAAGCTAAATTCCCAGAACAAAATACCTAGTCCAACTCCCTTCCCACACTCTCCACTCAGAACAAGTACTTTCCACCATAAAGTATACATAAAAAGGGCTTAGAAGAGGAGAGGGCATTGTTCATACAGGACAGGAGCTGGACCGGGCTCTGCTCCATGCTCCCCAACTGGCTTTCAATGCATACAAGATGCTGCAGGATGCAAAGCTGACATTGTCTGTTTGAGTGGGAGGGGGTGGTAGCAGTGTCAGTCAGGGCCCCTGATAGCTGGTGGTGGTCTGGTGATGTAATGTCCAGGAGGCTGGAGGCTGGAGGCTAGGGCTGGCTTGCTGAACTGGGTCCCGGGACAGAGGCAGCTTCTTCCATCCCTTTATCCTCCAGGGCATTGGTATTTGGACTGAATGATCTCCAGCCTCTTCCGCCACAGCCAGGCCACTATCTCCTGCCTGGAGGGTGGTGCTGGTGGACCAGTAGCAATAGCTATATTGAGAAAATCAAAAAGGAAAAATACAAATTGTAAACAATGCTCTGTGGAAACACTTGTTAAAACTAGAAAGTGGGTGGCAGAGTAGCAATACATTGCTGCTTCATTAAGGCCATTTGAATTACTTGTGATTATGATTAGGAGAGTCACTGGGCCAATTCTTTTTGTTTATACTCACATGCCTCACATAAAAAGCACTGACTGTCAGACAGAAAGGAATTAGGCAAATAACATCTGATTTAAAAACTGATTTTCCTTTAAAGACTTTTCTAGTAACTAAAGAGAAACTTTGAGTGGAAAAATAAAAATAAATTACCTCTCATTAATGAGCGAGGCAATATGCACTACGAAGTACAAGTTTTCGGGCTAAATTAATGAGGACATACTAACCAGCGCATCTGCTACTTTGCTACTATCTGCAGCTAAGGCAGCAGTAGTTGACAATTATTTATCTTTAATTCCAAAGGCCCTGTTCTTCTCCAAATGCCTTTAACATTGTACCCTGAATCCAAAGAGGCAGATTAATAGTAAATAGGATACTACATCACACACATCATGTAAGAAATGCAGACATTATTATCCTGTCTGCAATAGGTAGACAGTGGAGAAAACGATGCACTGCACTACAGGGAAAAAAATGCACTATATCGATTATTTTTGGCATGTTAGTCACAGAGTATCCCTTACTCCAAACTTGAAATCAAATCAAGTATTTGGTCCCACTTTCCGAAATGGCCTCACCCACCACCATAAATTATTTCCAACAAATTCATTAACTGGGCCATGAAGAAAGAAAATTTGACTTCCTCTACTGCAGGATAAAGTAGAGGGATTAGGCGGATAGGTAGAGCTTTTCCTATAGAATAAAGAAATGTCACTGATCATCGATTCTGCATGTGCCTACATTTTGGCTCATTCAGTCACTGTACTAGACAAAAGCTGAAAGTGAAAACGTGAACAGTCATAAAATATATCTAATATGGGAAACCATGAAATATATTTTCGAATTACTTCACATGGCCATCAAAATGTGGCACATGTCAAGAATGGATTTTTCAATATTTTCGTAGGCTGGGATGGAAGAACTTGAGAAAGAATCAAGGAGTGAAGTACTACGAGGTGACTGAGTGGGCAAAGAGAAACACACCATGTGTGGTCAGTTTGCAATGCATAGAAAACTTTGTAAATGCCACATTCGCGGAAGCAGACACACATTGCAGTCAAAACTGCAGTCACAATGAATTGAACCCTACTTCATTTTGGTCATGAGTGGTGAAATGCCATGGGCTGGGGACGAGGTGATGAATGATGATGAGTGGAATACATATCTGGCTCGCTTAACAAATACAGTGAGTTAAGAGATTAGATCAAAAAATTAAATACCACCCACTTTTATCCATAGCTCTGAAAACCATAAAACAAAGTAAGCAAAGTAGGTGAGTCACATTCCCCTCTCCTGAAGAGCTCCCTTGTTTATTCCTCTAAGCAAATATTCAATCATCCTTTCATTCTTCTATATTCACCCATTGCCTCCATGATTTAAGCTTTAATTTATCTCTACCAGTCTTTCACCAGAAATGGCAATCCATTACTCATCCTTTCAGTATCCACCCTTTCTTACAATTATCCTTTCACCCACCCATCCATTTACTAAATACCCACCCATGCATCATTTCACTCACCCACGCATTCTTTCTTTTCACTAATATACCATTTTACACATCCTTTCTTTTAACATTTCGTTCTTTCCCGTTTCCATCAAGCTGTCATTTTTAGTGTTCATTATGTCAGGTTTTGCTGAATTGCAAATAGAAGAGACCATAACTCAATTACCAGTGTAGCTGGCATAGCAGGGGTTTCATGCTCAAGAGCCATGACAACACCCTTGTAGCTAGTTATTATAATAGTAATTGTCAATAAACAAGCAATATGACCTACCACCACCCGTCCCTGTTGCTGCTTCTCCCCCTCCAACAAAATCTATCCTCCAGCAGTGGCACTTGATCGGGCGCACTCTGTGTGACTAGTGAAAAACATTATACATTTTATAGATGCCACCTACGCCTGCCTTTAAATTTCTTAATAAATAAAATACAAATTCAATACACACAGTTCAGCTAGCACTGAAATGTCTTCTATCAAAAATATCACTCTGGTCATTTTGTTGGTTCATAATTTTAGAAAAGCCAGGTAGTCAAGCCAACCAAAAACTTTTCGTAATGGAGAGGCAGAGCTATAGCCTATGATGATGATGACTAAAGTGCAATGAGGGGGTGATATAATATTGATGAATAAAAGACATATGCTGTTGGTTGGCAAATGCAATGGGACCTCATACTTTCCAGCCATGCTGCACTGTGATGGGAACAGCTTATATTCTGTATATATGAATTACATATCGCAACATTGGGGGTTGGGGGAGTGGTCCCTGACCATGGCTACCCTTTTGTTACCTGTTAGTGCATGAGCAAGAATAAGAATGTTTTCAGATGCACCATTTTATTTTTAGCCTTAAGGAAGAAGATTTGAGCTGTGTGGATAATCCCTGTCTCAACTATATTAAGGATGCTTCATTCAAGAGAAATATTGGACCAGTCCATAAGCCAATCTATCTGTCATCTCATATTCAGGTGGACAATGTGTTTCTGGTGAGGGCTTGCAAGTGGAGTGCTCTGCTTAACATGGAAGTGACATCTGACAAACGTGTAAAAAGGCCTTTAGTCTTGTCTTGAAATGTGTCTTTGGAAAATTAGGGGGCATTTCTAAGTTGATGATCGTGGCAGATCTGAAGCTCATTATGTTGGGTCATTCACCAGTTATACCTGTTTATCTATCTGTGCTTTATTTTTTCTATATAGCATTAGCTAGACTGGTCTTGCAAGAATTTGGCTTTCTACCGAGTCTCCTGATCCCTGGATCTGGTGGCAGGAATTCCTTAATGTATGTTGGTTGGAGATGGTGTTATTTGAAAACAACACTCAGCAGAAATAGTTAGGCTGGATCTGGGATCAAGTGCTGGGCCGGCTGTCGGAGTTGGCAGCTCCTCAGGAGCAGTCCACTTATATTGTAGTGTTTTAGGGCGTTTGTGTTTTCTACAACACTCTCCATCACATTTTTCATTTGTTTGATGTCATGGTTTCTGTTTGGTTTTAAAATTTTATAAAAACATGTATAGTATTATTTGGAATTTTTTTCATTTGGGCTGCTTTTTTTCCTCTGTTGCCTGATACGTTTTGACCCCTGTGTTTGTTTTCTGTTCATAAAAAAATGTAAAAACATAGAGTACCAAAAATATGTTCTTAGGCTTACAGTACCATAAGATATATAGGGGAGTGCTCTGACTGAGTTTTCTGCCCCTTTTTTGAGTGAAGGTGACTGAAGGTGACTTTTGCCTGCTATCATTCTAATAGGAGGACTAGAACCTCAGACCGGGCCTATTTACAAGGCGTTTGATGCAGTTCCCTACCCTTTTCTTTATTCTAGGTCTTATAAACTAATGTTAAGGGATAGATTCCTTAATTTTAGTATTAATCCATCCTTTTGTAAGAGTGCTTGTATACTTCTAATGGAGTTATGCTTATTTCGGGCCTTGTAGGCCTAGAACGGGAGAGACTCCATCTTTCTTGTCTCCTTTCTGGTGAAGAATTGGCTTGGTAGTTTAGTCTGCCCTGTTCCCATGATGCACTGGGCCAGGGACAGACTGATTTGCATATAGCCAGGTTCTGAGCTGGGATGGGGCAGTGAGATAAATAACGGTGATGGATCAAGCCCTGATCTTTGGACTGGGTAAGAGTGGTCTGTTTAACTCAGACACTCTGTTCATCACCACCCCCTTTTCTAAATCGTTTTTGGCCACTATAGGTGTGGCAGGGTATACTCAGACATGAGTCCCTTTCTCACTGCTCCATCAGGATTCAAGCAAGCCGGGCCGAAGAAGGCTGAAATGCCAGAAACCGGTCCCCGGTAGCTTGTCTCCTTTCTGGTGAAGAATTGGCTTGGTAGTTTAGTCTGCCCTGTTCCCATGATGCACTGGGCCAGGGACAGACTGATTTGCATATAGCCAGGTTTTGAGCTGGGATGGGGCAGTGAGATAAATAACGGTGATGGATCAAGCCCTGATCTTTGGACTGGGTAAGAGTGGTCTGTTTAACTCAGACACTCTGTTCATCACCACCCCCTTTTCTAAATCGTTTTTTGGCCACTATAGGTGTGGCAGGGTATACTCAGACATGAGTCCCTTTCTCACTGCTCCATCAGGATTCAAGCAAGCCGGGCCGAAGAAGGCTGAAATGCCAGAAACCGGTCCCCGGTAGCTTGTCTCCTTTCTGGTGAAGAATTGGCTTGGTAGTTTAGTCTGCCCTGTTCCCATGATGCACTGGGCCAGGGACAGACTGATTTGCATATAGCCAGGTTCTGAGCTGGGATGGGGCAGTGAGATAAATAACGGTGATGGATCAAGCCCTGATCTTTGGACTGGGTAAGAGTGGTCTGTTTAACTCAGACACTCTGTTCATCACCACCCCCTTTTCTAAATCCATCTTTCTTTCTGCCTCGGCAGCTTGAGATGCTTTTAGGTCAAATGTAATGTTTTAGCTATCAGGTGTTGTTCGCTTGGAGAGAACCGGCTCAGGGTGGCCCTTATCGAAGAACTGTATTTTTCTTCGTATCGAAGACATAACATCAGGCCGGCCGGCTGAGAACGTGTCCTTGGTACGGGGAGGTACAAGAATTTGGTGGGCGGCAGGTTACTGGCCGTAACTTTCCATGCATGAACAAGGTTCCATATTAGCGAAAGCACGAAGCAGTCAGTGAGTCAGTTTGTAGGCAGCAGCTAGCCATTAGCATCATTGCAGTTAATCATCTTATGGCAGACAGTCACCATTTTGAAGTCCGAGAAAGGCGGAAAGCTAATACTCTCTTAGAAAGATTGAAGTTATTTTAGCTGGAGCAGCTGGCGAGCTTTGACATTAAGATCAGAGCATGCAGAAAGAAGCAGTTAGTGGAGAGAACGAATACCAGAGTGGTAGGAACTGATTTATAAGATCGAAGCTGGAAGGTGAAGACAGTCCGTGATTGTGAGGAGAGAGGAGTAGTGCAGAACAGCGAGAGTGCAGCTGACGAGACAGAGAATAAGAGGAAGGTTCCAGTGACTTGGAGGGAAACGGAGGAGACAGAGCATAGCGGTGCAGACGTGTATCCGTGACTGCAGGTGTGATCCTAAGATGAGCCAAGGCACAGATGAGAAGGGAACCCAGATGACTACCGAGTCCAGACTTCATACTCATAAGGTGACGTTGACCCTTTCTTATTAGTGTGCACACACATTCTAACCTTTCCTTTTGCTTTTCAGGCTATGTGTTATATTGCCGTATTATATTGTTGATGTTATTAAGGAATAAAGATACCCCAGTTCTTAGTGAAATAGTGTGTGATTGTTGTTTCCTTATAATAAAGTTAACCTTTCTTCTAGTCAGATGCTGTTATGTGAACGGAGGCGTCTCCCGTCCAGGTAAATGGTAACTGAGCAAGGGAGTAGAGGAGCACTCAAAATAGGGAATAACCTTTACACAGTGTAATTTAGCCATTCTTGTGTGGGAGAGGATTGACCTGTCTATCTGTCCCATAATCTATAATATTGTATTATCTGTAATCCTCGTAGATAGAGAGAGATTTCCCAATATGGAGAAGGTATTCATAGGGAAGTGATAGTCGTTGTGTAGCGGCGTTAGAGAGAGCATTGACTGTGGTCGATGTGTATACCCACAGGATTGTGGCTTGCGAGAGCACCGGGGGGACACGGTGTGTAACAAAAGCATTGACTGTGGTCAATGTGTATACCCACATAATTGTGGCTTGTGTATGTAGGAAATATTGAGAGCACTGGGGGGATACAGTGCCTATACCCACAGGATTGTGGCTTGCGTGAGCACTGATGGTGATCAGTGTGTAATGGTAAATAATCGGAACTGCCTCAGGGTAGTTTAGTCTGGGCCCATGTTGCAGCAAGACTATAAGGTATGAGTGTGGTGTTGTAAAGGATCTAAGCTTGTATATTGCTAATTCCCCATCCTTAGGTAGGTACACAGGTGCCTTTTGTAAGTAGGTCCTGAGGAGGGAGATGGTTAAGTTTCGGCTGGGTTAGTGGTGTTCTAGTCTGATTCTATCTGGTCTGAAAATCCGGTCGTTACAGGGAGAGGGAAATATTTTCAACAAAGTAGAAGAAAATTACAGGCTAGTAAAAACCAAAAAAAGTCAGCTGCCTAAAAAAAAACAAAAATAAGAAAGTAAAAAGATAATGCAGGGACAACAGGAATTCAACTAAAATTGGATAGGGGAGTTGGAAAATGAAGGAGACAGTATTAAAAATAAACAAGGCGAAATTAAAAGTAGTATAATAGTGGGCAGAGAAAAAAGTTATAATTATAAATATTAGGACTTACTGGATTGAGGAAAGACATCAGCAGTGGAGCTGGGGGTCAGCGCCTCCTCCCCAGTTCTTGCTGGACCGGCCTCTGTGTTGCCCCGCTTCTTGCCCTCAGGGTGCTAATGTAAGAAATAAAGAAGAGAAAAAAATAGATTAGTAGCCCATTACATTCAACGGAATCTGTCGTCCTTTCCGTCCTGGACGAGCTCAGAGGGAGTGCTGATATCAATTCCCCTCAGGCCCTGGTCCTCCTTGATTTGTCGGCCGCCTTCGACACGGTCGATCATTCCATCCTTCTCGACCGTGTCGGAGGCGCCGGCATCCGGGGTTCCGCCTTGGCTTGGCTCACTTCTTTTCTAGAGAACTGCACTCAGGCCATGCAGTTGGCGGACTTCTCTGCTCCCACTTGCCCTGTCCTCTGTGGGGTCCCCCAGGGCTCCTTTCTCTCCCCTCTACTTTTCAATCTTTATATCCTCCCCTCATATCTGCTCTGCAAAAAATGGAGGTCTCGGTATTCAACTATGCCGATGACCTCCAGCTTATTTTAAACCATTCCCCTTCCCCAGTCTCAATTCTCAACTTTCAAACTATCATGACCTTTATCAGCGACTGGATGAATGGTAACCATCTAAAGCTTAATCCCGACAAGACCGAGCTGGTACTTACGGGCAGCTCTCCCAGCCCCTGGACCTCCATCTTCTGGCCCCCTTCCCTTGGTCCTCCCCCTCTACCCTCTGCCTCCGTAAAAACCCTGGGAATCAAAGTCAGCAAGGACCTCACTATGCGCCCCCAGATTAGCACTGTGGTTTCAACATGTTTACTGACTCTCCGAACCATACGTAAAATCTCTTGTTTTTTCTCTTTTACAGCTCTTAACCTTAGTCTTCTTGCCATGATCGTGTCCCGCCTTGACTATGGTAATGGCCTATATGTAGGTGTCCCAGCATGCGAACTTCGACACCTACAACTCATTCAAAACCAGGCTGCTTGCTTAATTTATTGACTTCCTAAATTTCATCATGTCACTCCGTTATTAAAATCCCTTCATTGGCTGCCCATCCTTGAACGTTCTTTATTCAAGATGGGCTTCACCATTTTCCTGACCCTTGCTGGCACTGCCCCAGCCTTTATCAATTCAAAAATCAAAGTTTATGTCCCTAACAGTGATCTGCGTTCCTCCTCTCAGATCCTTCTATGTGTTCCCCGCTTTAGGAGGAAAGCATTTGGCAGCATGAGGGTCTCTACCTTTCCCCCCCCTTTTGGAATGCCCTTCCTTTCTCTATCAGGTCTATTCCTACTTATCCGGACTTTCGTAAAGTTCTTAAATCCTTCCTTTTTTCCCGTGCTTTCTCACCCTAAGTGGCCTCCCTTGCCCCCTCCCCCCCGGAGCCATCCTTCCTTAGCGCCAAGAAACCGCACAGTGATCGAGCGCTTAACAAAACCCTTAACTTCAACTTCAACTACGGTTAACCTCCATAAAATTATTATGACAGGCAAACGCAGTAACATTGTACATACATTAATCAGCTTGGCTATAGTACCAGTATCGACTATCGTTCATTTGGCCATACTAATCCCAAAATTCCTATTTCCTAATTCCTTTACAAAAAACTACATGTTGAACAAATGAATTGCAGTAAATACTTTTTGAATCTATTCTCATTTCTCAACCCCCTTGATGGACCAACTCAGTCACCTTTTTTTGAAATGCATACATGCATACTAGTACTACCCATCACTGTGAAAATGCTTGGGACTGTGTGAGCTACATAAAGAAAGTCACAGAGAATGCTAACTCACTGATATCACTAATTTACTATGGTGACAAAAGGACAAAGGAGCTTGCAATGGCTTCTTAAATAATCATCCAAAGCGTACACTGATGCCTACAATAAGCCAGCACTGAGCACTTGCCTAGCTCAAACTAGATCAGATAATAATATTCTTAACGTAAACTAAACTTAAAGTTCCTTTGAGTGTGAGCAGCATCCTATTCAGGAAACAAATGTTAGCATTGTAAAATACAAACACAACAAATAATTAATACTGACAGAGCCCCACAATCTTTATGCCAAGCAGTTTGAGCCGGTCCTGCTCCCGGTCTAGGGTATCCACTCAGCAGTATGTCAGCTGCTGGGTGATGTGCTGGACTTGGCTGATGCACCATACAAACCTGTGAATCCTTCCCCAGTGCAGCCGATGCTACCCATGCTGTATCTACTGCCAGGCCTGCCCCCTGTTGCCGACATGGAGAGAAGGTGGTTCTGCATGAAAAAAACAAGTGCTGCCAACTCCACTTCACAAAAGATTGCCTGGGGCTGCAGCCCTTGTCTGTGCTGCCATCCACATGGTTGGTGGCTGCTGCTGGCTGTTTGACCTGACAACGCCGATCCCCTGGTCGCCAAGCTCTGCCATGGCGCTGGGTGGGGGAAAAAAGAAATGAAAAGGAAGTTTAAGGGAAAAGTAAGCAAAAATACAAAGAAATCACAATAAACAGACAAAAACATTACAAAATTCTCAGACAAATGCACACTAATACAATGAATAACAATGAAGGGTATGTTAATTAGCTGAGGATTGAAAATATTAAGAAGAAATTTGAAAACAGACCCAATGCTATGAACAAAGTGAGAAAACAAAATGGCCATGCCCATGCAAAGTTAGAAAACAAGATGGCCGTGCCCATGCAAACTAATTTTAGTCAAAGGCCATCACATGATCCCAATATATGGGAGCACCTCTGGCAACCCATTCCACCCCAGGACCTTTGACTAGCATAACATACATATCTAAAATCCATTTTTAAGTCAAAGCATGAATATAAATGAAGCACACATTAAAGCAGTGGCAGTATAAAAGCATGTAACATATTGCTTCATCTAAAGTAACTCAGGTACATCTGATAATAACACATCTATAGAAATAAATGTATGATGAATACACAAATAGAACCAAACATGTTAACGCATTGATGCTCCTAGTGTTATAAATGACTAAACCTGTAATGTCTACTATTGCAGTAGCCAATCATATACATTGCTTAAAACAAGAAATCTCAAAATCGTCTTCATCAAACTGAACAGCTTCCCCTGTAACACTCTAGATTTAATTCAAACTATCCTTCTGTATGAAAAGTACACAGCCCTCCTCCTTTGAAAGTATTTGTTGTTTTTCTTCAAAAGTATGATAAGGCTTCATCATTTTTCACTTTCAGGATCAGTTCACTTTCTTAAAAGCACATTCAAAAACTGTCTTTGCTATGTAAGTTCATCTGTTTGATTCAGCCAAAGGATGTCAGCAATGGTGTCAGTCCGCGCTGTTAGGTAGTCACCTTGGGGTTGTGGAGTTCCACACCCTCACAGCCCCACTCTGACAAAGGCACCCACACGCAGGGTAAGGACATCAGGTACAGCAACATGTTGATTATGACCTAAGAAAGAAACAAACATCACTTTTCTTGGAAATAACATTTTTCAATAGGCACACATTCTCCTTTTTTTATGTTGGGTCTGATGGCAAGTTTTTATCTATTCGGTCTGCACAGTTCTCAGCAGGTTTTGGGGAATTATCAGAGAATTCTACCCACACTTTGGCCTCAGGATTCTTGGTAGTGGAGTCAAACTCTCCTTCTCCTTACTCCGTAAGAAGGGCTGGCGAATTCACCTGCATGACTATCTCTCCAAACACTGCTGAATAAGTGCATAATTTGGCATGGTCCCAAGGCAGTCCACCTTCCCTATCTGCACTGGTAATTTTCAATTACCTAACTCGCCCCTCACCTCCTGTGGGGATGGTCTGTTCTGTCCATACTGACAAATAGGAATCACAATTCTAAGTAAATATAGGGGAATTTGCATCCCTTCATTCTCTGCCCACCTGTTAGTATCTTTCTCTCACAGGTGTTTGCACTTAGTAATGCCCACTAAATCAGAATTGTGCAACAACACCTCTGCCTACAAGATTTTAGCCTTTTCATCTGTAAGAAAATTAAATCATCTGTCTAGTAAATATATGGTACATTGAGTGTCTACATGATACAGAGTAGCTTTGCTTTGCAGTAACATTTCCCAAATCTGTTTCCACTACTCCTTGCTCCATTTCAAAGGTGAATCCTGTGACCCAGGCACCTCAAACACCACCCCTGTATTTTCTACTGAAACCTGCACTTACTGTTCATGCAAAACTGAAGTTTCTGCCCGTATGTACCACTTGATCACGTTTGCTTTTTATGCGCTACTTGTTCTGTATAACTAAAGGGAATTTATCATCCATTGCATTAGAGAAAGTTCAAATTTAAAACCACAATGTGCCTCATTTTCATCTGTCCAGTCTCTGCAAAAACACAAAAGCCACTGCATCTGCCCCGTGTCTATCAGAGCACAAAACCCCACAAACAGCTATGTCTGCCCAGTGCGCTACCTTTTTGTGTGCTACCTGTTCTATATAACAGAAAGCCCAGTTTTATAATCTCAAAGCAGTAGACGTTTCAGAGAGGCCTTCCTCTGCTTTCAAATGCATGTCCCATAAGGTCTGTTCCTGGCAAGGTTGTTCTACTCTGAGAAAACTCTCCCTTCTGCAGCTCCAAGGAGACACAAAATAATTATTCAAGGAAAAGTGCACTTGAAAGAAAAATTATATAGTACATTTAAGAGCACACCTAAAGTCAATCAAAATAATGGTAGTCAAAGGTCATCATGTGGTCCCAATATATGGGAGTGCCTCTGGCACTATAACCACCTCCCCCAGCAAGACCTCAGCACAAACATCCACCGACACAAACACCTCAGCACACTACCTCCACCACTGGATCACCGACTGAGCCAACACACTGGCCCCTCAAGAATCCCTCAAGCAAGCAGCCCTCCAAGAAAGCCAGCTGGTTATCCTTCAGCCTCCAAGAGTCCCGGTACACCTGCCGACAGCTTGAAAAAATATGGAAGAGCAGCAAGATCATGGCAGACCACAAAGCCTTCAAATCCGCTATTACCTGTTATGTTATGTTATGTTATTTGCATTTTAATGCTAACAGCTGCTCCAGCGAAGGAGCGTCCTGGCGCAGGGAAAGGAAAACACAACACAACACTAAGTCCAGTAACAAAAAAGCAGAACAGTAAAAGCAAGAAACATTTAAAACAGGAAGGTTTTCAGAGCCCTACGAAAAGATATTAGGTCGTTCGAGAGGCGGATTTCCAAGGGGAGCGCATTCCAGAGGGTTGCAGCTTTCACGCGGAAGGAGCGACCCCCCATCCGACTAAGTCTAAAACGGGGGACGACCACCAAGGACTGACCAAGGGATCGTAGAGAGCGGGTTGGAACATAGGGAGAGATCAGTGTATTGAGTATCCTGGGTGCCAACTCTCTCAGAATTTTAAAAACAAGGCAAAGAGCCTTGAATTGGATACGCTTGCTTATCGGGAGCCAGTGCAGGGACCGCAGAGTGTTAGAGGTAGGGCAAGTTCGAGGCAGACCAACCACCGCCCTAGCCGCCGCGTTCTGGACTCGCTGTAAACGAAGAATCTCGGCTTGGTTCGCTCCTAAAAGGAGTGAACTGGCGTAATCCAACCGCGGGATGATCATTGCTTGAATGACCAGCTGTCTAGTAGGAGCATCAAAAAATCGCAGCAGGGGTCTTAGCCCGCATAATACTCCAAAACAGCAGGCCGCCACTCTCTTCGTGTGAGTCACAAAGCTTAGCGTGTGGTCAAGCCAAACTCCCAGATTCCTGAGTTCCAGGACGGGGGCCGGCGCTGATCCCAGCTCCGGAGGCCACCATTCGTCCCCCCAGTGGTCCGCTTCCCTTCCAACGATCATCACCTCTGTTTTTGTCGCGTTCAGCTGGAGACAGTTGTTGTTCATCCAGCTGGCCACCTCTCTCAGTCCACTTCGAAACCTGGGGGCATCCTGCTTGGCATCCCCGCTGATCGTAACCGCCAACTGAGTGTCATCAGCATAGGAGACCATGGTTAGGCCCCATTGCCTGACGACCTCAGCCAGCGGCTGCACGTACAGATTAAAAAGCGTGGGACTCAGCGAGGAGCCCTGAGGGACCCCCAGGTCCAAAGGATGGTACTTGGACTGAAATGGAGGGGTGGCAACGCAGAAGGAGCGATCACTGAGGAAGGAGCGGAACCACTGCAGAGCTGAACCACAAATGCCAATGTCCTGCAGGCGGTGTAGCAAGATGCGATGGGAAACAGTGTCAAAGGCAGCGCTCAGATCTAATAAAATAAGCGCTGCCGTTTGACCTGCATCGAGCACACTCCGCAAATGCTCAACCATTGCCAGAAGGGCCGTCTCAGTGCTGTGGCCAGCACGAAACCCATTCTGCGTGGGATCCAGGACTTTCACTAGGGTCATATGCTCCGTGAGGGCCAGATTTACATGGGCCTCCATAACCTTGGCCGGCCAAGGGAGCAAAGATATTGGGCGGTAGTTTTCAGGTCTCGACGGATCCAAAGATGGTTTTTTAGGATCGGGGAAACCACTGCTTGATTCCATTTGGCCGGGACCAGGCCAGAGGTCAAGGAGAGGTTAATCAGAGAGCACACTGCTGTGCGTCCCTGAAAAGCAACATCCCTGAAAAGAGCAGATCTTACCGGGTCTGCAGGCGATCCAGACTTGACTCGCAGGGCCCACTTAGCAAACTCCTCATTAGAGATGGTAGGAAGGGAGTGCAGCGATGGACAGCTGCTAGAGCCGCTCCAGGGAATCACTGGAGACAGTGTGCTTGGAAACGCCTGATAGATTTTCCTGACTTTGTCCAGAAAGAAGGTGGCTAGGGCTTCACAGTGGGCGGTGGAACTGTCCAACTGTGGGGGAACTCTCTTTGCCATCAAGTCTTTTATGGTTTTGAAGATGGTTTTGGTCGGGTTGAGGCTATTTCGGAACTCGGCTGCGTAAAACGCCGCCCGGGCCCTACATATAGCTCGATGATTAAGCTTAACTAAGGCCAGGTAGATGGATTTCTTGTCGGCATCGTACGACTTACGCCACTCCCTTTCTGCCCACCTGCAAGAGGACTTCATTGCACGCAGCGCGCTGTCGTACCAGGGGCTAGCCTGCCGGGGACTGGATTTGCTGGAGATGATAGGTACCAGGACGTCCAGCGCCCTGGTAATCCAGTTACAGAACCGGTCATAGCCCGAGGTAGCATTCAGCAGGGGACCTAGAGGCTCAGCACCCATAATGCGGTGAAGGTCCTCTAACCTGAGTTTGTTCCAATGGCGTTGGGGTATCCGTAAAGGAGGTGGTATAGTGGGATTGGCAGGGAGGGGAAGCCAAGCAGACACCAGATAGTGGTCAGACCATATCACAGGATCAACCGCCACAATCCGGACATCCGAGAGAGTCGTAAAAAACAGATCAAGAGTGTGGCCGGCCGCGTGTGTAGGCTGAGAAACAAGCTGGATCAACTGCAAGGCCTCTAAGTCGGCCAGAAAACCACTGATGGCCAGAGACTCTAACCTATCAAAGTGGAGGTTTAGGTCGCCCAAGATAGAAACATTTGCACAAATACTAGCCAATAGGCTCACAGCCTCCGGAAAGGCACCTCTAAAAGCTACGTCGCTGCCTGGAGGGCGATAAACAACCATCCCTGACAGCGAGAACTGAGGGCTGATGGAAACCTTAAACAGCGCACTCTCACATCCAGCAATCTGCAAGACCGTCCAGGTACATGTAAAGGCGGATTTGATAAATAGGGCGATCCCTCCACCTCTAGAATGGCGGTTAGATCTGAAGCATAGATAGCCCGGAGGACAGGCAAGATTGACTATAGCGTCATCAGTGTCTTGTAGCCAGGTTTCAGTTACAGCCAGCAGATCTGGTGTCTTATACGAGATGAGATCAGCCACAGACAGATGGTGTTTCACTAGAGATCTGGTGTTCAGATTTAAAAATCGTAGACCAGATCCCAGGCTACCAGGCAACGGAGGGAGACCGGGAGGAGCTCGTGGGGCGGGGGAAGTGGCGAGCTCGCGAATACCTACAGGCTGGTCCAATGACCATCTGTTGCAAGCACACTGAAACGGGCCACACAGCGGATGATAGGGTGTGGCAGAGCAGCGTGGGAGGGTATCTCTGATGGCCAGAAGCGAGGCACCTCACACCACTGTTTTATTAAAACAACAAGGAAAGCAGCCATAGGGGAATGCATCAGCTCCAATGCACACAACAGCAAATAACTTTTCACCATAGTCAAAGAATTCACCAAACCCAGCACAGAGAAAGCATACATCCCTCATCTCAAGCTCTCTACAACAAGTTTGCCACCTTCTTCCACCACAAGATCAAGGAGAGCAACAACAGCTTCCCAACCCAAGACTCACCCACCCCACCTGCAACCACTGCATGCAATTGCTTCAGCAACCATGTCCAACTGGACCACCCTTACCTCTGACGACACCTTCAGTATCATAAAAGAGTGTCAACTCCAGAGCCCCCTCAGTTCCCTGCTCTCAACACATCTTCAAAGGAGCCAGCATTTGAGATTGATAGCAACACGCTAGGTGTCTTCTTGCGCGCCTTAAACTTGCTATGTTGCTAACATTTGGACTTTCTTTTTAACCCGTTTTTAACCTGCATATTGTGTTTTTAATTCGGAATTGTAACTCCGGTTTTTACACCTTTGTACTGACTACATCGTAGCCTTAAGCCGGTCCCCGGTCCACCATGGTCTCTTAGTGGCTGATTGCTGTGGAGGGACGTGGCTCCTCCACCTGCCCTCATCACTTCCGCTCAGGGCACGCTATTTAAAACAGATGACGGCCCAGCGGCGCAGCTGCCGCGCATAGCGATGCGCGGAAGGCAAGCTCGTCTGCGCCCGTCAGCTTCCCGGAGGCGGCTGAGCTGGACTTTCTGGCGGCTTTGCACCACTCCCGACTAAGGGTCTAACTTACAGCAGGGAGACTCTTATGGAGCTGGACCTGTCTTCCACTTGTAAGAATGCTATCAATATATGGAAGGGTGATTTAGCACCACACTGTCAGAACTGTAAATGGGGAGCCGCTAATTACACCCTGAATAGAATATTAGCGCCTAATATATGCTGAAAAAGTATTTGCCGAATTCAGGTTTATTGTCAGAGAAACTAGAAGACATTCATGCTTTGTTGCTTAACTGCTGCTCGCTAAACAAACATGACCTTCACATATATGATATGCTATGTGAGACTAGGCCGGACTTCATGTTTCTGACAGAAACATGGTTATCTGATTAATCAAATCTGACCATAGCCTCAGCCATTCCCCCGGGTTATTCCATTTTTAGGAAGGATCGTGTCAGAAGCAAGGGAGGCGGAGTCGCCATTATTAGCAAACTTGATATAGCTGTCACCTGCATTCCTAAGGAAGGCATTGAAGGGGCTGAGTGCCTATGTTTCCAGGCTACTCTTTTCCAACATCAGTGGTTAGCAGAAGTTCTGATATACAGATCCCCTGGAAATGCAGGGACTTTCCTGAAGTCCATCAATGACGCTATTGCGCCAGTGGCCTCCAAATGTAAACATTTTTTTGTTTTGGGGGATTTCAACATACACATGGACATACAGCATATACCGGTGACTGTTTCCTTGTTGGAATCCTTGGATGCGCTCAATCTTGTTCCATATGTCTTCGCTCCCACGCATGTCAGAGGCCACACCTTGACCAAGTGTTTGCCAATAGCAACATTCAGATAGATACTCCAGAATCTCTTCTATGGTCTGATCATTACCTGGTAGGATTTAATCTACCCAAACTAACGAAATCTTCACATACCCAGGTCAAGCGGGCGCTCTCTACATCTAAGCCTTTTCATAAGATTACCCCTGCTGCCCTTAAATATAAACTCGACAAACACCCTCTTACTCAGAGTGGCAATATAGAGCAGGACGCGGAGGCCCTTGTTAAGAGGATTGCGCAGGGCACTTTTCCATTGCCCCTTTCACCCAGCGCCCTATTAAAAGTGTTAAATACTCAGCCCCCTGGTTTAATGACTCCTTGCGACAGCATAGAAAGGACTGTAAACACCAGGAAAGAGTATGGAGAAAAGATTTTAGCGCTGAAAATACAAAGTATTATAAAGTGGCTTTAAGACAATATCACAAAAGTATTCAGGATGCCAAGAAGAGTTTCTTTGCATCTAAAATTGAGACCCCTGGAAATAAAACCAGAGAAATCTTTAGGATCGCTAAGAGTTTCTCTGCTCCTAGCGCTTTGACTAGGCTTCCCCCCCCTCTGCTGATTGGACTGTAAAGCTAGCTAACTTCTTCTACATGAAGATTATAACAATTCAGTAATCTCTGTATGGTCTGGATGGGAAAGACGTGATAGCTCCCTTTTCAACTACCCTCCAGAATCAGGAGGAGGGAGTCTCCCTGTCCACCTTTCCCCCTTTGTCCCTCAAGTCGTCTTTATCAATAATGAAGGGCTTCAAATCTGGCTCTCCCGTGGATCCGTGCCCTGCCAAATTTCTGGCCTCAATGGAGGTGGTTTTAAATCCCATCGTAAATAGCGTTCTGAACGAGTCCCTTCTTAGCGGCCAGGTCCCCGGCAGTTGGAAGAGAGCAAAAATTATCCCTTTACTGAAGAAACCCGCTGCTGATCCTATGGTCCGATCCAACTATAGACCTATCTCTCTGCTGCCTTTCTTTGCAAAGGCCATAGAGAAATATGTGCATTCAGTGATTAGCAATTTTGCTGAAGCCAATAATCTTCTTCAGTCAAGTCAGTCTGGTTTTAGGCAGAATCTTAGAACAGAGTCAGCTCTACTAGAGGTCTCTGATTCCATCAAAGAGTTCCTAGACAAAGGCGGCAAAGCTGTCCTGGTACTTCTGGTGGACCTCTCTGCGGCTTTTGACACCGTGCCCCTACGTCTCTTCCTGCAGAGGTTACGGGAGTGCAGACTTGAGGTCGCGGTGTTGAAGTGGTTCTCCTCCTTTTTGGAGGATAGAAATCAGGAGGTCTGGATACCTCCTTTTTCTGCCGGTGTGCCGCCCTTGAAGGTTGGCTTGCCAGAGGGATCTATCTTGAGCCCTATACTCTTTAATCTGTACATGGCTCCCCTCGCAACCCTGGTGGAAGCATGCAAAGCTATGATTATATCCTATGACAATGACACTCAACTGCTGTTTACTTGCAGGAAGGGGGGGAAGAGTTTAACGGGGAGAAGATTAACAAATGCTTGAGAGATATTTTTTCCTGGTTCAGACATAATCATTTTAAATGTAATCCAGAAAAAGCTGAAATGATCTTTTCCAGTAGTCCCCGTCTTAACGCCTGGAAGCAGTGGTGGCCTTGTGACATGTCTCCTCCACAGTCAGTAGCTAAGATTGTAAAGAACCTGGGAGTGAAATTCGATGATGCCCTATCTATTGCGCTCCAAGTACAATCAGTAGTGGGCACGTATTTTGGCCTTTTTGAAAATGCTCCTCAGGTTTCTCTTTCTATCATTGACATCGCACAGACAGGCGGTCGTTCAGGCCCTTATCACCTCCAGATTGGATTATGCCAAGAAGCTCTATCTGGGCCTCCCGGAGTTCTTGCTCAATAGACTGCAGGTCATGCAGAACGCCGCAGCCAGGGCAGTGCTGAGACACATACTTGGAGATCGGATCTCCCACCATTTTAAGAAGTTGCATTGCCTGCCTGTCCGATGCAGAATACACTTCAAAGCACTCGTCCTCGGCTTTAAAGCTCTTCATGGCATAGGAGCTCATCACATCAGTAGAAGAATGTCATACTATGTACCTGGCAGATCCTTAAGATCAGCACATGAACACTTAATCGTTATCCCTAAGTAGCTTAGAGCCCGCCGTGGCGGACGCTCGTTCCAAGTGCTAGTGGCTAGATTCTGGAACAAGCTGCCTCTATCGCTGAGGATGGCCACAAGCTTAATGAATTTCAGGAGACAATTGAAAACCTGGCTGTTCCAACAAGCAGTATATGGATTGTGCGGCCCGGGGACTGTTTTTTCCTGCTTAGGCCTCTTGCTATTCTTTCTCTCTTAGCACCAGGATACTCTTCTGATTGGCTGTGCGCTTTCTAAATCCAGGTATAACACAACATAACAACTCCATTGCATCTGAACTCTGCGGCACCATTGACTGCTCCAGAAGACTGGAAGCAGGCAAAGATTAACCTCCCTGTTGAAGAAACCTTCTGCTGACCTGACAGACCTCAAGAACTACAGACCTGTCTCTCTGCCCCCATTCCCAGTCTAAGTAATCGAGAAGGTCATCAATGCCCAACTTTTTGAGTTTGTTAAAACAAACAACTTCCTGGACCTCTCCCAATCAGGCTTCAGAAGCAACCACAGCACTGAAACTGCTCTCCTCACTGCTACAGATGACACCCACACCCTCCTTGACTGAGGAAAGACTGCAGCCCTCCTCCTTCTGGACCTCTCATTCACCTTCAACACCATTTCCCACTACACCCTCTGCACATAACTGCACAATGCCGGCATCTGCGACAAAGCCATTGAATGCATCCGCTTTTCCTCACCGCCCAAACGCAAAGAGTCAGACTTTCACCATTCAAATCATAACCGACAAAGATCACTTGGAGAGTGCCTCAAGGATCCTGCCTGAGCCCCACCCTCTTCAACATCTACATGGCTCTGCTCGCAGCCATCATCAGAAGCCACTGACTCAACATTGTTTCCTACGCTGATGACACCCAGCTGATTCTCTCCCTCACAAAGAAACCCACAGTCCCCAAGAGCAACTTCTACAATGGGATGAAGGCAGTCACCACCTGGATGGAGGAAAGATACCTAAAGCTTAATTCAGAAAATATCAAGTCCTCATCCTGGGATCCTCCACCAGGGATGACTCTTTGTGGACTGCAGTGCTTGGAATCAGCCTACACCCAGGGACCATGCATGAAACTGAGGCAACGTCCTGGACATTCCGCTCTCAAAGAACTGCCAAATCAATGCCATTTCGTCCTCCTGGTTCCACACCATCTGGTTCCAGACCTTCAGTGGCTAACTGTCAACCAGAGAATCACCTTCAAACATCTCAAACACACCAACAAAGCCCTTCACAAACACACACTTGTATGTCTCAACCACAGCCTCTCCTTTACACTCTCATCAGACATCTCCACTCTACCCAACTGGCCCTGGCCACCGTCCCACGGATTCGCAATACCAAGGCTGGGGGAAGATCCTTCTCCTACCTAACTGTGAAGACCTGGATCTCCCTGCCTCTACACATCAGGCAATCACAATTGCTGCAGCATTTCAAGAAGAACTTCAAGGCCTGGCTCTTCGAATGAACTGCATACCCAGCACCCTCCCCACAACCAGCACCTTGAGATCCTCATGGTTGAGTAGTTGATCTTTGTAAGATTCTGATAGATTTATTGATGGATTCTTGCACACCGAGGTACATTTGGAAGACACCAATGCAGTGCAATCCAATTGGTAATACATGTTCTATGATTCTATGGAGGTACAGAAAGTCTGATGCCACATTTAGTTGGGGTGGGCAGTCTCCTCCCCTATATATTTTTTTTAAGTACTGTCTGCCGTCTAGTGGGCTTTCTGCTGTCTGGGGGGTAGATCAACATAATTATCCCATCCACACCCAGGAGGGGCAGAAAGACTGTAAAATTTGAAGGGACTTGGGGAGCCCGTGCCTAGGGGTCTGTTCCCCCAATCCCTGGTGCCTAATGGGCAGATCTCAACTTGGGGATAGCCCTCCTGTGGCACTGGACAGAGGTGGCATTGGAAATGTGAGATTCTCCCCTTTTCAATGATACCTCTTCCAAAGCAATCAGCACTTGAGGGGCTGAGACCCCCCCCCTACGCCTGAAGCAGCGGACCCCTATGCCTGAAGCAGCAGAAGAAAGTGTTTTTGAACAATCTATCAGTTAGACTGCTGATAACTTTTTACCAAAACAATAGAAATCCACACTAGCTGCCCCTCACACAATTTACAGTGATTGCTTGCCTGCAAAACTATAAATGTAGCTAAAGGAATTGTAAAGTTTGTATTACCATACAGGGTTTTTGTCAGCAGGCAGGTGGATAGTAAACCTGTTTTTACACAGGTATATTGGAGACCCTGCCAGAAGTGATATGTTGGCACTTGACGCTGGAAAAAATGTGGAAAGCATGTTTGACTCAGATTGAACAAGGTGTTTATTATTAAAATGTGACTTAACATAATATGAACATATACGAACATCGTTTGAACTAGAGCAGTGTTGCATCATTCCCTACGAATTGCAAGGTGTGCCCTTTTAAAGACATTTAAAAAAAACATGGCTTTTCTCAACATAGGCTTTCTGGATTTTCTGTGCTTTGGAGCTCTGTTTTTCAGGAATAGAACTTAGATATCCTAAGGTTTAACATGCTTTAGAAATTCATATTTCAATTAATTTCATCTCATTTAGTGCTACTTTCTTAGAGCAAAAATCCCACCTTGTGTCCAAAATGGACCTAAGGATGCATTTTGAGCTAATAAATATCTTTAAATGCAACAGAACAGAAACAGATAGCATGAGCAGCTCACTTGCATTACCTAAAGGTTCATTTGGGGTAGGATTTTGCCCCAACTGACTCCTAGCATTTAGCGCTAGTATCTTAATGCAACATGCACCCTCACACGGACATAGAACAAGGATCCATTTTGCGCTATTAAAACAGTGCTAAATCTGCTCTTGCTCTAGGATTTTTTCACTCCAAATTACTCCTAATTTCGAGAGCCGGCATTATCATGTTATTATCAGTAATTCCACATCTAAGAGTAACACAGAATTGCCAAAAGTACTCTGATTACTCCTTCACAATTGAACTGTCCTGATCTACATTCAACAAAACTGTAAAGAAAGGGAAACGTCTTTTATGACCCACATCAGATGATTGACTGAGTGCTGATAAATAAAGGCCCGTGAAGTACACATTCCCTCAACCTATATCTCTTTAAGTCTGCCAGCTATGTAAAATTGTACTGTGCGGGGTAAAAGGATAAAGTAGTGAATATCACCCCTTGTTCACAACCTACAATAAAAAAGGAAGTAATCGGGCTATTCCCACAAGGACACCAATGCTGTACCATCAACTAAGAACGAGCTGTTTGAAAACACAAATGATAGTGTACTTCAGCGTACAAGGTCTTTAGTTGTGAAATGATGAGTCTAGAAATGATTGTGGTGATTTAAAGTATGGCGTGTGGGCCACAAAGTGACTAAGATGGTGATGGCCATCCCCTCCACCCTCTCAGCAGAAGAGGCCAGCAAATCTAAAAGATCCCCAAATTGTAATCAGGGTTAATTTTAGTGTGGCAGAAGCATGTGCTGCAAAACTACAATGCCACATGACACTTTGGTTGACGTATTGGCAGTTTTATTCCACCAGGTCACTATGGAAAGTTGAAATTTTTATTTTTTATTTTGGAGAAATAACATCCTAAAGTTGAGGTTCATTTTCGCTAAATAAAGCATCAATAGCCTGACACAAAGGGAGTTGTATTTCTACCCTGTAGTGGTTCACATATGTCTATACAATAAAATATTTTAATACTACTATTACTACATATTTCACCCACAGGCACACATGTTGGTGCAAATAAAGGCTGGTTGGATAATGTGAAATATACTGTGTGCAACTGCCATGCCTTGAATGATAATCCCTTGCAGAAAAAAGAGCAGAGCAAGGGTCACCCAAAACAGTGGAGGTATTCCGACGCTCAGAAACTGGTGTCACTGCAACAAATAAGCTGCCGGTAAAGTCTCTTTCATTGTATACATGGTGGTTCCCCCACCTCCAATTGACAACTTTTCTCCCATCCCATCAAACTCTAAATGATCTCTAAACTTTGTTTAAACTTTGATAAAGATGACTTGTGCGGTGTCACCAGAATCCTAAAGGATACATTGACAGCTGTCATATTGGCCATTTTCCTTACTTGCAAACTGGCATCCTTGCTACACCTAGGTCTGGGCAGAACCTAAATAACACCAGAGTAATTTCAGTAATTAAGTCCTACTCTATGTTGCGGAGTTACCGATAATAACGTTATTACATTCACCTTCATAATTAAAAGTAATTTGGTGTGAAAAAATCCTACAAGGAGAGCACATTTAGTGAGCATGAGTGCTCATCACACTGCTATTCATATACTGTTGCAGTTAGCACTATTGTCTTAGTGCAAAAAAGATTTTTGTGCTAAGAAACCAGCTCTAAAATCTGGCAATGAGTTGGTGGAAAATCCTACCCCAAGTACACATTTAGAGAGTGTGAGTATCTGCTTGTGCTCCCGATTAATATTTTGTTGCATGTAGCACTATTTCTTAGTACACAATGCATCCTCCTGTCTTTGGCAAGCGGGCACTGTTGCGTTAAGAAAATAGCACCAAATGCAGAATTACTCTTCTCACATAATTCTGCGTAATTCTTTGAAATTTTTAGGCAATTTGGACGATTACACCCACCCCTAGCTACACTACTCTGGTACACTCTGAAGAGTATGCCACACTTAAAACAATAATTCTCTAGGAAATGGAAGTATAGGCAGCCCCCACGACAGTCAATTGTGATAGCTGAGTACAAAACTATGTGAGGTTAGAACCCACTCAGCTCCTGCTATGTGGAGTTCACCCCAGAGAAAATGTTTAAAAAGTAGAGGGAAAACCAATAAAGAAAATTAAAATGCTCCAGAACTTCAAATAATCTTATCGCTTTTCGTATTTTATGTTATTATCACATAAATCTGCAAAATTTTAATCAAACTAAACGCGACACCTTATGTGAGAAAAAACCAGGAGAAGAGTTTTACAAGCCTACTGAAACAAACAACTTTTCTCAGTTTTTTGTCTTTTCCTAATCTACTGAGCACAGAACATTCACTCAAAAGAGAAAGACATTTTGTAAGGTTTACATTATTGATTTACCTGAGTTTGATTCCCTTTTCGTATCACTCTATTAGAATTCATGCTTGGCTTTTTTTTATCTTTACTAACTCTATTCAGAGTTCATAGATGGAAAGATTCCATGCACTGTGCTTCCGTGCACAATGCAGGCCTTTTCAAGTTTCCGACACAACCAGAAGTGACAAATAAGGAGATGTTCTCCGACATAGCTGTACAGATTTCCATATATCAGGCTTTAAAACTTCCCTAATAATCCAAATGAATAGGAATGATTTACAAATAAAGCTAATCGCAGTGCAACAGAACTACTAACTTCATATTCGTCCCATCAATGACTCTGAGCTGGTTTTATCGGGTTGCTGGATATTAATGGGTTTAATAATAATTATCATTGGGGGTTTCGGACTTCTCCAGCCTTCAAATCCTGTTTTCATCGTCCAGAAACACCGGTTTCATATCCCTTAAGATGAGGTGAGCATGCGGTTGTCATTTTAGCCGCTCTTTGTGCATTTTAAGCTGTTTTTTTGCCGTGAATCGTCCTGTCAGCCTCGGCCGCCATTTTGTAGCTCTACATCGCGATTTCAGTTCGTCACAGCAGAAACGGCCATTTTTGCATAAATGGATCTTGTTGAACTCTGCTACTGCGGCTGTTATGGACTAATTTCATTGCTTCTTTCCTTTTTATTTGGAGAGGCATAGTTTTAATGAGAATACCAGCTCATAATTGCATCTTGGCTGAACATGAGTGAGAAATACACAATAACAGTCTCCTGGCTTTAATTTCTCCACATAATATGTTGTGAAATATTTGTTCATATTTCTGAATCCTTCCTTTGAGTTTTTATGCGTCAATTCACCTACGCAGAAGTGCTCCTGTCTGGAATATGGTTATAACAGTTCTAAATGACTATATGATGAAAGTGAATTCTCTTCAGCATCAAATGTTTGTATTTTAAAGCTCTTTTTGCATGAAGGTCACTGCGATATTTTGATTCCTGCCATATTCTCCTATATTCTGCTATATGTCTATGGGGAAAATACGTCAGCTTAAACTTTCCGCTTCCACGAAACCTGCTGTAGGCTCTGACTCTGATTCTTTTTTACAAGAAATGGAAGATTTGCCCTTGCAGAGGTCCGGCTCTTCTTCTGGTGCTACTCCCAAAACACACACCATGAGTAAACTACCAAAAACAACATCTACTAAACGGCCGAAGAAGGACCCCCCTTCTCCAGGCTCCTCCTCTTCCTCAGCAGCCTCCATGGACTTAATTCTTGCAGAAATACGTTCTCTTAAACCCTTCATGGAAGAAACAAATAAAACATTAACATTTTTGCATGATAAGTGGTCCTCTTTTGGTTCTCGAGTTCTCCTTGTGGAACAGGTGACGGAATCCCTTCAAGCTTCATGTTCTCGGATTCCTGCTCTGGAGTCGGATGTTTCCTTTCTTAAACGACAGGCAGAGGATTTGGAAAATTGCAATCACAGGAACAACCTTCGCCTTTATGGCCTTCCGAAGCACACAGAGGGTTCCAATCCAACAACTTTTTTCCAATCCTCTCTTCCGAAAATTTTGGACTTACCAGCTTCCTCTTCACTCAACATTCAAAGGGCACATAGACTTGGTCCGAGAATTTCCACTAAGCCTTGCGGTGTCATAATGCTCTTTCTACAATATACTGACCTTCTACAAGTTCTGGCAGCTGCAAAGTCTAAAAAGCAGCTTTCTTGGGAGGGTCACCGGTTGTATCTCCTTCAAGATGTGGCTAAAGTTACAGCAGAAGTTTCTTGATCTTTGTCCACAATTGCGTACACTCAATGCCAGATTTGGTCTTTTGCAACTATGCCTTTTTAAAGTTACCTATAAGGATAAAACTACGAGATTTGATGACCCAGAGGCACTTCAAGAATTCCTTCGCCGACATGGAGCTGATGTCATGGACACTTCGCAGATTCCTTGAATTGTTGCCTTCGTCCTACATGTCATAATAGTCTCTACATTGTCCTTCCTTACTGTTATTTCGTTTGCTCTTTTATACCATTTTATATACCATTCTTACCTTATGTTCTCTACCTCATGTTTTCCCAAACTTTTTCCTTCCATTTTATAATGTTTTGTTCCTCTTCTCCACGGATTTGGCTTCTTTCGACCATCCCTTCTTGTCCCTTTTGTCACGCGACATTTTGATGTAGTCCAGCGGACGTTTGGTGATGCTTCTCTGGCTGCTGTTGTCGTCATCTGTCTGGCGTCGTCATCCTCGTTTTTCTGTTTGTATCTGTAGGTATGTCTCTTAGTTGTCTGGATTTGACATGTACTGTCTTCTTTTTTCATTATTTTCTTTCTCCTTCTTTTCTTCCCTCTTGGTATCTCTTGGCTCTATTTCTCTTTCATTTTTCATACTATTTCTCTTCATCTGCCTTTTTTTCACCTTCTTCATGCTTTACATTTTATCTCATTCTTTGTTATCTTTGCATTTTTTCCTACAATTTTCCTTTTTTGTACTAGTAAGCATACTTTTGCTTATATTTTTTCTCTGATACAATTTCTGGGTTACCACTTGGAATATTAAATGTTTAAATAACCCAATTAAATGGCAACAGGTGTTATCCCATTTAGCCGGACTTAAAACTGATGTTGCCCTTCTTCAAGAATCTCACCTTTCAGAGACTGAAGCTTTGAAACTTAAACGTTATTGGGTTGGTCATGTATTTCACTCTCCTTCTGCAGGCAAGAAAAATGGGGTAGTGATATTGTGCCATAAAAAGTTAATTGTTTCTACTGTTTCTCATGAATGCGATGTCGATGGTCGTTGGGTGATTGTTAAATTGCTTATAAATAAGATTCCTATTGTTATATTTAATGTTTATGCTCCTACTGGTGCTGATAAATCCTATTGGCCTATCGTTTCAGAAAAACTTGCTTCAATCCCTGAGGAATACATTATTTTTGGTGGTGATTGCAACAAATTTCTGGACCCTATCCTTGATAGATTTTCCAAAGTTAAATTCTCTGTATCTAGGATGCACTCCCAATTCATTGCCTCTATACAAAACAACACACTTGTTGACATCTGGAGACTGTATTATCCCGATCTTAGAGAATATAGTTTTTATTCCCCTACCCACCATTTACAATCCTGTATAGATATCTTTTTCTCAGCAAACCCTTAGCTCAACATGCTGTCCACTCTGACATTGGCTCTATCTTAGTCTCTGACCATGATCCTGTCCATGTTGATATTGATCTGTCATGACTCAGCTGCTGCACGCCACTTCCTTCTCAACTGAGAAACCCAATGCAAGTATAAGTGCACCTTGCTCTCCTCGCCACAAACACAGAGGAACGAGCAAGCGTTATAGTCACCATCAGTGCACCATCCTCTTATTCAAGGCCCGCATCTACATGCACATTCCCATCACTGCGATTCCGATGATCATGTCTACAATGTCACAAATGTTTACCACTAAGGCACTAAGCACCTTATTTTCACGCTCATCAGCACAGACTACTAACTGCGATTCCGAGTATTATGTCTACAGTGCTGCAGATGGTTAAAGCTGACCGCTCTCCAAAGTCAATTAAATTGACAATTCTTTTATTTCTTTTCTGTTCCCTGTTTTCTCCCCAACAGGCTTATGTAACCTTTAAACCAGGCAAAACATTTATTTAAGTCCTGAAGATGATCCCTTTATAATTTGAGCACGGGATCGAAACGTCGACTCCTCTGAGTAGACATACGTCTAATGAATGTATATCTATATCTGTATGTACTACTCCAGGAGATACTGCAAATTTTTGATTCAAAACAGTACCCTGTCTGCTCTTGCCCTTTGCCTGAAACACCCTTGTCTTTCCTATCCTCTCTCTCATCTTTCCCTGGTACGGCACAGGATTGTGCCTTACTGCAATGAAATGTTTGTTGTATGAATGTATTTAGAACGAGAATCTATTTATTTGATTAATAAATTCCCTGTCCGGCTGGATAAGGGATATAAATATATAGTAGCCTATTGTGGTCCATATAACATTTTTCTAGTATTTTGTTTACGCTTAGGACCTTTGTCTCCCAAAACGTAACTGATACCCATAGTCCATAGCTACCCGCTGAGTTCCCCTTGTTCTTTCAAATAACTGAGCGCAATCGCTGGATTGCAGGGGTTTCTTAAAAAAATCAAAAACCTCGTCCGACGAGGGTGGCCGTCCTAGTGCCACAGTACTTTGACTTTTCTTAACTCTAACTCCAACCTCCAGGAGATGTCAGACCATGCTCCACTGTATACTGCAGATTACATTAACCACTTATGCTCCTTACCCTCCTTACTGTCAAATACCCCAGATGTCCCGACAGTGACTAATTCCACCCTGCCCGAGCAACTCGAAAAACTCAAAAAGAAACCGGTTCGCCTACAACTTATGGTATTAATGTTAACGGATTACCTAAAAACTGAGGTTATACCGGTTAGTTTACAGGTCCGCAATATCCCTGGCATCTTTATGGATAACCCCAAATACGTCTTCAATTTTAGTTACATTGGGACTACATGCTCTAGGCATCGACATAGCCACAGAAACATTAAAATCGCTAGAAATTGAAATTAGTGACTTGTTGAAGCAGATTAATGATTCAGATCCCACTGCAGATTGCAAGAAACTACTTGAGCAAGTAGAAAAAACAGTGGCAGATTTCCACCGTATGGAACAAAACAAGAAATCTAACAAAGTCAAGAAAGATACAAAAACCTATAACATAGAAAACACCTATCCCTATTTGAATAAGGATTTCTATACCAACAGGCCACACTTTAACCGTAATAATAGACCTTGGGGGAGATATAACAAACGGCAAAATATAGTTGGCTTTTCTGAGACTTCAGAGGATTCCTCTGACACTTCAGATCCCGGAGAAGGAGGCAGCAATCCGAGACGGGGAGGAGGGGGTACCCATTCCAATTTTTTATCCAGAGGCCAACCGGGCACACCCCAAAGGGTAAGGGTGAAGAAACCCCAAAGATGGTTCAAAGCCCCTGGCGAGCGAAAAACCCGGAACAACTTTTATCAATGGTAGAATCTACTACAGACATTGATCCAACGCTGCCTGCCCAACCGCCCTCTGAGATGATACCCATCTTTAACCTATCCAGACACACACTGCAGGACCCGGAAGTTGAATTGCTGAAAAAAGGCTTATCCTTCATGCCCACTATCCAGCCAATCTATATGGAGTTGCAGACTGAATTACTTAGATTCTTCAGACTGGTCTGGCTGAAAGCTTTCTTTCAACTACACCCATCAACCCCTTCTAATTCAATCACACCTTTCAGTCCCCCATCTACTTTTCTCCCAACTTCAAATATGATTCCTTCTGAAGTCATTGCCTTTGAAAAGCTAGTCCAAAAAGATCTCTGTGACCTAGAAAAGAAAAAACTATACATTCCCTACAACATCTCATGGGGTGAGAAAGATGCCATAAGCACGTTGAAAACTAACCCTTCACTCATAATAAAGAGTGCTGACAAGGGTGGCGGGATTGTCCTCCAGGACATTGATTCCTATAAAAATGAAATTAATCGCCAACTCGGTAATACAGAACATTACCAAAGGCTACACAGGAACCCAACTAAGGAGATTCAAGACATCATACTCAAGCTCACAACTGATGCTCGAGCCGAAGGATATTTGAGCAAGAAGGAACATGCTTTCCTCAATGTCAAAAGCCCACGCCTACCTGTGATATACACTCTCCCAAAGGTTCACAAAAGTATCAACACTCCCCCGGGCAGACCAAGAGTTTCTGGCTGTGGCTCAATCTTGGAAACACTGGGGGCATACGTGGACTTTTTCATAAAAGAGTTTGTACCATCTACATCCTGCTACGTACGGGACAGCATGGAGATGATAAACTAGGTAGAGCACTACCCGTATTACCCAGAGGTTAGCACACTCTGCACCATGGATGTAGAGTCGCTCTACACGAACATCCCCCAAGCAGCGGCACTCCTGGTCATTCAAAAAACCCTTGACACTCGCACCCGGCCTCATAGGGTGCCTACACTCTTCATCCTTCAACTGCTCGAGCTTTGTTTATCCAGGAACTTCTTTATCTTTGATAATATATATAACCAACAGATAAAGGATACTTCAATTTGGGGCAATTTTTGATCCACACCTGGCTATCCTGTTCTTGGACGCACTTAAGACTGGCTCAATCCTGACGGATGAGAATCCATTCCGTTCAGGCATTGCCATTTGGCGTCGTTATATAGACGATATTTTCCAGATTTGGAATTCGGATATTGCCACACTGCATTTATTCCTCCATTGGCTAAATAATAACTGCGCAGACCTCACGTTCACCCTTGCCCACGATAAAACAGAAATAGCCTTCCTTGATCTGACAATCTATCATGAGGCAGGCGAACTCCTGACACGCTTGTACAGAAAACCCACCGAACGAAATACCCTTTTAAGCTATGATAGCAACCATCAGAGGGCCCTGAAGGACTCACTGCCATACTCACAATTTTTGAGGATTAGTCGCAATTGCTCATCAAAATCGGATTACTTCAGGGAAGCAAACAACCTAGAAAACAAACTGAAAGCGCGCGGCTACCCCAGAAGATTAGTGAAAAATGCATCCAAGAGAGCTTGGTATTGCCCACGCGAGGCTCTCCTTGCACCTAAGACCCGTGATAGAGTAGAGAGGATCGCATGTGTTGCCACTTTCTCGCCTGTCTCTAATAAAATTCGTAAATCCATTCTGAAACACTGGCCCACGATAAATGCAGGCCCAATAAGTCTAGAAAGACCGCTCTTTGCTTTTAAGAAAAGCAAGAACCTGAGGGACCATCTGGTACGAGCAGCCCTACCTGCCCCGATCTCTAATGCAACCATTGAATCTAATTGGGGCCTTCCACCAATCCTGGGTCATGTCAAGTGTGGTAGTTGTACTGTCTGTGAATTAACGATTAAGGCTCGTAATTTTTGCCATACTGGTATAACTGCTGACATGAAAAGCTTTACCAACTGTAATAGCAGTAATGTAATCTACGCAATTCTCTGTCCATGTCCTAAAATGTATGTGGGACAAACTACCTAAAAGGCTAAGACACGCATATGCCAACATAGGAGTCGCATTAGATGCGGGACCCCAAATGCTCCACTGGTTGCACATTTTGCTGAACTCAAGCATACCGCAGACGACCTCAAATGGACAATTTTAAAAGCGGTGAAGTTGCCACAAAGAGGAGGCAACCTGGGACAACTCCTGAATCGTGAGAAACTCAAGTCCATAATTCAGTTTAACACCATTCACACATGACTCAACAGAAGCGAGGATTGGACAACACTCCTCTAATAGAACAATTTGTACTAATGCAAAATATGTCTTGAAAAGTTAAATGTCCAGAAGTGAACCAATAACTGATTGTTTAAACGTAATCATACAGCTTGACTATGTCACGTGCACTTCCCCCAATAACCTCAAGCCTGGCACCCCACCCGAGTCCATGCTCTGAACTCATCAAGGGAATCCCTCACTTTTTAAATCACAATGCTCTCCTCATTTTTTAGTTCACTCGAACTCATGCACTGCTTATCTATCACTTGTCTTTCCTTAGTAGGCTCCAGCACGCGAAGCAGCAAAAACTGTACCGGCACCACTTCAAGATGGCGCCCATTCTGGTCCCGAAGTCACATAGGAAATCTGCCCCGATCACATGACCTCCAGGCTCATTATTAACATGCCCGCCCACTCCCTCCAAGCGTGCTGACGGATAATCAATGTTGCCTGTCGGTACCGAGGCATCGTTCCTGTGTCTGGTAAGCTCCCGAATCACTGGCCCTGAAATCGGTACTCAATTCGGATCTAGATCTAAATATTGTCCCATTTCCTTTTTAGCGGATCGTTGATTCAATCGACCGCTGCCTGGTGACGGCCATCGAGCCGCTCCCCAATCTTTAAGTGTTTAATTCACTCTGAGAACATCGATAAGGTTCCCTAAACCTTAAAACAAGCGTATTTAACAATTTTGAGTGAACCCTCCGCCCACAGTCTCCCACGTATGACCATTAACCAATTTAACCTTTCGGTTTTTAGATTTCAAGTGTGCCGATTACTGGCCCCACCAACTGCTTTCTGATACCTCGGATGGCACCAGGTGCAAGCCTAATCCAACCCAATCAAGACGCCCTTGCTGGTTCGGAATCACCCGAGCCCAAGGTATGTCCCAACTCTCTGCAAACCCACCCCTCCACCACCTTACCCAGTGCGAAAGCGGAAGCCTAACTCCCTTCTTCCATTTACAGCTGTGGCCATCGAGCCCCCGTCTGTAGTAACAAGGGAAGCCCCCAGGACACTGGCACTCCCCATCCTGCGCCTATGTGGAGAACATCAACCTCCTCACCTCTAATAGAGGTATGCATTTCTCTTACCTCCAAAGCACCTGCAAGGAACTACGCCACTCCTAGGCTGTCCCTTCTGACAAGTCGTGACTCAGCTGCTGCACGCCACTTCCTTCTCAACTGAGAAACCCAATGCAAGTATAAGTGCACCTTGCTCTCCTCGCCACAAACACAGAGGAACGAGCAAGCCTTATAGTCACCATCTGTGCACCAAACCTCTTATTCAAGGCCCGTATCTACATGCACATTCCCATCACTGCAATTCCAATGATCATGTCTACAATGTCACAAATTTTTACCACTAAGGCACTAAGCACCTTATTTTCACGCTCACCAGCACAGACTACTCACTGCGATTCTGAGTATTATGTCTACAGTGCTGCAGATGGTTAAAGCTGACCGCTCTCCAAAAGTCAATTAAATTGACAATTCTTTTATTTTTTTTCTGTTCCCTGTTTTCTCCCCAACAGGCTTATGAAACCTTTAAACCAGGCAAAACATTTATTTAAGTCCTGAAGATGATCCCCTTATAATTTGAGCACGGGATCAAAACGTCGACTCCTCTGAGTAGACATACGTCTAATGAATTTATATCTATATCTGTATGTACTACTCCAGGAGATACTGCTAATTTTTGATTCGAAACAGTACCCTGTCTGCTCTTGCCCTTTGCCTGAAACACCCTTTTCTTTCCTGTCCTCTCTCTCATCTTTCCCCGGTACAGCACAGGATTGTGCCTTACTGCAATGAAATGTTTGTTGCATGAATGTATTTAGAATTAGAATCTATTTATTTGATTAATAAATTCCCTGTACGGCTGGATATGGGATATAAATATATAGTAGCCTATCGTGGTCTATATAACATTTTTCTAGTATTTTGGAGAGACTTTAGTATCATGAGGTCATTAGGAGTTCGATTTGCGTTCATTTTCTTTTCTGTTTGCAGATGGATTGTTTACTGTCGGCAAAGTCTTTAGAGTTCCCTGTATTGAAGGCTTTTCCTTGTACATATGTGTTTTAACTGGCACATGAATGTTCATTTTGTTTTCCCAAAAGTGCTGAAGTTGAGCAGATTTGTGGTGCTCATGGAGTTGAAAAGATGAAAGATGAGCTCAAGCATTATGGAGAAATCTTTGAAGAATATAAAAAGGTTTAGGCTTCTCTTTTTGTATTGACCTTGGTATCTTGGTGGGATGTTGAGAATGAAAATGGGCAAAGAGGTCTGTCAAGTCCAGGCTTATGGGTGAATTGTGGGGATTAATGGTGATGTTTGGAAGACAAGCCTTAAGATGTGTTTTTTGGAATGTGTTCAGTATGTGGTATGCTCTTCCATGCTGAGTGTATCAATGAGGAAGGCCTCTCTTGTTGTTTTGAGCTTGTGCTGTCCGAGAGGTTGAAGTCATTGAAGAGGGTAGCGTGAGCATGTCGGATGAACTCGGAATCGAGAATATTTCAGAAGTCACCAACTAAAGCCTTGTTCCGTCTGGGATTCCTGTAAATGAGATGGAAGGTGGTAGTTTTAGTCGCAGAGAGTTGGAAATGGCATGTCAGCAGCTACATGGAGTTGAGTGCTACTTGCTTGTCTGGAGTGCAGAACCAGGAGAACTTATGAATTACAGAGTGGCCACCTCCTTTCTTATGCTCATGGTTCTCACAATGGATTCTGTTGCCTGTGGGAGGAAGGACATCTAGCATATACAAGGATGTTAGGGTGACCCGTGTTTCTGTAATGAAGAGGACATCAAGCTGTTTATGAATGATGAGGTCTGCTTAGTCTGATCTATGGAATATTGCAGAACAAGTGTTAATGAGCATGTGTTGTAAAGTGTGTTCTGTAGTTTGATGATGCGTGGCAGTTGATGGAAGTGTACAAGGTTGGGTCTATGTGTTGGTCAAATGTTTGTGAGTGTTAGGGTCATCTAGGTGTGGGTGTTATTGTGGCAACTGCCAGTATGTTGGTGATGCTGATTATATTTTTTATTTTCACATTTTTGTGGAACAGGGCTTCTAGCTGAAAGCCTTTGCTATCCCTAACAAGTCCAAACAGGCAATGCACTTGTCTGTGTCTACCATTTGGGTGTGAGGCCCAGATGATGGGACACCCTGAATTGTTTTTCGAAGTAAGGAGTATAACACATTTTTGAGGCACGTAAGGAGGAGATAAGGCATAAGTCATGGCCAAGCTATGAGAGGTAGGAAGGATAAAGGACTTTATGAAATTCAGGGAGGTTGTACACTGCCCACTTTTTGCATGTTACACATCTCTTAGAGTAGAATCCCTTATTCCGGCTGACTATTGGGTGAATCATTACTCTGAAATTTTTCCAACTAAAAAAGCAGAGATGTATACCCTAGAAATATAGAAAAATAGGTCATGGTTTTCTACAGAGCTACCATCTTTCTCCAACTCGATAGGGGCTGAGGAGGTGGCCTTGCAAATTCAAAGGAGTACCTCAGGAAACGCTCTGAGCAAAGACCCTGTAGACATGTTTAAAGCAAACATTACTATGCCATCCCCTCCTTTTAACTAATGTATTTAGATCTGCAGTAACCTGTTCCTTAGCAGGTTTAAGGAGAATTATGACCATAGTCTTCATTTTTAAGAATGGATAGGGAAGTTCTACAGCTTGCTGCCATCCCATGTCAATAATTATTTCCAGTGCCAAGATCCTAAGGCAAGTTTGTCTATCCTGTTTAGCAACATTGGCATAGAAAAATATTTTATCTGAAATACAGTTTGGCTTTCATCCTGGGATTAGGACTGTAGAACAGGATTTTAAACTTTATCTTTGAGTCAGGAAATATGTCCTGCCAAAGAAGAGGAGGCACGTCACCTGGCATTAATGGGAATCTCCAGTGCTTTCCGCCTGGAAAACCTTTCTAAACTGTGTGAAAGAATAGAGAAAATGGGGGTAGAAAAATATCTGTTAACCTTCATAAAACGCTTGCACTGGATCACTGCTGTACTTGTCTGCTATGGGGCATGCTCGCGAATCAAGCCCTCCTATGAGAACTCATGGAGGTGTATGACCAGGGTGTTTTCTGCCCCTTTTATTTTATTGGTTTCCACAAATAACGTTAGTAATAGATTTCACAAGGATGGGGAAGCACCTAATCCCTCTTCTATTGTGTGCTGATGATGCAGTCCTCATTTCGTGAGCAACAAATGGTCTCCAACTTTTGTTGGCTCATTTTTATTGTTCATGGAGAGTTTGCATTTAAAGACAATTTTCACTAAATCCTTTTGTATGACCTGTAGGCTCACCAAGACAAAATCCAAGTCACATTGGTTGAGGTGTACCCAGTTAGAAAGAACAATTATATTTAATTATTGTAGGATTGTATTTATGTTGTTTTCACCTGGGCCCCTTTATTATCAATGAAACTACAACAACTCGTTAAAAAATTCAGGAGGTTTTTAGGTTCACACACAGGTTAGTCCAAAAGCCAGTGAAGTAATTTGTGGACATTAATAAAAGCAAAGGGATCATTTATAAGAGCCCTACAACACTTTTGCCCCACAAAAATTGGTACATGCATGATGCAGGGCTCTCCTCTTGAGTTATGAAGCTAAGCAAAGCCACCCTGTGTGGCTTTGAGCGGCCTTATTCATCGTTAGTAAGGCGACACAGAACTAATTGCTGTATTGCCTTACTCTGCACCCAAGAAGCGTTCCATGGTCATTGCAATGGGATTTCCCATGCAACACCCATGGAATTTGAAACTGCCCTTGAATTGCAAGGTACTTTAAACCTGAGAAAGCATCAAATCCCAAGGTGTAGTGTAACAAGAAGAAATATGTTTATTTCTCCTTGCTTTTTCCTCTTCCTATGTGAGCTGCTTTCCGCAGCACACATAAAAAGACGAACACTTCTCTTAGGATTGTTCTTGTGCAGAAAAGTGCCTCATCCTACACAAAAACAAACATGCATGCAACAAGGCGCCCTTTAACTATGCTGGAATAGTGCCTACATTGGTGCTAGGCTTCTGAAAAGGTGACAGCGCAGGGAGAAACTAAAGGAATGCACCATATTGCTTGAATCCGGTGCATTCCTGCCCCTTCACTTTGGTGTAGGGTGGTGCAGCAAGGTGCCTGGCTGCTCTGCCCTATGGCAAAATCCCATAAATAGGCCCCCAAATAGCTTATTTATGAGAGCCCTGCATCACTTTTGCACCACATAAAGTTGTACAATAGTGACGCAGGGCTCTCATTTTTATTTATGAAGCCACACAAAGCCACCTTGCATCACTTTGGGTGGCGTCATAAGTCATGAGTTAGGCGGTGCAGCGCTAATCACTGTGTTAAATTACTCTGCACCTAGGAGGCATTCCATGGTGTTGCGGTGGGTTTTGCCACAAAACACCCATGGTATTCGACTCTACCCTAGATTTACCAAGTGTTGTAAACCTAGGGAATTGCCAAATCCATACGCCTCCTGAGGTGAGGTCTAACAAGAGGAAATATGCTTATTTCTCCTTGTTTTTTCTCTTTCTATGTGTGCTGATTTCGCAGCACACATAGAAAGAGGAAAACACCTCTTAGGATTGTTGCTGTGCAGAAAGATGCCCCTTCCTGCACAAAAACAATCCTTCATGCAACAAGGCACCCTTGTACCATGGTTGAAGGGTGCCTCTGTTGGCGCTAAGCTTCCAAAATGGCTCCAGCAGTGGCAAAAAAGTCAGGAATTACTCATATTGCTGATATACATATACATTTCTGCCCTTTCAATTTGCTGTTGGGCAGCGCAGAAAGGTGCCTTCCTGTGCGGCCCTATCTCAAAATCTCATACATAAGACCCCGAGTGTATACATATAGGGTCTTATGGACAGTTGTTTTGGGCTACAGCAATGTGGAGATTTCAATGTGCCAAAAACTTGTAGGTTATTGTGAGTGCCTAGGTGAACCTCAACCCTCATTTGTCATGAAGAATCATGCTTAACTTATTAGGAGGATATAATTGGCCTTACTTCATTGATCGTCTGGATCAATAGCTGGGGAAACCAGAAGCTGGACTGCTGAGAGATTTGCTTGAAGACTGCTCACTGCTCGATAAATTAAATGTGATTCCTTGGTTTGTCTTTGTAAAAATAACTCTTATCTGTAAACTGGCGAAACCGCTACATCTGGAACACCGTAAGAGGGAACTGAGGGGACTTGCTGTTTCTATGCCAATTTTGATTAGGTATTCTGTTATTTACGCATCCCCTGGGATTGGACCCTATTTAAATTCTATATTAAATCCCACTTTTATATTTATTTATTTCGAGCTTTGTATAGCGCGTACTAGACCCGAGGGCATGTGAGCACTATACAGAGTTACCACAGCATCAATTCCACGAGCTACACCCGGAAAAATAACTGTGCCTGGTAACAGTATAAAAGGTAATAAATAGACAGCAGGAGATGCGCACGATATAGCAACACTTACACAAGTTGCTTAAAATGCAGATAACAGTGCAGAAGGCTGTATAAAAATAGAAATACAATAGACAGTATGTGATTGATATAACAGCAATTACACGTGTTACATCAAGAAAAGGGCATAGAAATACATAGCAAGCGTATGAAAAATAAGTATAATATGGGCAATAGGATGTGCAAGCGAGATGGTTCTGAGGTACGATTGTTTATTTTATCTGACTCGTTTAAGGTGGTGCACAGTGCACTTTTTGGTAGCTTTCCCTTTGAAGGAAACATTTGTCAAGAATTTGCCCCCTTGTCTATGTGATAATATCTCTATCCAAAACATAACATTTTATTATGCTTTGCATGTTATACTGAGCCACACAACGCTTTTATTTGGCTCCTTTTCTACATCAAACTAATATTAGACATTATACGATTGTGATTGCATTCGTTCAATTAGAGATGGCAGCTATCTGTTATTCAGCATAAGATTTCGTAGTCAGTGCACTTGTAATTAGGAACCACTACCAAGAACTAGGTCTGAGTTGTGAAGCTATTTGTAGATGAACTGTATATACATGTTTCTCTGTGTAATAATGTTACATCATTCTTTAGAGTGACTTGTTAGTATATGTAGGATGTGTTATAAGAGCTGTGTTTATTCTACATTATGTACTTTTTAATGATGTGTGTGCATTCTTCTATTTATATCCTCTTACTCTGATCCATTATTATTTTGAATGAATCATGTGAATGTTTCTTTTGTTTTAAACGTTGATGTCTTTTTTAAGCTGCATAAAGTATATTGAATGACTAAATGTAAGTAGGAAGTCGGAGATGTCATTTTTGCCGATGGTGGGTTAAAACAAATTCAGTGAAGTCACTTCGTGTAAAGATGGCTGATAAGAAATAAAGGGGCATATTTACATGGAAGTGGCAAAGAGCAGGGTCAGCCTCCTTGGCTCAATGCTGCACTCCGCCACAAGACTAAGGTGCAGCCTTGCATTTTCCCCTATGCTGGAGCTAGTTTAGCTGCCTAGCTCCGAAGCAGGTACACTTGCACCATAGTACAAGGGTGCCTGCATAGAGGAGAACGATTGTTTATGTGCAGGAAGGAGTCCCTTCCTGCACGGAAACAATCTGAATTGGCGTTTTGGAACGAACTTCTATATGTGATGTTTAATGCAGCACACATAGAAGGTGCAAAATGTCATAAAAAATGTATATATTTTAAAGGGGGTGGAAGGGACACCTTCCTTCCCATAAACAATTATTGGTGATTTGCTATTTCAATGTGTGCTGCACAATGCAGCACACATGGAAACAGCAAAAAAGAGGAGAAATTAAACATGTCTCCTCGTTGCATCATGGTAAGACCTGGGGGCATATTTACAAGCATGTGGCAGAGCATGGCATTAGCCTCCTTGACTTAAGGCTGCACTCCACCACTTCTGAAATGCAGGGCTGCATTATATTTACAAGAATATTGTGCAACCTTGTGTTATCCCCTATGCTGGTGGTAATTTATCTGCCTAGAGCCAATGCAGGCACCCTTGCATCAAAGTGCAAGGGTGCCTGCGTTGAGGTGAATGATTTTTTTATGTGCAGGAAGGTGTCCCTTCCTGCACATATACAATCTGAAATAGCAATTTGAAACTTCTGTGTGCTGCCTAATGCAGCATACATAGAAGTTGCAACCTATAATTTTTTATGATTGTTTATGTGCAGGAAGGGACACCTCCCTGCACATAAACAATCAATGAAAATGTGCTGTTTCTATGTGTGCAGCACACATGGAAACAGCAAAAACAAGGAAAAATTAAAAAATAAATCCTCATTGCGTCAGGATAAGACCAGGTTTATCCCTGGTCTTACTTTTGGTGGTGCCCCATATTTATGGCATCCTTGTAAGTATGGGGCTGTGTCAAAATCAATGGGTGTTGCGGCCCATCACAACACCTATTGCTTGGCCCTTCCACGTAAAGTATAGTGTAAAAGGGTGCCTCATTCACAAGGCAGCATTACCCCCATCTTGTCTATAGGACAAAGCCCCTATCGCCACCACAAAGTCAAGAAAAGTGACATTGCGGTTGCAAAAGGGACTTGGAAATATGCACCCAGATTTTCCCAGGTCTTGATTTTAGCACTTCCCCGTATTTATGCCACCCATGTAAATATGGGGCAGCGTCAAAATCAATTGATGTTGTGGTGGATCTCACACTACAACACCCATTGCCCGCCCCTTTCACGTGAACTATAGTGTGACTAAGGCAAAGCCCTCATTGCTACCACAGCATAGAGAAAAGTGACATTGTGTTGGCAATAGGGGCTTGTAAATATGCCCCAAAGTTCTCCTGCCTAGATTCTTTTTCTGTGGATGATTTTGCCAGGAAACTTGTGAAGCTGATTCCTGTGCAGAAGGATGTTGAGAAGTGAAGCTGGGCATCTTCTTTTAAGGATGGTTTTGGCAGGGAACCATTGAGTGTCCCATTCCGTGTAGCAGGCAGCTCCACTTTATTGATCAGGATATGGTTGGGTTCATTGTAAAGAGTGAAGATTTGTTTTACGTAAGAGTAATTCAGGTGGGGAGATCCTTCACGAACAGTGCTGTTTTCAGGTCCATCTAAAATTAACTTTGCAGACAATCATAGTTATGCAGCAAATATGCCCCAATCTATTTAGCATTATAAATTCAAAGGGACCCCATCATTTCTGTAAGCCTGCCACAATAATTAGCTCTGGACCCTATAAAGATAGTAGTCTTGGGCACAGGTGGTAATCAGGAAGTACATGTGTTTCATTGCAGGGTCTGGATTCCGTTGTTACTTCCCCCACCCCACTCAATGCTTGCACCTGCAACCAAGCTAAAAACAGAACTGCTGGAAAGACACCTTCGAAAAATGGAAATGCAGTAGCAAGGTATATGTTGCTGGCATGTTGTAGTCTCATCCATCCAAGGACAAGGATGATCGGCCTCTGTCATCTCTTTCCTACAACTGCAACTGGCTGTACTAGGGCAAGCCATTACAATAATGTGATTAGCTCTCCATCTCAGACCCCGAGCTTAACAATTTTGAAATGACCAAAATTGTTCTGTCTTGTCTCTTGTGCCTCTCTGTTGGTTTCTTTGTCTGCCTTCTGGCAGGGCTTGTGAGAAAAAACTATCATCAATCAGAATACCCCTGGTTCTCTTTTAAGAGTCTCCCATGTAGCATTTCCTAACCCCAAACGTGCCTCTCTGATACATATCGATGGACTATAAAAAGATTGCTTGTGGACTGAATATGTTTGCTGGACTTGCTACTGCTAATGTATCCTGTTTATTCACAGATATGTGTACTAGTCAGTGTTCAGGACTCATTGTAGACTACACATTCAGAGTCTTGTGCACTACCATTACCTCAAACTGATATAATGCTGGAGTAAAAATGAGGTTTCCTTGGCACTGGATGTTAGAGCAATCTGCTAGTATCCCCTGGTATGATGAAATGCGCACAACTGTGAGGCAGCATCCAGCAGGTCTACAAGCTCATCAGCTCTGGAGATTGGATGTGCATCGATATTAGCAAAAGTCTGTGGAACCTTGTTTGGGCACCTATACCATGAAGTTTACTCAAGGACTAAGATATCTCACAATTATTTCCAAGTCCAACATCTTGGCCACCTTTGCTATAATGCTTTGCTGGCTTCAGTCAGAAATGCAATAAGTCTTGCACTAGATAGCCAGACTACCACTTGTGGCAATTTCATGATCAACGTTGACACTTTCTCTGCTGCTCAGGCATAAACTTATGGTAATTGCTGCAAATAATCTATCTATCTATCTATCTATCTATCTATCTATCTATCTATCTATCTATCTATCTATCTATCTATCTATCTATCTATCTATCTATATATATATTCACTTAAAAAACCATAGGTTTCAGGCCTTATATAGTTAGGAATGAGCATTTAAAAAACCATTGAAATTGCTCCTACATAGTTAGTTGTACTAACTATATTTCGCGCACCCGCAATCCAATGCTGATGATGTCACATATTACATAATTCATGACATTGTCAGTGACATCACTGAGGACATCTCAAATGACATCACTGATTACATCACTGATGACATCACTGATGACATCATCCAGTGACTGTGTGTTTCTGTAAAGTTTAAATATGTTTTACATATTGAAGAATGAGTGGATGTATACGTGTCTGGATGAAGGATTTAGTAGGTGCGTGACTGACTGTATGAGTGAGTGATTAAATGTGTCTTACTAAATGCATGGGTTAGTGACTAAACTGTCTGAATGTGTGCATCAGTATGTCTGTTGTTGTGTAAGCTGCTGCATGTGTTGATCAGTAGCTATATGAGTGGCTATATGCGTTATTGATTGGTTGCCCCAGTATTTGAGTGGGAGACTGAGTGTGTGTGTGTTGGTGGCTGGGAGGTGTGTGACTCTGTGCATAGACGTGTGAGCAGTTGATTCACTAGGTGTATGAGTTCATGAGTGCATGTTGAAACAGCTATATGGGCGGTTGACTGTGTGCATGGGTGTGTTGGTGAGTGAATGGATATCTCAGTGCTACATGTCCAAGTAAGTACATATGTAAAACACAGTGCATGTGAGAATTGGCATATATAAATGACTATACATGAGAGCCAGTGAATGTGCGAGTTGCTGTATGGATCATTGTGTACTTATATCAGTGATTGTATAATTGAGTAAGTATGTGTTAGTATATGTTTGAATAAGTAAGGTGTTGTGTGTATAACTGTATAGTTGAGGAAATGGAAGTGTGATTGATTCTTTGCATGACTGACTAGGTGTGTGAGTAACTCCATGGATGAGTGGCAGTGTGTGAGTGACTGTATAGGTGTATGAGTGCATATGAGGGAACCTGCATACTCCTGAGGCAGAAGCCGGGAGCATCCTGATCCTTGTTTTTAAAAATTACCTCACCTGTGTCACGCTTATTGTTCTATGTACTTTTAAACTCACGCTGCTTCCTGGCAGCTCTTAGACCTTCTGTGTGCACTCGAGCGCACCGTACAGCGGATTCTAGCGCTGTCAGCGGAGCCCAGGCACGAAAACATTTCTTGGTCGCCATTGTCGGTGAGGCAACAGGCCACGCCCACTTCGAGGCCACGCCCCCGCCCCACCAGTATAAAAGCACTGACTAAAAGTGCATTCACCGGAACCTGCATACTCCTGAGGCGGAAGCCGGGAGCATCCTGATCCTTGTTTTTAAAAATTACCTCACCTGTGTCACGCTTATTGTTCTATGTACTTTTAAACTCATGCTGCTTCCTGGCAGCTCTTAGACCTTCTGTGTGCACTCGAGCGCACCGCACAGCGGATTCTAGCGCTGTCAGCGGAGCCCAGGCACGAAAACGTTTCTTGGTCGCCATTGTCGGCGAGGCAACAGGCCACGCCCACTTCGAGGCCACGCCCCCCGCCGCACCAGTATAAAAGCACTGACTAAAAGTGCATTCACCGGAACCTGCATACTCCTGAGGCGGAAGCCGGGAGCATCCTGATCCTTGTTTTTAAAAATTACCTCACCTGTGTCACGCTTATTCTTCTATGTACTTTTAAACTCATGCTGCTTCCTGGCAGCTCTTAGACCTTCTGTGTGCACTCGAGCGCACCGCACAGCGGATTCTAGCGCTGTCAGCGGAGCCCAGGCACAAAAACGTTTCTTGGTCGCCATTGTCGGCGAGGCAACAGGCCACGCCCACTTCGAGGCCACGCCCCCCGCCCCACCAGTATAAAAGCACTGACTAAAAGTGCATTCACCGGAACCTGCATACTCCTGAGGCAGAAGCCGGGAGCATCCTGATCCTTGTTTTTAAAAATTACCTCACCTGTGTCACGCTTATTGTTCTATGTACTTTTAAACTCACGCTGCTTCCTGGCAGCTCTTAGACCTTCTGTGTGCACTCGAGCGCACCGCACAGCGGATTCTAGCGCTGTCAGCGGAGCCCAGGCACGAAAACGTTTCTTGGTCGCCATTGTCGGCGAGGCAACAGGCCACGCCCACTTCGAGGCCACGCCCCCCCGCCCCACCAATATAAAAGCACTGACTAAAAGTGCATTCACCGGAACCTGCATACTCCTGAGGCGGAAGCCGGGAGCATCCTGATCCTTGTTTTTAAAAATTACCTCACCTGTGTCACGCTTATTGTTCTATGTACTTTTAAACTCACGGTGCTTCCTGGCAGCTCTTAGACCTTCTGTGTGCACTCGAGCGCACCGCACAGCGGATTCTAGCGCTGTCAGCGGAGCCCAGGCACGAAAACGTTTCTTGGTCGCCATTGTCGGCGAGGCAACAGGCCACGCCCACTTCGAGGCCACGCCCCCGCCCCACCAGTATAAAAGCACTGACTAAAAGTGCATTCACCGGAACCTGCATACTCCTGAGGCGGAAGCCGGGAGCATCCTGATCCTTGTTTTTAAAAATTACCTCACCTGTGTCACGCTTATTGTTCTATGTACTTTTAAACTCACGCTGCTTCCTGGCAGCTCTTAGACCTTCTGTGTGCACTCGAGCGCACCGCACAGCGGATTCTAGCGCTGTCAGCGGAGCCCAGGCACGAAAACGTTTCTTGGTCGCCATTGTCGGCGAGGCAAAAGGCCACACCCACTTCGAGGCCACGCCCCCGCCCCCTTTTAGGGGCTAGAAATTATGTGCATCCATCGTACGCGCAGCGGACGGGCGCAGCGGGCGCGCCGTTTGCGCACCGAAGGTGCGCCTAAGGCAAGCCCGTCTTCGCCCGTCCTCACCAAGACCACGCCTCTCGCCAGACCCCCTGCTCAAAAAATACACGTATACGATAGCAACCTACTGTGGTCACTTAACCCTGGCCCCAGATGTAACAATCTAGAAGGATGTATTGGTCAAACCGCCCTTCAATGTAAAAGTTGCAATCTGACTATACCCGAGCCACGACCAATCAGCCACAAAACGACCAGGAGAAGCCAAGCTTCGCTTACCATCTAACAGCTTAACGTCAGATCCCTGGTTAAACACCATGCGAAGGTAAGAACGCTCTTAATAGACGAAAACCCAGATATCTTGTTTCTGTGTGAAACCTGGATGAGAGATGACCTAACCAGCATCCCTAATTTAGCACTACCGGATGGGTTCTCCATGATCACCATCAATAGGGCCTCGAGAGGAGGGGGCATTGCCGCCATCTATAGATCGTCCTTCACATGCTCTTTCCTACCGGAAAGCATTACGGGCAGTGAATGCGCACGCTTTACAATATCCACAAGCCCTCATTTCTCTCTTTCGGGCCTATTTATTTACAGACCCCCGGGGCCTTCCGTGAAATTCAGAGAAGAGCTCATTGAGATAACCCATGCATTGATTACCAGCTCAGCTAACTTCACTATCCTAGGGGACCTAAATCTTCACCTTGACGACACCGATGATGTTAATATTAGCAACTTCTTAGCGGACTTAGCAGCTCTACAGCTGACCCCTCTCGTTCAAACCCCCACTCTTACAGCGGGTCACCTACTTGACCCGGTGTTTACTAATATCCCAGAAGCCAGAGCAGACGACCCTAAACCTATGGCCTGGACTGACCACTCCCTGGTCAGGTTCTCGATCCCGAGTGTCTTCCCTCCCGTGATAAAAGCACCTACTTCATGCCTAAAACGGCCTTGGCATAAACTTCAACATCTTAACCTTGCTGACAGCCCAGGTGAACTTAACTTGGAGGGTGTGAGCGACATTGGAACGTCGTATGCGACCTTCCAGGACTGGCTCACCAAGGGACTGGACGCTGTTATACCGGCCAAGTGGACCAAAGGCCGTAACTCCCCCTCCAACCCTTGGTACGATGAGAAGCTGAAAACACTGAGGAAAGCATGTAAGAAAGCAGAACGTCACTGGAGGAAAGAATACATGCTGGAGGAAAAAAACGCGTATCTGGCCTTGCTTAAAGCATACCACAAAGCCATACGCTTAGCTCGCGCAGCCTTCTTCGCGAATGAAATTAAAGTAAGTCCCAACCCCATGAAAACCATTTTTAAAATAGTGCAAAAATTGCAACATGGAGATAAGCCGGCCTCTCACATCACTTCCACTCAGCAATGTGATGATCTAGCAACTTTCTTCACCGAAAAAGTGAAGAAGATCTACAACTCCTTCACTCACGACCTTCCAGAGGACATTAAATCTCCCAAAGTCATCTGTGAGAGTTACAGGCTCTCCTGCATTGCAGCCATTTCTCGCGAGGAACTAACTACAATATGTAGGAAGGTAAAATCTGGCGCACCTGCTGACCCCATGAAACCAGTTTACTTTCAAGGAGCCCTGGAATTCTTCCTTCCACCCCTGACCTCTCTTCTCAATCTCTCATTCGCCACGGCCACGGTACCCATCTGCTGGAAGCAGGCCTGGGTCACACCCAATATAAGGAAACCCACCTTAGACCCCTCGAAGCCGGAGAATTACCGGCCGGTTTCTTTGTTACCTTGGGTAGCGAAGCTAGCGGAGGCCCACGCGAACAAAGTGCTGAACGATCACATGGCAAAAAATAACATCCTGGATCCTTCCCAACATGGGTTCAGGCCGGGCCACAGCACGGAGTCCGCTCTCCTTACCTCCACAGAACACCTGCGAGAAATTATGGACACCGGTAAAAGTGCCGCGCTGATTTTGCTCGATCTCAGCGCGGCCTTCGATACGGTCTCCCATGCTATTTTACTTAAACGATTGGAAAACATCGGGATCATAGACTCAGCACTAGAGTGGTTCCGTTCGTTTCTCACGAACGGATCCTTCCAGGTATCGCCCCCCCCTTCATCTCTAAACCCCAAGAAATAGGACAAGGAGTTCCACAGGGCTCTGCCCTCAGTCCATCCCTTTTTAATTTATACATGCAACCCCTGGCGGAAGTCGCCAAAAAATGGGATCTTACAATGGTGTTGTACGCCGACGACACCCAGTTGGTCATCAGCCTCAATGAGGCTCCCTCCCCTGATTCCACTAGATTCAGGGATGGACTGACCGCTGTCGCCAATTGGATGACAGCGAACTGCCTCCAACTCAATGGTGGTAAAACGGAGGTGCTGCTCATGGGCAAAAACTCCAACAGCTGGAGCAACCTGTGGTGGCCCTGCTCACTGGGCCCAGCCCCTCCTCTTAAAAATCTGGCAAAAAACTTGGGAGTCTGGCTGGACTCTGCACTTAATTTTCAGGCTCACACTAAAAAAGTGGCCGCGACTTGTATTGGATTACTGAGAAGCCTTAATCCCATCTTAGGCTTCTTTGATTCCAAAACGAGGCAACTTATTGTTCAATCGACCATCCTGGCCAGGCTGGACTACGCTAGTGTTCTGCTGTTAGGAGCCAACAAAGCGGAAATTAAGAGATTCCAACGGATTCAGAATTCCGCCGCCAGGGCTATAGTAGGCCTGCCGAGAAGGTGCTCCGCGAGAGCTACTATCCACAGAATGCACTGGCTGCCTGTGGAAGCCCGTATCCAATTCAAGGCCCTCATCTTTGCCTTTAAGATTCTTCGAACTGAGGGACCTGAGCTCCTTCGCCCACTCCTAACGCCCTATAACCCCCAACGTAACCTTCGCTCCAAAGGGCAACACTTAGTCCTGGTCCCCTACACGAAATACTGTCGTGTAGGAGGGCGCTCGTTCAGACTGTTAGGGGCTAAGTTATGGAACTCCCTCCCCCTCCATATTCGTAGCATGAACAACCTATTGGCTTTCCGCAAAGCGATTAAAACTCATCTTTTCCCCCCCCCTGTAGATGTCCTCCTGCTTCTTCTCCCAGTTTGTTATGTTGGTTCTAGCGCCGGGACGCCCCGTTGCCAGGGCAGCTGTTGCGCTTTACAAAATGCTTAACATAAAAAAAAATGCTTAACACATAACATAACATGATAGTGTTGTATTGATGAGTGACTGTATGTATGAGTGATTCTATGGGTGAATGAGTGAATGTGTGTGTAGACCTAGGAATCAGTGAGTGCGTATGTAGTAACCGGTATTGGTGTGTCAATGGTTTCAAGAATAGTAGTTTGTATTTAACAGTGGGTGTATCAAAGGTTAGATTAGAGTGTGAGGAGGTGCATCGTATTATCACATGAATGATATTATCAGTGATGTGATCAGTGATGTAAAATGAGATGTCATTGGTGATGTCATCAGTGATGTCATTTGAGATGTCATCAGTGATGTCAGTGTCAATGGTTTCAAGAATGGTAGTCTGTATTTAACAGTGGGTGTATCAAAGGTTAGATTAGAGTGTGAGGAGGTGCATCGTATTATCACATGAATGATATCATCAGTGATGTGATCAGTGATGTAAAATGAGATGTCATCGGTGATGTCATCAGTGATGTCATTTGAGATGTCATCAGTGATGTCACTGACCATGTCATGAATGATGTAATATGTGACATCATCAGCAGTGGATTGCGGGTGCGCAAAATATAGTTAGTACAACTAACTATATAGAAGCAATTTCAATGGTTTTTTAAATACTAATTCCTAACTATATAAGGCCTGAAACCTATGGTTTTTTTAAGTGAATTTGCAAGGTTTTTAAAATGCTAATTCCTAACTATATAAGGCCTGAAACCTATGGTTTTTTAAGGGAATTTGCAAGATTTTTTAAATGCTAATTTCCTAACTATATAAGGCCTGAAACCCATGGTTTTTTAAGTGAATTTGCAAGGTTTTTTAAACGCTAATTCCTAACTATATAAGGCTTGAAACCTATGGTTTTTTCAGTGAATTTGCAAGGTTTTTTAAATGCTAATTCCTAACTATATCAGGCGTTAAACCTATATTTTTTTCAATAAATTTCAAAGGTTATGTAAATGCTAAATCTATTAGCGGATAACGTTTATATATGTTATTATCCTTCTGGGACCACCTGAGCAGCCATCTTGTTTCTCAGGAGAAGTGAGGCACATGAGAGCACAAAAAAACAGTGGAAAACGCGAAAAGGGGTCAGGGTTGAGGAGACCCCCTGACCCCCTAGCCCTTCTCAGGGAGTCCCAGAAAGACCATCAAGTGCAAAAATTGTTTTTTTTTTAAAATCGCGTGGTACCCGCATGGTATGCGTACCGTACGCGTACGGTGCGCGTACTCCGCAATTCTTTCATTTTTTGGGGGTTTTTTTTGCCCTTGGGGGTCCTTTTGGGACCCCCTGAGAAGGGCTAGAGGGTTGGGGGTCTCTACTATGCCCCCTTTTCGTGTGTTCCACTCTTGTTTTGGGCTCTCTTGTGCCTCAGTTTTCCTGAAAAACAAGATGGTGGCCAACACTTCCTGGTTTGGATAGTTTGGAATGATGACAGTTGACTGCCAGCCAATCAGAAACTTGCTCGCACACGTAAGGGTACGCGTACCGTAGGTGTACGGTGCGCGTGCGGTGAGCGCATATAGATATATAATTTCCTCAAATTCAATTTTCTCAACAACTACTGTAGGGATTTTCACCAAATATAGAAAAGGCACTACTGCATACCTGTCCCTACCATTTTGCCAAGTTTGGTGTAATTCCGTTCAGCCGTTCGGACTGTAGCCGTGTCTGAAGGTCCCATAGAAAATGCAATTTGAAAATTTCAAATTCAATTTTCTCAAGAACTACTGGAGGGATTTTCACCAAACGTAGCAAAGGCACATCTGCATACCAGGCCCTACCATTTTGCCAGTTTGGTGTAATTCCATTCAGCCGTTCGGGCTGTAGCCGTGTCTAAAGGTCCCTATGGAAATTAACATGGGGAATACACGTTTTGGGACCCCCCTTCCGGCCCCCACTTGACGAATCCCCCAAACTATCCGGGAAGGAGCGGAGCGGAGCTGGCCAAAATTCTGGAAAATTACACACAGATTCCTCAATCGGCACCACAGTTATTCCCAATAAAATGTTGAGCGCATATAGATATATAATTTGCTCAAATTCAATTTCTCAACAACTACTGGAGGGATTTTCACCAAAAATAGAAAAGGCACTCCTACATACCTGTCCCTACCATTTTGCCAAGTTTGGTGTAATTCCGTTCAGCCGTTCGGGCTGTAGCCGTGTCTAAAGGTCCCATAGAAAATGCCTTTTGAAAAATTTCAAATTCAATTTTCTCAAGAACTACTGGAGGGATTGTCACCAAACATACAAAAGGCACTGCTGCATACCAGTCTCTACCATTTTGCCAAATCTGGTGTAATTCTGTTCAGCCGTTCAGGCTGTAGCCATGTCTAAAGGTCCCATAGAAAATGCCTTTTGAAAAATTTCAAATTCAATTTTCTCAAGAACTACTGGAGGGATTTTCACCAAACATACAAAAGGCACTGCTGCATACCAGTCTCTACCATTTTGCCAAATCTGGTGTAATTCCATTCAGCCGTTCGGGCTGTAGCCGTGTCTAAAGGTGCCTATGGAAATTAACATCGGGGAATACACGTTTTGGGACCCCCCTATCAGCCCCCGCTTGATGAATCCCCCAAACTACCTGGGAAGGAGCGGAGCAGAGCTGGCCAAAATTCTGGAAAATTACACACAGATTCCTCAATCGGCGACGAAGTTATTCCCAATAGAATGTTGAGCGCATATAGATATATAATTCGCTCAAATTCAATTTCACAACAATTACTGGAGGGATTTTCACCAAATATAGAAAAGGCACTACTGCATACCTGTCCCTACCATTGTGCCAAGTTTGGTGTAATTCCGTTCAGCCATTCGGGCTGTAGCCGTGTCTAAAGGTCCCATAGAAAATGCCATTTGAAAAATGTCAAATTCAATTTTCTCAAGAACTACTGGAGGGATTTTCACCAAACATACAAAAGGCACTGCTGCATACCAGTCCCTACCATTTTGCCAAATCTGGTGTAATTCCGTTCAGCCGTTTGAGCTGTAGCCTTGTTAGAATGTCCCTATGGAAATTAACATGGGGAAAACACATTTTGGGACCCTCTCTTTTTTCTCGGCCCCCGCTTGACGAATCCCCCCGAAACTTTCAGGGAAGGAGCGGAGCGTAGGCAAATTTAAGGAAAATTACAGGCAGATACCTCAATCGGCGCCAAAGTTATTCCAAATAGAATGTTCGGAATTTCCTGTGGTAACTAGGTCCTAACTATATATACCCTACTGGCTATCGCCAGTAGGTAATATATATATATCTCTCTCTCTATATATATATAATTTTATATTACCTACTGGCGGTCGCCAGTAGGTATATATAGTTAGGATTTTTTTCCTATGGGATTTCTGAAAATTCTATGTTGAATAACCTTGGCGTTTGTGGACGGAATTGGCTGAAACTTTCAGGGAAATGGCACATTTTGTTTCTGAGCAGCCCCTAAAAATTTGGAGGAATTTTGTCAAGGGGGGGGCGAGAAAAAAGGGGGGTCCCAAAACACGTTTTTCCAATTCATTTTTCCATAGGGCGGTTGGAATCACTTTTAGCTCGAACGGCTGAATGGATTTACACGAAACTTGGCAAAATTGTTGGTTGTAAGCTTTTATTCGGCAATTTGCCATGAAGCCAGCATAAAATACATTTTACATAATCATAAAAACAAGGTTACATCTAATTAGAAAAATATAGTGCAAATTGTTATGCAATCCCCATACAAGATCCAATTATTTATAATTCGCATTAGATTGTTTACAATTCATAAGAGAAACATATACATTTTACATTCAAGGGAATTTACAGACCTCATATTAAAAACACTTATATAAAATTTTTAAATAATTAAAAGCCAGAGTTAAAAAAAAACTTAGTGTCTATGTTTTAAAACTATACTTTTTCCTTATCAAGCAGATACTAAAAAGGAATCGACTGACTCCAAAAGTTATCAGGCTAATGGTCGAGGATCTAAGTAATCTTTCCGCCTCTTTGTATGAACGTATACCCAAATTTTTGCAAAGGGGTTTGATCCATTTTGTGCGTTGAGCTTAATACAGTGGACAAAAAAGAGGATATGTGCCTCATCTTCCCTTTGCTTCAAGTCACACAGTTTACAAAGTGTATCATTTTTGTTAGGATTAGGATTCCCCCACCGGGAAGTATTGGCATTTATTTGGAGAACCCCGTACCTAAATTGGAGATACAAGGTTTTAGCCAAGGGTGGTTCCACTACTTCCATAAATTGCTGAAATATGGGGATGTCTTTAAATTGCAGAAACTTAATTGATAATGAACCTGTGACATGATCATGTATATTAGTGTTCATATAATACCAGAAGGCAGATTTTACCTGATCTTTGCAATTAGGTTGCATGGATGTTGGGTTTTTCCAAAAGTGTGAGAGGCCCAATTTAATGAGCCATGCAGATATATGTCTCAGCCACTGAATTGAATTGTAAGTGTCCAATTCCATGATTTCCAGCAGTCCCGCTCTATAGTCTGCGAGTTCCGGGGTGGTCCATATTCTTACCCAGTAAATCAGTGGCCTCAACCAGCATAGATAATCTGTACGTTTAAAGTTTATATCTAAAAAAACTGGTACTAAAGGTGTTCGTGTTGGTAGCCTTAACAACCTCCTGCAGAACATATTCTCCACAGTGTGGAATGTTTGTTTAGCATACGGCCCCCAGATCTCGGCACCATATAGGGCCGCAGATTGTGCTTTAGCTTTGAACACTTCAATCGCAGGTGTTATAGCTTTTGAAGTACTCCTTCCATGAATTTTCAAAATGGGAATGGAGTTCTGTTTTAGTATCAATCTTCTTTTGTTCTAGCTGATTTGACCAAGTCATTTTACTATCAAACCTGATGCCCAGGTAATCGAATGATTCCACATATTCAAGTTTCGTGTTATTTAGGGCCAGATTTTTCTTAAAAGATTTTGGAGGGTTAATGGCCATATATTTAGTTTTGCTTGAATTAATTTCTAACCCCTTCTTTTCACAATAACTATCAAATTGATTTATTAAGTTTTGTAAACCTTTGGGAGTTTGAGAAATTAAGATAGTGTCGTCTGCAAAAAGCAGCGCTGTTACTGCCTCATTACATAATTTGGGGGAATCGTGGTTACACTGTGCCAAAAAAGGGGGGATATCATTTACAAATAAAGAAAAAAGGGTCGGGGCCAGCACGCACCCTTGTCGTACCCCCCGTCTAACTGGGATAGCTTGAGTGAGTTCACCATTTCTTCCCCATCTTATTTTTGCAAAATTGTCTGTGTGGAGTTTTATGAGGTTAGACAGCAATTCTTCAGGGACACCCATTTGCCCTAAGGTATTCCATAACAGTGAGCGGGGGACTAGATCAAACGCTGAGCGTAGATCCATAAATGCTACGTATATACTGCACTTCTTTATTTGGACATACTTCCAACAAATACACATGAACCTATGTACCTGATCTACAGTACTTGTCCTGATTCTAAAACCTGCTTGATATTTTGAGAGGATTTTAGTTTCCTCAATCCAATCTAAAAGGCGGTTTAAAATGTGTCTGGCAAAGATTTTTTGTAATATGTCTATTAAACTTATAGGTCTGTAATTTCCAGGGTTGTAACGGTCTCCCTTTTTATAAATGGTTACTATTTCCGCCCCCTTCCATGATTCGGGGATCGGAGTACCTAGCAAAATAGAATTGCACAAAAAGTTTATGTAGGGGCACCATACTTCTATATTATGAATAAATAGGTCGCCTGGTAATTTATCCGGTCCCGGCGCCTTGCCTGCCTTAACTGCCTTTATAGCACACAATGTCTCTTCAGTGGTAAATTTTTCCAGATTAGAGTGGGAAGGACAAGATCCAATGCAGGTGTCCTCAGAGGGCATCTCAGTTGCATCATATAGTTTTGAAAAATGGTCATGCCAAATTTTTCCATCTAGAAAGAAATCTCTATTGGAGCTCCCTGTTTTATTGTTTTTGGATATTAGGCTCCAAAAGGTGCATTGATCATGCATCCTGGCAGCATTTAAGAGGTCTTCCCAGATTGAATCGTCCCACTCTTTTTTCGCTCTGGAGAGGAGGTTATTATATTCAGTTCTACACTCTTTTACCTTCTTTTGGTCTTTAGATTTTACGGCTTTGATAAGATTACCTTTGGCTAGGCGACACTGTTTGTTATACCACGGTGTCTCCAGTTCCAATTGCCGTTTAATGTTACTATCCCTGTTATTACAGGTTTTACTCAAGAGAGGGATTAGCTCTTCTACTAATTGATAGTGCATTTTAAGCACTTCGTGGGATCCCATAGCCAACTTATTGTATGAGGATACAGTGTTTGAAAAGATATTATAAATACCTATAAGTGTTTCCTCTTTTGCGAGAATATGCAGCCATTTTATTGCTTTTCTATTATTAGAAACTTCAACCTCACCCACATCATTATTTAATTCCGTTCCACTATCTAATAATTGGAGTGGTGTAGGAAGTAGCCCTACCTGAAGGGGGAAGTGATCGCTTTCTGGTCTATTCACTACAGAAAAGGTCAACAGCAAATACCACAAGTTGATAGTGATCAATACAAAATCAATAAGTGACTTTGAGTTCCCTTTATTATAAGTGTAGTTAGATGGCTTATCCGGGTCCAATCTAGCATTACATGCTCTTAAGTTGTGAGATATCGTCAGCTCGTATATCTGCATGACTGCCACCGAGCTTTTAACTGCTTTTACACCGTCTAAGCGGGGGATATCGTTGGCCCTATCCTCATTTTCTAGTAGATTTTCTAACCCCAACACAGGCTCAAACTGACAGTTGAAGTCCCCGCCTATAATTATTTTAGGGTCCTGCTCCAGTGTGTTCAAAAACATACCTAACTGTTCCACAACCAGTGATTCCTTTTTATGTGGGTTGGGTCTATTATAGATGTTTATCAAATAAATGTCCCCTGTATCCTTCGTGGTTATCTTCACCCCATGCAAGTCTTTAGAGCCAATATTGCAGGGTGATATAATAACATTCAAACATACTTTTATCCAAATTAACAAGCCCCCTGATGGTCTGCCTCTCACAGAAGCAATGGCCCCGCAATGGTATGCTTTGTATCCAAGTCTATGCACCATGTTAATTGCCCATGTTTCTTGTAGGAGAATAATATCATGCTCTTCCAGAAATGTACTCCAGTTCCTATCACATAAGTTCCTGGACAACCCTGCTATGTTCCATGACAAGATTTTTAAATCACGGTTTGGTTTACATGGCACTGAAATACTGGGACAGTTGTTACCTACACTGGGGATAGATAGTATTCCCACTTCGTTGGAATCATCAAAGGTCTCATAGGGAGGTATCAAGCCCTGCGGCTCATTAGGTACCACTATTGGCCTGTCTATAGTTGGTGCATGGCCACTATTCGTTACAACCTCTCCTTGATGGTAAAATTGTAGATTTGGTTTGCCCGACGTGCCTTTGCTATGTCTCAATATATGTGCTCCAGTGGTTTGTGAGAAATTAACATTTGAAAAAACAGATATATCTGTGACAGCGTCCCGGTTAGCGCCCCGGTTCGCGTACCTGACGCGTAACGGAACTTCGCGAGGAGAAGCGGATTGGCTCCCCGGTGACTGTCAACATTCTAAACAGTCCGGAGCGGCCACCATCTTGTGTCTCGATAGGATCGAGACACAAGTGGTGGAAAAAACAAAGTGGGAAATGAGCATAAGGGGGCAGAGTACATCCTCCCTGACCCCCTAGGTTTGATGAGGGGGCTTTAAAAGGGCCCCACAGGGCAAAAAAAAAAAAAAATATTATCTTTTTTTTGCGGGGGGAGCGGTCCGGGGAGCGTAATATACGGAAAAAAGAATGAAAGAATGTTCAAATATTATATGTTTATTGATCTTTTTGTTGTATTTTTTTTTATTTCAAGTACCAACATGTAGGTACCAATGCAGAGTCTAAAAATAAATATACACCGTTTTCTTTGGAGATATCTTGCATGTTGTTTCAGAAGTTATTGTGGTATATGGAATTCATAGCATAGTCTGTGAGGAAAGCGGAAAGAACATGGAGGCAGGAGATGATAAAGAGATGTTAAATACACATTGGAGATAATATAGTGGAAGAAAGGAAGTAACTATTAGCAAACTTACTATGTAACACAAAAAAAGTTGCACAGTATATTTTAAGTCTCAGTTTATATTTTATCTTTTTGGGTACTATTTCATAATTTTCATATTAAAAAGAATAATGTCTCAAACAATTTTAACTTTTAAAATTTAAATTTATTGTTCTGATTTTTCATAATCTAAGAGAATTTGTAACATTAAATCATCAGGAATGTCCTCCTTTTCATTCCAAGAATCACATTCACAATCTTCAGCACATTTAATTAATTCTTCGTCTAATGTGTCATCCAAAAAGTCAATTTCTTGATTTTCTTCCTTTGGATTGTTTTCAATCTTAATTTGAAAGGAAATAATATTTTCTTTCTGTTGTGCTTCCATTTTCTTGCTGTAAATTGCCTAAAAAATATATATCAGTGGAGATAGGGCACTGTTGGGCTTAAGTTCACACAGGTGCTTGTGAGTTTTTAACAGTGAAGTAATCTTTGGGCAGTGCATGGTTTCAGGCAGGAAGTAAAACTATTAAAAAGTGCCTGTGATGAAGCCTAAGTAAATTCATAATTATACCACAGAAGCCTAACTCAATCAATAATTTAAATAATTAAATCTTTCTCAATGACTAACTCTTATAGAGGGACAGTATGTAACTATCTGAAAACGTTTTCCTTATTTAATTTAAAGTGCATAACATAGTTCTCCTTTCAAATTTTTAAAATTATATCTTACCTTTTAAAAAGAAGTTAAAGTTGTCAGTGAAAATGCTCTTGAAATGTACTTCAGGAAGTAGTAGTCAAAATGTCTGTGTTTCTCTATCTTTCTTTATATATATTCAGGTACTTAACCAATCAAATGTCTTGAAATAATAGTAGAAAATGAAAGTAACATTTTAATTGGTTGTCAATTCTAACACTTCATATGTGTTTTTGTCATGTAATTTACCTCAGGATATTTAGTCAGGCCTACAGCATAATTTTCTCAATGGAATTCCATCAAATTTGGGTAAATGGTAGGGACTGCTATGTAGTAGGGCCTATTCTATATTTGATGAAAGTGTCTCCAGTGGTTTTTCTGTAAATTACTTTCCCACCTTTTTTTTAGCCAGCGCTCACCGGTGCGCGCCCCGGTACGCTTACCGGCAGCGTTACGGGAGTCCTCCATTTTGTGTTTCGGTAGAATTGAGACACAAGATGGAGGGCAAACAATGTTCGGAATGGGTAGAAGGGGGCAGGGAAGACACTTCCTGACCCTCTAGGTTTTCTGAGGGGGGCTTAGGACGCTCATATAGGCAAAAAAAAAGAAAAAAAAAATTTTGCGTGGGGAGCGCCCGGTACGCGCACCGGTAAGCGAACTGGGGAGCGTACTTTGGTGAAAAATAGTGAAAAAAGTTAGAAATAGAAAAACATTTTGAATGATCAGAGGTAGGGTAGCTCTGAAAAGAGCTATTGGGTTCTGTGGCTAATTTAGGTACCTACAAGTAGGTTCCAATGCACAGTTTTAAATTCAGGAGGAATATTCTATTCCCCTCATCGGAGAAGTGCACACCATCTCCTCTGTAGATGTCTTGCATGTTGTAACGCAAGTTATTGTTGTATATTAAACCCATTCTAAAGTCTCTCATGTAACCAGAAACAGATTTATTCACATGTTTCCGTGCTTTCTCAAATTGTGGACAAAATTGGTTGGACCAGTTCCATTTCTGTCTTTGGCATATATTGGAATATACCAAGGCAGTTTGGGGAAAAAGTGTCATCAATTGATGAAAGGTGTCCTTTAAAAGCATTTCCAGACCGACCCCAGTCAAAGTGCCCAAATCATTTCCACCACAGTGCACTATTAAGAGGTCAGGGTTTGGCAGATGCATACAAAAACTATATTAAAAAGATATAAAATATATTTTTCCTTTAAAAGAAGAATACATTTTACAGCTTTTGATATTTGCTATTAAAAAACCATTGAAATTCACAGAAAAAACCATAGGTTATAGACCAGTTATAGTTAGGAATTAGCATTTAAAAAACCTTGAAAATTCATTGAAAAAACCATAGGTTATAGACCATATATAGTTAGGAATTAGCATTTACAAAACCTTGAAAATTCACTGAAAAAACCATAGGTTATAGACCATATATAGTTAGGAATTAGCATTTAAAAAACCTTGAAAATTCACTGAAAAAACCATAGGTTATAGACCATATATAGTTAGGGATTAGCATTTACAAAACCTTATTTTACTCACACAAAACCATTGAAATTTGCATATATAGTTAGTTGCACTAACTATATATTACGCACCCGCAATCCACTGCTGATGATGTTACATATTACATCATTTATGACATGGTCAGTGACATCACTGATGACATCACTGATGACAACTCAAATGACATCACTGACAACATCACTGATGACATCATTCATGTGATAATACGATGAACCTCTTCAGACTCTAATATAACCTTAGATACACTCAGTGTAAACAGACACTCACAGATTGTTTCTCATCCATGGAGTTACTCATACACCTAGTCAGTCATGCAAAAAATCAATCACACCTCCATTTCCACAACTATATAGTTATACACACCTTGCTTATTCAAACATATTCTAACACATATTTACTTTCTTATACAATCACTGATACAAGTTTTCAATGATCCATGCAGCCACTCACACATTCACTGGCTCTTATACACAGTAATTTATATATGTCAACTCTCACATGTACTGTGTTTTACATATGTACTTACTTTGACATGTAGCACTGAGATATCCATTCACTCACCAATACACTCATGCACACAGTCAACCACCCATACAGCTGTTTCCACATGCAGTTTTGAACCCATACATCTAGTGAATCAACTGTTCACACATCTATGCACAGAGTCACACACCTCCCAGCCACCCACACACATACTCACGCTCCCATACAAATACTTGGGCAACTAATCAATAACCCATATAGTTAATCATATAGCTACTGATCAACACATGCAGCAGTTTACAGAACAACAGATATAATGATGCACAACTTAAGACATTTTAGTCACTAACCCATGCTCTCAGTGAGACACATTTAATCACTCTCTCATACAGTCAGTCATGCACCTACTAAATCCTTCATCCAGACACTTATACATCCACTCATTCTTCAATATGTAAGACATATTTTAACTTTACAGAAACATACAGTCACTGGATGATGTCATCAGTGATGTCATCAGTGATGTCACTGACCATGTCATGAATGATGTAATATGTGACATCATCAGCAGTGGATTGCGGGTGCGCGATATATAGTTAGTGCAACTAACTATATATGGGAATTTCAATGGTTTTGTGTGATTAAAATAAGGTTTTGTAAATGCTAATCCCTAACTATATATGGTCTATAACCTATGGTTTTTTCAGTGAATATATATATATATATATATATATTCACTGACAAAACCAGAGGTTTCAGGCACGTTATAGTTAAGAATTAGCATTAAAAAAACCTTAGAAATTCACTGAAAAAAACAGAGGTTTCACACATGTTATAGTTAGCTGGGTATGTCCCTCATAAAAAACCTTTGAAATTCCCCCGTTATAGTTAGTTCAGCTAACTATAACTTGCGCGCCTGCAATTCACTGCTGATGACGTCACATATTACATCACTCATGACATGGTCAGTGACATCACTCATGACAGCACTGATGACATCTCAAATGACATCACTGATGACGTCATCCAGTGAATGTGTGTCTTTCTGAAAAATAAATATTTTTTATACATGTATATCTAAAGGTCGATGGAAGAATAAATTGGTAAATAAGTGGGTAAATGGATGGTTTTTCTCTAAAATGTATTGTCTAACTGACTTATTACGTGCATCTTAGTGAATACATGTATTAGCAAGTATTGTTTAAATATGTAAATATCTGTATCACTGTCTCACTTTGTGTATAAGTGGCTGCATGGGTTGGTGAGTAGCTACATGAGTGTATATATGGGTTATTTGTCGTTTTTTTTAGTATCAGTATCAGTGTCTATATGGTTTGATGGGGGTATTACTTAGCGCATAGATGCAGGAATGAGTGACTCACTGTTTGTATGTGTTTTGAAGACAGCATGTGTGCAGGACTGTATCGGTGGATGAGTGTGTGTATAGGTTTTTTAGTGAGTGAATGACTGCCTCAATAGTGTCTTTATGAGTAAGTACATATGTTTTAAACTAGTATATGTAGTATTGATGTATATAGGTAAGGATATATGACAGTGACAGATTGGAAGAGTTCCTGTATAAATAAGTATGTGTTTCTATAACTGATTGTTTAAGAGAGTAAGTATGTGTATGTTTCTGTAGAAATAAGTATAGTTATGTGTGTAGAGATGTATATGCAAGTAAATGGATGTTTGAGATAGTACCTCCAACAATTATGTTGTGATTTTTTACCATGGGCTTCCATTACCTCTGGTAGTTTTGAATCTTTGTGTACTGTTGTAGAACTTATGTATGAATACCGATTCATCCACAAATCATTTTTTGTGTTGATACAGGTATTTAATTGCTAAGAAAATGGAAACTTGTTGTAGCTGTACCACCAGGACCCCCATGTTAAGGGAGGTGAACTAAGTACCATTGTCAGGCTACACTGTCAAGAAGAGTGTTTTGATTGTAGAGGCATTATTAACATTTTTTTTAAGTATTTGCCATAGAAGGCGTAAATGTAACATTAATCGATTATCAAGGAGAGAGAGAGGACTGGGTAGCCAATCCGTATCCCCAAAGTATTTATATGTAATCAAGGGAAGACTGGTCTAACAATGTTTAGTATAGGACTCAGAGCTGTATGTAGACGGGAAAAGAATATGTTGCTTCATGAAGCCCTCACCCACCAACCTAGTTGGTGGCATGCTTCATCCTCGGGCCCACCCAGTGACACCGAGTGTGCCCCGGGTGTGCTTCAACGCCTGTGTTACTGCAGAGCTGGTGTGTTACTGAGTGTGCAGTGCTAGTGGAGTGATATGTGAACAGGTTAAAAGCTATCCAGTGGTCCCAGTGTCCACGAGGGCTGTCTTTAATATCCGGGCCTCTGGTAGCATTAAAATCAAGGCAATGGATGTAGGTGGAGTGGTGCTTATGAACTCCTGCATACGGTGGTAGGTCTGCATGTTTCAGCCAGGTGTTTTCTTAAACTGGCTTTCCTCAGGACCAATATACTGTGGAGGTGAACACTACACTAATAGTATGTGTGTGGTTTAAAATGTGTTGCAGTTCTAAGGTGCCATAAGTGTGGGAGGGGGATTCCCTCTCCTAGCATAACTGTACAAACAACATAGAAGACAGACATAACATACAGGGTAGAGTCTTAGCATGGTAGCAGTATAAACAAAAGCAAGATAGTACAATTGCCTGTAATAATTTGCATATAAGGCAGATAATATGTGATCAAATGTGTAGCCGTATTGGTGGTACGGATAAGTGATTTTACCGACATATGGTGAGCTATATCATTTAAACACACACACACAATGAAGAAGTGGACACTGTATAGTATGCATTTGCATGTGTGAGTATGTGTGTGAATAACTCTATGTATAAGTCTAGGTGTGTAACAGGATGTGTAGTTGTATGAGTACATATGATGAGTGAGTACATGTATGAGTGGCTATATAGAACTATTGGTGAATGAGTGGATGTCTATGTAGATTTTGGAATTACTGAATAGGTTGTTCTAACTAGTATTGGTATCTCCATTTTTTTGAAAATGTTACGTTCTATTTATGAATGTGTGTATCAAAGGTTATACTAGGATGAGAGGAGGTCTCTTTTACAAGGATGATGTCATGAGTGATGTCATAAGTGATGTCATTTGTGATGTCATCAGTGATGTCATGAGTGATGTCACTGACCATGTCATGAGTGATGTAATATGTGTTGTCATCAGCAGTGCATTGCAGGCACGCGAGTTACAGTTAGCTGAACTAACTATAACGGGGGAATTTTAAAGGTTTTGTTTGAGTGAAATGCCCAGCTAACTATAACATGTGCGAAACCTATGGTTTTGTCAGTGAATTTCCAAGGTTTTTTTAATGCTAATTCCTAACTATAACGTGCCTGAAACCTATGTTTTTTTCTGTGAATTTCTAGCGTTTATTTAAATGCTAATTCCTAACTATAACATGTGTGAGGTTTTATCAGTAAATATATATACTAAACTAAATACCCACTTCCCTTACAAAGAAATTGAAACTTTACATCTCTGCAGCCTCTCTTATTTTTCACCTTATTCATTTTCCGCTCAATCAACACATCATCCACAAATACACACACCTACTTACTGCCTTTCTTGGCTGGGCTTATCAACTATTCTTCTTTAATTCAAATTCAAAGTCAAGGCCATTTATTCAGCCTTCTTCTTACTACTACCCATCAATAGCAGTGGGTAATTTCCACACTTCCATCCTTTCTTCCGTCCTTACTACTGCACAATATATGAACTTTATGCACTAGCTTTCTTCCTTAGATGTGGTACTCATTTCTCTTGCTCCCACTGTGGAATCCAACACCCTATCTGTGTAATCAGCTGGAAATTTAACGATTCTCTTCACTGACAAGGCAGTGGGTAGTTTGCGTGTCTGCAACCTTTCTTATTTTTCACCTTTTTCATCTTCCACTCAATCAACACATCAAACACACAACTACTTGCTGAATACATTAGCTGTGATTATCAACAATTCTATTTCATATACCTATTCATACTGCAGGCCTTTATCGAACATTTTTATTGTAACAAGTCCCGCAGCCAAAGACATTGTAAATTTGCACACTTGCTCCCTTTCTTGGATGGGGTTATCAATTATTCTTCAATTTCATATTCTGATTCAAACTAAAGGCTCTTTATCAAGCCTTTTTGTTGTAACTACTGTTGCAGGAATTCTGCTCCAACACAGAACTGTGCATAAAGACTTAGGACCTCAATGAATTACGGTGTATCAAAACCCACCTTAGTACCCAAACCCCCTACCAGACTAGCAATCAGTGACTCATTGGTTCTTCGTCCTCTAGCAAAAACACCAATGACTAGTCAACCCAGAACATGCGACTTAGATTACCTCAAGTAAGGTAGATAAAAAGAGCACTCTTTCATTATAGTCTTACACCAGTCCAAAACAAGGAGTTAATAAAGACACGTACAAGTTTGAAATGTTTATTTCTAACGACGTAATCTCATGCACTGTACCTTAGATAATACAAGCAAACATATTATCAGAAAAAAGGTTGTCAGCATTGTTAATATTCCATAAAATGCAAAGGGAGAAAGCATCTTATATTGCTAACGGGGAACAGGTTTAAAATATACCTACATTTCACCCTACCTACCTACCAGGTTAGTTTATACCTACAGAAGGTCTCATAGGAATACATGAGCGGCCCCATACCTCTGGTACTCAGCAGTAGTTGATCACATTGAGTTCTGCACAAACTGTCAGGATACGAATGTTCTACAACTGTATCTAATTATGCCTCTACAATACATTATTAAACGTGCAAGTATCAGACGTGGCCACACCTGCATATGTATTATAGGTCGAACGTGTGAGGATCATTCCGAATAACAGTCACAGTATCCAAGATAACCTTGATGTTCCATGCTCTCAATATACACACTAAACTAGCGAGGCAGTATAGAAATGTAGCATAACAAATTATTCTCATGTGAAACAAAATACTCAGCCTACTTTAAACAATATCAAAATTGCGTGTCGTGTGCAAAGCAGAGCAGGAAAGTAAAAATGCGTTTAAGCTTCTAATGAACCCATGCTAACTTAACACGGTGTGAGTGCAAGGCTCAGCCCACAACACCCTCCCTCGATAGAACCATGTGATATAAATGTGGTCGAACTAGGAACGCAGAGTCCAAGCCTGAAAAGCAGAGTCAAGTTCAAATTTGCATAAAAAATGATTCGCTGTTTGATAGAAAACAGTAACTAATTAATAAAGAATAGGTAGAAAAATCAAAGAGTCTTAATCCAACAGCGTATAAGCACAGTATGTAGCAACAGCCTCCAAGAGTAAGTCATTGTTCTCATCTGAAAACATTTCAGCCATCCAATTCAATAGTGGGAATAAACATACATGTTCCTCAACGTCCGGAGCCTCTATCACCATCGGAGGAAAACACAGGTCATCTTCAATGTAACTGCGTGCCAAGAAGTCATGTGCCGCTTCAAAAACATTCCAACGTCCCATTATACCATGTATCGCTGCTAAGGCCATAATCCCGCCGCCAGAAAAGAGCAAGTCATGAACCACTAAGGAGCACATCAACTGGTCATAATCCGCGTTGGGAGACACCGTACTGCAGAGACACAAATGCAGGGCCCAGTCGAAATCGCAGCTCAGGCAATGGAAGACAGGTTGAACGCATGTGAAAAAGGAGAATCGAAACGATAATCCATAAGCTGCACTCAATGTAGCCAGAGGCAGCGCTCCGTAATAACTAAGCATTCAATTGCGGAGCAGCAACAGCCGAGAAATATTGTCGTGTGCTGGAGGATGTGCATCCATGTTTAAGTAAACAAATGAATAGAAGCACACCGGCAACTAATGCGACTAATAAGAGGAATCCACCAAAGATGCTGGAGAAAATCGAATTAAAAAATGCCGAAAAGAGACACCAAATATAGTTTCAAAAGAACTCACAAGACCACTGCTTCTAACTTTAAAAAAGTAAGGTAACCTCGTAGTCAAGGACGCATTAAAGATACTCTAAATTAACTCCCCAAAATACAAAGGCACGTCTGTATTTAATAAATCATACACTTCTGTGCGGGTGTTTACTACATGAAGGATAAATGTTTCTCTAGCACATGTAAGAGCGACCTCTTTTTGAGACAATAGCGCTCTTATAAGGCTCTTTTGGTTGACTCTTCTTTCAAGGTCGGAATCGAGGTCCAGATAGAAACTTCCAGCTTCCCATGCAGATGAGTAAACACAACTTTTTTATAGCAAACCACACGCTCAGTGACTGTAATCATGTAACCGATGCCTGGTAACATATCACAACAATCTGCATTATTTCAAATTAAATAACTCACATTTCCATTAAACTGAACAATGGTATGATAGCAGGTGTTGCAGTGCCTTTCAAAACTCACACCAAATTAGGCGCATCTAGATTAAAAGAGCCATGGAATTGTATGTGTCTACAAATTAAGGAGTAATGTGGTGCTATTGTGCAATCCTCGCCATTCACATAGACTTCTTTCCCCTCCCTCAGACACCTATATGTAGATGATAATAACCAAGCTTAATAGAGATAAGCGCTGCCTAAACATCCATATCTGCCTATAGCATAGTATTACATGCAAACCTCAAACTTAAACAGACTAAAAAGTAACGTTATGATACCGTGGATAAGCCACACAGCTGAATTGGATCTCCAATGATTGACCACTTCTAACCATTCTCATACCGCGCCCTGTGCTCTAATTTGACAGTGAGATAGTGATCGCACAATAGTTTGTACTGCTAATCATTCTCAGCATACGCTACGAATACGCTTTCACGTTATGCGTCGCATCAAAGCGTCCGTGTGACGTCATGCACAGCGCCCCGTACGCAAAACGCAAATGCTTTTAATTGTTTAAAAACATATATGTATATATTTATTGAACATACTAACAGAATACATTATATAGGATAATTATGAAAACATTTTTTTTAAAGTTCCAATAATCCTACATTACTTTTAAAAGCAAATACACAAATCTCAGTGGAACGTCATGCGTACTCGCATCCTAAGAACACCATAATAACAGCGTAAAAGTACGCAAAGCCATGTGATTTTAAAAGAAGACATTTCATCTAATCTTGGCAGTTTTTTACTTTTTCAGAAGGGCAAAAAAAGGTTAATGCTCCAAAAGTAACCTGTAACATTTTTGAATCTCTTTCAATGGGTGATCCATCTCAAAAATACTCCTTTAGCAGAGGAAATATGGAGCGACACGTAAAGAACTTACACCCCAACAACTTTGTTCGAGCTGCAACACAGAGGGTGAAGGACAACCCACCTGCTACTGCACCAAGCACATCAACTGCTGCACCAGCATTTTCAGCAAACAGTCCACGCACACAAATTCATCCTGATTTTGCTCAAGTTAAAATTCTATACATTTATTGCAATAAACTTTTGTGTTATGGGAAACAGTCTATTTACCTAATAAAACGCATGAAGCAGGAGCATCACTGTCCTCGACATTACTTTTTTTGTCATTCTTTTTTTCCTGTTGGACACTTCCAAGCCCCCCATTATAGAAAAAAAATTGCCCCAGGGATTCCCCCCCCCCCCCCGGGAGCTATTTAGGAATAAAATTAACTTCTAGTTTTTTTTTCCTTTTCCACCGCGTATGAGTACAATACGCGTACAATGCAGGTTTTTTATTTAAAAAAATAAAAATACATTTGCGCCTAAACATCCATGTGAGACCCCTTGAGCAGGCCTAGTGGGTCAACATGTTTCTACCCTAACCCCTTTCCTTATTTTTCAACTTTGTTTTACTATTTTCTTGTGACTCAGTGCTACTGAGGCACAAGATGGCTGCCAATACTTCCTGGTTTGGAGTGTTGACAGACAGTTAGCATCCAATCAGCATGCAGCTCGTGCTCGTAATTATACTGATTTCCGTACACGTGCTGTACTTCGTCTCTAGATATTGCTATACGTTTACTTTTGATTTTCTCAGGAACTACTGCACAGATTTACACCATTTTACAAAAAGCACAATCTGCGAACCAAAGTCTATCTCTCTGTCAAATTTGGTGTAATTCCATTCAGCCGTTCGGGCTGTAGCCCTGGCTAAAGGTCCCTATGGAAAAATGCATGGGGAAAACACCTTTTGGGACCCCCCTTTTTTCCTCGGTCTCCGCTTGACGAATCACCCCCAAGCTATCAGGGAAGGGGCAGAGCAGAGCAGTCCTTTTTCTTGGAGAAATTCATGAAGATTCGTCCACCGGCACCAAAGTTATTCCAAATAGATTGTTGTGGAGTTCCTTTGGAAAGTTGGTCCTAACTGTAATTACCTACTGGCAATCGCCAGTAGGTAATATATATATATATATATATATATATATATATATATATATATATATATATATATATATATATATATATTACCTACTGGCGTCTCGCCAGTAGGTATATATAGTTAGGATTTTTTGTCTATGGGACTTTTGAAAATTCTATGTCTAATAACTTTGGCGTTTGTAGACGGAATCGGCTGAAATTTTCAGGAAAATGGCACATTTTGTTTCTGAGCAGCCCCTGAAAATTTGGGGGGGTTTCGTCAAGGGGGAGCTGAGAAAAAAGGGGGGTCCCAAAACGCGTTTTTCCCATGTTAATTTCCATAGGGCCTTTGGCCTCACTTTTAGCTCGAACGGCTGAATGGATTTGCACGAAACTTGGCAAAATTGTAGGGACTGTTAGCCCGATGTGCCTTTGCTAGGTCTCAATATATGTGCTCCAGTGGATTTTGAGAAATTAACGTTCAAAACAAGATATATATCTGTAACAGCGCTCCGGGCTGCGCTCCGGTCGCTTACTTTTCGCGAAACGGAACTTTGCGATGCGAAGCTGATTGGCTCCCCGGTGTCTGTCAACATTCTAAACAGTCCGGAGTGGCCGCCATCTAATCTCTCGGTAGGATCGAGAGAGAAGAAGAGGTGAAAAACGAAGGGGGAATTTAATGAAAGGGGGCAAGGTATACCCCTCTTGACCCCCTAGGAATGTTGTTGGGGTTATTAAAGGGTCCCGTGGGGAAAATAAAAAAAAATATATTTTTCACGGTAGAAGCGCTTCACGGGCCGCGAACTGGGCCGCAAACTGGTAGCGAAACGGGAATTTGCCATTTTTTGCTTCGTTTTAATTAAATTACTAGGTATAAGGGGGTGCGGGAGACTTATCCTAATCCCTTATGTTTTCTGAGGGTGGCTGAGGAGGCTCATATATGTTGATACATGTCTTCCAGCGGCTGTACGTGAGCTTTTTTTTTTTTTTGCTGCGTGACGTCTGTTAACGTTTGATTCGATGGAAATCAGGAAGTGTTGACCGCCAATTTGTCAGTGCGATAAAATATTTTGTTATAAATGAATCCTTATTGATAAACATTGTCGGCGCCATCTTGCCTTTTTTCCAATGCCACAATTTTGTCGTGCACGGCAGCCATTTTAGATGCCAGGCCGGTCCCAGCTGTAGAGAATCCAGACATGCTACCCTCCCGAATCAGGCGTGAGACTACTGATTTCAGTGCTAGTCTCCCGCCTCCCGATTTCTGCAAGCAAAAACCCGGGGGCATATTACCAACAACTAGCGATAATTTTTGTCTCTAACTTGTTTAGAGACAAGAATTATCGCCGCACATCGGCGATTTTTATCGCAGATAAACCTTGCTATTAGCAAGGTTTATCACAAATGCGATAAAAAACGGCCGAAATGCATGAATATCGCTGACTTTTCAGCGATATTCATGCATTATCGAGCAAATGCTCTTAGCCATGTTATCCACCTCCCATTGAATAACATGGCTAAGAACTGCTCAGGGCAGGTGTTAGCTTTTTGAGATATTCGCGCTTAGCGCGAATATCTCCAAAAGTTGGTAATAGGAGATAGGGATGTTAGGGACTGTTTCCAGTCGCTAACATCTTGGCACGCCCACTTTGCATGTCATTAGTGATAAATATCACTGACATGCAAAGCGGGGCCCAAGATGGTCGCTATCTCCTTTTAGCTGTCACTAACTGGTGTTAGCGACAGCTTGGTAATAGGGAGATAATTTTATCTCTGCATTCTAGGCTTTTAAAGCCAAAAAAGCGGAGATAAACCCCCTTGATAATATGCCCCACGATTCCTCGGGGGTTTCAGCTGACAAGGCTTGGTATTGTGTTACGTGGTAATTCTTCCAGGAAACGTCAGAGGGTCGATGCAGGGGTTCTAGAAGGGGTGATAAACCATTTAAGCCTCATGAACAAGCGCATGGTCTTTTAAAGATCTGTGAAGTACTCAGGGCGGCGGTGTGTGTGTGTCCTCTTTCAGGAGCGGGCGGGGGGGGCACTGCCAGCAACTTGCCAGGCCAGGCAGTGTTCAACACTTGCATCACCCTTTCTCTGCCTGCTATTGCGCTCCATGCTTCGGAAAGGTAAGAAAAAGAACGTGCATTTGAGTTTGAAATGTCCGATCCTGTAGCAGTACACTTGCAAAGCCCACACATGACAATAACCCGATTCAAGGCCCCATTCACCCGATTTTTTAAAAATATATAGCACTCCAACAAAGTAGGATTATAAAACTTTATTAACTTTTAAATATAACGAACGGAACAAAAACTGTAACAAACATTTAAACATTTTTGACAAAAAAAAGCAACAATGGTCAGAAGCTGTCTTTTGTGCGAATAGTCCCAAGGCAGCACAACGTGCTGAGTTCTGGACGGCACCCAGGTGATGTCACCTGGGTGCCGCACTGGTTTTTGGGATCCTACAATGCAGCTCAGAAAAACAGCGTGGGGCGTCCCGGGTGGTGCGGGGGGAGGCCTCGTCAGTAGCGGTCTGTTGTGCGAATAGTCCCAAGGCAGCAGAACGCGCTGAGATGTGGATGGCACCCAGGTGATGTCCAGTAAACTGCCGCACTGGTTTTGGTATCCTACAATGCTGCTCCGAAAATTGGCGTGGGGCGGCCCGGGGGGGGCGTGGGGGAGGCGGCGTGAATGGGCCTCCCCAGGTGGCGGCCATCCAGCTGAGTTGCGCCCGCTCTTGCGGCTACAGCGTCTCGCTCACCATGTAGTTGAGTTGCTCCCACTCTTGCAGTGCAGCGATAGGCGGCTGCCACAGGACTCTTAAAATGGCGGCCGGCTCTTCGGTTTTGGGCCTGGTCCACTAAAATGGCCCTGGGACACCTTGGAACTCGGACGCTTGCCTGCTAGGGCTTGGGCTCCATTCTCGAAAGCGTCCCCTCAGCCGTGAAGATTCTACAAAAGTCTTGGGGGCCCTCGACTCCTGCAGGCTTCCGGTGGGGAGCGGCTGCCATGATTGCTCGCGGAATGACCACGACGGAGCCACGAGATGGTGGTGCTCTCATGCTGACGCCAGCTTCAGTCTGAATCATCCAGAAACAAGGTGGGGCTTTCATCGTTTGGGAAAAAAAAATGTTCTAAACCAATGAAAAGTGTTATTTTTAGGTCATATGACCAAGCCTTCCATCTTTAGGAAACCAAAAGTAAAATGAACCAATGAAAAGTTTTATAAACAAGTCACATGACCTGTTATGCGGCATAGGGCTACAGAAAGCGTAGAAAACCGTTGGCACGTGAGGCGGCGTCAGTAGCGGACCGATGTGCGAATAGGCCGAAGGCAGCACAACGCGCCGAGATCCGGATGGCACCGAGGTGGTGTCCAGCAAATTGCCGTACTGGTGTGGCCATCCTACAATGCTGCGCCGAAAGACGGCGTGTTCAGCTGAGTTCCGGTCACTCTTGCGGTACAGTGACTCGAACGCGCCGAGATCCGGATGGCACCGAGGTTGTGTCCAGCAAGTTGCCGCACTGGTGTGGCCATCCTACAATGCTGCGCCGAAAGTCGGTGTGGGGTGCCCCGTTGGCTTATGAGGTGATGTCAGTAGTGGACCGATATGTGAATAGGTCGGAACCAGCACAAGGCGCCAAGATCCGGATGGCAAGTCCTGGATGTTGAGTGCCATCGTTGAGAGTTCTGAGCAGTGCTTGTAAGACTGTCTGAAGCTTATTTGCACCTGCTGCAGCTTCACTATTGCCCTGGTGTGGCCAAAGATCGCCCATGACATAGGCGGCCGGCTCCCGAGGTCCGGCGGAACTTTTTTCCTTTTCCTTTCTGCTTCTTGTCCCACAATCCGTTTCACCTGAAGACACGACCAGGTCCCTGAATGTGTGCAGGGGGACGCTATTGATTGAATGAAAACGGCGGCTTGACACAAAGCTGACTCAAGCGTTGCTGTTGATGCTATACAGACAAAAATTGGTTTTCAGTTTGTACATTCTTCAGGATTTTTTTTTCCATCCAAGGCTGATTGAGAGTTTGTAGAAAAATGGCTTCAGATTTTCCACATATTACTCTTCAACATTCTTCCTAAATGTAACAATGTGAGACTCACTAGGAGAACGGCTGTTTATCTTTCCTTTCAAAATGCTGCCAACAATATTTTCTGAATGGAAGACACCATCTTGTAGCATAAAGGGCCGAAAGGGGTTTTGGTCTGGCCGATGGTTGGTGGAGACATTTTGACTATATCTTGGACCTGCCCGGCCTCGCCCAAAATGGCGCCGGTATAAATGGGACTCGTAACTCCTTGTTGTGTACTGGTTGAACAACCTTGATATCACGAGATATGAATGCAGTTTTGATGCCCATAGCGGGCGGGGACGAGAATTGATTGAATATTTCGACATCCCTATTGATATTAAGTTCTGATGTGTTATTGATTACTGTACTATTGAAAGTTAGAATTAACGTCACCCATGGTACTTGCACGCAAATGTATATCTAGATAACTTTTTTGTAAGTGGCCCTGTCGTATTTTAATTACAAAATGTACGTCCACCGATTCCGCAACTGTTAGACACCTTAGTTCTTGCAACCTAATGGCTCGTTCGTTACGTTCCTCTATAATGTAAATGTCTCCTCATCATATACGATTTCAGTTTGCTCCGTGGCCGGCCCACGTGGTTATAGGCCCGTATTTGTATACTGACATTTTCACAATAAAGGTTTTTAAAACAAAACATGGTAGTAGTATTTACATTGGTAAAGTTTTTACTGTTAGTCACTGTTTTCGAATCAGTAAAAGGCAAGTGAAATAAAGCAGTCCAATTACATGACGGATAAAAGGTATAATATGTAGGAACGCAGTAAAGATAAATGGTCAAGGGCAGTTGTGTTTTCCACTCCTGCAACATAAAGTGATCGATAAGAATCTGATAATCAGGCGTATCGGCGACTAAGACAGCAGGCCGAGTCTCTTTTACTCAACGGCTGCGTCATGGAACGAAGAAACGCCCTTTTTCTCGAAAAAGGAATATATTTTACTTGCAGGACAGTTGAAATTTTTCTGGGAAAGTACATTAGCCTGGAATATTATAACATATATGTTATAAAAAAAAAAGTTCGAAATCAATAAAAAGCGTATTTTTTAGGTCATATGACCAAGCTTTTCATTATTAAAATAACAAAAGTAAAATGAACCAATAAAAAGTTTTATTAACAAGTCACATGACCTGTTATGCTTACGTTACGCGCTGCGCGCCGCGCCCCGGATCACTTCCGGGTGCGCTAACGCGGCGTGTCATATAACGCATTACGCGACAACGTAGGTCAAGAATATAGTCAAAATGTCTCCACCAACCAGCGTTCGGAACACAACCCCTTTCAGCAGTCCAAAAAGTTCTGTAAAATGACAACAGAGGGGACAGGCAATAAGAACCATCAGTCAAAGAGGGGAGGGCAAGTTCTTCTCTACCGGGTCATGTTGGGGCGCTACCGGAACTGATCGAATTGGTAGTCTACAGTGTTTCTGGATGTTTCAGACTAAAGCTGGCGTCAGCATGAGAGCACTACCATCTCGTAGCTCTGTCGTGGCCATTCCACGAGCAGACATGGCAGCCGCTCCCCACCAGAAGCCTGCGGGAGTCGGGGGCCCCCAAGACTTTTGTAGAATCTTCACGGCTGAGGGGACGCTTTCGAGAATGGGACCCAAGCCCTATCAGGGAAGCGTCCGAGTTCCAAGGTGTCCCAGGGCCATTTTAGTGGACCACGCCCAAATCTGAAGAGCCGGCCGCCATTTTGAGAGTCCTGTGGCAGCCGCCTATCGCTGCATCGCAAGAGCGGGAGCAACTCAACTACATGGTGAGCGAGACGCTGTAGCCGCAAGAGCGGGCGGTAAACAGCTGAATGGCGGAAGAGGCACAGTGTAGCAAAAGCGGGCGGAATGGCAACTAAAACGGTAAAGGGGCGCCCCACTACAGCGTGTCTTCAGGTCAAACGGATTGTGGGACAAGGTCCAGAATAGAAGAGTCATCAAAAGGCAAAAAGTTCCGCCGGACCCCGGAGCCGGCCGCCTATGTCGGGGGCGATCTCAGGCTAAACCGGTGCTATAAGACTTGGGGAGGGGGTCGGAGCCAAGCGTCTTCTCCGAGTCCGTGCCATCACACCGCCCCTCGGGGGCCTCCGTCAAGCGGTTTAGGGAGGTACCATATCACATTGTTTTCAAATGCAGTCAGGTCCACAAACGACACTCACTTACTTTGAGAATAGTGAAGCTGCAGTAGGTGGAAATAAGCTTCAGACAGTGTTACAAGCGCTGCTCAGAACTCTGAACTATGGCACCCAACATCCAGAACTTATGCCATTTGATAATGGCAGTGACATTGAAGCAACTCAGGGACCAAAACCATTAATGTACTTTCACGTATGAAAATCTTACTTGGGGAGGGGGCAGGAGCGAAGCGCCCCCTCCCAGTCCGCGCCACCACACCGTATGTTGAAAATCTGAAGCCATCGTTCTACAAACTCAACCAACCTTGGATGGAAAAATCTAGGAAAATGTACAAACTGAAAACCAGTTTTGGTCTGCATAGCATCAGTAGCACCGCTTGCTATCAGAGTGCATGAGTTTCATGCTCGATCGATTGAGCTAGCCGGATCGGGCAATAAAAAGTATAAAATAGTTATGTAAATAGTTATTTAATAAAATGTTTTACCCTGTTTCTTTGCTGGTGTGTTGTCTATATTTTTAATATTCGCATAGGGTTTGTCGTTATTTTGGGCGGGGTGGGTGACGGAGCCGAGCTGTCTTGCAGCCCTCATGGTGTGGAGCTCAGTTCATCTCACTATTTTTGTATTTCTCATGAAGGGTTGTTCCTAATATTTCTATTTTAGTGAGGTCAAAAAGAGATCCAATTAGTGGCCTACTGATTTTGCTCGATTAGTTTTATTTTTTTACACGATTTTTCACTATCTGCAAAGACTAAACAGAGTATTGCGACTTTGTGCTTGTTTGTAAATAGAGAATGAACCAAAGAGAATCAATTGTAAAACAGTAAATGCTTGGATAACAATCAATCAAATGGAGAGACAAGCAGGCACGACGGATTACAACGGGGGTAAAGGCCTGCGTTAACTACTCTTCACTATCTGCAAAGAGAGAGTACTACTAAGAGAAAAGAGGGGAGGGGGGCAGCGTTCAAAGCACATCAGCGTGCATAAACACGAAAAAGTTTTTACCTATCACGTACTTGACATTTTACAGCTTTTGATATTTGCTATTAAAAAACCAATGAAATTCACTGAAAAAACCATAGGTTATAGGCCATATATAGTTAGGAATTTGCATTTACAAAACCTTGAAAATTCACTGAAAAAACCATTGGTTATAGACCATATATAGTTAGGGATTAGCCTTTTCAAAACCTTATTTTACTCACACAAAACCATTGAAATTTCATATATAGTTAGTTCCACTAACTATATATCGCGCACCCGCAATCCACTGCTGATGATGTCACATATTACATCATTCATGACATGGTTAGTGACATCACTGATGACATCACTGATGACATCTCAAATGACATCACTGATGACATCTCAAATGACATCACTGATGACATCTCAGATGACATCACTGATAAAATCACTGATAACATCTCATTTGACATGACTGATCACATCACTGATGATATCATTCATGTGATAATACTATGAACCTCTTCAGACTCTAATATAACCTTAGATACAATCAGTGCAAACAGACAGTCACAGACTGTCACTCATCCATGGAGTTACTCACACACCTAGTCAGTTATGCAAAAAATCAATCACACCTCCATTTTCTCAACTATACAGTTATACACACCTTACTTATTCAAACATATACTAACACATATTTACTTTACTCTCTTATACAATCCCTGATACATGTTCACAATGATCCATACAGCCACTCACACATTCACTGGCTCTTATGCACAGTTATTTATATATGTCAACTCTCACATGTACTGTGTTTTACATATGTACTTACTTTGACATGTAGCACTGAGATATCCATTGACTCACTAATACACTCATGCACAGTCAACCGCCCATACAGCTGTTTCCACATGCACTTTTGAACCCATACATATAGTGAATCAACTACTCACACATCTATGTACAGAGTCACACACCTCCCAGCCACCCATACACACACACTCAGTTTCCCATACAAATACTTGGACAACCAATGAATAACCCATACAGTTACTCATATAGCTACAGATCAACATATGCAGCAGTTTGTAGAACAACAGATATAATGATGCACAAATTAAAACAGTTTAGTCACTAACCCCTGCACTCAGTGAGACACATTTAATCACTCACTCATACAGTCAGTCATGCACCTACTAAATCCTTCATCCAGACACTTATACATCCACTCATTCTTCAATATGTAAGACATATTTTAACTTTACAGAAACATACAGTCACTGGATGTTGTCATCAGTGATGTCATCAGTGATGTCATTTGAAATGTCATCAGTGATGTCATCAGTGATGTCACTAACCATGTCATGAATGATGTAATATGTGACATCATCAGCAGTGGATTGCGGGTGCGCGATATATAGTTAGCGCATCTAACTATATATGGAATTTCAATGGTTTTATGCGAGTAAAATAAGGTTTTGTAAATGCAAATCCCTAACTATATATGGCCTAAAACCAATGGTTTTTTCATTGAATTTTCAAGGTTTTGTAAATGCAAATTCCTAACTATATATCGACTATAACCTATGGTTTTTTCAGTGAATTTCAATGGTTTTTTAATAGCAAATATGAAAAGCTTTAAAATGTCAAGTACGTGATAGATAAAAACTTTTTTGTGTTTATGCACGCTGATGTGCTTTGAACGCTGCCCCCCTCCCCTCTTTTCTCTTAGTAGTACTCTCTCTTTGCAGATACTGAAGAGTAGTTAATGCAGGCCTTTACCCCCGTTGTAATCCGTCCTGCCTGCTTGTCTCTCCATTTGATTGATTATTATCCAAGCATTTACTGTTTTACAATTGATTCTCTTTGGTTCATTCTCTATTTACAAACAAGCACAAAGTCGCAATACTCTGTTTAGTCTTTGCAGATCGGGAAAAATTGTGTAAAAAAATAAAAGTAATCGAGCAAAATCAGTACGCCACTAATTGGATCTTTTTTTGACCTCGCTAAAATAGAAATATTATAAACAACCCTTCATGAGAAATACGAAAATAGTGAGATGAACTGAGCTCCACACCATGAGGGCTGCAAGACAGCTCGGCTCCATCACCCATCCCGCCCAAAATAACGACAAACCCTATGCAAATATTAAAAATATAGACAACACACCAGCAAAGAAACAGGGTAAAACATTTTATTAAATAACTATTTACATAACGTTGGTTTATAAGATGATGTCAGTAGTGGACCGATGTGTGAATAGGTCGAAAGCAGCACAAGGCGCCAAGATCCGGATGGCAAGTCCTGGATGTTGGGTGCCATAGTTCAGAGTTCTGAGTTTGAGCCTTTTTCAATGCCTGTGCTTTGTTGTTTCCCCTCCATCAAAAACAAAAAAATATATAAAACTGTGCAAAAATACCAAAAAAACAAAAAATGTTTACAAAAGCAGTGCTTGTAAGACTGTCTGAAGCTTATTTCCACCTACTGCAGCTTCACTATTCTCAAAGTAAGTGAGGGTCGTTTGTGGACCTGACTGCATTTGAAAACAATGTTATATGGTACCTCCCTAAACCGCTTGACGGAGGCCCCCGAGGGACGGTGTGATGGCACGGACTCGGAGAAGACGCTTGGCTCCGACCCCCTCCCCAAGTCTTATAGCACTGGTGTAGCCTGTGATCGCCCCCGACATAGGCGGCCGGCTCCCTCGGTCCGGCGGAACTTTTTGCCTTTTGATGACTCTTCTATTCTGGACTTTGTCCCACAATCCGTTTCACCTGAAGACACGCTGTAGTGGGGCGCCCCTTTACCGTTTTAGTTGCCATTCCGCCCGCTTTTGCTACACTGTGCATCTTCCGCCATTCAGCTGTTTACCGCCCGCTCTTGCTACTACAGCGTCTCGCTCACCATGTAGTTAAGTTGCTCCCGCTCTTGCGGTGCAGCGATAGGCGGCTGCCACAGTACTCTCAAAATGGCGGCCGGCTCTTCGGTTTTGGGCCTGGTCCACTAAAATGGCCCTGGGACACCTTGGAACTCGGACGCTTCCCTGATAGGGCTTGGGTCCCATTCTCGAAAGCGTCCCCTCAGCCGTGAAGATTCTACAAAAGTCTTGGGGGCCCCCGACTCCCGCAGGCTTCTGGTGGGGAGCGGCTGCCATGTCTGCTCGTGGAATGGCCACGACGGAGCTACGAGATGGTAGTGCTCTCATGCTGACGCCAGCTTTAGTCTGAAACATCCAGAAACACTGTAGACTACCAATTCGATCAGTTCCGGTAGCGCCCCAACATGACCCGGAAGAGAAGAACTTGCCCTCCCCTCTTTGACGGAGGGTTCTTGTTGCCTGTCCCCTCTGTTGTCATTTAACAGAACTTTTTGGACTGCTGAAAGGGGTTGTGTTCCGAACGCTGGTTGGTGGAGACATTTTGACTATATTCTTGACGTACGTTGTCGCGTAATGCGTTATATGACACGCCGCGTTAGCGCACCCGGAAGTGATCCGGGGCGCGGCGCGCAGCGCGCAACGTAAGCATAACAGGTCATGTGACTTGTTAATAAAACTTTTCATTGATTCATTTTACTTTTGTTATTTTAATGATGAAAAGCTTGGTCATATGACCTAAAAATTACGCTTTTTATTGTTTTCGAACATTATTTTTTTTAAACATATAGGTTATAATATTCCAGGCTAATGTACTTTCCCGGAAAATTTACAACTGTCCTGCAAGTAAAATATATTCCTTTTTCGAGAAAAAGGGCGTTTCTTCGTCCCATGACGGAGCCGTTGAGCAAAAGAGGCTCGGCCTGCTGTCTTAGTCGCTGAAACGCCTGAATATCAGATTCTTATCGATCACTTTATGTTGCAGGAGTGAAAAACACAACTGCCCTTGACCATTTATCTTTACTGCGTTCCTACATATTATACCTTTTATCCATCATGTAATTGGACTACTTTATTTCACTTGCATTTTACTGATTCGAAAACAGTGACTAAAAGTAAAAACTTTACCAATGTAAATACTACTACCATGTTTTGTTTTAAAAACCTTTATTGTGAAAATGTCAGTATACAAATACGGGCCTATAACCACGTGGGCCGGCCACAGGAGCAAACTGGAATCGTATATGATGAGGAGACATTTACATTGTAGAGGAACGTAACGAGCGGGCCATTAGGTTGCAAGAACTAAGGTGTCTAACAGTTGCGGAATCGGTGGACGTACATTTTGTAATTAAAATACGACAGGGCCACTTACAAAAAAGTTATCTAGATATACATTTGCTTGCAAGTACCATGGGGGACGTTAATTCGAACTTTCAATAGTACAGTAATCAATAACACATCAGAACTTAATATCAATAGGGATGTCGAAATATTCAATCAATTCTCGTCCCCGCCCGCCATGAGCATCAAAACTGCATTCATATCTCATGATATCAAGGTTGTTCAACTAGTACACAACAATGAGTTACGAGTCCCATTTATACCGGCGCCATTTTGGGCGAGTCCGGGCAGGTCCAAGATATAGTCAAAATGTCTCCAACAACCATCGGCCAGACCAGAACCCCTTTCGGCCCTTTATGCTACAAGATGGTGTCTTCCATTCAGAAAATATTGTTGGCAGCATTTTGAAAGGAAACAGAAACAGCCGTTCTCCTAGTGAGTTTCACATTGTTACATTTAGGAAGAATGTTGAAGAGTAGTATGTGGAAAATCTGAAGCCATTTTTCTACAAACTCTCAATCAGACTTGGATGGAAAAAAAATCCTGAAGAATGTACAAACTGAAAAACAATTTTTGTCTGTATAGCATCAACAGCAACGCTTGAGTCAGCTTTGTGTCAAGCCGCCATTTTCATTCAATCAATAGCGTCCCCCTGCACACATTCAGGGACCTGGTTGTGTCTTCAGATGAAATGGATTGTAGGAAAAGAAGCAGAAAGGAAAAGGAAAAAAGTTCCACCGGACCTCGGGAGCCGGCCGCCTATGTCATGTGCGACCTTTGGCCACACCTGGGCAATAGTGAAGCTGCAGCAGGTGCAAATAAGCTTCAGACAGTCTTACAAGCACTGCTCAGAACTCTCAACTATGGCACTCAACATCCAGGACTTGCCATTCGGATCTTGGCGCCTTGTGCTGGTTCCGACCTATTCACACATCGGTCCACTACTGACATCACCTCATAAGCCAACGGGGCACCCCACGCCGACTTTCGGCGCAGCATTGTAGGATGGCCACACCAGTGCGGCAACTTGCTGGACACAACCTCGGTGCCATCCGGATCTCGGCGCGTTCGACTCACTGTACCGCAAGAGTGACCGGAACTCAGCTGGACACGCCGTCTTTCGGCGCAGCATTGTAGGATGGCCACACCAGTGCGGCAACTTGCTGGACACCACCTCGGTGCCATCCGGATCTCAGCGCGTTTGAGTCACTGTACCGCAAGAGTGACCGCAACTCAGCTGGACACGCCGTCTTTCGGCGCAGCATTGTAGGATGGCCACACCAGTGCGGCAATTTGCTGGACACCACCTCGGTGCCATCCGGATCTCGACGCGTTGTGCTGCCTTCGGCCTATTCGCACATCGGTCCGCTACTGACGCCGCCTCACGTGCCAACGGATTTTCTACGCTTTTTGTAGCCCTATGCCGCATAACAGGTCATGTGACTTGTTTATAAAACTTTTCATTGGTTCATTTTACTTTTGGTTTCCTAAAGATGGAAGGCTTGGTCATATGACCTAAAAATAACACTTTTCATTGGTTTAGAACATTTTTTTTTCCCAAACGATGAAAGCCCCACCTTGTTTCTGGATCATTCTGACTGAAGCTGGCGTCAGCATGAGAGCACCACCATCTCGTGGCTCCGTCGTGGTCATTCCGCGAGCAATCATGGCAGCCGCTCCCCACCGGAAGCCTGCGGGAGTCGGGGGCCCCCAAGACTTTTGTAGAATCTTCACGGCTGAGGGGACACTTTTCGAGAATGGAGCCCAAGCCCTAGCTAGCAGGCAAGCGTCCGAGTTCCAAGGTGTCCCAGGGCCATTTCAGTGGACCAGGCCCAAAACCGAAGAGCCGTCCGCCATTTTAAGAGTCATGTGGCAGCCGCCTATCGCTGCACTGCAAGAGTGGGAGCAACTCAACAACATGGTGAGCGAGACGCTGTAGCCGCAAGAGCGGGCGCAACTCAGCTGGATGGCCGCCACCTGGGGAGGCCCGTTCACGCCGCCTCCCCCAGGCCCCCCACCCGGGCCGCCCCACGCCAATTTTCGGAGCAGCATTGTAGGATACCAAAACCAGTGCGGCAGTTTACTGGACATCACCTCGGTGCCATCAACAGCGTTCTGCTGCCTTGAAATTCCCACGTTATAGTTAGTTGGACTCACTATAACTTGCACGTGTAATGCACTGATGACACCATCCAGTGAATGTGTGTCTTTCAGATAAATAAATATGTTTTATATATGTATGTTAAAGTCGATGGAAGAATATTTGTTTAAATTATTGTCTTAATGGATGTTTTTTTAAAAAAAATAATTGGATATCTGCCTTATTAAGTGTATCTTAGTGAATACATATATTAGCGAGTGAAAGTAGGTCAGTCTCTCTGTCATCAGTGATGTCATGAGTGATGTCACTGACCATGTCATGAGTGATGTAATATGTGATGTCATCAGCAGTGCATTACACGTGCAAGTTATAGTGAGTCCAACTAACTATAACGTGGGAATTTCAATGGTTTTATATCAGTAAAATTTCCAGCTAACTATAACTGGTGTTAAACCTATGTTTTTTTCAGTGAATTTGATAGGTTTTTTAAATGCTAATTCCTAACTATAACTGGTGTGAAACCTATGGTTTTTTCAGTGAATTTCATAGGTTTTTTAAATGCTAATTCCTTTGTATATCGAGTTTCTAACCTTTTTTTTTTTACAATTTGCTGTTTTTTTTTAAGTATTCATTTTTTTTATATAATTTTTTTCTTTTGCGCTCTGGGTGCGCGCTCCGGGAAGCTTTCAGCTAAGCTCTCCGGTAAGCTTTTCTGTGAGCTCACCTGAAAGCGCACCCAGAGCGCTACTGTCGTTCGTGAAAAAAATATGAATGAAAAGTTAATAATAATGCAAAACATTTCGTACCATACAAATAAAATTCGTTTTTTTTAATAAGGAAAATGATCATGCATTTCTGTAAAAGTTTGATGACGTCACTTCGGCGCGCAACGTAAGTGCCCTCGGAAGCGCCTACGTTCGCGCCGCGTAAACGCACGCAAAAACGCCTACGATCGCGCCACGTTTGCGCCCCGGAAGCGCCTACGATCACGCTGCGTAAACGCACCCGGAAGTGCTCCGGAGCGCGCAGCGTAAACGCGTTGAGTCATGTGACCCTAAAATAACACTTTTCATTGGTTGCTAACAGTTTTTTTTACAATGAATGAAATCCCCACCCATTTCCTTCACTTCTTCTTTCACTTTTGTGACTGAAAGACCTGTTTTTTGCACCTGGATCTTTTGTGAATTACCATGGCTGCCAGAGAATCCAGCAGTGAGGATGAACCTGAGTTCATCAATGAAGAGCCTCCTACCCCAAAGGTGAAGGAACATTTCATATGGAAATTTTTTAAGTTTCCAGCAGACCAGAAGAAGGTGAATGCACCAAAAGTGGAGTGCAGGATCTGCAAACAGGTCCTGTCACGGGGTAACCCCCAAAAAAAGTACTCTTTTGGGAACTTTACGATGATCCGACATGTGGAGAGGAGGCACCCCCAGAATTTTGCCCGGGAAAGTGTCAGGGCTCTGGCACAAGAGGTTCCCAGAGATGGGGCCTCTACATCAACCGGAGGAGCAACTTCTTCTGGGAGAGAGCAATCGCAGGAGCAGGTGCCAAACATACAACCTGCATTTAACCATGGGGTCGTCAGATGCAGATACTGCAATCAACTCCTCACCTATGGGGAGCAAAGTGTCCAGCTCATGGTTCGAGCATTGGAGAACCATCGCTGCCCTTCCCACCCCTAATTTTTTTGTTTTCTTTTTGCTCCTGTTGAGCAGTTTCCATTCCCTGTTTTTGTTCCTGTTCAGTTAAAAGAAGAAAACCAAAAGTTCTTTTCAGAACTACCTCCAATTCTCATCAAAGAGCTATATTCTTAAAAAATGAAGAGTAAGTGAAATATAGTGCATTGATAATTGAAAGGAGAATGAGTAAGAAAGATCAGAAAGGTATGAGAGGTGAAAGGAAGTGAAGTAGGAGGAATGAAAGAAGGTGAGTGTTAGAAAAGAAAGTTATGACACAGTGAATAAACTGGAGGCCTCATTTCTGAAAAGTGACGCATCGCTACGTGAAAACAGCGATGCGTCACTTTTCTGGACGCACTCCTTATGACATTCCAGATATGTCATATTTAATATATGACTAATCAATTCGCAAGGAGTTACAGATATGTCAGTATTTCTGATGTATCTGTAAACACAAAAGTAACGCATTGCTGGAGTGCGTCACAAAAGTGACGCAACTCCAGTAATGTGTCCTTTCACATGGAAAAAGCACCATGTGAAAGGTCTGCTGTGAAGCAGGCGCAAGATTTTGACGCAACAGCATCCTAAAAGTGACGCACTGCGTCGTTATTACCAAGCTTTTTGCGGGGAAACACCCCCTCTGCATGCATTATACCTGACGCTATTTTTAAAAAGTGACGCATCTAGGTACATGGGTCACTTTTTAAAACTCTGCGCCACATTATATCTGCATCAGGTATAATGTATGCAGAGGGGGCAATCCCTCGCAAAAAGCTTGGTAATAACGACGTACTGAAATCTATGAGATTTCTCTGCGTCACTTTTAGGATGCTGTTGCGTCAAAATCTTGCGCCTGCCTCGCGTCACTTTCATGTTTACAGATATGTCAGAAATACTGACGTATCTGTAACTCCTTGCAACATGATTCGTCATACATTAAATATGACACATCTGGAATGTCATAAGGAGTGCGCACAGAAAAGTGACGCATCGCACTAACAGTGTTAAAAAAATGTGCCTCGTTGCACTATATTTAAAGGACGCAACAGCATCCTAAAAGTGACGCAGTGAAATCTCAAAGATTACACTGCGTCGCTATTACAAAGCTTTTTGCGGGGGAACACCCCCTCTGCATGCATTATACCTCACGCAGATATAATGTGGCGCTTGATTTTAAAAAGTGACCCATCTACCTAGATACTTCACTTTTTAAATATAGCGCAACGAGGCGCATTTTTTTACACCACTGGTGCGATGCGTCACTTTTCTGTGCGCACTCCTTATGACATTCCAAGTAACGCATTGCTGGAGTGCGTCACAAAAGTGACGCAACTCCAGTAATGTGTCCTTTCACATGGAAAAAGCACCATGTGAAAGGTCTGCTGTGAAGCAAGCGCAAGATTTTGACGCAACAGCATCCTAAAAGTGACGCACTGCGTCGCTATTACCAAGCTTTTTGCGGGGGAACACCCCCTCTGCATGCATTATACCTGACGCTATTTTTAAAAAGTGACGCATCTAGGTACATGGGTCACTTTTTAAAACTCTGCGCCACATTATATCTGCATCAGGTATAATGTATGCAGAGGGGGCAATCCCTCGCAAAAAGCTTGGTAATAACGACGTACTGAAATCTATGAGATTTCTCTGCGTCACTTTTAGGATGCTGTTGCGTCAAAATCTTGCGCCTGCCTCGCGTCACTTTCATGTTTACAGATATGTCAGAAATACTGACGTATCTGTAACTCCTTGCAACAGAATTCGTCATACATTAAATATGACACATCTGGAATGTCATAAGGAGGGCGCACAGAAAAGTGACGCATCGCACCAGCAGTGTAAAAAAATGTGCCTCGTTGCACTATATTTAAAGGACGCAACAGCATCCTAAAAGTGACGCAGTGAAATCTCAAAGATTTCACTGCGTCGCTATTACAAAGCTTTTTGCAGGGGAACACCCCCTCTGCATGCATTATACCTCACGCAGATATAATGTGGCGCTTGATTTTAAAAAGTGACCCATCTACCTAGATACGTCACTTTTTAAATATAACGCAACGAGGCGCATTTTTTTACACCACTGGTGCGATGCGTCACTTTTCTGTGCGCACTCCTTATGACATTCCAAGTAACCCATTGCTGGAGTGCGTCACAAAAGTGACGCAACTCCAGTAATGTGTCCTTTCACATGGAAAAAGCACCATGTGAAAGGTTTTGCGTCAGTCTAACACCTGCTGTAAAGCAGGCGCAAGATTTTGACGCAACAGCATCCTAAAAGTGACGCAGTGAAATCTCAAAGATTTCACTGCGTCGCTTTTACAAAGCTTTTTGCGGGAGAACACCCCCTCTGCATGCATTATAACTGACGCTATTTTTAAAAAGTGACGCATCTAGGTACATGGGTCACTTTTTAAAACTCTGCGCCACATTATATCTGCGTCAGGTATAATGTATGCAAAGGGGGCATTCCCCCGCAAAAAGCTTGGTAATAACGACGTACTGAAATCTATGAGATTTCTCTGCGTCACTTTTAGGATGCTGTTGCGTCAAAATCTTGCGCCTGCCTCGCGTCACTTTTATGTTTACAGATATGTCAGAAATACTGATGTATCTGTAACTCCTTGCAACATGATTCGTCATACATTAAATATGACACATCTGGAATGTCATAAGGAGTGCGCACAGAAAAGTGACGCATCGCACCAGCAGTGTAAAAAAATGTGCCTCGTTGCACTATATTTAAAAAGTGACGCATCTAGATAGATGCGTCACTTTTTAAATATTGCGTAACAATGCGCATTTTTTTACACCGCTGGTGCGTCACAAAAATTGACGCACAGGCGGCGCAAAACTGGCAGCGCAAGGCCTTCATAAATATGGTCCTGGATTTTCCCTGTGCTTTGCTTCCCGGTGCGCATACCATGCGCTTCCCCCGCGCAAAACGAAAAAAAAAAAAAATTTAATGCCCCGCAGGACCCTATTTTCGCCCCTACATCAAACCTAGGGGGTCAGAGGGGGTCTACTCTTCCCCCTTATGGTCATTTGCCCCTTTTTTTTTCAAACCCCTTGTGTCTCGATTTTACCGAGACACAAGATGGCGGCCGCTCCAGACTGTTTAGAATGTTTACAGACACCCAAGAGCCAATCAGCTTTCTGCGCACAAGTCGCGTGTCGCGCCAGGAGCGCACTCCGGTGCGCGCACCGGAGAGCGCCTATAGATATATATATTTTTTTGAACGTAAATTACTCAAAATCCACTGCAGCACACATCTTGAGACATAGCAAAGGCACATCGGGCTACCAGTGCCTTCAATTTTTCCAAGTTTGCTGGAAATCCATTCAGCCGTTCGGGCTAAAAGTGAAATCGACCGCCCTATGGAAATTAACATGGGGAAAACGCGTTTTGGGACCCCCCTTTTATCTCGGCCCCCGCTTGACGTATCCCCCCCAAACTTTTGAGGAAGGACCGGAGCTCGACGAGGCCATTTTCAGGAAATTTTCAGGCAGATTCGTCAACCGGTGCCAAAGTTATTCCAAATAGAATTTTGAGATTTAACATTGAAAAAAATCCTAACTATAACTACCTACTGGCGACCGCCAGTAGGTAATATATATATATATATATATGTCCAAGAACACTCCTTAAAACAAAGAAGTCTGCGGTCATTTAGGGGGAACACAGCGGAGCATCTTTATTGCAGAAAATCACAAAGCTGTGGACGGGCGTATGCATTTCAGCCTTGTGGCCTCTTCAGCGCCCAGCGTGTTGCACAGGAAAATGATGCGCCGCTCAACAGTTCTGTATATTACCTACTGGCGGTCGCCAGTAGGTATATATAGTTGGGATTTTTTCACTATGGGACTTTTGAAAATTCTATGTCTAATAAATTTGGCGTTTGTGCGCGGAATCGGCTGAAATTTTCAGGAAAATTGCAAATTTTGTTTCTGAGCAGCCCTAAAAAATTTGGGGGGGTTTCGTCAAGGGGGGGCTGAGAAAAAAGGGAGGTCCCAAAACGCGTTTTTCCCATTCATTTTTCCATAGGGCGTTCGGCCTCACTTTTAGCTCGAACGGCTGAATGGATTTGCACGAAACTTGGCAAAATTGTAGGGACTGTTAGCCCGATGTGCCTTTAAGGTCTCAATATATGTGCTCCAGTGGATTTTGAGAAATTAACGTTTTAAAAAATAGATATATCTGTGACAGCGTCCCGGGTAGCGCTCCGGTTTGCGAACTTTTCGCGTAACGGAACTTTGCAAAGCGAAGCTGGTTGGCTCTCCGGTGTCTGTCAACATTCTAAACAGTCCGGAACGGCCGCCATCTTGTCTCTCGGTAGGATCGAGAGACAAGAGGAGGAGAAAAACGAAGGGGGAATTTAATGAAAGGGGGCAAGGTAGACCCCTCTTGACCCCCTAGGAATGATGTTGGGGTTATTAAAGGGTCCCCTGGGGCAAATAAAAAAAATTAGATTTTTTGCCGTAGAAGCGCTTTCCGGTTCGCGAACCGGGTAGCGAACCGGGACGCGAAACGGAAATTCGCCATTTTGTGTTTCGTTTTAATTAAATTACAAGATGGAGGAAAAACAATGTGAGAAATGAGTATAAGGGGGTACGAGAGACGTATCCTGACCCCCTATGTTTTCTGAGGGTGGCTGAGGATGCTCATATATGTTGATACTTGTCTTCCAGCAGCTGCGCGTGAGCGGTTTTTTTTTTTTTTTGCTGCGTGACGTCTGTTAACGTTCGATTCGAAGGAAATCAGGAAGTGTTGACCGCCATTTTGACACTGCGAGTAAATATATTGTTAAAAATAATTGTCATAAATTAATCCGTGTTGATAAACATTGTCTGCTCCATCTTGCTTTTTTTCCAATGCCACACTTTTGTCGTGCACGGCAGCCATTTTAGATGCCTTGACCAGACCCACTCTCTGCACGCCGCCGATCCTCAGCATGGCTCCCCACCCTCGCAAGCATCTCCCCCATGCACTGGTCACCCCCGCTCTCTCTCTCATGCATGGGCCATAAACCTCCCCCCATCTACGCAGCTCTTCCCTGAGAATCACACCTTGTGCCCGCCCGACACCTCCCTTTCACCCTATTCACTACCGCACCCTCTGACACTCCTCTTCCTCTGTGTCTGATTGTCCAGGCCGGTCCCAGGCTATCACCTAGCCCTGCGGATGTAGTTTATGGCCTCAACTGTAAAGAATCACCCCTCTTCAAAGGAGTTACAGTAGATCAAGGCCCCCACCCAATGAGATCCGTCACACCACACGCGTTCCTACTATCTGATAACGATCCTGTATTGTGATTGGGGAGGGGATTCTCACTGTGAGGGTGTGTGGGACCGAGCCTGAAGCGGAAGATTCCAGGGATGCCTTTTTGTACATCAAAGTCTTCACAATTATGTGTCACATTAAAAATATATAGCACTCCAACAAAGTAGTAGGATTATAACACTTTAATAACTTATAAATATATACAACGCACCAAAAACAGTAAACACGTTAAAAAAATTTTTTTTAAACAAAGCAATAATGGGCTGCTGTGAGGTGGCGTCAGTAGCGGTCTGTTGTGCGAATAGTCCGAAGGCAGCACAACGCGCTGAGATCTGGACGGCACCTAAGTGATGTCCTTTACTTGCCGCACTGGTCTTTGCATCCTACAATGCTGCGCCGAAAAACAGCGTGGGGCGCCCCGGGGGGGGGGGGGGGAGGCGGCGTGAACGGGCCTCCCCAGGTGGAGGCTCATCTGCTGTAGTGGGGCGCCCCTTTACTGTTTCAGTTGCCATTCAGCGGTTTTCCACCCGCTTTTGCTGCACTGTGCCTCATCCGCCATTCAGCTGTTTACCATCCGCTCTTGTGGCTACAGCGTCTCGTCCACCATCCAGTTGAGTTGCGCCCGCTCTTGCGACTACAGCGTCTTGCCCACCATCCAGTTGAATTGCGCCCACTCTTGCGGTGCAGCAATAGGCGGCTGCCACAGGACTCTTAAAATGGCGGCCGGCGCTTCGGATTTGGGCCTGGTCCACTAAAATGGCCCTGGGACACATTTGAACTCGGACATTTGCCTGCTAGGGCTTGGGCCCCATTCTCAAAAGCGTCCCCTCTGCCTTGAAGATTCTACAAAAGTCATCGGGGCCCCCGACTCACGCAGGCTTCCGGTGGGGAACGGCTGCCATGATTGCTTGCGGAATGGCCACGACGGAGCTACGAGATGGTGGTGCTCTCATGCTGACGCCAGCTTCAGTCTGAAATATCCAGAAACACTGTAGACTATCAATTCTATGACTTCCGGTGGAGCCCCAATGTGACCTGGTACGGAAGAACTTGCCCCCCCCTTTTTTGACTGATGGTTCTTGTTGCCTGTCCCCTCTGTTGTCATCTAACGGAAGCTTTTTGGATTGCCGAGTGAGAAAAAAAAAGGTGGGGCTTTCATCGTTTGGGAAAAAAAATGTTTCAATCCAATGAAAAGTGTTATTTTTAGGACATATGATCAAGCATTTCATCATTAGGAAACCAAAAGTAAAATGAACCAATGAAAAGTTTTATAAACAAGTCACATGACCTGTTATGCGGCTTTGGGCTATAAAAAGCCTAAAAAATCCGTTGGCCTGTGAGGCGGCGTCAGTAGCGGACCGATGTGTGAATAGGCCGAAGGCAGCACAACGCGTCGAGATCCGGATGACACCGAGGTGGTGTCTAGCAAGTTGCCGCACTAGTGTGGCTATCCTACAATGCTGCGCCGAAAGACGGCGTGGGGTGCCCGGGGGGGAGGCGGCACAAACGGCCCTCTCCCGCCTCCCCAGGTGGAGGCACCTCATCTGCAGTGGGGCGCCTCTGACCGTTTCACTCGCCGTTCAGCAGAGTTGCGCCCGCTCTTGCGGCACAGTGCCTCACCCTCCATCCAGCTGAGTTTTGCCCGCTCTTGCGGTACAGCGTCTCGCCTCCATCCAGCTGAGTTTCTCCCGCTCTTGCGGTACAGTGACTCACCCGCCATCCAGCTGAATTTCGCCCACTCTTGCGGTACAGTGACTCGAACGCGCCGAGATCCGGATGGCACCGAGGTGGTGTCCAGCAAGTTTCACTGGTGTGGCCATCCTACAATGCTGCACCGAAAGACGGCATGGGGTGCCCAGGGGAGGGGGGAGGCGGCGCAAACGGGCCTCTCTCGCCTTCCCAGGTGGAGGTACCTCATCTGCAGTGGGGCGCCTCTTAGCGTTTCACTCGCCTTCCAGCTGAGTTCCGCCCGCTCTTGCGGCACAGTGCCTCACCCCCCATCCAGCTGAGTTGCGCCCGCTCTTGCGGCTACAGCGTCTCGCCCACCATCCAGCTGAATTGCGCTTACTCTTGTGGTGCAGCGAAAGGCGGCTGCAACAAGACTTTCAAAATGGCGGCCGGCTCTTTGGATTTGGGCCTGGTCCACTAAAATGGCCCTGGGACACCTTGGAACTCAGACACTTGCCTGCTAGGGCATGGGGCCCATTCACGAAAGCGTCCCCTCTTTTGACTGATTGTTCTTGTTGCCTATCTCTTCTGTTGTCATTTAACGGAACCTTTTTGGACTGCCAAAAGGGGTTCTGGTCCGACCGCTGGTTGGTGGAGACATTTTGACTATATCCTGGACCTGCCCGGCCTTGCCCAAAATGGCGCCGGTATAAATGGGACTCGTAACTCCTTGTTGTGTACTGGTTGCCCAACCTTGATATCACGAGATACGTATGCAGTTTTGAAGCACATGGCGGGCGGGGACGAGTACTGATTGAACATTTGGACATCCCTATTGATATTAAGTTCTGATGTGTTATTGATTACTGTACTATTGAAAGATCGAATTAACATCACTCATGGTACTTGCCCGCAAATGTATATCTGGATAATTTTATTGTAACTGGCACTGTCGTACTTTAATTATAAAATGTATGTCCACCGATTCCGCAACTGTTAGACACCTTAGTTCTTGCAACCTAATGGCCCGCCCGTTACGTTCTTCTACAGTGTAAATGTCCCCTCATCATATACGATTCCAGTTTGCTCCGTGGCCGTCCCACGTGGTTATAGGCCCGTATTTGTATACTGATATTTTCACAATAAAGGTTTTTAAAACAAAACATGGTAGTAGTACCTTTTTTGGTAAAGTTTTGAATAATAGCCACTGTTTTCGAATCAGTAAAAGGCAAGGGAAATAAAGCAGCCTGATTACATGACGGTTAAAAGGTATAATACGCAGGAACGCAGTAAAGATAAATGGTCAAGGGCTGTTGTTTTTTCCACTCCTGCAACATAAAGTGCTCGATAAGAATCCGATATTCATGCCTATCAGCGACTAAGACAGCAGGCCGAGCCTCTTTTGCTCAACGGCTCCCTCAAGGGACGAAGAAACGCCCTTTTTCTCGAAATAGGAATATTTTACTTGCAGGACAGTTGTAAATTTCCCGGGAAAATACATTAGCCTGGAACATTGTTAGTGATAAACTGTAAATGCATCTGGGTCCTTTGCTTTACAAGTCAAAGTGAGAAAAAAAAAGGTGGGGCTTTCATCATTTGCGAAATTTTTTTTCGAAAGCAATGAAAAGTGTTATTTTTAGGTCATATGACCAAGCCTTTCATCATTAGAATAACAAAAGTAAAATGAACCAATGAAAAGTTTTATTAACAAGTCACATGATCTGTTATGCTTACGTTACGCGCTGCGCGCCGCGCTCTGGATCGTTTCCGGGAAGCTGCGCCTCGCGCACCGGAGCACTTCCGGGTGCGCTAACGCGGCGCATCATATGACGCATTACGCGACAACGCAGGTCCAGAATATAGTCAAAATGTCTCCACCAACCAGCGGTCGGAACACAACCCCTTTCAGCAGTCCAAAAAGTTCTGTTAAATGACAAGAGAAGGGACAGGCAACAAGAACCATCAGTCAAAGAGGGGAGGGCAAGTTCTTCTCTACCGGGTCACGTTGGGGCTCCACCGGAACTGATCGAATTGGTAGTCTACAGTGTTTCTGGATGTTTCAGACTGAAGCTGGTGTCAGCATGAGAGCACCACCATCTTGTGGCTACGTCGTGGCCATTCCGCGAGCAATCATGGCAGTCGCTCCCCACCGGAAGTCTACGGGAGTCGGGGGTTTCGGTGACTGTTGTAGAATCTTCAAGGCTGAGGGGACTCTTTTGGGAATGCGGCCCATGCCCTAGCAGCCAAGCGTCTGAGTTCCACGGTTGCCCAGAGCCATCTTTGCAGGCCAGGCCCAAGTCTGTGGAGCCGACCGCCATTTCGTGAGCTCTGTAGCAGCCGCCTGTCACTGTACCGCAAGATTGGGTGCAATTCCGTTGGATGGCGGGTGAGACGATGTAATAGCAAGAGCAGGCGCAATTCAGCTGGCCGAGCGAGGCACTGTGTCGCAAGAGCGGGCGCAAGTCAGCTGGTCGAGTGAAGCGCTGGGGTGTAGCTGAGAAACCTCTACCTGGGGAGGTGGGGGAGGCTCGTTTGCGCCGCCTCTCCCTTCTACTGCACCCCACGCCATCTCCTGGCGCAGGTATATGTGATGGTCGGACCAGGGCACCGCAGGACGTGTCTTCAGGTCAAACGGGTTGTGGGACAAGGTGTGGAGCAGGCGCAATTATCTCGGGGGCCTCCGTCAAGTGGTTCAGGGAGGCACCGCATCATATTGTTTTCCAATGGAGTCAGGTCCACAACCAGCCCCATTTACTTTGAGAATAGTGAAGCTGCAGCAGGTGCAACTAAGCTTCAGACAGTGTTACAAGCGTTGCTTGGAACCCTTAACTATGGCACCCAACATCCAGGACTTATGCCATTTGTGCAAGGCAGTGACATCGAAGCATCTCAGGGACCAAGCAACATACTATATCCAGAGTCCTTCCCACAACCTCTGCCTTCCTTATTACTTAGTTATTGTTCTTTCACTCCCACTCCAGGCTTTTAGTCTGTGGATGGAAAACCATGAACCTACACTCACCTATGAAAATCTTACTATTGATGGTTTATTTTGAGCCCAAAATACAAAGGCTTGTTCGGATCGATGTTGCAGCAGGCTGCCATGTAAATAGTTATGTAATAAAACGTTTTACCCTGTTACTTTGCTGGTGTGTTGTATATATTTATAATATTTGTATAGTGTTTGTCGTTATTTTGGGTGGGGTGGGCGGCGGAGCCGAGCTGTCTTGCAGCCATCATGGTGTCGAGCTCAGTTCCACTCACTAGTTTCGTATTTGTCATGAGGGGTTGTTCATAATGTTTCTATTTTAGCGAGGTCAAAAAGAGATCCCATTAGTGGCCTACTGATTTTGCTTGATTCCTTTTGTTTTTTTAACGATTTTTCACTATCTGCAAAGACTAAACAGAGTATTGCGACTCTGTGCTTGTTTGTAAGTAGAGAATAAACCAAAGAGAACCAATTCCAAAACAATAAATGCTAGGATGACAATCAATCAAATGGAAAGGGAAGCAGGCACGACGGATTACAATGGGGGCAAAGGCCTGTGTTACCTACCCTTCACTATCTGCAAAGAAAGAATACTCCTAAAAGAAAAGAGGAGGGGGGGGCAGCGTTCAAAGCACATCAGCGTGCATAAATACGAAAATGTTTTTACCTACCACGTACTTGACATTTTACAGCTTTTGATATTTGCTATTAAAAAACCATTGAAATTCACTGAAAAAACCATAGGTTATAGACCATATATAGTTAGGAATTAGCATTTACAAAACCTTGAAAATTCACTGAAAAAACCATAGGTTATAGATCATATATAGTTAGGGATTAGCATTTACAAAACCTTAATTTACTCGCACAAAACCATTGAAATTCGCATATATAGTTAGTTGCACTAACTATGTATCGCGCACCCGCAATCCACTGCTGATGATGTCACATATTACATCATTCATGACATGGTCAGTGACATCACTGATGACATCACTGATGACATCTCAAATGACATCACTGATGACATCACTGATGACAACACCCAGTGACTGTATGTTTCTGTAAAGTTAAAATATGTCTTACATATTGAAGAATGAGTGGATGTATAAGTGTCTGGATGAAGGATTTAGTAGGTGCATGACTGACTGTATGAGTGAGTGATTTAATGTGTCTCACTGAGTGCATGGGTTAGTGACTAAACTGTCTTAATTTGTGCATCATTATGTCTGTTGTTCTGTAAACTGCTGCATGTGTTGATCAGTAGCTATATGAGTAACTATATCGGTTATTGATTGGTTGCCCAAGTATTTGTATGGGAGACTGAGTGTGTGTGTGGGTGGCTGGGAGGTGTGTGACTCTGTGCATAGATGTGTGAGTAGTTGATTCACTATATGTATGGGTTCAAAAGTGCATGTGGAAACAGCTGTATGGGCGGTTGACTGTCTGCATGAGTGTATTGGTGAGTGAATGGATTTCTCAGTGCTACATGTCAAAGTAAGTACATATGTAAAACACAGTACATGTGAGAGTTGACATATATAAATAACTGTGCATAAGAGCCAGTGAATGTGTGAGTGGCTGTATGGATCATTGTGAACATGTATCAGGGATTGTATAAGAGAGTAAATATGTGTTAGTATATGTTTGAATAAGTAAGGTGTGTATAACTGTATAGTTGAGAAAATGGAGGTGTGATTGATTCTTTGCATGACTGACTAGGTGTGTGAGTAACTCCATGGATAAGTGACAGTCTGTGAGTGTCTGTTTATACTGATTGTATCTAAGGTTATATTAGAGTCTGAAGATGTTCATTGTATTATCACATAACTGATATCATCAGTGATGTGATCAGTAATGTCAAATGAGATGTCATCAGTGATGTCATCAGTGATATCATTTGAGATGTCATCAGTGATGTCATTTGAGATGTCATCAGTGATGCCATTTGAGATGTCATCAGTGATGTCATCAGTGATGTCACTGACCATGTCATGAATGATGTAATATGTGACATCATCAGCAGTGGATTGCGGGTGCGCGATATATAGTTAGTGCAGCTAACTGTATATGGGAATTTCAATGGTTTTGTGCGAGTAAATTAAGGTTTTGTAAATGCTAATCCCTAACTATATATGGTCTATAACCTATGGTTTTTTCAGTGAATTTTCAAGGTTTTGTAAATGCTAATTCCTAACTATATATGGTCTATAACCTATGGTTTTTTCAGTGAATATATATGTATATATATATATATATATGTATATATATATATATATATATATATATATATATATATATATATATATATATATATATGTATATATATATATATATATATATATATATATATATATATATATATATATATATATATATATATATATATATATATATATATATATATATATATATATATATATATATATATATATATATATATATATATATATATATATTACCTACTGGCGGTCGCCAGTAGGTATATATAGTTAGGATTTTTTCCCTATGGGATTTCTGAAAATTCTATGCCTAATAACTTTTGCGTTTGTGGACGGAATTGGCTGAAATTTTCAGGAAAATGGCACATTTTGTTTCTGAGCAGCCCTTGAAAATTTGGGGGGGTTTTGTGGAGGGGGGGCCGAGAAAAAAGGGGGGTCCCAAAACGCGTTTTCCCCATGTTAATTTCCATAGGGCGGTTGGACTCACTTTTAGCCCGAACGGCTGAATGGATTTTCACGAAACTTGGCAAAATTGTAGGGACTGTTAGCCCGATGTGCCTTTGCTAGGTCTCAATATATGTGCTTCAGTGGATTTTGAGAAATTAACGTTTAAATCAAGATATATATCTGTAACAGCGCTCCGGGCAGCTATCCGGTTAGCGAACCTTTCGCGTAACGGAACTTTGCGATGAGAAGCTGATTGGCCCTCCGGTGTCTGTCAACATTCTAAACAGTCCGGAGCGGCCGCCATCTTGTCTCTCGGTAGGATCGAGAGACAAGAGGAGGCCAAAACAAAGGGGGAAATTACCATAAGGGGGCATAGTAGATCCTCGTTGACCCCCTAGGTTTTATGTGGAGGTTTTAAAAGGGCCTAGGAGGGTCCAAAAAAAAAAAAAAAAAAATTTTTTTTTTGCGTGGTAAGCGCCAAGTTCGCGAACCGGAAAGCGTTCTGGGCAGCCAACTTTATGGATAAAAGAATGAAAGACTTTTCTAATACTGTATGTTAATTATTTGTTGGTTTTGTTGATTATTTTTTAATTTTTTTATTTTTTAAGCAATTTTTTATTGTTGTGATTGTGTTTCAAAATTTAATAACATTTCTAACATTTAACTAGTTTATGAATTACATATAAAAATGATTAAAGACTCAAACAATTTTTTAATATTACATACAATTTTATTTTTCGGATTGTTTTTCGAAATTTAATACAACGTCTAGCATTTCACTGTCTGATATGTGTTCTTGTTCAGTGAACATAAGTTCAAACATTTGACCGTCATCATAATGAAGTAAATGATCCACTGATTCTACACATTGAACTAATTCATGGTCCCGTGATTCATCCATGAAATCTGAGTCATCATTGTCTGCAATAACTTTTTCTGTGTTGGTCTCCAGAACAATTTCGAAGGAAACATTCTGCTCACCTTCCATTTTATTGCTGTAATTTGCATAAAAAATAAATATATCAGTAGAGATAGGGCACTGTTGGGTTTAAGTTCAGACAGGCACTTGTGAGTTTATAACAGAGAAGTAATCTATGGGCACTGTATGGTTTCAGGCGTGAAGTAGTACTATTAAAAAGTGCCTGTGAAGAAGCCTAAGTAAATTCATAATTATACCACAGAAACCTAAATCAGTCCATAATTATAATAAAGAAGCCTTTCTCAATGTCTAACTCTTACAGAGGGATAGTATATAACTATCTGAAAAAGTTTACCATATTTACTTATAGTGCACAATATACTTCAGTTTTAAAAATAACAACTTACCTTTAGAAACAAGTTGATGTTATTAGTGATATTCTAAATGATATATACAACAACAAGTAGTAGTCAAAATGGCTGTGTTTCCTTCTCTCCCTTTATATATATACAGGTATATAACCAATCAAATGTCAGGTAATAAAAGTAGAAAATGAAAGTAACATTTTCATTGGTTGTCAATTCCAACAATTCAGATGTGTTTTGTGAAGTAATTTACCTCACGGTATTTGGAGAGGTCTACAGGCTAAATGGCTAAATGGAATTTCAATGAAATTTGTGAGAATGGAAGGGATTGTTATGTAGTATGAGCTAATCTATATTTGGTGAGAGTGTCTCTAGTCGTTTTTCTGTAAATTACTTTCCCGCCTTTTTTTAGGACCGCTTTCCGGGAAGCGGCCCGGTTAGCGAACCTTAAGCGTCACGGGAGTCCACCATTTTGTGTTTCGGTCGCATTAAGATACAAGATGGAGGGCAAATAATGTTTAGAATGGGTAGAAGGGGTCATGGTAGACTTATCTTGACCCCCTAGGTTTTCGGAGCGTGGCTGAGGAGGCTTATATGTGCGGAAAAAAAAACTTTTTTTTAAAAAATTCCGCGAGGTTAGCTTTCGGTTAGCGAACCGGGTAGCGCTCCGGGGAGCGAATTTTGTGGAAAATTAGTGAAAAAAGTTAGAGAAAAATAATAATTGTGAGTGATCAGATGTAGGGTAGCTCTGAGAAGAGCTTTTGGGTTTATGGTACATTTAGGTACTTATAAGTAGGTACCAATGCACAGTCTTAAATTCAGAATGAAAATTCTGTTGCCCTCATCTGAGAAGTGAACTCCATCTCCTCTGTAGATATCTTGCATGTAGTAACGCAAGTTATTGTTGTACAGAGAGCCCATTCCATGGTCTCTCATGTAAGCTGAAACAGATTTGTTTACATGCTTCCTCGCTTTCTCAATTTGTGGACAAAATTGGTTGGACCACCTCCATTTCTGTCTTTGGCATATATTGGAATATACCAAGGCAGTTTGAGGAAAAAGTGCCATTAATTGCTCAAAGGTGTCCTTTAAAAGCATTTCCAGACCTACCCCTGTCAAAGTGCCCACATCATTACCTCCACAGTGCACTATTAACAGGTCAGGTTTTGGCAAATGCATAAAGGTCTTTTTACCCGCAATGCACTGCTGATGATGTCATTGACAGTATCTCTCATTTACTCTCTATAGCTGTCTTTCTTTTTACATTATTCTCTGTTTACTTCCCTTATACTAACTCTTCTTTTTTTAAAAAAAATATTTTTTTAGTTCGCTTAAAGTTCGCGAACCGGTCAGCGAACTTGAAGCGAACCAAAAGAAATAGAGCTTGCCAGAGTGATAAACATTCTAGCAATTTTGTTTGAAAGGGGAGGTAGTTCTGAAAAGAACTGTTTTTTTTGTTTTTGTTGTTTTATTTATTTATTTATTTTTTTGAACATTTTTTGATTTTTTTGTATTTTTAGAACTGTTTTATGTTTTTTTTGTGTTTTTTATGGAGGGGAGACAACAAAAAACAGGCATTGAAAACGGCTCAACTGGAGCAAAAAAAAAAATTACTTTTTGGGTGCATTAGGGCATTTATGATTTTCGAACGCCATGTTCATCAGGTTGACGCTCATGTTGCCATATGACAGCATACCACCACAGTATATACAAGTTAACTTCATATGCTGGAAGTTGGGTTGAATGTTTGGCACAGTTTCTTGTGCCTCTCTTCCCGTCAAAGACATTGTGGAGGTCGATCTGGCCACAGGAGTTGTCGTGGGATTGTCTTGAAGATCCCTTAACTCAGCCCGGCTGTAGTTTAAGGGATGCCACCTGCTCATGTGTCGATGCATCGTATAGTTGCCCATACTGTATTTCTTATCTGTGCCTCTCGACAATCTGTAATCACAGATGAGGCAGGTGGCATATTTAGCATTCACCTTCTTTGATCCAGGAGGGATGGAGAAAAACTGCCAGATGAAACTTGTTTTTCGCTTTGAAACCCGGGGCAACTCATCGACAAATTGTTGTTCCTCTCTGTCCTCTTCTTCTTCTTCCTCCTCTTCCTCCTCTCTGTTAGTGATAAATTGACTAGGTGGTCCTCTCTTCTTATGAGGAGGTGGAGGTGGTGGTGGGGTTCCACCAGCTGCAGCAAGTACAGAAGCCATTGTTCAATTCTAGCTAAATGGTCTTTCTCTCACCAAGATGAAAGTCAGAGTGAGGAAATAAGGAGGGGTTTACATGATTTGGGGAAAGCAAAAGTTCTGAACCAATGAAAAGTGTTATTTTTAGGTCACATGACCTAGTCATACATCATTTGGAAACCAAAAGTGAAATGAACCAATGAAAAGTTTGATAAACAAGTCACATGACCTGTTCCGCTTACGTTACGCGGCGCGCGCCGCGTCCCAGATCGCTTCCGGTTCGCGGTCCCGAGCACTTCCGGGAGCGCTAACGCGGCGCGTCATTAGACGCATTACGCGATAACGTGATACGTCGCGCTTCCGCGACGCGTCACAGTTCCGCTAACGTAACGTTGACCGGTTCGCGGACTAGATCGCGGCATCAAGATGAGCTAACGGAAAGCTTCCCGGTTCGCGAACTAGAAGCGAAGAAAAAAAATATTAAAAAAAAAATTATCAATAAACATCTAAATATATTTTGGGATTTAAAGAAGAATACATTTTACAGCTACAGATGTTAGCTTTTAAAAAACCAATGAAATTCACAGAAAAAACCATAGGTTATAGACCATATATAGTTAGGAATTTGCATTTACAAAACCTTGAAAATTCAATGAAAAAACCATAGGTTATAGACCATATATAGTTAGGGATTTGCATTTACAAAACCTTATTTTACTCGCATAAAACCATTGAAATTCCATATATAGTTAGTTGCGCTAACTATATATCGCGCACCCGCAATCCACTGCTGATGATGTCACATATTACATCATCCATGACATGGTCAGTGACATCACTGATGACATCACTGATGACATCTCAAATGACATCACTGATGACATCACTGATGACAACATCCATGACATCACTGATGACATCTCATTTGACATTACTGATCACATCACTGATGATATCATTCATGTGATAATACGATGAACCTCTTCAGACTCTAATATAACCTTAGATACAATCAGTGTAAACAGACACTCACAGACTGTCACTCATCCATGGAGTTACTCACACACCTAGTCAGTCATGCAAAGAATCAATCATACCTCCATTTCCTCAACTATACAGTTATACAAACTTTACTTATTTAAACATATACTAACACATATTTACTCTCTTATACAATCCCTGATACAAGTTCACAATGATCCATACAGCCACTCACACATTCACTGGCTCTTATGCACAGTTATTTATATATGTCAACTCTCACATGTACTGTGTTTTAAATATGTACTTACTTTGACATGTAGCACTGAGATATCCATTCACTCACCAATACACTCATGCACACAGTCAACCGCCCATACAGCTGTTTCCACATGCACTTTTGAACCCATACATCTAGTGTATCAACTGCTCACACATCTATGCACAGAGTCATACACCTCCCAGCCACCCACACACACACTCAGTCTCCCATACAAATACTTGGGCAACCAATCAATAATCCATATAGTTACTCATATAGCTACTGATCAACACATGCAGCAGTTTACAGAACAACAGACATAATGATGCACAAATTAAGACAGTTTAGTCACTAACCCATGCACTCAGTGAGACACATTTAATCACTCACTCATACAGTCAGTCATGCACCTACTAAATCCTTCATCCAGACACTTATACATCCACTCATTCTTCAATATGTAAGACATATTTACACTTTACAGAAACATACAGTCACTGGATGTTGTCATCAGTGATGTCATCAGTGATGTCACTGACCATGTCATGAATGATGTAATATGTGACATCATCAGCAGTGGATTGCGGGTGCGCGATATATAGTTAGCGCAACTAACTATATATGGAATTTCAATGGTTTTATGCGAGTAAAATAAGGTTTTGTAAATGCAAATCCCTAACTATATATGGTCTATAACCTATGTTTTTTTCATTGAATATATATATATATATATATATATATATATATATATATATATTACCTACTGGCGGTCGCCAGTAGGTATATATAGTTAGGATTTTTTCCCTATGGGATTTCTGAAAATTCTATGCCTAATAACTTTGGCGTTTGTGGACGGAATTGGCTGAAATTTTCAGGAAAATGGAACATTCTGTTTCTGAGCAGCCCTTGAAAATTTGGGGGGGTTTTGTGGAGGGGGGGCCGAGAAAAAAGGGGGGTCCCAAAACGCCTTTTTCCCATGTTAATTTCCATAGGGCGGTTGGACTCACTTTTAGCCCGAACGGCTGAATGGATTTTCACGAAACTTGGCAAAATTGTAGGGACTGTTAGCCCGATGTGCCTTTGCTAGGTCTCAATATATGTGCTCCAGTGGATTTTGAGAAATTAACGTTTGAATCAAGATATATATCTGTAACAGCGCTCCGGGCAGCGATCCGGTTAGCGAACCTTTCGCGTATCGGAACTTTGCGATGCGAAGCTGATTGGCCCTCCGGTGTCTGTCAACATTCTAAACAGTCCGGAGCGGCCGCCATCTTGTCTCTCGGTAGGATCGAGAGACAAGAGGAGGCCAAAACAAAGGGGGAAATTGCCATAAGGGGGCATAGTAGATCCTCGTTGACCCCCTAGGTTTTATGTGGAGGTTTTAAAAGGGCCTAGGAGGGTCCCAAAAAAAAAAATTAAAAAATTTTTTTTTGCGTGGTAAGCGCCAAGTTCGCGAACCGGAAAGCGTTCTGGGCAGCGAACTTTATGGATAAAAGAATGAAAGACTTTTCTAATACTGTATGTTAATTATTTGTTGGTTTTGTTGATTTTTTTTTAATATTTTTATTTTTTCAGCAATTTTTTATTGTTGTGATTGTGTTTCAAAATTTAGTAACATTTCTTACATTTAACTACTTTATGAATTACATATAAAAATGATTAAAGACTCAAACAATTTTTTAATATTACATATAATTTTATTTTTCGGATTGTTTTTCGAAATTTACTAGAACGTCTAGCATTTCACTGTCTGATATGTGTTCTTGTTCAGTGAACATAAGTTCAAACATTTGACCGTCATCATAATGAAGTAAATGATCCACTGATTCCACACATTGAACTAATTCATGGTCCCGTGATTGATCCATGAAATCAGAGTCATCATTGTCCTCAATTTCTTTTTCTGTGTTGGTCTCCAGAACAATTTCGAAGGAAACATTCTGCTCACCTTCCATTTTATTGCTGTAATTTGCATAAAAAATAAATATATCAGTAGAGATAGGGCACTGTTGGGTTTAAGTTCAGACAGGCATTTGTGAGTTTATACCAGAGAAGTAATCTATGGGCACTGTATGGTTTCAGGCGTGAAGTAGTACTATTAAAAAGTGCCTGTGAAGAAGCCTAAGTAAATTCATAATTATACCACAGAAACCTAAATCAGTCCATAATTATAATAAAGAAGCCTTTCTCAATGTCTAACTCTTACAGAGGGATAGTATATAACTATCTGAAAAAGTTTACCATATTTACTTATAGTGCACAATATACTTCAGTTTTAAAAATAACAACTTACCTTTAGAAACAAGTTGATGTTATTATTGATATTCTAAATGATATATACAACAACAAGTAGTAGTCAAAATGGCTGTGTTTCCTTCTCTCCCTTTATATATATACAGGTATATAACCAATCAAATGTCAGGTAATAAAAGTAGAAAATGAAAGTAACATTTTCATTGGTTGTCAATTCCAACACTTCAGATGTGTTTTGTGAAGTAATTTACCTCACGGTATTTGGAGAGGTCTACAGGCTAAATGGCTAAATGAAATTTCAATGAAATTTGTGAGAATGGAAGGGATTGTTATGTAGTATGAGCTAATGTATATTTGGTGAGAGTGTCTCTAGTCGTTTTTCTGTAAATTACTTTCCCACCTTTTTTTTGGACCGCTTTCCGGGAAGCGGCCCGGTTCGCGAATCTTAAGCGTCACGGGAATCCACCATTTTGTGTTTCGGTCGCATTAAGATACAAGATGGAGGGCAAATAATGTTTAGAATGGGTAGAAGGGGTCATGGTAGACTTATCTTGACCCCCTAGGTTTTCTGAGCATGGCTGAGGAGGCTTATATGTGCGGAAAAAAACACTTTTTTAAAAAAAAATCCGCGAGGTTAGCTTTCGGTTAGCGAACCGGGTAGCGCTCCGGGGAGCGAATTTTGTGGAAAATTAGTGAAAAAAGTTAGAGAAAAATAATAATTGTGAGTGATCAGATGTAGGGTAGCTCTGAGAAGAGCTTTTGGGTTTATGGTACATTTAGGTACTTATAAGTAGGTACCAATGCACAGTCTTAAATTCAGAATGAAAATTCTGTTGCCCTCATCTGAGAAGTGAACTCCATCTCCTCTGTAGATATCTTGCATGTAGTAACGCAAGTTATTGTTGTAAAGAGAGCCCATTCCATGGTCTCTCATGTAAGCTGAAACAGATTTGTTTACATGCTTCCTCGCTTTCTCAATTTGTGGACAAAATTGGTTGGACCACCTCCATTTCTGTCTTTGGCATATATTGGAATATACCAAGGCAGTTTTAGGAAAAAGTGCCATTAATTGCTCAAAGGTGTCCTTTAAAAGCATTTCCAGACCTACCCCTGTCAAAGTGCCCAAATCATTACCTCCACAGTGCACTATTAACAGGTCAGGTTTTGGCAAATGCATAAAGGTTTTCACCAATGGTATCAATTGGTGACATTTTAATCCTCTTTGGCCCAACCACTTAATTTCCACATCTTGTAAATTGAGGTTATGTAAATTTCTGCTCTCAGCATACCTTTGAGCCCAGTGGATGTAACTATGTCCAAGAATCCAGACCTTAAACATGGTGGGTGAAGGTTGGGCTGCAGTCAGATGAAGTGTGGTAATGAAAGGGCAGTTGAAACAGTAGGAGTTTCTAAAGAAAAAAAATTGTGGATTTACAATGCTAATGATTCATTAGCAGTGATTGGTGCATTTCCATTTCTGAAAACAGAAAGTTAGGGTGCATGGATGTGTTCCTTGAAAGATGTAATTTGAATGGTCAAGGAAGAAACATTTAATGAAAGATTGCACTGGATACGCAGGTGCACTGAGAGTTCAGAGTTCAATTGAAACATTGTTGTGTGAATTTGCAAACATGAGAGGTCTTCCAGGAGGTGGTTGCTATGGAAACAAGGCAGACAGGGCAGAGGGGGGAAGGGTTTTGATTTGAAAAAAGTGAGGGAAGAGGAATGATTGGCTAATATGAGAGATATGTGAAAAGAATATCTGTATTTCTGTGCTTTCAATAGCTGCAGCCTTTGGAGTGCATCCTTTTTCTTCTGCTGAAGACAATTTGGTGTATTTCTGAGACTGTTTTCAAAACTCAAAAAATATTTGCTAAGGTGAGAAAAGATTTATTTAATTTAGATAGAGAATAGTATGATTTAAGGAGAAAATGATGAAAAAAGCTGTGTTTACAAAATGTGGTTTTGTCTCTAGTGATATACTAATAGAATTACTTTCATAGAGGAATTGTAATTGCATATTTGGTGTAACATTCTGGCATGCAGTAACACAAGATATTGTGATACATGGAGCCCATTTCATGGTCTGTTATGTAAGCTGAAACAGATATGTTGCATTTAAAAACGATTTAAGAAATCAATTACATTTCTGGATATGTACTGCTAGAGCTTCATAGGTTGTTTTGGGCCATATTTATAAGGTATTTGAGTGTCTAAGATGTTATGTTCGCCTTTTAAAATGTAAAGTGTTCCTCATGGGGCAAGTGTCTTGTAAATACGCTCCCACTTGTGCTTTGCAAATTTAGATTTTGATTATGGGAGTTACCTAGCCATATTAATAGTGTCCCAAAAATGGTGCTAGGGAATTGCAGAAAACACTTTCATGTGTCTCAAGGACATTTTTAGTCATTTCTTCATGAATGCAGGTATACAATTGATTTATATGCTGTGTTTAAAAACGAATTTTGAAATGAATTAAATTTCAGGATATGTACTGTTAGAGCTTCATAGGTTGTTTGGGGTCATATTTAGAAGGCATTTTAGTGTCTTTGATGTTATTTTTCCATTTTTAAATGGAAAGCGTTCCTCATGGGGCCCTGAGCAGTTCTTAGCCATGTTATTTTATTGGAAGTGGATAACATGGCTAAGAGCATTTGCTGGAAAATGCATGAATATCGCTGACTTTTCTGCTATATTCATGCATTGTGGCAGTTTTTTTTCACATTGCTTCATGGGTTGTTTGGGTTCATATTTAGAAGGCATTTTAGTGTCTTTGATGTTATTTTTCCCTTTTTAAATGGAAAGCGTTCCTCATGGGGCCCTGAGCAGTTCTTAGCCATGTTATTTAATTGGAAGTGGATAACATGGCTAAGAGCATTTGCTGGATAATGCATGAATATCGCTGACTTTTCTGTTATATTCATGCATTGCGGCAGTTTTTTTTCACATTGCTTCATGGGTTGTTTGGGTTCATATTTAGAAGGCATTTTAGTGTCTTTGATGTTATTTTTCCCTTTTTAAATGGAAAGCGTTCCTCATGGGGCCCTGAGTAGTTCTTAGCCATGTTATTTAATAGGAAGTGGATAACATGGCTAAGAGCATTTGCTGGAAAATGCATGAATATCGCTGATTTTTCTGCTATATTCATGCATTGTGGCCGTTTTTTTTCACATTGCTTCATAGGTTGTTTGGGTTCATATTTAGAAGGCATTTTAGTGTCTTTGATGTTATTTTTCCATTTTTAAATGGAAAGCGTTCCTCATGGGGCCCTGAGCAGTTCTTAGCCATGTTATTTTATTGGAAGTGGATAACATGGCTAAGAGCATTTGCTGGAAAATGCATGAATATCGCTGACTTTTCTGCTATATTCATGCATTGTGGCAGTTTTTTTTCACATTGCTTCATGGGTTGTTTGGGTTCATATTTAGAAGGCATTTTAGTGTCTTTGATGTTATTTTTCCCTTTTTAAATGGAAAGCGTTCCTCATGGGGCCCTGAGCAGTTCTTAGCCATGTTATTTAATAGGAAGTGGATAACATGGCTAAGAGCATTTGCTGGAAAATGCATGAATATCGCTGACTTTTCTGCGATATTCATGCATTGCGGCCTTTTTTTATCACATTTGCAAGCACTTCCTAGCCATGTTATCCAATGGGAGGTGGATAACATGGCTAAAAGCATTTGCTTCAAAGGTTGTTTGGGGTTATACACCATTTTTGGGAAATTATTAACATGCCTATCTAACTCCCATAATCAAAATCTAAATTTGCCAACCGCAGGTGGGAGTGTATTTACAATAAATTTGCACCATGAAGAACGTAAAATAGCATACTAGATACTCAAATAACTTATAAATGTGGCCCAAAACATCTTATGAAGCACTAGTAGTGCATATTTCTAGAAATGTATTGGTTTTCATTTAATGATTTACTTCATTGGTAGGTCTTCACATGTTTTTTTACCTTGGTTTTTTTCAGTGAAAATCTTATCTGCAACCATGTGTTGGCCTCACCTCAAATAAACAAAACAGGTGATGGACTGAATGTGGATCAATGACACACATTCACCCCAGTCTAAAGATCAGGGCCTAAACAAATCTTTAGATAGGCTACATCTTATCGTCATCCTGAATTAATGATCTAAAATATTAGGGAGTGATTTATGAGTGTTGTATGCCTGTTTTGTACCATTGAGTGTCATTTTTGTGATGCAGTGCTGGTGGAAAATATTTGCTATGTTAAATAATTAGTACGGCATTAAGTTTTAGATGACTGTTATTTATTTACTGTTTGGTAATAGTGGTTAATAACATTTTATATTATATTTTTCTACAGGTTCAACTGCAGATTCTTTCATAGTTTGGTAAATGCCTTCCAGAAGTCGAATACGAAAGGCTAGAAAACGTCAAAGACAGCAGGATGATGTTTAATTGCAGCAGTCCTCTTCCCCAAATACTTGTCAAAACACCAAGAAAGGTCCGGGTAAGAGCACGAAATCATTCTTAAGAAATATTTGTAGTAAAAAAAATTTTGCTCAAAAAAATGTTTCAGTTCACAAAAAGAAAAATAATTTAAATGGAAAGGAGAGACCCATCACAAATGTTACTGGTAGAGGAAGAGATAACTCTGTGCATGATAGTAGAAGGAAACAACAGTTTAGGGACATTCGAACTCGGATGTTCCGTAATAGGATATTAGTTAATTTATTGAAAAATATTAAAAAGAAAGGCCAACAGAAAGCGGCATTTTATAGGAAGAAGAAAAATGTAGAGAAAATTATTGATCATGCTTTTGAAATTAAGCGAAAGTTGTTTATTTTGGTAATCAATAGAATTAGGAAACTAAGCAAGGTAATTTCTGATTTCAAAACAAAAAGTAGATGGAAGAGAGTAGTAAATCGTACTAACTTTTGTGAAGTTTTTTCCGGAGAATGGATGCATAGTTCAAGTTCTGAGGCATTTTTTAATGAGGAGACTTATTTTCAGGATAATGATTTGGTGCATGCAGTTGACATCAGTGGTCGAGCTTATGAAGTGAAGGATGGTTGTCCAGTTGAAAAAGAACAACTTGTGACAACAGAGACAGAAGAGGCGCTAAGTGATGAGGTTTTAGGAAGACGTCCTAAGGGTCCTGTGTACATTTGGAAGTGTAGTTCTATTTGCAGTGTGCGACAGGTTTCCATCAATTTGCTTTGTGATTTTATACGGACATTTAATAAGAAAAGTTTGAAGCAGAAAATGAAGTTGTTGCAAGATTTAGATCCTTGCAGAGTGAGACAAATGACAGGTTTCCGTGGTCATTCGCTGGCTTGTCTTTCCAGGAGAGTATGCCAGAGTGTTTTTCATCATTTCAGGATGCTAGCAGTGCATCATAATAAAGTGAGAAAATTAGTGAGAATGTTGTATTATGCTAAGAGTCCAGCAATTATGCTTAAACAGTTATGTGCTGCTCTTTTGCATGGTTCTGAAATAGATGTGAAGAATCTTTGTGAAGAAATTGAGTTTTGTTACTTTGGTAGTAAAGATGAGAATGTTCAAATTGACCCTGAAGTAGAGGGTAATGTGGAAGATAATGTACAGGTTTCCAGTACAGATAATTTTCAGAAGGAAATTGCCACGTTTCAGATGAAATCAAGTGAGAGGCCTAATTTCACTTGTGTATGTTGTCGACGCACTTATTATAAGAATCAGACTAAGGTAGTTGATTTATATGCAAAAAGTGAAAGGGAAAATAATAGTGAATGGAAGGATTTAGCCACATACTTGATGGTAGAAAATTATTTTGATTTGGGATCGGATCAACGTGTGTGTACTTATTGTTGTAATAAATTAAACCAAAACCAGATGCCTGCTAGGGCAGTTCATAATAATCTGGAATTGGTTGAGATTCCTTCTGAATTGAAGGATTTAAATACTTATGAATCTATTTTGATTCAAAGTATCCATCCCTTTCAGGCTATTGTAAGAATGGAGCCAAAGACAGGGAAGTTGCCTCCAGCAGATTTACAGAGAGGATTAAAGGGAAGAGTTGTTTATTTGCCTCTAGATTTGAAGAAAAACATTAACACAATTGGAATAGAAAAAGTGGAAGAGGAACCTCTGGTTATCTTGGTTAATGGGGTTCCGACAAAGAATAAGAAAATATGGCAAGATTTAGTGGATGTTAGGAAAGTCAAAAAGGCAACAGTGTATTTGAAGAAAAATAATAAGTACTATAAGAATGTATATGTTGCAGAAGAGGAAGTAAGTGATGAAGAGGATAGCGATTTGTGTGTAGGCCAAATTGAGAAAGTAGAGGCCTCTAAAAGTGAAGAAATATATGAACATTATAGTGTTCATCCTTTGCATTCCAAGGAAGTCATGGGGAATGCAATTGAGTTGTTTCAAATGAAACAAGCCAAAGGGAGTCCCATTAGTGTTTGGGAGGAAAGTTTGGAAGCTCGGTGTTTCCCACAGCTATTTCCCACAGGTCAAGGAGGAAGATATGATGAGCGACCTCATCAAATTCCTGCGTCTGAATACCGGACTTTACGATTGTATGCAGAAGATCCTAGGTTTCGGCAATGCATTCCCTATTTGTTTCATCTCCTGTTTGAAAGCGATCTGTCTGGACTGTCATATGCAGTGAACCACATCTTAAAAAGTGGTATACACATGCGAAACATCTCAGCAAGTGACTTTATGCATAAAGTCAATGTCCAAGACAGTATTTTGGATTCTCACTTAATTAATCTCATGGCGTGTCAGCGTGGTACTAATGAGTACTGGTACCGTCGTCATGGTGATTTAAAATGTATGCTGAGGAACTTAGGAACTCCAACATGGTTCCTCACTCTGAGCTGTGCCGAGTATGGCTGGGAAGACTTACTTGAATTTCTACGAGAGGCAAATGGAAATATTGAAAACATTGAATTCAAGACACCTGGAGAACTGTGTTCTTTGGATCCTGTGAATGTATGCAGGTACTTCAATCATAGATTTGAAGCTATGATGTCTTTCATCACAAATAAAAAGAATCCACCTCTTGGAGAGGTGTTGGATTTCTTCTGGAGAAAGGAGTACCAAGCAAGAGGTGCCCCTCATATACATATGTTGCTGTGGATCAAGGATGCACCTAAATTTGGAACAGATCCGGATGACTCAGTGATGAATTTCATCGAACAGTATTCTACGTGTGCTGTTCCAAACGCAACGGAGAAGAAAAGTCTAAGAGAACAAGTTCTACGTTTCCAAAGCCATCGTTGTGGAAAGTACTGTCGTCGTAAATTCAGAAACAAGGACAAGTTTTACACCAAATGTCGTTTCAACTTTCCACGACCGGTGATTTCTAAAGGAAGAGTGAACAGTTTGATGTCTTCGCTGCGACATAATGTGACGAGGAAATCACCCAAGAATACATACAATTTGAAAAGGAATGAAGAGTCCAAGTATATCAATGACTACAACCCAGTGATTTTGTCCATGTGGAATGCCAACATGGATATACAGTTTGTGGCTGACAACTGTATGGCTGTGGCTCGGTATGTGACATCTTACATCACCAAAAAAGAAAAGACCGAACTGAAGGATATGTGGGAGGACATTTCCCATGAAAAGAGCCTCAGCAAGAAGTTGTACAGTTTCAGTCTGAAGATGTTGTCGCATCGAGAAATCGGAGCTTATGAATGTTCTGATCGATTGTCTTCAGCAAGTCTCTATGCCAAATCCAGGAGTCTCGTTTGGGCGAGTCTTGGTCTTGCTGCAACGCGAAATCGAGTTCTAAAACCTGTTCGGGAAATTGAGTATTTGGCAGAAAAGGAACCAAACAGTACCGACATTTTGAAGACCAACATGTTGGATACATATTATCCAAATCGAAGCAGTCACCTTGAGAATGTTTGTCTATATGAGGTTCTCCAAAATTATATATTCAAGAGGAACATCAAAGAAGATATTGAGAAAGGAGTGTATGCTGTAATTGGAAGTGAGGGATGCCTGGTCAAGCAAAGAAAATGCCAATTAGTAAACCATCGAAAATTGAGTGGCGAATCTCCAGAAAAAAAGGAGTTTTTCTATTTAGCACTTTTGCAACTTTTCAAGCCTTGGCGTGCAGAAGAGGAACTGCTTGGAGATTTCCTCTGTTACGAAGACTCTTTCAATGCAGCCAAGGAGTCCATAGAATGTCCTGCTTTTTCTAGATATCAAGAAATGCTAACTTTGGAAATTGAGCAGGAAGCAACGATTGCAGCCGAGATTGCCAGAGACAGTTCTCAGGACAGTCAGAGTTCTGTTTCATTGAGTCAAGATCCACTTGGAGGACCTATTATCGAAAATGAAGCTGCCACTGCTATGAATGAAGTAGAAAGAGCCATGGCACATGCTCAGGAGGATTCAGTTAACTTACAAGACTTGGAAAAACAACTCAACGTTGAGCAGAGGAAAATATATGATGAAGTTACCAAGGAAATTGAGCACGGATTAAGTCATGAGAAGAAAGAGTGCTCATGTACATCGTTGAAGCCTGTCCGACTGTACGTGAGTGGAGAAGCGGGAACTGGAAAAAGTTTCCTCATTAAAGCAATCTCTTGTTATTTGCAGGAAAGGACTGAGTCATCGCTGTCTTGTGTTGTCACCGCTCCTACTGGACTGGCAGCACATAATATTAAAGGTATTACTTTGCATCGTCTACTGATGCTGCCGGTGGAGCATGACAACAAATTACAATACAACAAGTTATCTGGAGATGCTTGCTGTGAAGTTTCAAGAGTCTTGAGGAAAATGAAACTACTTATCATTGACGAAGTAAGCATGGTTTCCAATGTCATGCTTGCCTTTGTGCATTTGAGAATGCAAGAAGTACTTAAAACTGAATATGATGTCTTATTTGGTGGGAAACACATCATTGTTTTCGGAGATCTTCTACAGCTGACACCAGTAAAAGGTCAACCTGTGTTCAAAATACTCACGCATGAAGATACCAGGAAGTGCCTAGGGAGCATTGGCAACGTCAATATATGGTTAAACTTCAATTATGCAGAACTGCATCAAAATATGCGTCAGGCAAAGGATGAAGATTACAAGAATATTCTACAAGATATTAGAATTGGAAAAGTGACCGAGCATGGGAAAGAAGCTTTAAATGCACGATTACTGTCAAATTTATATCCCAAACAAGAGATTGTGCCTGAGAATATTTTTCAGAAAATTACTGAGAAGAAATCCGGGATATGTCTCATGCCAACTCTTGCAGAATGTGCCATCTTCAACAACAAAATGTTGAATTTAGAAAAGCAAGAGATTGTGAAACTTGAAGCTATCGACAAATTAGAGCATATGGGATCAACTATTATTTTGTCAGACAATTTGAAATCAAAATTGGATTCATTAGAGAAGACTATATCTAAGACAGCGGGTTTTGAAAAGACTCTGAATGTGTGTTTAAATTGCCGAATCATTTTGAGACGGAATTTACATGTAGAAAGAGGTCTGGTAAATGGATCAATGGGTAATGTTGTTGATTTTGAGAAATACAGAAATAGAGATGGAATAGAATTCTTAAGAATTAAATTTGATGGCATTGAGGAAGTACAGAGAATTGCTCGTTGTTCTGCTAGGTTTTTGCTTGTTAAAGACTTATATGTTCGCCGTAAACAGTTTCCTGTTTGCTTGGCATATGCGGTGACAATCCATAAATCGCAAGGTTTAAGTGTAGACTGTGCATTGGTGAATATTGGCAGTTCAGTGTTCAAGGAGGGTATGGCATATGTGGCATTGTCACGAGTTAGAACTTTATCGGGATTGTACTTGATTGACTGTGATGTCACAAACATTTGTGCGGATCTAGATTGTGTTAAGGAATACAATAGGTTAAGAAGAGAGTATGCGCCACATTTGCCTCAATATCCTTTGTTTGAGAAACGTGTGGTAGGCCGGAAACGTAGAAATAGCAGTAATAGTAGGGAGGTTGTTGCAAAAAGACTAAAAGTCAATGAACCGAAAGTTGTTAGCAGAAAGAAAGTGGATACTGTTGAAGAGATTGTTGGTTTTCAATTTGAAAACAGTTCTGGTGTCAACTGCTATGCAAATGTTGTTGTTAATGTTCTCTTTTCACTAGAGAGTTTAAAAGAACAGATTGTGTTCAATTCAGAACAAAGTTTATGCTGCTTGTTGAATTCTGTGTTAGAGAAATGTAGCACTGATCGAACAAAAGTAGAAAGTGTGTCTGAAGTTCGTTATCTGTTAGATGAATGTTCAGGTCAAACAGACTTCTCTGAAAATAATCAGCAAGATTGTCAGGAGTTTTTAATGTATATGCTTGATATATTGCAAGATGAGGGTGTAGATGTAGATCAACTGTTTGGGCTTGGAGTTCTGGACTTTTTGGTTCCGTCCAGAGGTGTCAGGGAACAACACCCAAAGACCCCGGAGTTCCACCTGCCTTGGTGCGCAAATGAACAGAAACACGGGCTTCTCGATGGTGGCGTCAAAGACCAAAGGTTTATTACTGCAGGGACACAGAAATCACAGAATCTACACACGGGCAGAATCTAGGAGACTGTTCGATTTGTACATTGTGGGTTGCTCCTTATATACCAAAAATTGTGCTTCAGGCAAATATTTCACATGTCAGTACATTCCCAAACCTTTGTGTCTTAAACAATAAATATTTGGCGTTACACAGGAACTGTCGATAATATCTGACGCCAAACATCACGAAGAGGGGTTCCCACTAGTCCATCACAATCCCTTGTCAATATTGCATTCAAGAGCCGGACCGCCTCATCGTAAAGTTCGTTACCTCCCCCTAATAAAGGCCCAGAAGGAAAGGAGCAGAGCCAGGTGCAGAAGATAGGAAAGCGGGATAAGAGATGTTTGTAGGTTGTAAATGGGCAAGGCTACCGGCTTCGGCCGCCTAATCATGATCAGGACAATGGGCAGGAAAACCAGTTCAGGTGGGCTGGCCTCGGGCAGAGGAGGCAGCCTTTGTCGAGTCATGCAGCTTCAGCGTGATCTAGTTTAAGGTGTACGTGTCATGAAAGAGGTGAATCTCCGGCTAAGGCTACTTGTCCTTAATCAAAGTGAAGTGAATGAAGTGATCAGAGGCTATTGCATATGTGAGGGCAAGGAAACACAAAATGGCGGCCATGATCTAAGATGGATGCCATGGGTAGATCAGAAATGTGTTCATAACAGGAGTGCTCTTGCTCGTATCGTAGCGAAAACACCAGGATATGCTAAATGGATCATTTGCGGTTCGCTGATACTAATATTATGTATTTCCGACAAACTTGAAAACACGGGTTCAAATTGTCACGGAACCTCAGACCCTCCTTTTGCCCTTACATAGGCAATTACTCAGTCTATATCAGAGTCTAGTTCTATACTCATCAGGTCAGTGACATGTTGTTGTATCATCATCCTTTCTCGTGCCTTTTCTCCAAACGCAGGTGGTTTCCTAAAACAGGTTGCAGCACAAAGGCCACACAGGGCTGGACCACACTGGATAATCAGGCAGCATGAGAAGAGGAATACTAATATGACACCAATGACCATTAGAACCTTCCATCCCCACGCTGAGATCAGAGTCCAAACCCACTCCATAAAGGACCAGTTTCCCTTGTCTACATGTATAGAGTCGGAAATCTTGTGTAGCTTAGAGATCGCCTCATAGACTGTTGGAGCATTATTAGGAATAAAGACACAGCAGCTCGATTGGATCATTCTGCATACCCCACCTCGGTCTGCAAGGATAACGTCTAAAACCATACGGTTTTGCAACGTCATGAGTCTATCCGCCTGAAGCTCAGCCGTTAGATTGCTAAGGGCACCAGCAGTTTCGGTAATAGTAGATTCAACTACCCGTGTTAGCTGACGTATGTTTCTACTATTGGCCATAGGCCCCCAAAACGGAAGGAAGCCTTTGAAAAAGTCTCCAGCTTCCTGACCAGCAGTATCTTCTTTGCTGAAGACACCTCTCGCTACTCTGGTTCTGTGGTAATCAGATGAAGCAGTGTATGTTGGAGGCAACAATCGAGCAATATAGCATGAACCTGAAAAGTCAGCAGGCAACCATGTATAAGCTCGGTCTCGACAAATGAAATAGGTACCCCTAGCAGTAAGGAAGGCAGGGGAAGAGTTAGCCGGAAACACATAAGTCTCAACGCACTCACTCCTCCCTAGCTGAGCTCTCGAATTTCTCCCATTACCTTGCAAACAGACCTGACCTCGGTGAGGCACGACCCAGATTGGAGTTGAGCTTTTACGCTTGCTTTCTCCTAAACTAAGGCGATACTCTGAAGTATTCCAACTCAAATACACTCGTAGTTCGTCTCTAGGGTATGATGGAGTATTATTGACATCCTTGATCATGTCAATAATTCCCTGGACTAAAGCTTTGTTGGCGGAGTTATATTTAGTGGAACGTGGTGGACGTGGAGGATAGGTCTCAAGGGCATAAGCAAAGATGGTTTGAAGGGCCTGAAATGATCCATTGTAGCTGAAAGGCAAAACCAGATAGGGAATACCTTTATCCATAGTGTGGGGTATCAAGCCACACACCCAGCAGTCTGTAGTGTTAACTACCAGTTGGTGTTGGTGCAAGAGCTGTACAAAAGTGTTGTTAATGAACTCTGTACGTCGTGCTTGCTCATGTTCTGGAAATGAGTGAAATGAGTGTATAGAAGAAACAGTAGAAGTAACAGGATCAAGGGGAGGTACTGTAGTAACTGGCACAAAAATCAGTTTTATACCAAAGACTATTCCACCCACCAATGTTGCTAAAACAATCAAAAATGTAATGGCACATTGCATCAGAAAACATTTGCTGTGAAGAATTCTATTAAGTCTGTTTCTGCGAACGTAAATCACATTTTCTCGTTGCAGCGCAGGAAGCTCCATCTTCTACAATCCGCTCGCGACCACTGATGATGTGTACGTAGATGAAAATGCCTCTGTCAGCCCTGGGAGTTCCCAAAACCAACAGAAAGATCGACCTTGTGTCAGACCCCTGCAAATTCAAACTAGGTACACAGCCACGACCCTACGGCTACCCAGACGGCAAGGCAATTTTAAAAACAATAAACAATAGCAAACTTCCTGGCTGAAAAGCAAAAGTTCAATATATATATATATATATCAAAATTACAATATGCAGTTGCCTGCTTTATTAGTCCTTTTTATGGCTTCTAAGGTTGTATCTCTTCTTCGCTGGTACTGTTTGATCGGAAAATAGTGCATCACTAGCAGCTGTTGCAGAGTTTAAGTTCGCAGGTAACAAAGTTTCTTCTGATGCTGGAGACAAATATTCAATGTTCGAAGGAGTTTTCTCAGGAGGAGAGTCAGGTTTCAAAGTGTCAGTGATCAAATCGGCATCACTGAAAGGGATAAATTTCGGGGTGATTTCAGATTCGGAGGCACCAATTCTCTTCTTCACCCAGTCGTCAAAAGGCAGCGGCAATGGAACACGCTTTACGTGAGAAGCGTGGATCCAGTTCTTTCGGCCAGCAACACGTACGGCTGTCCTCGTTGCCAGCAGGACCTGGAAGGGGCCGATGTAGCGAGGCTGAAGATTCTTTGTCCTCGCGAAGTTCCGGACCACAATGAAGTCACCCGGTTTCAGTTGATGCCCTGGACTCTCCGGAGGCTTTGGTAGTGCATCGAAGACCTGTTGATGAATAAGACTCAATTTAGCAGTCAAGTCGTAAAGGTAGTCTATCAACATAGGATATTCAATGGAGCAAAATTGTTTAGGCCTTGGCACACCCCAGACATTTGCCGGGCGGCCAAACACAATCTCGTATGGAGAAAGCCCTATTCTAGAATGCACTGTTGCTCTCGTTGATAACAAGGCCAAAGGAAGTGCGTCTGGCCAAGCCAAACCTGTGGATGCTTGTATTTTGGCTATCTTCAGCTTGAGGGTGCCATTATAACCCTCCACTAGACCAGCTGACTGGGGATGGTTCGCACTATGAAATTTTTGTTTCAAACCAAGGCCTGCACATACACTCTGCATAACTTTCCCTACAAACTCACTTCCGTTATCTGACCATACAATCCGTGGCATTCCAAATCTAGGGAAGTATTCTTTGAGAAGAATTTTGGCAGTTGATAAGGCGGTATTGTCCTTCAGTGGGTATGCTTCTATCCACCTGGAAAAAGCACAAACCACCACCAGGACGTATTTCAAGTTATTACAGCGTTCCATGTAAATGAAATCTAACTGAATCACTTCAAAGGGACAGGAAGGAGGAGCGAAATGACCAGCTGGAGTTGGAGTTCCCTTGCCAGGGTTATGCATCAAGCACACCATACAATTTTTTACCACTCTCTCCGCACACTTACTGATCCCATCATTCTTCCAGACCGGAGCCAACATCTTACAGATACCTTTAGAACTTATATGCGCTACTCCGTGCGCCATTGTCACTACTGCAAGCACATACGCATCCGGCAACATCCAACGTTGTTGCTCTGTCAAATCAATCCAACATCCATTCGAGTCCAACTTGCCCGTACTTTCTCTCCATACACGTTTCTCTTTCTCAGTCGCTTCTCTCTGAATCTCCTTCACACTTTCCATTGTGTCTTCACACATCCCAGACTCAGCGATCCATCTTGCAGACGTTGCAACATACATTCTACTCATCACATCTCTAGCTGTCTGTTTAGCAATTTCATCAGCAAAAGCATTCCCACGCCCAACATCATCCGTGATTGCTTTATGAGCACTGCACTTCACAATCGCAACTTCAGTCGGCAAGGTTAAAGATTCCAACAAGTCGTTAACTAGCTGACCATGTTGAATCTTAGTCCCATGGGACGTAATGAAACCTCTTTCTCTCCACAACCGGCCAAAACTATGGGCCACGCCAAATGCGTACTGACTATCTGTGAACACATTCACTCTCTTTCCCTCAGCTAAAACACATGCTCTCGTTAGAGCTATTAATTCTGCAGCTTGGGCAGAATTCTGACTCACTCTTGCAGTCTCCACAATCGTCTTCAAAGTTGTCACCGCATAAGCAGCAGTCACATCACCATTCTCCAATTTAAAACATGACCCGTCCACATACAGCGTACCATCTGGATCGAGTAACGGAGTATCTTTAAGGTCAATGCGTCCTTTTGTCTCTTCCTCCGTCTTAAAATAGCAGTCATGTGGCTCAGAATCACTCGACTCTTGATCAGTCGGGTACAGCGTTGCTGGATTCAATACATTACATCTTTTGATCTGAATATGACTCGCTAGTAGTGTCAGTTCGTAACCAGATAATCTCGCACTGGTAAGGTGTTGTGTCTTCGTTCGGTTCATGAGTGTATCCACTGCATGAGGAACCATGACCACTAGCATGTTGTTCATCACCAAACCAGCAGATTGCCGAATGGAAGCCGCAGCTGCCGCTGTAGCTCTCAAACAACTAGGCAACGCTCTAGCTACCGGATCTAATGTTGATGAGAAATACGCACAAGGGCGTTGTTTATCACCAAACTTCTGTGTCAGGACACTCAACGCGCAACCTTCTCTCTCGTGAACGTAGAGCGTGAATGGTTTACTGTAATCAGGTGTACCCAATACAGGAGCTGAACACAAGGCTTTTCGTAATTCGGTAAAGCTCTCTTGACATTCATCAGACCATGGCACCGGACTCGGAACATTTTTCCCAGTCAAAGCTACCAATGGTTTCGCTAAAAGAGAAAAATTTGGAATCCACTGCCTACAGTAGGAGGTAATACCTAAAAAGGCACGTACTTCTCTCTGTGTGCGTGGAACACTCATTTGCGTAATTGCTTTTATTCTTTCTGGGGTCAACTTCCTTCCCTCCTTTGACAAGAGATGACCTAGGTAGGTCACTTCTTGGCAGCAGTATTGCATCTTGGAAGGTGATACTTTGTGATTCAAATCAGACAAATGATGTAACAACGATACCGTAGCTGCTTTGCAAGTTTCCTTGTCATCGGCAGCCACTAAAAGATCGTCTACATACTGTACTAGGGCAGAACCTGGAGGAAGGACAAAAGAATCTAGCTGACTTTTTAATGCTTGACTGTAAATAGATGGACTCTCACAGTAGCCTTGTGGAGCGCGTTTAAATCTAAAACTTCGACCTCCTAGACAGAAGCCGAAAATATCCCTGCTTTCCTCGGCTATCGGAATGCTGAAAAAGGCATTCTTCAAGTCGATGACTGAGAACCAATTGGCTGTAGCAGGAATCAATGTTAACAAGGCAGTAATGTCTGGAACCACAGGAAACTGTGGAACCACAATCTTATTAACCTCTCTAAGATCTATGACAAACCTATATACTGGAGGTTTCGTAGGATCAGTTCGTTTCAGAATTGGCAATACAGGACTATTACAAACATTTCCTCGAGTTTCTTCAACCACACCTTTCTTAATCAAATCTTGCACAATCAATAAAAGTGCACGTTCTCCTTCACTTGATATTTTATATTGGGGAATTCTGGGAAATTTTACATTTGCTTTCAAAGTTACTACATACGGTGGTATTTCCAAAAGGCCTACATCATTAGGACCTGTCGCCCAAAGAGAATTAGGGAGTGAGCGCAGCTCTGGCGGGAGTGCGTCCATTGACAAGTACATCGGAGAAGTGAGTCTTTTACCCAAAGTAAGCTGTACTCCTTCCGGAGAACAGTACAATGTCGCATATAGTCGTTTTAACAAATCTAAACCAAGCAGATTTTCATTACAACCCGTCGTCAAAATCAAGGGTGCTTTCAATTGGCATGGTCCAACAGAAATAGACAAAGGATTAGATATCGGGTTGTAAACGGGGGCGCCTGAAAAACCTACGGAAACATTCGTTGAGCCAGACAAAGGTGCGCCAGGGAGTTTCGCATGAATGATAGAACTTTTTGCGGCACCAGTATCCAACAGAAACGGTTCGACTACACCTGATGTTGCTACTGCGACATAAGGCCCACTCTGATCCACTGGAACTGATACTACTCCCTCTCTCTGTCCATGGCTGTCCTAGTACCCATTTTGCTGGAATCCCTCATCAACTTCACAATAATCCTCAACAAGATATTGCTGAGATCTATTCTGTTGAGCTGACTGTACGTTTCGTTGATCAAAGTGATTGGAGGGACGATCATTCGTTTGCGGAGGCATAGCACCTCGCCCTCGACCTCTAGTATTCTGCGCATAACCACCACGACCTCTCTGAGCTGCTGCTGCATTATTTTGCGCTAGAATCGGACATTCATTCTTGTAGTGACCCTCTTTCTTACAGTACGCACACTGATTCCACTGATATTGAGGCCTGGTAGAATTATAATCTGTCCTTTGATACGAATTCTGTTGCATATTAGTCTGATTCGTGCGAGGCGGATACGCCTGCTGTAAAAGAACTTTAGTCTTTAAATCTTTCGTTTTCTTCTCTGATTTCTCCTTTTCCTCTTTATCCCTATTTTCGTAGTACTGTGCAGTCGCAAGTATTTGCGCTGTCGTAGATACAGCCCACGCACTCTCTGAATCCTTTAATTTTTTGCATAATTCAGGTAACAAATTATGCACAAATTTATCGACAAACAATCTTTGCCCTCCTTCAGTGCTCATATCCTGACCACTATGGTCTACAAAAGTCTCTTCGAACCTCGTGAAGAAGTCGGAGACCCTTTCGTCTTTCTTTTGCTTGCATGCGGATAATTTATCCCAATTAACACGCAACGCAGGCATCAGAGTCTTCATTAAGTCGATTATTCTACCTGGAAGATTAGCAATTAGGGGTTCGGGTTTTGCACCACCCGTTTGCTGACCATCTGCTGCAGTGATAGCTGCCCAATCACCACCTAAAGCAGCCTGATGATCCTCTCTACGAATTTTAGCCCACACTGGTTGTGGAACTACATTGCCAAATAGCATGTCAATGTCTGCCAAATTCATTATACAGGCTTCAACTGTCTGCGTCAATTCCTTGTAATATCCGGCCGGATTCTTACGTGGATCTGGTAAGGCCTGTTTCACTGCTAGTACTTCAGCTCGCTTTCATGGAATGTGTATCCACACTCGTTGGAACTGTGCTGGAGCAGCTGCAATACCCGCAACCGCATCAGCTTGCACAGCTTCGCGCCAAATTGGAGGAACCTCCCTCATAGGATATTGGCGACTTAGCTTCATTTTACCTTTCTCTAAATCTCTCGGCGAACGAAGAGATGGATCATTCCTAAAACTCAAAATAAGTTCCATCGCTTCTTGTATATTATCACCCACTATCATTCCTGCAGCAAACTCTTTTTGCACCTTAATTAAATCCTCCAAGTCTGATTCAACATCATCTTCCTCTATTTCCTCACGTAGCAACGAGCACATCTCATCAAAGACGTATCGTTGCGTTGGTTCCTTCCACTGCATAAATGTATCTAATACATCTCTCGTATTATATCTTCTAACTTTCGTAATCCATCTGAGAGCCGTGGAATCTAAAACTCCCCGTTCTTCAGTACTTGGTAGCTGACTACGTCTCTGAACTGAATCAGAAGTAGGAGTCTTAATTAAGGATTTATATAGAGGAGACAGAATATTAGCAACAGACTCAGTTATTTTTCGACGTACAGAAAGTGGAGTTAACATACTCGCAGACGTAGAGAACACAGTAGAGGTAGGAACAGATTGCGAAGCAGTAGGAGTATCGATGAAAATAGTTTGTGAAGTAGTAGGTGTAAGCGAGACAGATACAGGTATAGAAGTCGGCAACCCAGGAAGAGGAGGAGCCGTAGGAACATTCACATTAACCATAGGAGGTACAGGAACTAGATTCTGAGGAACAAGAATACCAGGTTGTCCAGCAACCGGCAGTTGAACATTCGGTATAAGTTGGGCCGCAGCACCTTGTGCGTATGGTGGAGGTGAACGTAACAGATAAGACAACAGAGGATCGTTTTCGGGATCCTCCAGTATCTTAGCTGTTTTCGATGGCAAGGCAGGGTAGCACTTGTCAATCGCTAAATTATGCTCTCTAATTGCTACGTCTATAGCCTTTTCGCACTCATTATCTTGCAGTTGTTTAGTTGCTTGCTCTAGAGTTAACTCTTCTTGCTCTTTTTGTTCTTTCTTCAACCTTTTCATTTCTCTCTGTTTAGATTCTTTTCGCCAGTAACGGAAAGAATCAAACATTGCCGGCCGGGCTTTCTTACTAAACAGTTTCGCTTCTAAATTATCAAGGATCTCGGGCTCAAAACTACCATGAAGTGGCCAACTAAGGGCACCATCTTTCTTACAATAACGGACCCACACCTCGTTATAGGATATAGGACCCACTCCAAATTTGCAATATAGGTCATAAAGGGGAGTCCCAATCGGAGGAACCAAACAAGAATCCTCCAATCGTGAGTCACTGTTGCAACTAAAACAAGACAACATTTTCCGACTTACCATTTTCAGTCTGGAACACAAAACAAACAAAACACGAAATAGATATGTGCACTTGAACCAAGAACTTAGGCCTACCAAAACCAAACTAATGTATCGATACCCAAACTGAACCAAATAGATTATCGTAACCAGAACAACTAGTGATAATCTTACGAAACCAAACCAAACCAAGAACCGATCAAGGATTTTTAACAATCCTCACAAAGTAACCAGCTGGCTATTACTAAATACTTAACTGAGGCACTGAAGACGTCACCAAGGAGAAACCCGTCACGTTTCGCTGTACTAAGGCTGCACCTCGGGTCCAAGACAGGGCGACGGTCAAGGCAACGGCCCACTGCAGCCGTCCTGAACGGGAACCCTCGTGGAAGAGAACTTCAGGGCCACTTTTGCGATATGCCGGGATCGATGAAGTGGGGCGCCTCCCTCAGGAATCTTCACACGAAGCTTCTCGAACTCTTCAGGCTTTTGGACCGGTACCGAATGACGTCGCCCCACGTTGGGCGCCAATTGGAGTTCTGGACTTTTTGGTTCCGTCCAGAGGTGTCAGGGAACAACACCCAAAGACCCCGGAGTTCCACCTGCCTTGGTGCGCAAATGAACAGAAACACGGGCTTCTCGATGGTGGCGTCAAAGACCAAAGGTTTATTACTGCAGGGACACAGAAATCACAGAATCTACACACGGGCAGAATCTAGGAGACTGTTCGATTTGTACATTGTGGGTTGCTCCTTATATACCAAAAATTGTGCTTCAGGCAAATATTTCACATGTCAGTACATTCCCAAACCTTTGTGTCTTAAACAATAAATATTTGGCGTTACACAGGAACTGTCGATAATATCTGACGCCAAACATCACGAAGAGGGGTTCCCACTAGTCCATCACAATCCCTTGTCAATATTGCATTCAAGAGCCGGACCGCCTCATCGTAAAGTTCGTTACCTCCCCCTAATAAAGGCCCAGAAGGAAAGGAGCAGAGCCAGGTGCAGAAGATAGGAAAGCGGGATAAGAGATGTTTGTAGGTTGTAAATGGGCAAGGCTACCGGCTTCGGCCGCCTAATCATGATCAGGACAATGGGCAGGAAAACCAGTTCAGGTGGGCTGGCCTCGGGCAGAGGAGGCAGCCTTTGTCGAGTCATGCAGCTTCAGCGTGATCTAGTTTAAGGTGTACGTGTCATGAAAGAGGTGAATCTCCGGCTAAGGCTACTTGTCCTTAATCAAAGTGAAGTGAATGAAGTGATCAGAGGCTATTGCATATGTGAGGGCAAGGAAACACAAAATGGCGGCCATGATCTAAGATGGATGCCATGGGTAGATCAGAAATGTGTTCATAACAGGAGTGCTCTTGCTCGTATCGTAGCGAAAACACCAGGATATGCTAAATGGATCATTTGCGGTTCGCTGATACTAATATTATGTATTTCCGACAAACTTGAAAACACGGGTTCAAATTGTCACGGAACCTTTCTTATCAATGGCAGCATGACTGCGAGAACTGTATGGTATCAAGTACTACTAGTGTAGACTCAGAAAGATTTATATATTTAACTTTGCCAGACAGTAAATCAGTGTCCTTTAATAAGCTAGTAAATGCAGCGGATCACAACATGGAGTGTAGCCAATGTAAATGTGATATGATGTCAACATTATTTATACGTAGATATGGCCAGTATGTCATTTTAATGATGCAACGATGTAGGCCTGATGGATCAAAATTGTCAACTTTAATAAAAAATTTTGTGGCTTCTCAGCTGTCAATATCAGGGAGGACTTTTGTTACTGTAGCAATTATCTATCACGATGGTCCATCAACAACATCAGGACATTATACAGCTTACTTAAAGTCTGGAAACGGCTGGTCATTCTGTAATGATTCTGTTGTAACTTTCAAAAAAAAATTGCCGTTTGACCTTAAAAATTCTTACCTGGTGTTTTTAAAACCAAAATTTTAAGTAGAGGGAATGTAAGTCTGCAATGCTGTCTCGATTAAAAATCCAACTATATAAACCTGATGCAAGTAAGTCTGCTTCATAGTAAGCAGTATCAGTGTCATAGGAAAAGGAGAACATGAGTGACAAAGAAGAGTAAGATATTAGTAGTCCAGGATTGTGAAAATAATCTCAAATATTTTATTTTTGAAAGTTGCGAAAATAGAAAATGTCGGGATTTGATTGGAAGAATTACAAGACTTGCGAATCGCGGCAACATGATTTGGCCTAGTGGAAACATGTGATATAATGAGAGAAGTTTTTTTTCTATGTAACATATTTCACGTATCGATGGAGGTTTTCTTTCAGAAAGTGGCGGGCTGAAAATATTTAAAGCACAACAGAGTGGATGCTGTTCATAGGAGATCGTTCGACGTCATTGAAAGTAAGTTAATTTTAAGGAGTTTTGAAATCAGATTTCTTAGGTTGTATGGGTTTTTTAAACACAGTCATTTTGATTGTGTTTTTTTTTCCCCGCTGTTGCATGATGAATACCTTCAAGTCACTGATTTAAGTGAAATTTGATACATTCTGAGAACAGCAAAAATAAACCATTTAACATGTATAATTAATGTTATGCTTTTTGTACTTATGATATACATTTAGAAATGTGTGGTACATATGGGTAAGCTGAGTTCTGTAAATATCAATTTTAATGCTTAGAGTGCTGTACTTCTGAGTAGTGTTTTTTTTTAAAAAAAAAAGAGGCCTCACCTCAAAGAAAGCTCTTGAAAGAACACATCTTATTTGCATCCTAAAACAATCATTTACAATGTTAGACACAATTTCATGATGGCTTTACATCTTTTTTGCGCTGCTATTGCATCACTACTGTGAGGCATTAGCAGTGCAAGAAAAACATCATGTTCCAAAATAGGCTCCAGTTCAGCAACATCAAGATACAGTTTCTTTCGAATATATATCTTTAGGATTGTGTAGGGGACGTAGAGAAGCAGAGACTTCTGTAAATGTCAAAGTTGTTGAAAAACTGTTTGTTTTTGAACCTTTTCCCTTGTCTTTTCTAATTTTTAAAAACATGTTTTAATATTTTTTGAAATGTTTGTTCTTTGTTTTACAGATTGAAAGTATTAAAAAATATTTTAAAAAGGTAACAAGAATTATAAGGTAAATGTTTTCCACTCTTTTTACCTGCAATGCACTGCTGATGATGTCATTGACACTATCTCTCATTTACTCTCTCTAGCTGTCTTTCTTTTTACATTATTCTCTGTGTACTTCCCTTATACTAACTCTTCTTTTTTTTAAAAAAATATTTTTTTAGTTCGCTTAAGGTTCGCGAACCGGTCAGCGAACTTGAAGCGAACCAAAAGAAATAGAGCTTGCCAGAGTGATAAACATTCTAGCAATTTTGTTTGAAAGGGGAGGTAGTTCTGAAAAGAACTGTTTTTTTTTGTTTTTCTTGTTTTATATTTTTTTTTTATTTTTTGAACATTTTTTGATTTTTTTGTATTTTTAGAACTGTTTTATGTTTTTTTTGTGTTTTTTATGGAGGGGAGACAACAAAAAACAGGCTTTCAAAACGGCTCAACTGGAGCAAAAAAAAAAAAATTCCTTTTTGGGTGCTTTAGGGCATTTATGATTTTCAAATGCAATGTTCATCAGGTTGACACTCATGTTGCCATATGACAACATAGCACCACAGTAAATGCAAGTTAACTTCATGTGCTGGAAGTTGGGTTGGATGTTTGGCACAGTCTCTTGTGCCTCTCTTCCCGTCAAAGACAATGTGGATGTAGATCTTGCCACAGGAGTTGCCGTCGGATTGTCTTCAAGATCCCTTAATTCAGCCCGGCTGTAGTTATTGGGATGCCACCTGCTCATGTGACGATGCATTGTATAGTTTCCCATACTGTACTTCTTTTCTGTGCCTCTCGACAATCTGTAGTCACAGATGAGGCAGGTGGCATATTTTGCATTTACTTTCTTAGATCCAGGAGGGATGCTGAAAAACTGCCAGATGAAACTGGTTTTTCGTTTAGAAACCCGGGGCAACTCTTCGACAAATTGTGGTTCCTCTCTGTCCTCTTCTTCTTCTTGCTCATCTTCCTCCTCTCTGTTAGTCAAAATTTGACTAGGTGGTCCTCTCTTCTTATGAGGAGGTGGAGGTGGTGGTGGGGGTGCACCAGCTGCAGCAAGAATGGAAGCCATTGTGGAACTTCAGATAAATGGTCTTTCTCTCACCAAGATGAAAGTCAGAGTGAGGAAATAAGGAGGGGTTTACATGATTTTTGGAAAACAAAAGTTCTGAGCCAATGAAAAGTGTTATTTTTAGGTCACATGACCTAGTCATACATCATTTGGAAACCAAAAGTGAAATGAACCAATGAGAAGTTTGATAAACAAGTCACATGACCTGTTCCGCTTACGTTACGCGGCGCGCGCCGCGTCCCAGATCGCTTCCGGTTCGCGGTCCGGAGCACTTCCGGGAGCGCTAACGCGACGCGTCATTAGACGCATTACGCGATAACGTGATACGTCGCGCTTCCGCGACGCGTCACTGTTCCGCTGACGTAACGTTGACCGGTTCGCGGACTAGATCGCGGCATCAAGATGAGCTAACGGAAAGCTTCCCGGTTCGCGAACTAGAAGCGAAGAAAAAAATATTTAAAAAAAAATTATCAATAAACATCTAAATATATTTTGGGATTTAAAGAATAATACATTTTATAGCTACAGATGTTAGCTTTTAAAAAACCAATGAAATTCACCGAAAAAACCATAGGTTATAGACCATATATAGTTAGAAATTTGCATTTAAAAAACCATTGAAATTCAATGAAAAAACCATAGGTTATAGACCATATATAGTTAGGGATTAGCATTTACAAAACCTTATTTTACTCACACAAAACCATTGAAATTCCATATATAGTTAGTTGCACTAACTATATATCGCGCACCCGCAATCCACTGCTGATGATGTCACATATTACATCATTCATGACATGGTCAGTGACATCACTGATGACATCACTGATGACATCTCAAATGACATCAGTGATGACATCACTGATGACATCTCATTTGACATTACTGATCACATCACTGATGATATCATTCATGTGATAATACGATGAACCTCTTCAGAGTCTAATATAACCTTAGATACAATCAGTGTAAACAGACACTCACAGACTGTCACTCATCCATGGAGTTCCTCACACACCTAGTGAGTCATGCAAAGAATCAATCACACCTCCATTTCCTCAACTATACAGTTATACAAACTTTACTTATTCAAACATATACTAACACATATTTACTCTCTTATACAATCCCTGATACAAGTTCACAATGATCCATACAGCCACTCACACATTCACTGGCTCTTATGCACAGTTATTTATATATGTCAACTCTCACATGTACTGTGTTTTACATATGTACTTACTTTGACATGTAGCACTGAGATATCCATTCACTCACCAATACACTCATGCACACAGTCAACCGCCCATACAGCTGTTTCCACATGCACTTTTGAAACCATACATCTAGTGAATCAACTGCTCACACATCTATGCACAGAGTCATACACCTCCCAGCCACCCACACACACACTCAGTCTCCCATACAAATATTTGGGCAACCAATCAATAACCCATATAGTTACTCATATAGCTACTTATCAACACATGCAGCAGTTTACAGAACAACAGACATAATGATGCACAAATTAAGACAGTTTAGTCACTAACCCATGCACTCAGTGAGACACATTTAATCACTCACTCATACAGTCAGTCATGCACCTACTAAATCCTTCATCCAGACACTTATACATCCACTCATTCTTCAATATGTAAGACATATTTTAACTTTACAGAAACATACAGTCACTGGATGTTGTCATCAGTGATGTCATCAGTGATGTCATCAGTGATGTCACTGACCATGTCATGAATGATGTAATATGTGACATCATCAGCAGTGGATTGCGGGTGCGCGATATATAGTTAGTGCAACTAACTATATATGGAATTTCAATGGTTTTGTGTGAGTAAAATAAGGTTTTGTAAATGCTAATCCCTAACTATATATGGTCTATAACCTATGGTTTTTTCATTGAATATATATATATATATATATATTACCTATATATCTGTGACAGCGTCCTGGATAGCGCACTAGTTCGCGTACTATTCGCGTAACGGAGCTTTGCGAAGCGAAGCTGATTGGCTCTCCGGTGTTTGTCAACATTCTAAACAGTCTGTAGCGGCCGCCCACTTGTCTCTCGGTAGGATCGAGAGACAAGAGGAGGCCAGAACGAAGGGGCAAATGCCCATAAGGGGGCATAGTAGATCCTCATTGACCCCCTAGGTTTGATGTGGAGGCTTTAAAAGAACCCCGCTGTGAAAAAAAAAAAAAAAAAAAAAAAGTTTTTTTTCATGGGGTGCGCCCGGTACGCGTACCCGAAAGCGGTCTGGGGAGCGTACTATAAGGAAACAAGAATGAAACTTATTGTATGTTTATCAATTGTTCGTTTTGTTGTTTTTTTATGTTTTTTTTCATTTACGTAGCTACATGTAGGTACCAATGCAGAGTCTATAAATTAATAAACGCCGTCTCCTTTGTAGATATCTTGCTTGTTGTTAAAGAAGTTATTGTGGTATATGGAATTCATACCATAGTCTGTCTGGAAAGCCGAAACAACATGGAGGCAGGAGATGATAAAGAGATGTTAAATACTCATTGGGGATTATATAGTGGGAGAAAGGAAGCAACTATGAACAAAGTTAGTATGTAAAACCAAAAAGTTGCACAGTATATTTAAAGTCTGACTTCACGTTATAATCAATTTGCTACTAGTTTTCAATATACATATAAAAATAAATAATGTTTCAAACAATTTTTGAATTAAGAAATAAAAATTTATTTTTCAGATTGTTTTTCAAAATTTAAAAGAAAATCTAAAAAATCGTGATCATTTTTTTCTTCATTTTTCAGTAGAAAATCTACTGCATCTACACATTGCACAAGTTCATTGTTTATTGTATTGTCGTAGAAATCCTTGTCAACTTCTGTCTCCTTTTGTTTTTCTGTTTCAGTTTTCAAGTTGTTTTCTTGTCCTTCCATTTTGAATTCTGAAAAATGAATTTTTAAAAAATATATCAGTACAGATAGGGCACTGTTGGGTTTCAGTACAGACAGGTAGTTTGGTTATTTAAACAGTGTTTTTTCTTTGGGCAGTGTATGGTATCAAATTGGAAGTAGAAATATGAAGAAAATTATCAAATAAACTCTTAGTCAATTCTGAATTATACTAGAGAAGTCTAACTCTATCCTTAAGTCAGGGCCGGCGCTAGGCATGGGCAGCGTGGGCTGCCGTTCAAGACCTCGCACTTAGCCCACCAGCATGGTGCCACGCACTGGTGATGTGTCATTTTGTTTTCCTGGAGATCTATCACAAAGAAAGGTGTCCCCTGCAATTAAGGTCTATTGCAGGAGGCCCCCTCCTTGGGCCTCTCATGGATGGTGTCAGGAGGTATACGGGAGGGAGGAGGAGACGCTCTTTCAATTGCAAGGAGACCATTCACAGACACTGTGGGGGGCCCATTGTCCAGCATTTTGGCGCACCCTCAGTTTTAACTTTTAGACCACAATCAATTCTCACACCTATGAAGGTGTGAGAAATCCGTGTGGATTAAAAGTTAAAACTGTGGGGGCGTCAAAATGCTGGACAATGGGGCCCCCACAGTGTCTGTGAATGTTCTTCTTGTAAGTGGTCACTTATGTAATTTGGAGGGGGCCTTGCACACATTCCCTTTTAGCCCAGGGCCTCGCAAATCCTTGGACTGGCCCTGCCATAACTAAAACAGAGAAGTCTATTTTATTCTATAAGTATTACAGAGTGATAGAATATAACTGTCTGAAAATGTTTTTCTAATTAGCTTTCAGTACAGAACATACTTCAGTTTTATAAATAATATCTTACCTTTTAAATATAATTTGAAGTTATCAGTTGATTTTTTATTGTTCTGCACTTCACAAAGTAGTAGTCAAAATGGCTGTGTTTCTCTCTCTTTGTTTATATATATTCTGGGAACATAGCCAATCAAATGTCATGATATAATAGTAGAAATTGAAAGTAATATTTTAATTAGTCGTCATTTCCAACACTTCCGATATGTTTTGTGAAGTAATTTACCTCAGGGATTTTAGAGAGTTCTACATGCTAAATGACTAAGTGGTATTCCAACGAAATTTGTGAAAATGGTAGGGATTGGTATGTATTATGAGCTACTGTTTAATTGGTGAAAGTGTCTCCAGTGGTTTTTCTGTAAATTACTTTCCCACCTTTTTTGAGCGAGTGCTTGTCAGTGCGTTTCCCGGTACGCGAACTTGCAGCGTTACGGGAGTCCTCCATTTTGTGTTTCGGTCGTATTGAGATATAAGATGGAGGGTAAATAATGTTCAGAATGGGTAGATTGGGGTACTTTAGACGTATCCTGTTTCCCTAAGTTTTCTGAGGGTGGCTGAGGAGGCTCATATATGTCGAGAAAAAAAAATTGATTTTTTCGCGTGGTTAGCTGCCGGTACGCGAACTGGGTAGCGTACCGGGAAGCGAATATAGGTGAAAATAAGTGAAAAAGGTACATTCGAAATTTCAAAAGAGTACACTAAGTTAAGGTAGCTCTGAAAAGAGCTTTTGGGTTCTGTGTAAGTTCTAGAAACTTATAAGTAGGAACCAATACACATTCTTAAATTTAGTATGAAAACTCTGTTCCCCTCATCTGAGAAATGCACGCCATCTCCTCTGTAGATATCTTGCATGTAGTAACGCAAGTTATTGTTGTAGATGCAGCCCATTCCATGGTCCCTCATGTAAGCTGAAACAGACTTATTTACATGCTTCCTCGATTTCTCAATTTGTGGACAAAATTGATTGGACCACCTCCATTTTTGTCTTTCTCATATATTGGAATATACCAAGGCAGTTTGAGGAAAAAGTGTCATCAATTGCTCAAAGGTGTCCTTTAAAAGCATTTGCAGACCTACCCCAGTCAAAGTGCCCAAATCGTTTCCTCCACAGTGCACTATTATGAGGTCAGGGGTTGGCAAATGTAAAAAGGTTTTCACCAATGGTATCAATTGGTGACATTTCAATCCCCTTCGACCAATCCATTTGATTTCCACATTTTGTAAATTGAGGTTGTGTAAATTTCTGTTATCAGCATACCTGTGAGCCCAGTGGATGTAGCTATGTCCAAGAATCCAGACTGAAAACATAGCTAGAGGAGTTTTTGCTGCAGTCAGATGAAGTGTGGGAATGAAATGGCAGTTGAAATAGTGATATTTGTAATGTAAAAAACTGTGGAGTTTAAGTGCAAATGATTCATTAGCAGTGATTGGTGTATTTCCATTGCTGAAAACAGAAAGTTAGGGTGCATGGATGTGTTCTTTGAAAGATGTATTTTGAATGTTTATTTAAAAATGTTGTTATGAAAGATTGCAGTGGATTAGCAGGTGTACTGAGAGTTCAGAGTTCATTTGAAACATTGTTGTGTGAACTTGTGGCCATGACAGGTCTGGCAGGCAGTAGTTGCTATGGAAAAGAGGTAGAAAGGGCAGAGGGGGGAAGGGTGTTGATTTGAAAAAAGTGAGGGAAGAGTTTTTATTGGCTGACATGAGAGATATGTGTGATGAATTTCAGCGTTTCAGTGCCTTTAATGGTTCCAGCCTCTGGAGTGCATACCTTTAATTCTGCTAAAGAATAATTGGTGTGTTTCTGAGTCTGTTATGAATTTCAAAAAGAATTTGTAAAGGTGAGTTATCGTTTATATATTTTAGATAAAGAGTAGTATGCTTTTTTGCGTAAATAAGAAAGTCAGCTGTGTATTTAAAATGATGTTTTGCGTCAAGTGTTTGCATTCTGCTTTCAAAGGCGATTTTGCATTCTTCATTTACAGAATCGGAAAAATTATTGGTTCGGTAAAATACCGAATCGGTAATTTTACCGATTCTGTAAATTTGCTATGTAAGGGGGACTCTTCTGAGTCCCAAAGGCCTTAACGAATCGGTATTTTAGCATGAAATCAAACTTCATGGTAAAATACCGATTCCGGTGTGCATGCACATGTGTGCATGCACACGTATGTCATATGAAAGGCAGACCTGCCCTTAGGGCAGGTATGCCTGCCACATGGCACCTGTGCCTGTTTTGAGGGTACCAGAGGGTGTCAAAGTGATACCCCCTGCACCCTTGTGAATTCTTTAATTACCGATTCGGTAAATACTGAATCGGTAATGCCTAATCATTCCTATGGGCTTCAAAGCCCATAGGAATGATTAATTGTTTGAGTTACATAGCCATGTTAAAAGAAAATGATGCAGAAGTGTTGCACGGGCATTGTAAATACCCTCCTATGTGTGTCTGGTCATTTGAAGTCACTTTCCTCGTAGTGCAAGGCCCTTGTAAATACGCCCTCATGTGTGCCTGAAAATTTTTCATTTTGATTGTTTGAGTTACATAGCCATGTTAAAAGTTATTGAAAAAAAGGTGCAAGTTCCTTAAAAAAACGTTTTCATGTGTATTAGGGCATTTTAAGTCTGTTCCCCATGAATGTAGGTCTATTATTGTTTTATATAAAAGGTTTAAAAACTTTGTTTGAAATCAAATGCATGCACACTTAGGGCCCGATGTAGGTGGTCGATTCAGGCCATTTACCGACCGGTTACGGCCGATTTTGGCCGTTTCCAACCGGTAAATGGCCAATCGGAATGTAGGGGCCTAAATCCACGGCCACATGTAGGTAAATCTACATTTACAGAATCGGAAAAATTATTGGTTCGGTAAAATACCGAAACTGTAATTTTACCGATTCTGTAAATTTGCTATGTAGGGGGGACTCTTCTGAGTCCCAAAGGCCTTAACGAATCGGTATTTTAGCATTAAATCAAACTTCATGGTAAAATACCGATTCCGGTGTGCATGCACATGTGTGCTTGCACACCTATGTCATGTGAAAGGCAGACCTGCCCTTAGGGCTGGTATGCCAGCCACATGGCACCTGTGCCTGTTTTGAGGGTGCCAGAGGGTGTCAAAGTGATACCCCCTGCACCCTTGTGAATTCTTTTATTTTATTCATTTTTATAGCATTGTTGAATCTAATTCTTACTGTTATTGATTTACTGTTTGGTAATAGTGGTTAATAATTTTTTTTATTATATTTCACCACAGATTCAACTGCAGATTATTTGGAAATTAGAAATGCCGTCTAAGGATAGAATTCGAAAGGCTACGAAACGTGAAAGACTGCAGTTGACTAACATTTTGCAGCAGTCCTCTACATTAGAATTACCTCAACGGACGAAGAGAACACCGGGTAAGAGAACAAAATCATTCCTTAGAAACATTTGTAGAAACAAAAGTATAACTACAGAACAAGTTTTAGTCCAGAAAAAGAGAGCCAATTTAAATGGAAAGGAAAGGCCCGTCAAAAATGTTTGTGCTAGAGCAGGAGATAACTCTGTGCATGGCAGTAGAAGGGCAAATATATTCAGGGACATTCGTAAGCGAATGCTCCGCAACAGGGTAATTGTCAATTTGCTAAAACAATTTAAAAAAGGTCAACAGAAAGTGTCATTTTATAAGAAAAAGAAAAATGTAGAGAACATTATTGATCAGGCTTTCGAAATTAAGCGAAAGTTATTTATTTTGGTAATTAATAGAATTAGGAAACTAAACAAGGTAATCTATGTTTTCAAATCTAATAGTAGATGGAAGAGAGAAGTTAATCGAAGTATTTTTTGTGAAGTTTTCTTAGGAGAATGGATGCATAGTTCAAATAGTGAGGCATTTTTTAATGAGGAAAGTTATTTTCAGGACAATGTTTTGGTGCATGCAGTTGACAGCAGTGGTCGAGCATATGAGGTAAAAGATGGTCATCCGGTTGAAAAAGAAATACTTGTGTCTGCAGATGCAGAAGAGGCGCTAAGTGATGAGGTTTTAGGGAGACGTCCTAAGGGACCAGTGTACACCTGGAAGTGTAGTTCTATTTGCAGTGTGCAACAGGATTCCATCAATTTTGCTTTGTGATTTTATACGGACATTTCATAAGAAAAGTGTAAAGCAAAAAATAAAGTTGTTGCAAGAATTAGATCCTTGCAGAGTGAGACAAGTGACAGGTTTGCGTGGTCATTCACTGGCTTGTCTTTCTAGGAGAGTATGCCAGAGTGTATTTCATCATTTCAGGATGCTAGCAGTGCATCATAATAAAGTGAGGACATTAGTTAGAATGTTGTATTATGCTAAGAGTCCAGCAATTATGCTTAAAAAATTAAGCAGAGCTCTTTTGCATGGTTCTGAAGTAGATGTGAAGAATATTTGTCAAGATATTGAGTTCTGTTACTTTGCTGGTAAAGAGAACAATGTTGATATTGAACCACTAGAAGAAGGTAATGTGGAAGACAGTGAACAGATTTTCAGTACAGATAAGTTTCACAAGGAAATTTCCACGTTTATGGTGAAATCAAGTGAGAGGCCTAATTTCACTTGTGTGTGTTGTCGACGGACTTATTATAAGAATCAGACTAAGTTAGTGGATATATATGCAAAGAGTGATATGGAAAACAATAGTGAATGGAAGGATTTTGCCACATACTTGATGGTAGAAAATTGTTTTGATTTGGGAGCGGATCAACGTATGTGTACTTATTGCTATAACAAATTAAACCAAAACCAGATGCCTGCTAGAGCGGTTTATAATAATCTGGAATTAGATGACATTCCTTCTGAATTGAAGGATTTAAATGCTTATGAATCTATTTTGATTCAAAGTGTCCATCCCTTCCAGGCTATTGTACGAATGGAGCCAAAGACAGGGAAGTTGCCTCCATCAGATTTACAGAGAGGATTAAAGGGAAGGGTTGTTTATTTGCCTTTGGATTTGAAGAAAAACATTAATACAATTGGAGTAGAGAAAGTGGAAGAGGAACCTCTGGTTATCATAGTTAATGGTGTTCCGACAAAGAGTAAGAAAATCTGGCAAGATTTAGTGGATGTTAGGAAAGTCAAAAAGGCAACATTGTATTTGATAAAAAATAATAAGTACTACAAGAATGTATGTGTTGTAGAAGAGGAAGTAAGTGAAGAAGAGGACAGCGATTTGTGTCCTGGACCAATTGAGAAAGTAGAAGCCTCTAAAAAGGAAGAAATATATGAACATTATAGTGTTCATCCTTTGCATTCCAAGGAAGTCATGGGGAATGCTATTGAGTTGTTTTAAATGAAACAAGCCAAAGGGAGTCCCATTAGTGTTTGGGAGGAAAGTTTGGAAGCTCGGTGTTTCCCACAATTATTTCCCACAGGTCGAGGAGGACGATATGATGAGCGACCTGTTCAAATTCCTGCTTCAGAATACCGGACTTTACGATTGTATACAGAAGATCCTAGGTTTCGACAATGCATTCCCTATTTATTTCATCTACTGTTTGAAAGTGATCTCTCTGGATTGTATTATGCAGTGAACCACATCTTGAAAAGTGGTGTACAACTGCGAAATATCTCGGCAAGGGACTTTATGGATAAAGTCAATGTGCAAGACAGTATTTTGGATTCTCACCTGATTAATCTCATGGCTTGTCAGCGTGGTACTATTGAGTATTGGTACCGCCGTCATGGTGACTTAAAATGTATGCTGAGGAACTTAGGAACTCCCACATGGTTCCTCACTCTCAGCTGTGCTGAGTATGCTGGAAAGACTTACTTGAATTTCTACGAGAGGTAAATGGAAACATTGAAAATATTGAATTCAAGACACCCAGAGAACTGTGCTCTTTGGATCCAGTGAATGTATGCAGGTACTTTAATCATAGATTTGAAGCTATGATGTCTTTCATCACGAACAAGAAAAAGCCACCTCTTGGAGAGGTGTTGGATTGAGTTGTTTTAAATGAAACAAGACAAAGGGAGTCCCATTAGTGTTTGGGAGGAAAGTTTGGAAGCTCGGTGTTTCCCACAATTATTTCCCACAGGTCGAGGAGGACGATATGATGAGCGACCTGTTCAAATTCCTGCTTCAGAATACCGGACTTTACGATTGTATACAGAAGATCCTAGGTTTCGACAATGCATTCCCTATTTATTTCATCTACTGTTTGAAAGTGATCTCTCTGGATTGTATTATGCAGTGAACCACATCTTGAAAAGTGGTGTACAACTGCGAAATATCTCGGCAAGGGACTTTATGGATAAAGTCAATGTGCAAGACAGTATTTTGGATTCTCACCTGATTAATCTCATGGCTTGTCAGCGTGGTACTATTGAGTATTGGTACCGCCGTCATGGTGACTTAAAATGTATGCTGAGGAACTTAGGAACTCCCACATGGTTCCTCACTCTCAGCTGTGCTGAGTATGCTGGAAAGACTTACTTGAATTTCTACGAGAGGTAAATGGAAACATTGAAAATATTGAATTCAGGACACCCAGAGAACTGTGCTCTTTGGATCCAGTGAATGTATGCAGGTACTTTAATCATAGATTTGAAGCTATGATGTCTTTCATCACGAACAAGAAAAATCCACCTCTTGGAGAGGTGTTGGATTTCTTCTGGAGAAAGGAGTATCAAGCAAGAGGTGCTCCTCATATACATATGCTGCTATGGATCAAAGATGCACCCAAATTTTGAACAGATCCGGATGACTTAGTGATGAGTTTCATAGAACAGTATGCTACATGTGCTGTTCCAAAGACAAACGAAGACAAAAGTCTAAGAGAACAAGTTTTACGGTTTCAAAGCCATCGTTGTGGAAAGTACTGTCGTCGTAAATTCAGAAACAAGGACAAATACTACACCAAATGTCGTTTTGCATTTCCACGGTCGGTGATATCAAAAGGAAGAGTTAACAATTTGATGCCATCGCTGCGACATAATGTGACGAGGAAATCACCCAAAAACACATAAAATTTGAAAAGAAACGAAGAGTCCAAGTACATCAACGACTACAACCCAGTGATTTTGTCCATGTGGAATGCTAACATGGATATACAGTTTGTGGCTGACAACTGTATGGCTGTCGCTCGGTATGTGACGTCTTACATCACCAAAAAAGAAAAGACAGAACTGAAGGATATGTGGGAGGATATTTCCCATGAAATGAGCCTCAGTAAGAAGTTGTACAGTTTCAGTCTGAAGATGTTGTCGCATCGAGAAATCGAAGCTTACGAATGTTCTGACCGGTTATCTTCAGCAAGTCTCTATGGCAAATCTAGGAGTATCATTTGGGCGAGTCTTGGTCTTGCTGCAATGTGTAATCGAGTTCTGAAACCTGTACGGGAAATTGAGTATTTGGCGGAGAAGGAGCCAAACAGTACAGATATTTTGAAGAGCAACATGTTGGATACATATTATCCAAATAGAAGCAGTCACCTGGAGAATGCTTGTCTGTATGATGTTCTTCAAAATTACGTTTTCAAGAGGAACATCAAAGAAGATATTGATAAAGGAGTGTATGCTGTAATTGGAAGTGAGGGATGTCTGGTCAAGCAAAAAAAATGTCAATTTATAAATCATCGAAAATTGGATTGCGAATCTCCCGAAAGAAAAGAGTTTTTCTATTTAGCTCTTTTGCAACTTTTCAAGCCTTGGCGTGCTGAAGAGGAACTGCTTGGGGATTTCCTCTGTTACGAAGACTCTTTCAATGCAGCCAAGGAGTCCATAGAATGTCCTTTTTTTCCAAAATATCTAAAAATGTTGAATGCAGAAATTGAGCAGGAAGCAACAATTGCAGCCAAGATTGCTAGAGACAGTTCTCAGGACAGTCAGAGTTCTGTTTCATTGAGTCAGGATCCACTAGGAGAAGCAGTTATTGAAAATGAAGCTGCCACTGCCATGATTGAAGTGAAAAGAGCCATGGCACATGCTCAGAAGGATGCAGTTAACTTAGAAGAATTGGAAAGACAACTTAACGTTGAGCAGAGGAAAATATATGACGAAGTTACCAACCAAATTGAGCATGGATTAAGTCATGAGAAGGAAGAGTGCTCATGTACGTCGTTGAAGCCTGTCCGACCGTATGTGAGTGGAGAAGCAGGAACTGGAAAAAGTTTCCTTATTAAAGCAATTTCATGTTATCTGCAGAAAAGGACTGAGTCATCGCTGTCTTGTGTTGTGACCGCTCCAACTGGACTGGCAGCTCATAACATTAAAGGGATTACTTTGCATCGGTTACTGATGCTGCCAGTGGAGCATGATAACAAATTACAATACCACAAGTTATCTGGAGATGCTTGTTGTGAAGTATCTAGAGTCCTGAAGAAGATGAAACTTCTTATCATTGACGAAGTAAGCATGGTTTCTAATGTCATGCTTGCTTTTTTGCATTTGAGAATGCAGGAAGTTCTTAAAACAGAGTATGATGTGTTATTCGGTGGCAAACACATCATTGTTTTTGGTGATCTTCTGCAGCTGACACCAGTGAAAGGACAACCAGTGTTTAAACTGCTTACACATGAAGATACCAAGAAGTGCCTAGGGAGCATGTGCAACGTCAACATATGGTTAAACTTCAGTTATGCTGAGCTGCGTGACAATATGCGTCAGGCGAAGGACGAAGATTACAAGAATATTCTACAAGATATTAGAATCGGGAAAGTGACTGAGCGTGGTAAAGAAGCTTTACATGCACGCTTACTGTCAAATTTATATCCAGAAGAAGACGTTTTGCCAGAGGATATTTTTCAGAAAATTACTGTGAAGAAATCTGGAATATGTTTGAAGCCAACTCTTGCAGAATGTTCCATCTTTAACAACAAAATGTTGAATTTAGAAAAACAAGAGATTGTGAAACTGGAAGCTATTGACAAAATAGAGCATATGGGAGCAACAATTATTTTGTCTGAGAATTTGAAATCTAAATTGGATTCATTAGAGAAGACTATATCTAAAACTGCGGGTTTTGCGAAGACTTTGAATCTGTGCTTAGATTGCCGAATCATTTTGAGAAGGAATTTACATGTTGAAAGAGGTCTGGTAAATGGATCAATGGGTAATGCTGTTGATTTTGAGAAATACAGAAATAGAGATGAAATTGAATTTTTAAAAATTAAATTTGATGGCATTGAGGAAGTACAGCTAATTGGTCGTTGCTCTGCTAGGTTTTTGCTTGTTAAAGACTTATATGTTCGCCGTAAGCAGTTTCCTGTTTGCTTGGCATATGCGGTGACAATTCATAAATTGCAAGGTTTAAGTGTAGACACTGCTTTAGTGAATATTGGCAGTTCTGTATTCAAAGAGGGTATGGCTTATGTAGCATTGTCACGAGTCAGAACTTTATCGGGTTTGTACTTGATTGACTGTGATGTCACAAACATTTGTGCGGATCTAGATTGTGTTAAGGAATACAATAGGTTAAGAAGAGAGTATGTGCCACATTTGCCTCAATATCCTTTGATTGAGAAACGTGTGGTAGGCCGGAAACGAAGAAATATCAGTAATAGTAGGGAGGTTGTAGCAAAAAGACCAAAAGTCGATGAACCCAAAATTGTAAGCAGGAATAAAATGAATTCTGTTGAAAATGTTGTTGGTTTTAAATTTGAAAATAGTTCTGGTGTCAACTGCTATGCTAATGTAGTTGTTAATGTTCTCTTTTCACTAGAGACTTTCAAAGAACAGATTGTGATCAATTCGGAACAAAGTTTATGCTGTTTGTTGAATTCTGTGTTAGAGAAATGTAGTGCTGATAGAACGAGAGTAGAAAGTGTGTCTGAAATTCGTTTTCTGTTAGACGAATGTTCAGGTCAAACAGAATTCTCTGAAAATATTCAGCAGGATTGTCAAGAGTTTTTAATGTATATGCTTGATGTATTGCAAGATGAGGGTGTAGATGTAGATTATCTATTTGGCCTTTCTTATCAATGGCAGCATGACTGCGAGAACTGTAGGCTATCAAGTACTACTAGTGTAGACTCAGAAAGATTTATATATTTAACTTTGCCTGACAGTAAATCAGTATCCTTCAATAAGCTAGTAAAGGCAGCCGATCAAAATATGGAGTGCAGCCAATGTAAGTCTGGAATGCTGTCTACGTTAATTTTACGAAGTTATGGCCAGTATGTCATTTTAATGTTCCAACGATGTAGGCCTGATGGAACTAAATTGACAACTTTAATTATTAATTTTGTGGCTTCGCAGTTGTCAATATCAGGAAGGACTTTTATAACTACTGCAATTATACATCATAACGGTCCTTCAACTAATTCAGGACATTATACAGCTTATTTGAAATCTGGAAACGGTTGGTCCTTCTGCAATGATTCGGTTTTAACTTTAAAAAAAAGATTGCCTTTCCACCTTCAAAATTCTTACCTGGTGTTCTTACAACCAAAATTTTAGGAAAGGAAGCTTGGGATTTGTTTAGAGGAATTTACAGAGGTTCTAATGGCTCCTACTCTATATGGCCTTGTGGATAATTGTAGTACAGAGCGAAAACTGTTTGTTTTTATAAGCAAAGTCAAGCAGCAGATCAAAATAAGGAGTAGAGGAAATGTAAGTCTGCAATGCTGTCCACATTATTTATGGAAACTTATGGGTGAAATGTCATTTTACAATTTCAACTACATAAACTGGAAGAAAATAAGTTGTCCAGTCTAATTAAAAATGTTTTCGCTACACAGTCATCGATTTCAGGAAGAACATTTGCAACTGCAGCTATTATATAACATGCTGGTCCTTTGACAACATCTGGATATTACACAGCTTATTTGAAATTAAAAAAATGGCTAGTCTTTCAGCAAACATTACTAATTGAGTATGAAGCAATGTTGCCTTTTGACTTGATTTTTGAAGTCAGAATTTAGGGTAGGTAATTGGACTATAATGATTCTAGGTGTTGCTGTAACTTAGTGTGCTGTTTCAAATTGCTTTGTATGTCTCAGTTTTCTTAAAACAATTGAGTTTATCTTTCAGAAAGTGGCGGGCAGAAAATAGTAACAGCACAACAGAGTATAAGCTGTTCATAGGATATCCTTTGACGTCATAGAAAGTAAGTTACTTTGGAGAAGTTCCTATTTCTGCTTATTTATATTATTTTGGGTTTTTAAACACAATCATTTTGATTGTAGTTTTTTTCCCCGCTGTTATATGATGAATACCTTCAACTCACTGTTTTCAGTGAAATTTGATATTTTCTGATAGCAAAAATAAACCATTAAATATGTTTAATAAATTTTCTTGTTGAATTGTGATTTCTAATATGTATATGGATTGGTGTGGCTCACTGGTTAGAGGCGGCAGACCCACAAGCAGAGGTTGGCCCGGGACCAGGGTTCGATTCCTGACGCAGCAGGATCTTGGGCCATGGTCAGCGGACTCGATAATTCTCGCCTCGGTGCCTACTCCAACCATGGGTCCCACTCAGCAACTCTGGGCAATCGCTTGCTTAATCTCTACTAACGGCCCCATCAGCGCCGGGGATGCCTGGCTTCACCTTGGGGATGCCCAGGAGGGACCATCTCACAGGGAAAGCCAGGATGGGTTCCCCAGCGGTATACAGCGCCGGGACGCCTCTTTGCTGGGGCAGCTGTGCGCTTTACTAGTATACCACATTTAACATTTAACATTCATTTTGTCCCATGCTCACTCTTTTTTTACCACCTTGTATTAATTTAAATTTTTTTGTTCTTTCTTACACAGATTAAAAGTATAAAAATGATAATACAGTACGGTAATGACAATTATAAGGTAAGCGTTTAGTACTCTTTAAGTTACATGTCTATCAGATTTAACTTTTATTAGTTCCTCTGCTTCTTTTTTTTAACCCTTAGTTTCCTGTCTTTGCTACTTCCTTCATTTCTTTTTCTATTACTTATTTATACTACTCTTTTCACTTCTTTTATCAGTCCCTCTTTCAACAGTAACTGTGTGTTACTCCCTCTATTTGTCTTTCTTTTCACATTACTCTCTATTTATTAACTCGTCTTTTTTTTAAAAATATTCTTTTTTAGTTCGCTCCCGGTTTGCGTACCCGAACGCTAACTGGGAAGCGTATCAAAAGAAATAGAGGATGCTAGAGTGCTAAACATTCTAGCAATTTTTTTTAAAAGGGAAGGTAGTTCTGAAAAGAACTTTTTTTTATTATTTTTGATGTTTTATATTTTTTTGTGTTTTTTTTGAGGAAGGGGAAACAAAAATGATTTACTTTAAAGGGCTCAACAGGAGCAACAACAAAAAAATTACTTTCTAGGACGTTTTGTACATTGATGATTTTCATATGATCTATTTATTAAAGTAATACTCATCTCTCCGCATGAAATTAATTTTCCACATGCTACACAAGTCAATCTCATCTTCCCAAAGTTCTTTTGCAGATTTGGGACCGTTTCCCTTGCCTCTGACTCACTTATTGCTAAGTCATTGGTGGATGTTTTTGCCGGTCGGGGGTTATCCACCAAATCTCGAAGTTGTGCTTTAGAAAAATTAAGAGGGTGCCAACTCTCCATGTGCCGATGCATGGTATGATTACCATAGCTATATTTTTTTTCGATCCCTCTCGAGAGTTTTTTTTTGCAGATGAGGCAGGTAACGTACCTGGCATTAACTTTCTTTTCATGAGAAGGAAAAGAAAAAAATTGCCAGATAAAATTCACTTTCACATGGGACGTTCTTGGCATTTCTTTCAGAAAGCCACTTGTCCCTTGCTCCTGTTCCTCGTCTTCCTCTTCTTCTTCTTCCTGGTCGAAGATGACCTGGCTAGTCGGTCCTCTCTTCTTTGGTGGTGGTGGAGGTGGTGGAGATCCACCAGCTGCAGCTAATACAAATGCCATGTCTTAGCAAACAAAAACAGGTCTTTCTCTCATAAAAATGAAAGTCGGAGTGAGGAAAAAAGGTGGGACTTTCATCATTTGAGAAAAGAAAATGTTCTAAACCAATGAAAAGTGTTTATTTTACGTCATATGATCAAGCGATCCATCATTAGGAAACTAAAAGTAAAATGAACCAATGAAAAGTTTTATGAACTAGTCACATGACCTGTTATGCTTACGTTCCGCGTTCCGCACCGCGCCTCGGATCGATTCCGGGGCTTTACGTTTCGCGCCTTGGTTCGCGTTCCAGAACGCTTCCGGATGCGCTAACGCAGCACGTCATAAGGGGCATTACGTAGTAACGCGATATGTTGCGTTTACGGGACGCATCACGATGTGCCTTTCTAACGCGGTATTTGCACTAACGGAATGTTTACCGGTTCGCGGACCGGCAGCGAAACAAGAAAAAATAATTTAAACTATAATATAAATTGAATTAAAAATATAATACAAATATATATAAAATATATTTGTGAATTAGAATAAGAATATATGTTACAGCTATAGATATTAGCTCTTAAAAAAACAATGAAATTCACTGAAAAAACCATAGGTTATAGACCATATATAGTTAGGGATTAGCATTTACAAAACCAAGAAAATTCACTGAAAAAACCATTGGTTATAGACCATATATAGTTAGGGATTAGCATTTACAAAACCTTAATTTACTCGCACAAAACCATAGAAATTCGCATATATAGTTAGTTGCAATAACTATATATCGCGCACCCGCAATCCACTGCTGATGATGTCACATATTACATCATTCATGACATGGTCAGTGACATCACTGATGACATCACTGATGACATCTCAAATGACATCACTGATGACATCTCAAATGACATCACTGATGACATCACTGAAGACATCTAAAATGACATCACTGATGACATCTCATGTGACATTACTGATCACATCACTGATGATATCATTTATGTGATAATACTATGAACCTCTTCAGACTCTAATACAACCTTAGATACAATCAGTGTAAACAGACACTCACAGACTGTCACTCATCCATGGAGTTACTCACACACCAAGTCAGTCATGCAAAGAATCAATCACACCTCCATTTCCCAACTATACAGTTATACACACCTTACTTATTCAAACATATACTAACACATATTTACTCTCTTATACAATCCCTTATACAAGTTCATAATGATCCATACAGCCATTCACACATTCACTGGCTCTTTTGCACAGTTATTTATATATGTCAATTCTCACATGTACTGTGTTTTACATATGTACTTACTTTGACATGTAGCACTGAGATATCCATTCACTCACCAATACACTCATGCACACAGTCAACCGCCCATACAGCTGTTTCCACATGCACTTTTGAACCCATACATCTAGTGAATCAACTGCTCACACATCTATGCACAGAGTCATACACCTCCCAGCCACCCACACACACACTCAGTCTCTCATACAAATACTTGGGCAACCAATCAATAACCCATATAGTTATTCATATAGCTACTGATCAACACATGCAGCAGTTTACAGAACAACAAACATAATGATGCACAAATTAAGACAGTTTAGTCACTAACCCATGCACTCAGTGAGACACATTTAATCACTCACTCATACAGTCAGTCATGCACCTACTAAATCCTTCATCCAGACACTTATACATCCACTCATTCTTCAATATGTAAGAGATATTTTAACTTTACAGAAACATACAGTCACTGGATGTTGTCATCAGTGTTGTCATCAGTGATGTCATTTGAGATGTCATCAGTGATGTCATCAGTGATGTCACTGACCATGTCATGAATGATGTAATATGTGACATCATCAGCAGTGGATTGCGGGTGCGCGATATATAGTTATTGCAACTAACTATATTTGCGAATTTCTATGGTTTTGTGCGAGTAAATTAAGGTTTTGTAAATGCTAATCCCTAACTATATATGGTCTATAACCAATGGTTTTTTCAGTGAATATATATATATACAAAAACTTTCTGTTCTCTCCTGGAAGGCAAACCAGAAACAACGAACCACCAAACAGCATGGAATGTAAGCAGAGAGATTTATTATCCCTTTTTCCCTTAAGCTCAGCATGACGCTTTTCGGGTAGCTAGTACCCTTGATCACATGACAAGTCAGCAGTGTAAAGCAGGTTTTTAAATACATTTTTTTCTTTCTCCGTTTTTTTTCTCCTATCACCATGTGACTATAAACAGTGAAAAGATACTTAATGTGTTTAACACGCAAATCCACGGAATTCATAATACTTCATAATGTCAGTATTAAACAATCATTAATTTATGAAATAACTCATATAGCAGCATAAATGCATTTTGAGTAAAGCACAGAATTGTTGCCAGTCAATTGAGGCCAACAGAGTCCTCATATAGCAGCATAAATGCATTATTTATAAAGTGCAAGGTTCTCATAAGTTAATGACATGTAAATAGCAGTCAATCATATCTTTAGCAGCAAAAATACATAATATAGTTGTGCAAAGATCAGCAATAAATAGTAATAAATATTAATAAATACTATTTAAAATCATATATTTACATGATTAGTAAATATATCTTGACATAATAGAATATATTAATGAAAGTAGTTATCTTCATTATTGTATACCTGCTGAGTATGTGCTGCATAAAAAAAATGTTATTATCATTAAATACATGGTGTTTGAATAACAACTTTTTCTCATTTGGCAGCAATATATTCAGACAAATACAAGGAGTGGCCAGGGTGGCCTGCTTTTCCCCGAGCTACGCGTGTTTGCACGTTGGGTTCTGGGAGAAGGGGGTCCTCATGGAACACTATAAAGACATTTTTGACAACAAGATTGAACACTGGCTAAGAAGTCTTGGTGACGTTTTCATTATTTCGAGAGGGGATATTTTAGGTGCAGAACAATTCATTGAAAGTATTAACATCAATAGCTTTAACTTGCACTTCACCTCGAAAATCAGCCTCACTAAAATTAAATTCTTGGATGTTAGCGTTTCTGTACATAATGGTACTTTACAAACTGGTGCATTTAGAAAAACCTACTGCAGGCAATGCAATATTGCATGCGACTAGCGCACATCCGCAACATTTGATAAAATGTATTTAAAAACCCTCTTTGCACTGCTGACGTGTCATGTGATCAAGGGTACTAGCTACCTGAAACGCGTCATGCTGAGCTTAATTAAAAAGGGATAATAAATCTCTCTGCTTACATTCCATGCTCTTTGGTGGTTCATTGTTTCTAGTTTGCCTTCGAGGAGAGAACAGAAAGTTTTTGCATCTAATTACGGAAGCTGGGTTGCTTTCGTCTCCACGGACCCTGCCCGAGAAGTTGGTGGCAGCCTTCAACCCGTTTTGTTGATATATATACATATATATATATATATATATATATATATATTGAGTATGGGCAACATGCGCCAATTCGGGGTCCGCGAATTAGTGCGAAAGCGAATTCGCGATCCACAAAATTTGCGAATTCGTGTGAATTTGGCAGATTTTTTTTGCTATTCGCGGGGTTTTTTGCATATTCGCGGACCGCTTGCAGAGCACCGATCGTGAAGTTACCCATGCCGTCGTACATGGGCGCGGCCATCTTGTGCACATCGCGTATTTCCATTTCCGAGTGCTATTGGCAATCTCGCATTGTGTGCGGCGCTCTATTACGAGTTTGCGCGTGTTTTTGCGTGCTCGCGGGGGAAATATCCTGCATACTTACCCCCGCGGTCCTCAATGGGTGCGGCCATCTTGTTTTTCATTCATTGCTATGGTTTTGGGCCTGGATTTTCTATCCTCTTTCAATCTTTGCAATCCTGTGTTTCTTTGAACTTTTTTTTGCTCTTTTTTGCTCATTATCTCTCTCTATTTGACTAAATCTATATTTTGTGTTTTTTTCAACTTTTTGTTACTTTAATACCTACTTTTTTAGCTCTCTCATTTTTTTCCCCTACTCTTTTCTTCTTTCAGCCAGGACCATGGCAAAGGGAGCCGGGAAGGACAAGGGGAAGGGTCCCGCACCCCGTACCCGGCTCCTATCTGGGCGATTGAGGGGGGAGCAAGTCGTAGCCCGGGAGATCTTTAGCGCGGAGGAGGTTGCCACACTGATTTTTTATGTTCAACGCCGCCTCCCCAAGGCGTCAGGATCGCTGGTGGGTACGGGCTCCGGGAGCGTTAACAGCAGTGGGGGAAGGTGTGCCGGACCATGTATCGGCAGTCTCGGGTCCGGCGCACCTACAGCCAGGCCACGCACCGGTGGTCCGATATCCTGGACCGTGAACACAACCTGCTCGACCTGCTAGGCGTCAAGATCCCTGGGCTTGATGAGTAGTAGTAGCTATTTAATCACTACTCTGTTTCTCCTGCTCTATGTTATCATATTGCAAATGTTTGTTTTTTCCTAAGAGCAATAATGCTGCCGATTACGTTGTAGGTAAATTATGTTTCAAAATCTTCTGTGATTGTATTGCAGGTGCACTGCTCGCCTGCTCAGTAGTGGTGTTACTATGCTTACTTGTTTTCAATTTTGTGCTCATTTCATTGGCCTGAGTGATTATGTATGAGTGTACTTTACAGAACTGCGTAATGCTAGACACTAAGGGGCAAATTTACAAATACCGGCGCATCCTGCAAATTAGCAGGGATGCACCAGTAATTGTGCACCACGCCTCCAACACCCATGGTGCGCCAAATTTACAATACGGCGCACCATGGGGCAAAAATTACACAGATGCGTCACGCATCTGGGCCGTAAAGGCGGCGCATTTGCTTGAGTTGCATCTGAAGCTCGATGCAGCTCCAGCAATGCTCTGGGGTGCCCTATCTCCCAATGCTGCATCAAGCCGTACGTCTGCTTCAAGCAGGCGCAGGGTTTTGATGCAACATTGGCCTAAAAGTGACTGAGTGAAATCTTGTAGATTTCACTCAGCCACTTTTAGGAGGCGTTCCTGTGCAGGAACGCCCTTCCTTGCACCAGAACGCCCCCTGATGGCGCAGAGCTTTACAACGTGATGCATCTCCCAGATGCGTCACGTTGTTAATATACCCCGCCTCTTTTGCGCTGCCGCTGCGTCACAAAATTCACACAACGACAGAGCAAAAGAGCTGCAAGGGGCTTGTAAATCTGCCCCTAGAGACTCAAGTCCAGTCCTTCCTTTGTACTCCTGCCACTAAGAAGAGATAGTGGTGGTGGATTGATAGTTTGAGTATATTATGACTGGTTATTTAGTAGGACATTTTTTAGTGTTCTCACTGGTCTGCAATCACGATGGACTGTGTCTGTCACTTAGCGAGCTGCGGAGTGCTGCCTGCCAGTCCTAGTCGAACCTTTTTGTAGCTGGTTTAGTGAGTTGCATAACTTTCCCAGTAGACGGTCCGCAAATCCAGCAATTCAAATATCGTAGTAGACCACATCAGATAGGTCAATAAATTTAGTGCAATTGTTGTCTAATTCCCCGAAATAATTTGTTATTGTTTTTTTTAAATGTTTGATTTGGTTGACAACAATCATCCATATTTGTTTCTTTCTTTCATGTTGTACATCAGCACCCTCCATGGGCAAGGGGACACAGGAGGAGGTATCGGCGCCGGCGGAGAAGGGACAAGATCAGGAAGGTCAGAATCGGTCTGGTGAGGGCTCCTCTGCTGGCCCCAGTAAGTTTTCCTGTGAATATTAATAATTATACTTCCCTATCTTTTACAGCACCTATTTTTTCCTAACGTTCCTCATTCAATTTTTTCTAAATCGTCTTTGATCTTCTTGCAGACTGTTTCTAAATTCTTATCCTGCCTCTACTATGACTCCCTGTGGTACTACTAGATTATTATTAGTCTGTCTGTGTAGCTAACAAAGCTTGCACAGTTGGCAAAAGGTGTTAAACAAAACTCCCATTCTATTCAACAATAGCTCTATGCACTGAGTGCAGTCCTCTGAGTTGTCCATAATGTCTTTTGAAGTCTTCTAAATGTTTATGCTTTGACAATTCCCAACAATAAAATGTCAATGGCCAGCAAGAAAGAATAAGATACTAGTTTACTTTTTGATTGGATAGGAGGACAATCCATACTACTACTGTTGCAGGGACTATTCTGCACAAACAGAACTATGGACACAAAATAGTGCATTGTTTATCAATTATAAGAGGCGCAGTTAGACTTTCCGCATACCTCAGTCATAACACATTTTGAGCCCGCAATCTCCTTACTGACTAGCTAGTGTGTTAGAGTCATTTAGCTCCCGAATTCATCGATGATTGATCCCCAATGATTATACAACTCAGGACATAAGACTACGGAATCAGAGTCCCGACCTCTCAGAGCCACGGACTCATGCTTACAAATTGCAAACCCTTTCGCTCACTCCCTCATGACCAAAAACCACAGAGTCTGTGTAAGTTTTAAAGCTTTATTAAAAGTAAAAACATTTATTAAAATCAAGTTCATCATACAACATAAACGGTGGATTGAAACTTGAAAAAGTGCTTAATGATTTAACACATTAATTGTGGGCAAGCCCTCACCTAGTTGGAAGTTCAAGTCTTCTTTGTGTCACACTCACAGAAGTTCACAGCAATAACATTACTTAAAAGATAAGTGGAAATGAAGATGGATACTGTAGCTGTATGTTCTTGTAGTTGTCCTGTTGAATTTTGGAAGTTGCATGCATCCAGCCATTTCTCTTTTTCACCATACTCCTCCATTCCATCTGACGCTCCGACGATCAATGTTGGGGACCAGAAGACACCTTGTCCACTGCCTGCCTGGCGGATGCTGAATTGCGGGTCGCTAAGCCTGAGATCATCCTTTTTGCCATTGCACAGGGTAAAAGCCAGCATGTAATTGTTGATAAAAAAACAGGAAGTGATAATAAAACACTACGGATAAAAAAATATAAGGTACGCTGTGTAGTACAAAAATAACACTTTCAGTTTCAGAGTCGACAGTATTACAAAACATACAAGCATAATTTCGAAAGTGCGTACTCTGAGTCTCCTTTCCAAGGATAAATAAGTGTGGGTGAAATTTGCTGACCTTTCCCCTGAAGCTAGGTGTAAAGTGTACCCTGCGATTTTAGAACCCTAACCCTAACCCTAGGCCCTACCTTCCCTTTTACACCATGGATTTTCTCCAAACCACTTGCACCCGATATTAGACCTTCCCAGCAATGCCCACAGACCCCTCAACCCACCCGCAAAAAGCAGAAAACCCCCTAACAGGCCAAAACCAAAAATGGAAAATATGACAGAAAATGTTTGGCCTACCAGTCAACATCACTCCAAACGCACTCTGCAGCTAGGCCCTAACTGTAATTTCCCACCATGGATTTTCTTCAAACCACTTGCAATCAAAATTTGACTATTCCAGTATTCCAGCAGTGCTCCCAGACCCCCAGATCCCCCCCCCACAAATCTAGAACACCCCCAAACAGCCCCCCCAAAAACACGCAATACTGCTGGGCCTCAGTTTAAATTGTGCCAAAACGCTATCTGCAACTAGGCCCAAACCCCCCTTTTTCACCATGGATTTTCTTCAAACCACTTGCAATCAAAATTAGATCTTTCCAGCATTGCTCCAAGACCCCCGACCCACCCCCACAAATCTAGAACACCCCCAAACAGCCCCCCAAAAACATGCAATACTGGTATATTCAAAACATGGCAAATTGTGCTGTTCACAAAAAATTGCCGTTTTCAGCACTTCCACTACTTCGATCCTCTTGAAACTTACCTGGACACTTGTTCCAGCAATTCCCAAGAATCTAAGCAAGGCAGAACAAGTTCAAACTACTGCGCTCTTTGAAGAAGAAGAAGAAGAAGTTCTACGACTAGTTTTCACTTAGTTTTCACCCAAACACAAGCGCCCGCAAAACTCCAAAAAAGTCCAAAATTCTGCTAATTCTGGACCAAAGAATAAACCCCCCTAAAACCTTGCCAACATCATTATGAACAAGCATTCATTGGGCCCTGAGCCCTAAACTCAGCGGGAACCTTCCAATTTAAACCCAAAAACCCTAGTAAATCGCACTGAACCCTAACCCCTAGATATGCTTTGTCTGTCTGTGTCAAAGAGCCTAGGTATGCTACATCAGGAGGATGCTTCACTCAGTGGTGCCTGCCTTGACCGTCTGCATGGTCCTGCCACAAGCATGGGCCAAAAATCCGTTTCGCTCAAGTATTTGCGTTTTTTCGGTAATTTCGCGAGATTCGCGAAAAAATAAAAAAACAGCAAATTTCGCACAAATAACGGATGTTTGGCCAAAGCTTTAGGGAGTGCCATGCAGACAGTCAAGGCAGGCACCACTGAGTGAAGCAACCTGATGTAGCATACCTAGGCTCTTTGTCAGACAGACAAAGCATATCTAATTGTATGCAGCAAGCCATATAGCCCCAATTTTACATGAACTGCTGTCTGGAGTGGACTCTGCCTGGCATAACAACAACAGTACACTGCCTCGCCCTCGACCACTGCATACCACGAATAGACAGACATGTAGTTCTGCTGTAGTAGTTGTTGTAGACTGGTTTACCTGTTTGCCACTCACAAATTGGCCATAGTTCTTCCGTAAACCGACGCTGATGATCCATCCATCCCAGTGAGCGACTATAAAGAAAAAAGATATATTATTTAATCAATCATCATGGTATATTGGCAAGTGAGTCCACTCCAAGGACATTTTGCATATTGTAAAATGCAACATAGTGGCCCCTGAATTTGAAGTACAATTTGAATTAAACAAGGTAAAAAAAAGAGTAGTAGACATGATACTGTGTAAAATATTAAATAATAACTAAGACAAGATAAATGATTCATTTCATGCACAAAAAAAACCAAACAGCAATTGGTTTCTTCAGAGCCAGACAGCCATTGCTGTCCACTGCATACCATCTTCTCAATTATTCATTACCTGTTCTACTTTTTGTCCGCATCTTCTTCGGAAAGTGAGGGTCCACAAAGCAGCCTCTTCTGTCAATTTCAGAAGTAACTCTGTCAGCAATCAGCAAGCATGTAGTCAGTCAGTAATTTCAGTCCCACTTGAGGGGAATAGTCTATGACAACAAAGTTTCTTTATTATTCGTAATCCATCCATCTGCCTTGAGGTAAATGGATAGGTGGAGGAGTAGGAGGATAGAGTAGCATGATTGAGTTGTGAACTTGTGAACCTCAGGAATGCAGACTGCGGCACCTTCAAATCAATAAGGAAAATAAGATGAAGACAGTGCTGCTGATGGACTTGTTGTGAGAGTTTTGTTGTGGTAAAAGTTGCAAAACAAAGAAAGACATACAGGAATAAAAGAGAATAAGGACGAAAAAAAAGGTAGTCATTTTCAGGCCTCGGTTTCAGAGAAGTAAAGCTCGTCCTCAAACTCTAAGAATTGAGACGGGAGTAGGTCAGCTAGCAAAGTAGAACTTCCTTCACCCAAGTCGGTGTCCTCTTCTTCCTGCGTGCATTCACGTATTTTGTAATCTGGTGGCATGAAGTGCTGATTCATCTTGATCAGTGCTAACCTCTCCACATTTTTGGGCGAGAGGTGGGTCCTTTTTGAAGTTACAATGGCACCAGCATCACTGAAAACACGTTCATAAGACATGCTTGCGAGTGGGCAAGACAAATAATTAAGAGCCAGGTTGGTGATCAGTGGCCAAAGAGGCCTTTACCTGTACCAATACAGCAATGGGTTTTGATTAACAAAGACCTCTGTTGGGTCATCCAGATAGGCCTGCACCATCAACTCAAGGTTCTCCACGGTTGCTCCACTTTGCGTACCATCTGTGGCCTTTGCAGCACTGGAACGAGCAAACCCTTGATGAGTTAGCCAATCCGCTTCTGACAATATTATGGCTGGGCCTGGTGCAGGTGAGGATAATAATACGGTTGCTGCTGGCGTCGTTAACGGCTGTGAGGGAAAGTTATTCCCTTTGGCCACAGATTCAGAAATGGAACTTGACGCCGAATGGCCTGCTGATTCAGTTGTACTTCTGCCGGCTCCTTGAATTTTCTACCGCTCTTTTTGAACCAAGTGGCTGACACAGCTAGCCAATGTTTGTACTTTGAAACATCTGCTTTATCAAAAGGAATGAATGCTTTGCTGGCCATTGCCTTTTTGTACCGTGGATCCAGAATAGTGGCACAAATTTAATGTTGTTCTGTATGTATGTTTTTAAGCCTTTGACTGTTAACTAGGCTGCTTCATAACCTCTCCGCCAACTGATACGCGACTTGCTTTTCAGCATCATCTCAGAACATTGAAGACACCGCCTTCAGTTGGTGCTCTAGCATGCGCAACAATGGGATCGCTTTGCCCAAAGAACAGTCCTCCCTCCTGACTTCACACGTAAAGACCTCAAAAGGACGAAGCATGTCTGTCAGGCTTGCAACTAGCTTCCATTCCTCCAACTCCAGTCTCATGTCTTTCATAGTAGAACCCAGTTTATAGACAATCATTTATTACCCCAACTGCTCAGACAGATGCTCAAGCATGTAAAAGGTTGAGTTCCAACGTGTTGCCACCTCCTGGATGAGTCCTTTGACTGGCAGTCTACGTTCATGTTGAATGCTCCTCAGCTCCTTCCGGGCCTTAAAAGAATGGCTGAAATGTGTGCAGATTCTTCGGCAGGTGGTCAGTAACTTGCTGATTGTGTTTTCATTTTTCAAGAAATCTTGCACCACAATGTTAATACTGTGCGCCAAACACGGCACTCTGAAATAGTCACCTTGCTGTATGGCCTTAACTATATTACTGCCATTATCTGTGGAAACAAAACCAACTATGCGATTTCTTGGATGCAGCCATTCAGAGACCTTCCAATCAAACTCCTCCAAAAGGTTAGATTCAGTATGAGTTTTCTCCATGGCAAACATGGCTAATGTTGCATGTTTCCGAGAAGCTTGAAAAAGTGTGTCCGGGTCTACACCTGCATTTGTCTTGTCTCTAACCCCTGCAAAAGAGACCCAGTGTGCAGTGATGCACATGTAATCAAGGGCTTGGCAACTGGTCCACATGTCTGTTGTCAAGTGGATAGTGTGAACAAAACTCTTCTGCAAAGCTGCCCCAATCACCTCCAGCACATCTTGATGTAGTGCTGGAACCCCAACTCTGGCAGAATAGGATCGGTTAGGAAACTTCCATTTAGGGCAGACTATTGCCACAAATTCGAGAAAGCCCACCCCTTCCACGAAAGAAAAAGAGAGAAGGTCCAGTGCTAGCATTTTAGCCAGCTCTGCGTTATACAGATGTACGGTTGGGTGGTTGCGTTCAAATGATACCTCCGACCAAAACATTCTGCTAATGGTGGGCTGGACCATTTTACGTGATGCTGATGATGACTTCTTCAAACCAGTTTGGCCCAATGATGTACTTTTTTGCATTAGTGTCTCTTCCAGATTCTTAGTGTGCCTCATACATGTTGCAGGGGTAGAGGGTGTGGGCGATACCACTGCAGTGCTGCTGCCAGGGATGCTGGGTGTACCAGAAAAAATGTCTGTCGCCTATTTACTTCCCCACTGCGCGATCAGCCCCTCGTCATCATCAGATGCAATATCAATGTATACATTAGGATTTGTTTTTCTTTTGGCTTCCTGGATCTTACTTAGGTGCGCCTCCCTCTCGATAGTGTGGTGTTTTTTGAGATGACCTCTCTGGCCTCTGGTACCATAGCTGGTACCAAGCTTACCCGACTAACTAATGTTTTACAAATCGAACAAACAACCATGTTTTCCTCCCTTTGGCTAACAGTGAAGAAGTTCCAAAGTGGGGACTGGAGATGTCTGCTGGTGGTGGAAGTGCTACTTTGAGTTTCAATGCCAGATGAAGTGGAGGATGGGCATGCCTGAATTTGTTTCTGTTGTTCACTTACAGCACCACTACTTGAAGTCGAGTTGGATGGAGGTCCCTGCCGGCCCCTTCTAACTAAAAAATATGGAAGCTGTAGGTCGTGTTGGTGTTGTAGTTAACTGCGTTGGTGGTGGTACCAGTGCCACACCCCCACTTCCCGCTCAGCAGCTATTCGGGATAGGGTGAAAATGTCTTGTCTGCTGCATGCCGACTGGGGCTAGAGTGACGACTGTGATGACTGGGTCATCGTCAGACTGTTCATCAGCAGCAGAAGTCACCACTTCTTGTTCGTCGTCATCACCCAGAAGTCGAAGACTTGCGGGAACCTTCCTTTTAGGCTTAGCTACCATTGTCGGCTAATGGCGTGCCTCACTCTCAGATTGCATTTGTGGGTTCCAATCAGGATCAAGGTCATCAGAATGAAGGGGGCTTGATGAAGAACTTGTAGTAGTAGTAGTAGTAGCCCTCCTTGACCTTTTTCTTGCTGGGCATCTGGAAGACAATGGATCATCATCAGGAGGAGTGGCTTGTTCAGATGATACCTCCTCTTGAATATCAATTGCCTGATGTGCCCCTACTTCTTCACATTCACTGGATGGTGTCATCAGTGATGTCATGAGTGATGTCACTGACCATGTCATGAGTGATGTAATATGTGACGTCATCAGCAGTGCATTGCAGGCGCGCAAGTTATAGTGAGTCCAACTAACTATAACGTGGGAATTTCAATGGTTTTATGTCAGTAAAATTTCCAGCTAACTATAACTGGTGTCAAACCTATGTTTTTTTCAGTGAATTTAATAGGTTTTTTAAATGCAAATTCCTAACTATAACTGGTGTGAAACCTATGGTTTTTTCAGTGAATTTCATAGGTTTTTTAAATGCTAATTCCTAACTATATGTAGGGCCTCAAACCTATGTTTTTTTCAGTGAATTTTAAAGTTTTTTTAATAGCAAATTTCTATTGCTATCAAATATAATATTTTTTATAATGAATCCTATATTGAATATTTATGTAATACTATTTTTTATATGTATATATATTTTATATTTTTTTTGCCCTTGAGCGCACTGGTAAGCGCAGTCTTGCGGCGCGTCCCGGTGCGTGTACCGGTGAGCTTCCCGTTAGCGCTATTTCCGCAAAGGAAAACATCATTGTGACGTATCGCGTAGCCACGTCCGTGTGATACGCACGGCGTAAGCGCACCCGAGTGCATACGATCGCGCTACTAAAGCGCCCCTGGGCGCGTAGCATAAGCGCGTCGGGTCATGTGACCTAAAAATAACACTTTTTATTGATTCAGGACAGTTTTGGTTTCCAAATGATGAAAGCCCGGGTCATGTAACCTGAAAATAACACTTTTTATTGGTTCAGGACAGTTTTGTTTTCCTAATGATGAAAGCCCCCACCTTTTTTCCTCATTCTCACTTTGTACTTTTAGTGAGGAAGACCTGTTTCCAGAGCTATTAGTACCTATTTGTACTCAGAAATGGCTACAGTAGCATCAGCAGCAGGAGCATCTCAGCCACCACCACCACAAGGACCACCAGAACACCACAGTGGTGGAGATGAAGAAGAGGAGGAGGAGGAGGAGGAGAGGCGGCGCTACCTGCCAGAAGATACTACCCCCTACAAGCCAAAGGAGTACATTGTGTGGGAATTTTTTTAAATCCTAAGGGGCCTCAAGAAAGTAAATGCGCCAAAGGTGAATTGTCTGATCTGTGGCACTGTACTTTCCAGGGGGGAACCCTGCCAAAAAATATTCTTTTGGCAACAACACCATGATTCGCCACATGCAAGGCCAGCACTCTAACAACTATAGTGCGGCAGAGGTCAGAGAACTGACCAGAAACCCTCCTCAATCTTCTCCCAGCACCTCCCAAAGTACCCAACCCACTCCATCGGGACCAGAGACAAGGGAGATGGTCCCAAACATCCATACCCACTTTGGAAATTTCAAAATAGTTTGCATATTTTGTGGGCGTACAATTTGCTATGGTGAGCAAAGTGTTAAAATCATCAACCGTGCTGGTGACAACCACAAGTGCCCAAAGAAACCTTAATTTTGTCCTGTTTTTTTTTTGCTCCAGTTGAGTCGTTTACAATTCCCTGTTTTTTGTTTGTCCCCATAAAAATTCCCCAAAAAATATAAAATTGTTCAAAAAGCCAAAAAAAGTACAAAATGTTCAAAAAAACTATAAAAAAAATATAAAACAACAAAAAGAATAAAAAAACAGTTCTTTTTAGAACTACCTCCAATTTATAAAAAAATGCTACATTTTTTTAAAACTCTGTCATTCTTTTTTCCCCATGGTACGCTCCCTGGTACGCTCCCCGGTGCCTGTACCGGGCGCTCCCCCCGCGCAAATAAAAAAAATATATATATATATTTTTTTGCCCCGAGGGGCCCTTTTTTGGCCCCCACATCAAACCTAGGGGGTCAGGGGGGGTCTACCCTGCCCCCTTTTGGTCATTTCCCCCTTTGTTTTTGCCACCTCTTGTGTCTCGATCCTACCGAGACACAAGATGGCTGCCACTCTGGACTGTTTGGAATGTTGACAGACACCTGAGAGCCAATCAGCTTTCCGCGCGCGAACTCGCGTAGCGCGCTGATACGCGCCCCGGTGCGCGTACCGGGGCGCGCTTATAGATATATATATTTTTTTTAAACTAAATTACTCAAAATCCACTGGAGCACATATCTTGAGACATAGCAAAGGCACATCGGGCTACCAGTCCCTACAATTTTGCAAAGTGTTGTGGAAGTCCATTCAGCCATTCGGGCTAAAAGTGAGTCCAACCGCCTTATGGAAATTAACATGGGGAAAACACGTTTTGGGACCCCCCATTTATCTCGGCCCCCGCTTGACGAATCCTTGAAAAATATATTAAATTCAACAGGATACCAAGAGGACTACGACTTTTGATTATGCCCACCCTAAATGACCTGGATGCAGACCTGACAAACAGTGGCAATTCAACACAAATAATACTCTTTAAGGTTAATGAAAACTTTGATCATGCATGCTGAAAGAAAACTGGGGAAACTAGTTGCCATCATCAAAGAACTAAAGGAGGAACTAAACCAATACACCATTAATGACATGAACAAAGAACTAATTGAAATAATGGAAAAGAAAATCAACAAACATGAAGCAGATGTAGAGAAACGCAAAGCCAGTAAATTCAAGAGAGACAGATTGAACTACACAAATGGTTGTATATATACTTTCACCAGGAAGTACGATATGTACTGGAACCGTGTAGTAATGGACAAGTGTGAATTCCTATGAAACCGCTCAGATTTAGGCTCTGCAGATGAAGAGTCAAGCACATCAAACCTGGATTTTTCAGAGGAAATGCGTCTGATGCAAATGACGATGTGACAAAGAGGGAGAGGACGAGGACGAGGATTGACGTGTGGAAGGGGACAACTAAAAACACAAACAGAAGACAAAGAAGAGGGGGCAAAAATCAAAAAAGGAAGAACAAAGCCAAGTTAAAGAAAATCTCCTCAATAACAACCTAGTCATCAACATCTCAGACAAAGTATTAAACAAAGCACAAATCTCATTGATTAACAAAGGACTGACATTTTGTCCAAAAGATATTAATACACCAAACATCTGCATTGACCTCTCCAAATTTTGCCGAAAAAAAAAAACTTAAAAAATACTTTGAATAAAAGACAATTATAACTAGACACCGAACAAGCACAAGTCAAGAGAGCGCACCTCTTAACTTGAATGATATCCCAAGGAGCCAATCGAGAATTTTGCCAAAAATGTGGTTTGATACAAACAAAGGTGGCAATAGTGGTTTAACCACATCCGCGCTAGTGGAATTCTGGAGCTATGCTGAGATATTTAAAAACCCATGTTACATGACGAGCTGGGCTCGTCATCAGTGTGCGAGGAGGCTACACCATGACGAGCTCAGCTCGTCATGAGCCTGGAAGGGGTTAAAAATACAATCAACCTTTTGCCTACAACTCCCACCAGGCAACAAGATTGACCCATTTCATGAAATCATGGTTGAGGAAAGCAACACAATGTCACAAAACAATCTTGGCAACATCAACAAAAAGAAAAAACAAAAACGAAACATGGATTCTAACATCGAAGGAATATAAAGCTCTGAAAGAACTAAGAGGAGATCAAGACATAGTAATATAATCCTCAGATAAAGGTGGAAACATTGTTATTCAAAATCATGAGAGCTATATAAATGAAGCTGATAGACAAGTGGGTAATAAAGATCATTACGAAAAATTGAAAACAAATCCAATGGCATCCTGGACAAAAGAATATCATCAGCATTTACTCGCATGGAAATACAAGAATCTTATTGATTTGAAAGAATTTCTGTACTTAAAAATTGATCATCCAATCATTGCAACAATCTACTTTCTTCTGAAAGTTCACCAATCTATCCAAAATCCACCAGGAAGACCAATAGTTAGTTCCATTGGTTCTCTTTTGGAGTCAAAATCTTGCTTCATTGGTATTTTCCTTATGAACTACATAACAGCACTCCCATCCTATATGAGGGAAACAATGGATTTTATGGAAAGAGGGCTACATGACGGCCACAATTGATGTCTCATCACTATACACTGCCATCCTCCACTCAGATGGGATAGCAGAAGTGAGACAGTTTCTACAGATAAGATCTGTAAGCTATCTTGAGTATTCTGAAATGTTAATAGAGATGCTCACCTACTGTTTAACACACAACATCTTCTTATTCATCGGAGATCTTCACCTTCAAAAACAGGGAACTGCCATGGGGCCATCTTTTGCGACAACCTATGACAATCTACTCATGGCAGTGTGGGAGGCAGAAGTACTGAAAAATGAAAAATCTGGCAACATCAAGTTTTGGTCATGATTTATCGATGACCTTTTCATTTTATGGGAGATGACCTTTTCATTTTATGGGAGAGTGACCTGAATAACCATCAAAACTTCATTAATACACTCAATGTCAACAAATATACTTTATCTTTCACGTCCACACTAAGTACAACAAATATTATCTCTTTAGATGTGGAAGTTTTCATCCAAGGTCAAAGATTATGCACAAAAATGCATAGAAAACCCACTTCATGCAACAACATCTTGCATGCTAATAGTGAGCATCCACAACATTCTAAAATGGAGCATACCCTAAGGGGCAATGCTGCGAGCAAAGAGGAACTGCTCTGAGACATCAAACCTGAATCTTCAAATTAAAGAAATGAGTGATCGCTTCCTACAATGAGGATATCTCCTTGAAGTGATTACAACTGCAAAGATGAAAGTCGCCATGAAAACAAGAGCAGATCTTTTACGATCAAACAAAGAAAATTGAGAAATATGCAAAAAAATTAAACAACCAATAACCAAAGTAAAGAACTAAAAAAGATCATTCAAAAGAATTGCGGCATATTGATGTTAGATGAAACACTCCAAAGGGTATTGTCTCCCCAACCCAACATCATGTACATGTAAACATTATCCTTGGGAGAAAATGCTAACACAGATTCATTTTGAACTGAAAAAACTGTTACATCATCTTGGCTCAACACTTCAGGATTCTGGAAATGCTCCAACTGTAGAGCTTGTGAACATTGCCAAAATGCAACCTCACCCCGTCAAGGGTGATTGTTGCTCTATACCTTGTGCCTGAGTTTTTCCAGTAACTCCTTCAGGAGTCTCGTTACATTGTTCAGTTCTCAAAAACGGTTTAATAAGCTGTCAAGAGTTGTTTCCTCAGATCACTGGTAGGATGTGATTCAGCATTGATTTAACATTGCTATGTCCTGTTATTATCTGTTATTAATTATTCTTTATTGCTTTCAATACTACTGCCTATGCATTATAGGTATCTGGAGGTCTTTTTTGATCTCTGCTATGATCTAAGAACGTAGCAAGTTACAGTTTTATGAGAAGAGATTCTCCTGCCTTATATAGTCCAAATGTTTTGTAACTTATCAGTGTTTGATATCTCCGGCTGGAGATATTTATGGTTCTGGAAATAACCATAACGATTTTTCCTAAAAAAGTTAGATCTGGGGCAATGCCGAATCACGGCTGTATTAAAAGATGATACCCCAGAATTGATTTTATAAACCGTAGCAATATTGGGTGCTTTGTCTTAAGGGCGCAGGTTGGGTAATTATGCCAGTCATATGCCGATACTCGGCAGAATCACAGTTTTGACTGGCAGTGGAGGTTGGCCAATTGTGATGATTGCATGTCTAACAGGGATCGATCCCAAACTGTAACATCGCTTTCATGTATGACATACTATTAAGATAATGGCCGCCACATTTTACCAGCGCTCCTTAACGCATTGTGAATGTATTTAGAGTATAGTCCGTCTTCACTTCATCACAGTGAGGACGAACACAAAAAGAGCTGCACGCAGAGTAATTTCGACACTGAAGAAGGACTTTGTCTGAAACGCGCTTGTCTACATCACTGTTGCTGCTGGTGAAATAAAAACGTTGCCACCTACCTGGAGTGCTTAAATCCTTTTCAAGAATCGAAATCGATTACTGAGCCTGCATGTGTTTCGCGATTACCAGCGCGTTAGAGCACCTGCCGACGAGTGCTCCGTGATCACTGGTAAAACGGAGCTTGAATATATATATATATATATATATATATATATATATATATATATATATATATATATATATATATATATATATATATATATATATATATATATATATATATATATATATATATATATAAAATCCACAAGGTGCATGTAATAGAGGAGCCCATGAACAAGTAAGTGTTAGCCACATCTTTTATTGGAAGCAACTGCAGAGAAGACCCTCAGAGGCAACAAATGTAGTCCAGCCTGACGCGTTTCATATAAATCGTTATTTTAAAAGCGGCGGACTTGTGATGCAGAGGCACAACATTTATACCGGCACTACTCTGACGACTTTCCTCCTGACTCAGTGGGCGTGGCCACCCAGTGGCATGATGGTATACGTGATGCCAGGTCATACTCCAGTGAGTTGCGTGCCCCCAAATCTTTTAGTCAAAATAAAACCATAGTGGGTTGTGTGGCAGGGCACCTATCTTGGCTGTTGTCATTCTCCTTCCAATAACCATCGCCTTGTTCCCAAATGCAGCGGCGTCGGTTGGCGCCTCCGCTAGTGGGCTGAGCTGCCCCAGGGCATCAATCCATGGCTCAGGCAGGCCGCTAAATACCTAATCCACAAAGAGCCTGTAATAAAGGAGCCCACAAACAAGTAAGTATCAGCCACACCTTTTATTGGAAGCAACTGCAGAGATGACGCTCAGTGACAACAAATGTAGTCCAGCCTGATGCGTTTCGTATAAATCACTTCTTCAAAGGCAGCTGACTAACAATGCAGAGGCACGACATGTATACCGGCACTACTCTGATGACTTTCCTCCCACCTCAGAGGGTGTGGCAACCCAGTGGCCTGATGGAATACGTAGTGCCAACTCCTACTACAGTGAGTTGTGTGCCCCTGAATCTTTTAGTCAAAATAAAAACACATTGGTTTGTGCAGCAGGGCACCTATCTCGGCTGTTGTCCTTCTCCTTCCAATAACCAGCGCCTTGTTCTCAAATATGTCGGTGTTGGTTGGCATCACTCGGTGGCTCCGGCAGGCCACCAAATACCAACTCCAGTAGTAGCCAGTAGGTAGTTATAGTTTAGTTAGGACGTAATATACATACTAAAAGCATTTTTTGATTTGCCAATATCTTTGGCGCTGTTTGACGAATCTTCGCGAAATTATCGAAACTGATGGCCTACTCCGGTCAGCTCCTGCGCTGAAATGTTTGGGGGGATTTGTCAAGCAGGGGCCAAGAAAAATGGGGGTACCAAATGCGTTCCCCCATGTTAATTTCCTTAGGAATTTTTGGAGCAGGCTACAACCCAAAGTGCTGTACTAAATTACTCTAAACTTGGCAAAAAGGTAGCTCTTGGTTCAGAAAGTGCCCTTTTTTTTAAATGGTGTAAATCCATTCAGCGTTTCTGAGCAATTACAAAAAGAAAACTTTATATATCTGAACACCGAGGAAGAGTCGTCACTACTCCCCGGCACAAGCTGACTTCGGATTGGCTCTCAGCACTCCAAACAAGGAAGTGTTGGCAGCCATCTTGTGACTCGGTCAACAAGTCACAGGAAAAAGGGGGGACAAAGGATGAAAAATAAGAAAAGGGGGCAGGGTAGAAACTCCCTGACCCCTAGGTCTGGTCAGTGGGTCCCACAAGGCCCCCCTGTTGCAAAAAAAGCATTATTTTAATTGGCAGAGGTTATGCTGCATGCGCGTATCCTGTCAAGAAAATACAAAATAATGAAGCGCAGGCTTCCGCTCTTCATTTTAATGAGCCCCAAGGTGGGACAGGTCCCTCGGGCAATGCCAAAATTAAATAGCTGGGTCCCCCACAGCCCCGGGGACTGCCTCCTTCCTGGTGCAATGCAAATTATATGCAGGGGCATGTGGCCCCCACAGCCCCGGGTACTGCCACCACCTAGGCTTTCATTCAGTATGTGCAGGGTGCACGTGGCTCTGACAACCCCAGGGACCTCCACCTCCCCGGGGCAATAAATATTCTAATTTGGGTCTCTGTTATGGACCCCATGGCCTGGGGATCACCACCCTATTCATGGAGCCCTTGATGGCCCTGGGAACTGCCACACTCCAGGGACGGCTCATGCAATGTTCCGGGGTTCCCACCCCTGGGACATTGCTGTTTGTTATGACAGGGCAGGAGCACGGCTCCCGCCCTGTCATAGCACACCCTGCTTTGGTTTTTGGACACCAAAAGCCACAAAAATCCAAAGCAGATTACCTTTGGGCAAGGGGAGTTGCCTTGCCCAAAACCAATGCTGCCTCCCGCAGGTGGCGGTGAGCCGGCGGGACTTAGGGGGCATTGGGGCTCTCCTCACCTGCTGTTTGCATTTGCAACATTGTGTGATGAATTAAAAAATATTGTGAACTTGTGACCTTCAGTTAAGTTGAGTGTTCCATGAACTGTCACTATGGAAACTGGCATTAAACAGAATGGAGGAAGGGTTGAAACTTAACTGTGGCATTAAAATGTGAATTTGTACTTTATATATAATTAATATGTTATTAAAATGACATTCCTCAAGTCAGAACTATCTTTAGAAGTGGTGTGTAATTAAAACATAGTGGTAAATGTATTTGTAATATATTTTTTAACTTCGGATGGATTCGCGGCTCCATTGCGCAGGTGCACGGTGCAGTCACGACTCCCAAAAATTCAAGCACCATGTGGGTGCTTATAAAAGTCAGTTGGTAAGGGTTTACATGTGTAACCAACAGAAATGTGTTTTAGAATTTGAGATAATCTAGGAAGCAATGTGATTTGTTACTTACATGTATTTGTGTGGAGAAAGAGAGGGAACTTTGCCATTACTGGTTTTGCCTTCCTGAGAGCAGTGCATTACATTGATAAGAAAATCCTCCGTGAATTTCTGTGTTTCATATTCTACGGATCTATGACATAATATCGACAGACAGAATATAGACATACAAAAATATTGACACAAAAATATCGACATCAACAATATAGGAGTTCTATCTACATAAAGGTAAGTACAAAAATATTGAAAATAAAATATCGTAGTACAAAAATATCGAAGTTAAAAATATCGTTTTTTAAATGTATTGATAATAATGTAAAAATAATAAAAAAATACAAATAATTTAACAAGTTATAAATATATACAATAAAACATATTTAAAAATAATAACTAATACATATACATTTGAAATATATTAAAAACTGTACATATAAATTAATATATATACTTACTCCACATATTGCAACAGTAGGAAAAGCGTTGGATAGCGTAGGGGTAAAAATTACTATTCCCACTCCAGAGGGTGCAACAGTAGGATAAGTGTCGGATAGCGTAGGGGTAAAATTACTATTCCCACTCCAGAGGGTGCAACAGTAGTGAAAGTGTTGGATAGAGTAGGGGTAAAAAGTTACTATTCCCACTCCAGAGAGTGCAACAGTAGGGAAAACGTTGGATAGCGTAGGGGTAAAAATTACTATTCCCACTCCAGAGAGTGCAACAGTAGGGAAAGCGTTGGATAGCGTAGGGGTAAAAATTACTATTCCCACTCCAAGGGGTGCAACAGTAGGGAAAGCGTTGGATAGCGTAGGAGTAAAAATTACTATTCCCACTCCAGAGGGTGCAACAGTAGGAAAAGCGTTGGATAGCGTAGGGCTAAAAATTACTATTCCCACTCCAGAGAGTGCAACAGTAGGGAAAGCGTTGGATAGCGTAGGGGTAAAAATTACTATTCCCACTCCAAGGGGTGCAACAGTAGGGAAAGTGTTGGATAGCGTAGGGGTAAAAATTACTATTCCCACTCCAGAGGGTGCAACAGTAGTGAAAGCGTTGGATAGAGTAGGGGTAAAAAGTTACTATTCCCACTCCAGAGAGTGCAACAGTAGGGAAAACGTTGGATAGCGTAGGGGTAAAAATTACTATTCCCACTCCAGAGAGTGCAACAGTAGGGAAAGCGTTGGATAGCGTAGGGGTAACAATTACTATTCCCACTCCAAGGGGTGCAACAGTAGGGAAAGCGTTGGATAGCGTAGGAGTAAAAATTACTATTCCCACTCCAGAGGGTGCAACAGTAGGAAAAGCGTTGGATAGCGTAGGGCTAAAAATTACTATTCCCACTCCAGAGGGTGCAACAGTAGGGAAATCGTTGGATAGCGTAAGGGTAAAAATTACTATTCCCACTGCAGAGAGTGCAACAGTAGGGAAAGCGTTGGATAGCGTAGGGCTAAAAATTACTATTCCCACTCCAGAGGGTACAACAGTAGGGAAATCGTTGGATAGCGTAGGGGTAAAAATTACTATTCCCACTCCAGAGAGTGCAACAGTAGGGAAAACGTTGGATAGCGTAGGGGTAAAAATTACTATTCCCACTCCAGAGAGTGCAACAGTAGGGAAAGCGTTGGATAACGTAGGGGTAAAAATTACTATTCCCACTCCAGAGTGTGCAACAGTAGGGAAAGCGTTGGATAGCGTAGGGTTAAAAATTACTATTCCCACTCCAGAGGGTGCAACAGTAGGGAAAACGTTGGATAGCATGAGGGTAAAAATTACTTCCCACACTACTCCCCCTTTAACACACAACACACTACACATACAAAAATACAAATAATATAAATATCAATTAATCAATTAATAACAATTAATAATATTACATTGATGTAATTATACATTAACTAATTAACACATATTAATTACCAATAATAAATAACTACCAATTAATAATTAATTACCAAGATATTCACAAGAATAAACAATATTTATTAATAAATTATTTAAAATTAATATTATGAAATAAAAACAAATTACCAATTAATTAATTAACAATTATTTAATAGATACCAATAAATAAATACAATCTATTTAATTAATTTAATTTAATTATGTCACACCCTATTCCCCTATAAACACACAACCCACTACACATAAATAAATCACATAAAAAATGTAATTGTCATTTAATCACTTAATATTAATTAATTACCAATTATTTATTAATGAACAATAACAAAAAATAATACATATTACTACATTAACTCTAATTAATGTAATTATTTAATTAATAATAAATAATTACCAATCAATTATTAATTAATAATTATTCATTAATCAAACATATTTAAAAAAATATTAATTAATTAATTATAATTAAATTACTTCCCACCCTATTCCCCTATAAACCCACAACCTGCTCTGATACTAAAACGCAAAATGTAAACAAAATTACTAATTTCTAATCATACATTAAAAAACATGTTTAACACACATATAACATACATATAAAAATACACAACACTAAACAAAATTTCGATATTAGTAATATCGATATATTTGATATTGATATTACTGACTTCGATTTTACTTACCTTAATATTGATATTCTGTCCATCGATATTATTGGACATCAATATTCTATACCATCGAAATTAAAATATCGATATTATTGTATATCGATATTTTAATTTCGATATTTTGTCTTTCTACCATATTCTACAGTTCGTACTCTCAAATAAACTTGGAAGGTGAATTATACATTTGTGAGGTGCTTTATGTTTTAGCTTTATTTTTAATGGTAAAAAATTCATCCTAAACTTTGATATTTGAAATATAATATTAGATGTAGAGATGTTTATTGTAGGTAAATGTTGTTTGAAATAGATTATGTATAGTATTATGTGTATATTTAAATATGGATTACTGATTATGGTAGTTTGTTTTAGTGTGTGGATATGTATATTTGTAGCACACCGCATAATTTTAGTTGTTACTTTGAATTTTGAGGTGGACTTTGTCAAATATTAAGGTGTGCATGGAGTTCTGTGTCATGTACGTTTCTACTTGTATATGTATTTTCATATGTATTATACATTTTAAGGTGTGTGATGTGTAACAAAGAGCTGTTGTTGCTTTTTATGTGGTAGGGTCAAGAGTGTGAATACTGGGGGCAATATGTTTAACGAGAGCTGCAAAAAGGGACTCCCGCCCTACGACCAGCGAATAGCCACGTTAGTGACGATACATAAAGATGGTAAGCCCAAGACCCGCACATCTTCCTATAGTCCAATTTCTCTGTTAAATGCAAAACCCCAAATCCTTGCCAACGTGCTGGGAAATCGCCTGGTAACAGTAATCTGCAACCTCATCCACCCTGACCAGTCGGGTTTCATTCCCCACCACAACACCACCCTGAATTTACTACGCGCCCATTGTGTTATGGGCAGACTCAACACTATTTGATTGGCGGCGGTGGTGGTCTAGCTGGAAGCCACAATGGGTTTCAAAATGCTGGAGTAGTCTTATCTCTTTGCAGTTCTTAATAAGCTGGGCTTCGGCCCAGGTTTCTTTAGCTGGATGCAGGTCTTGTATACCGAACCCCTGGCGCAGGTGGTAGCTAACAACAAAAAGTCAGCAACTTTTGGACTGAGCTGGGGAACCCACCAAGTGTGCCCTCTCTCGCCTCTTTTCTTTGCACTGTTCTTGGAGCCTCTGGTGGTGTGGATCTGTTGGAGTCCCTCAATTGGAGGGCTTTAGTGGACGGTGGAATTAGAGGATCATATTTCACTCTAAGCGGAGGACATCCTTCTCTGCTTGCCCTCCCCCAAGTCCTCCCTATGAGTTGTCCATGACATTTCGGGAGATACTAGGGTTACAAAATAAACTGGGCCAAGTCCCTGCTGTACGTCCTCAGCAGGGATTCCCCACCCCTGCCCCGCAACTGCCCGATTCAAGTGGCTGTGAGGGTTTTTGATACTTTCGCAATTTTATCGTAGTCGATCCTAAGCTTCGCTATGAGTGTAATCTGCTCCCCCCTCTAGTGAGGCTTAAACGTAATGTTGAGGTGTGGAGGCAACTCCCGCTTTTGCTCCTGGGGCAGCCTTATTCAAAATGATGTCACTACTGGGCTTCCTCTACGCCTTGCAGAATTCCCTTGATCTTGTCCCAACAAGTTACTTTAGAGAAATAGAAGCCCTGTTGAGGAATCTGCTGTGGGAGGGTAGGCCTCAGATAGTACTCCATAAGCTGGTCCTGGGTTGGTACGATGGGAGTATTGGTCTACTGGACATAAGGAGATATTATTGGGCTGTATACATTGCAGCCATGAATCACCATGAATACAAACCTGAATTTGTTCCAGCCTACAGGATGGATAAATGGCTACTTCCTGGGGGTACATGCCATTGAACCTTATATTTCGGGCCCCACCGGTACTCAGTGGCTGTGTGGCACACAGAGAGTAAACGCATGGGATGGAAATCTTTCTCTGGCAATCCCCCTGTGGAATTCGGAAAAGTTGGGCACACTGGGCACCACCAAGGGATTCGACAACTGGGATCTGATAGGGATCTCAATAATCAGTGACCTGAGGAAGAGTTGAGGGTGTGGCACTGTTCACAAACTTGCAGTGAATAATGACCTCGTGGGTTCAGAACACTTCTGCTATCTGCAAAGCAAACATGCCATACAGTCGAACATACCTCGGGATGCCTCCCTACCAGACGCTTCGCTGCTAGAGGACAGACTTTTGGACGGCTATCTTACCAGATGGGGTCATATCTGTGACGTTCAAAAAGCTGGTCAACAATACACCTGACCCCCTAATACTTCTGAGACAGCGATGGGAGGGCGATGGGCTTGAGATAGATGATGAGGAATGGCAGGAGGCTCTGGCCTTGCCTAGGGAGGTTGCCATATCATCCAGACTACATCTGGTGCAACTAAAGATCCTTCACGTGATCTACATCTCTGGTCCATCATCGGTTAAAATGGGTAGGATGGATGGGGGTGATTGTAGACGCGGATGTGGGCAGATTGGATCTTTTATGCACATAATTTGGTGGTGCCCCCTCATTCAGATCTACTGGTCCGGAGTGTTTTAATATATGAGTCAGGTGACAGGGGTAGTCACGCGACCAGAAGCAAAGAGGTGCCTCTTGAACATCTGTGAGCCCACAGACCTCATCAGCAGGGATAGGTTATGGCTCACGTTTGGTCAGATGATAGCCAAAAGGAACATAGCACAGGCATGATGGGTGAAGGAGCCACCCAGGATAAACTCCTAGAAAAACGGCATGGATTGGTGCATGTTAGGGAAAAAACTGTGTACAACTCCCGTGGGTGTCCCAGGAAGTGTTCCTCCATCTGGCACAAATGGAACAACTATCAAGGATGTATCTGTGCTCCCCCCCCTGGATCCTGTTTCTGATGACCAACTTATGCCTTAAACCCCAGTTGCAGTATAATGCCTATTGTATGTTTGTACCATTGAATGGTCTAAGATTCGAAACATATATCACTGTATTTTTCAATGCCTGTGTTGTCGACTATGTGGATGGTTGATAAAAAGAATTTTAAAAAAGTGTGAGTACTAGTAGAATGGTGAATATGCAGCACAAAAGTGTGCTTTGAAGGATGCTCACATAAGGTATAATTAAGTAGGCTTCTTTTTTCTAGTTTGTTCAAAGGTATAGTTGAATGATGCTGCATAATTTTAGACAGAATGGTAAAGATGCTGCACAATTGTGTGCTTTGAAAGATGCTAATATAAGGTGTTATTAATTAAGCTTCTTTTTTTACTTTTGGAATCAGTCAGGCAGATCTAGTACATGTCTCAGTTTCTAGGTTTTACTATATTTCAGAAATATTGTATGTATATTTCTTTTAAATATGATGATTTGAAATGGTAGAGACATATGTATGCATGCTTTTAACAATATGGACAGTCTTATAGTTGAGTTATGTAATAGTCTGCTGCTTTATATTTGGCTAGGCCCTACTGTCATGCACTTATAAAAAGATCCAAGTACTCCTCATGCACTCTTACAATGATGCAGGCACTACACATGCAATGCTGTAATCACTGAAGCAGTACTGCTGCACTGACGCAATAATTTAAGCGCTATCTATGCAGTTATGTAATTACTACGGTATAATTCATGTAGTAGTCACTTGCTATGTAGTCATGGAAATACCCAGAGATTATCCCTGCAGTCATGCAATCGCCGACGTGTTACCCATGCAGTCCTTTTATACCCTTGTACTATTTCAATCAGATACGCATATTTCTTGTACTTAAGTAATTACTCAGCCAGTACTCATGTACTTTTACAATCACCCAGTCACTACCTTTGCACTCCTGTAATCAGTCAGGCAGTATCTTAGTAGTTGAGTAATCACCCAATCGGAACTTATAAAATCACCTACTCACTTGCTATGTACTTCAATAATCCACTGGATATTACCCTTGCAGGCATGTAAACATTCAGTGTCTACGTATGTACTTTCCCTACAATCATGCAGGCTGGACCTATGAAGTCATGTAATTACCTACACACTACTCTTGCAGTCATAGAATCGCCCATCCCTTCTGTGAATTTGTTTTTTCACCTAGGCAGTAGTCAATGATTCATTGGTCCATTCAGGAGCTAATTACACACTTATCCATGTAGTCAATGTGTATGTTTGCAGTCATGCAATTAGCTAGTCACTTTCCATGTTCTTCAGCAATAAACTAGTGACTACCCTTGCACTCATGCAATCACCCAAACACTACCCATGGACTTTTGGAATCACTTGTGCAGATCTAGTACATGTATCAGTTTCTAGATTTTACTATATATCAGAAATATTGTACACATATTTCTTTTAGATATCATGATTATTTGAAAAGGTAGCGACATTTGTATGCATGCTTTATACAATTATGGATAGTCCTAAAGCTGAGTCATGTAATAGTCAGCTGCTTTATATTTGGCTAGGCCCAACACTTGTGCACTTATAAAAACACCCAAGTATTTGCCATGCACTCTTCAATGATGCAGGCACCACATATGCAGTGCTATAATCACTGAGGCATTATGGATGCACTGATGCAATCATTTAGACACTATCTTTGGAGTTATGTAATCACTAAAGTATAACTCATGTAATTATATATTCATCCAGGCACTACTGTTACACTCCTTGAATCATGTAGACACTAACTTTCTACTCATGTAATCGCGCAGCCAGTAGTCATACTGTTATGAAATCACCCAGGCACGACTTTTGCAGTCTTTAATTTACTCCAACTCTACCTCAGTAGTCGTACAATCACCCAAAAAGTACACATGCCCTTACAAAATCACCCAGTCACTTGCTATGTAGTCATATAAATACCCAGACATTATCCCTGCAGTCATGGGGTAACATATGTACACCTTATTTCACCCAGCTGTTACTGCTGTACTCCTGCATTCACCAATGCATAATCTATACAGTGCTCAAATTATGCAGGTTCTGTGTTTGAACTCTTTGAATCGTGTAGAGACTAGTCTTGTAGTTATGTTATCACTCAGCTAAACACTTATAAAATCACCTAAGCAGTTCCTTTTGCAGTCCTGTAATAATTTAGGTAATGCATTAGGACTTGTGTAATCACTCAGGCAGTAGGTATGGGTTACAAAGTCATCTACTCACTTTTTAATGTATTCAAATTAATACCATAGATATTACCCCTTAAGTCATGCAATCACAGAGGTATTAGATATGTACTACCCCTTCAGTCATGCAATCATGGAGGCCGTACCTATGCACTTATGTAATAACCCACATACTTCTCTTGCAGTTATAGACTCATCCAGTCCCTACCATTTCATTCATATATTCACCTAGGCACTACTGTATACATCTATGCTCTCAGGTGCTATTTATACACTTGTCCATGCACTCAATGTGTATGTTTGCACTAATGCAATTAACCAGTCACTATCCACCTGTAATCATGAACTTATATACCTATGTTGATAACAATTTACTTAGGCAGTATGTTTCCACTCCTTCATTCACTCAAGTACTATCTCAATAGTCCTGAAATCATCTAAAAAATACCCATGCACTTACAAAACTACCCAGTTAATTCCTTTAGAATGAAAACACAAATATTTTTTTACTTATATTTCATAAAATGTATATATAAATATTTATTAATATTAAATGATTTACCAAGTTAATTTAAACGTTTCTTTCATCACAGATACTCACCATTATTATTACTAAAGATTGCTCATGACCAGAAAAACAGAAAAGAAAAGAAAAGATGTATTTAAAAGAAAAGGAAAAGGAGAAATCAGACAAAATTCACCATGTGACATTGAATAAAAAGGCTTCTGGTAAGAGAAATAAAGATTTTGTTAAAAGAGTTATAAAGAAGATTACAAATTTACAAAATGGACAAAAGAAAAAGAAAAAAATTACAACCATTCCAATAAGACCTGCATTCTACAAGAAAAAAAAGAGATTGAAAGTGTAGTCACAAAAGGCTTTTGAATTGGAAAGAAGATTTTTATAATGGTTCTAAAAAGAATGAAGACTTTGAATAGAAAAAATGCTTTCATGAAGAAAAAAGGTAAAGAAAAAAAGTGTTTGACAGAACTAACTTTTGCAAATTTCGTTCGGGTGAATGGAAGCACACTTCTAGTTCAGATTTTTTTTAATGAAGAAAGATATTTTCAAAAAAATACATTAGTTCACGCAGTTGATACCAATGGTCGTTCTTATGAGGTTAAAATGGTTGTTCATTTGAAAAAGAAAAGATGGTTCCTAGAAAAGTGGAAGAAGTAATAGCTGAAGAACTTCAAGGGAGAAGTCGACAAGCTCCAGTCTTTAGGCGGGATTGTAGTAGTATTTGTAGTGTATGACAGGAATCTATTGATATTTTAACAAACATTTTAGAGACTATAGTAAAAAGAAGTGTTAAACAGAAGATGAAGATGTTGCAAGGACTAAAGCCTTGTAAAGTGAGAAAAAATACTGGTTTGCAGGGTCATTCTCTATATTGTCTTTCTAAAAAAGTGCGTCAAAGCATTTTTCATTATTTAGAATGTTAGCAGTGCCTCACTCAGAAATGCGGAATTTAGTAAGAAGATTGTACTATGTAAAGAGTCCTGAATTATGTTTAAGTGAAATAAACCCTGCTCTTTTGCATGGTTCAGTATTCGATGTAAAAAATGTTTGTGATGATATACAGTTTTGTTTCTTTGGTACTGAAGAGGAGTGTAGAGAAAGTGAGAGCCTCATAAGTGTAGCTGTTGAAGAAGACGTGGAAGGTAGCAGTACTGAGAAGTTTGTAGAAAAAATTACACGGTTTAATTTATTTTATTTATTTATTTAGTGTATTTATAAAGCGCAGTCCTGTCACCCAAAGGGCATCCTGGTGCTTGAACTTGAGCGGTTCAGAAAAGGGGGTGGTGATGAACAGAGTGTCTGAATTGAGCAGACCACTCTTACCCAGTCCAAAGATCAGGGCTTGATCCATCACCGTTATTTATCTCACTGCCCCATCCCAGCTCAGAACCTGGCTATATGCAAATCAGTCTGTCCCTGGCCCAGTGCATCATGGGAACAGGGCAGACTAAACTACCAAGCCAATTCTTCACCAGAAAGGAGACAAGCTACCGGGGACCGGTTTCTGGCATTTCAGCCGTCTTCGGCCCGGCTTGCTTGAATCCTGATGGAGCAGTGAGAAAGGGACTCATGTCTGAGTATACCCTGCCACACCTATAGTGGCCTAAAACGATTCAGAAAAGGAGGTGGTGATGAACAGAGTGTCTGAATTGTGCAGACCACTCTTACCCAGTCCAAATATCAGGGCTTGATCCATCACCGTTATTTATCTCACTGCCCCATCCCAGCTCAGAACCTGGCTATATGCAAATCAGTCTGTCCCTGGCCGAGTGCATCATGGGAACAGGGCAGACTAAACTACCAAGCCAATTCTTCACCAGAAAGGAGACAAGCTACCGGGGACCGGTTTCTGGCATTTCAGCCGTCTTCGGCCCGGCTTGCTTGAATCCTGATGGAGCAGTGAGAAAGGGACTCATGTCTGAGTATACCCTGCCACACCTAAAGTGGCCAAAAACGATTCAGAAAAGGGGGTGGTGATGAACAGAGTGTCTGAATTGAGCAGACCACTCTTACCCAGTCCAAAGATCAGGGCTTGATCCATCACCGTTATTTATCTCACTGCCCCATCCCAGCTCAGAACCTGGCTATATGCAAATCAGTCTGTCCCTGGCCCAGTGCATCATGGGAACAGGGCAGACTAAACTACCAAGCCAATTCTTCACCAGAAAGGAGACAAGCTACCGGGGACTGGTTTCTGGCATTTCAGCCGTCTTCGGCCCGGCTTGCTTGAATCCTGATGGAGCAGTGAGAAAGGGACTCATGTCTGAGTATACCCTGCCACACCTATAGTGGCCAAAAACGATTCAGAAAAGGGGGTGGTGATGAACAGAGTGTCTGAATTGAGCAGACCACTCTTACCCAGTCCAAAGATCAGGGCTTGATCCATCACCGTTATTTATCTCACTGCCCCATCCCAGCTCAGAACCTGGCTATATGCAAATCAGTCTGTCCCTGGCCCAGTGCATCATGGGAACAGGGCAGACTAAACTACCAAGCCAATTCTTCACCAGAAAGGAGACAAGCTACCGGGGACCGGTTTCTGGCATTTCAGCCGTCTTCGGCCCGGCTTGCTTGAATCCTGATGGAGCAGTGAGAAAGGGACTCATGTCTGAGTATACCCTGCCACACCTATAGTGGCCAAAAACGATTCAGAAAAGGGGGTGGTGATGAACAGAGTGTCTGAATTGAGCAGACCACTCTTACCCAGTCCAAAGATCAGGGCTTGATCCATCACCGTTATTTATCTCACTGCCCCATCCCAGCTCAGAACCTGGCTATATGCAAATCAGTCTGTCCCTGGCCCAGTGCATCATGGGAACAGGGCAGACTAAACTACCAAGCCAATTCTTCACCAGAAAGGAGACAAGCTACCGGGGACCGGTTTCTGGCATTTCAGCCGTCTTCGGCCCGGCTTGCTTGAATCCTGATGGAGCAGTGAAATTTTTATTTTTGTCCACCCTAAGCGTGGAAGGGTTTACTCAGATGTGAGTCCCTTGCTCATTGCACCATCAGGATTCAAGCAAGCCGGGCCGAAGATGGCTGAAATGCCAGAAACCGGTCCCCGGTAGCTTGTTTCCTTCCCAGTGTAAGAATTGGCTTTTGTAGTTTGGTTTGCCCTGTTCCCATCATGCACTGGGACAGGAACAGACTAATTTGCATACAGCCAGGTTCTGAAACTGGGATGGTGCAGTGAGCTAAAAAACGGTGTTGGATCTAGCCCTGATCTCTTGACTGGGTGAGAGTATTCACGTTTAATTCAGAGACTCTGTCCCTCACCACCCCTTGTTGTAAATACTTTTGTCCACCCTAAGCGTGGAAGGGTATACTCAGATGTGAGTCCCTTGCTCATTGCACCATCAGGATTCAAGCAAGCCGGGCCGAAGACGGCTGAAATGCCAGAAACCGGTCCCCAGTAGCTTGTTTCCTTCCCAGTGTAAGAATTGGCTTTTGTAGTTTGGTTTGCCCTGTTCCCATCATGCACTGGGACAGGAACAGACTAATTTGCATACAGCCAGGTTCTGAAACTGGGATGGTGCAGTGAGCTAAAAAACGGTGTTGGATCTAGCCCTGATCTCTTGACTGGGTGAGAGTATTCTGTTTAATTCAGAGACTCTGTCCCTCACCACCCCTTGTTGTAAATATTTCTGTCCACCCTAAGCGTGGAAGGGTATACTCAGATGTGAGTCCCTTGCTCATTGCACCATCAGGATTCAAGCAAGCCGGGCCGAAGACGGCTGAAATGCCAGAAACCGGTCCCCGGTAGCTTGTTTCCTTCCCAGTGTAAGAATTGGCTTTTGTAGTTTAGTTTGCCCTGTTCCCATCATGCACTGGGACAGGAACAGACTAATTTGCATACAGCCAGGTTCTGAAACTGGAATGGTGCAGTGAGCTAAAAAACGGTGTTGGATCTAGCCCTGATCTCTTGACTGGGTGAGAGTATTCTGTTTAATTCAGAGACTCTGTCCCTCACCACCCCTTGTTGTAAATATTTTTGTCCACCCTAAGCGTGGAAGGGTATACTCAGATGTGAGTCCCTTGCTCATTGCACCATCAGGATTCAAGCAAGCCGGGCCGAAGACGGCTGAAATGCCAGAAACCGGTCCCCGGTAGCTTGTTTCCTTCCCAGTGTAAGAATTGGCTTTTGTAGTTTGGTTTGCCCTGTTCCCATCATGCACTGGGACAGGAACAGACTAATTTGCATACAGCCAGGTTCTGAAACTGGATGGTGCAGTGAGCTAAAAAACGGTGTTGGATCTAGCCCTGATCTCTTGACTGGGTGAGAGTATTCTGTTTAATTCAGAGACTCTGTGCCTCACCACCCCTTGTTGTAAATATTTTTGTCCACCCTAAGCGTGGAAGGGTATACTCAGATGTGAGTCCCTTGCTCATTGCACCATCAGGATTCAAGCAAGCCGGGCCGAAGACGGCTGAAATGCCAGAAACCGGTCCCCGGTAGCTTGTTTCCTTCCCAGTGTAAGAATTGGCTTTTGTAGTTTTGTTTGCCCTGTTCCCATCATGCACTGGGACAGGAACAGACTAATTTGCATACAGCCAGGTTCTGAAACTGGGATGGTGCAGTGAGCTAAAAAATGGTGTTGGATCTAGCCCTGATCTCTTGACTGGGTGAGAGTATTCTGTTTAATTCAGAGACTCTGTCCCTCACCACCCCTTGTTGTAAATGAACTTGAGCGGTGGCACTGTTCACTTACACAGCAATTTTAGGAAACAAATGCGTTTTTAACGCTTTCCTGAATGGAAGGTAGTCACTGTGGCTTCTCAAAGAGAGTGCCAGGGAGTTCCAAGGTTTGGCCGCTGCAACACTGAAAGAGCGGCCACCCATCCTGACTCTCTGAAACCTCGGGACTACCAACAATTGCGCCGAAGAAGAACAGAGAAGTCGCGGGGCAGAGTACCAGGTGAACATATTCTGCAGAGGTATCGGGCCCAGCTGATGTACTGCTTTAAACACCAAACAAGTGGCTTTGTACAGCACTCTCAGATGTACCGGGAGCCAGTGTAGCTCTCTCAAAGCTAGGGTAGAAGAACAGGACCTAGGGCGTGAGAGAGCCAACTTGGCGGCCATGTTCTGCACTCATTGTAGCTTCCCCGCCAGATATTTTGGGGCCTCCAGAAGTAGCGCATTACAATAGTCTAAGCGACTTAGTATGGTACCGCGAACTACTTCCGGCCTGGCTTGGGCGGGGAGAAGGGGCAGAACTTTACGCAACATGCGTAACAGCATCATGCACGTAGACGTGGTTTTATTAACGTGCATGTCAAGTTGCAAATTTGGGCCGAAGATCACCCCCAAGTTGCGAGCAGATGCCGCAGCTGATACTGGCTCGGGGAAGGAGGCAGGCCAAAAGTTCTCTGGAAGTGCCTGCGAGATCCGATCTGTGGAACAGTAGAGAACCTCCGTCTTAGCGCTGTTAAATTGTAAGGAGTTGGCCCGTAACCAGTCCGCTGTGGCTGCCATGCAGCGATGGAATGTCTCCAGCGAGACCGCATTGTTGCCCTCCAAGGAAAAGACCAGCTGGGTGTCGTCGGCGTAGTTAAAAGCCGAGACACCAAAAGATTTTATAAGCTGGACCAAGGGACGGAGGTACAGATTAAAAAGTATTGGGCTGATGGCCAAGCCCTGTGGAACCCCCTGCCCTACTTATCTTGGCTCAGAACAAAATGAAGGGAGCGAGACCAGCTGTTGCCGACTGCCAAGATAGTATATGAGCCAGTCTCTTGCATCCGAGAGCGAGCGGGTCACCCATTTTTCCATGATCTTAATAGGAAAAGGGAGCAAGGAAATAGGCCGATAGTTGGAAAGACAGGTCGGGTCCAGCTTTGTTTTTTTGAGCAGAGGTGACACTACTGCTAGCTTCCAACACTCGGGGACAGATGCCAACTCCAGAGACTGGAGGCAGATGGAATACAACGGTAGAAAAAGTTCCGCCTGAAAAGCCTTCCAAAATTTGGGAGGCAGTGGATCATGCGGAGAACCAGAGGACACCGTGTTTGCCAAACTGCAGAATTCCTCAAAAGAGGGACGAGGGAAAAATTTTAGTTGGGGTCGACTGGAGAGAAGGTCCAGAGCTCCCACGCTAAAAGCTGGGATACTCAACTGGGGTCGACTGGATGAGCCGTCCGGAGCTCCCAGATCAGGGCCGAAGGCACCTGTCTGGGGTCGACTAGACAGGTCAACCGGAGCTCCCAGATAAGGAAGTGCTATTGGAAGACGCGATTCGGTCGGCTGGGGTCGACTGGATAACCCGTTCGGAGCTCCCAAACCAGGACTAGAGCCAACTGGTCGGGGTCGGCTGAGCGGGCTAACTGGAGCTCCCAGACCGAGTGCAGCGGGCAGGGGGTGTTTTAAGCCCTCTAAGATCTTAGCAGTCTTCTCTTCAAAAGCACCCGCCAGGGAATCGCACAGGGCCTGCGATGCGGGGACCGTATTAGCCACAGATATAGGGTGGGACATGTCCCTGACGATTTTAAACAGTGCTTGCGATTTGTAGGCGCCTGATTCAAGGTAGATTCCAAAAAAGCCGCCTTAGCAAGCTTAATCTGCGCTTTATAGCCCTGTAATGCGAGCCTGAACGAGGCCTTTGCTGATGGTAAATATTGCATCATCCAAGCCCTATCAGCACGTTTACAGCTCAACTTCAGCTGTCGAAGCTCTTCCGTATACCAGGGAGAAGCCCGGTTCACTCTCCCACGAGACTTACGAAAGGGAGCAACCTTGTCCAGCGTATTGGTAATCGACCGGCACAAAGTCAAGTAGCTTTCCTCAACTGAGTTACTCAGACAATAATTGTCTGGTAGTAAAGAAGGCAGAGGAGATGGGCTGAGTAGTCGAGACCAAGGTCTACCCAGTTTCGCCACTCCTACCCCGTCTGTCTCAGAGGAGTAATCACCTATACAAAGGGAGAAGGCCACAAGTGCGTGGGCCGTCCAGCATTGGCGTAAGATATTGGTGACCACTGCTAATTGAGCGTCAGCAAAAATCAAGTCCAAGACATGACCTCCCTTATGAGTCGCTGAGCAAACCAATTGCTGCAGTTGAATGTCACCAAAGGCCTGACAAAGTGTCGTAAATGCCCCATCCAATGGACCCCCTTGCCATAAGTTGAAGTCCCCCACGACCAGCAGCTTCGAGTGAGTGTTGGATAAGTCATATATTAGGTCAAGAAAATCTGATAGGGAGGGTGCTGAGCCCGTTGGACGATAGCAGAGCACACCTGAGAGCAGCGTTCTCTCCAGAACTCTAATGGAGAACCCCATCAGTTCAAAACCCGAAACCTCACCAATTTTAAGCTGAAAAAGGCCCAGCTTTTCTCTGTAGATGATACCAATTCCACCACCTCTGTTCTTCAGCCGAGGGGTGTGGATGATTTTAAAGCCTGGGGGGCAAGCAAGACCCAATTCAACTAGGCAGTCCTCCCGAGTCCAAGTTTCGATTAGAAACAAAACGTCCAGACCTGAGGATTCAATCAGGAAGGCAATCTCTGTATGGTGCTTAGAGAGCGACCGCACGTTAATCAAACCGCAGGACAGAGATTGAGATGGGAGAGAAACAGGTAATTTGTTGTGAAAAACAAAACTATGTTTGTATTTGTTGTCAGCGTACTCACTATAGAAATCAAACTAGAAATGTTGATCTGTTTTCAAAAAGATAAAAGGAAAACATTGATAAGTGGAAGGAATTTAGTGCATATTTGTTGGGGAAAGATTGTTTTCAGTTGGGTACTGATCAACGTATTTGTAAATGGTGTTACTGCAAATTAGAAAAAAAACAAAATGATGCTAGAGCTGTACATAATATCCTAGAGTTGGTAGCTGTTCCTTTGAAACTGCTGGATTTACATATTTTAATTCAGCCTGTACACCTGTTTCAGGCTATCGTTCGTATGGAGCCTAAAATAGGTAAGCTGCTCCCATCAGATTTACAAAGAGTTGTGTATTTACCTTTAGATTTGAAGAAAAATATTTAAAGTATTGGTTTAGAGAGTAAACTGAACCTGTAGTTATTCTAGTTAATGGTGTTCCAACAAAGTGTCAAAAAACATGGCAAGAGTTAGTAGATGTCAGCAAAGTTAAAAAAGCTATGTTATATCTTATAAAAAACAATCTTTATTACAAAAATGTATATCTGGAAGAAGAAGAACTTGTCTTAGGAGATGATAATGAAATTTCAAGTGGACAAATAGAAAAAAGTGAACATCTCCAGGAGTAAAGCAATTTATAAACATTATAGTGTATATCCTTTACATGAAAAGGAAATGATTGGAAATACTATTGAATTATTCCAAATGGAGAAAGCCAAGGGAACGCTTATGAGTGTTTGGGAAAGAAGTTTAGAAGTCCATTGTTTTCCACAGCTGTTACCCGCTGGAAAAGGTAGATGATATGAATCCTGCTTCAGACTATCTTACAACGATCGACAACGTATTCCATATATATTTAATCTTTTGTTTGAAAGTGACTTGTCTGGACTTTCATATGCAGTGGCCACATATTAAACACAGGAGTTCATCTTCAACATGTTTCTGCACAGGAATTCATGGACAAAGTAAAACAGAGAGACAATCTTTTAGAATCTCAATTGATTAATTTGATGGCGTGTCAATGTGGCACCAATGAGTATTGGTAGCATCTTAAATGTATGTTAAGGAACTTAGGAACCCCTACATGGTTTGTTACGCTAATCTGTGCTGAATATGCATGGGACTAATTACTTGAAGTTCTTCGAGAAGCAAATTCAAATATTAAATACATTGGATTCAAGACAGCTGGAGAACTGTGTTCCTTGAATCCTGTAAATGTGTGCAGATCTTTTAATTATAGGTTTCAAGCTATGATGTTGAATCACCATCGACCAGTGATCTTGGCTCATCACAAGAAAGTACCATCCTATCAAAGCCGGGTGTAACTCAGCTGACGAGTGTTCAACACCCAAAACCTATAAACCGCATTGAGTAACTTATCCAACTTGACGCTGTGCACCCCGCTATCTCCAATATTCGAGTGTTCAACAACCACAGCTGCAACGACAACTACAGGTGCAACTAGTACAAGCGCAAGTACATGGGCAAGGAGAGGCGCAAGGAGAGGCGCATGAAGAGGCGCATGGAGAGAGGCAAGGAGAGGCGCAAGTAGAGCCGCAAGTAGAGATGCAAAGTGAGGTGCAAGTAGAGCCGCAAGGAGAGGCGCATGGACAGGTGCATGGAGAGGTGCAACTAGAGGTTCATGGAGCGGCACAACTGCCTACAACGCTTGTTCCTCCAGAAGTAGGGGCACATCAGGAAATTACTATTCAAGAGGAGGTATCCGAGGAAGCCACTCCTCCTGATGATGATTATCCATTGTCTTCCAGATCCCCAGCAATAAAAAGGTCAAGGAGGGATACTAGAAGTTCTTCTTCAAGCCCCCTTCCTTCTGATGATGCTGATGTTGATTGGAACTCACCAATGCAGTCTGAGAGTGAGTCACCCCATGATGAGCTGACAAAGGTAGCTAAGCATAATGGAAGGCTCCCGCAAAGCTTCCACTTATGGGTGATGATGACGAACAAGAAGTGGTATCTACTGCTGCTGATGAACAGTCTGACAATGACCCAGTCATCACAGTCGTCACTCCAGCCCCAGCAGGCATGCAGCAGACAGACATTTTAACCCTAGCCCGAATGGCTGCTGACCGGGATATGGGCGGCGTGGCATTGGTACCACCAGCGTTAACTACAACACCAACACGACCGACAGCTTCCATCTTTTTTAGTCAGAAGGGCCGGCATGGACCTCCATCCAGCTCGACCTCAAGTAGTGGTGCTGTAAGTGAACAACAGAAACAAATTCAGCCACGCCCATCCTCCACGTCATCTGGCATTGAAAGTCAAAGTAGCACCTCCACCTTCAGCAGACATCACCAGTCCACAGTTTGGGGCTTCTTTACTGTTAGCGCAAAGGCGGAAAACATGGTCGTTTGTTCGAATAGTCGGAGTAAGCTTGGTACCAACTATGGTACTGGAGGCCAGAAAGGTCATCTCAAGCAACACCACACTATCATTTGGGAAACACACATGAGGAAGATCCAGGAAGGCAAAAGAAAAACAAATTCAAATGTATCTATTGATATTGAATCTGATGATGACGAGAATCTGATTGTGCAGGGGGAAGTGAAGAAGCGACAGACATTTTTTCTGGTACACCCAGTACCCCTGGCAGCAGCACTGCAGTAGTATCGCCCACACCCTCTACTGCTGCAACATCTATGAGGCAAACTAAGAGTGTTGGAGAGACACCAATGTGAAAAACTACATCAATGGGCCTAACTGGTTTCAAGAGGTCATCATCATCATCATCACGTAAAATGATCCAGCCCACCATTAGCAGATAGTCTGCCCTAAATGGAAGGTTCCTAGCCGGTCCTATTTTGCCAGAGTTGCGGTTCCAGCACTACATCAAGATGTGCTGGAGGTGATTGGGGCAGCTTTGCAGAAGAGTGCTGTTCACACTATCCACTTGACAACAGACATGTGGACGAGTTGCCAAGCCCTTGAATGCATGTGTATCACTGCACACTGAGTCTCTTTTGCAGGGTCTTTTGCAGGGGTTAGAGACAAGTCAAGTGCAGTTGTTGACCTGGACACCGTTTTTCAAGCTTCTCGGAAACATGAAACATTAGCCATGTTTGCCATGGAGAAAAGTCATACTGCAAAAAACATTTTAGATGAGTTTAAAAGTAAGGTCTCTGAATGGCTGCAACCAGGAAATCGCATAGTTGGTTATGTTTCCACGGATAATGGCAGTAATATAGTTAGGGCCATGCAGGACGGTGACTATTTCAGAGTGCCGTGTTTGGAGCACTGTATAAACCTGGTTGTTCTTGAAAACTGAACGCCAAGTCAAGAAGTTACTGTTTATGTGCCGAAGAATCTGCACACATTTCAGCCATTCTTTTATGGCCCGGAAGCAGCGGAGATGCATTCAACATGTACGTAAAGTGCCAGTCAAAGGACTCATCCAGGAGGTGGCAACACGTTTGAACTCAACCTTTTACATGCTTGAGCGTCTGTATGAGCAGTGCATGGTAATCAATGACTATACCTTTACAGTAGGTTCTATTGACCTGAGGCTAGAGTTGGTGGAATGGCAGCTAGTTAAAAGCCTGACAGACATGCTTCGTCCTTTTGAGGTCTTCACACGTGAAGTCAGCAGGGAGTGTAAAAGGTAGGGCCGATTTCGACCGAGAACCTTTAAGTATTGCCCAGCGTTAGTCGCCTCTCATAAAACTCGAAATTATCAAACAAAGAGGCAGGCGCTGGACACTGGAAGGCAGGAAACAGGAGTTTTATTCCGACGGAGCAGAACACGTCAAATCAGACAACAGGGTATCTTCTCGAGGTGCTCTCAACGCATCTCTGAGGCCTGGCATCTTATACACAGGTTTATGATCTTTATTACAGTTTATTACATGTAGCACATTCTTGTAAATACTTTGAAGTACGGAAAGACATCCTTGGACTCCCCGCTTCATGCCCGTTCCCACACACATTTACAGTAGAAGTCCCCACCCCGATCTCAGTAGGTGATGACTGTCGCGCAGCTGGACATTCCGCCGGTTCCTGGAATGCGTGCAGCTGATCGGATCTCATGGGGAGGGGGCTTTGATCAGTTGTAGATCCTTTGAAGAGAGAGAAGCTTCCTACTGTATGGGGGCAATAAACTGCATCCGCAGGGCCAGGTGGTGGCCTGGGAACGAGCAGGACAATCGGGCACAGAGGAAAGGTGGTTCATCAAAGGATGTATGATCATGAAAGGGATGGAGGGAGGTGTTGGCTGGCTACGGGATGTGGCTCCGAGGCAGGGTCGTGCTGAAAGGGAGGTTTATGGTCCAAGCATGTGAGAGCGGGGGCTGTCAGCGTGCGGGAGGGATGCTTGCGAGGTTAGAGGGAGAGAGAGAGAGACGCGCTGGCTATCGGCAGTGGGCAGAGAGGCCATGGCATTCAAAATGGCTGCTACTTACGCGCACACATGAGCCTGAAAAGGGACAAGATGGCGCCGATAATGTTGATGTCGCAAACTAGATTATAACAGTCCTCCCTTTTCAACATATCTAGCCAGCTTGTCAATCTATATCTATCCCCATTATATTCCGGACTTCAACTTCATACAAAGTGAGCACAGGGGTGGCAAGCATTGAACACCCAGGCAGAATCCACATATTACAACAATCGGTATCAATATGATCATAAACAACCTTCACCCCCAGTCCTTTATAGCATTCCAGAACCAACTCCCAAGCGACCATTCTTCTTGTTCCTGATGAACTTCTGAGGAAAGTCTGTGGAGGTGTTCAATGGCTTTGTACACTGAGGGTGAATTGTCCGGTATGTAGGTGCAACAGCTGGACCCAATGATACGGCATGCTCCTCCACGATCCGCTAGAACCACATCTAGAACAAGGCGGTTCTGAAGAGCCACCAGGCGTATTGTTTGTGAGGATGCCAGCTGTAATGTTCATTGTCATTTCAACTGCCTGGGTCAAATGTCGGATGGCACTGCTGTTCACCATCAGACCCCAGAGTGGAACAACTCCCTTCAATGCGTCCAGGAACTGTGCTCCGGTGGAGTCGGCTTGCTCAATGTCTTTAGCTCGCTTTTGTCGGTGATGGTTTGCTGGAGCCATATAGGTCGGAGGAAGGATGAAGGCAATGTAACAGGTACCCCCCTAGCCTTTGGGGAGCCAGGTGTAGGCTTTTGTACCACAAACAAAGTACATATTCGGATAAGTGACAAAAGAGATTGGATCAGATGAGTCCAAAGTTCTGGTGATGCGGCAAGTGCTGTGGCCTACCAGCTGTGTCCCAAGGCCTTCGATACATACAAGGCCCGAGACATTGACGACAGATAGGGCCACCGTCAGGGTGGCAGCTGTTCGTTTCCGGAGGTGGGAGAAGGTGGGTCTGGCTGGGTTGTTGAACACTTGCATCTCAATCCGTTGTTTGGCAGGGATGTCCATATGAATAGAGTCGTTGGATGTCAGAGGGCAAAAGGGGGCAGCAGTTCTTCCAGTTTTGTTCTGCCAGACCCCATGATAAAAGTGTGCCATAGTTCTGCTGGAAGTGGCATTATCCCTGTAGCTTTCTTACAAGAGGATCAGCCAAGCAAGGCAGGAACCGTGAACAGAGAAAGGTGAAGGAATGAAGGGGATGGAATGTCCAGTGGCGTGGGGTAACAACCCACAGATCCAGCTGTTTGTGGCATTGGCGGCAAGGTTGTGTTGGTGCAGCAACTGCACAAAGGAGTTGTTCCAAAACTCCTTACTTCTTTCTCGGAGTTGTGGTGAAAGAGAGACCAGGTAGTGTTCTTTCATTGTGGTAGGCTGTGCAGTGGTTAGAAATGTCTGATGAGCTGGTGCACTCTCATCCACGATCCAGAGGGTGGTCATGAGCAGGAGGCAAAAGAGAAGGGCGATAAAGAGACCAATAATATTTGAGCTGTGTATTTTGTCAGTCTTTGGGTTTCTGTAGAGGGTCTTCGGATGTCCGGTTGCTTCCTTCAGATTCGTGTTGGGGGCTTCCATCATCTTCATATCAGGCGCTTCCATCATCTTCAAGGGGCTCGGTAGCGGGCAGAACGACAAACTTTGTTTGGCTTCTCTCCTGGCAGCCCTAGCAGTGTTAGGCCACCACTCTCAGAATTGCAACTTAGTCAGTGGTCTGCTTAGCCGAAGCTCCCTCCTTTCGTCGCAGGTTATACCCTTCTCTGGATGGCACAGTGGGATCGGGGAATTCTGCCAGTTCAAGTGTCTCTTTATCAGGGTAACAGGGTAACAGCTCAGGGATGGTCGATCTTTGTTCAGGAGCTCTTCTTGGGTGGCCACGTCTTCGGTCGTCGTCAGGGCTGAGGAGATCTTCTTACAGTGGTGTGCATGCAGCCAGTTCTTCTTTCCTTCCACTCGAAGAGCTGTTCGGGTGGTGATCAAGACTTGCCAGGGGCCCGTCCACTGAGGTTCCAGACTCTTTGCACGCTGGAAGTAACATATTAAAACGTAGTCACCGGGTTGGATGTCGTGTCCAGGGCCCCTGGAAGCATCAGGAATGGCATGCAGCACCTGTTGATGGATAACAGACAGTGTCTTAGTCAGATTGTACAAATAGTCAGACATCAGGACGTCTGGGACGTCGTGAATGGAAGTTGGTTTTGGTGCAGACCAAATGTTCATAGGGCGGCCGTAAACGACCTCGTAAGGGGTCAAATGGTGTTTGGTGGGGGTGGAACGCATTGATAGCACTGCCAGTGGGAGAGCGTCTGGCCATTTCAGTCCTGTGGTAGCCACTATCTTAGCTAGTTTGAGCTTCAGTGTAGCATTATGTCGCTCAACTAGTCCAGCAGATTGGGGGTGGAAGACTGCGTGGAATTTTTGTTTTACACCCAACCCCTTTAAGATGAGTTGGATAACCTCGGCTAAGAAGTGGGGGCCATTGTCGCTCCACAAAATTCGGCAAAAGCCGTAGCGAGGGAAGAAATCATTCAGTAGTACCTTTGCAGTGGCAATGGCAGTGTTGTCGCGAGTTGGATAGGCATCCACCCACTTGCTAAAGGCGCATACGACATCAAGTACATATTTAATACCTTGGCATCTTTCTAATTGGATGTAGTCCATCTGTAGGACTTCAAATGGGTGATTGGGGACCCCAAACCCTCCCCGGGGTACTACAGTTCCTTTCCCAGGGTTGTGTTGCAGGCATATCAGACATTGTTGGACCAGACTTTTAGCTGAATCTGTGATCTTGTTATTGTGCCAAACTTTGGAGACAAGTTCAGCTATAGGGGCAGATCCTATGTGTGCATGGTCAATATGGGGATCTGGTATGAATTGAGTAGTATTATTTTGGAAAAAATGGGGACCCCTACATACTAGTTAGTTTGCTAATCGTAGGGAATGTATAAACACAAGTTGAAAAAGTAAGTATCTAGCAAACCAGTGATAGTGTTGTCGCCCTTATTTCAACCTCATAACAAATATTATCTATATAGACAATAATGATTCACTTAGACAGTAATGTATCAAAAATATTTGACTGTTTTATTTTTCATTCTATTTATTTACTTTTTATATTTTTTTCCATTTTCGAAAAAGATCTATATTTCTTTTAGATAGTGTGTTGATTAATTCATAAAAAACACATATATTTCATAGCAATGACATTTGCCTTCTTCATAAATTCTCCATCGACTCAATATGTCGTATAGCACTTCTGTATTTATGTGTAAAATGTCCTGTTCTTTGTTAAATATGAGTATTGTATGTTACTTATTGTCATTGCTATGAAATATATGTGTTTTTTATGAATTAATCAACACACTATCTAAAAGAAATATAGATCTTTTTCGAAAATGGAAAAAAATATAAAAAGTAAATGAATAGAATGAAAAATAAAACAGTCAAATATTTTTGATACATTACTGTCTAAGTGAATCATTATTGTCTATATAGATAATATTTGATATGAGGTTGAAATAAGGGCGACAACACTATCACTGGTTTGCTAGATACTTACTTTTTCAACTTATGAATTGAGTAGTAACCATTTGTTCGTGTCTTTTGTTCGCCAGCAGCCTTCATCGTCTTTCAGTCCCACCCGTGCCCATTCAGTCAATTTGTGTGGTGAGCTGGCCATCTAGATGTCCCTAATAGTTTCCCTAGCGTCCGTCCATTTTTCTGCTTGTGACCTGGTCACATACATGCGTGTCGTTGTCCTATTCTCGGCTGTGGTTCGGGCAGTGATGTCGGCCAGTGCATTTCCCTGCCCAATGATGTCTGTCACCCTTTTGTGTGCCTGGCACTTGATTACTGCAAGTTGCTTGGGAAAGAGGACCGCTTCAGTCAGGGCGGAGACTAGATCTCCGTGCAGGATGGGTGTGCCGTGTGAGGTTAGGAATCCCCTCTCCTTCCACAGGAGCCCAAAATGATGATCCACCCCGAATGCATACTGGCTGTCAGTGTAAATATTTGCTGTGGTTCCTGCTGCTAGGATACATGCTCGTGTGAGGGCAATCAGTTCTGCTGCCTGTGCAGATCGTTGCGTGATGCGGGCTGTCTCTACTACAGTTCGGGCTGTGGTAACTGCATAAGCAGCTGAGGTGGTGCCGTCGGGGAGTTTGATGCAAGAACTATCCACCCACAGTTCTCCGTCAGGGTCTGGGAAGGCAGTGTCTCGGAGGTCAACCCTACTCCTAGTCTGTTCGTCTGTGAGGGTCACACAGTCATGTATAGGGGACACATTGGTGTCGTTCTCAGGTAGGGGTAACAAAGTAGCCGGATTCAGCGTGGTGCATCTTTTCAGTGTGATGTGGTGTGCAAGCAGAGTCAGTTTGTACCCAGTCAGTCGTGCACTAGTCAGATGTTGCGTTTTAGTCTGGTTCAGGAGGGTGTCGACCGCATGGGGTACTAACACAGTGAGGGAGTTCAAGAGTACGATACCCTCACTTTGTCGGATAGAGTTAGCAGTGGCAGCTACAGCTCGAAGGCAGGCAGGCAAAGATCTGTCTACGGGGTCAAGAGTGCCAGAGAAGTAAGCGCATGGGCATTGCTTTGGGCCAATGGACTGGGTCAAAACGGACAAAGCGCATCCCTCCCTTTCGTGAGTGTAGAGGGAGAAGGGCTTTGTGTAATCGGGGGTTCCTACGACGGGGGCTGAGCAGAGGGCATCTCGTAGTTCTTTGAAGGAGTATTGGCATTCAGGGGTCCAAGGCAGCGGGAAGGGGACATCTTTAGCCAGCAGAGAGAGCAGTGGTTTCACAATGAGGCTGAAATTTGGCAACCTCTGTCGGCAGAAGGCGGTGAGGCCTAGCAGGGAGCGGACTTGTTTCTGGGTTTTACGGACAGGGGTTTCGAGAATGGTCTGAATTCGATCGGGTGTAAGCTTTCTCCCGTCTTTGGACAAGAGGTGGCCTCGATAAGTAACTTGGGGTTGGCAGAATTGCAACTTCTTCTTGGAGACCTTGTGGCCATTTTCCGCCAGGAAGTGCAGGAGTTGGATGGTGGCTGTTATTGCAAGTGGAGTGGTGTCGGCTGCCAAAAGGATATCATCGACGTACTGTATCAACACCACTCCATCCGGTAACTGGACTGCGTCCAGTTGTCTCTTGAGGGCCTGGCTATAGATTCTGGGACTTTCAGTGTAGCCTTGGGGTGCTCGACAGAATCTATATGAGCGGGCTTTTAGGGTAAATCCGAAGAGGTATCGGCTGTCTGGGTGGATGGGGATAGAGAAGGAAGCATTCTTGAGGTCAATGACAGTGAAGGTGGTGGCAGTGGAAGGAATCAGAGTCAGAATAGTTGTGATGTCTGAGACTACGGGGTACTGAGGTACAACTACTTTGTTAATCTCTCGCAGGTCGATGATGAAGTGGTAAGCTTTCTCATCTCCCTCACCTTGCTTCTTTATAATGGGTAGGATAAGGCTGTTGCAAACATTGCTAACTACTTCCTCTACCACTCCTGCATCTATCAGGGACTCGATAATCTTTACCAATGCCTTCTCGCCCTCGGGCGATATCCAATATTGTGGAAGTTTTGGGAGTATTGCGTCTTTTCGAACAGTTATGTGCACTGGGTCGATCATCATGCGTCCTACGTCCGTGCCAGTCTTGGCCCACAGCTATGGAGGTAGAGTGTCAAGCAAGGACAAGTTAGCATCAGTGATGGAAAACATGCGTCGGGAGGGACAAAGTCTGAGCAAAGTCAGGTTATCATACAAAAAGACTCAAACTCCGTCTTGCGAACACCTATTAGTAGCTCGGAAATGCTTCAGTAAGTCAAGTCCCATAATGGCATCAGGGGTGTTGGATGAGAGCAAAAACGTTGTGTCAGTGGTGTTATTTTCTAAGTCAAAGGAGATCGTGTAGACAAGGGATTAGTGGAGGGCGTTCCATCGAAACCTATCGATGTTATTTGTGAGCCAGACAAGGGTGCCCTTGGAATCAGTCATTTAGATAACGCACTACGTGTTGCGCCAGTGTCTACCAAAAATGGATACTTCGTACCTAGGACCTTAGCGGTGACATAAGGACCTTGCTGGTCAACATAGAGCTCGACTGGATCCCTCCCTTGCCCTTGGCAGTCTTATGCGAAGTCGTGGGTTTTGTCGCAGTCAGACTGCTGGTATTGGTTCTGTCGGACACGGTCAAATGTGTTCGGTCTGCCTGGCCTGTCGTTATTGGTGTCGTTCATGGACCCTCGTCCCTGTCCCGTGTTTCTAGGCCCACCTGCTACATCTCTTGTGTCCCTATTCTTGTTAATTTCTAACAGGACCGGACACTGGGATTTCCAATGGCCGAATCCCTTGCAAACTGCACACTGGTTCTTGTCAATGTCTTTACGTCCAGCATAGGGTGCGGGCGTACGGTCTTTAGGGGGTGGATTTCTAGGAGCATTCAACTGGTAATTTCCCTTGTACTGCTCTCTTCCATATTGTCACCCCCTGCAACTGTGCGATCATTACCCTTTCTTTCAGGTCCTTTTTCTTTTTCTCTGTCGCCCTATCACTCTTGTTCTTCTGATGCTCATAATACTGGGCTATCTGAAGGATAGCCGCAGGCTTGGAGGCCGCCCAACTACTCTCGCTAGCCTGTAGTTTTTGTGAGACCTCCTGTGACAGACCTTTAACATAGTTCTGGACAAACAGATGATGTCCGGTTGCAGTGGTCATGTCCTGGCCACTGTAATCGGAAAACACTGTCTCAAACCGGGAGAAGTATTCTGATACGTCTTCCTGGGGTTTCTGGTGGCAGGCCATTACTATCGACCAGTCCACCTTCTTCTCTGGGATCAGGGTTTTCAATTTCTGCACAATCTTGTCTGGGAGTTCTAAAATAGATTTCAAAGGTTTCTGTCCAGGTTCTCGTTGTCTGTCGATGCCATCGAGTTGTGACCAGGTATGTCTGAACAGCTCAAGGTGGTCGACTTTCCGGATTTGCTTCCACACATCAGCTGGCAGACATAACCCGAAAAACAAATCGATGTCAGCTAGGGTCATAATTGTTGAACCTAAAGCTGTACCTAATTCAGTGTAAAAGGCAGTGGGGTTCTTCCGTAAATCAGGTAGGGATTTTCGGAACGTCAGGATATCTTGTCGATCCTATGGTTGGTTGACCCAGTTATAAACTACCCTCCCTCTCGTATCTTGATGGTTAACGTCATCATGCGTTCCCTGTCCTCGTGGGGGAACCCAGTAAGGAGCGGGCTCCCAAAAGGCATCATTGTATTAGATTGTTCTATTCGAGGTTCGGTCATTACAGGAGTCGTAGTTTTAGCTTCCAACCTCTGTTCATTGAGATGGCGGAAAACTTCAAGTGTACGCGTGAAAAGGTCCGTCACGTCACACTCGCCCTCATCCCCAATGTCAACTTTTCTATACAGAGTCGTTAGGCTCTCGGGACCTTTGTCTCGGTATCGGTCCTCATAAGCATTGAGGGTGTGATAACAAATCGCACGACAAAGTGTCGCCTGTTGCTATCAGCATATGAATTGTACATATCCATTATGTACTCCTCGCTCTCTTTCTGTTCCACCAGTGTCTTTACTATCTTATGGATCCCTGCTCGCTCATCCTTGCTCAACCTGTTCATTCTAGTGGAATCTTTCTTTCGAGTCTCAGGGTTGTCTAATGCTGTTGCTTGCGCTGCTCTGAGTACGAGGGGTTCGGCCGGCGCGGAGGCCGTGAGGACCGCGGCCCTGGCACTATTCTCATCTGTGCTTGGGGGCTGCGGGTGCTGTACTAAGGGTTGGGAAGGGGCGTATGGAGGGGGCATGTAGATGATTGGAGGACCTAGTAATAGGTCATCGTTCGCTCGCTGTTTCGAGGGTAACTCGGGGTAGAGCGTAGAGGGTGTTCTAACGGGAAACTGACTCGATGTTTCTGACTCTTGCTTCTGCTTGGCTTCCTCTCTTTCCTTAATCTCTTCCTCTAACTTTTTGGCAGCTAGGTGAGCTGCTTTTCGTAGCTCTTTCTCTAATCTAACTTTGTTTGTTTTTTTCGTTGTTCTGCTTCTTTGCGCCACATGCCGAGGCTATCAAGCATAGTGGGCATTGTATTATTGTTTTGAAGGGCTGTTTCCAGCACGTTTATCTTATCGTCATCGAAGGATCCTATCAGTGGCCACTGACTTTCCTGATCCTTTCTCGTATACTTGTGCCATAGTTTACTATAGGCTACAGCGACTAGTCCATACTTGGTGAACATATCTTTATTAGGGGTGCCTTCCAGTGGAGCTGGATGATTCATTTCTAATAAGCGGTCCGGGCTGAACCAACTACCAATCAGTGGGGAGAAGATAGGCATGACAGATTACAACGGGGGACAAAGGACCGCACTACCTATACTTCACTACTTGCAAAGACTAGACAGAATATTTCTATTCTACGTTATTTGCAAACAGAGAATATCTCAAAGAACTAACTTCGAACAATCAATGTTCGGATAATCAATCAATCAGTGGGGTAAAAAATGGGCACAACAGATTACAACGGGGGAAAAAAGTCTGCGTTACCTACCCTTCACTATCTGCAAAGGAAGAGAGAATATCTCTATTCTTCCCCGTTTGCAGACAGAGAATATCTCAAAAACAATCAACGAGCAATACTAGTATTTTCAAACAATCAAACAATCGTTTCGCAATTTGTTGTGTTACACGACCTTACCCGGACCGCATGCACAGTTTCTCGTCTTCCGCTTCCAGCGCCCGATCCTCCTCTATTCTCCGTAATTGTTGCGGCACTCCTGATGGTTCCCAGTCAGGACCGTAGATCACTCGAGAGAGGTCTGCTCGGAACCGGTGAAGTTCGGATGATCGGCTGCCAGACGAGGGTCCATCGGGCAGGTGCACTTCCCGTTCGTTGCAGTCGTTCACTCTGTCGTCAGGACCTCTCCCACTGGATCCACGTGTCGCTGATGGGCCCCACATTTGGGACGCCAATTTGTAAAAGGTAGGGCCGATTTTGACCGAGAAACCGAGAACCTTTAAGTATTGCCCGGCGTTAGTCGCCTCTCATACCACTCAAAATTATCAAACAAAGAGGCAGGCGCTGGAGACTGGAAGGCAGGAAACAGGAGTTTTATTCCGACGGAGCAGAACACGTCAAATCAGACAACAGGGTATCTTCTCGAGGTGCTCTCAACGCATCTCTGAGGCCTGGCCTCTTATACACAGGTTTATGATCTTTATTACTGTTTATTACATGTAGCACATTCTTGTACATACTTTGAAGTACGAAAAGACATCCTCAGAATCCACGCTTCAAGCCCGTTCCCTCACACATTTACAGTAGAAGTCCCCGCCCCGATCTCAGTAGGTGATGACTGTCGCGCAGCTGGACATTCCGCTGGTTCCCGGAATGTGTGCGGCTGATCGGATCTCATGGGGTGGGGGCTTTGATCAGTTGTAGAACCTTTGAAGAGAGAGAAGCTTCCTACTGTATGTGGGCAATAAACTGCATCCGCAGGGCCAGGTGGGGGCCTGGGAACGAGCAGGACAATCGGGCACAGAGGAAAGGGGGTTCATCAAAGGATGTATGATCATGAAAGGGATGGAGGGAGGTGTTGGCTGGGTACGGGATGTGGCTCCGAGGCAGGGTCTCACTGAAAGGGAGGTTTATGGCCCAAGCATGTTAGAGCGGGGGCTGTCAGTGTGCGGGGGGATGCTTGCGAGGTTAGAGGGAGAGAGAGAGAGACGCACTGGCTATCGGCAGTGGGCAGAGAGGCCATGGTATTCAAAATGGCTGCTACTTACGCGCACACATGAGCCTGAAAAGGGACAAGATGGCGCCGATAATGTTGATGTCGCAAACTAGATTTTAACAGGAGGACTGTTCTTTGAGCAAAGCTATCCCATTGTTGCGCATGCTGGAGCACCAACTGAAGGGTGTCTTCAACGTTGAGAGATGATGGTGGAAAGCAAGCTGCATATCTGTTGCCGGAGAACCTATTAAGCCGCCTAGTTGCCAATAAAAGGCTTCAAAAGATACATACAGAACAACATTACATTTGTGCCAGTATTCTGGATACACAGTACAAAAAGGCAGTGGCCAGCAACGCATTCATTCCTTTTGATGAGGCAGATGTTTCAAAGTAAAAACATTGGATAGCTTTGTCAGCCAGACGGTTCAAAAAAGATCAGCAGAGAATTCAAGGAGCCGTCAGAAGTCCAACTTAATCAGCAGGCGATCCAGCGTCAAGTTCCACTTCTGAATCTGTGGCCGAAGGGAGTCACTTTCCCTCACAGCCATTAATGACACCAGCAGCAACCCTATCATCATCCTCACCTGCATCAGGCCCAGCCATAATATTGTCAGAAGCGGATTGGCTAACTCATCAAGGGTTTGTTCGTTCCAGTGCTGAGAAGGCCACAGATGGTACGCAAAGTGGAGCAACCGTGGAGAACCTTGAGTTGATGGTGCAGGCCTATCTGGATGAGCCAACACAGGTCTTTGTTCATACAAACCCATTGCTGTATTGGTACAGGAAAATAGCTCTATGGCCACTGATCGCCAACCTGGCTCTAAATTATTTGTCTTGCCCACTCGCAAGTGTGTCTTCTGAATGTGTTTTCAGTGCTGCTGGTGCCATTGTCACTTCAAAAAGGTCCTGCCTCTCGGCCAAAAATGTGGAGAGGTTAGCACTGATCAAGATGAATCAGCACTTGATTCCACCAGATTACAAAGTACGTGAATGCACGCAGGAAGAAGAGGACACCGACTTAGGTGACGGACGTTCTTCTCTGTTACCTGACCTACTCCTGTCTCAAATCATGGAGTTGGAGGATGAGCTCTACTTCCCTGACACCGAGCCTTGAAAATGAATTCCTTTTTTTCGTCCTTATTCACTTTTATTCCTGTGTGTCTTTCTTAGTTTTGCAACTTTTATCACAACAAAACTCTAATCACCTAATCACAAGTCCATCAGCAGCACTGTCTTCATCTTATATTCCTTATTGATTTGAAGGTGCCTCAGTCTGCATTCCTGAGGTTGACAAGTTCACAACTCAATAATGCTCCTTTATACTCCTCCTCCATACTCCCCCTATCCATTTCCCTCAGCGTTTAGGCCCTGTTCTGTCCCTATCCTCAGCTGCCCAGCAAGTAGTGGGCAGCTGCTACATTTAGGTTTTGGTGCAGTGGCGCAACCTGGACTTTGATGTAAGTTCTGTGCTAAGGTAATTTCTGCGAATTCTCCTGTGTGCACCTCTGAATGTGTTTTATGCATCATGTGCCTTGTTCTTACACCGCTGAATGTATGTTTATGCATCATGTGTTTTGTTCCCAGGCCTATACCCCTAAATGTACGGTGATATTTAGTTGGTTGTTTTCTCCTAGTACAGGTGTTCCCTGTGAGGTCCTGGTTCCCTGCGTAATATTCTTCTAAGGTGGTTAGGGTTGCGAAAGTGATACTTACCGGGTACCAGTTGTTATTGGTTGTGTGCTAAAGTGATTTATACTCTATGTTCTAACTGCTAATTCTAACAGTATTTCTAGTTATAAAAGTGCTGATTCCTGACAATGGTACAGGTGGCCCTGTCTTGTACATATCCCCTGTAAATTCTACCCATGCTTGTTGGCACATTGTGAAGTGTGTGTTTTTATCTAATGTGTTTTGGTGTAATACAAAAGCTATTTTTATACATAACCTTGTGTGGAGTTTCCTTTGTGGTGGGCCTTGGGTATTGTTGCTGGGGGTGCATGCGCAAACACTTAACTCACATTGCCTCCGAGTTTAGCCTTACTGCTCGTGCTACGTTACCAAGGGGGTGAGCAGGGGTTCTCTTGGCGCGTAACTCCCTTGTCCGGACGTGGACGTGGTGGTCTCTGACTGACTTTGGCGCAAGCCCCGGCCGGCCTGGGATCCCATTTCTAACATTGGCTCGTTCATAATGATGTTGACAATGTTTGAGGGGGGTTTGGTGTTCTTTGGTCCAGAATTGGCAGAATTTTGGCCTTTTTGGGTGTTTTGCGGGCGCGTGTGTTTGGGTAAAAACTAAGTGAAAACTAGTCGTAGACCTTCCTTCTTCTTCTTCAAAGAGCGCAGTGGTTCTATTTTGTTCTGCCTTGCTGAGATTCTTGTGAATAGCTGGAACAAGTGACTGTCCATGTGAGTTTCAAGAGGATCGAAGTAGTGGAAGTGCTGAAACAGTAATGTTTTGTGAACAGCGCAATTTGCCATGTTTTGAATATACCAGTGTTGCATGTTTTTGGGAGGCTTCTAGGTTTCTGTGGGTCGGATTTGGGGTCTGGGAGCACTGCTGGCACAGTCTAATGTTGATTGCATTTGTTTTTCAGGAAATCCATGGTGGAAAAGGGGAGTTAGGGCCTAGCTGCAGAGCGTATTTGGACTGAATTGAAGGTAGGCCCATTTTTGCTTTTTGCCTGTTTGGGGGTGTTCTGCTTTTGGGCGGGTGGCTGCAGGGGTCTGGGGCATAGCTCGGAAGGTCTAATATCGGAATCAAGTGTTTTGGACCAAATCGGAGGTGAAAAGTTTTTGCGTTTTTGCTCACTTGCCTGTTTTTGGGTTGCTGTTTGGGGGGCTTCTTGGTTTTTGTGGGTGGGTTTTGGGGTCTGGGAGCACTGCTGGCACAGTCTAATGTTGATTGCATTTGTTTTTCAGGAAATCCATGGCGGACAAGGGAGTTAGGACATAGCTGCAGAGGGTATTTGAACTGAATTGAAGGTAGGCCTTTTTTGCTTTTAGCCTGTTTGGGGGAGTTCTGCTTTTGGGTGGGTGGCTGCAGGGGTCTGGGGGCATAGCTCGGAAAGTCTAATATCGGATAAAAGTGTTTCAGATAAAATCCATGGTGAAAAAGTGTTTCCATTTTCAGGCATTTCGCTCACTTTGGCGTTTTCGGGGGCCTGCTTGGGGGGGTTCCTGGTGTTTGGGGGGTTGGGGGGTCTTGGAGCAACGCTGGGTATAGATACTTTAGATTGCAAGTGGTTTGGAGAAAATCCATGGTGGCAAAGGGGAGTTAGGGCCTAGCTGCAGAGCGCGTACAGAGTGATTTTGGATTGAGGGCTAAATAATTCTAAGTGTCACTTTTTGTGGTTTTGCTTTTTGGCTGTTTGGGGGTGTTAAACTTGTTTCCGCCTGGTTTGAAGGGACTGGGGGCATTGCTGTGATGGTCTAATACCAGATAAAAGTGGTTTGGATAAAATCGGAGGTGAAAAAAGTTTTTCCATTTTCAGGAATTTCGCTCACTTTAGCGTTTCCGGGGAGCTGTTTGGGGGGGGGGTTCCTGGTGGTTGTGGGTGGGTTTTGGGGTCTTGGAGCAATGCTGGGTATGAATACTTTTGGTTGCAAGTGGTTTGGACAAAATCCATGGTGGCAAAGGGGAGTTAGGGCCTAGCTGCAGAGCGCGCACGGAGTGATGTGGGAAATATGCAGAAATGTGTCTGTGACCATTTTTCGGTTTTTGCTTTTTGGCTGTTTGGGGGGGTAAACTTGTTTCCGCCTGGGTTGACGGGTCTGGGGGCATTGCTGTCAAGGTCTAATACCGGATAAAAGTGGTTTGGATAAAACCAGAGGTGAAAAAGATTTTCCATTTTCAGGAATTTCGCTCACTTTAGCATTCTTGGGGGGCTGTTTGGGGTGTTCCTGGTGTTTGTGGGTGGGTTTTGGGGTCTTGGAGCAACGCTGGGTATGGATACTTTTGATTGCAAGAGGTTTGACAGAAATCCATGGTGGCAAACGGGAGTTAGGGCCTGGCTGCAGAGCGCGCACGGAGTGATTTTGGAAGTAGGGCAAAATATTTCTAGGTCCCCGTTTTTGTACTTTTGCTTTTTGCCTATTTGGGGGTGTTAAACTTGTTTCCGCCTGGGTTGACGGTTCTGGGGGCATTGCTGTGAAGGTTTAATACCGGATAAAAGTGGTTTGGAGAAAATCAGAGGTGAAAAAGTTTTTCAATTTTCAGGCATTTTGCTCACTTTAGCATTTTTGGGGGGATTTGGGGGGGTTCCTGGTCTTTGTGGGTGGTTTTTGGGGTCTTGGACCAACGCTGGGTATGGATACTTTTGATTACAAGAGGTTTGAAGAAAATCCATGGTGGCAAAGTGAAGTTAGGGCCTAGTAGAAGAAAGCCTTTGACACTATTTTTAACTTGGGGCTCGTTAGGGTTAGCAGAACTGCATGTGTTTGGGGGAGCTCGAGATTTTGGCAACTGGGTTCCGGGGTCTACTCTTTGAGCACTTGTCGAGAAATGTCTAATTTTAGTTGCAAGTGGTTTGAAGAAAATCGATGGTGGGAAAGGGGGGATTTGGACCTACTTTAATTTCAAAGTACGTTTTGTCACCATTTTCCACTAGGCCTCAGACAGGTAGCAGTATCTCACATTTTTTGGGGTCTGATTGGGGGTAATCTACATTTTAGCGTCGGTGTTTAAGGGTCTGGGAGCACTGCTGGGAAGGACTAATTGTGTTCTAAAATCGTAGTTTAGAAGAGGGTAAAGATCCGCAAAATTCGCCCATACTTATTTATCCTTCAAAAGGACACTCAATTCAATTTGAAATGCTTTATTCGGTATGTAAAAATATCAACATATAGCAGACAAAATAAAATTATACATTGTAATACATGTAGGAAAAAAAATACAATACAGTGTACTATTTTGATTTTGGCCTTTCAAAACTGTACAAGGGCTTAAGGTTATTCTACACATACAAATAATTTTAAAATCATCATAAATAGCTGTACAAAAATTGCACCATGATAATTCATGCCTACCAAGGGATAATTATTTGTAATGATTCCTAATGGTACAATTTAAGGCTCATAGAAAATATACTTCCTACAATAATCCAAGAATAAAAAAAGGAGACTCAGAGTACGCCCTTTCAAAACTATTGTACTTTCGATTCTGAAACTGAAAGTGTGACTTTTTGCAGTACACAGCGTGCGTACCTTATATTTTTTTCTCAGTGGTGTTTTCACCCCTTCGATGCTCATGACGAGCTCAGCTCGTCATGAGGCACGGTTGAGCTGTGCTTATGACGAGCTGAGTTCGTCATGAACAATGGGGTTCGACGAGGCTCAGCACAGGAGGGGAAAACCTCTAGCAGCCAAGGTGTTAATATCACTTCCTATTTTTGCATCAACATTTACAGGGCGGCTTTCACCATGTGCAATGGAAAAAAGGATGAAGTCAGGCTTCACATTAGCGACACGCAATTCAGCATCCGCCAGGCAGGCAGTGGACAGGGTGTCTTCTGGTGGTCACCAACATTGATCGACGGAGCGTCAGATGGAACGGAGGAGTACCGCAAATAAGAGGAATTGCTTGATGCATGCAACTTCCCAAATTCAACAGGACAATTACAACAGAATACAGTAACAGTATCCATATATTTCTACTTATCTTTTAAGTAATGTTATTGCTGTGAACTTCTATGAGTGTGAATCTGCATTTCTTTTCTCTCTGCTTCTAAATGTGATATGTTTTGCTATGTTTAACAGTAATTTAATGTTCTAAGTGTTTATTCTCTCTGAGGGCAGAGAGGCAAGTAAAATTACGTAATGACTGCAGCCCTGTACTCTAAACTTGTTTCTTCGTAGTTCAAATCAAAAAATCAGTTTCTCTTCATTTGTTGTTTGACTGTCCATGCTGTGTTTTTTTTCCTCTTTACCAACATTTCCCAAAAAAACCCATTCCCATCCAATTTTCAAACCCTAACCCTCTTCCCCCGGGCTGTGTGGTATTTCATTGTGGTGTGACTGACAACCACAATAAATTCCACACACTTGCTGGGGAGGATAAGGTCAAAGCAGCCAAAATCATTAGAATCAGAAGTTCATGTGCGCCATCGTTGATTGATAAGAACATCCTCCTCCTACATGACTTGAACATTCAAATGCTTAAAGCTTACGTTACGTTGATGACGTGTCTTTTGCCTTAATTTCCTATTGCAGTCCAACTCCACGCAACTACTTCTTATATTTACATTAATTTAACACTGCTTAGGCTACAATTTAGGGCACTGTTCTCTACCGTACTATCTAATGTACTGTTTCTAATGCTACGCTCAGCCCACTCAATGTTTCATTTCCTTTTTTTCATATGGTGATACTGCCAGTGTGTACCACTACTGCTACCAGCACAACAATGATATTGCATCCGTCAAGGATTCAAGTCAACAACCAACCCTATTCACCAACCGTGACTCACAAATTTCAGGTAAGATAAGCATATTGGAGAGGTAGTAGAATAATGGGCTAGGACTAAGTTGGGAAGAGAGCAGAGACTACTAGTAAAGTACAGTAGTAGGGCTACTGAATTGACTAAGTCAATTACTTGCATTTTGGTACATTTCAGGACAAGATGTTTCATTCATGCTGGTAAGTTTGAAAAACCAAACATCCAGTAACCACTTCCAACCCCCACACAAAATAATATGAGAGCGTACACTGTGTTTTGGTATGAAAAATATAATTATTAAGAAATATAAATTATGGATGTTGTCACAAAAATAAAATAAATTACCCAAACTCAACCCCATCCCTAACCAAACCAATGTCCAAAAATCAAAAAGTCCCCTTTCCCAAAAACCCAATTCCCACCCCCCAACAGTCTTTAAAAAAGGGGCAAGGGACAGTCACGTCTTCCAGTGGCGTGATGTGGACAGCTGGTGCTGCACGTCCCGCAGCTCTTTGCGGAGGTCCCGGAGCTGGCGCTGATGTTTTTCGCCCAACCGCTCCAGGTAGTCCACTCGCTTTCGGAGGCGGCGCACACGTGCCATCCAGGCTCTAAGGAGGCAACTGTTGTTTTTGCTGCTGTACGGCGGCGGCGGGAGGCTATCGGGCCACGGCTCAGTTTGGCTGGAGGCTTGGGGCTGGTGGACCCGGGGCCAGTGGAGGAGGATGTACTGGCTGTTGTAGTGTCCTCATGCTCTCGAGCCCACAACTTGTGATACTCGGCACAAATAGCCTCCAGCTTAAGGGCCCTGGCCCGGACAGCCATCTCCTTACGGGTGAGCTTTTTTGCAGTAGCATCTATGAAAAAAGAAAGAAAAATACTGTAGCCAATAGTCTTTAACATAAAGTCAAACTAATTCAACAGAAAGTTGACACTCAGTAACACCAGCATCAGTAACACCAGCAAGTAGCAAACACAGTATAACATTTTGAAGATAACGGACCAGGTTTTTTTTGATTGTCGATCCACAACTGGCACCTCCCGTGTGTGACGTTATTTATCATTTCTAACCACTATCTGGAGGGTGTCCCAGATAGGAGGAAGAACCTAAACCTCCAATTAGGACCAAGATCCAAACATAATTGATACAAAAGGTATCTGTGCACACGTCGCCTTTTACAGAGTAAATGTTGTAGGTAATCAAACAACACAACCAATAGACAAACAATGTGGAAGTAGTCTTGATGGAAGTTTTTCTTCAATTCAGATTTTATTCCCCACGCCCAGCCAACACGTGTTTTGTCAGGGCTAGTAGCCCACAACTTCATCAGGGCTCCCGCGGGTAGCGGTTCCAAAGCTATTGCCACAATGGCTATGTGCTCTAAGCCGGTTCTAATTCTGACCCGGCTACCGAGTACTGTGGAGGTTCTCGCTGATTCGTCTCAGCCGTCTCAGCTTTCCAGCGTCTCCACGTGTAAATGACTTCCGCATTTACACGTAGAGATGCTGGAAAGCAGTACGGCTTAACCTGCCGCGCACACGGATACTCCTATGGTGTGTCGCATCTTTAGTATGAACAATCACACGGACGGCTGAGGCGAATCAGCGAGAACCTCCACAGTACCCGGTAGCCGGGTCGGAATTAGAACCGGCTGAGAGCACATAGCCATTGTGGCAAGAGCTTTGGAACCGCTGCCCGCGGGAGCCCTGATGAAGTCGGTGTAGATCAATATTAGAACCTGTAAACCAAATTTTGGATAACTTTTTGCAACCGTTTGTACTGGATACAAAAGCATATCTCCGTGATACAATCACACAATACAGATTTTTGAAGATGAACCCTTTGACAAACAACAACAACTACTAGTCACTCTAGACGTGTGCTCGTTGTATACAAGCATACCTCAAAATGAAGCAATAGAGGTGATCAAGAAAACCTTTAACGCACGCCCAGCCCCACACTGGGTACCAACAGAATTTTTGGTGAAACTATTGGAAATCCCGACGTCCAAAAATAATTTTATGTTTCAGAAAGAATACTATTATCAATGTGGAGGAGTGGCGATGGGGGCGGGGTTCGCCCCAAGTTTGGCAAATATATATATGGATGATTTTGAGTCCAAATACATCTATGGAGATAAGAACCCGCATGGTGAGTGTATCTCAAAGTGGAACAGATACATAGATGATATCGTCATGATATGGACTGGTACACAAGATAATTTGAACACCTTCTTGACCTGGTTAAATAACTGTTATAGCGACATACAATTCACTATGGCATGCAGTAAGGAGTATATACCATTTCTGGATTTAACCTTTTAAATTGAAGATGAAAAGATCATTATGAACTTATATAAAAAACCAGTCTCTGCGAGAACCGGTATTGAAATTAAAGACTCGGACGGACACATTATACACAATTATCAGCGACAATCCCATCTCATATCAGATATTTGTCGGCGTAACTTCTTTCACAGACCAGTCAGTGAAATCGCATTAAAATGAGCATACTCATGTTTCATCACCATCATCCTCCTCATCTCATAACATACAAATAGCGCTTACTAACAGCAGGGATCTCTAAGCGCTATGTTCTCGCTTAGTTGTTGTTTTGTCATTCAAGTCTACTTGCAAAGTCAGGGCCTGCAGGATGTTTTGTATGAAGGGATCGCGCGCTGAGACATGTTCTCCTCTAGTGCTATATTAATATGACATTCATGCATCAGATACCCAATGCATATAAAAGTCTTCCATTTCACTTCCCCACTTTCAGAGTCTGGAGGAATTTTAGTAATGCTTAATGTTGTTCCGGGTCCCACTAAACTTACGAGGTTCTCAAGTTGCTTGGAGTTTATTTGTCAAATAACTCAAGAGTGTGAACGCAGCACCATACACATGAAATGAACAAGCATTCAGCTCCGTGGCTGTTTGTTTTGTTGGATAGAAAACAGAAAGACATAAAACTTCACACCCCACAGCGGAAACAATTACATCTGATGTTGAACATGCTATCAAGTGCACTATTACTGGCCTGCTATGCATTGAAGTTTGCAAAATTGCAACCAGATGCAGTCGAAAACAGCACGAGTACTGGGAAAGTTTATTTTCCCTGTCATGCCGTTGCCTGTTATAAATATTGCAGTACGCCTAATGCGTTATGCTAAAGGCAGTGGGCAATGGCGCTCATTATTGCTACTGAAAAAAGCCCTCGACGTAGAAAATCAAAACAAGAGCACTGCTTAAATTTGCACAGTGGTTTCCAAAAGAAATAATTTAGAAAACACTTAATAACTGAACGTAGTCTAGAAGAATTCCTCATGTTTTTACTGTGTAGTTGAACTTATTCTTAAGATTTCCTTGATATTTTAATAACAAATCAACTTTTTGTGGCAGCAAACTCTTACATAGCACATAAGCGACTCACAGCCCGTTTGCGTTTACCAACCCATACCCTTTATAGTATATTTTGTATCATTGCAATTTCAAAACTGTTATTCAGACATTTTAACAGCACAATTTGAATTCATTTGCTATTTTAGTCTCAAATTCTTCTTGGAATATGTCCAATGAATTTCATTTTCTTGTCATGAAAAAATATTTTTCTGAGTAGCGACGCATGAGTCTTCACATTCAACACTCATATCACGACCGGTGCTATTGAAAACACCAAAGGTTAATAAACACTGTCAAAAAGGATTTCAATACCTACAATTGACCAAACAAGTCCCAATTTTCCTAAAAGTCAAACCAAGAAAAACATTCCTGTTGCCCTTTTGATAATGCCTAGAATGAACATCCTTCCCCTAGGCCTAAGAAATACCTCAACCTTATCGACCTACAAAGGTCCCTCAAAAACAGCTTTTTTCAAGTTAAGGCCAAGAATTTAGGGCCTGCTGTAGAGTTTGGTGAATTTACTTGTAATAAGGTGGATGGGTTATCAATCAAGCTTATAATAGAGTACACATCCTCCAAACTCAAAATCAGTCTAGTACCCAAAGAATATGCAGCACGAAGAAAGCACTCTAGCCTGGTGAACATCTGAATGATTTCACTTTTTGGGAACTTGAGTATTGAAATTTGTTCTAGAATGATGCAGGCTCAGTTGCCCTGCACTATGCATGAAGTCCTGCTAGGGGAATCCGATTAAGTCAGAACACCAGGTTGAATGTATGTAAAGTAAATAACTCGAATATTTAAAGCTCACAGTTACAATCGATAAGGCCTGCATAGTTACAAATGTGAGCTATAGTAGATGGATGTTTTAATATCTTATACATCAAGGGGCCAAGCTATTTATGGTTAGTTGGGTGCTCAGAATGATGCCCTATGGCCACTGGGTAGACTTTGCAGACAGTGAGTGTCCCACCATTGTTTGCTCTCCCTAGCGCCTGGAAGGCTTTCGCTTGCCTTGGAATCTCTCTTGGGGGTGATCAGTGTTTCTTTGTGGACTGATAGTTCAGGTTTCTAGCTGTGGGCGGGGTGGCTTCACTCCTCCAGGACGGATTGCACCCTGGCTCTTTTTGCAGTTTTATACCGCTACTTGTACTTTGTATACCTTTGTAACCTGCACACCTGTCACTTTTCTTCCTATAATTGTACCGTTTGCTACCTCTTGTATTTGTTTGCTCACATTTGTCACTTTTGCCTCATGTAATTTAATGTTTGCTGTTGTAATTTGTTCACTTGTAATTTTCTCCTCATGTATCAATACTGTTCCTTTTGTGAAGTGCTCTGACACCTTCGGGTAAAGTCTGCGCTATATAAAAACGCATAAATAAATAAATAAATCAAGGAGGGATTATTGTAATACATTGGAATGTATATAGCTCATCGAAGCCCGGGGGGATGCAGGAAGCTGTGTGGGATTGCTCTGTGTTTTCTGTGGGCGAACATTACCTCACACCGCCTTCTCAGAGTTATGCTTCATCAGTAAATTATCTTTAAAACAATATCTGCAGCCCCGAGCCAAGCTCGCTGTTCTTAAAAGAAGTCGGTCATATTGACTTTACTGTGTACAACCTGCCCTCTCTGGGTGACCCTCCCTGTCCCACTCTGCCCTCTCTCTGGCTAGCCCTCCCTGTCCCATCCTGCCCTCTCTGGCAGGCCCTCCCTGTCCCATCCTGCCCTCTCTGGCAGGCCCTCCCTGTCCCATCCTGCCCTCTCTGGCAGGCCCTCCCTACCCTCTCTGGCTGGCCCTCCCTGTCCCACTCTGCCCTCTCAGGCTGGCCCTCCCTGTCCCACTCTGCCCTCTCCGACTGGCCCTCCCTGTCCCACTCTGCCCTGTCCAGCTGGCCCTCCCTGTCCCACACTGCCCTCTTGGGCTGGCCCTCCCTGTCCCACTCTGCCCTCTCTGGCTGGCCCTCCCTGTCCCACTCTGCCCCTCCCTGTCCCATGCTGCCCTCTCTGGCTGTCCCTCTCCATCCTCAGGACTCTTAGAAATCACTGCGGGCAGACACAGTGGTCTCCGCTCGGCTGATTCCCCTCTCATCTCTCTGCCATTAGCTGGTACAGATATTTGGCACCACGATTTCATCATTAGAGCACCCTGTGGCCTCTGCTCCCTGTCACTTGTTAATGGATAGCTTGCTAATGCAACCTCAGGACATGGAGGTCTTTGAGTACTGAGATGATGCGCCCTCGTCCCATTCTATCCCCCAGGGCACTCTGCTGTTCTTAGATCACTAAAGTTTTTTCCTAGGCACTGTCACCAACACACTCATTTCTAGTATAAGTCGCTCCAAAGCGATGCAGACTCGCACCTACTAAATTGTAGGCATCATAGATTCAAACTAACAATTTGTGCAGTTGTGTGAAAAATCTTTTACCTCCGACCTTGTTGAATTCAATTTTTCTTCTATGGTCTTTGTAAATATAGGACCTACATTTACAAACGTTACTTGCCAACTGTGTCCACTGGCGGGCTCGGAGGGGAGGAGGTCCATGCGGTGAGTCATGAGGGGGTGACACCATGAGTCACCCGCACCGGGTGACACCAACCCTAGTGACGTCACTGGCAGTGATCACCCAGAGGGTGACAGTGATGAACCAGAGGGTGGCACTGGTGAAGCAGAGGGTGGCAGTGATGATCCAGAGGGTGGCGGTGGCAAACCAGAGGGTGGTAGTGATGAACCAGAGGGTGGCAGGGATAAACCAGAGGATGGGAGTGATCAACCAGAGGGTGGCAGTGATCAACCAGAGGGTGCTGTGATAAACCAGAGGGGGACAGTGATGATCCAGAGGGTGGCAGTGGCAAACCAGAGGGTGGCAGTGATGAACCAGAGGGTGGCAGGGATGAACCAGAGGATGGAAGTGATCAACCAGAGGGTGGCAGTGATGAACCAGAAGGTGCTGTGATAAACCAGAGGGGGACAGTTATGATCCAGAGGGGTGCCGCTCGCATAGAGGTTTTTCGCCACTTGAACTCGGACCAGAGCTACGGGAGTAGCCTACCTGATCTCCAGCTTTCCAGAGCCCAGCGTGAGGAGGAGTCATCCATCGAGGCCGCAGCGGAGGTGAGAGGCGCGGCACAGGGACTGAGAGGACCAGCAAGCAACACCAGCTGTGTCCTCTTCCCGTGCGAGCCGCGCCCCCTCCCAGTGCAACGCCCCCTCAATCAGCGCTCTTTACCTCTCGCAGCCCCCGCTTCGCGGGAGCCGCTCGCATAGAGGTTTGTCGCCACTTGAACTCGGACCAGAGCTACAGGAGTAGCCTACCTGATCTCCAGCTTTCCAGAGCCCAGCGTGAGGCGGAGTCATCCATCGAGGCCGCAGCGGAGTTGAGAGGCGCGGCACAGGGACTGCGAGGACCAGCAAGCAACACCAGCTGTGCCCTCTTCCCGTGCGAGCCTCGCCCCCTCCCAGTGCCACGCCCCCTCAATCAGCGCTCTTTACCTCTCGCGGCCCCCGCTTCGCGGGAGCCGCTCGCATAGAGGTTTTTCGCCACTTGAACTCGGACCAGAGCTACAGGAGTAGCCTACCTGATCTCCAGCTTTCCAGAGCCCAGCGTGAGGAGGAGTCATCCATCGAGGCCGCAGCGGAGGTGGGAGGCGCGGCACAGGGACTGCGAGGACCAGCAAGCAACACCAGCTGTGTCCTCTTCCCGTGCGAGCCGCGCCCCCTCCCAGTGCCACGCCCTCCTCATCAAACAGGAATTTAAGTGAGTGCATTACCGCGCAAAGCGGGACGCGCGCGGGCCGCAGCCCGGGGCGAAGCCCGGGCCAAGGGCGGGCCCGTTGTTGCCCGTTAGTGCCCGGCAGTGACCGGGCCACCTCTCTTGGCTCTTCACACCGTCCTAATATTCTACTCGCAAGCCTCTACATATGTCTGTCATGCCCGGAAGAACAAGAAGTAAAACCAAAACAGCGATGGCCGTAGCCCAAATTACTGGGCCAATAGACCAATTTATATCCCGGGTTAACAAGACAATCGATCACAGTATCTCTTTACTGGAACGAAGAGTATCCTTGGACCTTATGAACGCTAAACGCTCGTCCTTGGGCCCTTTATCAACTGCAAGCTCACATCCCCAGCAAATTGTATCCAATCGTTCTCTTCCATTACCTCAACCTGCTGTTGGTCCACTTACAGTACCAAACTTAGTTGACTTATCCGTCTCTCAATTAGAGTCTGATTCATCATTTGTTGACCTAGAGGCCACTCCAGACCTTGAAGCTTGCCAATCACTTGAAAGGCCAGAGCCCACCAAAGACAAATGTCCTCAAGCATCAGGGGAAGGAGGCATTCCTGTGTCGTCAGGACCAAGGAATATGCCTAAGACCAAGAAAAAACCTAAAACCAACATCAGGAATCATAATCTTGTGTCACCAGCCCCAACTCCAACTTCAGGCATTCCTTGTTGGGTCGAAAATATGGTAGCAGACTTAAAATCAGATCTTGAAGCTACGATATCGGCTCAAATCAAGCCCTTAATGTGAAAAATTGATAGACTAACATCTTTACTCAACACTAAATGGACTAATAAGTCAAGTGGAAATGTGACCACTCAGTTACAAGGGAAAACCAAAGAAGCGACCTTGGTGAATAACATCAATAGCAACTTACCTAAAGACCCCACCGAAAAAGCCAAAGTTATATCTGATAAACCAGGAGCAGTACCGCTCCATCAGGCTCAAAGGGGGGAAAAAGTTCCTGCGCCCTTACCAACTCCTAGCGGTATAGACCCTATTGCAAAGCCTCAAACACCTTCCGGCTCCAAAAAAGTACCTAATCAATCTGCAAAGGGTCCCAAAAGCTCAGCCACCACTTCGTCAGCAACTACCTCCCTTACCAAGCCCTATGATTCTAAAACAAGGCCGGCTCGCTTTAAGTCAATCAACTTGCCGCCGGAAGTCTCACCCTTTGTGGTTGTGCTGACGGGGGTGCCACCACTGAAGGAGGGTAGTAGAGAAACCCTTGTCGAATTAAAGAATAAATGTGCCCTGTGGCTCCACCTGCATAAACCACTGCCCAATAACATGTGTGGCGAAATACACGCAGTTAGAAGAGGGGATTGGGTGGGTAGAAACACCAAGACCATAGCAGGTGATGTTATAACTATTAACTTTAGGGATGTAGGGGTAGTGAATTATATTTGCAATTCACCTAATAGTGGGCCGGCTACTCAAATTCACCCACTTCCCTTGTCTTACTTTCTACCCATGCCCCCCAGACAATATCCCCCCCAATTCAGCTTTCCAATAAATAGAGGGTATATACATGCTCCACATCATACTATCCATCAGTGGCAGCAACCATGGCAAGGTCCACCCCCTCCTTTTGACCCCTTTGTATCTCAGTTTGCCCACTGGAATAGATTCAGCGCGCTAGAAGAGGTGGACTGACTTAATTCTGTTGAAGCTCTCCCCATGCATTTTGTCATTAATAGGGGCGAGGAGAAGGGTTCACCAGTCATGTCTTACCCACTATGTTCTAATTCCCCAACTGAGACAGCCGCTCGCCTGACCAAGTCACCATCCCCTGCCTTAAAGAGGGAATGTGCAGAATCCCCTAGTTTTAGAGACATTGATGGCACTAGAGGGAAAACCACCAAGGATAAAATAAAAATCCTTAGCTGGAACCTTGCGGGCATCCATAGGAAACTGGATCTGCCTGAGTGGAGTGATCTGGTTGAAGCACATAAGATCTGTATGTTTCAAGAGACTTGGAGTACAGAACCACTCCACCGGGTTGGGTTTGTCACCTTTTTTATTCCAGCAGAGAAACCCACGAATGGGAAGGGGCACCCTTCGGGGGGTCTTATTACTTGGGTAAGCATCTCTCTGAACTGTAGAATAATATCCAAGCAGATAAATAATCCAGACATTTTAGGCATCCTACTAGGTACTCCATGTAGAGGTCTGACTGTAGCTCTTTACAATGTTTATGCTAGAGGCACAAAAATGGGCACACCTCACCCGTAATATCAGATCTGGAGGTGCAGCTCAGGGATTGCAAAGAAGCTGACCATACCCTAGTAGCAGGTGATTTCAATTGCACCTTTGAGCCACTCCCCCTAGATGGCATCCCTGATTTGGGCGAAGAAGACAGTAGATGGGGCATCCCTTCACTTTCCATCCCTCCGATTAGGCGCTGGACCAGCAGTGCAGTACAGCTAAATACACTGACTCTTGAGTTTGGGCCGCTAATGGCCGTACACCTTCTGACCGGAAGGGCGCCCCGACGTTCAACAGGGTTGGTCATACCTCAAGGATTGACTATTTCCTGTTGGACCTGGGGCTTTGGAGCAGGGTCGAAGACATGTCAGTCATACCGACTGTCGAGAGCGACCATAACTCGCTTTCCCTAACTATCACGAATCCCTGGTCTAACGTAGTACTGTCAGCACCTTCCAAATGCTCACAAAAGGTCACTGTCTCCTCCTGTGGAAGGCGTTTAAAGTGGGACAAAGTTGCCAGTAATCCTGACAAACTTGCTAACATAGAGGTGGTTCCTGCGGCCCCACAAATAGAATTTGATACTATTGACTTTGCCACGGCAGCGGACAGGGCAACACCCATTTTTGAAGCTGCTGTTAAGACTATAGGGGAAGTCTTTTGGGTAAAGGGCAATGCTGGGAGGTTCACGTCCCAGAATAAATCCAAGGGTATGCACGTCTGGTATACAGCAGCTTGCAGGAAAGCTAAGTCCCGGCTAATTGAGGCCGTTAAAGGCAAATCTCAACCCCAAATACAGTTAGCCAGGAAAGAACATAGGAGAATATTAGGTCTAGCAAAAAAGGAGTGGGAGGAGGCTTACTGGTCTACTCTTAAAGAAGCTAGCTCCAAGAGGGATCCAAAAAGTTTTTGGGATACTATTAGAGCTCGGAATAGGCCTGATAGTGATTTAATAACTTGTAATATCCCTAGTCAGGCGTGGGTCAAACACTTTTCCAAGCTCTACACCCGCCAAGCTGATCAATTGCAGACGAGCGACACACAAGGGGGGGTTGGGGGCTCATCCATGCTCCCTCCAATTTGGAACATCCAGCCTCGCGACTTTGATTTTACCATCAAGGAGGTCGAATACGCAATAGGCACTATTATTCCCCAAAAAGCGGCTGGTCCGGATGGTATCTCCGGTGACCTTTTAAGATCAGATACTTCAAAGTGGGGAAAACTGATCCATTCCCTACTCGTCGCTGTCTGTAGGGGTGCCCCTGTCCCTTCCTCGTGGAAGGGGGCGGAGGTGGTCCCTATTTACAAAAAAGGCCCCAGGGATGATCCGGTAAATTATAGGCCCATTAGCCTGTTAGACATCAGCCAAAAAGTAGTTGGCAAGGTTCTACTGCTAAGAATTCTTAATTGGGTAGATGAAAATAAAATCCTTACTGACTACCAGGCGGGCTTTAGAGTGGGAACTGGGACAATCGAGCAAGCTTTTAGGCTTATGATGGTCTGCTGGAAAGTTGTGGTCATAGGCAAGGGCAGTCTTTATCTCGCGTTTATCAATTTAAAGACTGCCTTTGACCTTGTACCTAGAGAGACCCTATGGAGCGTACTGGGCGATATGGGGTTACCGCATTACCTGCTTGTTTTGCTTGTTAGGCTGCACGAAAATAGTTTTGCCCAGATTAGGTGGGGCCCAGGGGGGGAAAAAACTAATAGTATCCTGGTAGAGAGAGGTGTCCGCCAGGGATGTGTGTTAGCTCCCACCCTTTTCTCCCTCTACATCAATGGGGTGGTAGAGCACCTTCGGAAACATCCCTCAGATGAACCATCTCTGGCTGGCGAACGCATACCAACCCTCCTCTTCGCGGATGATACGCTCTTAATATCCAAGACCCCAATAGGCCTCCAAAGACTCTTAAATAACTTTCAATCTTTCTGTGCTAATCGCGGCCTGGTAATCAACACAAGCAAGACTAAATATCTTGTTCTGAACCCTCCCAAAAAACCAGTCCGCTCTCCTATCCTGAATGCTGAACCACTGGAGAGGGTAGAAGTTTTTGACTATCTTGGGATACACCTTTCACATAAAATGGATTGGACACCACACTTGGACAAAATGCTTTTAACCCATAAGAGAATAACAGGAGCTCTCTTGAAAGAACAACGCTCCTGTGAAATAAGACCTATAGCTACAGTCCTAGAAATATATTCGGCTAAGGGTGTCAGCTCTGCTCTCTATGGGGCCGAACTCTGGGGGTCATCCATTTCCGATGCTCTACCAAGATCAGAGATGAAATTTTGCAGAGCGATTTTGTCTTTACCGCAGGGAACTCCCACGGTCCCATTAATGTTGGACCTGGGATGTCGCCCAATTGATGACCTCGCAAAATTTCGTCCACTCTTGCTCTGGGCGCGGCTTTGGCTTGTGGAGGAACTCAGCAAATATGCTCAAGGCCTCGCAGAAATTATGTCACTACCAGGGTGGCACAAAATTAAATGGTTAAGAGACATGAAGTTGCTGCTATCCAATCTGGGCCTTAATGAAGCGTGGTCAAATAGAACTTCACCCCCGAAGCTAACGCTCAAGAAATTATATTGGGACTGGATCTCCACAAAAAGAAACACTAGTACTACTATGGGCAGACTCACGGAGGATTTCTTGAAGTTTAAAGACCAACCCAAGCGGGAAGTGTATCTTGACATTATTGAAAAACCCTTTGATAGGGCTTTATATTTTAAATTCAGAGCAGGAGCCCTTCCCCTTCAGTCTTTTATATCGAGTTGGAAATCACGTGAACAAACCTCAGAGCTTTGCCCAACGTGCTTAATCAAACCAGAGACATTGGCGCATTTTATGCTTGAGTGCAGTGAGTATGCAATTCCAAGAAGGGTTTGGCTCAAAAATCTTTGTTGGCAATTGGGTACTAGGAGTCATGTGACTGCAATCAGGATATTAATGTCTGATAGCCGTGCCACCTATGCTTGTGTTTTAGCCAAATTTTTATCATGGGCTTGGTCCATCCGCACCAAAAGGCTTAAATTGACTGTTTAATTCCTTTTTAAAACATAGTTGTCTCTTAATGAACTGCTCTGTAAATCTGTGAGAATGTTTTTCATATGCTTTTCTGATTTTACAAATTGTTGTACTGTGATTTACGTGCTGCTTTTATGATAATTCTTTTATCGAAATAAAGCCTTTTTGACTTGACTTGACTTTTGACTTGATCCAGAGGGTGGCAGTGGCAAACCAGAGGGTGGCAGTGATGAACCAGAGGGTGGCAGTGATGATCCAGAGGGTGGCAGTGGCGAACCAGAGGGTGATGTGTGTGAGAAGTTGGCCTGGTATATGATAATCACTATTCTAGTGAGCACCTTGCACCAATCCAAACGACCCTTATGGTGATTGGTTGTAAGTCAACATTATAGACCAGCTATCCTAGTGGTAGCATGGACAAAAGCCACTCAAACCATATATTAAGAAAGTGGTACCACGTCACAAACAATGAACAGGCCTAGGTCCTAGGGAATCGCTGGGCCTAAACTGGACTAACAAAGGTTAGGACATAGGAGGCCCACAGGATGCGGTTGCAGTGTCTATAGGCAACCGCGTTTACCATACAAGTCAATGGTGCATAAAAATCAGAATGTAATAGGTTTAGAAGTCATCCGACTGGACTAGAACTTAGCCACTAAAAACTAGGACACTAGAGGTGTAAACCACTATAGGAGACCAGTGTAATCTCATTAACTCACCCACAGGAAGCGGGTGCGTAGGTGCCAAAGTGCGTCGGGTTTCTTCCTGGAGTTCTATGGAGCTTGGAGGTAAAGATGCTGCAGGCGGCCGGGAGAGAAGAGTCCGGTTGGATCCAAGGGTGGATCAAAGATGTAGAGTACCTGAAAGCAGAGGGGAAAGAGTCTAGGTCACTAGCCAGTGACCAGGATGGAACCAGGACGGAACCAGGCAGTGTCAGGTTGCGATCAGGTGCTGTCAAGTAATTTGTCTCTGCTGCCACGTGGACCAGGAAGAATCGAAGATGACCAGCTGGTAGACACGAGCTGCCCCACAAAGGCTCTTGCTGTCAGCGGTGTCGGTTCTCGAATTGGAGTCACCAAACCTTGGCAAATGCAATCCAAGCATGACTCAAAGATGTCTTCTGGATCGTACCGGGAAGGTCAGATCGATGGCTCCTTTTCAGGGGAGGTAGGGCCAGTCTGGAGCAACCAGACCAGCAGTGTAGTTTTGATGGATCGTTGTTACAGAGGCCACTAGCCAACAGGCAAGCGACCAGACAACGCATCAAGCAGGAAAAGTGCAAAAGGTCCAACGCAGCACTCGGTGAGTGTGGAAGGGTGATCTCTAGAGCACAGGCTGCTCGAGCTAGGGCTTCTCAAACCCCAAAGCACAGCATCGAGGGTGCCTCGGGAACTGCACAGGAAGCACTTTGTCGACTTTTCAAGATGGCCGGTCCCAAGTCTCTTGTCGCCTCCACGGGTCTCAGCTTTGCCAGGACTGTGGATCAGGCTTTTGGATGTCTGGGAGTCTGGGTGTTTTTGATCTCTGTCGTTCGAGCTAAGGCGGGAGCAACGGCAAAGAAAGTCTTGATGCGCTGATGGTGCCTGCTTGCAGAGGGTGGCCACTCCTTGACCACAAAGGAGATTCTTCAGTCTTCCACGTCGAGTGGGATGTTGAAGGGTCCAGAGTTTAATTTCAAAGTTTCAGTCAGGATCATCTGGTTTGCATTGGCACAGCTCCTACCTTTATTCCAAATCTAGGGGCTGGATCCCCTGCTAGGTCCCTTCTATGGGTGGGACCCAGGAAGGGGGTGGTTACACCCCTTTCCCTTTGTCCAGTTTCGTGTCAGAGCTGGGGCTGGAGAGCCCCAGCACCGGTTTGAACTGGACTTTGCCTGGGACACCTTGTGTGCCCCAGGCAGTGTCTAGTTTCATTCAGCCCTCCCTGCCCCAATCCACTATCTCCTGTAACACCTCCCTGCAACAGGAAACCTATTGTCCAGGCCTCCCCTGCCGGAGTTTCAGTAAGCAGCAGGAGGCCAGACTTGTGTCTGTGGCAGCAGCATCCATTTTGTAATGCTGAGGCTCTGGTTAGATTTAACCGCGTTTAAGCAAACTAACATGTCTTCTCCCTCTAGAAGGGTGGAATGCTACCCCCATCACCAGAACTGGCGAGGGGGTAGTATTCCAAAGCGTATGACACCTTACACCACATGTTTCGATAAAGCCAAACCAAAGTTAGCAAGTAACCACAAGGATTATAATGCACTTAAGAGTATATGGTATGGCAATATCCCAGAACAGCTAAAGGACCTGGTTTCGAAAACTGCAGACAGGCTCAGCTCATGCTAGAGCACCATCTCACATAAAACCAAGCACTCTGCCATAGGAGTGACTTATAGGTGCATATGTGTCCAGATATAGCTTTAGATATAGGTATACTATATCTAAGCGAGGGGTGATTATTACACCATCTTGCCCCAGCTGAGTGATCAGCCAGTTGTGTTAGTTTGGATAGCCAGCCAGAGGTGGCAAAAGATATGCTGCAGCCCCTGGTAGGCCTTGGATGCACCTATGCCCTGGGTACCTATAGTACTCTGTACAGGGGCTGATAAGGTTATCCAATCCCAATTGGTAACGTACCTTAAGTACATGGATATGAATTTTACAGAGAGAGCAGATGGCCTGGGGCCCTGATTAGCAGGATCCCAGGCCACCTAAGTCGAAAACCAGCTAAACACTAGGCAAAACAATCTGGGGTAACCATAGTCAGGTATCCACCTTTCTACACTGTGATGATCCAGAGGATGGCAGTGATCAACCAGAGGGTGGCAGTGGCAAACCAGAGGGTGGCAGTGATGAACCAGAGGGTGGCAGTGATGATCCAGAGGGTGGCAGTGGTGAACCAGAGGGTGGCAGTAATGAACCAGAGGGTGGCAGTGATGAAGCAGAGGGTGGCAGTGGTGAACCACAAGGTGATGAACCAGAGGATAGCAGTGATGAACCAGAGATTGGCAGTGGTGAACCAGAGGGTTGCAGTGATGATCCAGAGGGTGTCAGTGATGAACCAGAGGGTGGAACTGGTGAACCAGAGGGTGGCAGTGATGATCCAGAGGGTGGCAGTGGCAAACTAGAGGGTGGCAGTGATGAACCAGAGGGTGGCAATGATGATCCAGAGGGTGGCAGTGGTGAACCAGAGGGTGGCAGTAATGAACCAGAGGGTGGCAGTGATGAACCAGAGGGTGGCAGTGGTGAACCAGACGGTGGTGGTGATGAACCAGAGGGTGGCAGTGATGAACCAGAGGGTGGCACTGGTGAACCAGAGGGTGCTGTGATGAACCAGAGGGGGACAGTGATGATCCTGAGGGTGGCAGTGGCGAACCAGAGGGCGGCAGTAATGAACGAGAGGGTGGCAGTGATGAACCAGAGGGTGGCAGTGGTGAACCACAAGGTTATGAACCAGAGGATAGCAGTGATGAACCAGAGGGTGGCAGTGGTGAACCAGAGGGTGGCAGTGATGATCCAGAGGGTGGCAGTGGCAAACCAGAGGGTGGCATTGGTGAACCAGAGGGTGGCAGTGATGAACCGGAGGGTGGCCGCGATGAACCACAGATTCGCAAACAGGCTGGAGATGTAGAAACAACATGGTCGCGACCGTTGCGACCACACAAGTAAGTTCGCGTTCCCGAACTTGTACAAAACCCTCGCGAACTGGCAAAAACAGCATGTTCTCAAATTTGCACTAATTCACAAATTTTGTGAATTGCGAGTTCGCTTTCGCACAAATTGCCAGATCACAAATTCGCAAATTTTGCCCATACTTAGTAGGAAGACGAGGGCCAGGGTGAGGTGGCGGCCTGAATGAGAGAGAGTAACTTAATTTACTCTCTCCATTACACAAGAAGAAATCTCAACAAAGGCAGCGACGAAACCGCAGCTGAAAAAAACACTTTCCAAATCAAATGAGGGAACTCTAAAAGTGTGGGTACTGGGGCCCAAATATTAAAAGAGGCGACTCGTTTAATATTTGTACATTTATATTGACATAGCTGTACATCTGTGTTCAAACTGAATTCCTGCCCCAGGGTGATCTGATTTCAGGCCCGGATGATATTACTGCAGGATGTATGCCTGCCCAGAGAAGCTTTGATCAGTCACGCTGTACTCCTGTCTCAGCGTGGCCCATGATCCGGCTGCAATCCTCTTTCTACCAGTCACTCTATGTTGTAGAGTAAGTACTGGTTTTATAATAAAAGTGTTATATTGAGGTGTTACCCTTGCCTTGTATTGCGATCACAAATAATTTTGTACCCCTTCGCTGCTAGACCCTTTCCCCCCTTTGCTAAGCCTTTTTTTGACTATTTGGGGTGGTTCGCTCTTAGACCCCTGTAACAATGTGACCACAATAGGTATCCACGCCAAACTTGCGTCCTTTTCCTACAACATCACAGTGATTTTAAAGAAGGTATCAAGGGTTTGTGGTTTTCCCTGGAGGGGATCCAGAATTTAGCCAAACTTCAGATAAACTTTTTTTTTTGGGGGTGGGGCAATAGGGAAAAAAGTACTGCAAATGAAAGAGTCTGTTTTTACCCTGCAAATGGAATCGACAAAGGTTTTGTCAGGCTGAAATCATCATTTTCTCAGCTTTCAGGGACTGGCAGACTTTTGTCAGAAAACTAATATTTTCTAACCAATTTTGGCATTTTACTGGGACAAAGCCTATTTTTGCTATTTTCTGTGCTTTTAACATTCTTCCAGTTAATGGTAGAAATAGGTATGAAAGCAATAATGGATCCTGAAAAGCTATACATTTTTGAAAGGTTGATATACATTCTGAATTCAGCAAGGGGTTATTTGTGTATATCATTCAAGGTTTCTTAATAGAAACAAACAGTTGAAAATAAGGAAAAATTTAAAATGAGTTGAAAAAACAGCCATTTGTGCCAAATTTTTCACCTGTAACTAATTATGACAGATGTTTGAAAGCAATATGTGATTACATCCTCTGTATTATTCTGGTTGTGGGGATATATAGGACTTGTGGGTTCACCAAGAACCTGATGAAGCCAGAGCCAATAACTGAGCAGCGTCTTGCAATGGGTTTTTATTATGTACTGGGTGAATAGCTATTCATGTGGGAAAATATATACAGTCAAAAATAGGGATGAAAGACACCTATGTATTTCTGAAATTGGAACAAAATATCGAGCTTAGAAACAGTAAGTATTTGCACATTTCTGAAATTGTGAGTACCCATACTAGCATGAAAATTATAGGACATTTTTCAAAGTGACTTCCTTTTTACACATTATCTTTCATTTGGAAGGCAGAAATGCATTGAAAGTCAATAGGTAATAACAGTTGCTATACAATTCTGTGATACCCAAAGTCTCCCCTAAAAAATGGTATCTCACTCTTCAAAACAGGAAATTGCCCAAAGTGCACCATGGACACACTTCATTTTTACTGTGAAAACTGACCCATTTTTTGCAAAATGACTAGCTCTAGATTTTGAACCCAAGCTCTGCTGGCACCTTGGGAAACCTAGCCAACCTATACATTTTTTTAAACTAAACACCCAGAGAAGTCGAGGATAGAGTGACTTGCCTGGCTTTCACTAGGTTCTGTTACCCAGAATATCTATCAACCCTCAAAGTTTGTAAAAAAAAACCACATTTTATTCATATTTCAGTGGTGGAAAGTTCTGGAATCCGCATGGATCCACAAATTTCCACCATCCTTGCATTCCTTAAAGTCTTTCAAGAAAATGGCACTTGTGTATTTAGCCCTAGTGTCTGCGACAGGAAACGGCCCAATACGCAATGTGGACACACCATATTTTCACAGTGAAAACAGACACTTTTTCGCAAAGTGCCTAGCTGTAGATTTTGAATCCTAACTCTGCTGACACCTAGGGAAATCTAGCAAACCTATACATTTTTAAAAACTAGACACCCAGTGAAATCCAGGATGAGGTGCCTTGTCTTGCTCTCACCAGGTTCGGTTACGCAGAACGCCTTGCAAACTTAAAATGCTTTAGAAAAACATTTTCATCACATTTCTGTGGTGAATAGTTCCGTAATCTGCATGGACCCACAAACCTCCACTCACACCGCATTCCCAAAAGTCTTCGGATAAAAATGGTACTTAACTTGTGTGGGTAGGTCTAGTGCCCGCGACACAAAACAGCCCAAAATTCAACGTGAGCACACCACATTCTTACACTGAAAAATGAAATTTTTTGCAAAGTGCCTAGCTGTAGATGTTCAACCTTAGCTCTGCCGCAACCTAGGGAAACCAAGCAAACCTATACATTTTTTAAAACTAGACACCCGGGGAAATCCATGACATGGTGACTGGTCTGTCTCTCATCAGGTTCTGTTATCCAGAATCCCTTGCAAACCTCAAACTCTGTACTAAAAACACATTTCCCTCATATTTCTGTGGTGGAAAGTTCTAGAATCTGCATAGACCCACAAAATTCCAAGCAACCTGCATTCCCTGAAGTCTTCAGAGAAAAACGGTACCTCACTTGTGTGGGTGGGCCTAGTGCATACCACAGGAAACGGCCCAAAATGCAACATGGACACACCACATTTTCACAGTGAAAACAGTCACTTTTTTTGCAAAGTGCCTAGCAGTGGATTTGGAATCCTAACTCTGCCTGCACTTAGCAAAATGTAGCTAACCTATAAATTTTTGAAAGCTAGACACCCAGTGGAATCCAGGAGGGGGTGCATTGTCTGGCTATCACAAGGTTCTGTTACCCAGAATCCGTTGCAAACCTCACATGCTGTAAAAAAAACCCACATTTTCCTCACATTTCTGTGGTGGAAAGTTCCGGAATCTGCATGGACCCACAAAAGTCAACTCACACTGCATTCCCAAACGTCGTCTGATAAAAATAGTACCTCAGTTGTGTGAGTAATTCTGGTGCCAGCGACAACGGCCCAAAACGCACTATGAGCACACCACATTTTTATAGTCAAAGATTAGCATTTTTTTGGAAAGGGCCTAGCTGTAGATTTTGATCCCAGCTCTCCCAGCACCTTGGGAAACCTTGCAAACCTATACATTTTTTAAAATTTTACACCCAGGTGAATCTTAGATGGGGTGACTTGTCTGGCTCTCACAAGGTTATGTTACCCATAATCCCTTGCAAACCTCAAACTTTGTAAAAAAAAACACATTTTCCTCACATTTCTGTGGTGGAAAGTTCTGTAATCGCATGGACCCACAACATTCCATCCACTCAGCATACACCTAAGTCTTTTGAGAAAAATGGGACCTCACTTGTGTGGGTAGGCCTAGTGCCCGCATCAGGAAGCAGCCCAAAACGCAACTTGGACACACCACATTTTCACAGTGAAAACTGATCAAAGTGCCCAGCTGTAGATTTTGTACCCTAGCTCTGCCAGACCTGAGGAAAACCTAGCAAACTTATATTTGTTAAATTGGGACAACCAGGGGTATCCAGGATGCTATCACTTGTCTGGCTTTCACCAGGTTCTGTTACCCAGAATCCCTTGCAAACCTCAAACTTTGTCAAAATAAAACAAACTTTCCTCACATTTCTGTAGTGGGAAGTTATGGAATCTGCATGGACCAACAAAATTCCACCCACCCCACATTCCTTAAAGTTTTTCAAGAAAAATTGTACCTCAATTGTGTTCGTAGGCCTTGTGCCTGGGACAGGAAACAGCCCAAAACGCAATGTGGAAACACCACACTTTCACAGTGAACTCGGACCCTTTTTTTGCGAAGTACCCAGCCCTAGATTTTTAACCCTAGCTCAACTGGCACCTAGGGAAACCTAGCAAACATATACTTTTTTTTAAACTAGACACCCAGGGTAATCTATGATAGGGTGACTTGTTTGACTTTCACTTGGTTCTATTACCCATAATCCGTTGCAAACCTCAAACTTTGTATAAAAAAACACATTTTCCTCACATTTCTGTGGTGGAAAGTTCTGGATTCTGCGTGGATCCACAAACTTCTACCAGCCCGCATTCCCTAAAGTCTTCTGAGAAAAATTGTACCTCACTTGTGTGGGGAGGCCTAGTGCCCACGACAGGAAAAGGCCCAAAATGCAATGTAGACACACCACATTTTCACAGTGAAAAGGACACTTTTTTGCAAAGTACCTAGCTGTTGATTTTGAATCACCTAGGGAAACCTAGCACACCAATACATTTTTTAAAACTAGACACCCTGGAAAATATAGGATGGGGTTACTTGTTTGGCTTTCACCAGGTTCTGCTACCCAAAGTCCCTTGCACACCTCAAACGTTGTTCAAATAAATACATTTTCCTCAAATTTCTGTGGTGGAAAGTTCTGGAATCTGCATGGACCCACAACATTTCACTCACCTGCATTTCCCCAAACCTTCCCATAAAATTAGTACCTCATTTGTGAGGGTAGGTCTAGTATGAAATAAACAAAACAGCCCAAAATGCAATGTGAACACACCACATACAGTGAAAAATCTCCCTTTTTTTGCAAAGTGCCTAGCTGTACATTTTGAACCCGGCTCTACTGGCACTTATCGAAACCTGGCAAACCTATACCTTTGTAAAAATTAGACACCCAGGGGAATTCAGGACACAGTGATTTGTCCCTTGCAAACCTCAAACTCTGTAAACAAAACACATTTTCCTCACATTTCTGTGGTGAAAAGTTCTGGAATCTGCATAGACCCACAAAATTCACCCACCATGCAATCCCTGAAGTATTTTTAAAAAAATGGTACGAACTTGTGTGGGTAGTCCTAGTGCCTGTGACAGGAAATGGCCGAAAAGGCAGCTTGGACACACCACATTTTCACAGTGAAAACGGACCCTTTTTTTGCAAAGTGCCTAGCTGTAGATTTGGAATACAATTCTGCCGACACCTATGGAAAACTATTAAACCCATACATTTTTGCAAACTAGACACCCTGTGAAATCCAGGATGAGGTGCCTTGTCTGGCTCTCACCAGGTTCTGTTACCCAGAATCCTTTGCAAAGCTCAAAGTTTGTCAAAAAAACACATTTTCCTCACTTTTCTGTGGTGGGAAGTTCTGGAATCTGCATGGACCCACAACATTTCACTCACCTGCATTTCCCCAAACCTTCCCATAAAATTAGTACCTCATTTGTGAGGGTAGGTCTAGTATGAAATAAACAAAACAGCCCAAAATGCAATGTGAACACACCACATACAGTGAAAAATCTCCCTTTTTTTGCAAAGTGCCTAGCTGTACATTTTGAACCCGGCTCTACTGGCACTTATCGAAACCTGGCAAACCTATACCTTTGTAAAAATTAGACACCCAGGGGAATTCAGGACACAGTGATTTGTCCCTTGCAAACCTCAAACTCTGTAAACAAAACACATTTTCCTCACATTTCTGTGGTGAAAAGTTCTGGAATCTGCATAGACCCACAAAATTCACCCACCATGCAATCCCTGAAGTATTTTTAAAAAAATGGTACGAACTTGTGTGGGTAGTCCTAGTGCCTGTGACAGGAAATGGCCGAAAAGGCAGCTTGGACACACCACATTTTCACAGTGAAAACGGACCCTTTTTTTGCAAAGTGCCTAGCTGTAGATTTGGAATACAATTCTGCCGACACCTATGGAAAACTATTAAACCCATACATTTTTGCAAACTAGACACCCTGTGAAATCCAGGATGAGGTGCCTTGTCTGGCTCTCACCAGGTTCTGTTACCCAGAATCCTTTGCAAAGCTCAAAGTTTGTCAAAAAAACACATTTTCCTCACTTTTCTGTGGTGGGAAGTTCCGGATCTGCATGGACCCACAAATTCCACTTATCCCACATTCCCCAAAGTCTTCCAATGAATGTGGTACCTCACTTGTGTGGGTAGGGCTAGTGCCGGCGACACAAAACGGTCAAAAACGCACCATGAACACACCACATTTTTACAGTAAAAAATTATAATTTTTTTGCAAAGTGCCTAGCTGTAGATTTTTTTCCCAGTTCTACCGGCATCTAGGGAAACTTAGCAAACTATACATTTTTTAATACTATACACCCAGGGGAATCATATATGGGGTGACTTGTCTGGATCTCATCAGGTTCTGTTACCCAGAATCCCTTGCAAACCTCAAACTTTGTAAAAAAAAATCACAGTTTCCTCTCATTTCTATGGTGGAAAGTTCAGGAATCTACATGGACCCCTAAAATTCCACCCACCCTGCATTCCCCAAAGTCATTCAAGAAAAATGGTACCTCAATGGTGTGGTAGGCCTAGTGCCCCCAAGAGATAACAGCCCAAAACGCAACGTGGACACTCCACATTATCACAGTGGAAACTGACCCTTTGTTTGCAAAAGCTGTAGATTTTGAACCCTAGCTCTGCCGGCACCCAGGGAAACCTAGAAAGACTATACATTTTTGAAAATTAGATACCCAGGGGAATCGAGGATGGGGTGACTTGTCTGGCTCTCACCAATTTCTGTTACCCAGAATCCCTTGCAGACCTCAAACTTTTTTAAAATACAAATTTTCCTCACATTTTGGTGGTCGAAAGTTATGGAATCTACCCCACATTCCCCAAAGTCTTTAGAGAAAAATGGCACCTCACTGGTCTGGGTAGGCTTAGTGCCCACGTCAGGAAATGGCCCAAATCGCAACTTGGAAACACCAAATTTCACAATAATTACGGACCCTTTTTTTGCAGAGTGCCCAGCTGTAGATTTTGTGCCCTAACTAACCTAGGTTAGCACTACTTTACGTACGCCTGCTTTTCATCTGACTTAGCCATGATATCCATTGGAAGGTGGATATCATGGTTAAGTATGCCCTGTCCTATCACCAATGTAGTGCCAAACGTTGTGCGATTATCGCTGGAATCCCAGCGATAATTGCACATTTGGCAGCTAACTCAATTGTTTTTATCACTCTGGAGATAAACATTGCTGATAGCGTGCTATCTCCACGATAAAAATAAGCGATAGCTGGTGATAATTATCCTAGTGGTTAGTACGCTTAGGGATAATTATCGCCAGTTATTGGTATGATGCCCCTACATTTTTTGCAAAGTCCCTAACTGTAGATTTTGGACTGTTGCTCTGTCGGCATCTAGGGAAACCTAGCAAACCTATACATTTTAAAAAACTAGACATCTGGGGGAATCCAGGCCAGGGTGAGTATTCTGGGTCTAACAAGGTTCTGTTATCCAGAATCCTTTGCAAACATCGAACTTTGTAAAAAAATACATTTTCCTCACATTTCTATAGTGAAAAGTTCTGCAATCTGTATAGACTCAGAAAAATCAACCCACCCAGCTTTTCCCATAATCTTTTGAGAAAATTGGTACCTCACTTGTGTGGGCAGGCCTAGTGCCTGCAACAGGAAATGGCCCAAAATGCAACTTGGAGAAACCACATTTTCACAGTGAAAACTGACCCTTTTTATGCAAAGTGCCCAGCTGTAGATTTTGAAACCTAGCTCTTCCCGCACCTAGGGAAACCTAGTATACCTATACATTTTTTTAAACTAGTCACCCAGAGGAATCCAGGATGGGGTGACTTGTCTGGCTCTCACCAGGTGCTGTTACCCAGAATCCCTTGCAAACCTCAAACTTTGTAAAAAAAAATCACAGTTTCCTCTCATTTCTATGGTGGAAAGTTCAGGAATCTACATGGACCCCTAAAATTCCACCCACCCTGCATTCCCCAAAGTCATTCAAGAAAAATGGTACCTCAATGGTGTGGTAGGCCTAGTGCCCCCAAGAGATAACAGCCCAAAACGCAACGTGGACACTCCACATTATCACAGTGGAAACTGACCCTTTGTTTGCAAAAGCTGTAGATTTTGAACCCTAGCTCTGCCGGCACCCAGGGAAACCTAGAAAGACTATACATTTTTGAAAATTAGATACCCAGGGGAATTGAGGATGGGGTGACTTGTCTGGCTCTCACCAATTTCTGTTACCCAGAATCCCTTGCAGACCTCAAACTTTTTTAAAATACAAATTTTCCTCACATTTTGGTGGTCGAAAGTTATGGAATCTACCCCACATTCCCCAAAGTCTTTAGAGAAAAATGGCACCTCACTGGTCTGGGTAGGCTTAGTGCCCACGTCAGGAAATGGCCCAAATCGCAACTTGGAAACACCAAATTTCACAATAATTACGGACCCTTTTTTTGCAGAGTGCCCAGCTGTAGATTTTGTGCCCTAACTAACCTAGGTTAGCACTACTTTACGTACGCCTGCTTTTCATCTGACTTAGCCATGATATCCATTGGAAGGTGGATATCATGGTTAAGTATGCCCTGTCCTATCACCAATGTAGTGCCAAACGTTGTGCGATTATCGCTGGAATCCCAGCGATAATTGCACATTTGGCAGCTAACTCAATTGTTTTTATCACTCTGGAGATAAACATTGCTGATAGCGTGCTATCTCCACGATAAAAATAAGCGATAGCTGGTGATAATTATCCTAGTGGTTAGTACGCTTAGGGATAAATATCGCCAGTTATTGGTATGATGCCCCTACATTTTTTGCAAAGTCCCTAACTGTAGATTTTGGACTGTTGCTCTGTCGGCATCTAGGGAAACCTAGCAAACCTATACATTTTAAAAAACTAGACATCTGGGGGAATCCAGGCCAGGGTGAGTATTCTGGGTCTAACAAGGTTCTGTTATCCAGAATCCTTTGCAAACATCGAACTTTGTAAAAAAATACATTTTCCTCACATTTCTATAGTGAAAAGTTCTGCAATCTGTATAGACTCAGAAAAATCAACCCACCCAGCTTTTCCCATAATCTTTTGAGAAAATTGGTACCTCACTTGTGTGGGCAGGCCTAGTGCCTGCAACAGGAAATGGCCCAAAATGCAACTTGGAGAAACCACATTTTCACAGTGAAAACTGACCCTTTTTATGCAAAGTGCCCAGCTGTAGATTTTGAAACCTAGCTCTTCCCGCACCTAGGGAAACCTAGTATACCTATACATTTTTTTAAACTAGTCACCCAGAGGAATCCAGGATGGGGTGACTTGTCTGGCTCTCACCAGGTGCTGTTGCCCAGAATCACTTGCAAACCTCAAAGTTTCACAAGAAAATAAACTTTCCTCCTAGGGAAACCTGGCAAACCTGTACATTTGTAAAAATTAGACACCCAGGGGAATTCAGGACACAGTGACTTGTCCCTTGCAAACTTCAAACTCTGTAAACAAAACACATTTCCCTCACATTTTTGTGATGAAAAGTTCTAGGATCTGCATAGACCCACAAAATTCCCCCTACCATGCATTCCCTGAAGTATTTAAAAAGAAAATGGTACGAACTTGTGTGGGTAGTCCTAGTGCCTGCAACAGGAAATGGCCCAAAAGACAGCTTGGACACACCACATTTTCACAGTGAAAACAAACCCTTTTTTTGCAAAGTGCCTAGCTGTAGATTTTGAATACTAACTCTGAAGTAAAACGTTGCTGATAGCGCGCTATCTCCACGATAAAAATAAGCAATAGCTGGTGATAATTATCCTAGTGCTTAGTGCGTTTAGGGATAATTATCAGCAGTTGTTGGTGATATGCCCCTACATTTTTTGCAAAGTCCCTAACTGTAGATTTTGGACTGTTGCTCTGTCGGCATCTTGGGAAACCTAGCAAACATATACTTTTTTTTAAACTAGACACCCAGGGTAATCCATGCTCTGTAGAGTGATAATAACAGTAGAGTTAGCTGCCACCCCGGGAAATCCAGGATGAAGTGCCTTGTCTGGCTCTCACCAGATTCTGTTACCCAGAATCTTTTGCAAAGCTCAAAGTTTGTCAAAAAAACAAATTTTCCTCACATTTCTGTGGTGGGAAGTTCTGGAATCTAGATGGACCCACAAATTCCACTTATCCCACATTCCCCAAAGTCTTCCAATAAATGTGGTACCTCACTTGTGTAGGTAGGGCTAGTGCCGGCGACACAAAATAACCCAAAACACACCATGAACACACCACATTTTTACAGTAAAAAATTAAAAAATTTTGCAAAGTGCCTAGCTGTAGATTTTGTTCACAGCTCTACCGGCACCTAGAGAAACTGAGCAACCTATACATTTTTTAATACTATACACCGAGGGGAATCGTATATGGGGTGACTTGTCTGGCTCTCACCAGGTTCTGTTACCCAGAATCCCTTGCAAACCTCAAACTTTGTTAAAAAAACAACATTTTCCTCTCATTTCTATGGTGGAAAGTTCAGGAATCTACATGGACCCCTAAAATTCCACCCACCCTGCATTCCCCAAAGTCTTTCAAGAAAATTGGTACCTCAATGGTGTGGGTAGGCCTAGTGCCCCCAAGAGATAACAGCCCAAAACGCAACGTGGACACTCCACATTATCACAGTGGAAACTGACCCTTTTTTGGCAAAAGCTGTAGATTTTGAACCCTAGCTCTGCCGGCACCCAGGGAAACCTAGAAAAACTATACATTTTTGAAAATTAGATACCCAGGGGGATCGAGGATGGGGTGACTTGTCTGGCTCTCACCAATTTATGTTACCCAGAATCCCTTGCAGACCTCAAACTTTTTTTAAATACAAATTTTCCTCACATTTCTGTGGTGGAAAGTTCTGGAATCTACCCCACATTCCCAGAAGTCTTTAGAGAAAAATGGCACCTAACTGGTGTGGGTAGCCTTAGTGCCCACGTCAGGAAATGGTCCAAATCGCAACTTGGAAACACCAAATTTCACAATAATAACTGACCCTTTTTTTGCAGAGTGCCCAGCTGTAGATTTTGTGCCCTAGATAACCTAGGTTAGCACTACTTTACTTACGCCTGCTTTTCATCTGACTTAGTCATGATATCAAATGGAAGGTAGATATCATGGTTAAGTATGCCCTGTCCTATCACCAATGTAGTGCCAAACGTTGTGCGATTATCGCTGGAATCACAGCGATAATTGCACATTTGGCAGCTAACTCTATTGTTTTTATCACTCTGAAGAAAAAGCGCGCTATCTCCACTATAAAAATAAGCAATAGCTGGTGATAATTATCCTAGTGCTTAGTGCGCTTAGGGATAATTATCGGCAGTTGTTGGTGATATGCCCCTACATTTTTTTCAAAGTCCCTAACTGTAGATTTTGGACTGTTGCTCTGTCGGCATCATGGGAAACCTAGCAAGCCTATACATTTAAAAAAAAGTAGACATCTGGGGGAATCCAGCCCAGGGTGAGTTGTCTCGGTCTAACAAGGTTCTGTTATCCAGAATCCTTTGCAAACATCGAACTTTGTAAAAAAACACATTTTCCTCACATTTCTGTGGTGAAAAGTTCTGCAATCTGTATAGACCCAGAAAATTCCACCCACTCAGCTTTTCCCATAGTCTTTTGAGAAAAATGGTACCTCACTTGTGTGGGTAGGCCTAGTGCCCGCAACAGGAAATGGCCCAAAATGCAACATGGACAAACCACATTTTCACAGTGAAAACGGACCCTCTTTATGCAAAGTGCCCAGCTGTAGATTTTGAAACCTAGCTCTGCCCGCACCTAGGGAAACCTAGTATACCTATACATTTTTTAAAACTAGTCACCCAGAGGAGTCCAGGATGGGGTGACTTGTCTGGCTCTCACCAGGTTCTGTTGCCCAGAATCACTTGCAAACCTCAAAGTTTGACAAAAAAATAAACTTTCACCTATTAGCGAGGGTTTGTGCTCTAATGTACTCGTGGCATTGAATTTTAAAAAGACTTAATCTGCTCGATTTATATGCTTGCACCGTGCTCTGTTGTGTACTTTTTATCTTGCCGGGGGCACTATTTAATGTGCTCTGCGCACTGTGCTTTTTAAATTGTGTAACTGTTGTTCTTTTGTGCATTTTGGCCCCTGTGTGTTATACTGCTGTGAGAGAGCAGGGGGACACTTGTAACAGGTTGTCTGCATTGCGCGCATATTTTAATACTCCTTTTGAAATTGCTTCTAACAGTCACTCATTCTCTGCACTTCCCCTTCCCCGTTCCTCCCCGAGCCGAGCTCGTGGGTTGAGGGAGGTCTTCCTTTTCCTATCCACTTCCGGCGGAAGCGGGGGTGAGCGGTCTAGTCATCATACCGCCGCCTCCCTACTTAACCAATGTGTTGGACGACGCGCGCAGCGGACGCGCGCAGCGGACGCGACAGTGTCGCGCCAGAGTCGTGCCAGAGTCCTGCCCGTCTGCGCCCGTCCGCGACTGTACGCGGCCATGGGCTAGTCCCCCTGTTTCCAAATCCCTAACATCTAGGCTAACTTACTCGAAAGACACTCTCCTAACATTTAGGTCGCCCCAATGTTTGCCATGTAATTTAATGTGGCCACAGCAAGCCCCACTGTCATGCCCCAATTGTTTGCTTACCCTCACTTCACTTTCTTCTACACTGGATATCTCCACTTCCTCCTTCCTACAGAGGCAGATTTAGAAGTCCCCGTCCCACTCTTTCAACTTTATCAGCCTGAATTGCAGGTCTCTGCCAAAACACAGTAGAAATGTATTTGATCTTCTGACCTCCGCCTGACCTGATGTCCTGTTTCTTACGGAGACGTGGCTAATAGATCACTCGGGCTCTGACATCGCGGCTGCTCTCCCTGACGATTACACCTACGTATGTAGAAACAGGAGGGGCAAAGAGGGTGGAGGAATAACTACCATTTTCAGAAGAACTTACTCTTGCAAATGGGAGGACACTGATATTCCGAGTTGCGAGGCTGGGATGTTTAAAATACTTCTATCCCCCAAGTTCACCCTCTCAGGGGTTCTTATTTACCGTCCTCCCGGCCCTGCTAACCCGTGGGCATCAATTAGAGTACTTAGCCCCGTTATTATTGAATGCAACTAATTTTTTAATTGTTGGAGACCTGAACGTCCATTTTAATGATACTACCTGCTCCATCAGCACTAACCTGATATCTGATTTAGCGGCGATGAACATTACTTTGCACAATTCAGGCCCCACCCACAAGGTGGGCAATCTGCTCAACCCAGTTTTTTCCAACCTAACTACTATCACATGTAAGCCTGCCGTACCCGTCCCTTGGTCAGACCATTTTATTGTTGAATTCCCGTTAACAATAAACCAATCCAATGCCCTTGGAGATATCCCTAAACTCAGGCTGACCCGAAATTGGAGGAACCTGGACTCCAACAAATTGAACTCTGTTCTGTCATGCTCTTTGCCTTTTATGGATGTTAACAACCTTGAGCAATTGGACGCTGTTCATAACTGGCTTATGTCTGCGACTAATGCTTGTTTACCCCTCTGCAAGCAGAAGTTGAATGTACACCACTCTCCCGCACCATGGTTTAATGACCTATTGAAAAAAGTAAACACCTTGAGCGGAAGTGGCGCTCCAATTACGATCCTCATTCTAGACTGCAATATAAAGCTGCTTTAACGAAATATCATTCCCTCTGCAAAATAACCAGAACAGAATATGTGAATTCCTCTATTCTTAATGCCCAAAACCGTCCCAAAGCTCAGTTTGAGGCTGTTAAAGAACTGTCAGGTGCCTCCTGTCAACCCAAAGCCGCTTGTCTTGATGTAGCACAATGTGATGCTTTAGCAGACTTTTTTATCTCTAAGATTGAGAATATATATGTTGACTTCGGTCCTCCCGACTTCCCGACTCCTTCCCTTGAGCCTGTCGTCTCTACCATTCCGGGCGATCTTCAGCCAGCCGAAACAGGTATTAGCGCATGGGACCCCCTTACCTTATCCATTTTATACAACATCATCAGAAGTATTAAATCGGGTTCCCCTCTTGACCCCATCCCTCACCAATTTCTGTTAACCCTTAACCCCCCTCTCTCAAAATCATCCTGGAGCTACTAAATATGTCACTCAGGGAGGCAAAGGTCCCCAGTGATTGGAAGCACGCAATGATTGTACCCCTGTTAAAAAAGGCTAATGCTGACCCTAATGACCCCTCCAATTTTCGTCCAATTTCCCTTCTCCCAGTATTTTCCAAAATATTGGAAAAACATGTCCTTAAACAACTCACCAGTTTTATCGAATCTAACAACATTTTGCATCATTCTCAGTCTGGCTTTCGTTCCGGTTTTTCTACTGAAACCACTCTTTTGAGAGTCTCTGAAACCGTTCGTCATCTGGTTGATAGAGGGGAGACCGTGGCACTTATTCTACTTGATTTAAGTGCCGCGTTTGACACGGTCTCCCACCCCATTCTGGTCAGCACTCTCAAAACCATAGGCATTTCTCATTCTGCCCTCAATTTTGATAGGATAGGACATACTACTACTGTTGTAGGGATTTTGCACAAACAGAACTTTGCACAAGAAAGAAGACTGTCGGTGATGGGAGGTTGAACCTTCCTCACACCTCAATCAGAAGTTCTGAACCCACCACAATCCCCTGCCCGGACTAGTTATAGTAGTGTCTCGTCATAACTATTAGCTCTCCGAACCCTTCCCCAAGATACCCAACAAGTAGACAACCCAGAACATAACACATCCGACCTCTCAGTCGTGGAAGCAATGCATGTGCACACCCTTCCTATAGCTCGCTCACTCGTGAAGTCCACACCAAATACCACCAAGTCTATGTAAGTTCAAAAGTTTTATTTTTATTTTGAATTGACAAGCTATCTACGTTGTTCTATATTGCAGCATGAACAGGTGTGGACGTGGGTGAAGGGACGACCGTGACACCAACTATAGGGTTTAAGGATGGTTTTATTTTTAAAGCTCTTGAGGGTTTAGTGACAAACGTCTTTTGTGTCCTGAAGGTTAGTCTCTCCCGCGCGAAAGTACTGGGGTCCGTGGCGCTGCTCGTCTAGGGTTCTTTCCCAGGAAGATGGTTCTTCACTTCGGGTACCAGGGGTCTCGCCACATGAAATAAAGAAGACCAACAAGGCGGAAGGCCGTTAGGACACAATCCTCAAATGGGTTTGCACCAGGGGGCAAAGGGAGTGATAGATATACACCCAGTGTAACTAACTATCAATTGCCGTGCTCAGTGCGGAGGGTATTGGGAAGGAAGGTAAAGGAGGGTAGGGGGAAGGAAAGGAAGGACTAAAGGGATAGGTGCAGCGGGAGCGGAACACACAGTGGCGCTCTAAGCACTAGCGTTACGCTTGCCTATCCAAGCCGCCAAACGCTGCCGTACCTGTGTCAGCCACACTCCTCCCTCGGGAGTGTGGCACGGTGGTCCACAGGGTCGTTGGCCTCCTGGCTCGCCTCGTGGCTTTGCTTCCTCTTCGGCTCCTCTGTAGTCTCCTGCTTCGGTACGTCGGGTCACGTCTTCTGTGGAATTCCGATTCTCCGTCTCCGCCGGTTCCGCCTCCTTCCTTGCGGTGTCTCCACACCCGGTATACAAGACTTCCTCTGTTTTAACCAATGCGGTCTCAGTGACGTCACGGAGGGCCGGGGCTTCCCCCGCGTATGTTGACGCCCACTTAAAGGGCCCGTCTTCCTCGAACTCGCTGTCAGTCTCGTTTCCGTGCTCCCACTCGGGATTCTGTGGAGAAGCCGGAAACGATAAATCAGTATGGGTCGGGCTCCACCATTCCCGACAGGTAGGGACGCCGATTTTACATTCCTTCCCCCCTGGATTCTCCCGATCGGGGAGAATAGGCATCCTGGAGAGGAAATCGGCATTCCCATTGTCCACCCCCTTCCGATGCACAACTTTGAAGGCAAACGGTTGCAGGAAGAGAAACCAACGCAAAATCCTAGCATTCTGGGATCGATTTCTTTGCATCCACTGAAGGGGTGCGTGGTCTGAGTATAGGATGAAAGCTTTACCTTCTAGGTAGTACCCCAGCTTGTCAACAGCCCACCGGATGGCGAGGCACTCTTTTTCCACCGTGGGGTATTTCTGTTCCCTGGGGTGGAGCTTTCTGCTGACAAAGAGTATGGGATGTTCCACTCCGTCATCCCCCTCCTGTGACAGCACGGCCCCAATGCCGGTGTCAGAGGCATCAGTGGCCAGGGAAAAGGGTTTCTCAAAGTTTGGTGGTATGAGGACTGGGCTTGTGGTGAGGGCTGTCTTTAGAGTCTGGAAGGCATTGAGGGCTCCTTCTGATGGAGGATTCGGCAGAGCGTTCTTTACGTGTTTCTGCAGAAGGTCTGTCAGGGGACTTGAAAGGTCTGCAAAGTTCTTGATAAATCTCCTATAGTACCCTATAAGACCTAGGAATGCACGTAATTCCCTTTTTGTGGCTGGAAAAGGAGTACTGGTTATAGCTTTGATCTTTTCCTCCTGAGGGGCTATGACTCCCTCGCCTAGCATGAATCCCAGGTATTTCACTTTTGGAAATGCGGCCCTTGATTTCTTTGCATTCACATGGAGTCCGGCTGCCTGTAATGCGGTCAAGACATTGGATACGTGTACTAGATGTTCTTTCCAGGATGAACTAAAGATGACTATATCATCCAGATACACCGAACTGTATGAGGTGTGGTTGGCCAGTACCCTATTCATTAACCGCTGAAAGGTAGCTGGGGCTCCATGGAGTCCAAATGGTAAGACAGTAAATTCAAAGAGCCCATCTTCAGTAGTAAAGGCTGTTTTGTGGCGATCCTCCTCCCTGAGAGGCACCTGCCAATACCCCTTGGTCAAGTCAAGGGTGGTAATGTAGCGAGCATCCCCTATCCGCTCTATGAGTTCATCCACCCGGGGTATTGGAAATGTGTCAAATGACGACACAGCATTAAGGGCTCTAAAGTCCATGCAAAAACGGGTAGACCCGTCGGGTTTAGGGACCATGACTATGGGAGAGGACCAATTGCTCTTAGATGGTCTTATCACCACGAGTCGAAGCATGTCCTGCACCTCTTTCTTTACATCCGCCCTTTTTGCCGCTGGGATGCGATAAGGTCTTTGTTTTACTATCTGCCCTTCTTTAGTGTGTATCTGATGCTCTGCCATATGGGTACACCCAGGGGTGTCTGAAAAGATAGGGGAGAAGGGAAGTAGAGTTGACATCAACTCTCCTCGTTCTACCTCAGACAATTCCGTGTTCATTGGTAGTTGTTTCAGGGTAGACCCGCTCCTATCTTCTGGTAAGGTCAAGTTAGCCTGACGGGGATATGGACCAATCCATTTCTTGAGGAGATTAATGTGGAAGGTTTGTCTCCTATTCTGGGACATTTGTAAGCTGTATGTGGTACGCCCATAGGTATCTACAACTTTATAGGGACCTTTCCACTCACTCCGAAACTTTTGGGTGGATGAAGGTAGAAGCACCAGAGCCCAGTCTCCCTTTTCCAGGGTCCTCCATTTTTTTCCTTTATCATAGTATCGTTTTTGAGCGGCTTGAGCTTTTTCTAGGTTTGAATATGCTAAGTCCCTCAATTTGCCCAATCTAGATCTTAACTGCTGGGTATATTCCAACAGGTTTCTCTATTCAGCAGCTCCCTCATTCTGCCATGCTTCCCTGGTAATCTCTAACAGGGACCGTGGTTGACGGCCATAGAGCAGTTTGAATGGTGAAAACCCCAAACTACTTTGTACTTGGGCTCTTATCACATACAACGCTAGGGGTAGCACTCTGTCCCAGTCCTTATTCTCGGTATTTAGTAGCTTTTTAAGGGTGGTTTTTAGGGTCCTATTATACCTCTCAACGAGGCCATCCGTCTGAGGATGATAGGCGGACGTTCGGATGTGGTGTAGATCAAGTGTTTTGCACACCTCTTTCATCATCCGGGAAACGAATGGTGTTCCCTGGTCCGTGAGAATCTCGCGAGGGAAACCTACCCTTGAAAACAACTCCACCAACTTGTCTGCTACGTTCTTGGTAGTCGGAGTACTGAGTGCAAAGGCTTCCGGGAATCTAGTGTTGTAATCAACGACCACCAGAGCGTAGGTATGGCCATGTGATGTACGTGGTAGGGGCCCAATCAGGTCCATACCAACCCTATCCCAGGGATTTCCAATGATTGGCAGGGGACGCAGGAGTACTGCGGGTGGTCGAGTTAGGTTCTTTTTTTGGCACACCTCGCACTGTTTACAGTATGTGTCTGCCTCTTTGTATATCCCAGGCCAATAAAAGAGACGTACAATGTTCTGAGTTGTTTTCTCACTACCACTATGCCCAGCTGTTAGGTGTGTGTGTGTGCATAGAAAAGAATCTGTTCTCTGAATTCCTTGGGCACTACTAATTGGGTGGGTTCTCCCTCTTTATTTTCCCTATAGAGCAGGTCGTTTTCTATCCTGAACCTGGGGTAACTCTGTGATGGAGAGGTTTGAGAGCGATGTGCTACTTCCCAGGCATTCAATAGAGAGGGATCATTGGCCTGTGCAAACTTAAACCCTCTATCTAGTACCCATGGATCTACTGACAGGTAAGCTTCCGCGGTGTTGTCTTTTAACTCCCTCTTGAACAATGACAGGAAGTCTGGGTTGTCTACCCCTAGTATCAACTCTTCGGGTAAAGACTTTACTACCCCCACCTTCACTGAGCAAGGCTCTCTACCTATGGGGTGGATGGTTATTCGGGCCATTGGATAGGGTTTGACATCGCCATGGACGCACCTGATAAGAACAGTACCTTCCTGGCCTATCTGGTCAGGGTGTAAAAGGCGTTCCTGAACAACTGATTGACGACACCCCGAATCAAGTAAGGCTTTCACTAATTTCTGGTTAACTTGTACCCTTACGTAAAAGGATGGGCCCATTTCGGAAGTGTACATGACTGTCCGCGGGATGTAGCCAACCTCCATGGGTTCTTCCGGGGGTCTTCGTTGGGGGCACATTCGGGCTATGTGGCCCCATTCGCCACACTCGAAGCACTGTGGCCCCTTCACATGGGGTCCTTCCAGTTTGAACGGGCGTGGTTTGATTGGGTCAGGTGAGAACCATGACCCTTGGTCAGGGGTCTGAAACAAATGGAAATCAAACAGGACCAAAGTTAGCCACTCACAAACTAAATTGACTCAAAAAAGCTACGTGCGGTAAATTCACAGTCATCACTAAAGAAACGGAAAAAACGGAAAAAACCGTGCCCAATGGAAGATACCGATGCACCAAGAGAAAGTAGTCGCTATACTTAGGATCAAAAGTTAAATAAACTGTAAGCAGCAGGCGCTTCACCATAGTGTAAAACCCAAAAACTGGTTATTTACATTTAACATAATCAAACAGTCAATGCGGGGCACTTACGAGAAAATACACGCATCCGCGCTTCCGTGGATTCAAGGATTACTAAGCATGCAAGCAACAAGGAATCTAATAGGATACACAATAGATCATGTGACCGCGACCACAACCAATGGGGTGATGGTTCCCCGGTCACATGACAAGAGTAAGAAAGCTTCAAAACAAATCGCGCGAACAATGCCTCAGCAAATGCATGTAAACTAAACAAACATAAAAACAAACATTGAAACATAGCGAAAGATACTTTAATGAAAAAATTACAAGTAAAGGCTCAATGACATATGCAAAATAAATACGATATCAGCAAAAGGAGGAATGAATCCTTTGGTTCCGATGATAATGTATCAAGGTGGTTGCATGCAACCTTTGGTTGATTTCTTTTTTACTGATGTATTCAAATTGCCTTCGAATTTGAGCTGTTGTCGTTTTGTGAGGAGTGGTTCGTTTGGTCTCCTGGATGAGCCCATAGATTTCCTTAGCTGCGTCTGTAGAGTATACTAATGTTTCAGCTCTGTTGGTTGTCGACAGCGCTATTTCATCCAATTGCATATTGGTAGGCGGTGCTCGAAGGATTAGTGGAGGCTGAAATACTATGTCAAAAACAAATCGCGCGAACAATGCCTCAGCAAATGCATGTAAACTAAACAAACATAAAAACAAACATTGAAACATAGCGAAAGATACGTTAATGAAAAAATTACAAGTAAAGGCTCAATGACATATGCAAAATAAATACGATATCAGCAAAAGGAGGAATGAAAAGAGGTTAGTTTCTCTATCCTCACCACTTGACTGTTTCATTAAGGCACGTTTGGGCTACGTGTGACGACGTGGGCACCAACCTGAACCTATTTTCAAATTTCGATCAAAAAACATTTATTGAGTGCTCAGGATAACACTGTTTTTGATTGGGTCAGGTACAGTTTTTTTCTTCTCGGGTTTGGATGTAGGAGTTATGGACTTGGTGGTTTTTTCACTGTCCCAAGGAAATGACCGGGGTGCGGCTCTATTATAGTTGGCCGCCATCTCTATGGCTTGGGCCGCCGTTAATCCGGGGTGTTGTCTTAACCACCTCTGTGTGCCGTATGGTAACACTTCCATGAACTGTTCTAGTATGATACTGGTCATGACCTCTTCTTTGCTCCGGATATCCGGCCTGAGCCATTTTTCGGCAGCCATTTTTACCCTCAAATACATGGTCTTTGGATTCTCGCCTGGTATTCCCTTCTCTTTTCTAAACCGTAGACGGTATGCCTCTGCATCCATCCCTAGGTGGTCTAATATCACCGCTTTTATGTCGGCATATGAGGATGTTCCTGTATGATTTGCCACCTGGTAGGCAGTTTGTGCCTCTCCTGAGAGCAATGGAGCCAAAAAGAAAGGCCACTTCTCTTCAGGCCATCCACAAGCTCTCGCTGCGCGTTCAAAATTCAGTAGGAACGCGTCGGGATCTTCCCCATTCACGTATTTTTGTAAGGCGACCCCTGATGGGTGTGGGCCTACGGGCCTTCTGTCCAGTGTGGATGAGGAGATGGGAGTTTGTACAACTTTTTGGATAGTGTCCAACTGTTGGGTCAGAGACGTTCTGAATAAGTCCCGGTCAGCATCAGCGGTGCTTATTTGTTGGCCTATAGCCCACTCTAGTTTTTGTTGTCCGTCAATGAGCGTTTGAATCACTTGTTCCATTGCCATGGTCGTTTTGGGAGGGGAGGATCCCACTTCTGACACCAGTGTGGACGTGGGTGAAGGGACGACCGTGACACCAACTATAGGGTTTAAGGATGGTTTTATTTTTAAAGCTCTTGAGGGTTTAGTGACAAACGTCTTTCGTGTCCTGAAGGTTAGTCTCTCCCGCGCGAAGGTACTGGGGTCCGTGGCGCTGCTCGTCTAGGGTTCTTTCCCAGGAAGATGGTTCTTCACTTCGGGTACCAGGGGTCTCGCCACATGAAATAAAGAAGACCAACAAGGCGGAAGGCCGTTAGGACACAATCCTCAAATGGGTTTGCACCAGGGGGCCCAGGGAGTGATAGATATACACCCAGTGTAACTAACTATCAATTGCCGTGCTCAGTGCGGAGGGTATTGGGAAGGAAGGTAAAGGAGGGTAGGGGGAAGGAAAGGAAGGACTAAAGGGATAGGTGCATCGGGAGCGGAACACACAGTGGCGCTCTAAGCACTAGTGTTACGCTTGCCTATCCAAGCCGCCAAACGCCGCCGTACCTGTGTCAGCCACACTCCTCCCTCGGGAGTGTGGCACGGCGGTCCGCAGGGTCGTTGGCCTCCTGGCTCGCCTCGTGGCTTTGCTTCCTCTTCGGCTCCTCTGTAGTCTCCTGCTTCGGTACGTCGGGTCACGTCTTCTGTGGAATTCCGATTCTCCGTCTCCGCCGGTTCCGCCTCCTTCCTTGCGGTGTCTCCACACCCGGTATACAAGACTTCCTCTGTTTTAACCAATGCGGTCTCAGTGACGTCACGGAGGGCCGGGGCTTCCCCCGCGTATGTTGACGCCCACTTAAAGGGCCCGTCTTCCTCGAACTCACTGTCAGTCTCGTTTCCGTGCTCCCACTCGGGATTCTGTGGAGAAGCCGGAAACGATAAATCAGTATGGGTCAGGCTCCACCATTCCCGACAGGTAGGGACGCCGATTTTACAACAGGAAAATGCATAACATTGGGAACCACCAGCAAAGCCTTAACACAGCGCGGGGGCATCGGCTCCTGGCGCTGCTGCACGCCGTGAGGGAAACAGCAGTTTCCTGGTAGACGGGGAGCACCGGGAGACTCCCTCCACGTACAATCCCCAGCAGACCCGGGGGCGGCGCTGACCACACGCGTCACGAGAGTGCCTGGAGGCGCTACAAATCACCCTGCGCCCGTGAGCCTGGGGGAACCACCAGCAAAGCCTTAACACAGCGCGGGGGCATCGGCTCCTGGCGCTGCCGCACGCCGTGAGGGAAACAGCAGTTTCTTGGTAGACGGGGATCACCGGGAGACTGCCTCCGCCTACAATCCCCAGCAGACCCGGGGGTGGCTCTGACCACACGCGACACGAGAGCGCCTGGAGGCGCTACAAATCACCCTGCGCCCGTGAGCCCGGGGGAACCACCACCAAAGCCTTAACACAGCGCGGGGGCATCGGCTCCTGGCGCTGCCGCATGCTGTGAGGGAAACGGCAGTTTCTTGGTAGACGGGGAGCACCGGGAGACTCCCTTCACCTACAATCCTCAGCAGACCCGGGGGCGGCGCTGACCACACGCGTCACGAGAGCGCCTAGAGGCGCTACAAATCACCCTGCGCCCGTGAGCCCTGTGGAACCACCAGCAAAGCCTTAACACAGCACGGGGCATCGGCTCCTGGCGCTGCCGCACGCCGTGAGGGAAACGGCAGTTTCTTGGTAGACCGGGAGCACCAGGAGACTCCCTCCGCCTACAATCCCCAGCAGACCCGGGGGCGGCGCTGACCACACACGTCACGAGAGCGCCTGGAGGCGCTACAAATCACCCTGCGCCCGTGAGCCCGGGGGAACCACCAGCAAAGCCTTAACACAGCGTGGGGGCATCGGCTCCTGGCGCTGCCGCATGCCGTGAGGGAAACAGCAGTTTCTTGGTAGACGGGGAGCACCAAGAGACTCCCTCTGCCTACAATCCCCAGCAGACCCGGGGGCGGCGCTGACCACATGCATCACGAGAGCACCTGGAGGCGCTACAAATCACCCTGCGCCCTCTCGCCCCGCGAGTCGCGCGCAGGAGCGCCCAGGACAAGGGCGGGACAGTCTTTGGCAGTCGTTGGCAGGAGGAGGCAGGGCAGGCCCCGAGACTCTGCTCCACGTAATGGGGAAACGCAAGCTGACTGTGAATGGCGGAGAAGGTAAGAAGGCCAAAGTCCCTAGGAAATCAGAGACCATCATCTCATAGCTAACATCCGCAGTAGGGGCACTAAATGATGAAATTGCTAATGCGGAAAAAGAACTGGGTCTCGATCAGCCGGCCACAGAGCCGAGGGACTTAATAGACGGAGCAGTTCCCGAGTCTGCCTCACATATCTCACTGGAGCCCAAAATAGTTGTTATGGCTCCTACCGCCTCCTCCGTGCCTAGGACCATCACTCCACCACACGACCTGGGTAGCGATACTGCACACTTCGATTCCACTTTGAACATGCCACCCAAGGCAAAAAACATACGAGGCAAGAAACCCCGCAAGGATCACACTGATAGAGCGGATAAACTGACACTTGATGGCCTTCACGCCAACTTGACCGACGTGGTGGAGTGGCTTTTCGAATCGCGGCTGGAACCATTATTGGCCAACATAGCTAAAGACATTGTGGACACTCTTAAACTATGTGTAGACATTATTATGAAAAAATGCGAAAGAATTGACAAATACCTTAAGGAGTTTAACCCACATTGCCAGTCCCAAATTAGGAGAAAAATAGTATCTGAGCAACAGGGGAGGGTTAACACACCAACTGATGCACCACCTAGTTCACCAATGCAAGTGCTTAGCACTAATTATTTACCCGGGCTTAAAACACTCGATGATAAGATTGCTTCTTTACGGGGACACAAAAGGCAGGTGTTGAGGGGATAGGGCCCCCTAATGTGTTACCCACCCCTAGACCCCAGGAGCATCACCCTAGAGAACCCAGAAAAAGACTTTGCCGACCGGTGGATCTTCCTCCGGACGCAGCACGTCTAGTTGTTATCTTAACTGGGATTCCGTGTCTTAAACCACACCAGAGGGAATCGGAGTTAGATCTACTAAACAGAACTAGGAGTTGGTGCACACAGTTTAGTAGTGGAAGCCTGGACGTGGGTAAACACATCATAGCTGCACTAAGGGTAGACTGGTTGGAGAGGAGGTCTAAATGCATCACTGGAGATTGTGTGATTGGTAATTTTAATACACCTAATATAGCAGCCACTCTACTCTGGGATGGATCTGATCTAGGTGGTGTAGGTATTAGACCACTCCCACTAGGGTATTTCTATCCTCCCCCCACCTATCCTCAGCCCAAAACACATTACCCGCATATCCCACTTCCCCCAGGAAGAGCAGAGGGCGTAAGAGCGAAGCCCCATGTATCCTATCAAACTCAGCAGGCTTTATTGCGGGCAAGACCAAATACCGCAGCAGCACCAGTCCTCCAAGAACAGCACACTGTCAGTCAGGGGCAAGGGATTGTACTTAGCAACAGGCTCCTTCCTCTCTTGAATACCTCTACTTTATATACTAACGATTGACAACTACCCACTGTTTCACCGAGTCGGGATGTCACTACCGTAGCTAGCTATCGCTATGTTACAGCAGTGAGTTGGAACATCGCTGGGCTAAGGAAGAAAGTCACTGACGCTAGATGTTTAAATCTTGTAACACAACACGATATCCCGGGTTTCCAGGAAACATGGGATATCAGTGAAAACTTCTTCTTAGATGGGTACCGCAGCTTCTCAGTCAAAGCTACTCCTGGGGAGGGTGGCAGGCACAAGGGTGGTCTGTATATACTCTTCTCTATAAAATTGGTGGGTACCACACGGAAAATTGCTCACACATCGGAAAACATCCTAGGTATTGAGTGGGCTAGGCCAAATACACCGCTACCTTTGATAATTAATTTTTATAATGCACCCGATAGGGATAGAAACTGTTCACACTTGAGTTCCCTATCTTCCTTTTTAACAACATATAAGTCACAGCAACCTGCTTTATTCGAAACCCTGTTATTGGGAGATTTTAACGTCCACCCTTGTAGCTGGGGATGCCAGGATAAAGAGCAATTGGGACCTCCTGGAGCTGTCAGCACTCACTTTGAGCATACCTCACAGGGGGCGGAATTGGAAAACCTACTAGCCAACCAAAATCTGTACGAGGCACAAGGGTCTTGGGGGGATGTGAGAACGCCGACCTTTGTTGGTAGGGATGCTAGCACTGTCATTGATTATATCTTTATTTCCCCGGGGATAATTGACACAGTGGTATCCTATGAAGTAAGTTCCTCCCCATTTAGCGATCATAACCCAGTGGTCTTGTTCCTGAACATGGGTCGCAACATCGTCACCCAGGTTGAGCGTCTGGGGGGCCGTGGTGATACCCTTGTTTCCAAGGAGCAGGGTCGTAGACTGAACTGGGCAAAGGTTGTGCCGGATACCTTCATGGACAACCTCGTACTGAATTCACAAGCTGATATGACAATCTGCATGGATAGCACATCCGAAGGTATTGCCATTATCAGCTCTTTTACCACCATATGTTCTAAAATCAATAGGGATTTAACAAGCATAAAGAAGCAAGTAGACTCCTCCACCCCTAGATGGTTTGACAGGGAGTGCTCAAAGACACATACTGACTTACTTCATGCCCTGAAACAGCAGACAAGAAACAGGGTTTTGGTGGCAGGGCTTAGGGAGGAATACAGACAGGCCATCGAGACTCGTAAAAAGTCAATAAAAAGTGAGGCTTGGGACAGCTTAACAACGGCCAATGTTCTGAAGGACAGCTCCAAAATTTGGATGGTTATAAACCATTCTTATTTCGCTGCATCAACTAACACTGTTCTGGACTGTGTGATTCCCGAAGACCTTTGGGTTGATCACTTTAGTAAAATTTATAACAGTGATATGATTCCAGCACCTGGCAGATCCCAACAGCCTCTGGCAGAAGCACCCCCCCTTGTCTCTACTGAATTAGAGGTTAGCAGGGATATTGACGAGATGACCAAACATAAGGCCCTGGGTCCCGACGGCGTCCCGGCAGACCTATACAGCTCAAGATCACCCCTGTGGGCTAAAATTCTCACCAATGTTTTTAATGCAACGGTCACAGCGGGGTTTCCTAAATCCTGGTCCACCTCAACCATTGTTCCAATATATAAGAAGGGCTCAAGAAGTGATCCGGCCCGTTATAGGCCGATTTCGCTAATTGACTCTGCCGTCAAGATTCTTGGCAGTCATTCTACGCAGATTGGGCAACATTACTAAAGAGAAGGGGGTCCTCTCTGATCTCCAGTATGGCTTCCGTGAGAAACGAGGTACAATTGACCAGTGTTTGAATCTTCATATGCTGGTCAGTAAGTACACCATGGCGAAGGAGGGCCACCTATACCTGGCCTTTATGGACCTCTCTTCGGCCTTTGACTTGGTCAATAGGGCCAAGTTATGGGCTATATTGGCTGGCATTGGGTTCGATCCTCCTCTCGTAGACTTCTTGGCCGCACTCCACGAAGACCTATCAGCCTCCATTAGAATCACCCGAGAAGGCAACACCACCAGACCTTTTAACTCCAGAAGAGGTGTGAGGCAGGGCTGTATTTTAGCCCCGCTCTTGTTCACTCTTTACATCAACTCCCTGGACAAAGCCTTGGAGGGATCCACACCTGATATCCCGTATGTGGGGGGTTCCGCAGTGCCTGTTCTGCTATATGCGGACGACGCGGTCCTCCTAGCCCGCACGGGCGTGGGGCTACAAAGGCTTCTGGACGCGTTTGGTGATTTTATGGCAAAGCTAGACCTTTTGATCAACAACAAAAAATCACATGTTATGGTGGCTGGGAGGCGGCAAAGGCCGAAAAAGCTAAAATCCATTACCTGCTGTGGAGAGAGGATTTCAAGGGTGCAAGTCTTTACCTACCTGGGTGTGATTTTTGAGGAGAAGGGTTCGTGGAAACCACAGGTGTCTGCGAAATCACTAGCTGTATCTAGATCAACCTCAGCTTTGTTGAGTTTCGCAAAGCGACTGGGCTAACGACCAATGGAGGCATTACTGAAAGTTTACAAAACTAAATGCCTATCCTTAGCCACTTACGGTGCACCGCTGAGGGGCTACTCCTCAACTGGCGATTTGCAGATCGTGGAAAACCAGTTTCTTAGATCTCTACTAGGTGTTCCACAATCCACACCAGTTTTATCACTACGGCAGATATGGGGTTAAAGCACACTTGCTCAGCCTCGACCGTGCTCACTAATGCTTTTGGGCTGATTAAAACGTTACTGAATTTGAGCTTCAACTCAGGCACCTGCTTTATTTATATCTGTAAGTGCTTCCTGTTGAGGTTTAATTTTTGGCCCACAGGAAGCACTTACAGAGTTAAGGCAGGTGCCCGAGTTGAAGCTAACTTTGTAACCATTTTAGAATGGCGCCAGCAAGCACTCTGGCAGCTTGCCGGCGCCATCCTAAAACGGTTACAAAGTTAGCTTCAACTCGAGCACCTACCTTAACTGTGCTTCCTGTGGGCCAAAAAAAAAGAGCCGCCCACTCGCGAATTCGCACATTTTTTGGCAATTTCGTGAGATTTGCGGATCCCGAAATTGCTGAAAATTCGCAAATTTCGCGAGCGGAGTTGATTTTGCACCCCTAGTTAATAAAATTTGAAATGAAGATCTCTGAGCCAATTCTGGGGACCCCTTACCTTAGAAGAACCTAGTACTGGTAGTTGTTACATCATAAGCTCTGCATACCTCTGGTTCGTAGAAGGGAATCTTCTGTTTGTAATGAGAAAAATGGTGCATGTTAGTATACTGCAAGCATTTCACAGCCGTGCCAAAAAGTGTAGCATTTTCATGGATAAGCAATATGGACTAACAACTTCATAAAAAAGTGGCATGTTAATGTTTTGGTTGACCTTGTACGCAGCGCTTAGACAGTAGCAGTATGAGGTCATGTGCGCTCAAAGGTGTCTCTTATACAACAAGCTGCGACATAACGTCACTTGTGCAAAAGTAAAAGACACAAAGGTAAAATGGTTGCATCGCTCTGGCTAACTACGCCAAGACTAGAATGACCCTAGGGACCAGATAACTACTAGTGTCTACTCTAGTACTACCTGATTTTTACTAGTGATGTATTGCATACTATTAACTAATTTTTCAATCTTGCCACTAACCAATAGGGGAAATTGTATATGACACCTAAAAAATGTGTGATGTTTTTTCTAGGCGCACTACCAACCCCCAGTGCGGGGGCAAGCGGTGACGTGGCTGGAGAGGAGGAAGTGGCAGTTGTGGATGGAGCTGCAGGGGGCGAGCCAGCACCAGTGGCTGGCGGTGGTAAGTTAGATTCATAATCCTTAACTATTGATATTACACTCACTGCAAGGGTGAACTTTATGCATACTGTACTGTTGAGACTTAGGGCCCCATTAGGATGGCGGGCAGATTGCACCTGCCGGGCCGGCGGTAGTCACCGCCGGCCCGGCAACGGCAAACCGTCCGACATCCCTGTAGAAAAGACCCCCCCGCCATATTACAATGACTGGGGGGTCCACGGCGGATGCAAAGACCATCTGCCGCTTTTTCACACGCTCGACATGTCAACCGGGCGGAAAAGGGTTCAATATGGTGGCGGTGTCTGAAATACACCGCCAGCCATATTACATCATGCATTTTGGGATGCCTTTCTGTGGCGGCATTGCCGCCATGGAAAGGCATGCGTATGCTTGGGGGGCCCGTTGCGGGCACATGAGGGGTGCCTATGGATGGTACCCCCTGCCTTTCAAAGTACAACGTGGCAGGCAGCGCACAACATGTATTTTTAGCCACAATGTTAAAAATACGGGATGCGCCCGCCACTGTGGCTGGCGCATCTTTCCTAATTGCCCCCAGGGGACCCCTGCCCTTATGGCGGGTGGTCCCTTTTAGAGTGAGGATGGCGGGCGGACAAAGACCGCCTGCCATCCTAACGATGCCCTAAGTAAGTAAGAGTTGTTGTGAACGTTTGAAGAGTCAGTACACCCTTTAATTGGCATTAGTAAAGACATTAGGGGCGGGAGTATTGAGTAACCAATGGCCTCTTCTATCTGATTTCAACTCCGCTTTGAAAGTTTTATGGAGAAGACTAAAAGTCAGATCAGATCACCTGGTGTTGAACTAAAAAAGGGAAATACAGGTGGAAGGAAGAAGGACAGGCAAGATTTAATATTTATGACTGACAGAGAGAAGGATACATGTGATGCAAGCATGCAAATTAAATTGCAAAGGTGGCTGACATGAATCTGATGCATGGTTGGCTGAATGCCTGAAAAAAATGACGCAAATGTTAAACACCAAGCAAGTGGGAGGATAGCTCCATACCACAAATGTTATGTACTGTGCTTGATAGTACTACCATGCCACTATTTGTACTATAATTAACTTGTCTTACTGTTCTTCTAAGAGTAGATTTTACAATAGTCTTGTTTTTTCTTTTTGATATACAGCTACTCCTTCAAAACCAGATCGGAAGGAGTTGGCGGCCAAGGCACCGTGCCGGAAACTGGAGGCGATACAAGTGGAATATCAGCGGCTGGTGGTCCTGGGGGAGGAGGAGGAGGGGGCAGCAGCTGAACACTCCTCCAATGCCCCAGGCCCCAGCCACCACCCTCCAGCAGTACAGCACCACCGTCTGGCGGCTGCCTGCCGCCACCCCCTTTCCATCACTGGTGCCCCTCCACTGTGGCTACAACTGCCGCGCTCTAAAGCGCAGCGTCACCCTACTAGAGGAGGCAGTGCGTGTCCTCCAAAGACAATACCGCCGAACCTAGGAGACCCTGTTTATTGCCCCTTTTTTATTTATTGTTTTGGTGGGTGGGAATGGGCTTTGGGGTTTTGGACATTTGGTTGGAATTTGTTATGGACAATTGGACATTGGTTGTGGTTAGGGAGAGGGGTTGGTTCAGGTATTTTTTTGTACATAGTTTATTTTGTTAGGGTTCTTATTAAATCAATATTTCTAATTTACATACAATGTTGCTAATGGTTTGTGGGTGAGGTTACTGTTTTACATCACACTGTTTGATTTAAATAATTGGCTGACTTTGTAAGACACAAAAAGATAGATGCGGCACCGCTCACTGATTGAGTTGTCCTACTAGTACTGTGTGTCTCTCTCTTCTTGTCAGGCTCCACCGTTCCGAATCCTCAGGACTGTGTTGATGCTCTAAAGGGGCCCACCTCTGGACAACCCCAAGTCCGGCATATAAAACACAGACTTTTGGGATAATCATGCGGGGGAAGGAAAGGGGCAGAGACTGCGGGGAGGGAGATCTGCGAAAGAGACAAGAACACAGTTTGAGCACAGATATCACCTGTAATAGGTAAAGAAGCAAACTGTAAGCACATATTGGTGTTTATCACATTTCCCACCCCTCACCTGAAAAGCAAAAGGTATCAACCACAACATAGAAGAGAGTAGAGGGCCGCGGCAAGTTCCCCTCCTGACACTAGGTTTAGAAGACAAACAAAGAAGTTATGCTACAACAGTTGCCAATAGTTTGCCTTGTTTGAGATATTGATGTTTTCTTTATCCCCCCTCCTATTCACCTACCAAGGTGCCATGAAGGGAAGCTAGATGTCTAGTCATATGTGACAACACCCTCTCTTCGAACCCCTCTCCTATATATGGGACAAAATGAAGAACAAAAGAACTGATGAGTACTTTTCTGGACCAGAAACAATAACCTCTTGTCTTCAGCCGGGATACTATAGGGCGATGAATGTAACCACAATCATCAGTATGCAAGGTTCAAATATAAACATCTCAATGGAGTCAATACGAACACCAGTTTTCACCAGAAACTTGTCCGTTATTAACTTCCTTTAGGCATTGCACCACAACAGGTTCCTCTGCATGAGACCACAGATACCAGTCTCCGCCAACAGAGGAGTTCACATCCTGACACAAGGTGGAAACAAACCTAAATAAACACAAAAACTCCTCTGCATGAGACCGTAGTTTTGTGTCTCTGTCAACAGAGGAATTTGTTCAGATTACTCGCAATAAACACAAAGCTCCTCTGCATGAGACCACGGAAGACCGGTCTCTGTCAACAGAAGAGTCAGAAGGCTGCATGACCAAGTGCAGCGATTCCCCTGACCGAGACTGAGGGAAAGTTGGTCTCAATCAGAAGGGGAGCTCAGTGAGAGTCAACAGCAGGAAAAATCTCCCGCTAAATGAGCATTTTGAAAATCAAGGTACCTGTGCACTCTTACCGCTCCACCAAACGTGGCTCTATGAAGGAGTCTGTGAAGGGCTGTATGCATGGAATCATCGGTGAGGCGGAGATCCTCCCGTCACCTCTTGACCCATCGATGGGCTTTGCGTGATAGTCTCGTGGGGTGTGGCTCGCAAAACTTGTTGGGGATTGTAGTTTATGGATTCAAAATCGTCCCGCACCCGGTAACACTGAAACAAAAGCAGTCAGTGAATAACCGGCATCGGAATCGGGACACTTCTAGTCTATGCATTCTTTAACTGGTCTCAAAGGGGTGTGTGAATTGAAAACATGTCCATTATTAATTATGCCTCCCCCAAACTTCTCTTATCTTTGCTTGATGTTTAAGTTAGGCACAGCGATGGCTGCATGGTGACGATGGTTTCCTTTTCTAACATGCCATGGTTGTGGTGGTGGTAGCAGTAGTAGACACTGGCAGGGAAGCAGCATTTGCAAAAAAAGAAAATGAGACAGTCCGTCAGTCACCTGAGAGAGACTGTTCGAGGAGTAGTAGAATAAAGTACAGTACAAAACTTACCGAGAAATAATAATATGCAAAAAATATTTTACAACAAAACATAACGGTGGTGGGGATAGCCTACTAAACAGACTTACAAACTATAGTTTTGTTGACTCACTTGTGTAGGTCTACAGTACACTCAACACAAGCGTAACAGTTAGTGCTGTGTATGAGGATGATAACAAATCCTATCAATGCTGGAAAAATAATGCGGATGCATATGTCCCTTTGGTAAATAAAAATCACCTCTAAAATATACTGCTCATGGGTGGCCAAGCAGAAGAAGATCCTCGCTCTGCCTTGAAATTGAAGTACTGTTGCTTTTGCCACATCCGCCTTAGCAAGCGTGTGATAAATTCTTGGTGTACATTTAATTTAGTCACACCTCAATAAGTCAGCACAGCCCGGGGGAAGAGGGTTAGGGTTTGTTGAATGGATGGGAAGGGGGTGTGGGGAATATTTTGAAAATGAAAAACAGTATGCATGGACAAACAACAAAACACAATCTCTGTAGACTGCCCTATTCATATCAATATGTTAAGGGTGAAAAAGGAAATGCATGCATGATGATGATTGATAAGGAGACCAGGATTACATTCAGTTCTTCTTCAGTTGTTCCGGGCATAGTTTTACAGATAGCAAATAACATTTTTAAATATTGGTAGGGATGAATCATAAACAGAGAGCAAACCTAATGATAATAATAACAACAAGAAGAACATACTGTTGTAAAGATTGTAGACAAACAAATGAATCAAAATATTTAAAAGATAATGAAAGTTGATACTGTTACTGTGTTATCCTGGTCAAAAACGTGGATTTGCATCTCGGCATTCATCTTGGTCCTCTCGTCCATCAATCTTGGGTGTCGCCAGTCGCCACTGCCTGCAAGGCAAAAGTAGATTTATTGGTAAGGTAACTGTGTGCATTGTAATTTTTTCCCAAGTATAGGGCACGGCCCGGCCTGTAATTTTAGTTGGAAAAACAAAAGGGATATTGAGAAACAAAGTTGAAAGAAATGCACAAGTTATGGTGTAGTGCAACAAGGACACTTTTCCAGGCAGCAAGTATGCATCATTTCTACTCTAGTCTGTTTCCAGCATTGACCTTCAACAACAGAGCAGGCCCACAGTGACGGCACATCGCTTAGCACATCCTCCGTTTAGAGTACTTTTTTTTAATGAGTTGGACAAAGCACATATCCAGCAACATAGCATTTTGCCATTTAAGTGAGTAAATCAATGCACTGCAGTCATCCCACCGCTAAACTCGACTCCACTTCTTCATAGACAGTTAGGTCTGCTGTGGTTGTTGTTGACGTGTTTACCTCTTATGCCACTCATGAAACGTCCTCCTGACTTGTTGATATTCAATCAATCATCTCCGATACTTGTACTGACTGACTGTGAAGATCGGTCTACAGTAGAAGTACAATTTTGTTATTACACAACAAGAGAACAAATATTATTGACTTGAGTCACTCTTTAGTGTGTACAGTAGGACTACTAGTACACTTTGACTTCACTTCATGCACAACAAACAAACAACAAAAACACAAGCACCAATCGCTCAGAGTCAGGTGTCCAATGCATGACATTCATTTTCATTACCTGTTCTGTCTCATCTTAAGTTAACGGGCCGTCTTTTTCGCCATCATCATCATGGAAGGTGCTGTTGTCATACTCAGTGTGCAGATTAAGTCCCCTTCCTGTATTCAATGAAAAGCAATGTATCAAGCTGCAGTAGAAGTATAAATTTCTTATTAAAAATAGTTGCAAGAAGGGGAAAATTGCCTTGCGTTACATTTAGTGTGTAATGTAGAAAGATGATTAGTGCACAATGAAATAACTTCATGCACAACAAACAACAACAAAATCACTCAGTCTGCATCCAATGCATGGCATCAATCATGACATGTTCCATCTTATTTTCAGTTAATTGGCAGTCTCTCTCTGCTCTGAAAGGAGTCATCATGTGCCACTTCTTTTGGCGGTACTAGGAAAGATTTTATTTGTTCCTCTGTTTTGCATCATCCAATCATCATCTGTCTTGAGGCAATGAATTTAGGGAGATTCAGGAGGATGGAGCGGAGAAGCTGGATTCGGAGGACTGTACTGTGAAATGCAGACATCTGAAACTTGTATATTAAAATAAGAAGAGTAGAAGCTGGTGGTGAAGGATTTGTTGTGATTCAAAGTTTGTAACCGGAAAGACAGACACACAAATAAAGGAAAATAAGGGAGGAAGATAGTAAGGGCAAGCCTAATTGACAGGGAAGTATAGCTCGTCCTCAAACTCAGGGGGTTCAGCCAGTAATAGGTAATCATGTAACACACTACTTCCGTCACGTGAGCCGCTGTCCTCATCTTCCTCCATTGCTTCATGTATTGTGTAATTCGGTGGTATGAAGTGCTGATTCATTTTGATCATTGTTAACCTCTCCACATTTTTGGCGAGAGACTGATCCTTCTCACTGTTACAATGGAACCAGCAGCACTGAAAACACATTCGGAAGAGACACTTGCGACAGGGCAAGCCAGATAGCTTATTGCCAGCGTGCTGAGCAGTGGCCATTCAGCCCTTTTCCTATATCAATACTGCAATGGGTTTTGATCAATGTACACATCTGTTGGGTCGTCCAAATAGGCCTGGACCATCTGCTCAATGTTCAGGGGTGCTGCTGCTAACCTTTTTTCAGGGTCTCTTCTCTGTGCATCAGCACTGTGCTTAATACCAATGCCTACCTGTAAATACCAATTGTGTAACTATTCTACTGGGCCCTAATGATCCAGTTGTAGTTGCTGTTGTCGATAGTGATGGTGAGTGTTGTGAACCAAACACACTGCCATCAGCCTCCAAAGTTGCACTTGATGCCACATGCCCTGCTGCAGGACTTCTTATGGGTTGATCTAGCGGGCTTTTAATTAGCAGCTGTTCATTTTCCAACTTACTCGCTGCCTCAGCTATCCATGTTTTGTAGAAGGCAACATTAATCTCTGAAAAAGGAATGAATGTCTTCAGTGCCAATTTTGCCCTTGGATCCAGAATTGTGGCAGAAATGTAATGTTCTTGTGACAAAATCTTATTTTGCATCCTTGTATTGTTAGCTAAGCGACGGGCTAAGCTCTCCACCAAGTCATAGGCTTCTTTTTTTTCCTCTGCACCTTTGTATGATTCAGACACCTTCTTCAGCTGATGCTACAGCATTTGCAATAATGGGATAGCTTGTCCCAGTGTACAGTCTTCCTTGCTGACTTCACGTGTGAAGACCTCAAAAGGACGAAGCATGTCAGTCAGGCATTTAAGTAGGCACCATCGGTCCATCTGGAGGGTCATGCCTTTCACAGTAACATCCAGTCTTTTAATGACATATTCATTGAGTGGCCTGTACTGCTCAAACAGACGACCAAGCATGTAATACGTTGAGTTCCAACATATTTCCGCCTCCCGGATGAGTGCTTTGACTGGCATGTTATATTCACGCTGAATGATCCTCAGCTGCTTCCGAGCTTTAAAAGAATGGCTGAAATGAGTGCATATTCTTCGGCAGGTGGTCAGTAAGTTGTTGACTATAGGTTCTTTTTTCAGAACGTCTTGAACTATAATATTTATGCAGTGCGCCAAACACGGATCCCTGAAATAGGAACCAAGGTGCATGGCCTTAAGTAGATTACTGCCATTATCGGTGGCAACAAAACCAATACTAAGCCCTCTTGGGCGCAGCCATTCAAAAACCTTGCTGCAAAACTCTTCCAAAATTGTTTACAGCAGTATGAGATTTCTCCATGGCGAACATGACTACAGTTGCATGTTTCCGAGTAGCTTTCAAAATCTCAGCTGTGTCAACAGCACCTCCTTCAGATAGTTTATCTCTAAACCCCACAAAAGAGACCCAGTGTGCAGTGATGCACATGCAATCTGTGGCTTGGCAACTGGTCCACATGTCTGTTGTCAGGTTGATATTGTGAACAGCACTATGCTGCAAAGCTTGTCCAACCAATTCCAGCACAAAAGGATATAGTGCCGGAACAGCAATTTTTGAGAAATAGGACCGGCTGGGAACCTTCCATTTTGGGCAGATAGCTGACACAAATTCAAGGAAACCCACACCTTTCACAAATGAAAAAGGGAGAAGGTCCAGTGCTAACATTTTAGCCAGTTTCGGATTGTACAACCCTGCCGTTGGGTGGTTGCGTTGGAACTGCCCCTCCAACCTAAGCATGCTCTCAATGGTAGGCTGGATTACTTTCCTTTGTGGTGCTGTTGTTTTCATTAACCCACTTAGGCTCAACAACACAGTTTTTCTCATTGCAGTACTCGGTCGCCTTGGTGTCTCAGCCTGACTCTGACTATGGCTCTTACTGCGGTGCCACTCAGATGTTACTGAGGAGGATGTGTGTGGTACCAGTACACTACTGGGGACAGGGCTAGAAATGCCTCCCTCTTCTTCACCTTCCACCGCAATAATTTTGTCCCGATTCTTCATGCCCAACTTCAGTGGGTTGAGTTTTTTTACTTTATTTTAAGTGAAGTAGGTGATTCTCCCACACAAAAGTGTGGTGTATTCTGAGATGACCTGCTTGGCCTCCAGCACCATAGTTTGTGCCAAGCTTACCCCGCCGAACACCTTGTCGACAAATTGAGCATATAGCAACGTTCTGCTCCTTGGTGCTAACAGAAAAGAAGTCCCAAACTGGGGAGGAGAACTTTCTGGCACTGCTGGATGTGCCACTTTCAATACCAGATGAACTGGAGGGTGTGCTTCGAATCAAACTCCGTGCAGCTACACTGGGATTTTTACTACCACTACCTACTAAGAAGGTTGAGCTGGATGTAGGTTCCTGCCGTGCCTTTGAACAGCTGGAGGTCGTGGTGGTGTAACCTGTGTTGGTGGTATCTGTGCTACATCCCGCTCACTAGCAGCCTTTCTGAATAGGGTGAGAATGTTGGTCTCCATCCCCTTTGAGGCGGGAGTGATGTGCTCATCTTCATCAACATCACCCCCCTCTTCTACATCTACCTCCATAACTCTAAGTTTTTCTGGAACCTTCCTTTTCTGAAGCATTGTCTTGTGGCGTGCATCACTCTCAGACTGAGCTGGAGGCTTCCAAATGGCATCACGATCATCGGAAGCGAGGCTTGAAGAAGAAGATGATGGACTAAGCCTCCTTTTCCTTGCTGGTGGTCTGGAAGACAATAGATCTTCCGAAACAGTGGTTTGCTCCAGTTTGTCTGCAGGAGCTTGATTTCCTGAAATGCCCCTACTTCAGGAGCAACAACTACTATTGTGGGCTGTTCTTGCGGCTGCTGCTGTTGTTGATGCGGCTGCACACTTATCTGCTTAGTTTCCGCCTGCGTTGGTTGTGTACTACTTTGCGATAATGACATTTTAACATCGCTGCTCAGTTAGTAGACTGGCTACCTCTGCGACACTCAAGGGCTTGGGCCTAGGCTGTTGGGGTTCGACCGCTGGTGCGGAGGTGCTGCTCCCAGCTTGGCTCCCAGACAACGCTGCTGCAGGTGTAATTATTTTGGTCCCAAAAAATACATTGGCCGGCACACCAGTCGTGGTTATTGGCACTTCCTTTTTCTGTTCCTTCTTCTCACCGGCAACTTTCTTGGTACTGGACCTGGTACCCTTCTTTGGGACCATCTTCTACTTCAGATGTCAGGCAGGGCGCAGGTGCACAAGTTGTGGTCACACGTGGATGTGATGCGCAGCAGGACTTCTGTCTGGTTGGCAGTACAACAGTGATGATGATGACACCTCCTCCTCTGGCTTTTTGTGCACCTAAAAGAAAATAAGCCAGGAGAAGAACATCAGTGAAATGTTGCAGTTGTTATTGTGGTTCAGTTACTACTGTACTAGTACAAATAAAAGATATAGTCTAGCCATTTCTGAGACTTTGCCAACAAGGGCTATGTTTTACTACTATGCACAAACGGCACTCTCAGGAAGGATAGGCAAGAGAATAAGAACCACCAAAATAAAAATGTAATGTTAGTGGGGTGGACCCTATTTGCCATTAAATGATTTGAGTATCATATCATTCATGGAGCTGCTGCTGGCAAAGGGGGTGGATGTTTTGAAGCAGAAAGCCAATAGGAAAACCATGCAGGCCTATATGGCAAAAGCAGGACACTAATAACTCCCACCACAAAAAAAGGCCATCAGCCACATGGACACTCACAAATCACAAGCAGGGGGCCTGGGAAACACCAGGAGCTGGCAAAAGGCCTATAAAAGCCAGGCAAAGGATGCATGGTAACGCACACTGCTCTGGCTGCAATACAATTCAAAAATGAAAATTCACAGGCTCAAAAAAGGTCTGCAGGGTGCATGCATTGCTCACTAACACATACCAGTCACACACAACAAAGGCCTTTAAGACACCCAAAATCAGAAATCCCACCCCCCAAAAACATATTTCCAAACTCAACCCAATGCCATCCATGCCCTAAAATATGTCTAAATTCAACGGACCACACACAAATACTTGATTAATAAAGCTGTGACTACCTTCTCGGAGCCTACTGGATGAGAGCAGGCCTGTTGGCAGACAAGGCCAGACAAGCTTGCAGGCCTGGGCTTCAAAATGGCCACCAGCCACATGGCCAGGCACAACATCAGAAAGCCCACCCCCCAAAAACACATTTCACAACTCAATCCAATGCCATGCATGCCCTAAATAATGTCTATATTCAACAGACTACACAGAAACACTTGTTTAACGCAGCTGTGGCTACCTGCTCTGAGCCTACTGGATAAAAGCAGGCCTGTTGGCAGACAACGCCAGACAAGCTTGCAGGCCTAGGCTTCTAAATAGCCACCAGCTACAAGGCAAGGCCCAACAACAGAAAGCCCACCCCAAAAAAACACATTTCCCAACTCAATCCAATGCCATCCATGCCCTAAATGATGCTTGAAAATGAAATACATGCAAAAACACCAAAGGAACAGTTGCTTCATCATGCACACACCCATGAGGCCATGACTAGCTCTGGGCCTATTGACTACTACTACCCACAACATTTTGGAAAAAAAAGGAATGATAGTTACGAAAATTAAATTGTAGTTACAACTGCAATGCCCCCAATCAAACAGACACAACAACCACTTACTTGTTAAAATATCCAATTCAAAACTCCTCAAATCCAATGGCAATGATGCAGCAGACAAAAAGAGTGATCTTTCCAGCTCATAATCCAAAGGCAGAATGAGCAGGAGATGGACAAAGCACTGGGAGGATCCTGCTGGACAGGAACAAGAAGTTGGAGATTCTGTGACACTTCCTCCCTCTTCCCCCATTTTAAAAAAGGACTCCTTGCACAAAAAAGGACAGCCAAATGTCAATATGAGGAGTTTTTTTCATCCAAATTATCATTTGCAGAAGGTTTTATGCTGCTAGAGCTGATATTCTTCTCAAGATTGAAAATTTTACATGTTCTAGTTCTCGAGCTTCACATTAGTTCCGCCGGATGTCAATGGCGCGCCCAAAATGACGTGTTCGCGTTCTCTCGCTTCCTGTTGCGTTGGATATGGCTTGTTCGCGTCCTCCCGCTCTTGCTCGCGGTGGAGAATGATGTGTTTGCGTTCGCTCGCTCCTTCTCACGTTCGATATGACGTGTTCGCGTCCTCACGCTCTCGCTCACGGTGAAAAATGACGTGTTCGAGATTTCATACTCTTGCGGTTCATGATTGCGAGACGAATGACGTGATCGCGGGCGTGAACTCTTTCGAGGTAGTCCAAACGGCTACCAACATCTCATGGAGCACGCAACCGGATCGGGAAAACTTGTCGTCGAACGCGGGGATCCAGGTAAGGCAATCGCGCGTGTGAGAACGTATTTTTACAGCCTAAGCATGAAAAAGATTCCGGTACTCCTCGGATCGCAGACATTTTGGCATTTTCGCGCTCTCCACGGACCGCAAAATTGTCAAATTATCACAATTTCTGCAAGCGGAACGGAATTTGATGCCCACCCCGACCAAAAACCCAGGTGACCCCCGTTGTAAAACTAGGTTGTTTTGTGATGGGTAATTTTGGTGTCGCCTCAATACATTTTTGGCCCTTGCCTGTTGCAGGTACTTGACCCACCCACGCAAGTAGGGTACCATTTTTATCAAGAGACCTGGGGGGAAGGTTGGGTGTTAAGAAAATTGTTTTTTTTCTGACACCAGAATAATATGACACAGTAATGCAAGGAAAATGTGTGACTATAGTCACATTTTGAGGTTTAAATGGCATTGTGAATAAAAAAACGTATTGGGATCCATGAGAGGCACACCACCCAGCACTCCACATTTTTTTTTACTTTACAGAAATATCTAAAGTTGGTAAATGTTCCCTAGAGACAGACTACACCTTAGCACAGAAAGACAGATGAGACAAATATGATTGCCTGTCCATTTGTTCCTCAAGTACACACACATACTGGATGGGTTTGGCACAAGGGTGAGTGAAAGGTTCAACATGTATATTTTAATAACAAGAGACTTCACAAAAAGGAAATGCACTGTTAATAATCAAAAGGTTAAAAACCTGAACCAATGACTTACAGCTTGTGAGCTGTAAAGCCACAACAAGGCACCAGCCACTTTACAGGCCATTCGCACGCCTTTCATACTTGACACAACTTTCACACCACCAGCTATGGCCCCCGCGCCTTTCAACATTCACATCCACAGATGTTCTGGAGACACTGTACACACTGGCAGAGAATCAGAAAAGACAAATATTACTTCAAAATGAACAATTGCATAAGTACTCACACATACTGGTTGGATTTGGCACGAGGGTGAGTGAAGGTTCAAAGTGTAAAATTCTATTAACAAGAGATTTCACAAAAACGAAATGCACTCTTAATATTTAAAAGGTTAAAAAACTGAAACAATGACTCACAGCTCATGAGCTGTGAAGCCACGACAAGGTACTAACCTCTTTACAGGCCATTCACACACCTTTCATACATGACACACCAGACCAGTCACACCGCCATCCGTGGGCCAAGCACATTATAACATTCACATCAACAGACAGCGCCATTCACAGGCCCATCACGTTCATACACCTACATGACTGACACAGCAATATCACCGGCTGGTGGTTGATATAGTGTCTGCAGTGGCGTTTGACTAGCAGACTGTGTAATGACAAGCATCACTATGCACACACTGCCAGTCCACACACACCACCAGCCAAGCACCATCCCACCCACACTGCCAGCCAAGTACCAACCCATCGCATACCACCAGCCAAATGTAAATGTAAATGTAAATGTAAATGTCAAGGTATTTGTAGAGCGCACTGTCACCAAGCGGTTTCCTGGTGCTATTACTCATACCGCTGTGGAACCCCTCCTGGCTTTCCCTGTGAAGTGTCCACTCCTGGGCACCCCCAGGGTGAAGCCAGGCATCCACAGCGCTGTTGGGGCCGGTGTGGAGGTTAAGCAAGCTATTGCCCAGAGTTGCAGCGTGGGGCCCATGATTAGAATAGGCACCGAGGCGAGAAATCAGGTCCGAGGAATTATGAGCCCAAGACCCGCCGAGGCGGGAATTGAACCCTGGTCCCGGACCAGAACTCTGCATCAGGGTCTGCCGCTCTAACCATTGAGCCACACTCCGCCAAGCATCAGCCCAACCATACTGCCAGCCCCGCATACCACCAGCCAAGCATTAGCCAACCCACACCACCAGCCACGCATACCAGAAACCAAGCACCAACCCACCCATTCCGCCAGCCCACACATACTGTCAGCCAAGCACCAGCCCACCCACACTGCCAGCCAAGCACCAGCCCATGCACATTGCCAGCCAAGTGCTAGCCCATGCACACTGCCAGTCAAGTGCCAGCCCACGCACACTGGCAGACAAGCACCAGCCCATACACACTGCCAGCAAAGCACCAGCCCATATACAATGCAATTCAAGTGTCAGCCCACGCACACCACCAGCAAAGCGCTAGTCCACGCATACCGGCTGCCTAGCGCCAGTCCACACACACCGTCATCAATTGTTTTTTAACAAGAAAGAAAACACAAACCAATTGCAACTAGATACAAAACTATAACTAGAAAAACAACAGCAGTAACTAAAGACATCATTCTAATAGCAACCGTGAAAATGAACAACACCTATATAAGACCAGTCAGTACACTATTAGACTCACGGTTGCGCCCAAAAACTCTTTTGAGGGTGATACAATCTGATACATGTGGGCAAACACAGCCCAGGATTAGGAGGACAATCAGCACAGTGCATACAACTCTCCTGCTGCATACCTCTTCAGAAACAGAATCTACATCTCTTACAGTGATTGTTTTTTTTTAGCGTGGGAGGAATTAAGTCATGAAAGTTGCGATCTTTCAATCTAGCCACATCCTCTACCACTCCATCTCTAGGAACACTTGCCTGTTCCACTACAACAAGGCTGCCTATTACAGACTCCTGAGACTGAACAAAAGTCATCTTTGAGCAAGAGAACACTCCTTGGACACAACAAAAGCATTAAAAGTTGCTAAATTGAAGAGATGGGTGGCCAACTTCTTATACCAAATGTAAGCCTCACGAACAGCAGTGTAAGGTTCCAACCTCAGATCTACTCTATCAACACCACCCATGTGCTTATTGTAGTCTACAATGCACACAGGTTTGCACACTTTAACAACCTGACCCAAACAGTCACAGGTGAAGTACTCTCATTATGGATGGTAGTCAGCATTTACACATCCCCCCTGTCCACAAATGTCTCAGCTAGCAGCCCCTCACTAAGCAAGCCACTGCCCTGTCTGACGTTTTTTGCAAACAAGCTCTTTTGGGTAACCATTACGGTTAGAGAGAATTGTGCAACAAGCAAAAGAGTCCACTTTGAACATTTCCTTAAACAATTGCACAGCTGTGTAGTAGTTATCAAGATACAAATGGTAACCTCTGTTAAACAGTCCTCAAAGCAAGTTCCCATACAATTTTCTCTGAAACTCCAAAAGTGGACGGATAACCGGGGGGGTCAATAGTGGAATTCCTATCAGTGTACACCCGGAAATTATAGACCTATCTTGTCCTACTTTCAGGCAACATATACATCTTACGCCCAAATGTATGAAGCTAAAAACCGCTCGCAAAGGGGCAGATTCTCAGAATCTGCCCCTGTGCAACCGGTATTTTTGCTAAAGTGCATTCTTGTAAGTTTCATGTTGCGCACACACATGCTCTAAGGGCATGTGTGTACGCAACATATGTGCACAGATCAATTTCAAGGGTGCAACAGGGTGTCCTTTGGACACCCCTGCACCCTTGAAATCGCATTCTCAATTTGCGATTCGCTAATTGCGATTCCCAAATTGAGAATGTCTTCCCATTCATTCCCCTAGGCCAATAGGAATGAATGGGGAGGTATTCCTTAATTGTGAAATGCAATTTGCAATTCTTAATTAAGGAATTTTAAGAAATCGCTAGTTATTAAGCGATTTCTTCATGCATAGCATTTTGCTATTCCTTATTAGCGAATCCTTATTTTTTGCTAATAAGGAATCACAAAATGGATGCTTGATGCATCTAGAGGTTAATGCTATAACATACCCTCTTGCTAGGAATGTTCTGCCTAAAAACCAAACAACCCTTGAACAGGACCAAAGACTCATCAACAGCTATTTATTTCCCTGGAGGATAGATCTCTGAAAATAGATCTGCAAAGTACTCAAGAACTGGCCACAATCAGGGTGATCTTGTGGCAATGCCAAAGAATTATCAGCAAAATGCAGCATCCGAAGCATAAATAAATACTGATCATGACTCATTATTGCAGGAAATATGGCCGTTGCCATCAAGGGACTGGTAGCCAATGTGAAGCAAGGGACAGCTTCCTTACCAAGCCCATCAAAAAGATAAAACCCCAAAACTTCTTCATCTCATCCAGATTTATGGGAGTCCAGCGGGCCAAAGTCTGGCACTGTTGTCCCTCAAAAATTGTTCACCATACAAATTAGCCTGCTCAACAATCTCAGCCAAAAGTACATCATCCATAAACAACTGAAAACACTGTGTAGGTAAAAAAAATCACAATGCACTCTACACCCTGCATCACCACTAGAGGCAGGCAACACCCGCTGCACCATGCTTTGATCAACCCAGAGTCCAGAACTTCCAGTAGGAAGCCTTACGGCCTCAGGCTGCAATCCCGATGTCTCTTGATGAACCATGGGCACATCAGTATCCTCCTCTAAAACAGGCACTTCATCCACACTGAGAGTAGCTTCATCCGCACTGAGAGTAGCTTCATCATCAGATGATTCCTTGTGGACAAAAAACTCACTGTCAGAATCTTACATTCCCTCCACTCCCTCAGACGCATTGTCAGTCTCATAATCCTGCTCAGAGGAAAATTCAAAAAGCAAACCAACCACCTGCCGAACAGTAATTCTACGGCTAGCTATAATCCTTACTATTAAACCTAACTTGTCAAACAAGTCAACAAAAACAAATACTTTGTAAAATAAGTAATCAACAAAATGTGGCTTTATCACAAAGACCTATATACTCCAACACTATACCACTCATTTGCCAGAAGCAGCAAGACTCACCACCGCCTACTCAGCACAGACACAGTAAGGACCAACAATATCCCACTAAAAAAGAAAAAGAAAAGAAAATTACACATGAGACAATGCAAAACACATCAGAAAAAATGTCATGCTCAAAGCACTAACTAAATATGCGGCTAATATGACACTACTTACAACAAATTCATTCATGCATTACATTAATACTCATTTGGAGTAAACACAACAAAAATGTTTTTCTTACCAAAAAAATGCACTAGGCAAAAATGCAGATCAACCGCTGCCAAAACCACAAAGAAGAATCAAAACCTTTGTACTACAATAAAAAGGAGAAATAAAACTTTAAAATCACATATGCAAATAATGCACTAGTCCACAAACTATCCACCAGCCAAGTAAAGGTGGTAGGTGGGCCTAAAAGCATAAGGCGGATCTCAGAAACAGCACAAAAAGTGGTCCGGGAGCCGTCCGATGCACACGCCCACCATGACGTCGGATGGCTCCCGGCTGTCCGACGCACGCAAAGGATTAAAACTACAGATTGTTGCTCTGGTGTCCTGGCATTCCTCTCTTTCATCTCTCCCTCCTCGTCTTATCCCTGCTCTCGCCATTCCTCTCTCTGCTCTCTCCCTCCTCTTCTCCCTCATCTCTCTTCCTCCTCTCTTCTTTCTCTCTCCCTCCTCCAGCGCTGCATAGACTGACTCCTGCCACTCATTCATCAGGTGGGAGGGATGGGTTATCCATAGCACCAGCCTCGCTCGAACACAACTCTCTAGGGACTAATACTTCTGACTTTACCCATATAAGGCATGTGCAGATAATGATTAAAGCACCAAATGCATTGTGCCAGCAACAGTAAAAATGTAAAAAGAATGATGGCATCATCATTAAAATGTAAATTAAATCTCTGACCTGTCCCACATTCTTTTGTAGTCGTCTATGCTTCCCTGCAAGGAAAACCAGCATTTGATTTCAGCAGAGCTGATGAGCTGTGAAGCGCCCACTTGGGTTTTTTTCTAATCCAAGGTAGGCCACTTTAAAATGTTAGCAATTGGTTTGTTTGCAGCGAGCGCCAATGACATTTGTGAGTTACGTATTATTAACTTACATTTTCGAGAAAAGCCTAAATGAAGGGTGAAGTCCATCAGACTAGTATTTTCAACCTTACTGTTTTAAAATATTGCAGTCAGGCTAAATGGATGGCATGGGTGGAAGCAGGTATACTGTAAGATACAGCAGAGTGGCAAGGCAAGGTGTGGGGGGGCGGTCCGCCCCAGGCGGCACGATTTTTCGGGCGCTGGCTGTGTGTCACTGGCCTTTATAATTTATTTGGCTACGGGCTGAACTGACTGCGCAGAAGTCATTATGCGCAGCCGAGTGTTAGCTGCGTTCACGTGACATGGAATCAGGACGGTGACAGGAAGTTCAGTTACTCTTGAGCCAGGCAGGGCCCCAGTGCAAGTGGGCTGTAGTTACGATTTGCTTCTGTAGTTAAAGTGGCATCCTCTCACTGCTCGCAGGGCTGCCTGTTCCAAATTGCAAACAAAACAGGTGATGGACCGAATGTGGATCAATGTCACACATTCATCCCAGTCCAAAGATCTGGGCCCAAATACATCGTTTTTTTGCACTCCACACCACCCTGGGTTAGACAATGGCGATATGCAAATCAGCTCTGACCCTGTGCCCCATGGGAACAGTCAAGTCCGAACTACAAAAGCCATGTCCTTCCCAGAACGGAATCAAGCATCCGAGGACCGGACCGGTTTCGAGGTAACACCTCTCATCAGCCCGGCTAGCTTGACTCCAGTGGTGTGGAGTGCCTGGGACCCACGTCTGGGCATCCCCAGCGCACTTATGGCGGCAATTGCAAACAAAACAGGTGATGGACCGAATGTGGATCAATGTCACACATTCATCCCAGTCCAAAGATCTGGGCCCAAATCCATCGTTTTTTTGCACTCCACACCACCCTGGGTTAGACAATGGCGATATGCAAATCAGCTCTGACCCTGTGCCCCATGGGAACAGTCCAGTCCGAACTACAAAAGCCATGTCCTTCCCAGAACGGAATCAAGCATCCGAGGACCGGATCGGTTTCGAGGTAACACCTCTCATCAGCCCGGCTAGCTTGACTCCAGTGGTGGGGAGTGCCTGGGACCCACGTCTGGGCATCCCCAGCGCACTTATGGCGGCAATTGCAAACAAAACAGGTGATGGACCGAATGTGGATCAATGTCACACATTCATCCCAGTCCAAAGATCTGGGCCCAAATCCATCGTTTTTTTGCACTCCACACCACCCTGGGTTAGACAATGGCGATATGCAAATCAGCTCTCACCCTGTGCACCATGGGAACAGTCCAGTCCGAACTACAAAAGCCATGTCCTTCCCAGAACGGAATCAAGCATCCGAGGACCGGACCGGTTTTGAGGTTACACCTCTCATCAGCCCGGCTAGCTTGACTCCAGTGGTGTGGAGTGCCTGGGACCCACGTCTGGGCATCCCCAGCGCACTTATGGCGGCAATTGCAAACAAAACAGGTGATGGACCGAATGTGGATCAATGTCACACATTCATCCCAGTCCAAAGATCTGGGCCCAAATCCATCGTTTTTTTGCACTCCACACCACCCTGGGTTAGACAATGGTGATATGCAAATCAGCTCTGACCCTGTGCCCCATGGGAACAGTCCAGTCCGAACTACAAAAGCCATGTCCTTCCCAGAACGGAATCAAGCATCCGAGGACCGGACCGGTTTCGAGTTAACACCTCTCATCAGCCCGACTAGCTTGACTCCAGTGGTGTGGAGTGCCTGGGACCCACGTCTGGGCATCCCCAGCGCACTTATGGCGGCAATTGCAAACAAAACAGGTGATGGACCGAATGTGGATCAATGTCACACATTCATCCCAGTCCAAAGATCTGGGCCCAAATCCATCGTTTTTTTGCACTCCACACCACCCTGGGTTAGACAATGGTGATATGCAAATCAGCTCTGACACTGTGCCCCATGGGAACAGTCCAGTCCGAACTACAAAAGCCATGTCCTTCCAGAACGGAATCAAGCATCCGAGGACCGGACCATGGTGTTGGATTAAGCCCTGATCTCTTGACTGGGTGAGAGTATTCTGCTTAATTCAGAAACTCTGTCCTTCACCACCCCCTGTTGTTTAATTATTTTGTCCACCATAAGCGTGGAAGGGTATACTCAGACATCAGTCCCTAGCTCATTGCACCATCAGGATTCAAGCAAGCCGGGCCGAAGACGGCTGAAATGCCAGAAACCGGTCCCCGGTAGCTTGTTTCCTTTCCAGTGAAAGAATTGGCTTGGTAGTTTGGTTTGCCCTGTTCCCATGATACACTGGGCCAGGGACAGACTAATTTGCATATAGCCAGGTTCTGAGCTGGGATGGTGCAGTGAGCTAAAAAACGGTGTTGGATTAAGCCCTGATCTCTTGACTGGGTAAGAGTATTCTGCTTAATTCAGAAACTCTGTCCATCACCACCCCCTGTTGTTTAATTATTTTGTCCACCATAAGCGTGGAAGGGTATACTCAGACTTGAGTCCCTAGCTCATTGCACCATCAGGATTCAAGCAAGCCGGGCCGAAGACGGCTGAAATGCCAGAAACCGGTCCCCGGTAGCTTGTTTCCTTCCCAGTGAAAGAATTGGCTTGGTAGTTTGGTTTGCCCTGTTCCAATGATACACTGGGCCAGGGACAGACTAATTAGCATATAGCCAGGTTCTGAGCTGGGATGGTGCAGTGAGCTAAAAAACAGTGTTGGATTAAGCCCTGATCTCTTGACTGGGTGAGAGTATTCTGCTTAATTCAGAAACTCTGTCCATCACCACCCCCTGTTGTTTAATTATTTTGTCCACCATAAGCGTGGAAGGGTATACTCAGACGTGAGTCCCTAGCTCATTGCACCATCAGGATTCAAGCAAGCCGGGCCGAAGACGGCTGAAATGCCAGAAACCGGTCCCCGGTAGCTTGTTTCCTTCCCAGTGAAAGAGTTGGCTTGGTAGTTTGGTTTGCCCTGTTCCCATGATACACTGGGCCATGGACAGACTAATTTGCATATAGCCATGTTCTGAGCTGGGATGGTGCAGTGAGCTAAAAAACGGTGTTGGATTAAGCCCTGATCTCTTGACTGGGTGAGAGTATTCTGCTTAATTCAGAAACTCTGTCCATCACCACCCCCTGTTGTTTAATTATTTTGTCCACCATAAGCGTGGAAGGGTATACTCAGACGTGAGTCCCTAGCTCATTGCACCATCAGGATTCAAGCAAGCCGGGCCGAAGACGGCTGAAGTGCCAGAAACCGGTCCCCGGTAGCTTGTTTCCTTCCCAGTGAAAGAATTGGCTTGGTAGTTTGGTTTGCCCTGTTCCCATGATACACTGGGCCAGGGACAGACTAATTTGCATATAGCCAGGTTCTGAGCTGGGATGGTGCAGTGAGCTAAAAAACGGTGTTGGATTAAGCCCTGATCTCTTGACTGGGTGAGAGTATTCTGCTTAATTCAGAAACTCTGTCCATCACCACCCCCTGTTGTTTAATTATTTTGTCCACCATAAGCGTGGAAGGGTATACTCAGACGTGAGTCCCTAGCTCATTGCACCATCAGGATTCAAGCAAGCCGGGCCGAAGATGGCTGAAATGCCAGAAACCGGTCCCCGGTAGCTTGTTTCCTTCCCAGTGAAAGAATTGGCTTGGTAGTTTGGTTTGCCCTGTTCCCATGATACACTGGGCCAGGGACAGACTTATTTGCATATAGCCAGGTTCTGAGCTGGGGTGGTGCAGTGACCTAAAAAACGGTGTTGGATTAAGCCCTGATCTCTTGACTGGGTGAGAGTATTCTGCTTAATTCAGAAACTCTGTCCATCACCACCCCCTGTTGTTTAATTATTTTGTCCACCATAAGCGTGGAAGGGTATACTCAGACGTGAGTCCCTAGCTCATTGCACCATCAGGATTCAAGCAAGCCGGGCCGAAGACGGCTGAAATGCCAGAAACCGGTCCCCGGTAGCTTGTTTCCTTCCCAGTGAAAGAATTGGCTTGGTAGTTTGAGTCTGATTTGCCCTGTTCCCATGATACACTGGGCCAGGGACAGACTAATTTGCATATAGCCAGGTTCTGAGCTGGTATGGTGCAGTGAGCTAAAAAACGGTGTTGGATTAAGCCCTGATCTCTTGACTGGGTGAGAGTATTCTGCTTAATTCAGAAACTCTGTCCATCACCACCCCCTGTTGTTTAATTATTTTGTCCACCATAAGCGTGGAAGGGTATACTCAGACGTGAGTCCCTAGCTCACTGCACCATCAGGATTCAAGCAAGCCGGGCCGAAGACGGCTGAAATGCCAGAAACCGGTCCCTGGTAGCTTGTTTCCTTCCCAGTGAAAGAATTGGCTTGGTAGTTTGGTTTGCCCTGTTCCCATGATACACTGGGCCAGGGACAGACTAATTTGCATATAGCCAGGTTCTGAGCTAAAAAACGGTGTTGGATTAAGCCCTGATCTCTTGACTGGGTGAGAGAATTCTGCTTAATTCAGAAACTCTGTCCATCACCACCCCCTGTTGTTTAATTAGCCTGTTCCAAATTGGTCATGGTGCCTAATCATGCTGCTCTGCGACCGGACCTGTTTGGCGAAGAGAGGTCACAGACTGTCATCAGAGAGGCCGCTGCGTGGCTCACTGAGGTATTATTAAATATTTTTAAAACTAACAGCCTGAGAAACACCGAGTCTGTAGCTCTGCTCACTGCTCTCCAGGCTCGTGGGTGGTGCCGTGGTGAATTAGGCTCCATTCCGATGTCCCTTGATTGATTGATTTATTTACAGATTTCATTTAGATTTTGAATACCAATTTTGCCCTAAGTTTACCTTTCAGCAACCTGCTTTTTCCTGAAGTATAACAATCTTTAAACTTCCACCCGCACTTCACATGGTTTGTTTCCACTCCTGGTCATTTTACCCAAGAAACTTATGAAAATAAACTTTTTACCACTAGTCTGCTTTCCGTCTTTTTTCAAATCCATTCTAGTTATTTTATTTTAAGAAGTGTATCAACTGCTGCTCCTAGCTTTTTGCACATGACTGTTTTTTAACTGCTATTTTTATAGGATCGATTTTGGAATTGTATTTATTGTAAAGATTTTAAAATTCACACAAACAAGAGACTTTCTACAAGGTATGCAGTGTACGTTTCTTACATATCCATGGCATTTCTCCCAGTTCGTTTTCGGCTTCTGAAACGCTGATCTCAATTTTTTTCAGTAAACTTTTTTCCTCTGTCATCTTGAGACGAAATTCTGGTTTCTCGCTCCGTGATGATGTTTGTGGTCAGGCAAGTTTCAATATGGCTCATTTGTTGGCAGCAGTGGCAGCACAATGTAGGGTGCAGGTAGAATACCTAGGACTGGACAGATGCCGAGGATTTTGAGTTCTTCTGACTGATGGTCCCAATCTATGCACGACCTCTGAGTATTTCCGCTGCCAGAGTTCACGCTCACACTGGCACCAGGCAGAAGTGTTTTGAAGTCCTGCTGTACCCCCTGCTGTATCACCAGCCCTGACCCCTAGGCAGAGATTCCCTCTGGGTGGGCTTTTGGTGTAAATAAATGTATCATTCTTCACCTGCCCTGGCTCCTTGTGTGATGCGGGAATGGTGGGGTCCTTGTGTTCGTCCAGACGAGCTCTGTGCTGTATGTACTATTTTCAAAAGGCATAAGCCAGGGCCTGTAACTTGTCAATTACCTGAAGTGGCAGCTATGACTGAGGATTCTGCAGACTGTCAGTGCTGATAGAGTGATGTATGCGGTTGGAGGAGTGACTGACATATGCCTATGAAATTTTATAGGCAGTACTTTAAATGGAAACATAGAGAAAGTGCTGCTACTTATTATCTACAGTACCTGAGAAATGCAGATGCTCTTTCTTTTAAATTAAAGTAGTGCAGGTACTCAGTACCAGACACCATCTGCTCAGTTAAAGCAATAGTTTACATGAAGAAGTTTGGATTTAATGATCACTCTGGTAAGGTTTTATATCATGGAATGGCAATTTTACACAGGAGCGAGCGGTGTAAATAATCTGCGGTGCAAGCAGGTGTAAAGTGTATGATGAGAGGAGATTCCACAAGTGTGAGAGCATTTTTGAAGAAGTGTTTTGAAGGAGTATGTGCATGGGAGAAAGCAGAAGAAGGGTGTTGTGTTGATTTTGGCACCTGTTGAGGAGAACTGTATTTCCATTTCTGGTACTTTGCAGCAGTTTTAAGATAATCTTAAAGTTTCTCATTGCTCAAATGGTTGTAATTTCTGGTATTATTGTTTCCCTCGTCTTCATTTCTTGATTTTGCTTGCGAGAAAGTGTCACTCATAGTCGTTGAATGTCACCCATAATGACATTGAAATTCTGAAAATGTCACACATAAGTAATCTGAAACCTTGGCAGCTATGCTCAATACGTTTAATTGGAGAGTACCAGCACTTTTCAAAAGTGACCGGCACTTCTCAGAAAAAAGCAGGTACTCTGGTACAGGGTGCCTGCTCTTCAATTTTTCCATTTCTAGCTTTGGAAAGCATAGGTAGGTAACATGCCTCAAGCTACTGTACATTTTTCAAGGACGAGCACAGGAAGTGATTTGTTTTTGCTTGTTTCGTCCTACGTAAGTTCTTTCACACCTAATTTCAGAGCTCAGCTTAGCAGCAGGCTGCCTGTGGAGGAGAAGTTGTGAGCTTCACCTGACTATCAGCGGCGATACTATGTGTTTTTCAGACCTCTTTCAGGTTCTCGCTGTCCTTTTTCCACAGCACCCGCCAGGGGGCTGCAATCTGAAGGATAGCCCCGGGTGCTACAAGCTCTACCTATGCCCCTGGTAAGATATGGGAGAGTTTTAAATGTGATTAGTTATTTCAAGACTGCACATTCCAAATTATTTTATAAATATTCTCGCTTTCTGAAATTTGCTTTAACTTGCACCATTTGTTCCTTTTAAAATAAAAATTCTCAGGGGTGAAAGTCCGCCATTTCTCCGTTTGTCAATCGGGCTCACTTGTGACACACATTCACAACATAACGCCTCACCACCAGTGAAGAGAAGGCTTAACTGTGACCTTGAGAGGGGGAGCCAGGAGACACAAGACAGGGAATAGGAAAGCCTTGAACATGGATTGGCATAAATACAGCGAAGGGACCACAATGCAAAAATAGAGACATCGGAATCATTGTAGGATACTGGAACACATTTAGTGGACAGGAAACCACCACTAGGTTGTGATCTAGAAAGGGTCTGACGACCCTAATGCTTCAGGCAAATGAAACAAAAACCTGTCCTAGAAGGTGTTGATGTGTGTATTAACCTACACTGATGTAAAGGCAGAATCATAAAAGGCCCTTGGGCATGCCATCTAGTGGCAGGATGGCAGAATCCTGCCAGGAACATGTATTCTCCTGCTAGAACTTCAAAAAATGAATTTTATGTGCTGAGCAAGGTTAGAAGCTGAATTACTGAAACCAGTACTAAGGGCCTCATTTACAAGCCCCTTGCAACCCCTTTACGTCACTTGTTTTTTACACAGTGACAGTGCAATCATTGCGCCACACTGCACCATATCTACAAACAGGTGCACCATTGCATCAGTATGTAGCTCCCTGCATCACATTATACCTGAACCAGGTATAATGTATTTAGAGTAGTCATTCCCATGCAAAACAAAACATGCAAAAAAGGTACAGTGAAATTTGCAACATTTCACTGTGTTAATCTACGACTGCCCTGCATTAAAATCCTTATGCCTGCTCAGACCAGGGCTTTTACAGTGCGACTCACCTATGAGTTCTGATGCAGTGCTGGAGATGGGCCCGTTTTATGACCAACTCCTTTAATTTGTCGCTTTTGTGCCAATAGATGTATCAGAATTACTGACACATCTGTCAATCGTTGCACCATGGAGCTCTGTATTGAAATTTCAGTGCATCCATGGTGTAGCAAGAACATTAACACCTTGGCTGCTAAGGAGTTTTCCCGTCCTGTGCTGACATTCCTTGAATACTATAGAATCATGACAAGGTCAACTCTTCATAAGCACAGGGCAGGTAAAACCCATGACGAGTTGACCTTGTCATGAGCACTGAAGGGGTTAAGCTGAGGTGCAAGTAAACTGACCTAATGGGTGAGATGCAAACTTTTCTTGTAAATGAGTCAAAGATTTTCAGCCATTGTGCTTCGCAGTGAACTCGTTTTGCCTCCCAAACCTTCTTGGAGTGACTTTTGCTGGCCTCTTGAAGTTGTTTCTTCATAGAGCTTGTGCCATGTTTGTGGAAGAGTTTGCGTTTCTTACTCAGTTGTTTAGCGCTGATTTTGATTTCCACCTTGTGTCCATATGTAGGTGGAGAGTCCCTGTTAAATGTGCTGTTTGAGGTTCCACGAAGGATCGCAGCCAGGGTCCCAGTGGTGGCATTCCAAGTGGCTATTGCGCCCTTTTTCTGTTCATTTGGTGGCCAGCCTGGCCACTGGTTTGCCCAATTGTTAAAAGTTATGATAGAGGTCTGTACCCATTTAATTATTCTAGGCAGCTTTATCAGTTCTTTGCCATTAGAAGCTCCAATGTATTCTAGCCTGTGGTGAGTGTCCGCTATGAGATTCAATGTGATGGTTAAGGCAGCGTGGTCGCTATCGCTGCGCGGATGGACTGTGAAGTTTGACATGAGAGGTTGTAGTTTTTCGCTTAGAATGATGTAGTCGATCGTTGTTTGGTTGTTGTATGTAGGACCGACAAAGGACCCTGGGTTGAGGTTTAGGAGGAAAGAGTGTGCTGTCGCCAGCTGGTTCGTTTTTAATAGATCATTCAGAGCAATGGTGGCCCCAGGCTGATGTCGCCGTGTGGTTGAAATCCCTATGTTAAGGGTATTGAAGTCACCAAGAATGATGCACTCCAAGGCCGGGAGTTGGAGCATTAAGGACTCAAGGTGGGTTGTCAGCGGGGCCAAGTTGGATATGGGCCCATATGGATTATAGTAGAGATTAATTAATAAAAACGCAAAGTTTCCATTTGTCAGGCAGCAGCCTTTCAGGATGCCTGCCTGGAGATTGTCTGGGAAATTCGGAATTACCGCGAATTCCAGGTTTAGTGAGTGCTTTATGTAGACACATATCTCCCCGATGGTCTTCCGAATATGTTAGGCTTTTTTGCAGGTTTTCCATATTCTGCGTATCCTCTTAATGAGAGCGGGTGGAGCTGCCAGGATTCTTGTATGCAGATGATGTCTGCCTCTTCCATGAATGTCACGGCGTTTTTATTTAGAAGCAGCCTCCTGAGCCCTGCGACATTCCAAGTCAGGATTTTCAGGCGATCCGGGGGCGGTCCCTGTCTGGAGGCTTTTGTTGAGCGATGGTCATATTGCAGAGGGGTGGCCCGAGACATCGTGGCTGTGTTAGGATCTTGAATTTAGTGCTAGCGGCAGCCAGGACCAATCTTTACTTGCGCGTCCAAGGTTGCGCATGTGCGTGTACCCTGATTCATGTTAGTTGTTATTTTAATTGGGGTGCTGATGGTTGGACCAGTGTTTGTGGCACCTTTGGACCCCTGGAGGATGGTCACCACATGTGGCGCGTCAGTGGTGTGGGCATGCAGGCGTGAGTTCCCTCCAATTTGCTGATCTGTGTTTCCCAACTGGGAGTGTGCGGTTTGAGTTTTTAAGAGGAGTGGGTATTTTTGTGCGCGCGTAGGTTTTATTTTTATGTCCCAAGTTTCCAATAGCTTATGCTGGCTTTTCAGAGCCTCGGCCATGTGCGGGCTCACGAAGGTTAGCTCCGTGGGTTCGTTTTTCTCCTCTGCATCTGGCGGAAGGAAGGAGATGGTTTCAATGTCTGTAGTTTTTGTTCCCTTCAACCCTGGGATGTTTGCAAAAATTTTTTGTAGATTGCTGCGGTTGAGAATGTCCCACATCCCCTGGGAGACATAGTCGGGGTACAGCGTGATTTTACGTTCCTGGGGGTGGTTTATTCGACAAACTGAGTCCGCCCCATGGCCGCCGGTTTGTGGTGTTTGTGCTGTGTCTAGTGGACTGTCCTTTCCATGCCTGTTTAACCCCATTGGCCCCTATTGCCGCGGGTGGGCCTCCATCTGTGACAGGCTGGGGGCGCTTATGGTGAGTAGCGGGTGTTCAGTTTCCCTGAGGTCTGTAGCAGTCAAAGGCGCATGCGATGCGCGACCCTTCGCGAACATTGATAAGGCAGCGACCTGAGGGTCGTATCTGTTTGAGTTTACTTGAGTTGCTTCAGAGGAGCTTTGTCCGTGAAGGTCCGTTGCTTGTTTTAAGTGTGGTGCTGTTAAGACTAACTGGGGGGTTGCGAGTGAGGTTGTTGCTAAGTTAGTAGAATGAGTGGCTTTGACGTTTGGCTCGATTGTTTCCAGTGTTTTGACGGTTGCTCCCAGTTTGGTCGTTTCCTGATTCACAATGTGGGCAGACGTCTCGTTCTCAGGCCGTAGCCATTCCCGGATGGTTCTGGGGGCGAGAGATTTGTTTTTGTGTGCCTTATTGAGTTTTTTTAAATTTTTTCTTGTTTTTCCTAGATAGGGTATGGAAGTCTGGGCTGGTTGGTGTGATAATATGCTGGGGCTCATGGTTTTTTGTGTTGGTCGTGATGGCGTCTGGCCTGCTCGTGCTGAGCATGGATGATGGCGCCTCCCAGGCAGTTTTGTCTTCTTTCTTAATTTGTGTAGAGTGGTTTATTGAATTTCTTAAACCTTCTGTTTTTGGAGGGTGCGGGGCTGGTTCCTGAGAGATCGGGTCCTTGGTCTTGCCGACTTCATTCTTGAGGTCCTCAATTAGTGTGGTCATGATGTCCGGAAGTTTTCCTAAATTGTTCAAGATTGGACTGCAACTACATGACTCGGGCTTAAAGTGTGTGCTGTCCTGTACTGTACGAATCAGGGAATTCATATGGTCAAGTTTACAGTCGATTCCTGATATTAGGTTTGTGACAGTTTGTAGTATGTTTATCTGGGCATCGAGCTTGTCGGCATGCTTTATTGCCGCACCAGTCATAGAGATGAGTGTCTCGTTGATCAGAGTTAAATGGTCTGTGATCACTGGGGGGCTCTCCCCCCTATCTGAGCTTCTACTCATTGAAGATGGTAACAAGTTTGTTTTATCTTGTTCCTGGGGGCTCCGGTGCGTCAAATTCGAAGGTGAGGGGTGCCGGGCAAGTGTTTCCGTGGACCCACCTCCTTCATAGATTTCATATGTGTGACTAGTTGCGTCAGGCATGTGCTCCCCTGTTGCTGGGGTTGCACTACATGTACTGATCAATATGTTGGCTGTGAGGGCCCCATTTAGGATCGAGTTTGAATGAAGAACTTCCGGTGAGTGATGTAAGGGAGTTGTTGGTCTAGTGAAGTCGGGTGTGGATGCGACCCTGCCCGGGGCCTCTGGCTTGAGGGGTATGCCACCCTGTAGTGTAGTTATTTTTATTGGTGATAGGGGCATTCCTGGAGCCCGTGAGGCATTGGGACTGGGGAATAGGCCGTCCTCTGTGGCTTTGTTGGGCGGAGTGCGGCCTGAAGATCTAGATGGTGCAGCTGGACTTGTGGCCAGGGGGTAAAAGAAGCTTCTTATGTCTCTTTTACCTAGGGAGATGTTTGGCCCGGGACTGGGAATAGAGTGAGCTGGATTATAACGCCTCCCATCTTGCTCTACTTGCGACAATGTCAGTGCTGGGAACGCAGTTGGTAATCCTGGGGACATTGGCGTTGTACCGGTGGCACCAGGTGTTCTCGGGGTTCCCCCCTCCGATAGCCCAGGTCCGGGGTAAAGGCCACCCGCACCTGGGGGGTAGAAAAGTTTTGCCTTCCGTCTCCTGGCTGTTCTTTGGGGTCGAGAATTTTTCCTGTGCCTGCAATAAGGACGAATTTCTCATCCTCATTGTTTTTTCCCTGTTTCGGCTGTCACTTTTTTTCCTGTTGCAAAGTAGACACTGCGAGGTTTCAATGACAATCAATCAGGCGTTTTCCCCGGCGTCTGCGCTCTTCTGTTGGAGGCCACTGAGGGTCTGGCTGGAGCAAGCGGGGCACGCAGGGGGGGGACTGCTGGCAAAGTCTGACCTGGTCAGACCAGCCTAGGCCATCACCCCCGGGCTCTTACTTCACAGATACCTCTAACGGCAGCCGCGCTCACAGTCTCTCAGATCAGCTGAACCATTTTTGAAGACTGTCACTCAGTATTCCTCATCAGATATTTACAGAGAGCAAGATAGCAAAAAGGGGAAAAGAAGGAGGCCGAAAAAGAAAAAAAACGGTCACAGAGGGAGAAACAAGGAACTTACAAGAGTGACATAAAAGGGCAAGAAGTGTTGCTGGTAGTGGACTAAAAGAGGCATGAAGAGGATTCAAGACTAGGCAGCCTTCACTTTTGGCATACCGACATTTAATAGAGCCAGATGTGGGCTTCTGAGCAGAGCTGTGGGCACCAGCTCGAATTCTTTTACAAATAAAGCACTATCGGAAACAATTTTCATTGATGAGCTGCGTTTTTTCTGCCCTTCTTAAACATTTCTATCAGTCGAATTATAAAGGAGAACCATTAATAAATACAGTTTGGAAAAATGTATTGTCTGCGTAGTGTGTCTCAAATGATATATTATGTTTCTAGTTAATACTGTTAAGCATATATTCAATGGCATCGTAGGGACAGCTTTTATGTTTTCAGGTAAATACAACTCCATATGTACATGAAGTATTTTTGTATTTTGTAGTACCTGATTGTCTAGTCTATTGAGGCCAACTCTGCCTTTTTTAATTTATTGGGCCACATATCCCTAAAGTTTCTTTTTACTCTAATCACTTAGCACACATGTCTTGCATTTTTACAAAATAAACTGACATTGTAATACTTTTTCGGGCCACGTGTAATGTCTTGCAGGAAAGGAATAAGTGAATCACTAGAGAGTTAATGTTCCTAGGACTTGCAGGGAAGGAACCCATGATAATTATGCGGGTCTGTAGCCCCGTAATTCTGTTGGTTCGGCTCCATCAAAAGAAGTCGGCAACATGGTAGGTTTCTTACAGCAGAACCTCAGTTGGTCTGCAATAGGAAACTATTGACTAGAGCATTGTCACGTGCTTGGCCACCAGTCAATGCATTACAGAAGGCCCGCCCTTTTTAGGGAAGTCCTTTACATATTCAGTTTTTCTTGTGACTACCAGGAAAAGCATGGCAGTTCCAAACCGGATACAATGCATATGGCCGACCCGGCACATCAGGGACGTTTGGGTTTTTGTTTTGTTGCATAAAACTCTACAGAAAAAGTTTTCTGAGTGGGATAAAAACAACTTGGTGCCTCCTGGCAAACATCTCTGCCTTCAGAACAACCACTCAATTGGAGGATGTCTTTAAGGGAGTGAGCCACCACCCAAGGCAGAAGCAGTTTTCATAATATGAAAATGTGGCTGTGTTCGGGAGAGGAGGCCACACTGTCTGCTGCCCCGGCGGCTTAGCATACCACCCTTCAAGGTGTCAATGACCTCTTTAATCTAGACTCTAACTGCCAGATTCATCAAAGACCCATTTTGCGAGTCTTTAATAGCGATTCATAAGGAATCGCTATTACAGACTCGCAAAACGGGATTCATGTAGGAATCGCAAAATAAAATGCGATTCCTACACATTCCTTATTTGCGATTAGCAAATTGCTAATCGCAAATAAGGAATAACTCCCCATTCATTCCTATGGGCCCATAGGAATGAATCGGGAGTTATTCCTTATTTGCGATTAGCAATTTGCTAATCGCAAATAAGGATGCGATTTCAAGGGTGTTAGAGGTGTCCAAAGGACACCCTGTAGCACCCCTGAAATGTAATCTACATTGGTGTTGCGCACACACATGTCCAAAGGACAAGTGTGTGTGCAACATGCAACTTAGAAAAATACATTTAAAAGCATTTTTCTAAGTTTTCGCTATTTACCACGAGGTTTGACCTTGTGGTAATTAGCAATTTATAAATGGTTAATGAATTGCATTTAAGGAATCTCAAATAGAGATTCCTTAAATGTAATTTCTCGCAATTTAGCGAAATCGCATTTACCGATTTTTGCATTTGGGATGATGAATCCCAAATGCAAAAATTGCGCTCGCAAAGGGCCAGATTCTCAGAATCTGGCCCTTTGCGAGCGCAATTAAGCTTCATGAATCTGGCTGTAAATCCTTCTGAGTTCTATCATTCGGAAGTAGGGGAACTTTGGTAGAGATACAATACCAACAGTGATCATAGATGACGTGAACAGCCTCTGAGTTATGACATGAGTGGTGTTGGAGCCACTGTCACTCTCTTTCCAGATGTTGATGACAATTGAGATATTACATTGATCTCATTTTACTTATCAGCATGGACAGATGCTGATGCCCCCCATCAAGAGTTCATAAGAGGGTCTCACATATATGATGAATAGAGGGGCATTATGTGCCTAATCTAGCTAATACAATTGGCCCAGAGATGTTCTGAAAAATAAGAAAGTGGGCAAGGTCTGCACATCTTAACAGAAAGATAGGAGAAACAAACTTGACCTCGCATTATTTAATTATACAAATTAATAGGAAATGTAATACAATGACTGACAGGTGCGTTGGGAGAGGCATAAGGAATCGAAGCGAAATAAGAATGCAAAGCAATAATTGAACACCAGCTAATTACAAATGCCAAAACAATTTTTTTTAACTCTATCACTAAAATGAAAATGATAACAAACAAACCGTACAGATGACAATATGTCCTGAGTGTCCTAACTTGTTTGTGGAAAAACACAAAATGCGCAGTAGCCAATCTGTCCCTCTGGACGGTAGTCCATTCTCACTGTCATAGTTGGTGGTATGTGAGATCATGAAAGCTGCTGTGGTGCCACCCAGAGAGGATGCGGATAGCAGGCTCGCCATGTTAAGGTGCCACACGTATACTTATATAGCATAAGGCGTGTTAGGACAATGAAGAGCAAATTGAAAATAAATACAATCATCTTTTAGAGTTACACTGGGAGGGGAGTCAAGACAAGGTGGCAGCTTGCTTGTAGCTTGTTCCGCTGCCCTGAGGGTGACGTGCTCTTTGCATTTATCTTAAGAACAAGCGAGTTCATGAGGTGCCAACAGCTCACAACTCCTGATGATCCGATATGAAACGGTCCCATTCTATTCAGTTAGCAGGACAAACAGGAATGCAAGAAAAAGGTGAAAAAGATGAGACAGTTCAGCTCGTTACCTTGCCTGCATCTTCTTCAATCTGGCAAATGCATCTCTGCTCTGCATAGTCACAGTCACCCAGTGGCAGCCTGAGAGCGATTCACACACACTGACCTCATGTGGCTTACTGGTTCACTAGGAGTGGATTCTAGTCTGTACAGAAAAGTAGAAGTGATGTCTCTTACGGTCACTTTTTAATTGCTCCTGATTAATTATCTGGGACTAAGAACTGACGCCTCCCTCTTGTTGGCTTGAAATCGGAGATGCGATGCATCCAGAGCTAAAGGGGCACCTCTTAACCGAAATGTCCCCTTGGCTCCATGCTGCCCCCTTCCTTTTCTAGAAGCGTTTTCTCTCATCTGTTCCAGATTCAAAAGAATGAAGCTAATAATCATTTTTGGGAAGAGGGGCCCCTTCCATGCTCCGTTTTGATTGATGTCATACTGTGAGTAGAGTGAACCCAAGCCCTCTTCAGAGATATAGAGAAACCACCTGCTGTCTCTATCCAATGTGGAAACTAGCTCTGAGGCACACCTTTGTTCTGGCTAACTTAACATCTTGGCTTAGATTAGCTGGGGCTGGTCTAGATTGAAAAGCACCACACTGGGGCCGGAGGGGATGGGTGATGCTGGCTGGAAAACCGTAATTTCCCTCATGTAGCAGTGCCCATAGCTCCTTTCCAAGCACTCTGGCAGGGCGTTGCATTAAGTTGCCTCCACTCCGCGCAACCCCCAGTCCTTCAAAGCTAGGCTGTGTCTAACTTGAACTCCCCAACAACGTGTTAATTCTGAGGATCTATGATAAATTAATTTGATAAGACCTCACCCACCTCTGTTTATCTGTGTTTGGAGTTTTTGAAAGTAATAACTAAATGGGCATTACCCCTTCGTCTCTACTGCCCCAACTAGGAGTAGGTAGTTGGTAAATGTGTGTCCTCTTTCTGTGACCCCTGGTTGTGGACTGTTGGAGCACCGGGACTCCCAGAGGCAGCTCCCCCACGCCATTTCATGGCCCCAACTCGTGTTTTGTTGCGGAAAAGGCAGAAGATGGTCCCAGTGTTGAATGCCAGCAGGTCGGCTCAGGAAGGAATGCATACCATGGCTCACTTGAAGAGAAGAAGGACGAAGGCAACCCCACACAACTTGAATACAACACCAGCGCAGCTGTGGTAAAATGCAGGTGATTAGAGCAGGAAACATAGAATAGGAAAGCAGACAGGAGTCAGACTTAGCTGTCACCTGTAACACCTCCAAAAGCTTGAATGAAATATGATTCCTAATTTCCATCAAAGTTGAGAAAGCTGAACAATCCAAACACATTCACGAAAGGGAAGCATAACAGAAAATACAACTGAAAGATGAATCACTGGGGGGACTTCTAAAATGTGTACCACATACACCTAGAGACATTTTTACTCAAAGCATAACTTTGAATCAAAATTGTAATATATTTGGTTTTAATGTCTGTCTCCAGAGAAAATCAATATCAAGGGAATGTTTTCTATCTTTGGCAATTGTCTTTTATTTTGATTCAACCTGTTGCAAGTGTCAGTTGGGTCGTGGATGAGGCGAGGCGCTCTGAGCATCTTTCTTTCTTGGGTTCGTTCAAACACCACATGAATTACTACTCTTGCGGCTGTTATTTATTCTGTTCTCTTTATCCTGTTTTCTTGGCTGATTTTTAGAGCACTTGTGTTTATTAAAAGAAAATGCGCTCAGACGCGCACACTGGAAGCTCGTTGTCTGGAGCGTGAGAAACATAAATATTCGAGAAGAGTCCTAGCCGCTGAACTAATACCAAGGAGGATTGATTAGGCGCTTCTGAAGTAAACACATGCAGAGAGAGATGTCCACGGGATATGAGATCATAAGAAGCTATTAGCTGAAGTGAGGGCATGATTTGAGTTTACTGAACAAGTAAAAAGCAACTTTGTGACTCAGAGCCTGGCGGGGAGTCCTCTCAGTCAAAAATAAGGAAACAAACAACTTGAGCTACAGACATGCCCGTTATGTGCTGAGCTCAGTGCACACGTACAATTTCGAATATATTTCGTACTGTATTTGTAAATATAGGACATACTTTATCGACGGCAAGACATGTTTTTATTACTGGGCCAGTAAGTAGTAAAACAATTCACACACTCGCTTGTCTACTTCTGGATAACATCCTGACACAGAAACAACATTTTAGACTCCTGTTCAGCATTGCTGGAGGAAGCTCTTAACCCTTTCCTTCACAGACCTTTTTTTTGTCCACTTTTTACATAGTGGCGACCCTTCGTTTTAAAAAATAACTATTTATTGCATAGTACTTCCTCTGGTTGAACTCAGGTCCCATAACTATTAAAAAATAAGCAATAAGACATAAGAAAAGGCAATGACTGTTAATTACCAAGGAGTCGTAGTTGCTACCTCTGCCTTTCACTTTGACAGCCCTTGAACATGCCCTGACTGTAACAGACCATTGAATATAATTGGGTTACCCTGTGCCCCTCAGAACGTGGGTATACAGTTATGAGCTACACACATTTCTGTCTGATAAAGGAATTGTAAATAATGATATTCACTATACATTAGATACTGGAAGGGCCTATAAGTGAACCCTCAACAGCTGGGAACCTTCTCCTGACTCAAATAACACCAATCTTTGAAGAAAATAATCGGCTTGAACGCAGGTTAAACAACTGTGATCATGCACTGGAATAACAATTCTCTATTATTTACAAGACTTGCTTACTGAGTAAATCCTGTGAGGGAAATGAAAGGATCCAGTGCTATTTAAATGAAAAAAATGCTTTAGGTTTATGTGTGCTGAGCCTTTCACCTGTACAAGCAAAGAATACCAATTAGAAACTTTGCTAGACCTTTACAAACATTCTTTACATACTGTTGCTTCATTTGCTTTTAAATTTTGAGTGTGACCAGCAATAGCACCTTTCTTGTCTGCTGTCCTCTTGCTTGTGTGTGCGGGCACCCAAACGTGCAGTTTTATAGCATCGTGATGAACCTGGCATAAGCGTGCACGGTGTGTAATTCGTGCCTCTGTGAATGCCAGGGGCCTCATTTATGAAAAGTGACGCATCGCTGCGTGAAAACAGCGATGCGTCACTTTTCACTGCGCACTCCTTGCGACACCAATGATGCGTCATATTTAATGTATGACGCATCATGTCGCAAGGACTTACAGATACGTCAGTATTTCTGACGCATCTGTAAGCGCAAAAGTGACGCATTGCTGGAGTGTGTCACAAAAGTGACGCAACTCCAGCAATGCGTCCTTTCCATGGGGAAAGCCCCACGTGAAAGGGCTTGCGTCAGTCTTACGCCTGCTGTGAGGCAGGCGCAAGATTTTGACGCAACCGCATCCTAAAAGTGACGCAGTGAAATCTCATAGATTTCACTGCGTCACTATTACGAGGCTTTTTGCGGGGGAACGCCCCCTTTGCATACATTATACCTGACGCAGGCATAATGTGGCGCAGGGGTTTAAAAAGTGACGCATCTACCTAGATGCGTCACTTTTTAAATATGGCGCAACAAGGCGCATGTTTTACGCCACCGATGCGTCACAAAAAGTGACGCATCCGCAGCGCAAAACTGACGCAAGGGCCACCCTTGTACCGATAGTAACCCACTGCTGTTGTCTAAGATTAAGGTCAGTACCCTCCAAGATATTCAGTAGACAGAGGCGTGGCTCCGGCGTAAGGGAGGTGTCAAGGGCCTGGGATATTGTTCGCATGACCTGTTGCCAATACCTACTGATGAATGGGCAATACCACAGTGTATGTAATAACGTACCATCCTCCCCGCATCCCCTGAGACAGTGTGGGGTTTCAGCCCTATGTATTCTATGTAGGGTGGTTGTCATGTAATATACTCTATGCTGTATTTTTAGCTGTATAAGCCGGAACCTGGCCGACTCCCCTGCCTCCCTTGGAGATGCCATAGCAGCATTCCAATCCGTCTCGTCCGTAGCTCCTAACTCATTTTCCCACTTTTCTCGTAATTTCTGCAGGGGATCCGGGAGATTGTTCAACAGTTTGCGATATGTGAGTGAGGTGGCACGTGTCTGTAGAAAGTCCGTAAGAAGCCGGTCTTCTAGGGGTGAGGACTCCGGGATGGTGGTCCCTGGTTCCAATACCGTCAGCAGAGCGTGCCTTATCTGGATGTACCTATATGTTTCAGTGGGGCCTAGGGCATACTGTTGTTGTAGTTGTGAAAAGGGGAGCACCCCTGAAGACGTCCAAAGATCCCCCACCGTTGAAATGCCTATATTATCCCACTGGGTGAACCCCTTGCTGGATCTAAGGCAACACAGTTTTTTGGTGTCCCAAAGTGGGGTGAGTTTCGTGATGACCCCCTTCCACTTCAGCCGAGTGAGCGCCCTGTACCATAAGGCAACTGTATGTTTAGTAGGGCCAATCAGTCCTTTAAGGAGACTCGGGTTATATAACGGGGCTAACAAACTTTGCGTCCCCAATTGGGCCCTATCAGCCAGATATGCCGGGTCATCGTGTGGTGCGTGGAGCCATTGGTTAAGTACCTTAAGTTGGGATGCCCAGTAGTAAAGTTGTACATTCGGTAACGCTATTCCCCCATCATACCAACCACGGTTAAGTTTAATGTGGGCAATTCTCGGTGGACGTTCACCCCACAGCAGGGTAGTCACAACTGCGGTGACTTTATGGAAGTAGGAGGGCCGAATTACATCTGGGGTGTTTTCCAGAGCATACAGGAGGCGCGGTAGCGCCATCATTTTAAATAAGGCAGCGCGCCCCAGTAGCGTAAGTGGCAGGGTTGTCCAATGTCGGGCGTCTGCCTTCAGACGAAGGAGGGGGGGCGCCAGGTTCCGATCATAGAACACGGCCGTGTCACCGGTGACATGGATGCCCAAGTATTTAAAGGAGACATCGGTCAACACTAGAGGACAGTGTTCAGGGAGGACTGGCATAGGGCCCTTCAGGACATAAAGGACCGACTTCGTCCAGTTAATGGTATAGCCGGAGGCCGGGCCATGCTTATCGCAGAGTGCCAGCAATATCGGGACACTCAATTCGGGAGCAGATAAGTAGACCAACATATCATCAGCATACAGTGATACTCTGTCTTCCCAGGCCTCCGTTCATTTAATACCTTTCAGTAGTGGTGTCCTCCTAGTAACAATAGCGAGCGGTTCAAGGACCAGCGCGAACAATAACGGGGATAAGGGGCAGCCCTGACGAGTCCCACGCGCCAAAGGAATTGCTCGAGAGATGTGGCCATTGGCCACCACGTGGGCTACCGGGTCTGTGTAGAGAAGTCTAACCCACAATAGAAATTTCGGTCTGAAGCCCATCCGGGTCAGAACTGCAAACAGGTATTGCCACTCTACCATATCAAAAGCCATTCTGGCGTCTAACGACAAAATGGCCGCCGGCTCCTTCAGTAAGTGTGCCCGAGCCAGTGCGCCGTGCACCCTACGGAGATTCAGTGCCGTGCTCCTATGCGGCATAAAGCCCGATTGGTCCGGGTGGATCAATTGGGATAAATGCGGAGTCAGCCTATTTGCAATCAATTTCGCCAAAATCTTCGCCTCCGCGTTGAGGAGCGAGATTGGGCAATACGACGTACAGTCCTCAGGAGGCCTGCCGGGTTTTGGGATAGCCACTATCGTCGCCAAGCGCTGGTCTAAAGGCAACGTTCCGGTCCGTCGGCAGTTCTCAAACATGGCCAACAGAGGTGGGCCCAATGCATCCGTCATCGTTTGAAACCAATCGATCGGTATCCCGTTAGGGCCCGACGCTTTACCTGTATGCAGCGCACCTATCGCCATACGGAGCTCCTCCACCGTGAGGTCTGCTTCTAGCTCAGTTACCGCCTCCGGCGACAGCGTCTCTACTTCTACATCCTGGAGAGCTAGCTCCGCCGCCTCTGCCGTGACCACCACCTCTGGGGTATAAACCATCTGGAAGTGGTCCGCTAAGAGGTCAACAATTTTGGAACGGTGCGTGTGACACGTCCCTTCTTGGTCCCGCAATTGTAAAATGTGTCTGCCACCGTCCTGTTTCTTGTCTAACCAGGCCAATAGTTTATTGGCCTTATCGCCCACATCATAAACCCTACTCGCAGTCGACTCTATATGTTCTAGTGTCCGTCGTCGAAGAAGGTCGTCATGTCTTTGCTGGCAGAGATGCAATGCGTGTCGAGTGTCGTCTGACGGTACATCCATATGAGCTACGTTAGCCTGTTCCAACTGCAGTTCTAACTCTACCAGTTCCTGTTTTTGCTTACGTTTATGGTCGGTTATAGCCGCGATCGCCTGGCCTCTCCTCGGGGAGGACACCGAGCCGGAATTCTCCTGGAAGTAATGCTTGGTGGTTGTTTTTTTGAATTTTCGAACTGGGGGAAGTTTAAGATAACCAGGGTAAATAGGATAGAGCCGTTTGCGAGCCGCTGTTGTGCAGGACAGTGTAGCAGTCAAGGGGGAATGGTCCGATATACCCCGGGGCTTAATCTGCACGTCAGCAATCGTGAGTCTGCCACCCCCCAGTGTGAGAAAGTAGTCAATGCAAGACAGGCAGTCATGAGTGGATGAATAGTAGGAATAGTGGCGATCAGTAGGGTGGAACCGTCTCCAGATATCGCCCAGACCCTGCGCCTCCAGAAAGTCCCCGAATTTCGTTGGGCCAGTGGGGGGGGGTGCGGACCGGGAATCTATCCATATCAGTATTGGCTAGTGCATTGAAATCTCCGCCCACCATCAGGTCCCCATCCGGGAGTTCCAGAAGAAATTTGCCGAGGTCCGGAAATGCCGATGAATGTAGCGCTGGCGGGATGTACACAGACACCACATTAATGGGCACACCTTCCCATTGCCCACACACCACCGCGAAGCGGCCATGTTTGTCTGTTTTTGTGGAGTGTTGTATAAAGCGCTATGTTTTTTTCACCCAAACACCCGTCCCCCGGGACCCTGAAGTGAAGTCGGAATGTACTACCATGTGATAACCTCTCCTATCCAGAGCTTTGGTAGCCGCCCCCACCAAGTGTGTTTCCTGAAGAAGGGCGATGTCGCAGTTCAGTCGCCTAATACATTGCAAAACCAGTCCCCTCTTCACTTTGTCCCCCAACCCCCGTACATTCCACGACATTATTTGTAGCGGTGGCACAGGCCCCACCCCAGTGTCAGTTGTTATGTTATTAGGTCGTGGGAGGTCCGCCATTGTGTAGACGTGCATGTGAGTTGGTGTTCCATGGGGTAGGACAGAACTATGGTAGCTGAAGAACTTCCCTGCCCGTGCAACCATTTGCATGTCGGTGCCTTCGTAGTGCTAGAAGATCAGAGGTGGCACACCCGGTATAAGGAATGCGGCCATGTGTGACTATGAGTGATTCCCAGACGATGAATAGAGCCAAACAATTCAAACAAACAAACCAACGAAACCCCCCCGTTCCCAAAACCCCCACCCGCCCTGCTTCCCTGCTACACGGACTCAAAACTGCCCGCCACCCCAATTTAGCAGAGTGCTTAGACCCATCCCAAAGAAAACACACAGTTACTTGCTCGTTGGGGGTGAGGAGTACTCCGGAATTAGCGACCCCTCATACCCTCTGCAGACGCCCTCGGCCCAGTGTCCATGGTGGATCCAGCCGCAGTCCCAAACAACAATGTCTCATACCTGTCGAGTGTTCATGAGTCTACCTCCTGGTTCAGGTCGCCATTGTCTCTTACTGGCGAGCTTCTGCCAAAGTTCATACCAGCTTCTCCAGCGTCGTCCCGGTCGTTCTGATGTGAGCCACTCTTAGTCCGTCCAGGGCGGCGAGAGTGGGAGGCAGGACGCCAGCCGTCCAGCCAGTCTCGTGCAGTCTCAGGGTTATCGAAAAACCAGGTCCTGTTCTCTGCCACCACCCGGAGCCTGGCAGGAAAAATCATGGAGTAAGGGAGTTCTCGTTTCCTGAGTTCCTTTTTAACGTCCAGGAAGGTCTTCCGCCGCCTGGCCACCTCCGCCGTGTAATCCGGGAAGAACGCCACCGTAGAGTTGAGGATTTTCACCGGCGGTGAAACCCGCGCCGCTTGAAGGATGACATCCCGGTCGCGGTAATTAAACATTCTTGCTAGGATCGGCCTGGGCGAGGCCCCTGGCTTAGGTTGACCCCCCGGAACTCTATGTGCCCGCTCGACTGAGAAGAAGGCCGACAGTCCCTTAGGTTGAAGGTGTGTTTTAATGAGGTCTTCCACGTACAAACCCATCGCTCTTGTGCCCTCCGACTCCGGAACACCAAGAATGCGTACATTGTTCCGCCTGGAACGGCCCTCCTGGTCGTCCAGCTATCTTTCAGGATTTTGTTTTCCGCCATGACCGCTTCCATGGCCGTCTGCAGTTCCGAGACATCCTCAACCAGCGATTTCGTGACCAGTTCCAATGAACCTACTTTTTCGGCCATCTTGTGGAGATCCGCTCGGATAAGGGTGATTTCGGTCGAGATGGAACCCACCGTCGTTTGGACCTGCGAGAGAGCCTTCATAACATCATCCAGCGTCGCCTTCTTCGTCCCCACAGGCTCGCCTGGTTTCGTGGAAGAATGTTTCCCATCCGCCGGAGGGGAAGCGGTTCTGTCGTTCGTGTATCGCTCGATACGAGTCTGGGTCGTACCGCCTTTAACACCTTTCCCGGCCATAGTTCGATCACGGAGATTATACAGTTCGTCGGCGCGATGGGGCACCAGGAGTAACCACCGTCACAGCGCGGCCCTCAGTTTAGTTCAAAGAGGAGCTTTCGCAGCAATGGGGGAAACGCCCCGATGATCTTAACGGATCAGATGGCAGGAAATTATTCTTATGGTTTTCCTGAAAATCCTCGGGCACCTCCTTCGATGAACTTCCGTCAGTTATGGCAAATGTTCTGTCCCTAGACAGGGATCCCGCCCGCCGGCCGTCACTCAGGGTAGCCCCCCAGCACCGATCACTTCCTGTCTGTGGTAGTTGAACAGGCTGCGGTCGGCTTCACTCGCCAATAGAGTCCCCGGAGGTAGGCCTGTACTTCGATCGGATCAGCACTCGACGATAACTCCGTCATCCAGCCCTCGATTTCTGTCCGGGTGCTTGCCGCCAGTTCCGCCCGGTCTCGGGCGTTCGGTGCCTCCGTCTGAGGTAAGATTTAGCTACGGATTAACGTGCGGATAGATGGAGAGGCCGCTTCCCTGCCGGAGCTAGTCCTCTATGCTGCCGCCATGTTCGGCCGCTCAGCCCTGGATATTTTACAAAAATCAGCTGATGCTATGACCTACCAAGCCAACAAAAGGGACATACAAATCAGCCTACTAAACACCTTGGCGATGTACGTAGCCAATATTGACGATAAAATCACAAACCTAAATAACTTGATCAGACGGGCCCAAGCAGATGCCGTCCCCCCGCGACAAGGCTGCAACTGCTCACCAATTATAGAGAAACTAAGCTCGCTACCAGAGATGATGACAAAACTAATGGAGGATATAAAAGAGAACACAAAAGCAAAGCCTCCCCCCTTAAGCAAAAGTGATGACGTCAAACGCCCGGCAACTGATGCCAAAGTGGCAGTAAAACTAAAGGCAAGATGGGCTGCAGCCAGTGCCACAACACCATCTTTAGAAATTCCATCTACTGGCGGAATAACAGCTGGCTCTCAAATACTCCAAGTCGCAGGCAAAGGAGACACTACCCCTCCATCTCATGTAGATCAAGACTTTGAGGATTTTATTAGAAAGGGGAAAAGACAAAGGAAGCGAAAAGGCAGCAATAAGAACTGTTGGCCAAGGCAAGAGCCGAACCGCTACCCACTGTTCAACATCCACAAACGAGCAGATTCAATCAAGCAAAACAACCAAACAAATATAGACGAGGAAATCAAGGGGATAGAAAACTGAAACATTCCACCAAGTTGTGCAGATTTAATCGTGCAAATCAACCCAACTAGCACAGATGAGGCAACTAAGGGGATAGAAATTATAAACATTCTATCAAGTCCTGTTAAGCAGAACCAAATTGGCTCTTCACCCCTGGCGATGGAAAAAGAAACAGCAGGAGCAGTCCAGGTCTATTCAAACAAAGGGGGGGTGACTGAATAAAGTATTATCATCGAAGGCACAGTTTTGAACCCTATGCCCTCAACAAGTGATGTGTGTCACACGCGTTCTAGGCTTTTAGAGTCACCCGGTAAAACTAAAGTGCAAAATCAGACTCAAGTCAGCAGCCAGCACAATTTTTATCAGGACAATTCTATACCTTCGGCGCTGGACAAAGGAGACAAGGTGAAATAAGGTTGCAATACGATTCAAAATAGCCCTAGAGCACTGGCAAAACCGTCCCCCAAACTTGATCACAAAAAAGTGAAGGGGAGAATACTCGGACCCCGGACGGGACCGCCCAAGCCCACGGGGCAATAAGACCTGAGTCTCCAACCGGGGTTGATGGGGCCTCTCCTCATGGTGCTACAACCATCACACTCCTATACCCAGAGTACAAGTCAAAAGGCAGCTGTGACATATTAAACCGGGGGAACATCATTAAGCTGATAGATGCCACTGGGTTGTCAAATGCTGTAACCTCACAAGATATCATCTCAATAGAATTCATAGCACCTGGACAGGGGCAAACAAACGAAACTACAAAGGTCACCTGGCGCTCGAGTGAGGTAACGAATAGGATCTTAAGCCATACTGAAACCATTAATCAGTGTGGCATCACTATACTTCCTGGCAGGGAACTAGTATATCCATATGTTCTACAGAAAATCCGACCCACCGACCACCCAAGAGTGGAACAAAGAAAAGTCTACTCGGTCCTTAGGAGTGCCCGGGAAAAGTCTCCTGTCCCAGACTCAGAAGATCTAAAGGCACCAGAAGGCCTGTACAAATTAAAAGGGGGAATGGAACAGACCTGATTATGGTCATGGTTTGGGGGCTCACTAAATTCAACCCGGCTGCTACGATGACAAAATAGCAGTGAAAATGAAAAGGGAACCTGCCCACTAAGGGTCTGCTCTTGGAACATTAATGGTCTATCAAACAAATTGGGAGAAGAATCGACGACCACTTACTTTCGGTCATTTGAGATCATATTATTACAAGAGACATGGCTGACAGAGCTGAAGCACTTGGAAGGGTTTAAAACTCACCACACACCTGCCATCAAAGCAAAATCATCAGGAAGAGGCAGCAGAGGTCTAGCGATTTTCATATCAACAAATAAGCAATCACTTTGTGGGACCTCGCAAGTTCATCTTACTCTTTCCAGTCTGTGGGAATCTCCTTCAACTCCCCCCAAGGCCAGCCCAGAACCATAATCATACTGAATGTGTACATACGTCCAAACTCTGCATCCAGGCAAAAAGCCTCAGAGGAGTTGATAGCAACAATACTAGGAATGAGATCAAGGTTTCCGAAAGTGGACTTTGTACTTTCTGGAGATTTTAATATGCGCCTATTGTCGGACCTCCAAAAAACCGAAGTAATCAAATCACAAGAAAGTGTTTGGGCTATACCACCACAAGACCACCCTGGATGGCGCAAAGAAGACCTGAAAGGATACACCCTGCAAGAAAACCTAGAACACCTTGGCCTTAGGGCACTTAATGGGCGCTTCACTCCAGACAAGCCGCCTGGCCTCTCATTCTTATCAAACACTGGTGCATCTCTAATCGACTATACCTTTGTAAATATTTCTCTCCTGAATCAAGTAATTACCTACGGGTTTGGTAACAGACTAGAAAGTGATCATAGGCCTCAAGAAATGTTGTTCAGTACCAGAATGATGCACCCGACGAGGCGGGAACACTAGCTTTTGAAAGTTTTACGATCAACCTAAAACGAATAAAGTGCTCATTTGAAAACTTACAGCTAGTATCAGAGGAAGCAAAGCACACAATAGAGACCACTGGTAAGGTATTTGAAGATCAAATTGCCAAGTGGACCAGCTTTACAAGCAAGCTGTCAGCCAGACATGCAAAGCCAACAACGCATGGGAAAGCGACGGGGTTCCAACAGTCGATCTCATGGGACCCAGTAATACGAGCGGCGAAAAAAGGCATTAATTGGCTATGGCGGGAATTAAAATCAAAGCCAATGAACACTTTTATCCTAACCAAACTGAGAGGAGCTCGCAAGCACCTGAAGGCAGTAAAAAGAGAACATCGTAGGGCACACTGGAACTCCTTCTGGGCCAAACTATATCAAGACATAAGGTCAAACAACTCTGCGAGATTCTGGCGCACTGTTAACAGTCTTGGGGGTCGTGTCCCGAAAGCAGCCTCATCAAATATACTGGAGTCCGAGTGGTACTTTTTTCTGAACACCGATTTCAACAACCAGGTCACTGGCACAAAGAGCACCAACATTCTAACAGATTTAAACATAGTTTCAAAACACCTTCGAATAGGGTCAACAATGGACAAGCTTTCCCACATAAGCTTAAATCACAAAAAGGAATTAGAGGGACAAAAGCATGACAACCACATTGAGTACGTCACAGGTTTGAAGGATCAAATCAAAAGGCAGATAAAAAAGGGTCCGAAAGATTGGGCCCCAAGACCAGGCGGAGTGCCTCCGGCTCTGTTTAAGGAGGATCCAGCTTTCTGGGCAGCCACACTAGCTCCACTTTTTTCTTTCATTTTAGCAAAGGACCTCATTCCACCTTCCTGGCGAGGATCGATCCTTGTCCCAACCTTCAAAGGAGGGGACAAAAAATCCCCCAGCAACTATCGGCTAGTTGCTCTCATTGACAATGAAGCCAAGTACTTTGCAGGCCTTTTGCTAAATTCACTAAGGCAATGGGCTGAGGATCATTCAATAATCCCACTAAACCAAACTGGCTTTACAAGTGGGAAAGGCACTATGGTTAACCTCATGGCTCTCTCGTCTTTGATAGATCAGGCGGAGCTTAGCACCAGATCGCTTTCATAGGATTTATAGGCTTTAGCTCAGCATTCGACAAAGTCAATAGCGGCAAGCTGTGGCAGAAGCTTCAAGATCTGAACATCCCAGATGGTCTATTAAGAGCTTTACAACTACTGCATCAGGACAATTGGGTCAGGATTAACATTGGCGACGGCTCCAGACTGTCAAGACCAATTACTACATCAAAAGGACTGAAATAAGGATGCGTCCTAGCCCCCACACTTTTCAACCTATTTTTAGCAGATCTTCCAGAAGCGCTGAACAAAACAAACTCCCATGCTCCCAAACTAGGCAATCTACAGCTGTCAAATATCTTATACGCAGATGATGTGGTTCTTTTAAGTAGCACAAAGGTGGGCCTACAAAGACTCATGGACGCAACCGCCGCATACTCGGACAAGAACGAGCTTGTGATAAACAACAAGAAAACAAAAATCGTGGCAATTCGCCCAGGAAGACCAAAAAAGCTGACATGGGTCTTAAATTCTGAAAAAATTACAGAAGCCAAATGCCACAAATACCTAGGAGTGATCTTCAATAACAATGGAAGATACAAAAACCACCTGGGAGAACAAAAAAAGAAAGCAACAGCACTAGCTTTTGCTCACAGTTCCATCCACAAGGAATTATTTGGCCCAACTTTCGCTCCAACACTACAGGTGGTGCAGGCAAAAGTCATCCCAACACTAACATATGGAAGCGAGGTGCTCAAGGGATTGGACAGTGATCAACTGGATACAATTATAGCAAACATCTTCAGAACCGTTTTTCACTTACCATCTTTCACGTCACTGGCACAAATGAGGCTGGAACTGGGCATCTGTAAGCAAATTCTGGGCAGAATGATGCATTTCCTAATGTGCTGTCACAAGCTGAGGTTACCCAAGGAAGGCAGCTTAGCAGAACACCTATGGTCTGATCTGAAAACAAAATGATGGCAAGAGGAGTATCGATATTTGTCAAGTGGTCTAAAAACCTTATGCCTGAGTGAAGTATGGGACCTTCATGTCAGCCAACATGAGTTTAAAAGGCTAGCGTAAAAATGCACAAAGAAGCTCTCCTCAATGGAAGATAAGTCGAGCCTTGCTAAAAGAAGCCACGGTTGGATGACCCTCATCACATATAATCAGCTGACACCTCAGAGCTACTTAACTTGTACATTCAATGCACGCACCAAACTCAGATTTTTTAAATTAAGACTGGGGGTGATTAACCTGTCTTGTCACCTCCCCAAATGGAAAAGAGAACAAGTCCTGGAGACATGTGGATTTTGCGGCAAGCTTAGGGAAGATATAATTCATGTTGTGTGCCTGTGCCCTAGCCTCCTGAAAGAAAGAAGGCTTCTTCTGTGGAGGACCTGGAATTATAAGGAAGTCAGATCATGCAGATCTGCAGTATTGGCCTGCTTCGACCCACGGAACACATACCTAAACTGCGCACTGGTGAGGTTTATGGACTGCGGAGAAAAAAAACTAGGGAAGGGGAGATGCCGATCGCCAGATCAGCCAGAGGCACAGATGCTTGGACCGCCATAAGAAGGATAACACTGCCCTGTGGGCACCTTGAGAAAACTGGACAGAATTCCAAATGCACAATTAACACAAACAAAGGGTAGTGCACATTGGCTGGACACCTTCAGTTTGCTAAATACAAACCCGGCAAGTCCCATCTTGAACGAGACAGTTTCCACAGGCGCAGGGCAGAAACAAGAGAGTTTGGATACATAGTGGGCTGGGCTTTCTGTTTTTACTTTTATTGCTATTCAACAAGTGTTTCATTTTTACTCATAATCCTATCAATTGAATAAGTATCAACATTGTTTATCTTTTGTATCGTGCAAGGGTTTTTTTTAAAATCATGCAATAAAGTTTTACAACATAAAAAAAATTATGAAACACCCATGGATTTTCATTCTTACCCAAATTTACGAGAGCATGTAAGCATGGGGAAGAGCCAAACCTTACGTTTCTTGAAGTGAGGCATCAGGAGGATAAATAACTTTCTTTCTTCTTCTTTGTTTCTCTTTCTATTGTTAAGGTTGTTTCTGCAACATAGGCATCCTTGCACTATTGTGCAAGGGTGCCTGCATTGGTGCTAGGCTGCCAAACAGCACCAGTGCAGGAGAAATGGACAGGAATGCACTGTATTTCATTCCTGCCCTTTGACTTTGGCATGGGGCGGAACGGCAACCTTATTTATTGTGCTGCCCTATGCCAAATCCCCCAAAACAAGGGCTGAGTTGAAAAGAAAAAGGGCTGAAAGAGCAGAGACAATTCACAACAGTTAGACATAGGTTAATCAAGACTCAACGAGGAAGGAACAGTTCTCATCTAGGATTGAAAACATTAAATGGGCATGTACCTCCAAGGGCAAGCATACAAATGTGCAAATGAGCAGGGCTCAGTTAGTATTGAGCAAGAGCAACTAGCAATATTAAAGGCAGGCTGGACTGGCCTTTTATTCCATCTGGCATTTTTTCCGGTGGGAGGAAGCCATTGGGGGCTGGATTTTAAAGCCTAGGGATGCTGCTGGTGCCTCTGTCACTTTCTCCAGCTTCCTTAGATATATTGCAGCAGGCACGGGGAGGCTTGAAGAAAGAGAGGAAAAGAGAGGGAGAGGAGGAAAGATGGATGGAGAGAGTGAGGGATTACAGAGGACTCAGAATTGATGGATGGAAAGAGAAGAATAAATTGAGGAGAGCAAGGAAGTTGGTTTGAGCATTTTTGCCAGAGCTGTTTTTGGTTCCCCAGTACAGCCCCGATCAAGGCTTACATAAGGAATGAGCGATGCAAGATAGACAGTAAAAGAAATATCATAAAAGGGAAACCAGTTTGTGATTCATTGAAGGAGGTCCACAATTATGTAATGTTTCACATTCCAGCCTAAATGATGTGCTTGCACCTCTATATGCACGTTATATATAAGACCCTTATCTATCCATAATCAAGAACAGGCTGTTGACATTGCTGGTTTTAATTGCAGTTGCATCACAGCAACAAAAAACAAAGTTTATTTCCACTGCTTGATATCACAATGATCAGTCGTTCCATTCATGTATATTTCTTTGTTTACAATGCCACAGTTTAAAAAGTCTGCTCTCAATTGTGGACTCTTTGGGAACCCATGTAATACATAAAACTATGGACTTCAGAATTATGTGTTACATTACAAGCAACTCGTCCTTGGTTCTCATTGACTATTTGATGTCAATAGAACCCCTCTGTGAAAAGCATTCTTATTCAATACAGTTACCCACCTTATTCTATTTGTTATGTAAGGCTTCCTTTAGAAGCCTCTATCATGAATACACAATAATATAACTGGTTACTGTAGGAAAGTGCCCTTTTTGACATGGTCGCCCCCACTTTTTGCCTGGTATTTGATGTGATTTTGACTGGAATGCCACTGGGTTTCCGGTAACCAGGTCCCCAGTGGAAGATCTCTTTCCCAAAACTGTGGGATGGTTTCCACCAATTGAGCGCCGTGAAACCGTTGGTGAACTTGCGCGGTACAAATATTTTTAACGTTTTAACGTAACGTAACGATTATACCTTTAGTATCTGCTGTAAGTCCCTAATAAATGGTACCCCTGGTTCTTGGGTCATGGGGTACCGAAAGTGGCCCCCAAGTGTTGCAGCACAAATTGTGCCACTATAAGGGACCCCTAACAAAGCTCATGCAAACTGCCACTGCAGGATGTGTGTCTTAATTTCGACAAAAGCGAAAACACAAGACGGCGAACAGCCCATGTGCCCTGCTTGCGGGCACTGCATGCAGTATAAGCAAGTCACCACTTCAGCAGGTCTTACCACCCTAAGGCAGGGGGCAATATACTATATGTGAGGATATGACTGCATGAGCAGAATTGCCCCTGCATTGGTAATTTACATTGCTGCCAAAATAAGTGATCAGGGAGGCCATTTCATAATCATGTGCTGGACACTGGTGAACACAAGTTCCCCAGCTACAAGATGGCTTCCCTGAAAATAAGGATGTTTAATATCAAACATCTCATATTAATAAACCCACACTGACACCAGTTTCAGGTTTAATAATACGTGCACCCAGAGGGCACCTTAGAAGTGCCCCTTAGAGGCCTACCAGTTCATGGTGTGCTGACTGACTGGTTTTCATCAGCCTAACACCTGAGACAGGTTTATGAATGCCAAGGATGAGTGCCTTTTCTTTCAGGGGGCCATAAACCATAACTGCTCATGCACAGGGTGCTTTGCACCCCCACCCACAGGATGACCTGCAGATTAGCATTCCAGGGCCAGGGCGCTTCATAGAGGCTCACAAGAGAGACACGTAACCTCTTTGTCCAGAACACTTTGCTACCTGGACCGGCGGGAAAATTAGCTAGTCAAGACAGGCATGTCCACCCTCAGGTGAGTACCACCCCTGATCTGGTCTACTTGAAGTGGATGCAACTTTTCAGAAGTGAATATTTTGGTGATGGTGAATTTAGGATCTCCGGGACAGGTTTATGCCTACTTTCCCCAGGAAGTATTCATATAGATGGTGTAATGATCCCAGGGGTAAGTAGTCCATTGGGTAATGCACTATACTAGCCAAAGAGCTGCGAAAGAAAGAACTGCAGAAGAAACAATTTGGCACGAGTCCTCGGAGCCTGTTCGTATAGTCTTAACAATTGCACAAATGTTTTCTCGCCCTGCAAGCTGCTGATCCTCCAAAGACTGGGGATATTGCCAGCACTTCTTTGAAGACTCAGGAACTCCAGTGGAACAGCAGAACTCTAATCTTCCATCTTGCATGTATCAAAGACTGAACAGTGAGGCTCCAAGACCGCAAAAACCCAAAACCAGAAAGGCCACTGAACCTGAGCCGTCTAGCTTGAGCTGAAGTGGGCCTACGGTGCCAACGTGGTCCCAAGATTCCTGATGACCTATGAAGAAGAAGGACACTGAAGAGTTGCAAAAGCAAAGACTAAGTAAGAAGCACCTGACCTGGCACCAGCCCGGCTGCCTGTCTGCTGTTTTGTTGAAGTGTGCCAAAAGTCATCTCATCCTACAGGTGTTGTTCCTCCAAAGCCTGGGTGGCCTGACAGCCTTCAACAAAGAACCAGGGACCCCAGTGGAGAAGCAGAGCTGCATCCCTGCATCATACAGGCACCCCAAAAAAGATTGTGAGACTCCAGAACCACAAAAACCCAGCACTGCAAAGCACCACTGAACCAGTGCTACTTAGCCTGAGCTGAAGTAGGCCAACTGTGCCAGCATGGTCCATTGGACCTCCAGAAACAAAGTCCACCCTTGACTTGTCCTCTGTGGACTTCACACTGCCACCTGCAGCCTCTGATTGCAGGCCCCCTCTACCCCCAGTGCTCCAGTGAGGAAAACTCAATGCTTAAAGACACCTCTGCATAGGTCACCTCTCTGTAATGGAGGAAAGGACAAAAGGTGTCCCCAAGCAATGCTGCCTTTGACCCGCCCCATACTCACCTTAAGTCCAAATGATTGGGCCTGTATATCACTGTTGAGTGTCTGAATGCAATACATGGTTTTCCTCCATAGGTTAACATTAGAGTGAGGTGCATCAATAAAAAAGTATAAAAATTACCAGACACTGGGGGCGTGGCTTCGAGGGCGAAGATGGCGGACGCGGCTCTGTAGAGCTCCTGCCGGCCCGATCCTTATCCGCTAATTTATCTACTGCTGTGGAGGTGCTTGCTAGTGTCCGGCGGAGCACGGTGGTGTGGTTGTTGGAGCTCCGGACCTCCGCTGGCGCGTCCGTTGGAGAGTGTGCCTGCTGGGCCTACTTGCTGCGTGGCGAGCCGGTACCTCAATTTTTGTCCCGCCCGCCGGCAAGCCCTAGACGCCGGCCGGACGTCGTGCGTCTGGGCCCGAGCGATTGGGGCGGAGTCACCGGAGGTTGAAGGACGACGCGCCCTGCTGCTGCATCCTGCGGAGTGGTGTCCCGACGAGGCGACAGTGCAGATCCGACAATCGCCCCGTTCGGGCTACCTTAACGGACTCGAGGGGCCTGCCGAGCCGACTGGAGCGGATAGACTAGCGGCGCCATCTCGGCAGCCCCGCTCTGGGCCTGTGACTGGTGACTACTGCGCCTTGGTGGAGTGACTTTGCCGGGGTCCCGGCCTGTGTTTTGGCGGACTGGTGACATTTGGATACCGAGTGGCTTGGTGTGCTCCGGACGCCCCGGCCAGGGCCTGATTGATAGCCATTCGCACGGGGCGACCCTGCTGCGGGTGCGCGGTGCCTGGCCGTCTCTGCTGCCGCCATGACTAGAGGCGGGGGCGGCACTGCCGCCGCTAAGACGGGACCTACTGATAAATACACCGGCTCTGGAGGAGGTGCCGGGGCAGCCGGTGGGGGGCCAGAATGCTGGACCGGACAATGCAGCGCTGCTGACGGCCATTACGCAGTCCCGTGACATGCTGGATGCGAAGATCGGCGCGGTGGGTGCCGATGTGATGCTACTGCGCCAGGACCTTCGCAATGCGGTCGCCCGTATCACTGAAACAGAAACCAGGGTCACGACGGTAGAAGGCGACATTGGCGCCCTGAAGAAAAGGGTTGCCGACCTGGAGCAGACGCAGCGGAGCCTAGCACTTCGTGTGGAGGACGCTGAAGGGCAGGCGCGGCGGAACAACCTGCTCTTTGTCGGCTTTCCGGAGGACTGCGAGAAGGGGCCTATGGATGCTTTCCTATCCCGGTGGCTGGAGAGCTGGCTACCTCCGGACACCCTATCGCGCTGCTTCGTGGTGGAGCGCGCCCATTGCGCCTTGACACAGAAGCCGCCGGCTGGGGGGCGGCCTCGTCCGATCATCGCCCGGATCCTCAACTTCCATGATAGGGACGTCATTCTCCGTGAGGCACGGTAAAAGACACTCTGCTCTATGATAACTATAAGATTATGATTTTCCCGGACTATACCAGGCTGGTCCAACAGCAGAGGCATTCCTTCCTGGCAGCCAAGGCCAAGCTGCGACGCCTGAAGATTCAATACTCGCTGCTCTACCCGGCCCGCCTCCGGGTGATCTTCAACTCTAAGACCCACTTTTTCGATACTCCGGAGGCCGTCTTCAGATGGACCGACGAGGCAGTCAGGCTTCGACCACACGTCCAGCTGGGGTTGCACTCCGGATCCTCGCGCAGCTCCTCTCAGGAACGGAGCGATCAGCCGAACAAAGGGAAGCGGCATCGAAAGTCTCGCTCAAGACGGAGGTCCTTGTCCCGAGACCCCCTTCTGGGGGACACGCAGCCTGATACCTATCACTCTGGCAAGGGCCCTTGATCATTGTCCGCTGACTGTCTACTCCTTGCCATTCATCTATGGCCGTGCACTGCGGCGGCTGCATACTGGTCGGCGGTACAGACATGGGTTGGTGCAGTATTACCTTGTTCTTTGGCGAATGCTTAGGACTCTTGCGGACTGATGTTCTTTGTGATGCATTGCATTTGATTGTGATATATGCTGGGGGGGGGGGTTTGGGGCACGTTCCATGGGCTGCCTCCTCCTGTTGGGACTGGGGGGTGGTTTTATGAGTGTGTTTGGTTGGTGGTAGGGGGGCTGTTTGGGATCCTTTGGCATGACTGGCTTTCGGCGTTATGTTTTGGGCCTGAAGTACCGTATGCCGCGACAGATACTTCATTGTTTCTTGAGGTATAGGGGTGGGGGAGGGGGGAATTGGGATGTTGGGTTGCTCGTTGGGTGGGTCTGGTCATCGGGGGTTGTGGGTTTCGGGGTTCTGTTTTGTGGGGTGCACGTGGTCTTTGTGATTTTTGCAACTGGGGTGCCGGAGGCCTGGGTCGGGAGCTGGGGATTGTGGGGTTTGGCAAATTGTGATAATGGCTGATGTTCCACGAATAGCGTCATCTGGCGCTTCCATGCATATTCTAAGCTGGAATGTTCGGGGGCTCCTGGGCAAGATTAAGCGGGGGGCAGTGCTTCGCTGGGCGAAGAGGGACCTGGCGGATGTGCTACTTCTCCAGGAAACACACATGCTGGGCACTAAGGCATTGAGTTTGCAACGATTTGGCTTTCATCAGGTGTTCCATGCCGGGTTTACTAGGGGCTCGAGGGGGGTGGCCATTCTTATCCACAGACGGTTGGCTTACACTCACGAGCATCAGTGGCTCGACCCTCAGGGCCGCTTTGTGTTTGTACAGGGGAAGATTGGTGCGGAGCCTGTGGTGTTTGGTAGTGTGTATGCCCCTCCCCCGCTGCAGTGGACCCTTGCGGAGCAATTGTTTGCCCTATGGACTGAGCTCCCCCGCTCCTTGGCTGTAATTGGTGGTGACTGGAATGATGTGGTGGACGTGGCGTTGGACAGGTAGAGGGGGCAGGGGGTGGCGACCGTAGCCTCCCCTACATGGTTGGGGGCCATGATTGATGGTCTTGGATGGGTGGATGTTTGGCCGCACCTGCATGGGGAGAGGCGGGAATACACATATGTCTCAGCTGTTCATGGCTCCCTCTCGCGCCTTGATTGTGTGTTTGTACCGGGGGCCTTCCTTGATAGGGTGAAGGGGGCGGCAATCCGGCCTCGCGGGTTATCTGACCATTCCCCCGTGGCGGTCCAAATTGACCTTTGCAAGGCGCGCCAACCGTTCCGGTGGCGGATGTCTACGTGGCACCTGCAGCGTCCAGTTTACTCCCAGCACCTACGCGGTGCGATTGCTCGCTATTGGCAGGACAACTTTACGAGGGGGTGGACGCGATGACGGTCTGGGAAGCTATGAAGCCCACCTTGAGGAGTATAGATATCGCTTGGTGTGCTTCTGCTCGCCGCACTCGGCAAGAAAGTATTGTTACCGCTGCGGCGTGGGTGGAGGAGCTGGAGGCGCAACACAGGGAGGTAGCCGATGATATCACGCTGTGGCTGCTTCTACAGGCACAGCAGTCTTACTCCTCGGTCTTATTGGATGAGGCTCGCCAGGCGTGGTTGGCTACGCGTAGTAGAGTGTACCAGTGGGGCGACAAGTCTTGCACCATGCTCCAGAGGCTTTGTCAACAGACTTTGCAGCCACTTACTCTGCCGGGGCTTGTTGACGACGCCGGGGTGGCAATAATGGACCCTGCGATTCTTGCAGCAAGCTTTGCGCGCTATTATGGGCGTCAGTACGCCTCTCGGGAGAGTCTCTCCCCCGACTGCATCGAGGGTTACCTCGCGGCAGTCCCTCCGCTTGCTGTCTCCAATGAAGTGCGTGATGCTTTAGATCTTCCCCTAACGGCTGAGGAGTTGGGCGACGCACTGGGTCAACTCAATGTAGGTAAAGCACCGGGGCCGAGCGGGTTCCCCAGCGAATTCTATAGGAAATTTTATCTACAGCTCGGGCCACATTACAAACGGGCCTTGGAGTAGGCGCGGGAGCGTGGCAGCCTCCCCCCGGACTGGCGCCATGCCGAAATCGTGGTATTCCAGAAGCCGGGTAGACCCCCAGATTGCCATGAGTCTTATCGTCCCATATCCCTCATTAATTTTGAAGCCAAGCTCCTGGCCAAGGCACTCGCGAACCGCCTGCTTCCACACATTTCGGCCCTCGTCCACCTGGATCAGGCGGGCTTTATGCCACGCCGGGCGACGAGGCACAACATTCGGCGGGCGCAGGCTGCGATCGATGCGATTGGGTCTTCAGGAGATCAGGCGGCGCTTCTGCTGGCTGATATTGACAGTGCCTTCGATTCGGTCAGCTGGACCTTTCTCTTTCTCTTCTGCCGCTGCTGAACCTGGGCCCGGTCTTCGTCTCCTATGTAAAGTTGCTTTATACGGATGTCACTGCCTCGGTGCGTGTCTCTGGGGCAATTTCCGCTCGGTTTCCTGTGACCAGGGGCACTCGTCAAGGGTGTCCACTCTCCCCATACCTGTTTGCGCTGGCTATGGAGCCACTGGCCGCCCGGGTGCGCCGCGATGCGCTTTATCGAGGCTTCGTATGGGGAGCGGATCACTCGGATTGCATAGCTCTGTATGCCGATGACGTGCTTTTCTTCATGACTGACTTACAGCGTACGGGCCCTCGTATCCTTGAACTAATGCAAGAGTTTGGTCAGGCGTCGGGGCTCTTCCTTAACCCACGCAAGTCGACCCTATGGGTGTTGGGGGGTGACACGGTGATCTGTCCTTGGGCTGCGTCCCTCCAGGTGGCTGTAGATGGCATGAAGTACTTGGGCATTTTCCTCTCTGCCTCGGCCTCGGTGGCGTGGGATCGGAACATCCAGCCGGTGTGGGATCGGGTCCAGCTGGACGTCAAGACGTGGACGCGTATGCCTCTTAATATTTATGGCCGGTTGGCCATCTTCAAGATGGTGGCCCTGCCTCGGCTTCTCTACCAGCTGCAGAACCATCCATTTAAGACCGACCCGCAGTGGTTCCGAAGTGTTAACTCTGTGCTGGGCTGGTTTCTGTGGGCCGGGGGTGCCTCCAGGGTGGCGCTGCGCACGTGCTTTCTTTCTACATATTGCGGCGGCTTGGCGCCCGCAGATATACTGTCTTATTATCAGGCCTCCCATCTCCTTGTGCTTAACGAGTGGTGGTATGGGGACCGCAGTGATCCGGCCTATGCTCTGGAGCATTCACTAATGGGTGGTGCCTCCCTCCACACCTTGCTGTACTCGGCCAGGCGGAGGCGACTGCTGCCGCAGGTCACCCAGGTGGTCTTTGCGGTCTGGCGACAGGCCCTGCACCGTATGGGCTGGTGGGGTAGACTGACGCCCGAGACTCCGTTATGGCGTAATGGCCTGCTTCCAGCGCTGACGTCTCTGTCCGGGTTTGGTGGCTGGGACGCGATTGGGATCTCGTCCCTCGGCCATGTCCTTACTGGCACTATGCTTAAGTCCTTTCAGTACCTTAGTTCTGAATTTAGCATTCCCGGGTCCCAATTCTTCCGGTACCTTCAGTTCCGTCACGCCCTCGCCCCTAGCCTATTGGGTCTGGAGGAACTCCCTGACTTTAGTCCCATTGAGGCAAAACTTTTTATGGGAGACCTGGGTGACAAGAAGGTCTCTCAGATTTATCGCTCCCTGGTTACACATTGTTCCCCTTCCCTCTCGACATTGAAGGCCTCCTGGGAGAATGATGTTGGCCCCTTGGATGATGATGACTGGCGTGAGGCCCTTGAATCTCCCCATGGTGCTGCTATAGCCATCCGTCTTCATTTTATCCAATTTAAATATCTTCACAGGGCTTACTATACTAGGGACCGTCTGTGGCGAGCGGGTCTTATAGCCGCTCCGGAGTGTCTGAGGTGCGGTGCTGAAAGGGGGACACTTTTCCATACCGTGTGGTCCTGTGAGAGTCTGACTAGATTCTGGGCTGGGGTTTGGGACTGCCTGTCGGAGGTGTTGGGGTGGGACTTGCCCCGTACCACTAGGCTGGGCCTTCTTCATGTCCTAGAAAACGTTGGGGGCAACATTTACAAACGTCACCTGTTGCTGCTGGGGCTGGTGGTGGCCAAGCGGGATCTGGCCCAGGCCTGGAAGAGTGAACGTGCCCCCCCGCTTGGTGCTTGGAAGGCAGGATTGGACTTTCTCATGGGCCTGGAGCAGCCTGTATTTGAAGCCCGGGGGTGCCCCCGCAAACATTACAAAATCTAGAAATGGTGGGCGGACTATAGGGGCCTGGCCCTTGACCCCCCGACGGACATTGACGATGTGCTGCCTCCAGATGTAGATCCTGTACCCTAGGCCGCTGGCCGACACCGCCTTTACTTTTCATCTCATGTTGTTAAGCTGTGATCACGTGCACTGGGTTTGGGTGGGATAAGGGGTAGGTAGTTGGGACTGGGGTTGGAGGGTGTTCTTGGGTATAGGTGGGATGGGGGAGATTTGGGGTATGTCATTCTAAAACTCTGGGTTCAATGCTGTGCCTTTACATATGTGTCATTGACAGTCTCCTCCTGACTGTGGAGGGCTGTACCGAATCTTGCTTGAACTCTTAATAAAAACGGTTTTGAAAAAAAAAAATTACCAGACACTGAAGAACACACCTCCGCACCAGACGCCCCAGTGTCTCCTGAGCTGACCAGTTGGTGTTGCCTTTGACCTTGCCCCATACCCGCCTTAAGACTCAGGTAAGGTAAGGTTATTAATCCTATAAAGTGGTATTGACTGACTGACTGGGCCCTGTACGTCATTCTTAAGTGATTCTATGCTGGTTATGTTTTCTGCATACGTTAACATTGCCGTAAAGTGCTTAAATTATGATTTAAAGTATCAAACCATGTTTTCTTCAAATTTGCTATTTTAAAAGGTGCTTACCTAATTTTGATAATGTTGGTGCCTAAAGTTATATAAAGATAAGTGTTATTTTTATAAATTGAAGTGGGTCTATTTACGAAGTCATGTGTATCATTTATTGGCTGTGTGTTGAGTGGATGTCTATTGAGTGGATGACCTCTCTGATAATTCTAAGGTTGCTCAACAAAACTACCCCCTAGCAGAGCAGCTTGGGACTGCCAGAACAAGCACCTGTCCACCAGTAAGGGAATACCTGGACTATGCACAGTATACCTCATTTTTGTATATCATAGAAAGAGCCGGCTATATACAGTTATTCACTGCAATATATGAATCAACATGGGAAACAAAAGTTACTTCCAGTGTTGATAGATCATAAAGGAATTCCTGCACTGCTCTGACAGGGCTCTGTAAAATTCTGTCAATGTTGTGCTGGCTCTCTGCTATAGTGCCAAGCAGATAAGACAGTTTCTGTAGGGGAATGGAAGCATAGAGGATGGTGATGGTGGATGTCAGGAGGCTACATTTGGGACAGGGGAGAGAGGCAATGAGCTGTGTTGCTCCCTAATTACTCCTCTGCCCCTGTGTAACAATTGAAAACAATGACAAATGATTTTGGGGGGCAAACATACAATAAACGTAGGGCTGGGTTAAAAATGAATAACAGGGATGTTTTTCACCTTGGGGTTCCGACTGACTTCCTCATAAACACTAGCTTTGTTGCTGTCTATTTTATGGCTCTTGTTATCTATGTAATATCACTCAGAATCCCTCTGTGAGAATCATTCTGATTATTAACTGGTTTCATTTATAGTTCTATATGTTACTGGCAGCCAGAGAAAGAAAAAGGAACACCCATTACTAACATGATCTGGTACACCAGATGACCATGAAATCAGTTGAATTGGTGAAATGGCTCCACATTGCTTTCTGTTTTTGTCAATGTGTTTTCTTTCTTATACCTGTGCCTAAAGTGACAACTTGGGACCCCTATCCCTTACAGTATCTGGGGAAGTGAGAAACCTTGGAATTACCATGGACTCCAAGTTATCAATGAATGTCCAAGTTGACAAATTAGCAAAATCAAGCTTCATTTCTTTAAAAACTTTGTGCCGCATCTTCCCCCACCTGGGACTTCCACATAATGTCCATTCTACTATCTCTCTTGTGCTGTCCAAACTTGAGTACACAAAGGCTTCTACTGGGGATCAAATGTTTCAACAATAAAAAATAACCTCTGCTCAAGTTTGACACTTCTCCTCAAAAGCCCCTCATACAAAAAAGCATAGGAGATAAATCTTTATCTGTCCAAGCAGCCAAACCATGGAATTAATTACCCCCAAATATAAGCTCCATGGATAACTATCTTAACTTCAGAAGACTACTCAAGAGTTAGCTCTTTCCTTCATAACCACCATAAGCAACCACTAATGTACAGCACATCCCTGTGTTTGTAAGTATACATTTATAATTTGATTATATGTATGAATCTAGATATGTGTATTTCTTTGAACAAATATGAATAATAACTATGGTTTTTAACGTGTATATATATATATATATATATATATATATAAAAATTATTTCAGTCTGCTTAACATATGTATATATTACATATATATGTGTGTATATATGTATATATATATATATATATATATATATATATATATATATATATATATATATATATATATATATATATATATATATATTAATATCTACTGCTGGTCGCCAGTAGGTAGTTATAGTTAGGATCTATTATCCATAGGAAATCCACAACATTCTATTTGGAATATCTTTGGCGCCGGTTGATGAATCTTCTTGAAATTTTCAAAACTGGTGAGCTCTCCGGTCCGCTCCTATCTTGAAAGTCTCGGGTGATTCTTCAAGCGGGGGCTGAGAAAAAAGGGGTCCCAAAACGTGTTTTCCCCATGCAATTTTCCATAGGAACCTTTAATCGCAGCTACAGCCCGAACTGCTGAACGGAATTACACCAAATTTGGCAAAAAGGTAGTCCTTGGTTCAGACTTGTGCCTTTTGGTTAAATGGTGTAAAATCCGTTCAGTAGTTGCTGAGAAAATCAAAAGTAAATCACAGATATATATATGGCTGCAAAGGATACGCACACCCTCCTGATGACAAGCTGTATGCTAATTGTCTGTCAACACTCCACACCAGGAAGTGTTGGCAGCCATCTTGTGCCTCGGTAGAACCAAGGCACAGGAAAACAGTAAAACAAACAGGCAAAATGCAAAAAAGGGGCAGGGTAGAAATATCCAGCAAAATCCACACAGGGTGCGCGGATCCTGCTGTTAAAAAAATAAAAACAAAGCGTTGGCTTCTGCGCTTCCTTGGCAATTAGCCCCTGGGGGGTCAAACCCTGGGGGCAATACTAATTATGTAAAGGGGGGCCCAGTGGGGCCCCTCAGACCCAGCGACAGCCCCCCTGGGTTCTTTAAAGTTACCACCATCCCCAGGGCTTCTTCAAAATAAGTGTGTGGGGCTCTCAGGCCCCCCCAGCCCCGGGTACTGCCACCCTGGGGCTTCTTCAAAATAAGTGCAGGGGCTCTCAGGCCCCCCCAGCCTGGGCACCCCCACCCTCCGGGGCTTCTTCAAAATAAGTGCAGGGGGCTCTCCGCCCCCCATCCACGGTACCACCACCACCCCCTGGGGCTTCTTCAAAATAAGTGTGGGGGCTCTCAGCCCCCCAGCCCCAGGTACCACCACCCCTGGGTCTTTTGTATTAAAAAATTATAGCCTGTGTGAGGGGTTTCAAGCCCCCCCACACGCCCCGGAGACTGCCACCTCCCTAGGGCTCCAAATATTTAAATTTGGGGTCTGTGATGGACCCCCCCAGCCCCAGGGACCTCAACCCTCTGGACTTTGTATATTGTGGGAGGGTGGCCAAGTGGCCCCCCTCTGGAGCATTGTCGTGGCCCTGGGGACTGCCACCCCACAGGGCCAGCTCCTACAGTGTCCCGGGGATGCCCACCCCAGGACACTTTACTTTGCTATGGCAGGGTAGGAGCCTCGCGGCTCTCTCTTTCATAATTCAAACCAATGTGGTTTTCCACACGGGGAGCGGCATCTTAGCAGCTCCCCATGTGGAAAAGCAATGCCGGCTACCGCAGGAGGCGGGGAGCCGGCGAGACCGTGGGGGGATTGGGGACCTCCCCACGGTCCCCAAAGAGAGGTCAGGCCCCGGGGGATGGAGTCCCCTGGGCAACTTCCAAATTTGTTTTATTAAAATAAATAAAAGGGGAAGCCCTGGGGGATGAGGTCCACAGGGCCAGTAAAATTGGAAAAGAAGGGGGGCCATATAACCCCCTTCTTCAAAAAAATGGGAAAAAAGACCGGCATCGTGCCAGTGGCCCCGTCCTTGCCAGCATCACTCTGGAAACGCGCCCCCTGGCGCGTTTGCAGATGGGGAAAGAATTCCCCTTGAATACTGTGGGTCCCTTAGGGGCCAACTAGCCCACCAGGAACCTCCAGTATGCGCCAGGGGGCTGTGTTGCCGAGAGGTGTTCTAAGGCCAAGCATCTTTTTACACCTCTCTGCAGCGCAGTTCTGTGGCGCTTAATGGAAGTAGCTGATGGGCTAGTTGCACCACAGGGACCCTCAGTATTAAAGGGGAGTTAATCCCCCAACTTAAAACGCGCCAAAGGGCGCGTTTGCACAGTGGTGAAGGGAGGGGGAAGGGCCTGAGTTCTCATCTGTGCAAACACACCCTGTGGTGCGGTTTAAGGTGGGGAATCATTTCCTCCTCAATCCTGAGGGTCCCTGGGAGCCAACTAGGTACCTCCAGCAAGCGCCACATAGCTCAGTTGCAGAGTGTTGTAAAAAGGGGCGTAGCCTCTGAACACCTCTCTGCAACGCAGCTCTCTGGCGCATATTGTAGGGATCTGGTGGGCTAGTTGGCCCCCTGGGAGCTTCAGGATTGAGGAGGAATTAATTCCCCAACTTAAACCTTGCCACAGGATGTGTTTGCAGACATTACACCTCAGGGCCACGCCCCCTTCCTTCACTACTGTGCAAACGTGCCATGTGGCGTGTTTTAAGTGGGGGGATTAACTCTCTTTCAATACTGATGGTCCCTGAGGGCCAACTAGCCCAACAGGTATCTCCAGTATGTTCCAGGGAGTTGCGTCGCAGACATGTGTTCGGAGGCCATGCCCGTTTTTACACCTCTCTGGAATGCAGCTCTATGGTGCTTACTAAAGGTACCTAGCGGGCCTGAGGTGACATGTGCAAACACGCCCTGTGGCTCATTTTATGTTGGGGAAAAAATTCCCCTTCAATCCTTAGGGACCCTGGGGGTCACCCAACTAGCCCACCAGGTGCTTCCAGTAAGCGCCACTGCACTGCGTTGCAGAGAGGTGGTGCAGGCTGTGCCCATTTTTTACACCTCTCTGCAATGGTGCTTACACTTCAGCTCAGCCCCCCCCTTCACCAGTGTGCAAACACGTCCTGTGGCGCATTTTAAGAGGTAGTTTTAATCCTCCTGCCCTATTATATATTATATACTAGTGGCTTACAGAGGAGGTCATACTAATAACGGGGTACCCCAACGCATAGTGTTCCCTAGTATATGCAGGTGTTTTAACTGTATTCTAAGTGTCTTTTAGCTTAGCACTGGCTCTAGGACTCATTATTCAGTCAGTTACCACCAGTACCCATCTGAAAAATGTGCGGGTACAGGATGATTTTGCAACACCGCCTCTATCTGCTCCTCTGTTTGTTCTTTCTGCACGTCTTTCTTCTTCCTGCACGCACTTTTCTTCATCTTTGAGTACTTCTGTTGCTTCTTTCTGCATTTCTTTTCCTTCTTTCTGTGTCTTTTTTCTTCTTTCTTCACATGTCTTACCTCTATAGGCATAGTTAGAAACTAGCATTTAAAAAAGCTTTGAAATTCACTTAAAAAACCATAGGTTTCAGTTACGTTGAAGTTAGAAATTAGCATTTAAAAAACCTTTGAAATTCACTGAAAAAAGTAGGTTTCAGGCTTGTTATAGTGAGGAAGTAGCATTTAAAAAACCTTAGAAATTCACTGAAAAAACATGGCTTCAGGGCTGTTATAGTTAGCCGGACATTTCACTCGTACAAAACCATTGATATTTCTCTGTTATAATTAGTTCTACTAACTATAACTCGTGCGCATGCAATGCACTGCTGATGATGTCACATATTACACCATTCATGACATGGTCAGTGACATCGCTGATGGCATCACTGATGACATCTCAAATTACATCACTGATGACATCATCCAGTGAATATGGTTTTGTTTGATATTCAAATATGTATTATATATATAGTAATCCTCATTGAACAATGAGTGGATGCATAAGTGTCTGGATGGAGGATTTAGTAGCTGTGTGATTGACTGTTTAAGTGACATTTAATGTATACATTTGGTAAACCTAGGACTTTGTGATTTCCTCTCTGTTCTGCGTACCTTTGACTCCAGAAAATATAGCTGTGTCCCACAATCCACACTGTAAGCACCTTGAAGAGGGGTCTGGATGCACTCAGATGGTCTCTGTAAATGAAATGGCAGTTTGAAAAATAAGATTTTTCTAAAAAAGTGGATAAGATGCAGTTTTAAAAAAAGCAAAGAAACGATTGGTTGTTAGAAAACATTTTACACAGAAAACTAGGGTGCAATTTTCTGTTTTTTAAAAGCCTGATATTTATTGATTAACAAAAAGTGATTGAAAAGAACGTTACTTAAGAAAAGCTGGTATATTGACAAGTCAAGCACACTTGCTGTTTTGATTTGCAACATTGTTTGATGAACTTTTCACCTGTGTGCTTAGTTAACTGTTCCCTGAAGTGTTTCTATGGTAACAGGCAGAAGGCATAATGGAGGTAGGGTTGAAAGTTTTGTCAGTTGGAAAGGATTCAAAAGTTCAAGCAATAGAAAAGTGTGTTTCGTTTTGATTTAATGTGGGAATAAATGTGATTTGTTATTTATTTGTATATGTGTGTGTTAATTGAGTGTGTAGATTGACAGGAAAAGTTTGCTATTTGCTATACGTCTTCCTGACCCCCTAGGGCTGCTCAGGGAGTTTCACAATGATCACCAAGGTCAAAATATTTTTTTTTAAATCACAGGATATGCGTAGGGTACGAGTACGCCGTGAAAAAGTAAAAAAAAAACAAAGCCCGCTTTATTGTTAATTAGCCCGGGGTGCCAAATCCCGGGTGCAATGTTTTTATTTATAATGGGGGGCCCTGAGGGGCCTTTAACAATATATATGTGGGGGCTCACGGACCCGCCCCGCAGCCCCGGGTACCGCCACCCCCAGGGCTTTTTAAAAAAAATAAAATAAACCTGTGGGGGGATTGAAACCCCCACATGCCCCGGGAGACCGCTAGCTCCCAGGAGCTCTAATATTTAAATTGGGGGGTCCGTGATGGACCCCCAGCCCCGGGGTACACCACTCCCTGGGGCTTTACATATCATGGGAGGGGGGCCGCACGGCCCCCTCCTGGAGCCTTTGATGGCCCTGGGGACCGCCACCTCAGGGCCAGCTCCTACAGTGTCCCAGGGTGCCTACCCCCAGGGCACTGCTCTTTGCTATGGTAGGGGGGGAACCTCACGGTTCCCGCCCTACCATAGCAAACTGCTTTCCTATTTGGAAGAGAGAGCAGGTTAGCCTGCTCTCTCTATCAAATAGGAAAGCAGATTGCTTTTCATCAGGGAGAGCAGCATACAATGCCTGCTCCCGAAGGACATGGGGAGCTGGCTGGGACCTTGGGGGCGTTGGGGCTCCCCCCACAGTCCCCAAAGTTTAATTTGAGCCCCGGGGGATATCTATCAAGCTTATGTGTTTAGATGTTGGTTGGTTCTAACAAGAGCTTTTCTCTTTATTGGTACTTAAAAGTAAGTACCTTTTGCAGAGTCTAAACTTGTTGAAGAGGAGTGTTTTACAGTGTGCTGAACTTTTGACCTCTGTGGACAGGTGACTTTTGCATGATGTGTTGGGGGTAGGGTTCAAAGTTAAGTGAGTTGGAAAGGGTTCAAATGTTCAACCAATAGAAATGTGTTTGGTTTTGAATTAATGTGTGAAGCAATTTGATTTGTTATTAATATGTATATACGTTTAAATTGCGAGGGAAAATGTGCCGTTTATTGGTTTTGCTGTGAACACTGAAGCAGAGAGATTATGTATAAGAATATCTGCTGTATGACTGGCATTCTTATTAATCTACAAATCAACTTGAAAGGTGTGTTGATAACTTGTAAGGGAATGTATGTGGTGAATTTTGTTTTTAGTAAGAATAATGTGTTTATCCTTCTAAAGTGTTCAAATCACATTCTGAGTTTTTGATAAAACCATTTGGTAAGTTAATGTGTTTAGTGAGTAAGCTTTGTGCAATAAAGTGCAGTACTAAAAAATTTAGAATGTGTAGTCACTTTTTCAGTTGTAGAGTAATTAATAGTGTTGCTTGTTTAGAATTAGGCTTGTGTTTTAAATCTACAATTTTCCAGTCAGTATACATACACTATTGTAAATTCTCTGGGGTATATTTACAAGCCTCTTGTGTGTCTTTGTGCTGCCATTGCATTACTTTTCTGATACAATGTTCGCACAAATAATGCAGGAAATTGTTTATGTATTTGCAAAATGACTCATGGTTGTACAGTAAAATGCAGTAATTATATTTCTGTAATGTGTGCACCCATATTAGCCCTTCAAGAGTAATTAATTATTTTTTTTGTCTTGAATCAGACTTGTGTTTTAAATCTACAATTTCACAGTTAGTATACACACACACACTTCTGCATATACTCTGGTGTAGATTTACAAGCCCCTTGTGCTTCTTTGTTGTTGTATTGTGTCACTTTTTTGATGTAATGTTGTCACAAAAAATGCATCAATTTGCTTATGTATTTGAAAAATGAGTAAGGATTGACCAATGAAATGTAGTAGTTATATACAAGGAATGTGTGCAGTCACTTAACTGGTTGTAGACTAGTAAACGTGTTTTGGTAAAATGCTAGGTGTAATATTTTTTTTCTAGAATCCCACTGTGCGTCTGTCTGCATTTAGTGATTGTTCTGAGAGAAGCATTTTTGTATGTATTGTGTTTTCAGATACATAAGTGCTTATAAAGCAATCCTTTTTTTCTAGTTTTGATAGAATTAAATAACGGTTATTGGTTTTGTATTTGGAAAATGACTCATGGTTGTACAGGAAAATGCAATACGTATATTTCTGTAATATGTGCAGTGATATTAGCCCTTCAAGAGTAATTAGTAGTGTTGTTTGTCTAGAATCAGACTTGTGCTCTAAATGTACAATTTCCCAGTAAGTATACATACACTGCTGTATACACTCTGGAGCAGATTTACAAGCCCCTTGTGCCTTTTTGATGTTCTATTGTGTCACTTTTTGGATGTAATGTTGACAAAACAAATGCAGCAAATTTGTTATGTATTTGCAAAATGAGTCAGGGTTGTCCACTGAAATGTAGTAGTTATATACATGGAATGTGTGCAGTCACTTAACCATTTCTAGACTAGCACATGTGTTTTGGTCAAATGCAAGGGCTTATATTTTTTGTCTAGAATCACACTGTGTGTTTGTGTGCATTTAGCAATTATATTCACCACGTTTTCCACATTCTCCACTCTTTCTCCTTATACTCCCTCCTCTTTCCTCATACACATCCCTCTCTCCTTATACTCCCTCACTCTCCTCATACTCCCCCTCACTCTCCTTATAGTCTGCTTTCTCTCCTCATAATACTACCTCTCTCCTTAAACTCCCTCCTCTCTCCTCATACTCTCCACTCTCCTCATACTCCCCCTCTCCCCTCATAGTCCCCGTCTCCTCATACTCCCCTCTCTCCTCATATTTTTCCTTTCCTTATACTTCCCCTCTCTCTTCATACCCCCTTCAATCCTCATACTCTCCCATCTCCTCATACTATTCCCTCTCTCCTCATAGTACCTCCTCTCTCCTCATAAACCCTCTTTCTTGTTATACTCTTCTGTTGTCCACATTTTCCCCATTCTCTTCTCATTCTCTCCCTTCTCTCCTCATACTTCCACCTCTCTCCTCATACCCCCTTCACTCCTCATACTCCTCCATCTCCTCATACTCCTCCCTCTCTCCTCATAATACCCCTTCTCTTCTAATACATTTTCTTATACTTCCCTTTTTCTCTGAATTCACACCTTTTCTTATTATTCTCTCCCTTCTCTGCTCATACATACCCCTCTTTTCTCCTCGTACATGCCCCTTTTTTCATACTCCCCCTCTCACCTCATACTCCTCCTCTCTCTCGTCATACTCCCCCTCTCTCCTCATATTCGTCTTCTCTCTCCTAATACTCCCTCCTGTCAGCTTATATTGCCCTCTCTCTCCTCATACTCCCCCCTCTTCTCATATTTCCCCTTCTCTCCTCATACTCCCTTTCATCCTCATATGCCCTTCTCTCCTCATACACCCCCTCTCTCCTTATATTTCCCTTTTTTCCACATTCTCCCCCTCTCTCCTCTTAACCCTTCCTCTCTCCTCATACCTCCCTCCCTCCTCATACTTCCCCATCCCTTCATACTCCTCCCTCTCTTCACATTCCCTCTTTTCCACATAATCCCCCCTCTCCTATTACTCTTCTCTCTCTCCACATACTCCCCCCTCTCTCCTCCCACTCTCCCTCTCTCCTTATACTCTCTCCTGATATTTCCTCTCTTTCCTCATTCTCACCTCCCTCTGCTCATACTCCTCCCTGTCCTCATACTCCCCCCTGTCCTCATACTCCCCCCTCTCTCCTGCAACTCCTCCCTCTCTCCCCATACGCCCCTTCTCCTCATATTACTCCCTGTCTTCATATTCCTGCCTCTCCTCATACTTCTTACTGTCTTCTTATAGTACCCCCTCTCTCCTTATACAGCCCGTCTCCTTCTATTCCTCTTTCCTCCATATTTTTCCCCTCACTCTTCATATTCTGTCCTCTCTCCTCATATACACTCCTCTTTCCTTATCTCCCCCTTTCTCCTCATACTCACCCCTCTTTCCAAATACTCCCCCTTCTCTTCTCATACTCCTCTCTCTCCTCATACTCCCCCCTCTTTCCTCACAGTCTCCTCTTTTCTTATACTCCCATCTCTCCTGATATTCCCCCTCTTTCCTCATTCTCACCTCTCTCTCCTCATACTCCTCCCTGTCCTCATACCCCCTCCTGTCCTCATATTCCACCCTCTCTCCTCTTACTTCTCCCTTTCTCCTCATACTCCCCCTTCTTCTCATATTGCCACTGTCCTCATACTCACCCTCTATGTCCTTATACTCCCTCCTCTCTCCTCATATTCTTTCTCTATCCTCATTTTCCCCTCTCTCTCCTTATACTCTCCCCTGTCGTCATACTCTCCGCTCTCTCCTCTTACTGCTCCCTCTCTCCTTATACTCCCCCTTCTCCTCATATTCTCCCTGTCTTCATACTCCCCCAATCTGTCTTCATACTCCTCCCTCTCTCCTTATATTCCTCCTCTCTCCTTATTCTCCCCCTCTCTCCTCATACTCCCCTTTCTCTTCATACTCCCTCCTCTCTCCTCTTACTCCTCGCTCTCTCCTCTTACCTCCCCCTTAACAATTTCCCCGTCAGTATATATACACTGCTGTATACACTCTGGGCATATTTAAAAGTCCCTTGCGCCTCTTTGTTGTTCTATTGTGTCACATATTTGATGTAATGTTGGCAAAAATAATGCAGCAAATTGTATATGTATTTGCAAAATGATTCAGGGTTGTCCACTGAAATGTAGTAGTTATATAGATGGAATGTGTGCAGTCCCTTCACCGTTTAAGTCTTGTTAATGTGTTTTGGTAAAATGCATGGTCTTATATTTTTGGTCTTGAATCAGACTGTGCACATTTAAGAATTATAGTCGCCCCTTTTTCCATATTCTTCCCCCTCTCTCCTCATACTCTCCCCTCTCTCCTCATAAACACCCCTCTCTTCTTATACTCGCCCTCTCTCCTCACACTCCCTGTCTCTCTCCTCATACTCTCCCTTCTCTCCTTATACTCATCTTCTCCCCTCAGACTCCCGTCTCTTCATACTCCCACCTCTCCTTATATTTCCTCCTCTGATCATACTCTCCCCTCTCTCCTCATACCCCTTCACTCTTCATACTCTTCATACTCTGCCATCTGCTCATACTCCTCCCTCTCTCCTCACACTCCACCCTCTGTCCTCATATACCGCCTCTCTCCTTATACTCCCCTATTCTCCACATTCACCCCCTCTCTTGTCATACTCTCCCCGCTCTTTTTATACACACCTCTCTTTCTTTATACTACTCTTTTCTCCTCATACTCGCCCATTTTCACATACTTCCCCCTCTCTCTTTATACTCCTCCTCTTTCTCCTCATACTCCTCCCCTTTTCACATACTTCCCCCTCTCTCTTTATACTCCTCCTCTTTCTCCTCATACTCCTCCCCTCTCCCCTCAGGGTGTATCTGTATCGGCGGTTTATCAGAGCACCGCTTGAGACTGTCCCACCTTACTTTGTTTTTAGGCACTGATTAAGATTATCGGGGACACTCGTTACTGTGTGGACAGCGCACTTCAAGGACGCGCTCACCGTTCTAGGAGAGAGACTACCCCGGACCTCGCCGCACCCGCTCCGCGGGTGCCGCATCGCTGTTGGACGCTGCAAGGGGCTTCCGCCCAAGTGCTTGCTCGAAGCTTGCTGGTCAGTGGTAGAGGGCTGCAGGGCTGCGAGCGTCAGGGACTCCATCACCCAGGAGTCCCTGCCAGACCGGTATCAACTTCCGGTCCGCTCTCCCTGGCGGCCGCCCACTGAAAGACCTTAAAATCGTCAATTTCCCCCAGCACCAGTGGGACACTCGTTACTGTGTGGACAGCGCACTTCAAGGACGCGCTCACCGTTCTAGGAGAGAGACTACCCCGGACCTCGCCGCACCCGCTCCGCGGGTGCCGCATCGCTGTTGGACGCTGCAAGGGGCTTCCGCCCAAGTGCTTGCTCGAAGCTTGCTGGTCAGTGGTAGAGGGCTGCAGGGCTGCGAGCGTCAGGGACTCCATCACCCAGGAGTCCCTGCCAGACCGGTATCAACTTCCGGTCCGCTCTCCCTGGCGGCCGCCCACTGAAAGACCTTAAAATCGTCAATTTCCCCCAGCACCAGTGGGACACTCGTTACTGTGTGGACAGCGCACTTCAAGGACGCGCTCACCGTTCTAGGAGAGAGACTACCCCGGACCTCGCCGCACCCGCTCCGCGGGTGCCGCATCGCTGTTGGACGCTGCAAGGGGCTTCCGCCCAAGTGCTTGCTCGAAGCTTGCTGGTCAGTGGTAGAGGGCTGCAGGGCTGCGAGCGTCAGGGACTCCATCACCCAGGAGTCCCTGCCAGACCGGTATCAACTTCCGGTCCGCTCTCCCTGGCGGCCGCCCACTGAAAGACCTTAAAATCGTCAATTTCCCCCAGCACCAGTGGGACACTCGTTACTGTGTGGACAGCGCACTTCAAGGACGCGCTCACCGTTCTAGGAGAGAGACTACCCCGGACCTCGCCGCACCCGCTCCGCGGGTGCCGCATCGCTGTTGGACGCTGCAAGGGGCTTCCGCCCAAGTGCTTGCTCGAAGCTTGCTGGTCAGTGGTAGAGGGCTGCAGGGCTGCGAGCGTCAGGGACTCCATCACCCAGGAGTCCCTGCCAGACCGGTATCAACTTCCGGTCCGCTCTCCCTGGCGGCCCGCCCACTTCCCTGTACACGGGTATAACTTCGCCCAACCTTCCCGCAGCGCGGGACGCAGCCCGGAGCAAAGACCGGGCTAAGAGCGGGCCGTTTGAGGCCGTTCGAGGACGGCAGCGGACGGCCCCGGCCCCAAACCCCTGGACTGCCGTGCTACAAGTAAGATAGGCATACTTGTGTCTGGGCTCCCGAATAATCGTCCAGTCTTCTGGGCGGATTTTCTAGCGACAATCCCAGTTATATAAAGTGTGTACTTAGGTCCGACTATTGTAGTTGGTGTTAGCCCGGAAATCATGGCTTTGAGATCTGGTAAAACTCGTAATGTCCAAATTCAAACACCCACAGGAGTGGTATCAGGCCCATTAGACGCTTTTATCACACGAGCCACGGGTATCCTTGAAAAGGAAATTGCAATGGTGGAAAAGCGTCTTTCCTTAGATTTGGTCAGTGGCAAACGTTCTTCGTTAGGTAGGTTGGCCAAGATCCCCAGCCCCGTGTCATCTGCACAAGCACACGCAGCTTTTAACTGTATACACCAAGACACCACGGAAGCTATTGTTCACTTGGATAGCGAGGAGATAGATCCACCCGCTCACACTACACACTTTCCCAAACATCCCCTGGACGACCATGAAGTATCAGGAGATTTTGGAACCCAGGATAGTCATTACATCAAACAAAGCTCCGATTCTGTCGACTTATCCCCTGACCCTCCCAAAGTAGATTCCGACGCCCCAGTCCACACGGATTCTACAGGTATAGACAAGGGTTCAAGGAAAAGAAAACAAGACTCCAGTTCCAAGGGAGGGAGAGAATCTAAGATGCCGAAATTAAAAGACCCCGCTGGCAATCCCACACCAGGGCTAGACCATCCAAGCGGAAATCAATGCACAAATGCTCTGACTAACACCTTATGCCCCTCCCTTATTTCCCTAGGCTCCTCAAACCCATGTCCAACATGTTTAAGCAGTGATGATTCTTTGCTGGCAAAGATGGAGGCTTTAATAAAAAACCTCCTTTCACCTGTTTTGGAGAGGACCAGACTAATGACACTGCAAATAAACTCTCTGGAGGCCGTAGTAAATGCGAACTCCGCTATATTATTGTCTTTGTCAGACATAGATTCCGGGTCAGCTAAATCTTCCCTACCATCTTTAGCCCCAAATACAACCAACATTCCATTTAGTCTCGCTGTTAACAATCATAATCCACCAGGGCCAGTAGTAGACAATCCCAACACCAATAAAGGGGGAGCTCACAAAAATTCCCCAAATAAGGTATCAAAGGTTGTGCCCCAACGTTCACACACGACAAAACCTACGATGAATAAAACCCCCGCTAGACGCCAATCTACCAAACCACCCCCCCAGGTAAAACCTAATACTGTTTCCCAGAGTGTCCCTACCAATAGGCACCCAGCGAACCATGGAAATAATTTAAATCCCCCGGCAAAGAAGCAACCCAGGCATACTACGCCGCGGGTTGATATCCCTATTGAGGCAACACCGTATACCATGGTGCTGACTGGTGTTGCCCCACTACCATCTGGCAAAAGGGAGACCCATGATGACCTGCGTAACAAGGTTATCTTTTGGCTGAATAAACATAGACCCCTGCCTCCATCCTCGCCAACAGAAATACTATTCGTAAGGAGGGTTGACTGGGTGGGTCAGAGCACCAAGGATTTGGAGGGTGATTGTATTTTAATATCGTTCAGGGACTCCTGGGTAGTGGACACAATCTGTCGTGAAGCTAGGTTTGCCAGACAGGGGGATGTTCAAACGTTAGACCTCTCCTATTTCTATCCTCAAAGACAGGCTCACTCACAAAGGGCCCCCAAACAGGGTCGTACCATCACTAAGAACTACCCTATGACACCGCACCTACCAATCTTCCCACCTTTATTTAACCGCTTCGGTCCACTGTCTGATTTGGAGGCCATTGATTGACTCTACAAATCACCCCTAACATTCGATCCCACTGAAATGGCCCCCTCTGAGGTTGGAGACAAGAGACAGGGTAAGGTGCCCATCCAACTTACAGCCATGGCAGAGGAGTGCAAAAGGGTCCCAGTTCCAACAGAGAGGGATACACCATCTCTAAGGGACGGGGGAACCCCTTGGCTGTTGGTTGATCATAGTCTCTTGGGGGGACCTGAAAATGGACTGGAAGCCGGGATAGGACAGGACAGGCTCGTAGCTTCCGAGGTGGTGACCTTCCCTATGGTACCCACACCGGAAACTCTTGCGTTAGTGTCCTGGAACATTGCTGGGATCAAAAGTCGTATCCATTCTGGTGACTGGCTTGAGTTCACGGACAAATACGATGTCATTTTACTCCAGGAAACCTGGGCTGCCGACCCGTATTTTAAGCAGGGATATGTAAACTTTTACAAAGCAGCCACTCGTAATGTTATTGGGAACCCCAAAGGGCGAGCCTCCGGGGGGTTACTGATCTGGGTGAGACAATCCCTGGGTTATTGCATTTCGGAGATAAGTGTACCAAACCCGGATCTGCTTATTGTTAGGCTGAGAAAGTCTGGCCATCGGGACTTGATTTTGCTAAACATATATGCTTGAGGTCTGCCAGGTGGCCGTACGCCACCATTGTTGGAGGTATTAGAATCTGCTCTGGCCACCCTTGATTGTACCAATGTTTGCCTGCTTGCTGGGGACCTAAATTGTTGTTTTGAACCCCTGTTAGACCCTGGGGATTGTTGGGGTTCCGTGGAGGATGCAGTCTGGGGCATACCTGAGTTGTTGATTCCTAAACCAGTACCTGCCACTGAGGCAGCGGTGAATTGGACGGCCTTTTGTCTAAATAGTGGCTTTCGGGCCTGTAATGGCCGAACCAAATCAGACCAGGGAGCCAACTGTACTTTTGACAACGGGCTAAGAAAAAGCCGTATTGATTACATCTTGCTGAAAGTGGAAGATTGGTCTCTGATGCTGGACATGGAGGTAACCCCCCGCCCAGAAAGCGACCACAATCCCTTGAGTTTGCAATTAAAGATGCCAGGTCTAGCAAGATTAGAAGAACCTGGTATCACTCAGACAGGGGACACCCTCCTAACTAATGATAGGAAGAGGGTAAAATGGTCCAAAATTGTGGGGGATGAGCTATTGAGTAACAAGATTACCAGTGTGGTTAACAATACTCTTAATAAAATGCTGACCCACGCTGTGTTGGGGGATAATACCAGAGAAGCTGACCCTATTCTCAGTCTCCACAATCGTTGCTTTGAGGACTTAAAAATCCTGCTCTCGCAACCTTGCAGACAGGGAAACAATACAGTACCTACCCGTCCCCACAAATGGTATAACAAAAACTGTAGGGAAGCTCATACTGCCCTAGTTAAAGCAGTTAAGTCCCGGAATGCTAGCTTTGTGAAAGCTGCTAGATCATCCTACAGGAAAATACAAGGGGAAGCCAAAAGAGAGTGGGAGGACAAATATTGGTCCGACCTTTTGGTAGCCTCCACGTCTAATAACCCCATCAAATTTTGGGAAATAGTCAAATGGGGGAAGGATCCGGACGGACGTATCCCCACAAACCATGTGCCCCCCGATGAATGGGTGACCTTCTATGCATCTCAGTTCTGTGCAGTCAACCCTATTCCTTCTAGTACATTAGAAGAGACACCCCACCCTACAACCCAAAGTGAGATCGTCATCTTCACAGAAGGAGAGGTTGAGCTTGCACTAAATTGTACCACGCGGGGGAAAGCGCCAGGTATGGACCTTATACCTGCTGACTTGTTCAAAGCTAACCCTACCCTGTGGATACCATACATTGTCATGGTGGCAAACTCCATAGCCGCAGGTGCAGGCATACCCAAATCTTGGAAGGGGGCGGAGATCCTCCCGATCTATAAAAAGGGCAATAGGTCTGATCCGGGTAATTATCGCCCGATTAGTCTTATTGACTCTATCCAAAAACTCATTGCTCGCATGGTCTTGGGCAGGGTCCAGGGATGGATCGAGTTGGAGAACATCTTATCCCCAATGCAGGCGGGCTTCAGATCGGGAACCAGCACCATCGACCAGGTGTTCAGATTTTGTCTGATCTACTGGAAGGTGGTGCTGCTTGGCGGTGGTACCATCTACGCAGCGTTCATCGATCTGAAGTCCGCCTTCGATCTCGTACCGAGGGAGAAAATGTGGGGAGTATTGAAGACTTTAGGGATGCCAACAGAACTGCTTGACCTGATAATCAAATTGCATAAGGACAACTTTGCCAGGGTAAAATGGGGTGGACAGGGCCAGGTAACAGAACCCTTCCCAGTCACCCGTGGCGTCCGCCAGGGCTGTGTTTTGGCACCTACTCTCTTCCTGTTGTTCATTGATCAAGTCGTAAAAATTTTTGAAATGACCCCAACTGACGCCCCCATGCTGGCTGGACAGCGATTCCCGATGCTCATCTTTGCTGATGACACTCTACTCCTCTCCAGAACACGCAGCGGATTACAGCGGGCCTTGGACCGCTTCGAGGAGTTCTGTGTCATCAGCGACCTTAAGGTGAATGTTGGGAAAACCAAATTCATGGTGCTAACCAAGAACCACCCAGTCCGGAGTACAGTTAGTATGGGCGGAGTTAAATTGGACCAAGTAGAGAACATGACATATTTGGGGGTTATGCTAGATAGTCGCCTGAAATGGAAATCACAAGTTGATGCTCAACATCTTAAACTTGCTCGACTTACTGGCTGCCTACTCAGCGAGCAAAGGAAATCTATTACAAAGCGAGTCACACCAGTCCTTAAAATTTACGACGCAAAAATCAACCCTGCAATTCTATATGGTGCAGATCTGTGGGGCCACAAGGATCTGACGGGTCTGTTTAAAATACAGTGCAAGTTCCTCCGCAACCTTGTTGGCTTGCCGCAGTCGTCCCCCTCTATCCCCCTTTGCTTGGACTTGGGATGCCGTCCAATTAATGAGTTGGCCAGATTTCGACTGGTTGCCTTTTGGAGGCGCCTTTGGACCTCGCCTGATCTTACCCTTTTTGCAAATGGGGTGGTAGAAGTAAGGGCAATTAGTGGTTCGGAAAAAATTCCCTGGTTCCGAATGGTTAAAACCATCCTGACGGATATGGGTTTAGAGCACCTTTGGTTATCCCCAGCAGCTAATGTTTTTCCAACTAAACTGGCATTCAAAGAATTGTACTGGGCCACGCTTCGCTTAAACAGAATAAATGCCTCCAGTTCTACTAGTCTTACTGGCAGGTTTCTCTGTTTCAAGCTGGATCCCATACGTGAACATTATTGGGACACGATTACCAAATCCCTAGACAGGAAACTTTTCCACCAGTTCCGTGTGGGCACATTGCCGTTGAATACATTCACGAAAAATTGGTCCTCTAACACCTTGGACCAATGTAAATGGTGCCCAGGCCAGAAGGAAACCGAGGGCCATTTTCTGTTTGCTTGTCCCAAATATCATGAACCAAGGGCCAAATGGCTAAAACCTCTCTTTCAGAGCCTGCCCATAAGGAAATCAGCAGAGGCTATCCATGTACTAAAAACTAACACACTGGAAATCATCACAGTCTGTACTGCTAAATATCTGGGCTGGGCGTGGATACTCAGGGCAAAATAATAGCTTAAATCCGGACAGAATGAATTTATTTGATATTTATCTGTATTCTTATTACCCTTTGGGGAATTTGTTGTTTCAGGATTGTCTATAACCATTTAATTCTTTTTATGTATGTGTATTTATTGTTCATTAATTATTGCTGTAAAATTGTCTTTTATGATTTTTTATCAATCGAAATAAAGACTTTAAAAACCTGAAACCTAAAACCTGATTATCGGGTCTGAGAAATTCTTTAACTCATCTTTAACTCTTCTTTAACTCATCGGACGAGAGAAGGTGTTCTATTAACGTAGGAACCATTTACTATAAGCTGATATGGTTTAAAAGTTTCGAGAATTTTTGGGGAAGAAACTATGTATAAACCTGATGAAGGTGGTCTGACCAATTGATCCACCGAAACGGTTGCATGATAAAAGGAGGATTGTGTATTATATTCTGACGTGTTCGCTGAATTTAATTTTCTGTCTACACCTCCTTTTTACTAATAGGAATTTAATGTTTCCTTTCTTTTAATGCTCTTCCCCGTCATTTTAATTATTGTTGAATTATTATGTTTTAACATTGCACTGTGTAATAAATTGTTCAGGATTTTTCATAATCTCGTTTGTGTTTTGCCTCATGAGTACAGTATTGTGTTAATTTACTTGTCCCTGTATTTATTGTTTGTTGAACGGTGTGTCACTACAAAACGGTGTCCCAAAGGGATTTCTTGCTTGACCTAACGATATGTAACATCCTACATACCAAAATCAGAAAAAACGGAATTGAAGGAAATGTGGGAAGAGATTTCCCACGAGAAGAGTCTGAGTAAGAAATGATATAGTTACAGTTTGAAGATGTTATCTCATCGAGAAATTAGAGCATATGAATGCTCGGATCGCTTATCATCTGCAAGTCTATACTCCAAATCTAGAAGAATCATTTGGGTGAGTCTAGGTCTTGCGGCAACACGAAATCGAGTTCATAAATCTGTACAAGAAATTTAATATTTAGCTGAAAAAGAGCCGGAAACTACAGATATTGTGAAAACAAATATGTTGGATACATATTATCCAAATAGAAGTCATCATCTTGAGAACATTTGTCTCTATGAAGTGCTGCAAAACTATATTTTTAAACAGAACATTACACAAAACATCAATAATGGTTTATATGCCGTGATTGGTTCTGAAGGATGTTTGGTGAAGCAAAGAAAAGGACATTTGAATAATCACCGTAAACTGAGTTGCGAAACTCCTGACAAAATGGAATTTTACTATTTAGCTCTTTTGCAACTCTTCAAGCCGTGGCATTCAGAATTGGAATCACTTGGAGATTTTGAGAGCTATGAAGATTCGTTCAACGCAATTAAAGATACTATACAATGTACTGTGTTTGCTAATTATGTGAAAATGTTGACGATGAAATTGTGTATGAAGCTACAATTGCAGCTGAGATTGCTAGAGACAGTTCTCAAGACAGTCAAACTTCTGCTCCATTGAGTCAGGATCCACTAGGAGAACCAATTGTTCAAAATGAAGCAGCAACTTCCATGGATGAGGTGGAAACAGCAATGTATCAAGCTCAAGAAGATGTAACAAACTTAGGAAACTTGGAAGAACAGCTAAATGTTGAGCATAAACAAATATATGACCAAGTGAGAGAACAGATTGACCATGGATTACTTCATGAAAAGAAAGAGTGCTCCTGCTCATCATTTCAACCTATCCGAATGTACGTGAGTGGACAAGCTGGAACAGGAAAAAGTTTTTTAATTAAAGTAATTACAACTTATCTACAGAAAACAACTGAGTCGCATTTGTCTTGTGTTGTCACTGCTCCAACTGGGTTGGCAGCACACAATATTAAAGGAATTACTTTACATCATTCATTACTGCTACCAGTAGAGCATGAAAACAAATTGGAATACCACAAGCTATCTGGAGAAGCTTGTTGTGAAGTTTAAAGAGTCTTGAAGAAAATTAAACTTCTCATTATTGATGAGGTAAGCATGGTATCAAACTTAATGCTTGACTTGTGCATTCAAAAATGCATCAAATACTTAAAACAGAGTATGACGTATTGTTTGGAGGAAAACACGTCATAGTTTTTGGATATCTACTACAACTTACTACTGTATAAGGACAACCAGTGTTTCAAACACTGACGCATGAAGATACCAGGAAGACTTTGGGGAGCATTGGAAATGTTAATATTTGGTCATATTTTGAGTATAAGGTACTTATTACAAATATGCAACAGTCAAATGATGCTGATTATGGAACTATTCCTAAAGATATAAGAATTGGAAAAGTGACTGAACTTGGCAAACAAGCGTTACAGAGACGATTACTTTCCAATTTGTTTTCAAATGAAAATATTGTTCCGGAGAAAATATATATGAGAATAGCAGAAACCAAATCTGTAATCTGCTTAATGCCAACACTGCGTGAGTGTTCTATATTCAATGAAGACATTTTAAAGTTGGAAAATGAAGAAATTATAAAATTGGAAGCTATTGATAAAATAGAGCATGAATGAAACACTATTATTTTGACAGAAAAGTTAAAGAGGAAATTGGATTCTTTTGAGAAATCGATAAGTAAAACTGCTGGTTTCAAAAATAATTTATATACATGTGTAAACTGTAGGATAATTTAAGGACGTAATTTGAACGTGGAAAAAGGTTTAGTAAATGGAGCAATGGGTAAAGATGTTGATTTCGGTAATTACGTAAATAGAGTTGATATTGAATTTTTGAAAATCAAATTTGATGAAATTGAAGAAGTAAAACAATTTAGTCGTTGTTCAGCTCGGTTTTTGGTGTTTTGTATGTTCGCGGAAAACAGTTTCCTGTTTCTTTGGCGTATGCAGTGACCATCCATAAATCTCAAGGTTTAAGTGTAGATAGTGCTTTAGTGAATATTGGAAGTACTGTGTTTTAAAGTGGGTATGGCATATGTTGCTTTGTCTCGAGTCAGAACTTTATCTGGATTGCACTTGATTGCTTTTGATCAGGGAAAGATTAGTTCAGATGCAAATTGTGTGAAAGAGTATAATAGGTTAAGAAGAGAATATGCTCCCAATTTAGGTTAATATCCAGTATTTGAAAAGCGTGTGGTAGGTAGAAAAAGAAGATATCTGTAGTGAAGCTGTAGAGAAAGAAAAAAAACATGACGAAGTTGTGATTGTAAGCAAAAAGAAAAAGGACACTGTTGAAGAGATTGTTGGTTATCAGTTTGAATATAGTTTTGGTGTCAACTGCTATGCTAATGTAGTTGTTAATGTTGTTTTTTTTCTTGAAAGTTTTCAACAGCAAATTGTTGAAAATCGGAAGAAAATATTTTGTTCATTGTTGTATTCTGTATATGAGAAATGTAGTAGTGGCAAAAGTAAAATACAAAGTGTTTCTGATGTTCAAAATGTTTTGGACATATGTTCTGGTGGTACTCAATTTACGCAGAATATTCAGCAAGATTGTCAGGGATTTCGTATGTATATGCTTGTTGTATTGGAAGATGAAGGTATAGATATTGAAAATCTTTTTGGCCTTTCTAATAAATGACAACATGACTGTGAAAGTTCTTTGTTTTCATGTAGTACTAACATAGACACTGAAAGATTTATATATATGACTTTACCAGACTGTGAATCAGTGTCCTTTAACAATCTATTTAGATCAGCAAGTCAAAACATGGAGTGTAGCCAATGTAAATCACAAATGTCATCAAGATTAGTTATACAAAGATATGGACAGTATGTAATCTTAATGCTGCAGCATTGTAGAGCTGATGGAAGAAATTTGGAAACTTTAATTAAACATTTTGTAGCTAATCAAGTATCAATATCAGGAAGAACTTTTGTAGCTGTACCAATTATTTTTCATGATGGTCATTCTACAACATCTGGACATTACACTGTTTATTTAAAATGTCTGAAAGTTTGGATATATTGTAATGATAGTGAATTGGTTTTTAACATCTTGGCTGCGACTGGAATTCTGCGCCGGTGCTGGACATTTCCGATCGTGGGCGTGGTCATGACGGCTCCCAGCCGTCATCAGCACACGCCCACCGTGACTCATGACGACTGGGAGCCGTCATCAGCGCCAAAAGGGTTAAACAACATTTGCCTAAAGAGTTACCAAATTCTTACCTAATATTTTTAAAGCCAAAATTTTAGGAACAAAATTTGGCCTTTCAGGATTACTGTTGTTAAGGTAGGCTAGGCTGGTGTTGTAGAGTACTTTGTGAGTGAGGGTGAGCAGCTTGAAAATGATCCTCTTGTTGACGTTGATACATTGTAGGTGTATCAGGTGGTGGGTGATGTGGCTGCAGCAGGGGACATTGATGATCAGTTGGGCAGAGGTGTTTTGGATTTGTTGTAGTCGCTGTAGTTGTTTGGCTGGAATACCTGTGTAGAGTGTGTTGCCATAGTCTAGTCTGCTGTTGATGAGGGCCTGTGTCATTGTTCTTCTTTAGGTTAGGATCCACTTGTAAATATCGTTGATCATGCGCAGGTTGTTGTAGCAGTATGAGGAGATGGTGTAGACTTGTTTACACATGGAGAGGGAGGAGTTCAGGATGAATCATAGGTTGTGTACAAGGTCGGTAGGTGTTGGTACTGTTCACAGTGTAGTCTGCAACTAGGAGTCGTCCCAGGCTGAGGGGGTGGGTCCAAGAATGAGTATTTCCATCTTGTCAGAGTTGTGGTTTAGAGAGCTGATCCTTACGCAGGTGGCGACGACTTTCATTCCCTCGTGGAGGTTGCTTTCTGTGGTATGTGGCTCCTTGGTGAGGGTAAGGATGAGCCGGTGTCTTCGGCTTAGGAGAAAATGTTGAAGTTGTGATGGCGGACCACTTGTGTGAGGGTGGTCATGTAGATGTTGAATAACGTTGAGTTGAGGGAAGAGCCATGGAGGACGCCGCAAATGATGTCGGTGGTTTTAGATTAGAAGGCTGGGAGGCGGATGCTGAGGATTACTATTGAACAACTTCCAAACTAAGTATTTGACATATACTATTTGTTTGGCCATGAGGAAAAGTATGTAAAACCATTAAAGACTTTTTGTTGTATATTTTGTCAGCATATATTTGTAAGTAACATTATTTACAATGTATGAAAATTAATGATAATGTTTTGTTATTTTAAGATTGTTTGAGATGTTGCATACTTACGTAAGAAATTGCTCTTAGAAAAAAACATTTAACATATGTTTTATTTCAATTTTTTAGATTGGTATTGAGAATGTTGAATGTTTTTTTTTAAAGATAATCCTATTGATTTTCTTTTTTGCGCGCTGTTATTTGAGGAGTACTATTGAACTCACTGTTTCTAGTGAAATTTAATATATTCTGAGAACAGCAAAAGAGGCAAATGAAATGCTTTACAAATTATTTTGTTTTGTAAAATATATATTGTAACTGAATTTTTTCTTGTTCTCCACAGATGCTAATTGTATAATATATCCTTTGTATTATTTATTATGCTTAGGGTAAGTATAAGTAACTATTAAAAATGGTCAATGGGATGTGCTTCTACAGAGCTGAAGGAACAACAAGAGATGGATGCAGTACATATCTGTGCAAAGATGGTTTGTATCTTCTAAAGACATTTGAGAAAGTTAACATATATATACTGAGTGTACCTGAGGACCTACTATCTTTGAACATATATTTAAACAATGCCAGAGACTTTATTATAGACATTTTTAAAATGAAACATGGCTTCAGAACAGCATTCTGCAACGTACCAGTATCGTATTGAATAGAAAGACATGCTTGACTAGTAGAGACCAGAGAGCTTTAGGATTAAGAGAGATCACATTTCTGTTCATAAAATATGTCACAGAGAGTGTTTTCAAATACTCTTTTATGTTTAGAAGGACAGGATAAATTACTGTGTATAGTTTTTCTTCTCTATCTAAATATGTCCTCAGCATACAAAATAATTTGTGTTGCAGTGTTGTTCTATACCTGTTGCTGTGAGTATTTTCAACTTATATAAGGAATTACTACTTTCTTATGATGGTAAAAGGTGAGTACTGGATAGGTCTTTAAGATTTGATGTGTGTGAAAACACAAGAAGTATTCAAAAACTAGTATGATAATGGTACCTAAATATACACAGATACACAGTGTTATTCTGGACAACTAACAGTATTGCTTGCATTTTACTACAACACATTTACTAGTTTGGAATGGGTAAGGTGAATAGACATATTCTACATTTTTTAGTCCTGCAGTACAGCCTGAGACTTTTCCTATAGTCATAAGGAATGACTGGCTTCAAAATTTAAGAAAACTTAAGAACAGGATATCCTTATAAGTAATTATATTTATATAACCTTATAAAGTAATAAAACTCTAATGTTGGAATGTTATTAGACAATGGTATTTATATAATATTTTTTTAAGGCCAAACTAGTAGATAAAGCTAGTTTTGTGTTATGTATTAAGAAAACTGATAAAATGAAGTGTTTATGTTTTTTTACAAGGACCTACAATATAAGAAATTCATTATGGAAAGAGAACAGAACAATACCGAGGACAGTTTAGAAATTAGCAATAGTGTCATAGAAGAACTAAACGTACCTCTTACAAGCAGCGAGAGTGAAGAACAAGAAATTAGTGCTGAAGATATGAGCGGTGATTTCCAAGACGAAAGCATTGATGCTGATTTTGAGGAAGCATAGATGATATCAAATTTTTTTAACATATACATTCCAATATTGGTAACTAGGACATTGATGGCAATGAAGTACCTGATGAAATTCTTTTACAAGCTCTGCTAAATTATGAGATGTTAGTAGAATACATTTATTGTTTTATAATAATAATCGTTTGAGTACTATCTACTAATACATTCACTGTACTAAAAGGGAAGCACTTAAAAATTCACTTATACATTCTTTACATTATTCTATTGAATCAAAATATGCAAAGTAGGTCTCAGGGCATGGACTGCTTCAAACCCCTATACACTATGCATGTACTCTTCTATGCACATCAAAACTTGTCTTTTAACACTATCACTGCTGCAGCAATTCCCCCTCTGTGCTGCAGATCCTTCTTTCCCATTGTTCATGACAAGCTCAGCTCGTCATAAGCACACAACCAGTGTACTGCATGACGAGCTGAGCTCGTCATGAGCATCAAAGGGGTTAAACCTTTAATTGCCCAATCTGTACCCTTACACCTCCTCCAAACAATCTGCCACTGCTGTTTCAGTATTGTAGTGAGCCATACAGCAGTATATGCTTATATATACACTGTTCTAAAAGTGAAGCACGTATCCATTCAGCTTGACACTCTCCTTGCAGAACTGTAATCATTCAGTCAGTACCTAAGTACTCATGCAGCAAAGTAGGCCTTAGGGCATGGACTGCTTCAAACCCCTATAGACTATGCAAGTACTCTTCTATGCACCTGCAAATTTGCCTGTTAAACCTTCAATTGCCCAATCTGTATCCTTACAGTTCCACTAAACACTCTGACACTGCTGTTTCAGTATTGTAGTGAGGCATTCAGCAGTTTGTGCTTATCTATGTACTGCGCTAAAAGTGAAGCAGTTATACATTCAGCTCGACACTCTCCTTGCAGAAGTGTAATTATTCACATACATACAAAACATGTTGCATTACAATTGCTATAGGTGTCACATTTGCGAAAGTTATAACTATTGGCATTGTAAATGACAAAGCTATTAATTTAGTTATTTTCAAAACCAACACATAAATAAAAAAAATTGTAATTTACAAGACCAATAGCTCAAACTTTCCTAATGCGAGACCGATTGCATTGCAAATGCTTGTTTTTATATCTGTCAGAGCTTCCTGTTGAGGTTTAATTTTTGTGACAGGCGCCTCATTGCCTACTTGTAACTATTCTCTGACCCTGCTTCAAGGGTCAGAGCAGGGTCAGAGAATAGTTGCAAGTAGGCAACGATGCACCAGGAGCACTTACAAGCTTACAGCAGCAGGTGCCCAAGTTGAAGTTAATTTCTGTATCCTTACACTCCCTTCAAACACTCTGCCACTGCTGGTTACTATTGTAGTGAGCCATACAGCAGTATGTGCTTATCTATACACTGTGCTAAAAGCGAAGCAGTTATACATTCAGCTCAACACTCTCCTTGCAGAACTGTAATCATTCAGTCAGTACCTAAGTACTCAGGCAGCAAAGTAGGTGTTAGGGCATGGACTGCTTCAAACCCCTATACACTATGCATGTACTCTTCTATGCACCTGAAAACCTGTCTTTTACACCTTTATTCACCCAGTCAGTATCCTTACAGTTCCACTAAACACTCTGACACTGCTCTTTCAGTATTGTAGTGAGGCTTTCAGCACTATGTGCTTATCTATGCACTGTGCTAAAAGTGAAGCAGTTATACATTCAGCTAGACACTCCCCTTGCAGAACGGTAATCATTCAGCTAGTACCCAAGTAGTCATACAGCAAAGTAGGCCTTAGGGCATGGACTGTCTCAAAACCCTATAGACTATGCATGCACTCTTCTATGTAACTGCAAACTTGTCTTTTAAACCTTCAATTGCCCAGTCTGTATCCTTACACTTCCTCCAAACATTCTGCCACTGCTGTTTCAGTATTGTAGTGAGCCATACAGCAGTATGTGCTTATCTATACATTGTGCTAAAAGTGAAGCAGTTATACATTCAGCTCAACACTCTCCTTGCAGAACTGTAATCATTCAGCTAGTACCCAGGTAGCCATGCAGCAAAGTAGGCCTTAGGGCATGGACTGCGTCAAACCCCTATAGACTATGCATGTACTCATCTATGCACCTGAAAACTTGTATTTTAAATCTTTAATTACCCAGTCTGTATTCTTACTCTCTCTTTAAACACTCTGCCACTGCTGGTTCACTGTTGTAGTGAGCCATACAGCAGTATGTGCTTATCTATACACTGTGCTAAAAGTGAAGCAGTTATACATTCAGCTCGACACTCTCCTTGCAGAACAGTAATCCTTCAGTCAGTACCTAAGTACTCATACAGCAAAGTAGGCGTTAGGGCATGAACTGCTTCAAACCCCTATAGACTATGCATGCACTCTTCTATGCACCTCCAAACATGTCTTTTAAACCTTCACTTGCCCAGTCTGTATTCTTACACTACCTCCAAACTTTCTGCCACTGCTGTTTCAGTATTGTAGTGAACAAAAACATTTGATAAATCACCGTAAACTGAGTTGCGAAACATCTGACAAAACGGAATTTTACTATTTAGCTCTTTTGCAACTTTTCAAGCCATGGCGTTCAGAATTGGAGTTACTTGGAGATTTCGAAAGATATGAAGATTTCCTCAATGCAACTAAAGATACTACACAATGTCCTGTTTTTTCTAATTATGTGAAAATGTTGAATGACAAAACTGAGCAAGAAGCTACAATTGCAGCTGAGATTGCTAGAGACAGTTCTCAAGAGATTCAAACTTCAGCTCCGTTGAGTCAGGACCGACTAGGAGAACCAACTGTTCAAAATGTAGCAGCAACTGCTATTGAAGAGGTGTAAACAGCAATTAAACAAGCTCAAGAAGATGTTACAAACTTAGGAAATTTGGAAGAACAACTAAATCTTGAGCAGAAAGAAATATATGAGCAAGTGAGAGAACAGATTGGCCATGGATTACTTCAAGAGAAGAAAGAGTGCTCTTGCTCGTCATTTGAACCTATCCGAATGTACGTTAGTGGACAAGCTGGAACAGGCAAAAGTTTTTTAATTAAAGCAATCAGAAGTTTTCCACAGAAAACAACTGAGTCGAATTTGTCTTGTGTTGTCACTGCTCCAACTGGATTAGCAGCCCACAATATTAAAGGAATTACTGTACATTGTTTATTAATGCTACCAGTAGAGCATGAAGACAAATTAAAATACCACAAGCTATCTGGAGAAGCTTGTTGTGAAGTTTCAAGAGTTTTGAGGAAAATGAAACTTCTTATTATTGATGAGGTAAGCATGGTATCAAACGTAATGTTTGCTTTTAAGCATTTTAGAATGCAGCAAATTCTTAAAACAGAGTCTGACATATTATTTGGAGGAAAACACATCATAGTTTTTGTAGATCTTCTACAACTTACCCCTGTAAAAGGACAACCAGTGTTTAAAACACTGCTTTATGAAAATACTAGAAAGTCTTTAGGGAGTATTGGAAATGTAAACATTTGGTCATATTTTGAGTATAAGGAACTTATTACAAATATGCGACAGGCAAATGATGTTGGTTATGGAACTATTCTTCAAGATATAAGAATTGGAAAAATGACTGGACATGGCAAACAAGTTTACAGAGACGATTACTTTCCAATTTGTTTCCAAATGAAAATATTGTACCAAGGAAAATATACATGACAATTGCAGAAAACAAATCTGTATTCTGCTTAATGCCAACACTATGTGAATGTTCTAAATTCAATGAAGAAATGTTGAAGTTGGAAAATGAAGAAATTTTAAAATTAGAAGCTATTGATAAAATAGAACATGAAGGAATCACTATTATTTTGAGTGAAAAGTTGAAGAGGAAATTGGATTCTTTAGAGAAATCGATAAATAAAACTGCTGGTTTAGAAAAGAATTTGTATGCATGTGTAAACCGTATGGTAATTTTACGACGTAATTTGAATGTGGAAAAAGGTTTAGTAAATGGAGCAAAGGGAAAAGTTGTTGATTTTGTAAATTACGTAAATAGAGATGGTGTTTAATTTTTGAAAATCAAATTTGATCAAATTGAAGAAGTACAACAATTTTGTCGTTTTTCAGCTCGGTTTTTGATTGTAAAAGATTTGTATGTTCGCAGAAAACAGTTTCCTGTTTTTTTGGCGTATGCGGGGACCATTCATAAATCTCAAGATTTAAGTGTAGATAGTGCTTTAGTGAATATTGGAAGTACCGTGTTTAAAGAGGGTAGGCATATGTTGCTTTGTCTCGAGTCAGAACTTTATCTGGATTGTACTTGATTGATTTTGATGAGACAAAGGTTAGTGCAGATGTAAATTGTGTGAAAGAGTATAATAGGTTAAGAAGAGAATATGCACCTAATTTAGGTCAGTATCCAGTATTGGAAAAGTGTGTGGTAGGTAGAAAAAGAAGATTTGAGAATATCTGTAGTGAAAATGTAGAGAAAGAAAAAAAACAAGATGCAGTTGCGCCTGCAAGCAAAAAGAAAAAGGACAGTGTTGAAGAGAATGTTGGTTATCGGTTTGAAAATAGTTGTGATGTCAACTGCTATGCTAATGTAGTTGTTAATGTTGTTTTTGTTCTTGAAAGTTTGCAACAGCACATTTTTTAAAATAGGGACGAAAGATTCTGTTCATTGTTGTATTCTGTTTATGAGAAATGTAGTAGTGATAAAAGTAAAAAACAAAGTTTTTCTGATATTCGAAATGTTTTGGACATGTGTTCAATGGCAACATGACTGTCAAAATTGTTTGCTTACATATAACACTAACATAGACAGTGAAAGATTCAAATATGTGACTTTACCAGCTTGTGAATCAGTGTCCTTTAACAATCTAGTTAGAGGAGCAAGTCAAAACATGGAGTGTAGCCAATGTAAATCAGAAATGTCATCAACATTATTTATACAAAGATATGGACAGTATGTAATTTCAATGCTGCAACGTTGTAGAGCTGTTGGAAGAAAATTTGAAACTTTAATTAAAACTTTTGTAGCTGGTCAATGTTAAATATCAGGAAGAACTTTTGTAGCTGTTGGAATTATGTTTCATGATGGACTTTCTACAACATCTGGAATTACTGAATAGGTTGTTCTAACTGGTATTGGTATCTCCATTTTTTAGAAAATGTTAGGTTCTATTTTTGAATTTGTGTATCAAAGGTTATATTAGGGTCAGAGGAGGTCTGCCACTCTTTCACAAGGATGATGTCATCAGTGATGTCATCAGTGATGTCATTTGAGATGTCATTGGTGATGTCATGAGTGATGTCACTGACCTTGTCATGAGTGATGCAGTATGTGACATCATCAGCAGTGCATTGCGGGTGCGCGAGTTATAGTTAGCTGAACTAACTATAATGGGAGAATTTCAAAAGGTTTTGTATGAGTGAAATGTCCAGCTAACTATAACATGTGTGAAACCTATGTATTTTTCAGTGAATTTCAAAGGTTTGTTAAATGCTAACTCCTAACCAATCCAATCCAATCCAAAAATTCTTTATTTCGGCCATTTAGGCCATAAAAGATACATATAAAACATACATTACAAGAGATACATATTATATTAAAACATTGTGTTAAAACATACTTTGAAGGAGTAGATAAAAAAAATCAATCCCAGTTGGTAATTACAGATACATTGGCAATACAATTATGTAAAAGTTCCATCCTTTGGTAGTCAGGCTTTTAATAATTTCCTCCTGATGTGCCACATGGCCATTAGAAATTTTGCAACTGCAAATACTATATCAGGGGAAGAATTTGTTTTCAGTATTCTGTGTGAAATCACAAAGTTCCTAACGCCCAAGTTCCTACATAGAGGCACTAGCCAGTGTTTCATAAGTCTATTGTAGGCTGGGCAAAAGAACAGAACATGAATTTCCTCCTCATCATACTTGCTACAGGCGGGGCATGTTTTGTCTTCCCCCTAGCCCATTTACATGTAAAGGATTTAATGGGCAAAGTGCCAAACCTCCATTGGATGAATAGTTTTCTTGCCAATATCGGGAAGATGATATCCATAAAACTTTCAAAGTAGTAAGAATTTTTTGAGTCCAGGAATCGTTCAGTTAAAATTCCATTATGGGGTGCAAACACAAGGGAAGCAAGACTTCTCTCCTTATGTATCTCCACAAGTCTTTTCAGGGAAACTTTTTGGCTGCCTATCTCAGGGGCCTCCCAGAGCTCATGGAGACTCAACCGGTACAGTTCTTTCTTGACAAAAGCCAACCACGGAATTCTGTCACATTGGTTCAGGTTCATTACGTGGGTAAGATCTTGCCTGTAGTGTACAAGCTCAGTGGTGGTCCAGAGCCTGTGCCAGAATCTAAGTGGCTTTGATTCCAGATCCTCACCTATGGTTTGAAGACCCACGTCTAATCTTAAAGGAAGCAGGGGCGTGCCATGGGGAAGGGCCAGGAGGCGTCTCAGGGAGTTGTTTTCAACACTCGCCATCGCTGTCCCTGCTTTGTGCCCCCATAGCTCACTACCATATGATGCAGCCGCTTTAGCTTGTGTTTTGTACATTTCAACTGCCGGAGCAATGGGTTTAAAAGTAGAAGTGTTCGTAACCTTCAGAATTGCCCCGGACAGTTGAGACAGCCTTATCCGAGATCTTGCTATTTGTGGTTCCCAGGATAGATTCTCGTGCAGGGTTACCCCCAAATACTGGAATATTTTTACCCTCTCCTGACTTACAGAGCTCAGTAAAGGATTTGGTCTTGTCTTGGGTGAGGGGTTGAATATCATGAATTTGGTCTTCCCTGTATTGATCTCTTGACCATATTGTCTACAGAAAAGACCAAATCCATCCAGGATCCACTGTATCCCCATCGGGGATTTGGAGAGCAGGAGGGTATCGTCGGCAAACATGATGGCCGGCATCCTCCTGCCTGCCAAAACTGGAGCATCATTATCCCTTACATTACCAAGATGGGATATAACGTTATTAACATAAAGGCAAAACAGGGTTGAGGCTAAGACGCAACCCTGCCTTACCCCCCTAAGGACTGCGAACCTTTTTGACAATGCTCCACCCCTCCCACACCTGACCTGAGCAAAATTACCATTGTGGAGCCGGATTATGGCCTGTAGAAGGTGTATAGGGACCCCCATCTCATTTAAAACCTCCCAAAGTTTCTTTCAGGGGACCAGGTCGAATGCTGACCTCATGTCCACGAACACCATATACAACCTCCCCCCCTCGATCCTCACAGTTTTCCAATAGAGGAGTACGAGGCGGAAGATCTGGTCCATGGTGGACGTGTTTTTCCTGAAGCCAGCCTAAAGGGGGCTTAGAATATCATTGTCCTCCATCCAGTCCAGGAGATGGTCCAGTATGAGGCGGGAAAAGAGTTTTTGGGGCACATCTATAAGGCTGATCGGCCTGTAGTTGGCTGGGAGAAGAGGACAGCCCTTCTTGAAGATGGGTACTATCTCCGCCCCCAGCCAAGTACAGGGGATCTCCATGCCTCCTGCAATAGAATTGAAAAGAATAAGGAGATACGGGGCCCAGATCTCAGGATGGGACCTAAAGAGGTCGCCAGGCAATCTGTCGAGTCCCGGAGCTTTACCCAACGCCAGTCTCTCTATTGCGCAGACCACCTCCCCAAGACTAAATTCCAATCCGTCACCAGATTGGGATAAGACGGCAGCAGCCACATCATTGGTACCTTCGGAGATATCTTCATAGAGCTTACCAAAGTGGGCTTCCCACATAGAAGCTGCAATGTTGGGCTCCACTGCAGTTTTTGGTTCACCTGTGCCGATGTTTACCAAGGACCAGAATCTCCTAGAGTCCCTCGTTTCTAGGGCGAGAGAGAGATCCTGCCATCTGTCCCAGTCCCACTCTGACCTTGCCCGCGTCATTATATCCTTATATTCCCGCTTGAGCTCGGCGACCTTGCCCCTATCTGTACCTGCTTTTATTGCTATTATTAACTCAGACTTGGCCTTTTTACAGTCTGAGTTGTACCAGGTTGAGGTTCGAGTCTTTTGCTTACGCTGCACTACCTCCGGATAAAGGACCTCACCCAGAGCGCCCAATAACTCTTCGTGGATTAGGGCAAATTTTTAATTAAAGTCTTGAAGTCTAGGTTGGTTAATTAGATTATCCAAGTCCTTTAGCTTAGGGAGTGCTAGCTCATACAATTTTCTGGTACTTTCTTGCGAATTTGCCAGTTTCTCCCATTTTACCATACGCCTATTGGAGGTGAGAACCAGGTTACATGGGTCCTCCCTGGTCTCAGCGGGCTGCGGTCCAGCTGCGACTGCAGAATACACCAAGTCTAGTAAAAGTGCATTATGGTCGCTGTCCGTTCGTGCAACTACTTTAAAATCCTTGACCTTGGACCACAGGCTAATATCTACGAAAATGTAGTCCAGCCGCGATTCCTGGTCCTTCCTGTTAAAATTACATTGTGAGGGGGTGTCTGAAATTGTTCGCCTATTGCAAGCCATTAGCGCAAAATTAAGTGTCAAAGACATAATTTGCACGGCAAGAGGAGACCAAGATTTGGGGTGGGGAGATTGACACACCGGAACACCCCAAAAATCATCTTCTGCAGTGAGTGCGCCTTCCCTCAACCCTTCCAGTGGTTCAAAGTGACTATTGAAGTCTCCACCCATCACTATCTTACAGTCTTTGGGTAGCTGGCCCAAAAAGGACGAGAGATCATCAAGTGTGGGTGACTCCATGGTTGGACCAACTGGACAAGAGTACACATTTATAATTGCTAACTTAGGGCCATTGGGCCACTTGAGTAGAACACACTGTATGTCCTGGGAGAACGTAACTACATTCTCCGCAGTACATCCAATGTGGCTGGCTACCCACACCGCCAAGCCGCCCGAGGGTCTCCCCTTGCCACTCCAGCTGGCCTTGATTTCAAAGATTGCATATCCCATTCTGGACAGGGGTTCTCTAGCCCAAGTCTCTTGAAAGAGACAAACATCACTATTACCTAACTATAACCGGTGTGAAACTTATGGTTTTTTCAGAGAGTATACATATATATATATATATATATATATATATATATATATATATATATATATTACCTACTGGCGGTCGCCAGTAGGTAGTTATAGTTAGGATAATTTTCAATGTTAAATCTCAACATTCTATTTTGAATAACTTTGGCGCCGGTTGTCGAATCTGCCTGAAATTTTCAGGAAAATGGTCTCATGGCGGTCCGGTCCTTCCCTGAAAGTTTGGGGGGGATTCGTCAAGCGGGGGCTGAGATAAAAGGGGGGTCCCAAAACGCGTTTTCCCCATGTTAATTTCCATAGGGCGGTCGATTTCACTTTTAGCCCGAACGGCTGAATGGATTTCCACCAAACTTGGCAAAATTGTAGGGACTGGTAGCCCGATGTGCCTTTGCTATGTCTCAAGATATGTGCTTCAGTGGATTTTGAGAAATTAACGTTCAAAAAAATATATATATCTATAGGCGCTCTCGGGTGCGCGCACCCGTGAGCGCTCCCGGCGCGACACGCGACTTGCGCGCAGAAAGCTGGTTGGCTCTCAGTTGTCTGTAAACATTCTAAACAGTCCGGAGCGGCCGCCATCTTGTCTATCGGTAAAATCTAGTCATAAGAGGTGGCAAAAACAAAGGGTGGAATTGACCATAAGGGGGCAGGGTAGACCCCCCTGACCCCCTAGGTGTGATATGGGGGCCATTAAAGGGCCCCGCGGGGCCTCAAAAATTTTTTTTTTTTTTTCGATTTTCGCGGGGGAAGCGCCTGGTGCGCGCACGGGGGAGCGGGGGAAGCGCCTGGTGCGCGCACGGGGGAGCGTATCGGGGAGGGTACTATGGAAAAATAATCACTTCAAAAATTGTATGTTTATGAATTGTTTTTTTTTTTTATTTGTTTATACTTCATGAATTACATATAAAAAAGAATATTGTCTGATACAATTGATATTATTAAAGATAAATTTATTCCTCTGATTCTGTTTCATAATTTAATAAAATTTCTAACATAATATTGTCCGGAATTTCCTCATAATTATATGTACATGATTCAATTTCTTCCAAACATTCTATAAACTGTTCATCCAAAGAGTCATCCATGAAATCAACTTCTTTTTTTTCATCTTCTGGTTTTTCCACCTTTACTTTGATAGAAGTATCATTTGCCTTATTTTCTCCTTCCATTTTCTTTCTGTAAATTGCATATAAATTAACTATATTAGTAGAGCTAGTATACCAGAGAAGCCTAACTCAATCCATAACTATTACAGAGAAGTCTATGTCTATCTCTAACTATTAAAGAGGGATAGCATATCACTAACAGAATATTTTTTAAGAAATAAACTTAATGTGTACAATATACTTCCATAATTAGAAGTTACCTTAGAGAAATTAGTTGAAGTTGACAGTGAAATTTGTTTTCAAGTGTACTTCAGGAAGCAGTAGTCAAAATGGCTGTGTTTCCCTCTCTTCTTTTATATATATTGTTGTACTTAACCAATCAAACGACAGGAAAAAATCGTAGAAAATGAGAGATACTTTTTAATTGGTTGTAAATTCTAACATTACAAGTGTGTTTTTGTCATGTAATTTACCTCAGGATATTTAGACAGGCCTGTAGCCTAAATGTCTCAATGGAATTTCACCAAATTTGGGCAAATGGTAGGGACTGCTATGTAGTAGGGCGTATTCTATATTTGATGAAAGTGTCTCCATTGGGTTTTCCGTAAATTACTTTCCCACCTTTTTTTATTTTGCGCTTACTAGTGCGCGCTCAAGTACGCGCACGGGCAGCGTATCGGGAGTCATCCATTTTGTGTTTCGGAACAATCGAGACACAAGATGGAGGGTAAACAATGTTCGGAATGGATAGAAGGGGGAACTGTAGAGACTTCTTGACCCTCTAGGTTTTCTGAGGGGGGCTTAGGAGGCTCATAAACGTAAAAAAAAAAAAAAAATTCTTTAATTTTCCACGGGGGAAGCGCCTGGTGCGCGCACCTTTAAGCGTTCTCGTACGCGTACTTTGGTGAAAAATAGTGAAAAAAGTTAGAAAAAAATAAACGCTTTGAATGATCAGAGTTAGGGTAGCTCTGAAAAGAGCTTTTGGGTTCTGTGGTTGATTTAGGTACCTACAAGTAGGTTCCAATACACATTCTTAAATTCAGGAGGAATATTCTATTCCCCTCATCTGAGAAGTGCACTCCATCTCCTCTGTAGATGTCTTGCATGTTGTAACGCAAGTTATTATTGTATAATGAACCCATTCCATAGTCTCTCATGTAAGCAGAAACAGATTTATTTACATGTTTCCGTGCTTTCTCAAATTGTGGACCAAATTGGTTGGACCAGTTCCATTTCTGTCTTTGGCATATATTGGAATATACCAAGGCAGTGTGGGGAAAAAGTATCATCAATTGATGAAAGGTGTCCTTTAATAGCATTTCCAGACCTACCCCAGTTAATGTGCCTAGATCGTTTCCACCACAGTGCACAATTATAAGGTCAGGTTCTGGCAGATGCAAAAAGGTTTTCACCAATGGTATCAATTGGTGACATTTTAATCCTCTGTGGCCAATCCACTTGATTTCCACATTTGATAAATCAAGGTTATGAAAATTTCTGCTAGCTGCATACCTTTGAGCCCAGTGGATGTAGCTATGTCCAATAACCCAAACAGAGTACATGATGTGAGAAGGTTCTGGTCCAGTCAGATGAAGTGTGGGAATGAAATGGCAGTTGGAACAGTAGGAGTTCACAAAAAAATAATTGTGGAGTTTCTGTGCTCTTGAATCACTAGCAATGATTGGTGGATTCAGATAGTTGAAAACTGAAAGTTAGGGTGTATGGTTATGTTGTGTGAAAGAAGCAATTTGAATGGTTTAAAAAAAATCACCAAAAGCAAAAATACCCTGTATAGGCTGCTGTATTCACAGGTCAAACATCCTTGCTGAGTTAATTTGCAACATTGTAAGATAAACTTTTGAACCTTAGAGTTCAGTTAGGAGGGAGTTGCTATGGTAACAGATAGAAAGGTTTGAGAGGGGGATGGGTGTTGGTTTGAAAATAGTGAGGGAAGAGTTTTCATTGGTTGAATTAAGGCATATGTGTACAAAGATAGAGATTTTCTATGCCAGTCTTGGTTTCAGTGTATTGAGAGCACACCTTTTCCTCTGCTAAAGAAAAATTGGTGTGTGTGTCTGACACTGTTTTCAATCTCCAAAAGCATTTCTAAAGGTAAGTAATGATTCATTTAATTTAGATAGAGATTTATTTTCTCTATGGAGAATATTTGGAAGCAGATAGTTATGTTTTAGAAGTGAAATTGTATGTTAGTATATAAGTCCTGCGCAGTGTTTTTTACATGTTATTTAAAAATCGATTTTGGGTGCAAATGAATGGTATTTTTATTTGGCCTTTTTTATGATTGCCATGTGCAGTTGATGCATGACTTTAAACATGGGTAATAAGTGATGCACTGGTGGCGCCAGGCTTTTATAAATGAGGCCCTGATTTTGTTTGATGAGATTGAGTGGTTTTAGTTAGGTTCTGTGCAGTGTTTCTTACATGTTATTGAAAAATCGATTTTTGGGTGCAATTGATTGGTATATGTATTTGGCCCTTATTTATGAATGCCATGTGCAGCTGATGCATGACTTTAAACATGGGTAATAAGTGACGCACTGGTGGCGCAAGGCTTTCATAAATAAGGCCCTGACTTTGTTTGATGATATTGAGTGGTTGTACTTAGGTTCTGTGCAGTGTTCCTTACATGTTATTTAAAAATCGATTTTTGGGTGCAATTGATTGGTATATGTATTTGGCCCTTATTTATGAATGCCATGTGCAGCTGATGCATGACTTTAAACATGGGTAATAAGTGACGCACTGGTGGCGCAAGGCTTTCATAAATAAGGCCCTGACTTTGTTTGATGATATTGATTGGTTGTACATAGGTTCTGCGCCGTGTTCCTTACATGTTATTGAAAAATCGATTTTTGGGTGCAATTGATTAGTATATGTATTTTGCCCTAATTTATGATTGCCATGTGCAACTGATGCATGACTTTAAACATGGGTAATAAGTGACGCACTGGTGGCGCAAGGCTTTCATAAATAAGGCCTGACTTTGTTTGATGATATTGAGTGGTTGTACTTAGGTTCTGTGCAGTGTTCCTTACATGTTATTCAAAAATCGATTTTTGGGTGCAATTGATTGGTATATGTATTTGGTCCTTATTTATGATTGCCATGTGCAGCTGATGCATGACTTTAAACATGGGTAATAAGTGACGCACTGGTGGCGCAAGGCTTTCATAAATAAGGCCCTGACTTTGTTTGATGATATTGATTGGTTGTACTTAGGTTCTGCGCCGTGTTCCTTACATGTTATTGAAAAATCGATTTTTGGGTGCAATTGATTAGTATATGTATTTTGCCCTAATTTATGATTGCCATGTGCAACTGATGCATGACTTTAAACATGGGTAATAAGTGACGCACTGGTGGCGCAAGGCTTTCATAAATAAGGCCTGACTTTGTTTGATGATATTGAGTGGTTGTACTTAGGTTCTGTGCAGTGTTCCTTACATGTTATTCAAAAATCGATTTTTGGGTGCAATTGATTGGTATATGTATTTGGCCCTTATTTATGATTGCCATGTGCAGCTGATGCATGACTTTAAACATGGGTAATAAGTGACGCACTGGTGGTGCAAGGCTTTCATAAATAAGGCTCTGACTTTGTTTGATGATATTGATTGGTTGTACATAGGTTCTGCACAGTGCTTCTTACATGTTAAACAAAAATCGATTTTTGGGTGCAATTGATTGGTATATGTATTTGGCCCTTATTTATGAATGCCATGTGCAGCTGATGCATGACTTTAAACATGGGTAATAAGTGACGCACTGGTGGCGCAAGGCTTTCATAAATAAGGCCCTGACTTTGTTTGATGATATTGATTGGTTGTACTTAGGTTCTGCGCAGTGTTTCTTACATGTTATTGAAAAATCGATTTTTGGGTGCAATTGATTAGTATATGTATTTTGCCCTAATTTATGATTGCCATGTGCAACTGATGCATGACTTTAAACATGGGTAATAAGTGACGCACTGGTGGCGCAAGGCTTTCATAAATAAGGCCCTGACTTTGTTTGATGATATTGATTGGTTGTACTTAGGTTCTGTGCAGTGTTCCTTACATGTTATTCAAAAATCGATTTTTGGGTGCAATTGATTGGTATATGTATTTTGCCCTAATTTATGATTGCCATGTGCAGCTGATGCATGACTTTAAACATGGGTAATAAGTGACGCACTGGTGGCGCAAGGCTTTCATAAATAAGGCCTGACTTTGTTTGATGATATTGAGTGGTTGTACTTAGGTTCTGTGCAGTGTTCCTTACATGTTATTCAAAAATCGATTTTTGGGTGCAATTGATTGGTATATGTATTTGGCCCTTATTTATGAATGCCATGTGCAGCTGATGCATGACTTTAAACATGGGTAATAAGTGACGCACTGGTGGCGCAAGGCTTTCATAAATAAGACCCTGACTTTGTTTGATGATATTGAGTGGTTGTACTTAGGTTCTGTGCAGAGTTCCTTACATGTTATTCAAAATTCGATTTTTGGGTGCAATTGATTGGTATATGTATTTGGCCCTTATTTATGAATGCCATGTGCAGCTGATGCATGACTTTAAACATGGGTAATAAGTGACGCACTGGTGGCGCAAGGCTTTCATAAATAAGGCCCTGACTTTGTTTGATGATATTGATTGGTTGTACATAGGTTCTGCGCCGTGTTCCTTACATGTTATTGAAAAATCGATTTTTGGGTGCAATTGATTAGTATATGTATTTTGCCCTAATTTATGATTGCCATGTGCAACTGATGCATGACTTTAAACATGGGTAATAAGTGATGCACTGGTGGCGCAAGGCTTTCATAAATAAGGCCTGACTTTGTTTGATGATATTGAGTGGTTGTACTTAGGTTCTGTGCAGTGTTCCTTACATGTTATTCAAAAATCGATTTTTGGGTGCAATTGATTGGTATATGTATTTGGCCCTTATTTATGATTGCCATGTGCAGCTGATGCATGACTTTAAACATGGGTAATAAGTGACGCACTGGTGGCGCAAGGCTTTCATAAATAAGGCCCTGACTTTGTTTGATGATATTGATTGGTTGTACTTAGGTTCTGCGCCGTGTTCCTTACATGTTATTGAAAAATCGATTTTTGGGTGCAATTGATTAGTATATGTATTTTGCCCTAATTTATGATTGCCATGTGCAACTGATGCATGACTTTAAACATGGGTAATAAGTGACGCACTGGTGGCGCAAGGCTTTCATAAATAAGGCCTGACTTTGTTTGATGATATTGAGTAGTTGTACTTAGGTTCTGTGCAGTGTTCCTTACATGTTATTCAAAAATCGATTTTTGGGTGCAATTGATTGGTATATGTATTTGGCCCTTATTTATGATTGCCATGTGCAGCTGATGCATGACTTTAAACATGGGTAATAAGTGACGCACTGGTGGTGCAAGGCTTTCATAAATAAGGCTCTGACTTTGTTTGATGATATTGATTGGTTGTACATAGGTTCTGCACAGTGCTTCTTACATGTTAAACAAAAATCGATTTTTGGGTGCAATTGATTGGTATATGTATTTGGTCCTTATTTATGATTGCCATGTGCAGCTGATGCATGACTTTAAACATGGGTAATAAGTGACGCACTGGTGGCGCAAGGCTTTCATAAATAAGGCTCTGACTTTGTTTGATGATATTGATTGGTTGTACATAGGTTCTGCACAGTGCTTCTTACATGTTATTGAAAAATCGATTTTTGGGTGCAATTGATTGGTATATGTATTTGGCCCTTATTTATGAATGCCATGTGCAGCTGATGCATGACTTTAAACATGGGTAATAAGTGACGCACTGGTGGCGCAAGGCTTTCATAAATAAGGCCCTGACTTTGTTTGATGATATTGATTGGTTGTACTTAGGTTCTGCGCCGTGTTTCTTACATGTTATTGTAAAATTGATTTTTGGGTGCAATTGATTAGTATATGTATTTTGCCCTAATTTATGATTGCCATGTGCAACTGATGCATGACTTTAAACATGGGTAATAAGTGACGCACTGGTGGCGCAAGGCTTTCATAAATAAGGCCTGACTTTGTTTGATGATATTGAGTGGTTGTACTTAGGTTCTGTGCAGTGTTCCTTACATGTTATTCAAAAATCGATTTTGGGGTGCAATTGATTGGTATATGTATTTGGCACTTATTTATGATTGCCATGTGCAGCTGATGCATGACTTTAAACATGGGTAATAAGTGACGCACTGGTGGCGCAAGGCTTTCATAAATAAGGCTCTGACTTTGTTTGATGATATTGATTGGTTGTACATAGGTTCTGCACAGTGTTTCTTACATGTTATTCAAAAATCGATTTTTGGGTGCAATTGATTGGTATATGTATTTGGCCCTTATTTATGATTGCCATGTGCAGCTGATGCATGACTTTAAACATGGGTAATAAGTGACGCACTGGTGGCGCAAGGCTTTCATAAATAAGGCCCTGACTTTGTTTGATGATATTGATTGGTTGTACATAGGTTCTGCGCAGTGTTTCTTACATGTTATTCAAAAATCGATTTTTGGGTGCAATTGATTGGTATATGTATTTGGCCCTTATTTATGATTGCCATGTGCAGCCGATGCAAGACTTTAAACATGGGTAATAAGTGACGCACTGGTGGCGCAAGGCCTTTATAAATCAGACCCTGACTTTGTTTGATGATATTGAGTGGTTGTACTTAGGTTTTGCGCAGTGTTTCTTACATGTTATTGAAAAATCGATTTTTGGGTGCAATTGATTGGTATTTGCATTTGGCCCTTATTTATGAATGGCATGTGCAGCTGATGCTTGACTTTAAACATGGGTAATAAGTGACGCACTGGTGGCGCAAGGCCTTTAAAAATAAAGCCATGAGTTGCTATTGTATAAACTTAAATATGTTGCAATTTATTGTTTATATTGTTTGCTTTTTAACATTACTTTGTTGTTTGCTAATAGTGGTCTTTCATGTGTTTTTTTAACAGAACAACAGATTCAAATCAACTTCTGAAAAGCAAGCAAAAATGCCTTCAAGGCAAAGAAATATCAAAAATACCATACGGAAAAGGAGAACATCAACAACAGAGTTTATGGAATCCTCTTCAACAACTACTTCAAAAAACACCAGAAAAGCTTCTGGTAAGCCAATTAAGTCTTTTCTTCGTAACATATGTCGTAGGAAAAAAAATGAAATTGCTAATGTGAATATACAGAAAAAGTCAACAAATCTAAAAAGGAAAGAGAAGCCCACAAAAAATGTTTCCATTGGACCAGGAGAGAAGAGAATGGTTAGCAATAGAAGAGTAAATGTTTTTAGGGACATTCGTAGGCGAATGTTTCGCAATAGGGTAGTTTTAAATTTGCTAAAAAATGAAAAGAAAATTAAACTAAAAGCTGCTTTTTACAAGAAAAAGAAAAGTGTAGAAAAGATTGTTGATCAGGCTTTTGAAGTTAAGAAAAAATTATTTATTTTAATAATCAATAGAATTAGGATACTTAATAAGGCAATGGATGTTTTCAAATCGAACAGTAGATGGAAAAGTATTATTAATCGGAGTAATTTTTGTGAAGTATTTTCTGGTGAATGGATGCATAGTTCAAGTTCTGAGCCTTTTTTTAATGAGGAGAGTTACTTTCAGGAAAATGATTTGGTGCATGCGGTTGACACCAGTGGTCGTGCCTATGAGGTGAAAGATAGTTGTGTGATGGAAAAAGAGAAACTTGTACCTAGAGATGCAGAAGAGGTGTTAGCTGATGAAGTTTTAGGGAGACGTACTAAGGGTCCAGTGTACACATGGAAATGCAGTAGTATTTGTAGTGTGCGACAGGAATCAATTGATTTGCTTCGAAATTTCTTACGTACATATAGTAAAAAAAGTCTCAAACAAAAAATGAAGATCCTGCAAGAGTTAGATCCTTGCAGAGTGAGAGAAAGCACAGGTTTGCAAGGGCATTCACTAGCATGTCTTTCTAGAAAAGTTTGTCGGAGTGTTTTTCATCATTTTAGGATGTTAGCAGTGCATCATAATAACGTAAGGAAATTAGTGAGGAAGTTGTATTATGCAAAAAGTCCTGCACTTAAGCTTAAACAGTTAAATAGTGCTCTTTTGCATGGATCTGAAGTGGATGTGAAGACTATTTGTGAAGAAATTGAGTTTTGTTATTTTGGGAACAAAGAGGACAGTGTAGAAATAGATATAGTAATGGATGGTAATGCAGAAGATAATGGACAAATTTCAAGTATTGAAAAGTTTGATGAGGAAATTATCAAGTTTAAGGTGAAATCAAGTGAGAGGCCTAATGTAACTTGTGTGTGTTGTCGACGGACTCATTATAAAATTCAGACTAGGTTAGTTGATTTATATGCAAAAAGTGAATTGGAAAATAATAGTGAATGGGAGGATTTTGTAAGTTATTTGTTGGTGGAGAATTCTTTTGATTTGAGTTTGGATCAGCGTATTTGCACTTATTGTTTGAAAAAATTAAATGAAAATAGAATGCCTGCAAGAGCAGTTTATAATAATCTTCAGTTGATAGATATTCCTTCTGAATTGATGGATCTAAATACTTATGAATCTATTTTGATTCAATGTGTCCATCCTTTTCAGGCTATTGTACGCATGGAGCCTAAGACAGGGAAATTGCCTCCATCAGATTTACTGAGAGGATTAAAGGGAAGAGTTGTTTATTTGCCTCTAGATGTAAAGAAAAATATTAATACAATTGGTGTAGAAAGAGCAGAAGAAGATCCTTTAGTTATTCTAGTTAATGGGGTTCCAACAAAGAGTAAGAAAATTTGGCAAGATTTAGTGGATGTTAAAAAAGTCAAGAAGGCAACGTTGTATTTAGTTAAAAACAATGAGTACTACAAACATGTAAGTGTTGGAGTTGAGGAAACAGCTACAGAAGAAGATAGTGATTCTTCAGTTGGTCAAATTGAAAAAGTTGATGTGTCTAGAACTGAAGAAATATATGAACATTATACTGTTCATCCTTTGCATTCCAAAGAAGTAATGGGAAATGCAATTGACTTGTTTCAAATGAAGGCAGCAAAAGGAAGTCCCATTAGTGTATGGGAAGAAAGTTTGGAAGCTCGTTGTTTTCCACAATTATTTCCAACAGGTTGTGGTGGACGATATGATGATCGACCAGTTCAAATTCCTGCAGCTGAATACCGGACTCTAAGATTATATGCAGAAGATCCAAGGTTTCGTCAATGCATTCCATATTTATTTCATCTACTGTTTGAAAGTGATTTGTCTGGGCTTTCTTATGCAGTTAATCATATATTAAAAAGTGGACCTCATTTGCAAAATGTATGTGCAAGGGACTTTATGGAGAAAGTTAATCTGCAAGACAGTATTTTGGAATCTCAGCTAATCAATCTCATGGCATGTCAACGTGGAACCAATGAGTATTGGTTTCGTCGTCATGGAGAATTGAAATGTATGCTAAGAAACTTAGGAACTCCTACATGGTTCCTCACTCTTAGCTGTGCTGAGTATGCATGGGACGATTTACTTCAATTTCTACGAGAGGCAAATGAAAACATACCAAATATAGAATTGAAAACACCAGGAGAACTGTGTTCTTTAGATCCAGTGAATGTTTGCAGATATTTTAATCATAGATTTGAAGCTATGATGTCTTTTATTACCAACAAAAAAAATCCTCCCCTTGGAGAGGTTTTGGATTTCTTTTGGAGGAAGGAATATCAAGCGAGAGGTGCTCCTCATATACATATGTTGTTGTGGATTAAAGATGCACCCAAATTTGGAACAGATTCAGATGAAACAGTGATGAGTTTCATTGAAGAGTATTCAACATGTGCTGTTCCAAAATCTACTGAAGAAAACAATTTAAGGCAACAAGTTTTACGTTTTCAATCTCATCGTTGTGGAAAGTACTGTCGTCGAAAATTTAAAAACAAGGAAAAGTACTACACGAAATGTCGTTTTGCATTTCCTCGACCAGTGATTTCTAAGGGAAGAGTAAATAATTTGATGTCATCTCTACGACATACTGTGACGAGAAAATCTCCCAAAAACACATATAATTTGAAAAGAAATGAAGAATCTAAGTACATCAACGATTACAACCCAGTGATTTTGTCCATGTGGAATGCTAACATGGATATTCAGTTCGTTGCTGACAACTCTATTGCTGTGGCTCGATATGTGACATCTTACATCACCAAAAAAGAAAAGACAGAACTGAAGGAAATGTGGGAGGACATTTCACATGAAAAGAGTCTAAGCAAGAAATTATACAGTTTCAGTCTGAAGATGTTGTCGCATCGAGAAATTGGAGCATATGAATGTTCTGATCGGTTATCATCAGCAAGTCTCTATGCCAAATCAAGAACAATCATTTGGGTGAGTCTTGGTCTTGCTGCCACACGAAACCGAGTTTTGAAATCTGTACAAGAAATTGAATATTTGGCGGAAAAAGAACCAAACAGTACAGATATTTTGAAGACAAATATGTTGGATACATACTATCCAAATAGAAGTACTCACCTTGAGAACACATGTTTGTATGAAGTTCTTCAAAACTACAGTTATAAGAGGAACATCACAGAAGATATCAATAATGGAAAATATGCACTCATTGGCTATGAAGGATGTCTAGTGAAGCAGAAAAAAGGCCATTTGATTAATCATCGAAAATTGAGTTGTGAAGTTCCAGACAAAAGAGAATTTTACTACTTAGCTCTTTTGCAACTCTTTAAGCCATGGCGTACAGAAGAGGAACTACTTGGAGATTTTCTCTGTTATGAAGACTCTTTTAATGCAACTAAGGATACCATAGAATGTCCTATTTTTCTAAATTATCTGCAAATGTTGAATGAAGAAATGGAGCAAGAAACCACAATTGCTGAAGAGATAGCTAGAAACAGTTCTCAAGATAGTCAGAGTTCTACTTCATTGAGCCAGGATCCACTAGGAGGACCAATTATCCAAAATGAAGCTGCCACTGCCATGGATGAGGTGGAAAGAGCTATGGAACAAGCTCAAGAGGATGGAGTTAACTTAGAAGATTTGGTAACGCAACTAAACATTGAGCAGAAAAAGATATATGATGAAGTCACAGAGCAGATTGAACATGGATTCAGACATGAGAAAAAAGAGTGCTCATGTATATTATTTGACCCTGTCCGACTGTATGTAAGTGGAGAAGCGGGGACAGGAAAAAGTTTTCTAATTAAAGCCGTTGCAAGTTATCTGCAGAAAAGGACTGATTCACCACTGTCTTGTGTTGTAACTGCTCCAACTGGTCTGGCAGCACATAACATTAAAGGGATTACTCTACATCGTTTATTGATGCTGCCAGTTGAACATGATAATAAATTGCATTACAACAAGCTATCTGGAGATGCGTGTTCTGAAGTTTCAAGAGTCTTGAAGAAAATGAAACTTCTTATCATAGATGAAGTAAGCATGGTCTCAAATCTAATGCTTGCTTTTGTGCATTTGAGAATGCAAGAAATTCTTAAAACAGACTATGATGTGTTATTTGGAGGAAAACACATTATTGTTTTTGGAGATCTATTGCAGTTGACTCCAGTAAAAGGACAACCAGTGTTTAAAATGCTCACGCATGAAGATACCAGGAAGTCCCTTGGAAGCATTGGAAATGTTAATATATGGCTAAATTTTAAATATGCTGAACTGCTTCAAAATATGCGACAGGCCAAGGATGAAGATTATAAAAATATTCTACAAGATGTAAGAATTGGAAAAATGACTGAGAAAGGGAAAAAAGCTTTGCATAGTCGATTAATTTCAAATTTGTATCCAAATGAAAACATTCTTCCAGAGAATATTTTTAAAAAAATGACTGAGAAGAAATCTGGGATATGTTTGATGCCAACTCTGCAAGAATGTTCCATCTTCAACCAAAAAATGTTAGACTTAGAAAATGAAGAGATTGTGAAACTAGAAGCAATAGATAAAATAGAGCATATGGGTGCAACAATTGTTTTGTCAGAAAATTTGAAAATTAAATTGCATTCATTGGAGAAAAGTATTTCAAAAACAGCTGGTTTTGAAAAGACTCTGAATGTGTGTTTAAATTGTCGTATCATTTTGAGAAGGAATTTAAATGTTGAAAGCGGTCTGGTAAATGGAGCAATGGGTTATGTTGTTGATTTTGTGAATTACAGAAATAGAGATGGAATTGAATTTTTAAAAATAAAATTTGATGGCATTGAACAAGTACAACAAATAAGTCGTTGTTCTGCTAGATTTTTACTTGTAAAAGACTTATATGTTCGCCGAAAACAGTTTCCTGTTTGTTTGGCGTATGCAGTGACAATTCATAAATCTCAAGGTTTAAGTGTAGATAGTGCATTGGTGAACATTGGAAGATCTGTGTTTAAAGAGGGTATGGCATATGTGGCATTATCTCGAGTCAGAACTTTATCAGGATTGTATTTGATTGCATGTGATGAGACAAATATTTCTGCCGATCTAGATTGTGTTAAAGAATACAATAGGTTAAGAAGAGAGTATGCTCCACATTTGCCTCAATATCCTCTGTTTGAAAAACGTGTGGTAGGCCGAAAAAGAAGAAATGAGGATAATTGTAGTGAGGTAGTTGCAAAAAGACAAAAAGTAGAGAAAACTGTAATTGAAAACAGGAAGAAAAAGAATTGTGGAGAAAATGTTGTTGGATTTCAGTTTGAAAACAGTTCTGGTGTCAACTGCTATGCTAATGTAGTGGTTAATGTTGTTTTTTTTCTTAAAAGTTTACAAGAACAGATTGTTGAAAATCGGGATCAAAGATTGTGTGGTTTATTGAATTCTGTGTTTCAGAAATGTAGCAGTGTTACAGCACAAATAGAAAGTGTAACAGAAATTCGAAATATTTTAGATTTGTGTTCTGGTCAAGATAAATTTTCACAGAACATTCAGCAGGATTGTCAGGAATTTTTAATGTATATGTTTGGTGTTTTGGAAGATGAAGGTGTAGATGTAGATAATCTTTTCAGTCTTTCTTATCAATGGCAGCATGACTGCCACAATTGTAGTTTATCAAGTACTACTACAATAGACACTGAAAGATTTATATATTTGACTTTACCAGACTGTAAATCAGTGTCTTTTAAAAATCTAGTTAAAGCAGCAGATCATAATATGGTGTGTACCCAATGTAACTGTACAATGCTGTCCACATTATTTATACAAAGGTATGGGCAGTATATCATTTTAGTTTTCCAACGATGTAGACCTGATGGAACTAAATTGACAACTTCTATCAAAAATTTTGTGGCTTCTCAGTTATCAATTTCTGGAAGGACCTTTACAACTGAAGCTATTATTTATCATGATGGACCTTCGACCACCTCAGGACATTATACATGCTACTTAAAATCTGAAAATGGATGGAGTTACTGCAATGATTCTCATTTAACTTATAAACAACGTTTGCCTTATGACTCTACAAATTCTTATCTAGTGTTTTTAAAACCAAAGTTTTAGTAAAGGGAATTGGCCTTTGAAGACGGGAATAGTTAATAAAAGTTAGTTAGTTAGTTAGTTAATCTAATATTTGAAATTATTTATCTCATGTAGATACTTTAAGTGGATCTCAAAGTAAAAAATACCGATATATCAGACACAAATTGGCCGTGAGGATTGTGTATGGTATGATGTTTTTAGATCTTTTTTCATAGGAAGTCGATGAAATGGAACTCATAAGGAACAGCAGACTTTTTTTCTACCAAAAGGACCTTCACTATCTTCTATTTGGCCTCATGGAAAAGTAAGTGAATCAAAGATTAGTGTACATATATGAGATGTATGTTTGAATGGGTTTTTTTAAACACAATCTTTTAGATTGTGTTTTTTTTTTCCCGCTGTTATATGATGAAGACTTTGAACTCACTAATTTAAGTGGAATTCAATATATTCTGAGAACAGCAAAAATAAATAATGTAACATATTGTAGAAGTTATTGTGTAGTTTGCATTATGTAATTTATATTGTGTTCACATTGTTATGCACTCATTTTCTTTTTCACCCTTATTTACCTCTCTTTAATAATTTACAATCTTTTTTCATTGCTGTTTCTTTACTGTACTTCATTCACAACTTCTTAATCTAATAGGAACTATCTGCATTTCCTCAGTTCCTTCCACCACTTTTTATCTTTTTTATATTCTCTTAGTACCACTGCTTTAGTTTCCTAACCCTCTTTCTCTTTCTCCATTTTTTTTTCTTTCACACTCATTGTACTGTAGTTCAGTTAGTTCTTCCTTTTGTCTTTCTTTTACTCTCTCTCTTCTTTCTCTCTATTACTCCCCATGTGTTGCCCTTATTCACTTATATGTACCCTCTTTCACCCCTCTTTACTTATATTCACTGATATTTACTTTCCCTCAATCGCTGCTATTCTTTTCCTCTGATCCCGTCACTACCTGTCATTCTCATACTTAACTGTCCTTCTTTTTACTTTCAATATTCATTTATATTCTCCCTTAACCTCTACTTTAGTGTTCTTCCTATTTCTTCTTTCTTTTGCTCCCTTATTCATTTTTCTTTTCTCAGTTACTTCCTTTTACACTTTTTATCTGTCTTACTATCTATTACACAGTCCCTCCTTCATTTTTTTTTTCTTTTTTTTTGTTAGTGCGCTGACGGTACGCGCACGGGTGCGCGCACCGAAAGCGCACCAAAGTGAAATATAAAAAAAAAATATTTTAAATTAAAAATATTATCTCAATATACATTATAGTGTTCATTTTTACAAAAACATACTTTAGCAATTCACTAAAAAACACATAGGTATGAGTCTGTATAAAAAGTTAGGAATTAGCATTAAAAAAACCTATGAAATTCACTGAAAAAACCATAGGTTACACACCAGTTATAGTTAGAAATTAGCATTAAAAAAACCTATGAAATTCACTGAAAAAACCATAGGTTTCACACCAGTTATAGTTAGGAATTAGCATTTAAAAAACCTTACAAATTCACTGAAAAAACCATAGGTTTCACACCAGTTATAGTTAGCTGGAAATTTTACTGATATAAAACCATTGAAATTCCCACGTTATAGTTAGTCGGACTCACTATAACTTGCGCGTACAATGCACTGCTGATGACATCACATATTACATCACTCATGACATGGTCAGTGACATCACTCATGACATCACTGATGACACCATCCAGTGAATATGTGTCTTTCTGAAAAATAAATATTAGTGAGTTATGTTTAAATATTTAAATACATATATTAGTGTTTCACTTTGTGTGTAAGTGGCTACATGTGTTGATAAGTAGCTACATGCGTATGTATATGGGTTATTTGATATTTTTATTAGTTTTAGTATGAGTGTCTATATGGTTTGGTGGAGGTATTACTTAGCACATAGATGCATGAGTGACTGACTCTTTGTTTGTATGTGTTTTGAAGACAGCATATGTACAGGACTGTATGGGTGGATGAGTGTCTATATGTGTTTGTTAGTGAGTGAATGACTGTCTCACTAGTGTCTTTATCAGTAACTACATATGTTTTAATCTAGTATATATGAATATTGATGTATATAAGTGAGTATATGTGAGAGTAAGAGATTGTAAGATTTCCTGTTTAAATAAGTATGTGTTTCTATAAGTGATTGTTTAAGAGAATAAATATGTGTAATTTTCAATAGAAGTAAGGTGGAAGTGTGTGTATAACTCTATATTCAAATAAATGGTTGTTCAATAGTTTATTTGCACGTGTGAATATGTGTGTGAGTAACTTTTGGATGAATGTCGGTGTGTAACAGGATGTATAGGTGTATCTCTTCATATGATGAGTGAGTATATGTATGAGTGACTATATAGAACTGTTGGTGAATGAGTGGATGTGTATATAGATAGTGGAAGTACAGAATTGCTTGTTGTAACTGATATAGGTATGTCCATTTTTTAAAAATTTCAGTTTCTATTTTTGAATATGTGTCTCAAGGGTTACTTTACACTGAGAGGAGGTCTGTCACTATGTCACAAGGATGGTGTCATGAGTGATGTCACTGACCATGTCATGAGTGATGTAATATGTGATGTCATCAGCAGTGCATTGTACGCGCAAGTTATAGTGAGTCCGACTAACTATAACGTGGGAATTTCAATGGTTTTATATCAGTAAAATTTCCAGCTAACTATAACTGGTGTGAAACCTATGGTTTTTTCAGTGAATTTGTAAGGTTTTTTAAATGCTAATTCCTAACTATAACTGGTGTGAAACCTATGGTTTTTTCAGTGAATATATATATATATATATATATATATATATATATATATATATATATATATATTCAATGAAAAAACCATAGGTTATAGTCCATATATAGTTAGGAATTTGCATTTACAAAACCTTATTTTACTCGCATAAAACCATTGAAATTCCATATATAGTTAGATGCGCTAACTATATATCGCGCACCCGCAATCCACTGCTGATGATGTCACATATTACATCATTCATGACATGGTCGGTGACATCACTGATGACATCACTGATGACATCTCAAATGACATCACTGATGACATCTCAAATGACATCACTGATGACATCACTGATGACATCTCAAATGACATCACTGATGACATCACTGATGACATCTCAAATGAAATCACTGGTGACATCACTCATGATATCATTCATGTGCTAATACAATGAACCTCTTCAGACTCTAATATAACCTTAGATACAATCAGTGTAAACAGACACTCACAGACTGTCACTCATCCATGGAGTTACTCACACAACTAGTCAGTCATGCAAACAATCAATCACACCTCCATTTCCTCAACTATACAGTTATACAAACTTTACTTATTCAAACATATACTAACACATATTTTCTCTCTTCTACAATCCCTGATACAAGTTCACAATGATCCATACAGCCACTCACACATTCACTAGCTCTTATGCACAGTTATTTATATATGTCAACTCTCACATGTACTGTGTTTTACATATGTACTTACTTTGACATGTAGCACTGAGATATCCATTCACTCACCAATACACTCATGCACACAGTTAACCTCCCATAGAGCTGTTTCCACATGCACTTTTGAAAGTGAATCCACTGCTCACACATCTATGCACAGAGTCATACACCTCCCAGCCACCCACACACACACTCAGTGTCCCATACAAATACTTGGGCAACCAATGAATAACCCATATAGTTACTCATATAGCTACTGATCAACACATGCAGCAGTTTATAGAACAACAGACATAATGATGCACAAATTAAGACAGTTTAGTCACTAACCCATGCACAGATTTAATCACTCACTCATACAGTCAGTCAGTCATGCACCTACTAAATCCTTCATCCAGACACTTATACATCCACTCATTCTTCAATATGTAAGACATATTTTAACTTTACAGAAACATACAGTCACTGGATGTTGTTATCAGTGATGTCATCAGTGATGTCATTTGAGATGTCATCAGTGATGTCATCAGTGATGTCACTGACCATGTCATGAATGATGTAATATGTGACATCATCAGCAGTGGATTGCGGGTGCGCGATATATAGTTAGCGCATCTAACTATATATGGAATTTCAATGGTTTTATGCGAGTAAAATAAGGTTTTGTAAATGCAAATTCCTAACTATATATGGACTATAACCTATGGTTTTTTCATTGAATTTCAATGGTTTTTTGAAAGCTAATATTTGTATCTGTAAAATGTATTCTTCTTTAAATCATAAAATATATTGTACATGTCTTTTATACATTAAAAAAAAAAAATATATTGTTCCGCTCCTAGTCCGCGAACCGGTCAGCTTCCCGTTAGCTCAATTCAAAGCCGCGACTTGGTGCGCGAGCCGGTAATCGTTCCTTAAGCGTAACTGTTACGTTATCATGACGTTTTGCGTTGTCGCGTAATACGTTATCCGACGCGCCAAGTTAGCGGACCCGGAAGCGGATTGGATAGCGGCGCAAAGCGTGAAACGTAAAGACAGCACGTCATGTGACTCGGTAATAACACTTTTCATTAGTTCATTTCACTTTTGGTTTCCTAATGATGTAATACTAGGTCATGTGATCTAAAATTAACACTTTTCATTGGTTTAGAACTTTGGCTTTTCCCAAATGATGAAAACCCCTCCTTCTTTCCTCACTCTGACTTTCATCTTGGTGAGAGAAAGACCCTTTTACATTCCAGAGAAATGGCTTCAGTTGTTGCTTCTGGTAGTGTTCCCCCACCACCACCTCCACCTCCTCATGGAAAAAAAGGACCACCTACTCAACCAATCTTTCAAGAAGAGGAAGATCAGGAAGAGGAGGAAGAGCCTGAATATTTGCCAGAGGAGCCCAGGAGGTACAATAGGAAGGAAAATTTCATCTGGCAATTTTTTAAAATTCCACCAGGGCAAAAGAAAGTGAACGCCAGATATGTCTTCTGCCGTATCTGTGATGATCGCCTTTCAAGGGGGAAGGACAAAAAATATAGTTTTGGGAATTTTACAATGCACAGGCACATGAGTAGGTGGCACCCAAATAATTATAGTGCTGCTCAGCTTCGGGACGAACAACAAAATTCCCCAGCAATAGCCAGAAGATCGGTCGTGCCAGAAGTTTCGGGACCAGAAGCAAGGGAGTTGATCCCGAATATTCAAATGGACATGGGGGAAGTGAAACAAATGTGCGTGTGGTGCAATCAAATATTATGCTACCGAGAAAGTAGCATAACTCTTATAATGAGAGCAATCAAAAATCATGTATGTCCAAAACACCCCCAAAAATAAATTCTTCTTTTTTTTGTTGCTCCTGTTGAGCCCTCTTCGATGAATCATTTTTGTTTCCCCCCTCCCCCCAAAAAATAAAAAAAAACAAAATGTTCTGAAAAAATCAAAAAAATATAATAAATGTTCAGAAAAATAATAAACAAAATTTAAAATAACAAAAAGCCAAAAAAAAGTTCTTTTCAGAACTACCTTCCCATTATAAAAAAAATTGGTAGAAGTCTTTGAACTCTGCCAAGCTCTATTTCTTTTAGTTCGCTCCTAGTTCGCACTCCGGTACGCGAACTATGAGCGAACCAAAAAAATTTTTAAAAAAAAAAACAGTAAGTATAAGGAAAGGAAACAGACAGTTATGTTACAAAAAAGACAGCTATAGGGAGTAAAGAAAACATACTGTTACCCGCAATTCACTTCTGATCATGTCATATATTACATTATTTTTGACATAGTCAGTGACATCATCAGCAGTGGATTGCGAGTAACAGTATCTTTTGTTTACTTCCTATAGCTGTCTTTCTTGTAACATAAATGTCTGTTTCCTATCCTTATACTTACTGTTCTTGTTTTAAAAATTTTTGGAGATCATTCAGAAACAGTAACATTAATAGAGAAAGAATTAGTGAATAATAATGAAGAAGTATGAGAAGAGAGGGAGTGAAAAAAATACTGGAAGGAGTAGAATAATTAAGTAATAGAGAAAGGAATGAGAGAAGTAGCAAACACAGGAAAGTAAAGATTAATGAAATGAAGCAGGAGAACTGATAGATGTTAAATGTGATAGACTAAATGATTGATTGAGGGTCACGATAAGGTGTGTCCTCTCTAAAAGTTTGTTTAAAGTGAACCGTACTCAGGGTTGCATATCAAAATTAATGCTTGTTGAAGAATACAGAGGAGATAATAGCTGTCAAGACCTACCATTGTAGTAAAACATGCCCACTTCTTACATCATTCATAACATAGTCAGTGACATCATCAGCAGTGGAATGCAGGTTAAAAAAGTACAAAACATTTACCTTATAATTCTTGTTAACTGTAAAAGAAAATTTTTCATACTTTCAATCTGTAAAAGAGAGAACAAACATTTCCAAAAATATTAGAACATGTATTTAAAAATTAGAAAAAAGAAGGGAAAAGGATCAAGAAGAAACAGTTTTTAAACAACTTTGACACTGACAGAAGCCTCTGCTTCTCTACGCCCCGTACACAATCCTAAAGATATATATTTTAAAGTAACAGTATCTTCATGCTGAAGAAATGAGGCCTATTTTGGAACATGGTGCTTCTTTTGCATTGCTAATGTCTCACAATAGTGATGCAATAGCAGCACAAAAGAGATGTAAAGCTATCATAAAATTGTGTCTAACATTTTAAATGATTGTTTCAGGATGCAAATAAGATGTGTCCTTTCAAGAGGTTTCTTTAAGGTGAGGCCTATTCAGTTTTCAACAAAAAACAGTACACAGAAGTACAGCACTGTAAGCATTAAAATTGACACTTACAGAAGACTCAGTTTCTCCATATCTACCTCACATTTCTAAATGTATTTCATAAGTACAAAAAGCAGAATATTAATTACACATGTTAAATGGTTTATTTTTGCTGTTCTCAGAATGTATCAAATTTCACTTAAATCAGTGACTTGAAGGTATTCATCATGTAACAGCGGGGAAAAAAAAACACAATCAAAATGATTGTGTTTAAAAAACCCATACAACCTAAGAAATCTGAATTCAAAACTCCTTAAAATTAACTTACTTTCAATGACGTCGAAGGATCTCCTATGAACAGCTTCCACTCTGTTGTGCTATAAATATTTTCAGCCCGCCGCTTTCTGAAAGAAAACCTCGATCGATTTGAAAAATATGTTACATACAAGAAAAGACTTCTCTCATTCTATCACATGTTTCCACTAGGCCAAATCATGTTGCCGCGATTCGCAAGTCTTGTAATTCTTCCAATCAAATCCCGACATTTTCTGTTTTCGCAACTTTCAAAAAGAAAACATTTAAGATTATTTTCACAATCCAGGACTACTAATATCTTACCCTTCTTTGTCACTCATGTTCTCCTTTTCCTATGACACTGATACTGCTTACTATGAAGCAGACTTACTTGCATCAGGTTTATATAGTTGGATTTTTAAATTGACATTATAATTAAAACTTTTGCACCAATAATCTAGACAGCATTGCAGACTTACATTCCCTCTACTTCATGAATCTTTTGCAATTCTTCACAGGAAATCCCGAGATTCTTTCATTAAAATTTTGGTTTTAAAAACAACAGGTAAGAATTTTTAAGGTCAAACGGCAATTTTTTTTTGAAAGTTACAACGGAATCATTGCAGAATGACCAGCCGTTTCGAGCCTTTAAATAAGCTGTATAATGTCCTGATGTTGTTGAAGGACCATCGTGATAGATAATTGCTAGAGTTACAAAAGTCCTTCCTGATATTGAAAGCTGAGAAGCCACAAAATTTTTTATTAAAGTTGACAATTTTGACCCATCAGGCCTACATCGTTGGATCATTAAAATGACATACTGTCCATATCTACGTATAAATAATGTTGACATCATTTCAGATTTACATTGGCTACACTCCATGTTGTGATCCGCTGCATTTACTAGCTTATTAAAGGAGACTGATTTACTGTCTGGCAAAGTTAAATATATAAATCTTTCTGAGTCTACACTAGTAGTACTTGATACCATACAGTTCTCGCAGTCATGCTGCCATTGATAAGAAACCCCAAACAGGTGATCTACATCTACACCCTCATCTTGCAATACATCAAGCATATACATTAAAAACTCCTGACAATCTTGCTGATTATTTTCAGAGAAGTCTGTTTGACCTGAACATTCATCTGACAGATAACGAACTTCAGACACACTATCTACTTTTGTACGATCAGTGCTACATTTCTCGAAAACAGAATTCAACAAACAGCATAAAATTTGTTCTGAATTCAACAGAATCTGTTCTTTTAAACTCTCTAGTGAAAAGAGAACATTAACCACTACATTTGCATAGCAGTTGACACCAGAACTGTTTTCAAATTGAAAACCGACAACATCTTCAACAGAATCCACTTTCTTTCTGCTAACAATTTTCGGTTCATCGACTTTTGGTCTTTTTGCTACAACCTCCCTACTATTACTGATATTTCTACGTTTCCGGCCTACCAAACGTTTCTCAAACAAAGGATATTGAGGCAAATGTGGCGCATACTCTCTTCTTAACCTATTGTATTCCTTAACACAATCTAGATCCGCACAAATGTTTGTGACATCACAGTCAATCAAGTACAATCCCGATAAAGTTCTAACTCGTGACAATGCCACATATGCCATACCCTCCTTGAACACAGAACTGCCAATATTCACCAATGCACTGTCTACACTTAAACCTTGCGATTTATGGATTGATACCGCATATGCCAAGCAAACAGGAAACTGTTTACGGCGAACATATAAGTCTTTAACAAGCAAAAGCCTAGCAGAACAACGACCAATTACCTGTACTTCCTCAATGCCATCAAATTTAATTTTTAAAAATTCAATTCCATCTCTACTTTTGTATTTCTCAAAATCAACAACATTATCCATTGATCCATTTACCAGACCTCTTTCAACATGTAAATTCCTTCTCAAAATGATTCGGCAATTTAAACACACATTCAGAGTCTTTTCAAAACCCGCTGTTTTAGATATAGTCTTCTCTAATGAATCCAATTTTGATTTCAAATTCTCTGACAAAATAATTGTTGATCCCATATGCTCTATTTTGTCAATAGCTTCAAGTTTCACAATCTCTTGCTTTTCAAAATTCAACATTTTGTTGTTGAAGATGGCACATTCTGCAAGAGTTGGCATCAAACATATTCCGGATTTCTTCTCAGTAATTTTCTGAAAAATATTCTCTGCCACAATCTCTTGTCCGGGATATAAATTTGAAAGTAATCGTGCATTTAAAGCTTCTTTTCCATGCTCGGTCACGTTTCCAATTCTAATATCTTGTAGAATATTCTTGTAATCTTCATCTTTTGCCTGACGCATATTTTCATGCAGTTCAGCATAATTGAAGTCTAACCATATATTGACGTTGCCAATGCTCCCTAAGCACTTCCTGGTATCTTCATGCGTGAGTATTTTGAACACAGGTTGTCCTTTTACTGGTGTCAGCTGCAGCAGATCTCCGAAAACAATGATGTGTTTGCCACCAAATAACACATCACATTCAGTTTTAAGCACTTCTTGCATTCTCAAATGCACAAAGGCAAGCATGACATTGGAAACCATGCTTACTTCGTCAATGATAAGTAGCTTCATTTTCCTCAAGACTCTTGAAACTTCACAGCAAGCATCCCCAGATAACTTGTTGTATTGTAATTTGTTGTCATGCTCCACCGGCAGCATCAGTAGACGATGCAAAGTAATACCTTTAATGTTATGTGCTGCAAGTCCAGTAGGAGCGGTGACAACACAAGACAGCGATGACTCAGTCCTTTCCTGCAGATAGCATGAAATTGCTTTAATGAGGAAACTTTTTCCAGTTCCCGCTTCTCCACTCACATACAGTCGGACAGGCTTCAACGATGTACATGAGCACTCTTTCTTCTCATGACTTAATCCATGCTCAATTTGCTTGGTAACTTCATCATATATTTTCCTCTGCTCAACGTTGAGTTGTTTTTCCAAGTCTTCTAACTTAACTGAATCCTCCTGAGCATGTGCCATGGCTCTTTCCACTTCATTCATAGCAGTGGCAGCTTCATTTTCGATAATAGGTCCTCCAAGTGGATCTTGACTCAATGAAACAGAACTCTGACTGTCCTGAGAACTGTCTCTGGCAATCTCGGCTGCAATCGTTGCTTCCTGCTCAATTTCCAAAGTTAGCATTTCTTGATATTTGTGAAAAGCAGGACATTCTATGGTCTCCTTAGCAGCAGTGAAAGAGTCTTCGTAACAGAGGAAATCTCCAAGCAGTTCCTCTTCTGCACGCCAAGGCTTGAAAAGTTGCAAAAGTGCTAAATAGAAAAACTCCTTTTTTTCTGGAGATTCGCCACTCAATTTTCGATGGTTTACTAATTGGCATTTTCTTTGCTTGACCAGGCATCCCTCACTTCCAATTACAGCATACACTCCTTTCTCAATATCTTCTTTGATGTTCCTCTTGAATATATAATTTTGTAGAACCTCATATAGACAAACATTCTCAAGGTGACTGCTTCGATTTGGATAATATGTATCCAACATGTTGGTCTTCAAAATGTCGGTACTGTTTGGTTCCTTTTCTGCCAAATATTCAATTTCCCGGACAGGTTTTAGAACCCGATTTCGCGTTGCAGCAAGACCAAGACTCGCCCAAACAATACTCCTGGATTTGGCATAGAGACTTGCTGAAGACAATCGATCTGAACATTCGTAAGCTCCGATTTCTCGATGCGACAACATCTTCAGACTGAAACTGTACAACTTCTTGCTGAGGCTCTTTTCATGGGAAATGTCCTCCCACATATCCTTCAGTTCTGTCTTTTCTTTTTTGGTGATGTAAGATGTCACATACCGAGCCACAGCCATACAGTTGTCACCCACAAACTGTATATCCATGTTAGCATTCCACATGGACAAAATCACTGGGTTGTAGTCGTTGATGTACTTGGACTCTTCGTTCCTTTTCAAATAGTATGTATTTTTGGGTGATTTCCTCGTCACATTATGTCGTAGTGAAGACATCAAACTGTTCACTTTTCCTTTAGAAATCACCGGTCGTGGAAAGTTGAAACGACATTTGGTGTAGAACTTGTCCTTGTTTCTGAATTTACGACGACAGTACTTTCCACAACGATGGCTTTGGAAACGTAGAACTTGTTCTCTTAGGCTTTTCTTCTCCGTTGCGTTTGGAACCGCACACGTAGAATACTGTTCTATGAAATTCATCACTAAGTGATCCGGATCTGTTCCAAATTTAGGTGCATCCTTGATCCACAACAACATATGTATATGAGGAGCACCTCTTGCTTGGTACTCCTTTCTCCAGAAGAAATCCAACACCTCTCCAAGAGGTGGATTCTTCTTATTTGTGATGAAAGACATCATAGCTTCAAATTTATGATTGAAGTACCTGCATACATTCACAGGATCCAAAGAACACAGTTCTCCAGGTGTCTTGAATTCAATGTTTTCAATATTTCCATTTGCTTCTCGTAGAAATTCAAGTAAGTCTTCCCAGCCATACTCGGCACAGCTCAGAGTGAGGAACCATGTCGGAGTTCCTAAGTTCCTCAGCATACATTTTAAATCACCATGACGACGGTACCAGTACTCATTAGTACCACGCTGACACGCCATGAGATTAATTAAGTGAGAATCCAAAATACTATCTTGGACATTGACTTTATACATAAAGTCCCTTGCCGAGATATTTCGCATCTGTATACCACTTTTTAAGATGTGGTTCACTGCATATGACAGTCCAGACAGATCGCTTTCAAACAGGAGATGAAACAAATAGGGAATGCATTGACGAAACCTAGGATCTTCTGCATACAATTGTAAAGTCCGGTATTCAGACGCAGGAATTTGATGAGATCGCTCATCATATCTTCCTCCTCGACCTGTGGGAAATAGCTGTGGGAAACACCGAGCTTCCAAACTTTCCTCCCAAACACTAATGGGACTCCCTTTGGCTTGTTTCATTTGAAACAACTCAATAGCATTCCCCATGACTTCCTTGGAATGCAAAGGATGAACACTATAATGTTCATATATTTCTTCACTTTTAGAGGCCTCTACTTTCTCAATTTGGCCAGCACACAAATCGCTATCCTCTTCATCACTTACTTCCTCTTCTGCAACATACACATTCTTATAATACTTATTATTTTTCTTCAAATACACTGTTGCCTTTTTGACTTTCCTAACATCCACTAAATCTTGCCATATTTTCTTATTCTTTGTCGGAACCCCATTAACCAAGATAACCAGAGGTTCCTCTTCCACTTCTTCTACTCCAATTGTGTTAATGTTTTTATTCAAATCTAGAGGCAAATAAACAACTCTTCCCTTTAATCCTCTCTGTAAATCTGCTGGAGGCAACTTCCCTGTCTTTGGCTCCATTCTTACAATAGCCTGAAAGGGATGGATACTTTGAATCAAAATAGATTCATAAGTATTTAAATCCTTCAATTCAGAAGGAATCTCAACCAATTCCAGATTATTATGAACTGCCCTAGCAGGCATCTGGTTTTGGTTTAATTTATTACAACAATAAGTACACACACGTTGATCCGATCCCAAATCAAAATAATTTTCTACCATCAAGTATGTGGCAAAATCCTTCCATTCACTATTATTTTCCCTTTCACTTTTTGCATATAAATCCACTACCTTAGTCTGATTCTTATAGTAAGTGCGTCGACAACATACACAAGTGAAATTAGGCCTCTCACTTGATTTCATCTGAAACGTGGCAATTTCTTTCTGAAAATTATCTGTACTGTAAACCTGTACATTATCTTCAACATTACTCTCTACTTCAGGGTCAATTTGAACATTCTCATCTTTACTACTAAAGTAACAAAACTCAATTTCTTCACAAATATTCTTCACATCTATTTCAGAACCATGCAAAAGAGCAGCACATAATTGTTTAAACATAATTGCTGGACTCTTTGCATAATACAACATTCTCACTAATTTTCTCACTTTATTATGATGCACTGCTAGCATCCTGAAATGATGAAAAACACTCTGGCATACTCTCCTGGAAAGACAAGCCAGTGAATGACCACGCAAACCTGTCATTTGTCTCACTCTGCAAGGATCTAAATCTTGCAACAACTTCATTTTCTGCTTCAAACTTTTCTTATTAAATGTCCGTATAAAATCACAAAGCAAATTGATGGAAACCTGTCGCACACTGCAAATAGAACTACACTTCCAAATGTACACAGGACCCTTAGGACGTCTTCCTAAAACCTCATCACTTAGCGCCTCTTCTGTCTCTGTTGTCACAAGTTTTTCTTTTTCAACTGCACAACCATCCTTCACTTCATAAGCTCGATCACTGGTGTCAACTGCATGCACCAAATCATTATCCTGAAAATAACTCTCCTCATTAAAAAATGCCTCAGAACTTGAACTATGCATCCATTCTCCGGAAAAAACTTCACAAAAGTTGCTACGATTTACTACTCTCTTCCATCTACCTTTTGTTTTGAAATCAGAAATTACCTTGCTTAGTTTCCTAATTCTATTGATTACCAAAATAAACAACTTTCGCTTAATTTCAAAAGCATGATCAATAATTTTCTCTACATTTTTCTTCTTCTTATAAAATGCCGCTTTCTGTTTGCATTTCTTAATATTTTTTATTAAATTAACTATTATCCTATTACGGAACATTCGTTTTCGAATCTCCCTAAACTGTTCTTTCCTTCTACTATCATGCACAGAGTTATCTCTTCCTCTACCAGTAACATTTTTCATGGGTCTTTCCTTTGCATTTAAATTACTCTTCTTTTTCTGAACTGAAACATTTTGGCGATAAATACTTTTTTTACTACAAATATTTTTTAAGAAAGATTTTGTGCTCTTACCCGGAGCTTTCTTGGTGTTTTGATAAGTATTTAGGGAAGAGGACTGCTGCAATAAAACATCACCGTGCTTTCTTTGACGTTTTCTAGCCTTTCTAATTCTATTTTTTGTAGGCATTTTCCAAACTATGAAAGAATCTGCAGTTGAATCTGTTGAAAAATATAATAAAAAATGTTAATAACCACTATTACCAAACAGTAAATGAATAACAGTCATCAAAAACTTAATGCCCTACTTATTATTTAACATAGCAAATCTTTTGCACCAGCACTGCATCACAAAAATGACACACAGTGCTACAAAACAGGCATACAACAGTCATAAATCTCTCCCTAATATTTTAAATGATTAATTCAGAATAACAATAAGGTGTGGCCTATCTACAGGTTTATTTAGGCCCAGATCTTTTGACTGGGGTGAAAGTGTATCATTGATCCTCATTCAGTCCATCGCCTGTTTTGTTTATTTGAGGTAAGGCCAACACATGGTTGCAGATAAGATTTTCACTTAAGAAAACAAAGGAAATAATACATGTGAAGGCCTACCAATGAAGTAAGTCATTATTTGAAATCAATTACATTTCTGGATATGTACTGCTAAAGCTTCTTAGGTTGTTTTTGGTCATATTTATAAGGCATATGAGTGTGTATGATGTTATTTTTCTTTTTTAAATGGAAAGCGTTCTTCATGGTGCAAGTTTCTTGTAAATACGCTCCCACCTGCGAAACGGAACTTTGCAATGCGAAGCTGATTGGGTCCCCGGTGTCTGTCAACATTCTGAACAGAGCGGCCGCCATCTTATCTCTCGGTAGGATCGAGAGAGAAGAAGAGGTGAAAAACGAAGGGGGAATTTAATGAAAGGGGGTAAGGTATACCCCTGTTGACCCCCTAGGAATGTTGTTGGGATTTTTAAAGGGTCCCCTGGGGAAAATAAAAAAAATATATTTTTCACGGTAGAAGCGCTTCCCAAACACCGAACTGGGCCGCAAACTGCACGGGAATACGCCATTTTGTGCTTCGTTTTAATTAAATTACTAGGTATAAGGAGGTGCGGGAGACGTATCCTAATCCCTTATATTTTCTGAGGGTGGCTGAGGAGTCTCATATATGTTGATACATGTGTTCCAGCGGCTGTGCATGAGCTTTTTTTTTTTTTTTTTGCTGCGTGACGTCTGTTAACGTTCGATTCGAAGGAAATCAGGAAGTGTTGACCACCAATTTCTCAGTGCGATAAAATGTTTTGGGGCATATTATCAAGCCTGTGCGCTAAAATTATCGCCGCTTTATCGGCCGAAAACGGCCGATAAAGCGGCGATAATGAGCTTGATAATATGCTCTGTGGAATTCCAATCGAAGCCCATTTTAGATGTCTTCACATCTAGCATGTGCTTCGATTGGAAATCCATAGAGCATATTATCAAGCCCATTATCGCCGCTTTATCGGCCGATAAAGCGGCGATAATTTTAGCGCACAGGCTTGATAATATGCCCCATTGTTATAAATGAATCCTTATTGATAAACAATGTCTGCGCCAACTTGCCTTTTTTACAATGCCACAATTTTGTCGTGCACGGCAGCCATTTTACATGCCAGGCCGGTCCCAGGCTATCACCTAGCCCTGCGGATGTAGTTTATGGCCCCAGCTGTAGAGAATCCAGACATGCCAACCCTCCCGATTCAGGCGTGAGACTACTGATTTCAGTGCTACTCTCCCGCATCCCGATTCCTGCAAACAAAAACCCGGGGGCATATTACCAACAACTAGCGATAACTTGTTTAGAGACAAAATTTATCGCCGCACATCTGCGATTTTTATCGTAGATAAACATTGCTATTAGCAAGGTTTATCGCAAATGCGATAAAAAACGGCCACAATGCATGAATATCGCTGAAAAGTCAGCGATATTCATGCATTATCCAGCAAATGCTCTTAACCATGTTATCCACCTCCCATTGGATAACATGGCTAAGAACTGCTCAGCACCATTTTTTGGACATTATTAACATGGCTATGTAACTCCCATAATCAAAATCTAAATTTGCCAAGCACACTTGTGTTACTGCATGCCAGAATGCTACACCGAATATGCAATTACAATTTCGCAAAGTAACAAAATCTATTTCTATATCACTACAGACATAGCCACAGTTTAAAAACACAGCTTTCTTCATCATTTTCTCCTTACCAAGGTTTATCGCAAATGCGATAAAAAACGGCCGCAATGGATGAATATCACGCTGAAAAGTCAGCGATATTCATGCATTATCCAGCAAATGCTCTTAGCCATGTTATCCACCTCCCATTGGATAACATAGCTAAGAACTGCTCGCAAATGCGAAAAAAAACGGCCGCAATGCATGAATATCGCTGAAAAGTCAACGATATTCATGCATTATGCAGCAAATGCTCTTAGCCATGTTATCCACCTCCCATTAAATAACATGACTAAGAACTGCTCAGGGCCCCATGAGGAACGCTTTCCATTTAAAAAGGAAAAAATAACATCATAGAAAAGAATCGATTTTAAACACAGCATATAAATCAATTGTATACCTGCATTCAAGAGAAAATGACTGAAAATGTCCTTGAGACACATGAAAGCGTTTTCTGGAATGCCCTAGCACCATTTTTTCGACATTATTAATATGGCTATGTAACTCCCATAATCAAAATCTAAATTTGCCAAGCGCAGGTGGGAGCGTATTTACAAGACACTTGCCCCATGAGGAATGCTTTCCATTTAAAAAGGAAAAAATAACATCAAAGACACTCAAATGCCTTATAAATATGACCCAAAACAACCTATGAAGCTCTAGCAGTACATATCCAGAAATGTAATTGATTTCAAAAATGGTTTTTAAAAACAACATATCTGTTTCAGCTTACATAAGAGACCATGGAATGGGCTTCATATACAACAATAACTTGAGTTACTGCATGCCAGAATGCTACACCGAATATGCAATTACAATTTCTCAAAGTAACAAAATCTATTTCTATATCACTACAGACAAAGCCACAGTTTTAAAACACAGCTTTCTTCATCATTTTCTCCTTAAATCATACTATTCTCTATCTAAAATAAATAAATCTTTTCTCACCTTAGCAAATACTTTTTGAGTTTTGAAAACAGTCTCAGAAATACACCAAATTGTCTTCAGCAGAAGAAAAAGGATGCACTCCAGAGGCTGCAGCTATTGAAAGCACAGAAATACAGATATTCATTTCACATATCTCTCATATTAGCCAATCATAACTCTTCCCTCACTTTTTTCAAATCAAAACCCTTCCCCCCTCTGCCCTCTCTGCCTTTTTTCCATAGCAACGACCTCCTGGAAGACCTCTCATGTTTGCAAATTCACACAACAATGTTTCAATTGAACTCTGAACTCTCAGTGCACCTGCGTATCCAGTGCAATCTTTCATTAAAAGTTTCTTCCTTGACCATTCAAATTATATCTTTCAAAGAACACATCCATGCACCCTAACTTTCTGTTTTCAGAAATGGAAATGCACCAATCACTGCTAATTAATCATTAGCATTGGAAATCCACAGTTTTTTTTCTTTACAAACTCCTACTGTTTCAACTGCCCTTTCATTACCACACTTCATCTGACTGCAGCCCAACCTTCTCCCACCATGTTTAAGGTCTGGATTGTTGGACATAGTTACATCCACTGGGCTCAAAGGTATGCTGACAACAGAAATTTACACAACCTCAATTTACAAGATGTGGAAATTAAATGATTGGGCCAAAGAGGATTAAAATGTCACCAATTGATACCATTGGTGAAAACCTTTATGCATTTGCCAAAACCTGACCTGTTAATAGTGCATTGTGGAGGTAATGATTTGGGCACTTTAACAGGAGTAGGTCTGGAAATGCTTTTAAAGGACACCTTTGAGCAATTAATGGCACTTTTTCCTCAAACTGCCTTGGTATATTCCAATATATGCCAAAGACAGAAATGGAGGTGGTCCAACCAATTTGGTCCACAAATTGAGAAAGCGAGGAAGCATGTAAACAAATCTGTTTCAGCTTTCATGAGAGACCATGGAATGGGCTCCCTGTACAATAATAACTTGCGTTACTACATGCAAGATATCTACAGAGGAGATGGAGTTCACTTCTCAGATGAGGGCAACAGAATTTTCATTCTGAATTTAAGACTGTGCATTGGTACCTACTTATAAGTACCTAAATGTACCATAAACCCAAAAGCTCTTCTCAGAGCTACCCTTCATCTGATCACTCACAATTAATACTTTTCTCTAACTTATTTCTGTAATTTTCAACAAACTACGCTCAAAGAGCGCTACCCGGTACGCGAACTGGAAGCTAACCGCCCAAAATTATTTAAAAAATGTTTTTTCTCCGCACATATGGTCCTCCTCAGCCACCCTCAGAAAACCTGGGGGGTCAAAATACTTGTACCGTGTCCCCTTCTACCCTTTCTGGACATTATTTAACCTCCATTTTATATCTTAATTCGACCGAAACACAAAATGGTGGACTCCCGTTACGCTTCTAGTTCGCGGACTAAACCGCTTCCCGGGAAGCGGTCCAAAAAAAAGGTGGGAAAGTAATTCACAGAAAAAGGACTGGAGACACTCTCACCAAATGTAGATTAGCTTATACTACATAACAATCCCTTTCATTTTCACAAATTTGATTGAAATTCCATTTAGCCATTAAGCCTGTAGACCTCTCTAAATACCTAGAGGTAAATTACTTCACAAAACACATCTGAAGTGTTGGAATTGACAACCAATGAAAATGTTACTTTCATTTTCTACTTTTATTACCTGATATTTGATTGGTTATATACCTGAATATATATAAAGGAAGAGAAGAAAACACAGCCATTTTGACTACTACTTCTTGTTGTACATCACATTTCAATACTTACCTAAGACTTCAACTTGTTTCTGAAGGTAAGTTGTTATTTTTAAAACTGAAGTATATTGTGCACTATAACTTGATATGGTAGACTTTTTCTGATAGATATACACTATCCCTCTGTAGTAGTTATGGATTTAGATAGACTTCTCTGTTATAGTTATGAATGGAGTTAGGCTTCTCTTCGTTAAATTACATACACTTTTTTATAGTCATATTTCCACTCTGATACTATACACTGCCAAAAGAAAAATTCACTGATAAAAACTGCCTATCTAAAATTAATCCCAACAGTGCCCAATCTCTACTAATATATATTTTTTTATTCAAAATTTCAGGCAAAATGGAAGGCGAACAACAAGTTACATTTTCAATTGAACTGAAGGAGAGCAGCCAAGACAAAATTGATGACTTTATGGATGAAAGTAGAGACCACAAACTTCTACAATGTGTTGAAGCAGTGGACAACCTGCTTCAAAATGAAAAAAAGTTACACCCTATATTCAATTTTGACATTTCTGACAATGAAATGTTAGAAAGTTTAATAAAGTATGAAACACAATCATAATAAAAAAAAATTTAAAAATAAAGAAAACAAAAAAAAAACCAACAAAAACAACAAATAATTAACATACAGTATTAGAAAAGTCTATCATTCTTTTATCCTTATAGTACGCTGCCCAGAACGCTTCCCGGTTCGCGTACTAGGCGCTCACCACGCAAAAATATATATATATATATATTTTTTTTTGCCCTGCAGGGACCTTTTACAACCTCCACATAAAACCTAGGGGGTCAGGGAGGATCTACTATGCCCCCTTATCGAAATTTCCCCCTTTGTTTTGGCCTCCTCTTGTCTCTCGATCCTACCGAGAGACAAGATGGCGGCCGCACCGGACTGTTTAGAATGTTGACAGACACCGAAAAGCCAATCAGATTTCCGTGCGCAAAGTTCCGAAACGCGAAAAGTACGCGAACCGGATCGCTGCCCGGAGCGCTGTTACAGATATATATCTTGATTTAAACGTTAATTTCTCAAAATCCACTGAAGCACATATATTGAGACCTAGCAAAGGCACATCGGGCTAACAGTCCCTACAATTTTGCCAAGTTTCGTGCAAATCCATTCAGCCGTTCGAGCTAAAAGTGAGTCCAAACGCCCTATGGAAATTAACATGGGAAAAACGCGTTTTGGGACCCCCCTTTTTTCTCGGCCCCCCCTTGACAAACCCCCCCCCCAAATTTTCAGGGGTTGCTCAGAAACAAAATGTGCCATTTTCCTGAAAATTTCAGCCAATTCCGTCCACAAACGCCAAAGTTATTAGACATAGAATTTTCAAAAATCCCATAGGGAAAAAATCCTAACTATATATACCTACTGGCGACCGCCAGTAGGTAATATATATATATATATATATATATATATATATATATATATATATATATATATATATATTACCTACTGGCTATCGCCAGTAGGTATATTACCTACTGGCGGTCGCCAGTAGGTATATATAGTTAGGATTTTTTCCCTATGGGATTTCTGAAAATTCTATGCCTAATAACTTTTGCGTTTGTGGACGGAATTGGCTGAAATTTTCAGGAAAATGGCACATTTTGTTTCTGAGCAGCCCTTGAAAATTTGGGGGGGTTTTGTGGAGGGGGGGCCGAGAAAAAAGGGGGGTCCCAAAACGCGTTTTTCCCATGTTAATTTCCATAGGGCGGTTGGACTCACTTTTAGCCCAAACGGCTGAATGGATTTTCACGAAACTTGGCAAAATTGTAGGGACTGTTAGCCCGATGTGCCTTTGCTAGGTGTCAATATATGTGCTTCAGTGGATTTTGAGAAATTAACGTTTAAATCAAGATATATATCTGTAACAGCGCTCCGGGCAGCGATCCGGTTAGCGAACCTTTCGCGTATCGGAACTTTGCGATGCGAAGCTGATTGGCCCTCCGGTGTCTGTCAACATTCTAAACAGTCCGGAGCGGCCGCCATCTTGTCTCTCGGTAGGATCGAGAGACAAGAGGAGGCCAAAACAAAGGGGGAAATTACCATAAGGGGGCATAGTAGATCCTCGTTGACCCCCTAGGTTTTATGTGGAGGTTTTAAAAGGGCCTAGGAGGGTCCAAAAAAAAAAATGAAAATTTTTTTTTTTTGCGTGGTAAGCGCCAAGTTCGCGAACCGGAAAGCGTTCTGGGCAGCGAACTTTATGGATAAAAGAATGAAAGACTTTTCTAATACTGTATGTTAATTGTTTGTTGTTTTTCTTGTTTTTTTTTGTTTTCTTTTTTTAAAGTGTTTTTTTTATTTTGATTCTTTTTCATAATTTATTAAACTTTCTAACATTTCAGTGTCTGAAATGTTATTATTTTCTTGAAATATTGTTTGCAATCGGTGAGGTTGCAAAATGTCCTCATTTGCAAGGAGGACATCTACTGCTTGGACACATTGCAGCAGTTCATTATCCAAGCTTTCATCCATAAATTCCAGGTCAATTTGTTCATTTAATTCCTGGCTGCTCTCTTGCAGGTCCATCTCAAAAGAAACTTGCTGCTCGCCTTCCATTTTGCCTGAAATTTGGATTAAAAAAAATATATATTAGTAGAGATAGGGCACTGTTGGGATTAATTTTAGATAGGCAGTTTTTATCAGTGAATTTATCTTTTGGCAGTGTATAGTATGAGAGTGGAAATAGCACTATAAAAAATTGTATGTGATTTAACCAAGACAAGCCTTACTCCATTCATAACTATAACAGAGAAGTCTATCTAAATACATTACTACTACAGAGGGATAGTGTATATTTAGCAGAAAAAGCCTACTATATTAAGTTATACTGCACAATATATTAAATTATAACTTACCTTCACAAAGAAGTTGAAGTTTTTTGAAGCTATTGAAATAGGAGGTACAACAAGAAGTAGTAGTCAAAATGGCTGTGTTTCCTTCTCTCCCTTTATATATATACAGGTATATAACCAATCAAATGTCAGGTAATAAAAGTAGAAAATGAAAGTAACATTTTCATTGGTTGTCAATTCCAACAATTCAGATGTGTTTTGTGAAGTAATTTACCTCACGGTACTTGGAGAGGTCTACAGGCTAAATGGCTAAATGAAATTTCAATGAAATTTGTGAGAATGGAAGGGATTGTTATGTAGTATGAGCTAATCTATATTTGGTGAGAGTGTCTCTAGTCGTTTTTCTGTAAATTACTTTCCCACCTTTTTTTGGACCGCTTTCCGGGAAGCGGCCCGGTTAGCGAACCTTAAGCGTCACGGGAGTCCACCATTTTGTGTTTCGGTCGCATTAAGATACAAGATGGAGGGCAAATAATGTTTAGAATGGGTAGAAGGGGTCATGGTAGACTTATCTTGACCCCCTAGGTTTTCTGAGCGTGGCTGAGGAGGCTTATATGTGCGGAAAAAAAAACTTTTTTTAAAAAAATTCCGCGAGGTTAGCGAACCTTAAGCGTCACGGGAGTCCACCATTTTGTGTTTCGGTCGCATTAAGATACAAGATGGAGGGCAAATAATGTTTAGAATGGGTAGAAGGGGTCATGGTAGACTTATCTTGACCCCCTAGGTTTTCTGAGCGTGGCTGAGGAGGTTTATATGTGCGGAAAAAAAAACTTTTTTTTAAAAAATTCCGCGAGGTTAGCTTTCGGTTAGCGAACCGGGTAGCGCTCCGGGGAGCGAATTTTGTGGATAATTAGTGAAAAAAGTTAGAGAAAAATAATAATTGTGAGTGATCAGATGTAGGGTAGCTCTGAGAAGAGCTTTTGGGTTTATGGTACATTTAGGTACTTATAAGTAGGTACCAATGCACAGTCTTAAATTCAGAATGAAAATTCTGTTGCCCTCATCTGAGAAGTGAACTCCATCTCCTCTGTAGATATCTTGCATGTAGTAACGCAAGTTATTGTTGTACAGAGAGCCCATTCCATGGTCTCTCATGTAAGCTGAAACAGATTTGTTTACATGCTTCCTCGCTTTCTCAATTTGTGGACAAAATTGGTTGGACCACCTCCATTTCTGTCTTTGGCATATATTGGAATATACCAAGGCAGTTTGAGGAAAAAGTGCCATTAATTGCTCAAAGGTGTCCTTTAAAAGCATTTCCAGACCTACCCCTGTCAAAGTGCCCAAATCATTACCTCCACAGTGCACTATTAACAGGTCAGGTTTTGGCAAATGCATAAAGGTTTTCACTAATGGTATCAATTGGTGACATTTTAATCCTCTTTGGCCCAACCACTTAATTTCCACATCTTGTAAATTGAGGTTAGGTAAATTTCTGCTCTCAGCATACCTTTGAGCCCAGTGGATGTAACTATGTCCAACAATCCAGACCTTAAACATGGTGGGAGAAGGTTGTTCTGCAGTCAGATGAAGTGTGGTAATGAAAGGGCAGTTGAAACAGTAGGAGTTTCTAAAGAAAAAAAACTGTGGATTTCCAGTGCTATTGATTCATTAGCAGTGATTGGTGCATTTCCATTTCTGAAAACAGAAAGTTAGGGTGCATGGATGTGTTCTTTGAAAGATGTAATTTGAATGGTCAAGAAAGAAACATTTAATGAAAGATTGCACTGGATACGCAGGTGCACTGAGAGTTCAGAGTTCAATTGAAACATTGTTGTGTGAATTTGCAAACATGAGAGGTCTTCCAGGAGGTGGTTGCTATGGAAAAAAGGCAGACAGGGCAGAGGGGGGAAGGGTTTAGATTTGAAAAAAGTGAGGGAAGAGGTATGATTGGCTAATATGAGAGATATGTGAAAAGAATATCTGTATTTCTGTGCTTTCAATAGCTGCAGCCTTTGGAGTGCATCCTTTTTCTTCTGCTGAAGACAATTTGGTGTATTTCTTAGACTGTTTTCAAAACTCAAAAAAGATTTGCTAAGGTGAGAAAAGATTTATTTAATTTAGATACAGAATAGTATGATTTAAGGAGAAAATGATGAAGAAAGCTGTGTTTTAAAAACGATTTAAGAAATCAATTTCATTTCTGGATATGTACTGCTAGAGCTTCATAGGTTGTTTTGAGCCATATTTATAAGGTATTTGAGTGTCTAAGATGTTATGTTTTCCTTTTAAAATGTAAAGTGTTCCTCATGGGGCAAGTGTCTTGTAAATATGCTCCCACTTGTGCTTGGCAAATTTAGATTTTGATTATGGGAGTTACCTAGCCATGTTAATAGTGTCCCAAAAATGGTGCTAGGGAATTGCAGAAAACACTTTCATGTGTCTCGAGGACATTTTTAGTCATTTCTTCATGAATGCAGGTATACAATTGATTTATATGCTGTGTTTAAAAATGAATTTTGAAATTAATTACATTTCAGGATATGTAGTGTTAGAGCTTCATAGGTTGTTTAGGGTCATATTTAGAAGGCATTTTAGTGTCTTTGATGTTATTTTTCCCTTTTTAAATGGAAAGCGTTCCTCATGGGGCCTTTAGCAGTTCTTAGCCATGTTATTTGATAGGAAGTGGATAACATGGCTAAGAGCATTTGCTGGAAAGTGCATGAATATTGCTGACTTTTCTGCGATGTTATTTTTCCCTTTTTAAATGGAAAGTGTTCCTCTTGGGGCAAGTGTCTTGTAAATACGCTCCCACTTGCGCTTGGCAAATTAAGATTTTGATTATGGGAGTTACGTAGCCATGTTAATAGTGTCCCAAAAATGGTGCTAGGGCATTCCAGAAAACACTTTCATGTGTCTCAAGGACATTTTCAGTCATTTCTCCATGAATGCAGGTATACAATTGATTTATATGCTGTGTTTAAAAACGAATTTTGAAATCAATTACATTTCAGGATATGTACTGTTAGAGCTTCATAGGTTGTTTGGGGTCATATTTAGAAGGCATTTTAGTGTCTTTGATGTTATTTTTCCCTTTTTAAATGGAAAGCGTTCCTCATGGGGCCCTGAGCAGTTCTTAGCCATGTTATTTAATAGGAAGTGGATAACATGGCTAAGAGCATGTGCTGGAAAATGCATGAATATCGCTGACTTTTCTGCGACATTCATGCATTGCGGCCGTTTTTTTTCACATTTGCAAGCACTTCTTAGACATGTTATCCAATGGGAGGTGGATAACATGGCTAAGAGCATTTGCTTCAAAGGTTGTTTGGGGTTATACACCATTTTTGGGAAATTATTAACATGCCTATCTAACTCCCATAATCAAATTCTAAATTTGCCAACCGCAGGTGGGAGCATATTTACAATAAATTTGCACCAGGAAGAACGTAAAATAGCATACTAGATACTCAAATGCCTTATAAATATGACCCAAAACATCTTATGAAGCACTAGTAGTGCATATTTCCAGAAATGTATTGGTTTTCATTTAATGATTTACTTCATTGGTAGGCCTTCACATGTTTTTTTATTTTGGTATTTTTCAGTGAAAATCTTATCTGCAACCATGTGTTGGCCTCACCTCAAATAAACAAAACAGGTGATGGACTGAATGTGGATGAATGACAAACATTTACCCCAGTCTAAAGATCAGGGCCTAAACAAATCTTTAGATAGGCTACATCTTATCGTCATCCATACTTAATGATTTAAAATATTAGGGAGTGATTTATGAGTGTTGTATGCCTTTTTTGTACCATTGAGTGTCATTTTTGTGATGCAGTGCTGGTGGAAAACATTTGCTATGTTAAATAATTAGTACGGCATTAAGTTTTAGATGACTGTTATTTATTTACTGTTTGCTAATAGTGGTTAATAACATTTTATATTATATTTTTCCACAGATTCAACTGCAGATTCTTTCATAGTTTGGAAAATGCCTTCCAAATGTCGAATACGAAAGGCTAGAAAACGTCAAAGACAGCAGGATGATGTTTTATTGCAGCAGTCCTCTTCCCCAAATACTTCTCAAAACACCAAGAAAGGTCTGGGTAAGAGCACGAAATCATTCTTAAGAAATATTTGTAGTAAAAAAAGTTTTGCTCAAAAAAATGTTTTAGTTCACAAAAAGAAAAGTAATTTAAATGGAAAGGAGAGACCCATCACAAATGTTACTGGTAGAGGAAGAGATAACTCTATGCATGATAGTAGAAGGAAACAACAGTTTAGGGACATTCGAAGTCGAATGTTCCGTAATAGGATATTAGTTAATTTATTGAAAAGTATTAAAAAGAAAGGCCAACAGAAAGCGGCATTTTATAAGAAGAAGAAAAATGTAGAGAAAATTATTGATCATGCTTTTGAAATTAAGCGAAAGTTGTTTATTTTGGTAATCAATAGAATTAGGAAACTAAGCAAGGTAATTTCTGATTTCAAAACAAAAAGTAGATGGAAGAGAGTAGTAAATCGTACTAACTTTTGTGAAGTTTTTTCCGGAGAATGGATGCATAGTTCAAGTTCTGAGGCATTTTTTAATGAGGAGACTTATTTTCAGGATAATGATTTGGTGCATGCAGTTGACATCAGTGGTCGAGCTTATGAAGTGAAGGATGGTTGTCCAGTTGAAAAAGAACAACTTGTGACAACAGAGACAGAAGAGGCGCTAAGTGATGAGGTTTTAGGAAGACGTCCTAAGGGTCCTGTGTACATTTGGAAGTGTAGTTCTATTTGCAGTGTGCGACAGGTTTCCATCAATTTGCTTTGTGATTTTATACGGACATTTAATAAGAAAAGTTTGAAGCAGAAAATGAAGTTGTTGCAAGATTTAGATCCTTGCAGAGTGAGACAAATGACAGGTTTGCGTGGTCATTCACTGGCTTGTCTTTCCAGGAGAGTATGCCAGAGTGTTTTTCATCATTTCAGGATGCTAGCAGTGCATCATAATAAAGTGAGAAAATTAGTGAGAATGTTGTAATATGCTAAGAGTCCAGCAATTATGCTTAAAAAATTATGTGCTGCTCTTTTGCATGGTTCTGAAATAGATGTCAAGAATATTTGTGAAGAAATTGAGTTTTGTTACTTTGGTAGTAAAGATGAGAATGTTCAAATTGACCCAGAAGTAGAAGGTAATGTTGAAGATAATGTACAGGTTTCCAGTACAGATAATTTTCAGAAGGAAATTGCCACGTTTCAGATGAAATCAAGTGAGAGGCCTAATTTCACTTGTGTATGTTGTCGACGCACTTATTATAAGAATCAGACTAAGTTAGTGGATTTATATGCAAAAACTGAAAGGGAAAATAATAGTGAATGGAAGGATTTTGCCACATACTTGATGGTAGAAAATTGTTTTGATTTGGGAGTGGACCAACGTGTGTGTACTTATTGTTGTAACAAATTAAACCAAAACCAGATGCCTGCTAGGGCAGTTCATAATAATCTGGAATTGGTTGAGATTCCTTCTGAATTGAAGGATTTAAATACTTATGAATCTATTTTGATTCAAAGTATCCATCCCTTTCAGGCTATTGTAAGAATGGAGCCTAAGACAGGGAAGTTGCCTCCAGCAGATTTACAGAGAGGATTAAAGGGAAGAGTTGTTTATTTGCCTCTAGATTTGAAGAAAAACATTAACACAATTGGAATAGAAAAAGTGGAAGAGGAACCTCTGGTTATCTTGGTTAACGGGGTTCCGACAAAGAATAAGAAAATATGGCAAGATTTAGTGGATGTTAGGAAAGTCAAAAAGGCAACAGTGTATTTGAAGAAAAATAATAAGTACTATAAGAATGTATATGTTGCAGAAGAGGAAGTAAGTGATGAAGAGGATAGCGATTTGTGTGCTGGCCAAATTGAGAAAGTAGAGGCCTCTAAAAGTGAAGAAATATATGAACATTATAGTGTTCATCCTTTGCATTCCAAGGAAGTCATGGGGAATGCTATTGAGTTGTTTCAAATGAAACAAGCCAAAGGGAGTCCCATTAGTGTTTGGGAGGAAAGTTTGGAAGCTCGGTGTTTCCCACAGCTATTTCCCACAGGTCAAGGAGGAAGATATGATGAGCGACCTCATCAAATCCCTGCGTCTGAATACCGGACTTTACGATTGTATGCAGAAGATGCTAGGTTTCGGCAATGCATTCCCTATTTGTTTCATCTCCTGTTTGAAAGCGATCTGTCTGGACTGTCATATGCAGTGAACCACATCTTAAAAAGTGGTATACAGATGCAAAACATCTCGGCAAGTGACTTTATGCATAAAGTCAATGTCCAAGACAGTATTTTGGATTCTCACTTAATTAATCTCATGGCGTGTCAGCGTGGTACTAATGAGTACTGGTACCGTCGTCATGGTGATTTAAAATGTATGCTGAGGAACTTAGGAACTCCAACATGGTTCCTCACTCTGAGCTGTGCCGAGTATGGCTGGGAAGACTTACTTGAATTTCTACGAGAGGCAAATGGAAATATTGAAAACATTGAATTCAAGACACCTGGAGAACTGTGTTCTTTGGATCCAGTGAATGTATGCAGGTACTTCAATCATAGATTTGAAGCTATGATGTCTTTCATCACAAATAAAAAGAATCCACCTCTTGGAGAGGTGTTGGATTTCTTCTGGAGAAAGGAGTACCAAGCAAGAGGTGCCCCTCATATACATATGTTGTTGTGGATCAAGGATGCACCTAAATTTGGAACAGATCCGGATGACTTAGTGATGAATTTCATAGAACAGTATTCTACGTGTGCTGTTCCAAACGCAACGGAGAAGAAAAGTCTAAGAGAACAAGTTCTACGTTTCCAAAGCCATCGTTGTGGAAAGTACTGTCGTCGTAAATTCAGAAACAAGGACAAGTTCTACACCAAATGTCGTTTCAACTTTCCACGACCGGTGATTTCTAAAGGAAGAGTGAACAGTTTGATGTCTTCTCTGCGACATAATGTGACGAGGAAATCACCCAAGAATACATACAATTTGAAAAGGAATGAAGAGTCCAAGTACATCAATGACTACAACCCAGTGATTTTGTCCATGTGGAATGCCAACATGGATATACAGTTTGTGGCTGACAACTGTATGGCTGTGGCTCGGTATGTGACATCTTACATCACCAAAAAAGAAAAGACCGAACTGAAGGATATGTGGGAGGACATTTCCCATGAAAAGAGCCTCAGCAAGAAGTTGTACAGTTTCAGTCTGAAGATGTTGTCGCATCGAGAAATCGGAGCTTACGAATGTTCTGATCGATTGTCTTCAGCAAGTCTCTATGCCAAATCCAGGAGTCTCGTTTGGGCGAGTCTTGGTCTTGCTGCAACGCGGAATCGAGTTCTAAAACCTGTTCGGGAAATTGAGTATTTGGCAGAAAAGGAACCAAACAGTACCGACATTTTGAAGACCAACATGTTGGATACATATTATCCAAATCGAAGCAGTCACCTTGAGAATGTTTGTTTATATGAGGTTCTCCAAAATTATATATTCAAGAGGAACATCAAAGAAGATATTGAGAAAGGAGTGTATGCTGTAATTGGAAGTGAGGGATGCCTGGTCAAGCAAAGAAAATGCCAATTAGTAAACCATCGAAAATTGAGTGGTGAATCTCCAGGAAAAAAGGAGTTTTTCTATTTAGCACTTTTGCAACTTTTCAAGCCTTGGCGTGCAGAAGAGGAACTGCTTGGAGATTTCCTCTGTTACGAAGACTCTTTCAATGCAGCCAAGGAGTCCATAGAATGTCCTGCTTTTTCTAAATATCAAGAAATGCTAACTTTGGAAATTGAGCAGGAAGCAACGATTGCAGCCGAGATTGCCAGAGACAGTTCTCAGGACAGTCAGAGTTCTGTTTCATTGAGTCAAGATCCACTTGGAGGACCTATTATCGAAAATGAAGCTGCCACTGCTATGAATGAAGTAGAAAGAGCCATGGCACATGCTCAGGAGGATTCAGTTAACTTAGAAGACTTGGAAAAACAACTCAACGTTGAGCAGAGGAAAATATATGATGAAGTTACCAAGGAAATTGAGCACGGATTAAGTCATGAGAAGAACAAGTGCTCATGTACATCGTTGAAGCCTGTCCGACTGTACGTGAGTGGAGAAGCGGGAACTGGAAAAAGTTTCCTCATTAAAGCAATCTCTTGTTATTTGCAGGAAAGGACTGAGTCATCGCTGTCTTGTGTTGTCACCGCTCCTACTGGACTGGCAGCACATAACATTAAAGGTATTACTTTGCATCGTCTACTGATGCTGCCGGTGGAGCATGACAACAAATTACAATACAACAAGTTATCTGGAGATGCATGCTGTGAAGTTTCAAGAGTCTTGAGGAAAATGAAACTACTTATCATTGACGAAGTAAGCATGGTTTCCAATGTCATGCTTGCCTTTGTGCATTTGAGAATGCAAGAAGTAGTTAAAACTGAATATGATGTGTTATTTGGTGGGAAACACATCATTGTTTTCGGAGATCTTCTGCAGCTGACACCAGTAAAAGGTCAACCTGTGTTCAAAATACTCACGCATGAAGATACCAGGAAGTGCCTAGGGAGCATTGGCAACGTCAATATATGGTTAAACTTCAATTATGCTGAACTGCATCAAAATATGCGTCAGGCAAAGGATGAAGATTACAAGAATATTCTACAAGATATTAGAATTGGAAAAGTGACCGAGCATGGAAAAGAAGCTTTAAATGCACGTTTACTGTCAAATTTATATCCCAAACAAGAGATTGAGCCTGAGAATATTTTTCAGAAAATTACTGAGAAGAAATCTGGGATATGTCTCATGCCAACTCTTGCAGAATGTGCCATCTTCAACAACAAAATGTTGAATTTAGAAAAGCAAGAGATTGTGAAACTTGAAGCTATCGACAAATTAGAGCATATGGGATCAACAATTATTTTGTCAGACAATTTGAAATCAAAATTGGATTCATTAGAGAAGACTATATCTAAGACAGCGGGTTTTGAAAAGACTTTGAATGTGTGTTTAAATTGCCGAATTATTTTGAGAAGGAATTTACATGTAGAAAGAGGTCTGGTAAATGGATCAATGGGTAATGTTGTTGATTTTGAGAAATACAAAAATAGAGATGAAATAGAATTTTTAAGAATTAAATTTGATGGCATTGAGGAAGTACAGCAAATTGGTCGTTGTTCTGCTAGGTTTTTGCTTGTTAAAGACTTATATGTTCGCCGTAAACAGTTTCCTGTTTGCTTGGCATATGCGGTGACAATCCATAAATCGCAAGGTTTAAGTGTAGACTGTGCATTGGTGAATATTGGCAGTTCTGTGTTCAAGGAGGGTATGGCATATGTGGCATTGTCACGAGTTAGAACTTTATCGGGATTGTACTTGATTGACTGTGATGTCACAAACATTTGTGCGGATCTAGATTGTGTTAAGGAATACAATAGGTTAAGAAGAGAGTATGCGCCACATTTGCCTCAATATCCTTTGTTTGAGAAACGTGTGGTAGGCCGGAAACGTAGAAATATCAGTAACAGTAGGGAGGTTGTTGCAAAAAGACTAAAAGTCAATGAACCGAAAGTTGTTAGCAGAAAGAAAGTGGATACTGTTGAAGAGATTGTTGGTTTTCAATTTGAAAACAGTTCTGGTGTCAACTGCTACGCAAATGTAGTTGTTAATGTTCTCTTTTCACTAGAGAGTTTAAAAGAACAGATTGTGTTCAATTCAGAACAAAGTTTATGCTGCTTGTTGAATTCTGTGTTAGAGAAATGTAGCACTGATGGAACAAAAGTAGAAAGTGTGTCTGAAGTTCGTTATCTGTTAGATGAATGTTCAGGTCAAACAGACTTCTCTGAAAATAATCAGCAAGATTGTCAGGAGTTTTTAATGTATATGCTTGATGTATTGCAAGATGAGGGTGTAGATGTAGATCACCTGTTTGGGCTTTCTTATCAATGGCAGCATGACTGCGAGAACTGTATGGTATCAAGTACTACTAGTGTAGACTCAGAAAGATTTATATATTTAACTTTGCCAGACAGTAAATCAGTGTCCTTTAATAAGCTAGTAAAAGCAGCGGATCACAACATGGAGTGTAGCCAATGTAAATGTCATATGATGTCAACATTATTTATACGTAGATATGGCCAGTATGTCATTTTAATGATTCAACGTTGTAGGCCTGATGGATCAAAATTGTCAACTTTAATAAAAAATGTTGTGGCTTCTCAGCTGTCAATATCAGGGAGGACTTTTGTTACTGTAGCAATTATCTATCACGATGGTCCATCAACAACATCAGGACATTATACAGCTTACTTAAAGTCTGGAAACGGCTGGTCATTCTGTAATGATTCCGTTGTAACTTTCAAAAAAAAATTGCCGTTTGACCGTAAAAATTCTTACCTGGTGTTTTTAAAACCAAAATTTTAAGTAGAGGGAATGTAAGTCTGCAATGCTGTCTAGATTAAAAATCCAACTATATAAACCTGATGCAAGTAAGTCTGCTTCATAGTAAGCAGTATCAGTGTCATAGGAAAAGGAGAACATGAGTGACAAAGAAGAGTAAGATATTAGTAGTCCAGGATTGTGAAAATAATCTCAAATATTTTATTTTTGAAAGTTGCGAAAATAGAAAATGTCGGGATTTGATTGGAAGAATTACAAGACTTGCGAATCGCGGCAGCATGATTTGGCCTAGTGGAAACATGTGATATAATGAGAGAAGTTTTTTTTCTATGTAACATATTTTACGTATCGATGGAGGTTTTCTTTCAGAAAGTGGCGGGCTGAAAATATTTGTAGCACAACAGAGTGGATGCTGTTTATAGGAGATCATTCGACGTCATTGAAAGTAAGTTAATTTTAAGGAGTTTTGAAATCAGATTTCTTAGGTTGTATGGGTTTTTTAAACACAGTCATTTTGATTGTGTTTTTTTTTCCCCGCTGTTACATGATGAATACCTTCAAGTCACTGATTTAAGTGAAATTTGATACATTCTGAGAACAGCAAAAAGAAACCATTTAACATGTATAATTAATGTTATGCTTTTTGTCCTTATGATATACATTTAGAAATGTGAGGTACATATGGGTAAGCTGAGTTTTTTAAATATCAATTTTAATGCTTTCAGTGCTGTACTTCTGGGTAGTGTTTTTTTTAAAAAAAGAAAAGAGGGCTCACCTCAAAGAAAGCTCTTGAAAGCACACATCTTATTTGCATCCTAAATCAAGCATTTAAAATGTTAGACACAATTTTATGATGTCTTTACATCTTTTTTGCGCTGCTATTGCATCACTATTGTGAGACATTAGCAGTGCAAAAAAAGCACCATGTTCCAAAATAGGCCTCAGTTCATCAACATCAAGATACAGTTTCTTTAAAATATATATCTTTAGGATTGTGTAGGGGACGTAGAGAAGCAGAGACTTCTGTAAATGTCAAAGTTGTTGAAAAACTGTTTGTTTTTGAACCTTTTCCCTTGTCTTTTCTAATTTTTAAATACATGTTTTAATATTTTTGAAAATGTTTGTTCTTTGTTTTACAGATTGAAAGTATGAAAAAATATTTTAAAAAGGTAACAAGAATTATAAGGTAAATGTTTTCTACTCTTTTTACCCGCAATGCACTGCTGATGATGTCACTGACAGTATCTCTCATTTACTCTCTATAGCTGTCTTTCTTTTTACATTATTCTCTGTTTACTTCCCTTATACTAACTCTTCTTTTTTTTAAAAAAATATTTTTTTTGGTTCGCTTCCAGTTCGCGAACCGGTCAGCGAACTTGAAGCGAACCAAAAGAAATAGTGCTTGCCAGAGTGATAAACATTCTAGCAATTTTGTTTGAAAGGGGAGGTAGTTCTGAAAAGAACTGTTTTTTTTTGTTTTTGTTGTTTTTTTTTTTTTTTTGTTTTTGAACATTTTTTGATTTTTTTGTATTTTTAGAACTGTTTTATGTTTTTTTTGTGTTTTTTATGGAGGGGAAACAACAAAAAACAGGCATTGAAAACGGCTCAACTGGAGCAAAAAAAAAATTACTTCTTGGGTGCATTAGGGCATTTATGATTTTCGAATGCCGTATTCATCAGGTTGATGCTCATGTTGCCATAGGACAGCATAGCACCACAGTGTATACAAGTTAACTTCATATGTTGGAAGTTGGGTTGAATGTTTGGCACAGTTTCATGTGCCTCTCTTCCCGTCAAAGACATTGTGGATGTAGATCTGGCCACAGGAGTTGTCGTGGGATTGTCTTGTAGATCCCTTAACTCAGCCCGGCTGTAGTTTAAGGGATGCCACCTGCTCATGTGTCGATGCATCGTATAGTTGCCCATACTGTATTTCTTCTCTGTGCCTCTCGACAATCTCTCATCACAGATGAGGCAGGTGGCATATTTAGCATTCACCTTCTTTAATCCAGGAGGGATGGATAAAAACTGCCAGATGAAACTTGTTTTTCGTTTTGAAAACCGGGGCAACTCTTGGACAAATTGTGGTTCCTCTCTGTCCTCTTCTTCTTCTTCCTCCTCTTCCTCCTCTCTGGTAGTGATAAATTGACTAGGTGGTCCTCTCTTCTTATGAGGAGGTGGAGGTGGTGGTGGGGGTCCACCAGCTGCAGCAAGTACAGAAGCCATTGTTCAATTCTAGCTAAATGGTCTTTCTCTCACCAAGATGAAAGTCAGAGTGAGGAAATAAGGAGGGGTTTACATGATTTGGGGAAAGCAAAAGTTCTGAACCAATGAAAAGTGTTATTTTTAGGTCACATGACCTAGTCATACATCATTTGGAAACCAAAAGTGAAATGAACCAATGAAAAGTTTGATAAACAAGTCACATGACCTGTTCCGCTTACGTTACGCGGTGCGCGCCGCGTCCCAGATCGCTTCTGGTTCGCGGTCCGGAGTACTTCCGGGAGCGCTAACGCGGCGCGTCATTAGACGCATTACGCGATAACGTGATACGTCGCGCTTCCGCGACGCGTCACAGTTCCGCTAACGTAACGTTGACCGGTTCGCCGACTAGATCGCGGCATCAAGATGAGCTAACGGAAAGCTTCCCGGTTCGCGAACTAGAAGCGAAGAAAAAAAAAATATTAAAAAAAAAATTATCAATAAACATCTAAAAATATTTTGGGATTTAAAAAAGAATACATTTTATAGCTACAGATGTTAGCTTTTAAAAAACCAATGAAATTCACAGAAAAAACCATAGGTTATAGACTATATATAGTTAGAAATTTGCATTTAAAAAACCATTGAAATTCAATGAAAAAACCATAGGTTATAGACCATATATAGTTAGGGATTTGCATTTACAAAACCTTATTTTACTCGCACAAAACCATTGAAATTCCATATATAGTTAGTTGCGCTAACTATATATCGCGCACCCGCAATCCACTGCTGATGATGTCACATATTACATCATTCATGACATGGTCAGTGACATCACTGATGACATCACTGATGACATCTCAAATGACATCACTGATGACATCACTGATGACAACACCCAGTGACTGTATGTTTCTGTAAAGTTGAAATATGTCTTACATATTGAAGAATGAGTGGATGTATAAGTGTCTGGATGAAGGATTTAGTAGGTGCATGACTGACTGTATGAGTGAGTGATTAAATGTGTCTCACTGAGTGCATGGGTTAGTGACTAAACTGTCTTAATTTGTGCATTATTATGTCTGTTGTTCTGTAAACTGCTGCATGTGTTGATAAGTACCTATATGAGTAACTATATGGGATATTCATTGGTTGCCCAAGTATTTGTATGGGAGACTGAGTGTGTGTGTGGGTGGCTGGGAGGTGTGTGAGTCTGTGCATAGATGTGTAAGCAGTTGATTCACTAGGTGTATGAGTTCAAGAGTGCATGTGGAAACAGCTATATGGGCGGTTGACTGTGCATGGGTGTGTTGGTGAGTGAATGGATATCTCAGTGCTACATGTGCAAGTAAATACGTATGTAAAACACAATACATGTGAGAGATGACATATATAAATAACTGTGGATAAGAGCCAGTAAATGTGTGAGTGGCTGTATGGATCACTGTGAGCTTGTATCAGGGATTGTATAAGAGAGTAAATATGTCTAAGAATATGTTTGAATAAGTAAGGTGTGTATAACTGTATAGTTGAGGAAATGGAGTGTGATTGATTCTTTCCATGACTGACTAGGTGTGTGAGTAACTCCATGGATGAGTGACAGTCTGTGAGTGTCTGTTTATACTGAGTGTATGTAAGGTTATATTAGAGTCTGAAGAGGTTCATTGTATTATCACATGAGTGATGTCATCAGTGATGTGATCAGTGATGTCAAATGAGATGTCATCAGTGATGTCAAATGAGATGTCATCAGTGATGTCATTTGAGATGTCATCAGTGATGTCATCAGTGATGTCACTGACCATGTCATGAATGATGTAATATGTGACATCATCAGCAGTGGATTGCGGGTGCGCGATATATAGTTAGCGCAACTAACTATATATGGAATTTCAATGGTTTTGTGCGAGTAAAATAAGGTTTTGTAAATGCAAATCCCTAACTATATATGGTCTATAACCTATGGTTTTTTCATTGAATATAGTTAGAATTTTTTCTCTATGGGACTTTTGAAAATTCTATGTCTAATAACTTTGGCGTTTGTGGACGGAATCGGCTGAAATTTTCAGGAAAATGGCACATTATGATTCTGAGCAGCCCCTGAAAATTTGGGGGGGTTTCGTCAAGGGGGGGCCGAGAAAAAAGGGGGGTCCCAAAACGCGTTTTTTGCATTGAGTTTTCCATAGGGCGGTTGGACTCACTTTTAGCTCGAACGGCTGAATGGATTTGCACGAAACTTGGCAAAATTGTAGGGACTGTTAGCCCGATGTGCCTTTGCTGGGTCTCAATATATGTGCTCCAGTAGTTTTTGAGAAATTAACGTTTAAACCAAGATATATATCTGTAACAGCGCTCTGGGCAGCGATCCGGTCCGCTTACTTTTCGCTTATCGGAACTTTGCGCGCAGAAAGCTGATTGGCTCTCCGGTGTCTGTCAACATTCTAAACAGTCCGGAGCGGACGCCATCTTGTCTCTCGGTAGGATCGAGAGAGAAGAAGAGGTGGAAAACGAAAGGGGAATTTAATGAAAGGGGGCAAGGTATCCCCCTCTTGACCCCCTAGGAATGTTGTTGGGGTTATTAAAGGGTCCCGTGGGGAAAATAAAAAAAAAATGATTTTTCACGGTAGAAGCGCGGCCGCGAACTGGTAGCGAAACGGGAATTCGCCATTTTGAGCTTCGTTAATTAAATTACTAGTTATAAGTGGGTGCGGGAGACGTATCCTAATCCCCTATGTTTCCTGAGGGTGGCTGAGGAGGCTGATATATGTTGATACATCTCTTCCAGCGGCTGTGCGTGAGCTTTTTTTTTTTTTTTGCTGCGTGACAGTCCGGAGCGGCCGCCATCTTGTCTCTCGGTAGGATCGAGAGAGAAGAAAAGGTGAAAAACTAAGGGGGAATTTAATGAAAGGGGGCAAGGTATCCCCCTCTTCACCCCCTAGGAATGTTGTTGGGGTTATTAAAGGGTCCGGTGGGGAAAATAAAAAAAAAAATGATTTTTCACGGTAGAAGCGCTTCACGGGCCGCGAACTGGGCCGCAAACTGGTAGCGAAACGGGAATTCGCCATTTTGTGCTTCGTTAATTAAATTACTAGGTATAAGGGGGTGCGGGAGACGTATCCTAATCCCCTTACTAGTTATAAGTGGGTGCGGGAGACGTATCCTAATCCCCTATGTTTCCTGAGGGTGGCTGAGGAGGCTGATATATGTTGATACATCTCTTCCAGCGGCTGTGCGTGAGCTTTTTTTTTTTTTTTGCTGCGTGACAGTCCGGAGCGGCCGCCATCTTGTCTCTCGGTAGGATCGAGAGAGAAGAAAAGGTGAAAAACTAAGGGGGAATTTAATGAAAGGGGGCAAGGTATCCCCCTCTTCACCCCCTAGGAATGTTGTTGGGGTTATTAAAGGGTCCCGTGGGGAAAATAAAAAAAAAATGATTTTTCACGGTAGAAGCGCTTCACGGGCCGCGAACTGGGCCGCAAACTGGTAGCGAAACGGGAATTCGCCATTTTGTGCTTCGTTAATTAAATTACTAGGTATAAGGGGGTGCGGGAGACGTATCCTAATCCCCTATGTTTCCTGAGGGTGGCTGAGGAGGCTGATATATGTTGATACATCTCTTCCAGCGGCTGCGCCATCTTGCCTTTTTTTCGAATGGCACAATTTTGTCGTGCACGGCAGCCATTTTAGATGCCAGGCTGGTCCCAGGATATCACCTAACCCTGCGGATGTAGTTTATGGCCCCAGCTGTAGAGAATTCAGACATGCCAATCCTCCTGATTCAGGCGTGTGAGTACTGATTTCAGTGCTAGTCTCCCGCCTCCCGATTTCTGCAAGCAAAAACCCGGGGGCATATTACGAACAACTAGCGATAATTTTTGTCTCTAACTTGTTTAGAGACAAAAATTATCGCCGCACATCGGCGATTTTTATCGCAGATAAACCTTGCTATTATCGCAGAAAAGTCAGCGATATTCATGTATTATCGACCTAATGCTCTTAGCCATGTTATCCACCTCCCATTGGATAACATGGCTAAGAACTGCTCAGGGCAGGTGTTAGATTTTGGAGATATTCGCGCTTAGCGCGAATATCTCCAAAAGTTGGAAATAGAAGGTAGCGATGTTAGGGACTGTTTCCAGTCGCTAACATCTTGGCACGCCACTTTGCATGTCATTAGTGATAAATATCACTGACATGCAAAGCGGGGCCCAAGATGGTCGCTATCTCCTTTTAGCTGTCACTAACTGGTGTTAGCGACAGCTTGGTAATAGGGAGATAATTTTATCTCCGCTTTCATGGCTTTTAAAGCCAAAAAAGCGGAGATAAACCCCCTTGATAATATGCCCCACGATTCCTTGGGGGTTTCAGCCGACAGGGCTTGCTATTGTGTTACATGGTAATTTTTCCATGAAACGTCAGAGGGTCGATGCAGGGGTTCTAGAAGAGGTGATAAACCATTTAAGCCTCATGAACAAGCGCATGGTCTTTTAAAGATTTGTGAAGTACTCGGGGCGGCGGTGTGTGTGTGCCCTCTTTCAGGAGCGGGCGGGGGGGCACTGCCAGCAACTTGCCAGGTCAGGTAGTGTTTAACACGTGCATCACCCTTTCTCTGCCTGCTATTGCGCTCCATGCTTCGGAAAGGTAAGAAAAAGAACGTGCATTTGAGTTTGAAATGTCCGATCCTGCAGCAGCACACTTCCAAAGCCCACACATGACAATAACCCGATTCAAGGCCCCATTCACCCGTTTTTCAAAAAATAGATAACACTCCAACAAATTAAGGTTATAAAACTTTATTAACTTTTAACGATAATGAACAGAACAAAAACTAATAACATTTAAACATTTCTTAACACAAAAAGCAACAATGGTTAGAAGCTGTCTTTTGTGCGAATAGTCCCAAGGCAGCACAACGTGCAGAGTTCTGGACGGCACCCAGGTGATGTCGCCTGGGTGCCGCACTGGTTTAGGGATCCTACAATGCTGCTCCGAAAATTGGCGTGGGGCGTCCCGGGTGGGGCGGGGGGAGGCCTCGTCAGTAGCGGTCTGTTGTGCGAATAGTCCCAAGGCAGCACAACGTGCAGAGTTCTGGACGGCACCCAGGTGATGTCGCCTGGGTGCCGCACTGGTTTAGGGATCCTACAATGCAGCACAGAAAAACAGCGTGGGGCGTCCCGGGTGGTGCGGGGGGAGGCCTCGTCAGTAGCGGTCTGTGTCCAGTGTCACATGGCTGACAGAACATGTACGACAGGCACCCAGGTGATGTCCAGTAAACTGCCGCACTGGTTTTGGTATCCTACAATGCTGCTCCGAAAATTGGCGTGCGGCGGCTCGGGGGGGGGGCGTGGGGGAGCCGGCGTGAACGGGCCTCCCCAGGTGGCGGCCATCTAGCTGAGTTGCGCTCGCTCTTGCGGCCACAGCGTCTCGCTCACCATGTTGTTGAGTTGCTCCCACTCTTGCAGTGCAGCGATAGGCGGCTGCCACATGGCTCTTAAAATGGCGGACAGCTCCTCGGTTTTAGGCCTGGTCCACTGAAATGGCCCTGGGACACCTTGGAACTCGGACGCTTGCCTGCTAGGGCTTGGGCTCCATTCTCGAAAAGCGTCCGCTCAGCCGTGAAGATTGTATAAAAGTCTTGGGGGCCCCCGACTCCCGCAGGCTTCCGGTGGGGAGCGGCTGCCATGATTGCTCGCGGAATGACCACGACGGAGCCACGAGATGGTGGTGCTCTCATGCTGACGCCAGCTTCAGTCTGAATGATCCAGAAACAAGGTGGGGCTTTCATCGTTTGGGAAAAAAAAATGTTCTAAACCAATGAAAAGTGTTATTTTTAGGTCATATGACCAAGCCTTCCATCTTTAGGAAACCAAAAGTAAAATGAACCAATGAAAAGTTTTATAAACAAGTCACATGACCTGTTATGCGACATAGGGCTACAAAAAGCGTAGAAAATCCGTTGGCACGTGAGGCGGCGTCAGTAGCGGACCGATGTGCGAATAGGCCGAAGGCAGCACAACGGGCCGAGATCCGGATGGTACCGAGGTGGTGTCCAGCAAATTGCCGCACTGGTGTGGCCATCCTACAATGCTGCGCCGAAAGACGGCGTGTCCAGCTGAATTGCGGTCACTGTTGCGGTACAGTGACTCGAACGCGCCGAGATCCGGATGGCACCGAGGTGGTGTCCAGCAAATTGCCGCACTGGTGTGGCCATCCTACAATGCTGCGCCGAAAGACGGCGTGTCCAGCTGAATTGCGGTCACTGTTGCGGTACAGTGACTCGAACGCGCCGAGATCCGGATGGCGCCGAGGTGGTGTCCAGCAAATTGCCGTACTGGTGTGGCCATCCTACAATGCTGCGCCGAAAGACGGCGTGTTCAGCTGAGTTCCGGTCACTCTTCCGGCACAGTGACTCGAACGCGCTGAGATCCGGATGGCACCGAGGTGGCGTCCAGCAAGTGGCTGCACTGGTGTGGCCATCCTACAATGCTGCGCCGAAAGTCGGCGTGGGGTGCCCCGTTGGCTGATGAGGTGATGTCAGTAGTGGATCGATGTGTGAATAGGTCGGAACCAGCACAAGGCGCCAAGATCTGAATGGCAAGTCCTGGATGTTGAGTGCCTCAGTTGAGAGTTCTGAGCAGTGCTTGCAAGACTGTCTGAAGCTTATTTGCACCTGCTGCAGCTTCACTAGGTCCGGCGGAACTTTTTGCCTTTTCCTTTCTGCTTCTTTTCGTACAATGCGTTTCATCTGAAGACACGACCAGGTCCCTGAATGTGTGCAGGGGGACGCTATTGATTGAATGAACGCGCCGAGATCTGGATGGCACCGAGGTGGTGTCCAGCAAATTGCCGCACTGGTGTGGCCATCCTACAATGCTGCGCCGAAAGTCGGCGTGGGGTGCCCCGTTGGCTTATGAGGTGATGTCAGTAGTGGACTGATGTGTGAATAGGTCGGAACCAGCACAAGGCGCCAAGATCCGAATGGCAAGTCCTGGATGTTGAGTGCCTCAGTTGAGATTTGTGAGCAGTGCTTGTAGGACTGTCTGAAGCTTATTTGCACCTGCTGCAGCTTCACTAGGTCCGGCGGAACTTTTTTCCTTTTCCTTTCTGCTTCTTTTCCTACAATGCGTTTCATCTGAAGACACGACCAGGTCCCTGAATGTGTGCAGGGGGACGCTATTGATTGAATGAAAATGGCGGCTTGACACAAAGCTGACTCAAGCGTTACTGTTGGTGCTATACAGACAAAAATTGGTTTTCAGTTTGTACATACTTCAGGTTTTTTTTTTCCATCCAAGTCTGATTGAGAGTTTGTAGAAAAATGGCTTCAGATTTTCCACATACTACTCTTCAACATTCTTCCTAAATGTAACAATGTGAAACTCACTAGGAGAACGGCTGTTTCTGTTTCCTTTCAAAATGCTGCCACCAATATTTTCTGAATGGAAGACACCATCTTGTAGCATAAAGGGCCGAAAGGGGTTCTGGTCTGGCCGATGGTTGGTGGAGACATTTTGACTATATCTTGGACCTGCCCGGCCTCGCCCAAAATGGCGCCGGTATAAATGGGACTCGTAACTCTTTGCCCGCAAATGTATATCTAGAAAATGTTATTGTAAGTGGCCCTGTCGTATTTTAATTACAAAATGTACGTCCACCGATTCCGCAACTGTTAGACACCTTTGTTCTTGTCACCTAATGGCCCGCTCGTTACGTTCTTCTACAGTGTAAATGTCTCCTCATCATATACGATTTCAGTTTGCTCCGTGGCCGGCCCACGTGGTTGTAGGCCCGTATTTGTATACTGACATTTTTACAATAAAGGTTTTTAAAACAAAACACGGTAGTAGTATTTTCATTTGTAAAGTTTTTACTTTTAGTGACTGTTTTCGAATCAGTAAAAGGCAAGTGAAATAAAGCAGTCCAATTACATGACGAATAAAAGGTATAATATGTAGGAACGCAGTAAAGATAAATGGTCAAGGGCAGTTGTGTTTTTCATGTCTGCAACATAAAGTGATCGATAAGAATCTGATAATCAGGCGTATCGGCGACTAAGACAGCAGGCTGAATCTCTTTTACTCAACGGCTCCGTCATGGAAGGAAGAAACGCCCTTTTTCTCGAAAAAGGAATATATTTTACTTGCAAGACAGTTGTAAATTTTCCGGGAAAGTACATTAGCCTGGAATATTATAACATATGTTTGAAAAAAAAATATTGTTCGAAAACAATAAAAAGCGTAATTTTTAGGTCATATGACCAAGCTTTTCATCATTAAATTAACAAAAGTAAAATGAACCAATGAAAAGTTTTATTAACAAGTCACATGACCTGTTATGCTTACGTTACGCGCTGCGCGCCGCGCCTCGGATCACTTCCGGGTGCGCTAACGCGGCGTGTCATAAAACGCATTACGCGACAACGTAGGTCAAGAATATAGTCTAAATGTCTCCACCAACCAGCGTTCAGAACACAACCCCTTTCAGCAGTCCAAAAAGTTCTGTTAAATGACAACAGAGGGGACAGGCAACAAGAACCATCAGTCAAAGAGGGGAGGGCAAGTTCTTCTCTTCCGGGTCATGTTGGGGCGCTACCGGAACTGATCGAATTGGTAGTCTACAGTGTTTCTGGATGTTTCAGACTAAAGCTGGCGTCAGCATGAGACCACTACCATCTCGTAGCTCCGTCGTGGCCATTCCACGAGCAATCATGGCAGCCGCTCCCCACCAGAAGCCTGCGGGAGTCGGAGGCCCCCAAGACTTTTGTAGAATCTTCACGGCTGAGGGGACGCTTTTCGAGAATGGGACCCAAGCCCTAGCAGACAAGCGTCCGAGTTCTAAGGTGTCCCAGGGCCATTTTAGTGGACCAGGCCCAAAACCGAAGAGCCGGCCGCCATTTTGAGAGTCCTGTGGCAGCCGCCTATCGCTGCACCGCAAGAGCGGGCGCATCTCAACTACATGGTGAGCGAGACGCTGTAGTCGCAAGAGCGGGCGGTAAACAGCTGAATGGCGGAAGAGGCACAGTGTAGCAAAAGCGGGCGGAATGGCAACTAAAACGATAAAGGGGCGCCCCACTACAGCTTGTCTTCAGGTCAAACGGATTGTGGGACAAGGTCCAGAATTGAAGAGTCATCAAAAGGCAAAAAGTTCCGCCGGACCCCGGGAGCCGGCCGCCTATGTCGGGGGCGATCTCAGGCTACACCAGTGCTATAAGACTTGGGGAGGGTGTCGGAGCCAAGCGTCTTCTCCGAGTCCATGGCCATCACACCGCCCCTCAGGGGCCTCCGTCAAGCTGTTTAGGAAGGTAACATATCACATTGTTTTCTAATGCAGTCAGGTCCACAAACGACACTCACTTACTTTGAGAATAGTGAAGCTGCAGTAGGTGGAAATAAGCTTCAGACAGTGTTACAAGCACTGCTCAGAACTCTTAACTATGGCACCCAACATCCAGAACTTATGCTATTTGAGAATGGTAGTGACATCGAAGCATCTCAGGGACCAAAACCATTAACGTACTTTCACGTATGAAAATCTTACTTGGGGAGGGGGCAGGAGCGAAGCGCCCCCTCCCAGTCAGCGCCACCACACCGTATGTTGAAAATCTGAAGCCATCGTTCTACAAAGTCAACCAAACTTGGATTGAAAAATCTAGAAAAATGTACAAACTGAAAACCAGTTTTGGTCTGCATAGCATCAGTAGCAACGCTTGAGTCAGCTTTGTGTCAAGCCGCCATTTTGATTCAACAAAGCACAGGCATTGAAAAAGGCTGAAATTCAGAACTCTAAACTATGGCACCCAACATCCAGGAGCTTGCCATCTGGATCTTGGAGCCTTGTGCTGTTTTCGATCTATTCACACATCGGTCCACTACTGACATCATCTTATAAACCAACGTTATGTAAATAGTTTTTTAATAAAATGTTTTACCCTGTTTCTTTGCTGGTGTGTTGTCTATATTTTTAATATTTGCATAGGGTTTGTCGTTATTTTGTGCGGGATGGGTGATGGAGCCGAGCTGTCTTGCAGCCCTCATGGTGTGGAGCTCAGTTCATCTCACTATTTTCGTATTTCTCAAGAAGGGTTGTTCCTAATATTTCTATTTTAGCGAGGTCAAAAAGAGATCCAATTAGTGGCCTACTGATTTTGCTCGATTACTTTTATTTTTTTACACGATTTTTCACTATCTGCAAAGACTAAACAGAGTATTGCGACTTTGTGCTTGTTTGTAAATAGAGAATGATCCAAAGAGAACCAATTCTAAAACAGTAAATGCTTGGACAACAATCAATCAAATGGAGAGACAAGGAGGCACGACGGATTACAACGGGGGTAAAGGCCTGCGTTAACTACCCTTCAGTATCTGCAAAGAGAGAGTACTACTAAGGCAAAAGAGGGGAGGGGGGGGGGGGTGCAGCGTTCAAAGCACATCAGCGTGCATAAATACGAAAATGTTTTTATCTATCACGTACTTGACATTTTAAAGCTTTTCATATTTGCTATTAAAAAACCAATGAAATTCACAGAAAAAACCATAGGTTATAGTGGATATATAGTTAGGAATTTGCATTTACAAAACCTTGAAAATTCAATGAAAAAACCATAGGTTATAGGCCATATATAGTTAGGAATTAGCATTTACAAAACCTTATTTTACTCGCATAAAACCATTGAAATTCCATATATAGTTAGAAGCGCTAACTATATATCGCGCACCCGCAATCCACTGCTGATGATGTCACATATTACATCATTCATGACATGGTCAGTGACATCACTGATGACATCACTGATGACATCTCAAATGACATCACTGATGACAACTCAAATGATATCAATGATGACATCTCAAATGACATCACTGATGACATCACTGATGACAACTCAAATGACATCACTGATGACATCTCATTTGTCATCACTGATCACATCACTCATGTGATAATACAATGAACCTCTTCAGACTCTAATATAACCTTACATACACTCAGTATAAACAGACACTCACAGACTGTCAGTCATCTATGGAGTTACTCACACACCTAGTCAGTCATGCAAAGAATCAATCACACCTCCATTTCCTCAACTATACAGTTATACACATCTTACTTATTCAAACATATAATAACACATATTTACTCTCTTATATAATCCCTGATACAAGCTCACAGTGATCGATACAGCCACTCACACATTCACTGGCTCTTATGTTCAGTTATTTATATATCTCAACTCTCACATGTATTGTGTTTTACTTACGTACTTACTTGCTCATGTAGCAATGAGAAATCCATTCACTCACCAAAACACCCATGCATAGTCAACCGCCCATATAGCTGTTTCCACATGCACTCTTGAACTCATACTCCTAGTGAATCAACTGCTTACACATCTATGTACAGAGTCACGCACCTCCCAGCCACCCACACACACACTCAGCCTCCCATTCAAATACTTGGGCAACCAATCAATAACCCATATGGCCACTCTTATAGCTACTGATCAACACATGCAGCAGCTTACACAACAACAAACATACTGATGCACAAATTAAGACAGTTTAGTCACTAACCCATGCACTCAGTGAGACACATTTAATCACTCACTCATACAGTCAGTCATGCACCTACTAAATTCTTCATCCAGACACTTATACATCCACTCATTCTTCAATATGTGAAACATATTTAAACTTTACAGACACATACAATCATTTGAGTTGTCATCAGTGATGTCATTTGAGATGTCATCAGTGATGTCATCAGTGATGTCACTGACCATGTCATGAATGATGTAATATGTGACATCATCAGCAGTGGATTGCGGGTGCGCGATATATAGTTAGCGCTTCTAACTATATATGGAATTTCAATGGTTTTATGCGAGTAAAATAAGGTTTTGTAAATGCTAATTCCTAACTATATATGGCCTATAACCTATGGTTTTTTCATTGAATTTTCAAGGTTTTGTAAATGCAAATTCCTAACTATATATCCACTATAACCTATGGTTTTTTCTGTGAATATATATATATATATATATAATTTTCCTCACAATAAGGGGTATTTTGGGGGTCTTTGTATACCCGATTCTGCTTTTCCCTCTCTTTCTCTTTTCCGTTAGACAAAGTGAAGTCTTAGTAGTTATGTATTTTGTTTTGCTTTTATTTCTTAAGACTCTGGGAGGCTCCCACAGGCATAGGTTTAAGCCATATTGGAGGTAGAAGAAAGGTTCTCCAGGGTGGGGTGGTAGTGTTCACGGGAAAGGTTGGGTTCATTGGGCGGGGAGCAGTGGGATAAAATAACTTTCTAAATGTCCTCTTTGACCAATTAGGGTCTCTGGCTCCCACATGGGAATAAGAGATAAGTGCTAGCCAGAATGTGGGATAGAGATCTTATCCATGAATGTGAACGCACCGAAGGTCAGGAATAGGAGAGAAAAGATTTTACAATATCTGAGAGATGCCCCTGCTCAGATTATAATTCTTCAGGAAACTCATTTGACTACAGTGGAAATGGGAGAAATCTCGTAGTGCCCGGTGCAGCGGCTGGACTACTGACGCCGGACACTGGGGATCATGGTTCGATCCCCAGCACATGCGGCAGATCAGCCCAGCACCAGGTGACTCTGGGCAATAGCTCGCTTAATCTTCCTGACGGCCCCCAGTGCCGGAATGCCTAAGGGTAGCTGTGCGCTTTATAATACTGGATTTTTTTTTTTATAAGAAATCATTTTCACCAATCAACTGCTAACGATAAAAGGAGTGGTGATCCTGGTAAAAATAAAATCTGTACATAACAATTGAGGAAAGCATAATGGCAAGTCAGGCAAATGGGTTATTGTTAAACTAAGGTGTTTTATTATCAGTATGGTAGTAAGATATTATAGTCCCAATTTAGATGACCCTACTGCTTTTACCAATCTACTTACAGAGCTCCTGAATCTCCCAGACACAATTATTTTAGCGAGGATTTCAATGTGGTGCTTGATGGAATTCTGGACCGCTCAGCCAAGAGTAGAGCAACAACAAATAATAGGATGCAATCTCTGACAAAAACTTTTATGAAGCAGCTAGGATGGAGCGACATTTGGAGAGAGAGGATGGGTAGTTTAAAGAGTTTTGCTTTTAACGACAAAAAATACATCATCAATCAAGAATTGATCACTTTCTGATTAATCAAGAATTAAAGGACCAGGTGTAGGAAGTAAAGCATTTAGGAGTGCAGCTTTCAGATCACTCTGCTATTACACTCGTTTTAGTCCTTTCAAAGACCAGAGCACAGGGCAGATGGACAATGGATTGTAGGCTACTGTTGAATGAAGCTGCAGTGGAGAGTTTAGACTTAGAGTCCCAGGAGTTATTTGTGGATAATCTCCATAGTGCTACATTGGGGGTAGACTGGGATACCTATAATGCTTTTTTGAGGGGTAAAATAACTTCCATTCAATCGTATAAAATAAGAAATATAGACCTGAGCTTGCGGGAACTGATGGTAAAATACAGCGGTTGGAGCAACAATTATTGGTGAGCAGGGAAGAGCTGCAGGGGCCGCTAGAATCATCTCTCCAAGCCCTTAAGGTGCAGGGGTTGTGGAGGTAAGAGTACAGAAAAGGTGTCAGAGAAGTAAACTTGCCCACTTTGACTATGAGGAAGGATGTGGTAAGTTATTGGCCTTGAAAGTGAAGAGCGATCAGGAAAGATATTTTATAAAGGAAGTCAAAAGTGAGGTATCTGTACGTTTTTTTAGGACCGGGGAGGGTATGGAAGAAGCCTTTTTAAACCATTTTGGGAAGGTGTATCATGACCGGGTAACAACAGAGGAAGAGGTGCAAGGTTGGTTGGGTCAGGATGTTCCCTGTCTAATTGTCAAAGCTAGTGGAGATGCAATAAATATTACTATAACAGAAAGTGAGATTGTGAAGGTAATTAGGACAGGGAAAGCAGGCAAAGCTGCAGGTCTGGAAAGCCTTCCTATAGAGATTTATAAAAAACTGGGGAAATTCCTCATACCAGTAATGGTGAAACTGTTTTAGGGAATCTTTGAGAAAGGAACTGCAATAATTACTTCTTAGAATGAGGCTATAGTGACCCTGATCCTTACACCAGACAAAACTCCCAATCTCCATGACTCCCACAGACCTATTTTGCTACTAAACAGCAACTATAACATCTTCCCAAAAATACTTACAGACATGTTGAATGAGGTTCTGGAGGATCTCCTGCATGGGGATAAGGAGTGTTTTGTGAGGGGAAGGGGAATCAGGATCTCACATATAATCCAATTGAAGACATTTGATATAGCATCTGTTTATAAAGTTCCTCTGGCAGGTATTACTCTAGATGCAACAAAGCCTTTGATTGGGTAAATAGGACCTATCTCCAGAAAATTGTAAGGCTGACCAATTTGGGTGAAAACATTTTGCAGAACTATAGAATTGATATACAAAAAACCATCTGCCAGGGTCCTGGAAATGGAAACCTGTCAAGATCCTTTAAAATATCAAGGGAAACCAGACAGGGATGCCCATTATCTCCATTTCTTTTTAATGTATATAATGAACCCTTAGTGGTAAAAATAAAATTAGAAATCATGAAGGAATACTTCATTTCATGTATAGGGGATGGGAGAGAAAGTTTGGTTTATATGATGATGACCTTATGGTGTATACCTCCGATCTGCTCCTCTCACTTCCACTAGCATATGAGTTATCTTCACGATTTGGGAGTATCTCAGGCTACGAAGTAAACAAGCATAAAACGGTGATAATGGCCTGAAACACTAAATCTCAGCAGCTAGGTGTTAACACAAACAGAAATGAGATATCTAGGTATTAAAGTGTTACAAAATATTGAAAGAATACCAGAAGTTAACTTCCAAAAAGTCAGCAAGGAAATTAGCAAGCAACTTCTAAGTTAGGATCATCTGCCACTGACAATTTTTGGAAGAGTGAATCTTGTAAAGTGGCCGATTTTCCCCAAACTTTCTTTTTTATCTAAAAACAATCCCTTGGCTTTTAAGGAGGAGTGGCACGAAAAGCTGCAGGCCAAGATTAGCAGCTTTATTTGGGCCCGAAAGCGGTCCAAATTGCATAGAAAAAGCTTATATGGAAGAATGATAAGGGGGGCTTATGGCTTCCAAATCTATTTTACTATGCCTGGATCTTTTTGCAAAAAGGTAGGAAGATGCTTTTTAACAAACCGAATGGTTCAGATATAGGGAACATGTTCAGGGCAATGTTATCAAATGTGAAGGAGGGTGAACAAGGCTTTATCTTCACGTTTGGGGACCCCAGAGTTTTTTTTTAAAGTACACCTTAAGACTCTACAGTGCTTTGCAGTTACAGGCACAAAATAATAAAGGAGACAAAACTCAACTACTTCAGTGAACTGGCACCATTTAGGGATGCCCCTGGCTCCCCGAACTGGACTAAAGACAGCCTGGCCATTACACTTAAGAAAGCGGGAGTACTGAGTTGGGGTCAGCTAGTGGAATATGTTAGTTTGATCTCCTGGAACATGGGTCAAGAGATTACCAGTAACAGGCTATTGAGGTTAAAATATTTGCAAATAAAGATCTGGATTCTCCTTGGGTGTCTCAAATGAATTAGAGTCTTCAATGGTCGGCAGGGCCCCAAGAAGAAAGGAAGTGGCGAAATAGTAGTGGCTGCTGGTGGATCTGACGGACGGCGATTTTAAACTTCCAACAGACCTATGGGGAAAGAGCTTGCCAGAGATTCAGTTAGAAGAGTATCTTCTAACATGATATATTCCAGGGTGCCTGAAGCCAATTTAAGGAAGAACCACATCTTCTGTCTCTACAGGGCCTATTGGACACCAACCAGGTTGTCCAAATTAGGGAATGGTGCCAGGCTGTGGTGACTTAAATATGGCCAGGAAAAGGGGTATGACATCCACATGTTTCTGGAGTGTGCCGAGATCCAAAGTTTCTGGACTTACATGAGTAATTGTATGTCTGAGAAACTAGACGTGAAACTTCAGGTAAGCAAAGCCCTTGTCCTTTTTGGGGTTTTAGAAGACTATGAATCTTTTTCATTAAAAGCAGGAATACTAGTTTTCTAGTTGATTTCTCTCGATTGTAGGGAGATTTGTAAAAATTGGATTAAAAAAATTCCCGACCAAGGTGGACTGGAGGATTTCTATAAAATATATGTGTCATCTAGATAGGGAGACAGAAAGTAAGAGGTATTTATTTTGGGTTATTTATGAAAATTGCCTAAAAACATTTGCTGGTACAGTCCTATGATTAGGCCTTTATACTTTAATACTTCACTACTCTGATGGTCGCTCCACAGATGGCTGTGTTAGACTGAGCCAACCACGGAAGGCAAAGTTGTGTGTAAAGTGACACATCCTTGGCCCAAAAAAAACACAGATCTCCGGCTGGTGATGTGTTAAGTGGGCCCCCAGATCATGTTTTACTTTTGTTGTTTCTTTCCAAGGCGAATGAGGAAAATAAATACATAAATAAACACGACAACTGGAGCAGCATATAGAATTTCTGCAACAGTCTTTTTCCAAACAGTCACAGAAAAACAACCAAGGCAGAGTAACAGCTCAATCAGTATTTGCAGAACCTATTTCAAAGAGTCACCAGTAGATGTAAAAGGAGCAGCTCCTGCAACTTCAATCATATTATATCTGTCTTGCTACCAATGTTCTGAGACAGATGCAAGGGTACTAAATAAAGATTGAATTTCTCTTCATAAACTCCACCCTGAACTGCATGAGAAAAATCATTCCACACAATTACTTTTAGGATAAACCAAAGACTTCACACAGTATCAGTTCAATCGACTTAAGAATCCCTTCTAACTTTCTGCCACCTCCATCCACCATTGGACACGAAACAACACCCTTGAGAACATATGAAATGATTTAAAGTTTTGTGAGTGAGTTACTCAATTTCAAACATGATGGATATCCCATCTACCATATTACAATGCCATAGGATATAATACACTTTTAATAAAGTGGATAGGATATCTGCCATGTTAGTGATGAAGTAATGCATCCTCCAAATTCTAAATCAGGCCCATAGTCTTTAGTAAAAACCAGTGAAGCTAAATCAGGTGGAATAAGACCACAACACAAATGACAATGGACAGAAAAGTTAGCATTCAGAAATCTTCAAAATTATTCCCAATACTCAAAAACCTGGCACACAAATGTAGAATGTAGTGTAAGTAAGTAAGTGTAAGTTTATTTGTTGATTAATAAAAATCATTACAAACAGCAGGAAACAAATTCAATTTACAATCTGAATAAAAAAAACGATAAAAATACAAAACCAGAGCATTATTAAATCCGAGATGAGCTCCACAGAGACACATATACATAATTTGCTCAACTACAGTTAGTCAGTTTGCTAATAAGCAATTTAGCAGCAAAATGAATAAAGTGCAATGTGCAATCTGGATCAAGATTAAGGGGGTCATTAGGATGTCGGGCGGATTTGCTCCGCCAGGGTGGCGGTGGCCACCGCCACCCTGGCGGAGCAAATCCGCCCGACATCCACAGCCCAATTCCCCCCCGCCATATTAGTATGGCGGGGGGGACCGCGGCGGTGCAAAACACCGCCCGCATGTTTTCCGCCCCGGTCGCCTTGCGGCCGGGGCGGAAAACCAGTAACATGGTGGCGGTGTCTGTTAGACACCGCCCGCCATATTACCATGGGCATTTGTCAATGCCTTTCCGTGGCGGCAATGCCGCCACGGAAAGGCATGCGGAGACTCCCTGCGGGGGCCCGTTGCGGGCCCCCTGGGAGTCCGGGGCTTGGGGGGTGCACATTGGGGGTACCTATGGTACCCCCCCGCATTTGAATGTGCAACACGGCAGGCACCGCGCGGTGCCTGTCATGTTGTGTTTTGAAATGCACAACGTGCATTTTTACCATTGCGGCGGGCGGAGATTTCAGCTCCGCCCGCCGCAATGGTAAATATACAGGATGCGCCCGCCTGTGTGGCGGGCGCATCCTAATGCCCATTTCGGGACCCCCGCCCTGTAGGCGGGTGGTCCACATCCCCGGTAGGGTGGCGGGCGGCCAAAGCCCGCCCGCCATCCTAATGACCCCCTAAGTGCTTTAAAATAAGCAACAAAGATTTCTTATAAAGCCATTTTAGATTGAAAATAAGTATGATATACTATCCACCAACCAGATTTGATGTACTTTGTACTAACAGCATTGGAGACATTAAATTATTAAAGTGCCATGTGCGAGCGGTTGAGGTTATACCTTGACTTGTACTTACTAAAGCAAATACTATTACTATTAATCAAGTAACATCAAAGATTAAAGTGGCAAGTGCTAGCAGCAAATATTATCCATAAAGAAGGTATAACCCACTATAGGGTGGAAACGTTAAAGTGGGGTGGTACATTTGTAGTATTTATGACTAATCTTGATTTAAAATATCCCCGAAATTCCTAAAAACTTTTAAATTTATTATGTCTTCAACATTATAGTTAGCTTTCATAACAGGGATTTCATCAGTTGAGATGGCTTCCTTACATAGGTTTGTTTCACCTATAAGGACATACTTAACAAACTGATGAATTAAACTAGCTGTAATACCTCTTAAACATACAATAATTGCAGTTCTACAGGTTCTTACTCCCATTTCCTTAAAAATCGGCTTTAAAATCATCTTTCGATCTGCAAGCAGTTTTGGGCACAAAGTTGCTATGCGCTGTAAGGTTTCTTCGTTCTTACCACATAATCTACAGACATTAGATGGCCACTTTTTTCCCATTTTGGGATTCCATCTTTGGTTGGGTATCTCCCAAACCTTAACAACATACATTTATTCATAATTAAAGGTCTTAAATGAAATAGCAGATAATGTTGTGGATACAGTTTGATAAAAGAGTTAGCTATTGACCAAAGATGTTTTTTTCCCTTAGTTCATCTTTGTCCATTATACAAGACAAAAGGGCTGCTGAATGATTAATTGTTTTTTTGTAGACCATTTTACTCCTTGTTTCATCCACTAAGTTCGGCCATTCAAAGGTATGTAAACATTCATCTAAATAGATTTGCCAGCTTTTCAAATAGGCCCCTCTTTGGATCTCAAGCCAACACAGGTTAGCCAACGAACCTTCCTCGGATCTGGATAATAACAATAAGGACTTTAAAAATGTAGATTGTCTAACTAAGCACTGTTTCTTCAATCCAAATTCGAGTCTAACATTCGCACGGCTAATATGTTTTGGGATTGTAAAGACCTATTTATATGTCCTTATTTCAATATCATCTAGTAATTTCGCATCTTTACCCCAAAAAATTTGGAACCGTAGCCCAAAGAGGGAATTAACTTCACTTTCATGGCTTTCAACAATGTTCAGTGTTTGGACATAGTAATTTATCTCTCAGTTTTCTAAAGGCGAATGTGAGAGATGAGCCTTTAGCCTCAAGGTTAATAAAATGTTTCCTAAAAGATAAATTATAATCAAATGTAATTCCCAAGTATTTGTAAGATTTTACACACTCAATAACCAGACCGTTGATATTACATTCTTTAACTCCTTATTTACCTTTTCACATGGGCATTATTTTTGTTTTTTTGTGTTTATTTTTAGACCATTTATTTTAACATATATATTAAAAGAGTCTATTAATCTTTTAAGACCTATAACTGTCTGGCTTAATAAAATAGTGTCATCAGCATATTGTAAGTATTTGATCTCTTTACCCATCACAGAGGGAGAATGAGCATTAATATCTTTTAAATGGGCTGGAATGTCAGACATAAAAAGATTAAAAGGCAAGGGGCCAAAACACATCCTTGTTTCAAGCCGATATTGGTTTCAAGGCGACAAGTTGTATGTCTACCGTCGCCTACTTTGATCTGGACCCAAGTATCGGAATATAATATTTTGATCATTTTTAAAAGTGTGCCAGATATCCCCCAATCAGCTAACATTGTCCATAGTATGTCTCGGGGCACAGAGTCAAAGGTGACTTTTAAATCAATAAAACATATATACAGTTTTTGTTTCCTAAATTTTGCTCTTTCGCCTAATAGTGTTAATAAAACCAAGTGTGTATAAGTTGATTCACCATTTCTAAAACCAGTTTGTAAGTTTGGTATCAAATCTTCTCTTAAAGCCCATGATTCCAATTCCTCTAGAAGGCAGCTTGCAAATATTTTGGCATCAACATCTGTTAGGGCTATTAGTCCATAGTTTGCTGGATTTTCTTGAGGGCCACTTTTATAAATTGGTTGTATGATGCTTCCCTGCCAAGAAACAGGAATTTTACTGGGTCTGAGTACATCATTAAACAGGAGCGTAAGAACCTCTGGCCAATCCTTCAAAGTAGCTTTAAAGATGGCAATTGGCATTCCGTTGGGACCTGGCGCACTAATTTGAACAAATCTTATTTATCACTTTTTTTACTTTATCTACCGTCCATGACTCAATAACCTGGGTGCTTATTGGATCTTCCCCCGATATTTCAATTATCTCTGGATGGTTATTGCAAGTAAAAATAGTTTTACCATCAACACACTGAAGGCCTAAATTAACACTTTTAAAATTATTTTAAAAAGTCACCCAAGTTGATTTATCAATATTTGCGCTATTACTTCGATTATTTCCATTTTCTAAATTGTTAATAATTCTCCAAAATAGCCTCGGCTCTTTCGATTTGCAGGCATAATGCAATTTGGACCAAATAGTGTCATAATATGCTTGTTTAGCCTTCCATATTTCATTCCTGTAAACATTTTTTAATTTTGAAATTTGTTGACCTGCCACAACGTATGTAGATCCATTCGCTTTCCTATATATTGATCCTATTGTTTTGTTAAGATTACTTTTTTGGTATTGTAAGCGAAGGGAAAACCATCCTGTATTCCTGGGAATTATAGTCTTACCACCTGGAGCTTTTAGATTAGAAAAATTAGTCAAAGCGCAGTACATAAACAAGGCCAGAGTTCTACCATGGTTTTACCCTCAGAAATCGCATCTTGTAAATCTACAATTAGACCCGCCAGCACTTCTAAGATATCTTTTTTAATTTTATCATTCCATATAAGTCTTTTTAGATTGAAAGCGGAAGACACTGTTTCAATTATTCTCGACTCTGGCAGATAATCAAAGGCAAAAGCAAGAGTAATAACTTAAGGAATGTGGTCGCTCTCGATCCTTGGTACTACCTGATAGCTTTGGACTGCCTTCATATGTTTTTCCGAAATTATGCTGTAATCAATTATGGAAGGACTAACACTTTTACTAAATGTTCGTGTATTATCAGCATCTTTGAGGATATTCAAGTTATATTTTATGAACTCACAGTTAGCCCATTCTAATAAAATATTTGACTGTGCGGTCCACTTTTTATATGAAAAAAGGTGCATGTTAAAATCCCCGGTAATGATGATCATCGAGTCCAAATGGTTATAGTATAACACTTTCACCGTTTCCCATAACTGTACGAATTGTGAAGACCTGATCTTTTTCTTTAAACTCAAATAAACATTTAGAAAAATAATTGATTGTTTGGCAATTAATTTTACACACAATATCCATTTTACTTGAAGATCTATCTCAAAGTGTTTTACATCAAGGTTTAAGGGAACATTTTTAGGAAGGCCTCCACTAGGACGACCTATAGAGGCCTCACGAGTTGCTACATTCAAATATTCGAAATAGCCGATAAGAGGTTTACTACACATATGCCAAGTCTCCTGTAGTATTAAAATATCAAAGAAATTCAGAAAACTCATTACACTCGAGTCATCAAGAAGTGTTTTAAAACCATTTGTGTTCCAAGAACAGAATTTCTAAGGTTTTAATGTTTTTTCAGGGAAAGGTCGACATCAATCATTCTTTGCCGAATTAGCATTGAATAGTATTGAAGGAAGCCAACTCCAATCCTCAATTGGGTTGGGGGTAGTCCTTAGTTCTTCACATACTCGTGAGCCTGACTGACAGCTCCTGATATTAATACCACGAAGCAAGTTCAGCTCGGTTGATGGTCCTGAAGCACCTTTCAGTACTCTAACAGGTGAACCCTGAGCTATTTTTTGTATGCCCTTTATTTTGGTCGTACTACAAGGAGATTTAGCAGGAATCAACAGAGTTGGATATTGAGTTCTACAAATATTCCTGACTTTGATGCCCCTTTTATCAAATGTATCAACATTGACAGTTATTTTGCTGACAATATCCTCACTTCGCCAAGTTGTCACAGATGTTTCGTTATTGCAATCGGTCTTAAACGCCACAGATTCCAGATCTTCCGATGTTACGTCCTTCAGATCTGGAATTGCATTAAATATCTTCAGAATATTTCTGCGAATATCATAAGAACCTCTTGTGGTGTACTGAGGGCAAACGTCTACTTTCCTCTTTTCAACCCGACTATCTGTAATTTCTATTTTTTCGTTAGCTCTAGAAACAACCGGGGCCTTCCTCACAACAACAGGGCCCAATACAGGCACTGTCATATAGCTACTTCATTTCTATATACTGTGTTAAGTTAGGATGAGCTTATTAAATGTTAAAACGCCATTTTTCCTTTTGCTTCATTTTGCATGTGACACATAATTGCTATTTTAGCTTTCAACCCAGAAGAGCGTTGTGATTTACTTGAGAAATAATATGTTATTGCTCTGATATCAGCTTTGCTTGGTACACTGTCTGCACAGTGAGTGCTGAAGTCTCCAAGGATAACTCGACCCAGTGTTGTTGTGAGGTCCGATCTTCGCACCTTCCTAGACATAACACACTGCTGCTGCCAAAATCTGGCTCTAAGCGGGTTTTATATGGCTTTGCTGAAAACACACGTAACACACTTGATGGTGCTTCCCATGCAGAGAGCTGGTGGAAGATGATGTGATCCTCTCCCACTGAGATTTTGAGGTATGGGCCCGCCCTGCTAAAACCCAAAAGAGACCTTCTTAGATATAATATAATATGCTAATTAGGGAGGTTGAGAAATAGGTGTTGTTAATTCCTATTCATTTCAGCATCTTAGTATGCTGTCACCGTTCGCTTTTTATGGACTAGTAACTATGCTGATAACTTTGTTTCTTATAATATGTTTGCTTGTATTATATAAGATACTGCGTTTGAGAACCCTGCATTAGTAAATAAATATTTCAAATATGCACGTGTCCTCATTTACTCCACGTTTTGGTTTGAAATGATTATATAGCGAAAGAGTGTTCATGTGTTCCATGATACCTGAGGTAATCTAAGTTCATGTTCTGGTTTGTCTAAACATTGGGAGTTTGTTATGACCAATGAGACACTGTAGCTAGCTAGGTAAGGGGATTTTGTGTACTCAGGTGAGTTTTGGGCCATCCTAATTCACTGAGGTTCCGAATCTCTATGCACAATTCTGTAGGAAATCGGAATTCCCGCTACAGCACTGCCTGTTGACGTGAGGCAGGCAGCTCAATTGGTTTTTGGGCTAGAGTGCAAGAGGGAGCAGCATAAGCGTTTTTTTTAACCATGTGGATTTATAGAGTTTACAATTTCCCAATTGAGGGTAGTTTGCTCTCCATGTAGTTCGACCGATTCGACATATGTTTGATCAGGCATGGGATCCCTTATTTGAGGGACCTCGGGCCACATGCTAGCATGGGCCTCACCCTGCATAGGGTTATTAGCGGAATGGCCATTTTGTTTATCTCTTAGATTCGCTTCAGGGACTTCTACAAGTTTAAAAGTTGGAAATAGGGCTTTTTTTCCAGATTCTTTGATATTTTAAGGGTTTGTAGTTGCTTCCTCTCTTTCTGATTCTTTGATATTTTTACGGTTTGTGGTTGCTTCCTCTCTGGGGAGTTTAATTTCCTGAACGATTTTGTTATGAGTTTTCCTCAACCTTTTTCTTGCCCTTTTAGATAAGATCCCAGGGTTAGCTTTTGCACCCAAAACTAAGCTAATTTCTGGTGTCATTTTGACTTGGGGATTTTTGATGATAGCATTTGGTGATTTATTTGCCTCCAGGCTCTTACTTATCAATTCATCAGGCATCAAATGTGACTTGTTTTTACCATCTTTAGCTGTGCTGTTTCTGCCTTCATGTGAAAAGGCTAGTTTATCTGTAGAAGTCCCCCCACCATCAGTAGGGTCATTAGTAATATTTTGTCTACCTAGACAATTGATACCCTCTTCGATACCTTGAATCTTTCTAGCAGACAACAATTTTACCTCCTGTACCATAGAACTAACAATTGACGGTAGATCTGAGATTTTGTCAATCAGTTGAGCACAGGGGGGAACATCCTTTACGACGCGGATTTTACTCCGCAGTACTTTTACAACGCGTCCGTTACAACGCAAGTTGTAACCACGACTTGCGCTGGAGGGCGCTAGAGGATAAACAATAGTATATTTACTATTACAACACCTTCCCTAGTATCCACGGGGACTGGTGTTAGAATAGTAAATAATACTATTCACTATCAGCGCCCTTCAACACAACTCGTTGTAACGACTTGCGTTGTTAAAGACGCGTTGTAAAAGCACGCGTTGTGGCGGTACGCATCGTACCGTCATACATCCGAGCACAGGTACAGGTTATTAATTGACCTTCTTTGTCCTTTTGCACCCTAGTAATTAAATCAGATAAATGGTGCAGCTTTTCATCTATTCCAACTACATGTGATGCCAGTGTGTTTAAAATGTCAACCTGCATGTCTAATTTGTCTGAATGAATGTTAAGGGCATTAGTAATTGAGTCCATAGTATGAAGTAGACTGTCCCATATTCTACCCTCAGGACCACTTTTTTTTCTATTTGCCCTGATCTTACCTGAAAATTCCCGTCAAATTTGGTTAGCAAAGAAAAATCTAATGAATTCAACCGATCGTTTGAGTCTGTATTAATGGATTTTCTTTGGTCATTTACAATGGGGTCTTTTTCACCATTAACCACACCTGGACCCAATAATGATTTATTCAAGAAAAAACTATTCTCCAAAGTTATACTTGACTGGTCCAGGTTAAGGGGTCTTACATCACCATTTTTGTCGGAATTACCACTTGGGCTAGATACTAAGTCGGCAGTTGATAGTGCCCTATCTTTGGCAATATAATCTGATACAAAAACCTCCTTACTTGTTTTCTGTTCTAAACTTGAGAAGATATCATTGACTGAACCTTTCTCCTTTTGCCTTCCAGCTATCTGTTTGCGGAAAGCGTCCTGACTACTGACGACCCCAGTAGACTCCGTGCAGCATACTACAGATTTATGCGAGTGAATTTGTGCTTTGTGAATGTGTGCTTTTGCCCCAATCTGACCAGGAGACGGAAAGGAGAGTTTGGACTCAGATGATATCCCAGCTATATCAACATTTTCAACACTATTCCCCTTTTTGCCCTTATCAGAAATGATCTTATTGTGGCAAACTACGTCTTCCTTTAGCTTGTCTATTTCTAATGAGGACTCTACTAATACTCATGGGTGAGCACCTTTTTTACCCAATGGCACGGAAGGTAAAGGATGCGTTTCACAGATATCAACAGACCCACAATTGGTATTATTTTTTCTTTGTTGTTTTTGAGACTTCTTTTGTTGATACTTAAAGAAAAAGCTCTTAATGGATGGCTGAATAACATGAGTGACATGTGGCAAATTCTTACAGTCTTGACCTGAGATAGTGGGGGCAACCACCAATTGGGCCTGGTCATTTGAATGCTCTTTTCTAAAGACCATGTGGCTGCCTCATCGGGTTCAGTTGTATGCCCAGTTGTATCGCTTAATGGAGCACGAGCACCAGGACATTCTTCATTTTCAGTTACTTGACCTCGCTTGGTTTGGGTTGCGCCGTCCATAGGCTCCATAGGCTCCTCAGGCTTTTGTCATTTTTTATGTTTAGGCAGAGCTCCACGTTGACGGCCTGATCTCATATCCACAGATCACAGACTAAGGTTTATATTATGTAAAAATAAAAGAAGGAAGGAAATGATCGGGCACACGATCTTTGCTTAATCTTTGATTAGCGCAACCCTGATGCAAACTGTTCCCAGGGGGGCGCTGTCTGACGCAAGGTCCAACACAAGGTCCGACACCGGGTAAGACCCAAGTTCGCCGGGCTCACTTGAACACTTGGTAGTAGCCTCCTCTCCACTGTACCGCATTTCTCTTTTCTTCCCTGTGCGTACCACCCCTGCAGTTGCACGCTGACTCCCAGCCTCAAAGGGGGTCTCAAAGGGCGTCTCACCCCTTGTGGCTCCTCACAACCCACAACAACTCACAGCAAGAGTGGGTTCGCCCCCACCTCACCGCGTCACAGTCCTCGTGGCTCACCTCTAGACAGTGTTTTGAACTGAACACCGGTGCACTGGCTCCTCTCCTCCTCCTCCTCCTCTCCTCCTCTCCTCTCCTCTCCGTACACCACGCCTCAGGGTCTTCAACTGGTGAGGTTATTCCGCACACCCATGCTTGCGCTTCTCCAGGGTCCCGCTATGGACTTACACCGCCCCCCCCTGCTTGTCTGCTCGCTTCCTGAGTGCCCAGCCCACAATCGCCGATGCCGCCAAAAACCTCCGAGCTGAGGCGAGGTGAGGCAAAAGCAATGGGGCTAGCACTGCGACCAGCAGCCGTCGGGGGTTTGCTGTTGGGGGTAGCGGGTAGCGGTAAACCCGGGGTCTGGTGAAACAATCGGGTGAGTCGGGTGATATGACAATCTTTTGTGGGAGTAGGAGTGGGAGCTGGAGTATTCACTAGCTGGTGGCGGGAGCTCGCAACCTCGGGCGGCTCTGCGGTGGCAAGTACGTGACTCCTATTCCAAGCAAAGCCGGAGTGGAGCCTCTCCTTCCCTGCTCTTTGGCTCTCAGGTGCTGCTCTCAAACTCACAGGCTCCCGGGCTCTGAGGCTCTCAGGCTCTCACAGCACTCGTTGCAGCCTCTCCACTGTATTCCACCATTTCCCACTGTGCTGGCATGTTGCAATTTCACCACTATTTTCCACTATGTGGTGGCCACCCACGGTACTCGCAGCACTCTTGGAATCTGCGGCACCCGCGTCGCAGCTTCCCTTACTGCTTCCGGTAATTCCACAATAATTCAGCGGTAATTCGGTGTATTGGGCCGCCGGGAGCCGGCCGCCGGGAGTGGGCTACATGTGCTGCCTAGTGGCATCAATAGCATCACCCGCAGCCCCCTCAGCTCCCACACGCTCTCGGCACCCGCTTGGCACCCGCTCTCAGTATCCGCAGAATGGCTGCAGCTTGGCGGCGCAGCGTGTGGGGCTTAGACCGGTGATTAGGCACAATGGGCGGCTCCTGCGGCTCTTGAGGCTCTAGCGGCTCCTACCGATTTGGTTGGTTCTTGGTAATTTGAACGGATCATAACAACTGTGCGCTCCGATCTGGCATCTTTAAAGGAGTCAGTTCTCTAATGTAGTGACATTAGGCTCATGAATATGGTATTGCAATTAAGCTAGATTATTCCTGAACAACAGAAAGAGCTGCCACCTGATTGTGGGAGACCTTACTTCCAAAAATGATAAAATATTGTTTTAAAACAGTTCACGCAGGATGGATTTCACAGAAGGAAGCATTTGTTTGATCACCAAGTACTCAAGTATCCACACTCATATATTCACCCAAAAATTCACAAAAACAACTCCAGCACATGGGCACCCCATAGTCTCTGATATTGGTTCAACACTAGAACATGTATTTAATCGTACATACTTCCTTAGGGAACGTGCAGTTCAACAGACATACATTGCATTAATGTTTTCACAGAGCTCCTCAATCTACTTGAAGGTTAGCAGTTTAGCCAGACCTCACAAATATTAGTTACAATGGACATTACCTCCATGTGGTCAGCAGTTGGGCATGTTATCACGTCTATCAAAAGGTATTATAACACATTATCAACTTTTATTTTGCAATGCATTGAACTCGCTCACACTAAACACCATTTCAAATTTGAATAGAATTTATTTTTACAGGTTGCTGGAACTACTATGGGAGAAAATTTTGCTTGCAGCCTTGCCTGTATCTACATGGGTCAATTTGAAGACATTTTCATCTACATTGAAGACATTTGCATCCCTGACTGCATAAAGTCTGGCCTGGTTTTTCCTAATCTCAAAAAACCCATGGCTGACCCAGAGGATCTGAATAACGTCTGACCTATCACAACCATCCCTACTCTGGCAAAACTCCTTGAGATATGTGTTCATGGACAACTGTGTAACCACATTGAGGAATTCCACCTTCTTGATCAATTCCAATAGGGCATCAGTCAGGGCCACAGCATGGAAACAGAATGTATGACAGTACATCGCCAACCATTACAATGCGCCCTTTTAGCACGCAGCCTTCACATTGCAATGACTATTACTTTGCATGTTTTTCCACCGCATGGAGTATCAACGGCAACGTTGTTTACCCTATATCAAAATCTATTAGGACGCATAACAAAAGATCGCACAACATTACAACGCGTAATGGATCCTCGTTTTTGCTCGTAAACTCCCTGTAATTAGTTTGAGCCATTGCTTGGAGAACATGTTTCCTGTCTGCTTTTGTCCACCCCTTGTCTCTCTTACTTCTGGGGTTTAATCTCAGTTCAGCCCACTGCCATGCTACTTATCTGTTTGTAAAGTAGGGGGTATTTTTTGGGTGTTTCGGCAGCACTGTAGAGTCTTGTTTCTTTGTGCTGGTGCGGTAGGTGAGGATATGTCGCTCATTTTCTCTGAATCCGGGGACACACTGTTTTGACACGTCAGGTCATAGCTAGTTTTCAGCCCTGTTGTGTCATTGATCGTTGCTTCTCTCTCTCACCACTCATTTGTTTTGCCAAATGCTCTAACAGCAGCCCTTAAAAACAATGGCCTCCGTTTGTAGTGGAATGGTAGGGTAGTTTGTTACGCCTGCATTTGGAGACAATAAATTCATTTCAAATGATTCTGCAAAGAACACTTTGGGGCCGGCAGCTAATTCTTTGGAGCCTAGAATTCAGAGATGCATGCAAAAATACTAATGATGGGCCATTTAATATACGTGTTACACGCCCAATTATAATAAAGTCTTCATGCCATATAAAATGACTTTAGTTATGCATACTCTAATGTTACTTCTCAAATGCAAAGGGCGGAATGTGCTGGGATCGATATTCCCACACTTTTTCAATTAATGAGAACTAACATCTGTTCCAAACAGCAGCAGAAGACTCTGGCAGGTATAGGTCATGAAGTCCTTGCTAAGTCTGTGCTCAACCATAAAATCATATCTTTTAAGACAGTCTGGTTGGTCTGTGGGCACTGTCGAGGAGGGGTGGTGCTATAGGAAGTTCTTATTGTAGGGTCCACATCCTAGTAGGCCCACATTGCACCGGGCAATACGAGCTGTTTGCAAGAGCATTTGCTCCAGATGAGTGAAAAACTTTGACCATTAGCATTTTGATACATTTATGCTTGAAAGGTTATTCACGTTTACAGGAATTTTGGTTGACAATCGAACTACCTAACTTGTCTCAGTGTGTCAAATAGTTTTTTTTCGATATTTCCCTCCGAAGATAGACCAAGTGTGCATCATTTATTAGAAGGTCGAGACTTGCGTATGCAAATCTTGCATAATTCTATGATTATTATTTTTTGGAGAATTGAGCAACTTTGAGAGATTTAAAAAAAAAATCAAAACTGTGCATGCATGTAGCGGGATTGAGTGCCTGTCCTGGGTAGGTTAGTGAATGCCAGATGGCAGCAAAATATCCAGTGGAAGAGGTCACTTACTGATCGCTGTAGAAGAGCCTGGCTAAAGTGGTCTGTTCAAGATCCAAAGGCACTAGAGGAGGCAAGCTAGCCACAACATGACTCTGAACGTAGCCTCGCCTAGAGACCACAGCAGAGAGAAATGCCTGGTAAGCTTTTGTACGGACTTAACTCACGGACCTAACTCACGGACCGTTTACGAAGCCTGATTGTGTATGCTATTGATAGAATCTCAGCAGAGCTTCCATTTGATTAGCAGCACAACTGAGCCACTTGTCTGTTCCTGTCTTCTCTGTTTGTGATTTATTCACACTCTTTGACCTGCCTCACCTCTGTATAAACCTGTCCCAAGGCTTAAAAAACACTAATCGTTCATCCACCCACCCTTTCATCTGTCCATCCATCCTTCCTTCCACCCTTTCATCCATATCCACCCATTCTTTCATCCATCCACCCACCCTTTCATCCAGCCACCCTTTCATCCATCCATCGTCCCTTTCATCCATCCATTCTCCCATCATTCCTCCACCCACCTTTCCACACATCCATCCACCCATCATTCATCCACCCACCCTTTCATCCAACCATCCCCTTTCATCCCTTCATCCATCCATACATCCATCCATCTTCCCATCATTCATCCACCCACCTTTTCACACATCCATCCATTCATTCATCCACCCATCATTCATCCACCCACCCTTTCATCACTCATGTATTCTGAGATATGTGTAAATGCCAAAGTGCTAAATGTAGTAGAGGAACAGTGGCTAGTTAATTTATGTGAATTTTCATCTTTCAGTCCGTCTGTGAAATTATGATATCACGTGACTGTATTCATTGTCGTGCGTCGTCCATCGTCGTCTTTAGAGAGGTATGTGCTGCCGTCTCGCCTCCCCCCGGCCTCATCCCTGGGCATGACCAGGTTGCACGGGGCCCCAGTGGTGATTGCCACGGGGGGGGGTTAGTGGTGGCTGCGCTATGAGCACGGGCGTGGGGAGAGCGAGCCCGCAGTGCTTTCGTGGTGCAGGCGTGTTTGGGATGCGGGAACTTTTCGCGGGAAAAAGTGTGTGTCGCGTTTTATTAATGCCGATGCGGGGGAGTATGTGCCGGTGATTAATCGAGTCCAATCCCTCCATCCTTTCCGCAGGAAAGGTGAGTGTCGCAGTTTGTTGATTTGTTGAGGCTAATGTGGGGGAGTGTGTGCCTGCGAGCAATCGAGTCCAATCCCTCCATGCTTTCCGCTGGAAAAGGTGCGTGTCGCAGTTTGTTCAGGCTGTTGTGGGGGAGTGTGTGCCTGTGAACATCGCATCCAACCCCTTCAGGTGGGCTATGTGGTAACCGGAGCATGGGCTTGAGGGAGTGGGGCAGGGGGGCCCAGAGTGTCACACGGGACACGTAGAATGTAGGAATTGCATATCCTTGTTGCCATCGTAGGGTGATTTCCATTGTCCTGCAGGTGCGTGGACTGACATATATGACTGCAAGGGAGTTCCAAACGGGGTCTCCCCAGCGCCCCGCGCCCGCACAATGATTACGGCGCGCGCCCAGGTATATATATACACTTGTGCCCGCTTTTTGGCGATGGTAGGAAAGTCTGTTACCGCTCCGGCCCTGCAACCCACTCTCCCCCCCCCCGTCCCCCAGCAGGACCAACATCCGCAGTTGTCTCTCGTTTCGAATAGCGGCGGGTGCAGCACGGCCAATAGCTGCATCGCAGGCAATCATCACACCTCCCCGCCCCCCCCCCCTCTTCAACCACTCCGTTTGTACTGGGTTCTCCCGAGTAAAAAGGGTAGCCGGTGTCCCGCCTTGGCGCCAATTTTAGGGCTGACTCGGCGGAGTCGGGATTTCCAGGCACAGCATAAGACGGACGCTGATTGGTGGGTTGACAGCACTGCAGACCTGAGGCCTTGCATGAAGTTATGTGCACACTTTGCCTATGCTGCTGATCACCTAACAGTCTTGGCCCAATTGCGTCTCCTTAAACGTAGTAAAGCAATAGGCTAAGGTGGAAGTAAAGTGCGACGTTGGGCGGGTTGGTGCGACGTGCGCGGCTGGCGGCGCTGATTGACTCTGAACACCCAGCCGCCAGCAGCCCATGTCTCGTTGCCGTCCCGCATACCGGAAGCACAAACAGAGTGGGAGTACTGAGGTAGGGTAGGCAAGGGAATGATAATTTGAAAAACAGCCACAGAAATATGCATGCACTGCTACGGGCGATTGTACCGTCGGTTGTTGGTGCATGGATCGCAGCAGGGCACCATGAGCTATAATAAAAAAAAAAATTTAAAAAAACTGTTCTGAACGAACTGAGGGTCAAAATGTATTGGCTGGTAGTGCCTTTCTCCAGTGTTTAGGAGAGATGGTTTGATTACATACAGAGCTGTGGGTTGCCATTGGCCTAGGGCGTACATGACTGGGGGGGTAGGTAGCGCCCACATCCTTCTCGGTTTGGATCCGATCCCGATGGCTGGTGTATGGCTGGGTGTGAACATGAGTGTGAGCTGCTGCTGCCATGTAACATGAGTAATTCGGTGTTGTCTTTCAGGTCGCGTCCGGTGATTAGAGAGGACTGGCGGTCTCGATACAGGCAATTAGCAAGTATATCATTAGGTAAATACAAGGATGCGTGTTTCATGGAAGGGTATTAGTTGTAAATACTGTGGTATGTATTTAATAGCGTGGCTCAGCAACTTGGAGTTACCAGTAGGCTCGGCAATGAGTAGCGCAACCTCACGTATTTTCTCACCCGTAGGAACCCGCAAGGGTAGAAGTCACCGCTATGGATACTCGCGGCGCCGCGTTACCGCAAGAAGGGCTGTGGGCCGAATTTTTGGCCTTGGCACAGGCAAAAGGGCCAGCGTGGGCTCAGGGCTTCATTGAGGCACGTAGGCAAGAGGACACCGGCTTAACAAGTGCCCCCACTCCTGAGGACGCGGCGGGTCCCTCAGGTGGAGCAACGCGAAGGTCCACTCGGAAGCGAAAGCAAACGCGCAAGGAGTTCCCGGCCGAGGCATCGCGTAAGGAACCCGGACCGACACCACCGCCCCCTGCGGCGCGGCCCACCGAATCAACTGTGACACCTGCCGTGGTGCATGAGACGGCCGCTGGCCTAAAAGACTTGGCCCAAATGGGTAAGGCCATGGACGAAATGTTGGGGCTAATGGCACTCTTTCAAAAACTTTTGGATGATGTGGCGGCCGTACAGCAGGGTATGTCGCTCCCCCCCGCTCCTGCAACCTCTGATCCGGTGTGGCAAGTGTGGACTGAGCAAGGAACTCCTACTGCACTATCCCAAGGTTCTGGGCCTTCAGTGGCAGGCTCGCAGGTCCCGCAGCCACCGTATCGGCACCAGCTACAGCTGCGCCGCCTTGCGCTCTGGCCACCTCTCAGAACGTCATCCAGGCAGCGGCTGTGGGGTCGGCGCCCGCCCCGTCTAGTGTGGTAGTGGGTGCCGCAACAAACACTACCAGCGGCACGGCGAGCGCTGGCAGATCAGCAGGAATATCACAGCCCAACCCCGGCTAAGGTTGAGACAGGACAACCAGCCGGAGTGGGGCCGACCAGGCCAAATGCCACTCAGGCTCCATTGGCATCCGGCCGCTGCTCCCTGGCTTGGCAGGTACCACAGGCTGCCAAGGAAGGGATATGGAGGAGGGAGTACATTGAAATTTTGACGCTATTTATGCATGGCACTGCAGGGGCAGACACTAGAAAGATTGGGGGGAAAGAGGACGAGAAAAAAGTCAGGTACCAGCGTTGGCCAGAGAAAATGATAGAGAATTGGACTGAGGCTTTCAACATCTTATGGGCAGTGATAGTTCAGAAGGACCCGGCCCAGAGTGAGGCATTGATCAAATATGCCAACACCATCCAACAGGAAGCAAGGGAGTCCGGGGGGATGGGTTGGTTTTGGTATGATCAAGATTTTAGGAAAACAATGGCCATTTGCCCGGACCGAGGGTGGGACCAGAAAGAAATTCAGCTCTGGATCAAGCATATGTGAGGACAGGTAGTGGAAAGAAAGACACACCGTACAAGGCGCAGGGTGAGTTAGACTCTAAGAAATGGGAACAGTTCCCGAGGCGTCCCTTTAAGCAGCCCTTTCGTGGGGGCCGGGGTAGGGGCCAGGGGACCGGACCGAGACGTTTCAACTCTGGAACATGTAGACTGTTCAACGGGGGGAATGTGCACCTGGGGTAGAGCCTGTAAGTTTGCCCTCAACTGTAGCAAATGTAGCAAATGTGGTGCCCAGCACGCAGACCCCCCCCCGCCCAGGCACAGAGAGCAGACGGAGCACGCCAGTAGGTCATTGGGTGAGGGAAAGACCGCGGGGTTGACAATAGCCAGCCCCACGCAGATCCCTACCAGGCAGAGCCTACCACAGGGACACGGCAAGGGCCCTTCTCCTATTGTGCTGCAGAATTTTCTTACTTTAGTCAGAGTATACCCGCATTTGAAGGACCAGGCATTGTTGTCTGAGGGTTTTGTAGATGGCTTCAGAATACCTTACCACTGGGTTGCAGGAATGCTTTGAACCTTAACCCCTTCCATGCTGGGCCGATTTTCCTCGTGTGCTAGGCTTTTAAAGAATCAATGGCTTTATGACGGCCCCCAGCCGTCATCAGCACACAAGCACTGTAATGCATGACGGATGGGGGCCGTCATCAGCATGGAAGGGGTTAAATCAGCCAGGGAACTACCTCGGGTTGTCAGCGAGAAAATTAAAAAGGAGGTTGACTTGGGGAGGGTGCCTGGCCCATTTCCTCCCCCCCCCTGGAGAATTCTTTAGTTTCACCTCTGTGAGTTGTGCCAAAAAAGCAGCCTGGGGCATACCGCCTGATTCATCACTGATCTTACCCAGAGGGCAACTCTGTCAACCATTGGCTGGAGGAAGGGGCTTGTTCTGTGTCTTATTGTTCGCTGGACATGGCCATTGATATAATAAGGAGGATTGGCAAAGGGGCGTGGCTGGCCAAGGCGGACATTGAATCGGCATTCCGCCTCCTGCTCGTCCACCCAGATAGTCAACACTTGTTAGGCTTTAAGTGGGATGGCGAATTCTTCTTTGACCGCTGCATTACGATGGGTTGTGCCGTCTCATGTGCCTATTTCGAGGCGTTCAGCTCCTTTCTCCAGTGGGTTCTCACCAACAAGCATGGCATCTCCCAAGTTACACACTATCTGGATGATTTCCTATTTTTTGGCAGGGTAGGTACCCAAGAGTGCGCAGAGGGTTTGCGGGCCTTTGAAGCAATGGCAGAACATTTGGGAGTGCCCTTGGCCCCAGACAAGACTGAGGGGGCAGCGCAGATACTCACTTTCTTGGGCATCGAACTGGATACCATCAAGGGTGAATCTAGGCTCCCAGCTGACAAGGTTAGCGAATTGAGGCAGGACATCAGGTCACTAATCAGTAGGGACAAGGCAACATTGGAGGTTGTTCAGAGCCTTTTGGGCAAGCTGAACTTTGCAGCACAAGTTATACCAGCAGGCAAGGTCTTCTCTCGCAGGCTAGCGAAAGCTACGGCTAACATAGGAAAGAAGCACCACCTAGTGCGCTTGGGTCCTGGGCTGAGAGCAGATCTAAAGATGTGGGATGAATTGTTGATGAACTTCAATGGGACTGTGATCTGGAGGGCACCATGGGAGAGCAGCCAAGAACTTTGCTTGTTTTCAGATGCATCTGGTAGGGAAGGTTTCAGGGTGATTTTTGGTGAAGAGTGGTGTGCCATGGAGTGGCTCAACGCCTGGCGTAAGAAAGGGGTGACCACGAACATAACTGTACTGAAACTCTTCCCCATAGTGGCGGTGCTGCACCTGTGGCCGGGCGGGCTGGGCAACTGAAAAGTAGTCTTTTGGTCAGACAACATGGCCGTAGTCCAGGCTATTAACGGGATGTCAGCCAACTGCCCCCTGGTTCTGAGTGTCCTCAGGGAGTTAGTCAGGGCGGGTTGGGAGAGTAACACTGAGTTCAGGGCAAGGCATATTGAAGGTGTGAAGAATGTGGCAGCTGACGCTCTCTCTCGCTTTCAGTGGCTCCGTTTCCGAGAGGCCTGGCCGCGGGCGAGGGCGGCGATGACACCATTCCCGGCGCCGCTGTGGAGACTTCTTCGGTGGGGGAGCGGTTGAAGATGATGGGCCAACGTTCCCTGACACACCCGGAGAAGATATGCGGCCCAGCTGACTACTTTCAGAACAGTGATAGTGTCCTTGGGAGCTTCTGCGTTAGGCTTGGAAGAACAAGTTGAGTCTTTTGTGGTGTGGGCCAAGGAGGCGGGCAAGGCACATTCGTGGGTGTGTGGCCACCTGGCGGCCTTGAAGCATGACACCAAACTTAACGGGGCCGAGGATCCCACAGGTTCATTCAGGGTTAAGGCTGCACTCAAGGGGTGGTCCCGGGAGGACGTCAGGTCAGCCGACAGGAGGGTAGGAATTTAATTTCCCACGTTGCAGCGTATGATAGACACTTTGCCGATGGTCAACAATTCAGCATTTGAAGCCCAGCTTTTTTCCACAGCCTTCTGCTTGGCGTTCTTTGGCGCCTTTAGAGCGAGCGAGTTAGTGGCAAAATCCAAGTCAGACAGATCTGGGGCAGCTTTGGATATGCTGGACGTCTGTGCAAGGGACGCCCTGGTGCTTAGGGTTAGGAAATACAAGACGGACCAGGCCGGGAGGGGCGCGACAATAGTGCTACAGGCTTTGGAGGACCCCCGGTATTGCCAGGTCGCTACTGTCAGGGAATATTTGTTGATCAGGCCTCTTTTGGGAGGGCATTTCCTCATTCATGCCGATGGAACACCCCTAACCAGGTTCCAGTTGGAACGCGTCATGGGCGCAGCCCTGGCCAAAGCAGGTCTGTCTGGGGCAGGTCAAAAATTCTCTAGCCACTCTTTCAGGATTGGAGCAGCCACGACGGCATTCAAAGCGGGGTTGGGTGAGGAAGGAGTCAAGAAGGTAGGAAGGTGGTCATCTTCTTGTTACCAGCGCTACATTCGCTCCTAGGATGGGTCGCTGGGAGATTTTTGCAGTACGAAATGTCTTTTAACCTGTATCATATGTAATTATGACTGCTGTGGCTATCGGTGAACGAGTCACTGTGTATATAATGCAACCACGTCTTTCAGTGAACTGTGTGCAGTGTGCACGATTAAACAAAGTGTGTTAACATGACGGCGTCTAGTCCCCCCCTTTTTTGTTGTTTGAACGCTCTCTTGTCTTCTTTCCAGCTGACTTTTGCGTGTGGGTGATGGGCCATTCTCATGTTCCCAGGTTGGAACGATGGGCGGCATCTAAGAAATGGACCTTGGCTTTCACGCGGACTCAAATCGTGTGGTTGGGCGTTCCTGGAATGAAATGGGGTCAACTGAAGTACAAGCTAGGGGAAGGGGTGGTCCTCCCAATAATCTCATTATCCACCTGGGAGGGAACGATTTGGCCACGCTGGGGGGAGGGCCCTGATTCAGGCCATTCAGAGGAATCTGACAGCAGTAACCAACAAGTTGGGAGCCACTGAGCTGTTCTGGTCGGAAATTGTCCCTCGCAAAGTTTGTAGGGGAGCTAGATCACCGGTTGCGATAGAGCAGTCCCGCAGGAGGGTCAACAGGTCCATGCAAAAGTTTATGGAAAAGAGGGGCCTGGGGTTCATTAGGCATGCACTCATACAAGACAGAACTGAAGGATATTACGAGCAAGATGGGGTGCACTTGTCCGGGTTGGGTATGGACGTTTTCCTTCTAGATGTACACGAGGCTCTGACAGCAGCCGGTTGCAAGAAGCATAATAGGTGGGGGGGCTCTGTCATCGACGGGGGCCTCCTTCAGAGCTGTGGCGGAGTACAGTTCGATCTGGAAGCAGACGGGTACAGTAAGGGATCCTCTGCGGTAGAAGGGTACAGTAAGGGTACCTCTGCCTGGCACAGTAAGGGTGCCTGTGCCAAGGACCAGGAGCTGAAGGAGGTTCCGGGAAACCGCAATGGCGCCCCGTTAGTCCTTCGGGCGATCGGGGGGCCTGAACCGATCGGGGGTGTGCCACACAGCTCCGCCCTGACAGGGGGGGTGGGAGTATAACGAAGATGGTAATGTGCTGCACCGTCGGAGCATTGACTCACCGTGCAAGATGGCTCATTAGGCATGCGGGACAGTGAGGGGCTGCCTGCTTTGGATCGCCCGTAAGATGACCCACCATAAACGTCATACCTGTGTTGTATGAAATAAACCTGCAGCAGTTCTTTCCCACAAATATGTCTCCTGAGTTTCTTTTGGGTGGGAATTGTAATTGTGTATTGTACTAGCGGGCGGGAGCGAATGGCGGTGTGGGCACTAATCCACCCACCCTTTCATCACTCATGTATTCTGAGATATGAGTAAATGCCAAAGTGCTAAATGTAGTAGAGGAACAGTGGCAAGTTAATTGTTGTGCATTTTCATCTTTCAGTCCATCTGTGAAATTATGACATCACGTGACTGTATTAATTGTTTTTTGTTCCGGTTTTCCTGTTTTCCAGTCCGTGCGTCAGTGTTCATTTAGTGAGAACCGGTCTAGTGCCATGAAAATTCTAAAGGTGATAAACGCATGCTCAGGTCTACCCCAACGGGTCGGGAAGTTGCGTGGTCTGACTTGGCTGATCCTCGTCTAGCTGCAACGCTGCCAGGATTGTGTCCCAGTAAGTGGCGATAGGTATTTTCCTGAGGCCTATGACTTTCTCCCGACGTATCGCTACGCTTTCAGCTCAAGCCCATGTGAGAACACAGCGCCTCCTATCTTGTGTGTGTGGGGCTCTGCTGCTTTTCACCTCTTTGAGATCAGCTGCTAAGCCATCGCTATACCCAGGTCAAGGAATTTAGAAGTGACTTTAGTGTCACGTGTTCTGCAAAACGTGTGCAGCAAATATGTTGGCCAATCAAAGGGTATCTCTCTGCCAATGTAGGTTCGAAGCATGTCCGCTACCCCTCTCCAGTACATAATAAGGCTGGAGCAGTCCGAGAGCATGAGCACCAAGTCTGAGTCTGGGACAGGTTGGGTTGGTGCGGTAAAAATATCTATGGATGTTAGATGGCTTAAGGTACACTCTTTGTGTGATATAGTATTGTATCTGTCTAAATCAAACATTTCTGTGGATCTGGACTGGGCTGGCCAACACTTTTTCCCATTATTTATCTGAAAATTGTCAGTCCAGGTCCTGCTCCCACTTTCATCTGAGGGGGTCTAAACTGAACGCTGCATATTGGTGCAGTGAAGTCAAGTTGATGCTTTTGCCTTACTTTACCTACATTTTCCTCTGCCTTCCTTGTCTTGCTCCTCTGCGCTCCTATGATATTTTCCAATGTTATGGTTCTGATGCCCTCCATTATTACTTCATTATGTACTTTTTGTTATTGTTTATCTTGTATACTGCTCCTGTTGTGTCACAACTGTCCCTCCAATGTTTGTCACTACTCTTCTGTAAAGCACCCTGATACCCTCTTGAGTCATGTTCGTGCTATACAAAACTTTGAAAATAAATAAATACATGAAATACAATGATTCTAATACTTATAATACTCAATAATGGTTATGAAAACAGTACGTGATAGAATCCTCTCTCAGTGGGAAGGTACGTGGACTGAATTGATTGTACTTACAGAGTGATTGAATAATCAAGAGCCTCACTGACACTTTACTTTATTTGTAAGGTTTCATGTCCTGGCCGGGGCATCAAAGTGGGTACATCTACATTTATCACCACCGTGCACCACATTCTAGATAATTTTATCCCGGAAGGAGATTACCTTCCAGATGTACACCTTTTCAGACACAGACAAAACTATAGCAGTGCCCAAGAATTTTTCCGTACAAGCCACTACACAATAACAATGCGCATCAGATTGAGAGTATTTTAGAAAAGTAATTTGTTAAGAGTTTAAACAGGCACTCAACACTCCTCATTCGACACTACTGGATTATTCGCACAAACAAACCATAACAGGACTGTTTCGATTTTGTCTCTACATTTTACCCCTTAAATATCTAAATTTAGAACCTAATTAGAACCAGCATTTGCAATGAAATAGGTCTCGCATTCACACAAATTTGAGCCATAGGCATTGTAAATGACAATGCCTTTTATTTATGTTTTGGGTTTTAAAACATATATAAAAGGCATTGTCATTTATAATACTAATAGCTTAAACTCTCGCAAATGCAAGACCTATTGGATTGCAATAAGGGGCCTTCTCGACCTCTTGTTAGATTGTAAATATTAGAGGAAGAGACCAGCCTGCGACATCTTCAAAGTAGTGACAAACAGTGTAGTGAAGAAGATGTGTAAGTGCTGTAATTTACAAAGACACAAAGTCTGAAGTGAAAGTTACATATGATCCGAGCTATAAACAGTAACAAAGTACTCTAACACCTTTCGCTCTGTGATTACACTTTCGCAGATCAAGAGGAAGAGCGGGAAGGTGGGGTGCTATTTCCTGCCCTCTCCGTGATTTGAGTGTGCAGTGTGGCACTGCGTAATGTTATTGCTATCTATTGCCTAGTAAAAATCACTCCAGCTGTAGTAGGGCCCTGGTGCAGGACGGGCTGTGCTTATGGCAGGCATGGCGGGAGGGAGGAATGGTCTCGGCTGCAGCACCGGCCTCGTACATTGCCCCTGCTACTACTAGTGAGCAAGAGGCGCTGAGCTGGTGGTATTGGCTGGTGGTGGTATTGGGGGTGGTATTGGTATTGGTGGTGGCCTTGGTGGTGATGGTAGTGGTATTTGTGGTGGTGGTATTGATGGCAGTATAGGTATTGATGGTGGTTGTTTTGGTATTAGTGGTGGTACTGGTATTGGTGGTGGTGGTATTGGTGGTGGTAATGATATTGGTGGTGGTGGTGGTATTGGTGGTGGTACTGGTACTGGTGGTGGTGGTATTGATATTGGTGGTGGGATTGGCGGTTTTGGTGGTGGTGGCAGTATTGATGGTGGTGGTGGTATTTTTGGTGGTATTGGTGATGGTATTGTATTAGTGGTGGTATTGGTGGTTCGTGGTATTGGTATTGATGGTGGTATTGGTGGTGGTGGTATTGGTGGTGCTGGTGGTATTGTTGGTGGTAGTATTGATGGTGGTGGTATTGGTGGTGGTGGTATTGGTATTAGTGGTGGTATTGGTAGTGGTATTGTATTAGAGGTGGTATTGGTGGTTGTGGTATTGGTATTGATGGTGGTATTGGTGGTGGTGGTGGTATTGGTGGTGATATTGGTAGTGGTAGTATTGGTGGCAGTGGTATTGGTGGTGGTATTGGTATTGGTATTAGAGGTGGAATTGGTGGTGGTATTGATATTGGTGGTGGTATTGGTGGTGGTGGTGTTGATAATAAAACAGGCTTTTGAAAATGACCCTGTCAGGAGGCTTTAGTGCAGATGAAGTGCAACACAGTTGTTCTGTTGTCAGCTTTAGCCCATTAGCACACAAAGGATTGAAAGCGGGCGCTCGTGTTACGGGGGTGGCCTTGCTGCTTAAAGAACACAAGTGGTTTCAGCTGAAGCAGCACATGCCTGGCCTGCAGTAAGAGAAACTTAATAAAGTAAATAGTGCCTGCAGACTAAATAACTGGTCCTGTGTAACAACAGAGGTAAAGGGCCAGGTGCGATGGCAAGTTACAAATGAGGACAAGGCCATACTACAGAGGAACTAACAAGCTTATTAACAAATCAGAAGGCAGCATTTATGAAAAATAATGACATAAGCCAGTGAAAAATATGGGCGTAGAGTGGGCAGTGGGTTCTCTCCCATACTCTACTACTGCAGTCTCTCAAAGCGAGCAGCGCATGTGCGCTGATGCTAGGCTCGACTTAAAACATAGCATGTTTTGGAATCTGGTTATAGTAAAATATCAAAACCTGGGTTTGCTGTCAAAAGTGCTAGCAGCCTAATAAACATGCATGTAAAGACCCGCCCACACACCCATACTCCTGCATTAAATGTGGACCCTAGCCCTTTAGTTCGACTTCATCCACGTGGCTGTGCCAGTGTAAGTGCCCTGACAAAACCAGGAAAGGATGTCATGGGGAGGGATGAGGAACTTGGTCCCAACGAGGCTTGATTAATTGCAGCACTACTTTTGTAATCCACAGGATTCAATGCCCTGGGGGCCTACTTGATATTGGCCTCACAACAATAAACTCATATGATATATACAGGCGCATGCAGTTCCATCAGAGTTTAAAGGTCAAAAACAAAATTGATCCCCCACTTTGTTGGAGCTGGGCATTACCTACCGTGCACCAATGAACTATACTGGAACATGCCTCTCAGTCAGCACGTTTGGCAGAGTAACTACTTTAAAAGAAAGAAAGACGCTTGATATATTTTCTCAGAATCCACAGATGCATTTGGCCTTAATGATTCGATCTAATGGAATGCCATATCAAATATGTAACTGATTGCTCTAGCAATATTGCGGTGTCACGTTTAGATAAGTAACCTCAGCTCTAACTACTTTATCAACAATATTTGGACAATAAATTGTACATTAAACACCTTATAAGCTTACACCATGCACTTAGATGAATCACTCCTCTTTCAGGATTTAGTAGTAATAACGAATACACTGTATTTAGTTTAGAAGACATATCACTTGGCCAGTTAAGTTAAGTTGTACTTTTGTAAAGCACAATCTAGGGACCTCGTAAATTTGACAAATATAAAATAAATTGTAACCCCTGCTCATAGGAGATATTCACCCCCTATGAATTATTTCCCAATGTTTCTAATTGTGATATAATTGTCCTGTTGAATGCGCAGGTACTGCTTCACAGTTGAATTTTGGTAGATGTACTTGTGTTTTGGACATTCTAGGCAACTTATTACATTTTAGGCCTATTAAAAATATTTCAACTTTCTCTCATTCAAATTGTAACAGGTATTACTGGGGTACTCGTATGTTTGCTTTATTGTTCAATTAAACACATGGGGACCACATACCAATTATCAGCTTCAAGATGGTGTCACATTTGAGATTAAACCAGATGTATATGCTTCCATTTCAGACTTCTGATTTTCTTGCCCTTCCAAATGACAGCCCATAATACAAAGGACACTAACTTTGGCACAAAGATTGCACAAGTTAATGGTATGTTGATTAGGTAAGTGATGCATTATTTATCTCTTTTTACCAAGCTATTCTGCCTTTCAATTGCCATTTTTTGTCCAATGAGTTCTATGGTTATTCTTGGCTGAGTATGTATTATTGGGGCCTTCATAATTGTGATGAACAGCGGTCTTGTTTTGGTGAATAAAGTATTAAATCACTTTATGACATTGGCTAGGCATGCTTTAGGATATCTTGAATGTTAATGTTGGAGGTACCAAATTGTGAAGACATCCATCAAATGATAAAACTAAATCATACTGACCTGGACTTTGCTTTTTTATGGGCCATTAACCCCACTTATTACATTTGTCACATTTAACAGTCATGAGCACCAACATCTTGCCAAGGAGAAAACTTTTTCTGTGTACTTGTTTTAATATATTTGCAACCTTAAATTGAAGAATGCATGAAACACACAGTGTCGTGCATATGGAGGAACATAGAGTCTACAGGCGCATCTTAGGACTTCCAGCTAGTTGCCCCACCTATGCCATCTATGAGGATCTGGGCCTCCCATATGAAAAGGACTCGATCAATCAAGCCCCACTGTTGTTATGCTGTTCGATTTGGTGTAACCCGTAGGAAGTATTCAAAAGGGAGATTGTTGAAGATTGTCTGTTATGTGACCCGGGGTCCTGTACACAACGGCTTTCATATTTACAAGAAACAGTCAACAAATCTGGCCGGCCATCCATTTATTTGAATCCCTGGAGCCTAACCCCCAAAGACAAAGACCTGCTAAAAGTGAGCTATCCTTAAGGAGGGAAATATGGAAGCTGCTGAATAAGCTAACAGCTCAAATATGGATCACCTAACTTTTTACACCACTGTGGGGGTGGAACCATACCTGGGTATTGTGAGAAGTTGGCCTGGTATATAATGCTCACTAATTCTAGTGATCACTTTGTACCATGCCAAGCAACCCTTATGATGATTGGTTGTAATTCAACCTTGTAGACCAGTTATCCTAGTGGTAACGTGGACAAAGCAGTCTTAGGTTAAACTCTGAAAGGCATGTGAAGCCAGCTGTATCACCATACACAACCCCCTTGAATACCAAATGAAAGGACACAACACATATATATATTGAAAATATATATTGATTTATTAAATATAAAATCCCCTGGACTCTTTATGAGCACAGAAGCACAAGCATTAAATCACAAGACAGTTTAAAATACACAAAAGTTGCACAATGTGGATGAGCCCTAGGGGACACCTAAACCATATACTAAGAAAGTGGTATAAGAGATACCAATCAGAACGGGAACAGGCCTAGGGCCTTGGGAATCGCTGGAGCTATTCGAGACTAGCAATGATTACGTCGGGAAAGGCCCGCGGGACTCGGGTGCAGTGTCTAAAGTGCACGCACTTCTCAATGTTAGCCTGGTTCAGTCTACCGACCAGCACCTGACTATTTCTGTCATCATCTGACTCACTGCTCCCCCCTTCTGTCTCTTCTTTCTCTTCCTCTTCCTCCTCTGGATCTACCTGAGGAGCTCCAGTGATGGGGGCTTCCTCATCTACCAGGATGATAGGGACAGGGGTGTCTACAGTGTCATCCTCTGAAGGATGGCCTCCTTCAGCATCCCCTGTGGGGTCTGCCTTAGAGGTCTTTAGAGTCTCAGACTGATCCAAGAGCTCTCTGAGGTGGTCTGTGGTAGGGGAAGGCCCTGTCCTCAGACCCCTTAAGACACAAAGCTGTCTTAATTCCTTAAAGGAAAAATAGCAAATTTGGATGGTGCCCTTGGAGGGTCACTCTCAACAGGGATGTTCCCAGTGGAACCCTCTGCTCCAGACATTGCTCTAGTGTGGGTGGATGTGTTGTAATCTACCTACACTGGTGTTTACCTACTAAACCTATCTAGTAGTTGTAGTCAGGGTGTGCTACTCCCTTTGCTCTACAACAACTAAGTTCAGTAGAACTTAAGTATACTAGTCTTGTTTTATATGTACCTAGCAGGTACCTGTATGATCTTTCAAATGATAATCTCAAAGATTGTAATGGTAAAACAACAGCAAGCTCAGATCCCAATCCGCTGCTCACCAATGTGAGAAGTTGGCCTGGTATATAATGCTCACTAATTCTAGTGATCACTTTGTACCATGCCAAGCAACCCTAATGATGATTGGTTGTAATTCAACCTTGTAGACCAGTTATCCTAGTGGTAACGTGGACAAAGCAGTCTTAGGCTAAACTCTGAAAGGCATGTGAATCCAGCTGTATTACCATACACAACCCCCTTGAATACCAAATGAAAGGACACTACACAGATATATATTGAAAATATATATTGATTTATTAACTATAAAATCCCCTGGACTCTTTATGAGCACAGAAGCACAAGCGTTAAATCACAAGACAGTTTAAAATACACAAAAGTTGCACAATGTGGATGAGCCCTAGGGGCCACCTAAACCATATACTAAGAAAGTGGTATAAGAGATACCAATCAGAACGGGAACCGGCCTAGGGCCTTGGGAATCGCTGGAGCTATTCGAGACTAGCAATGATTAAGTCGGGAAAGGCCCGCGGGACTCGGGTGCAGTGTCTAAAGTGCACGCACTTCTCAATGTAAAGTCTATGGTGCGTAAAATATACAAAGTTAGTTAGTTCGGAACCTTCCGAGTGACCAAGGATGCTGAAACTTAAGACACAGGCCCTTGAGATGTGCACCAGTGTAGGAACACCGGCGGAGCTGAGTTACCTCACCCACAGGAAGCGGGTGCACAGGGTCGAAGTAGTGTCGGGTTTCGTCACGCTGGTCGATGGTGCTTGGAGCTGAAGATGCTGCAGGCGGCTCGATGTGAAGAGTTCCGGTGGATCCAAGGGTGGATCTGAAGTTGTGAAGACCTGAAAGCAGAGGGGACAATGTTCAAAGTCACTAGCCAGTGACTACCGTGGAACCAGATTGGAACCAGGCGATGTCGGGTGCAAACAGACGTTGTTGTGTAGCTTCTCTCTGCAGCCACGTGGACACCAGGGGTCGAGGACATCCAGGAGTCGGTCACGAACTGTCCCACGCAGGCTTCTCGCTGTTGGCGGTATCGGCAACTTGATCGGAGCAAACAGGCCTTGGCTAATGCAAGCCACGCAGGAATCAAAAAATGCTTAACACTCGGACCAGCAAGGTCGGAGCGAGTGTTTCTTTTTACAGGAGCTTGGGCAAGTCTGGAGCAACCAGACCCGTGGTGTAGTTTGTCGGTTTCGTTGCCAAGATGGCCGCTGACCGCGTGGCTAGTGGCCGGGATGGCGCGTTGAGTGGCACAATGCACAAGGGCCCCACGCAGATCGTGGAGATGCTGGAGGGCTCTTCTTCGGTGCAAGGGCTGCTCGGTGTTGGGGGTTCTCAGTCCCCAAAGCACAACGTCGAGGATGCCTCGGTTGCTGCGCAGTCAGCTTTTCGAGTGTCTTCCAAGAGGTCTGGTCCCACATCACTCGGTACCTCCACGGGTCCCTTCTTTGCAGGGACTGTGGATCAGGCTGTGAGAGGTCTGGGAGTCTGGGTCTTGTTAGGCTCTGGGCTCGGGCTCCGGCGGGAGGCGGTGGCAAAGCAGATGTTGAGGTGCTGGTTGGTGCCTGTATTCACAGGGTGGCCACTCCTAGGCCACAGGGGAGATTCTCTTCAGTCTTCTGTGCAGCAGAATGTCGAAGTCCAGTCTTCTTCTTTATTTCAAGTTGATTCAGGATGATCTGCTGTGCAATGGCACTGCTCCCACTCTTATTCCCAATCTGAGGGGTGGATCACCTACTAGGTCCCTCCTCTGGGAGGAACCAGGAAGGGGGGCGGTTACACCCCCTTTCCTTTGTCCAGCTCCTTGCCAGGCTTGGGTCTGGAAAGTCCCAGGACCGGTTTGGACTGGCTTATGCACGGGGACACCTTGTGTGCCCCGGGCATGTCTGTTTCTATTCAGCCCTGTCCTACCCAATACACAAAACCCTGTCTGGGGTGGTGCTCGCACCTCCCAAGGCAGGAAACCCTTTGTCCAAGCCTCCCTCGCTGGAAGGACTCCCAGCAGCAGGAGGTCATACTCGTGTCTGTGGTGGCAGCATCCATTTTGTGATGCTGAGGCTCTGGTTAACTTTAACCGGGGTTAAGGCTACACACATGTCGTGTCCCTCTAGAAGGGTGGAATGCTATCCCCGTTGACAGAACTGTCGAGGGGATAGTATTCCAATTCGTATGACACCTTACTCAACATGTTGTTATAAAGCCAAGCCAAAGATAGCATATAACCGCGAGGATTATAATGCACTTAAGAATATATATATGGTATGGCAATATCCCGGAACAGTTTAGGGTTAGATATAGGGATACTATATCTAAGTAAGAGGTGATTACACCAACTTACCCCAGCTGAGTGATCAGCCAGTTGTGTCAAATATGGAGGCCAGGCCAGGGGTGGCACAATACATGCTGCAGCCCCTGGTAGGCCTTGGAAACACCTATGCCCTGGGTACCTAGGGTACACTGTTACAGGGGCCAATAAGGTGAACCAGTTCCAATTGTGTTATGCACCTAAGGTGCATGGAGTCCATTTTAAGGAGAGAGCAATCAGCCTGGGGCCCTGAATAGCAGGATCCCAGGTCAACTAAGTCAAAAACCAGCTAAACACCAGGCAAAAAGTTTGGGGGTAACCATAGTCAGATATCCACCTTCCTACAGGTATGGCAATCAACACTCAGGACTGGATCCTACTCACCAAGTTTAGATATGGAATTATTTGTTGTTACTCATACTTTTCGTTCGGGCAGTTAGATCGGTCATCCATTATGATTTGTTCATGTGATGAGTATTCCACCAAAACGTTAATGCCTTTTACTTTCTTCTGTAAATTTAATGTTGCATGAGCCAAAAATTCTTATTTACAATATTTAGAAAATTGGACTTTGTTACAAGCCAGTCCGCACTGCAATTCCTTCAGTATCTTGGCGCAGATCCTTGTTGGCTCTTGTGTTCGCTTCTCCTTAAAATCTGCAGTTTCTCATAGGAAAAGACTTTTGTTTTAATTTTGTTATGTTCATTTATCTTTTGCTTATGCTCGTAAGACTTAATGGATAAACTCCTCTCTGTATTTTCTTGTACATTGTATTTATTCAATATTTATATATTTTATTACTCTTTCAAAGATTGCTTTAATGATCGAATAAAGCTATGATGATGACGGAAAACACATTCATAATCTTTTCTCGCTAGAGGTACAACTGTAAGCCCAACTTTTTCTGTGATTGTACCACACAACTCAGTATTGATGACACTGATATTTTGAAACGTTTTTGGGTCCAATTACTGAAGAATTCACTAAGAATTAATGGTAATTTGAGTGTATTGATCTAGTCGGTGAACATATTTTCGCTAACTGTATTTTATGTCGGGTTGTTTTGAGGTGCCGTTATAAGACATCATCCAAATAACGCCCGTTCTTTGATACTGAACCAGTTGCCAAAACTTCCTCTTGACAATGAAACATGTAGAACTTCCCTTAATAATGGTGAATTCTTCTCTGACATTTTTTATATGTAGAGTAGGCAAAATTGCATTATATGAAGGACACCTAGAAGTAGTCAATGTTGATAACACCCTGTTCATTTTGCTGGTAGACAAAGGGCTGATTTAGAGTTTGGCGGACAGAGTATCCTGTCCACCAGCTGCGTTTAGAGATCGGTGAATCGTAAGCTTTCCATTGGTGGTGCACCCTTTTGCTACATTAAAGAAAAGCTTATTCCATCGGTATGATGGGATGGGGCATTGGATAAAGTCATCATACCATCAACTCTTTTAAGAGCAGATGGAATGTTTTTTAAAACCTCTAAACCCTGGGAGGAATGTCCCACATTGAGAGTTTATTTCTGAAAAGCAAAAATAGTTATACGTTTGATGAGCGTTCGTCTAAACCGACAGCAGCAATTCTCAAAAGACTGTGGGGCATATTCTCGAGCCCCTATCGCCACAGGAACGTCACATTTTTGACATTCCCGTGGTAATAGTGCCAGAGCCCTATTCTGAAGGCAGGGTTAACTCACTTGGTGCACAGACATAATATCGACTCCAAAATATCGACTGGGCATAATATCGAGTTTTAAATATAGACTGGACAAAATATCGACAGGACAGAATATAAATAACCAAAATATCGTTTTAAAGGTAAGTGATGTAATATCGACTGTTAAAAATATAGAAAGTTAAAATATCGAAGTATATAATCTAGATAGTTAAAAATATCGATTTTTTAATAATATCTAATTTTTTATAGTGAATTTTTATGTTATAATATGTTTGAAAAGTGTGTATTTATGTTTTAGTTAATTTTTATTAATAAATATTGTTTTTATAATTATAGCGTAATTAAATTCTGTAGCGGGTTGTGGGTTTATAGGGGAATAGGGTGGGAAGTAATTTAATTATAATTAATTAAATATGTAAATTTATTTATTGATAGTAAATTTTATTTAATTGTTAATTAATTAATATTTGTAAATTATTTAAATTTTAATTGGTAATTAATTTGAATTAATTGATTAATTGGTAATTATGTAAATTTGACTAATTTATTTTCTGTAGCGGGTTGTGAGTTTATAAGGGAATTGGGTGGGAAGTAATTAAATCATAATTAATTAAATATGTAAAATTATTTATTGGTATTTATTTAGAATTAATTATTAATTAAGTATTTATGGGTAATTATAAACAATTTATTTGCCAATTAATTAAATGTAATTGATTAATTGTTATTTATGTTAATGTTTTTTCTGTAGCGGGTTGTGGGTTTATAGGGGAATAGGGTGGGAAGTAATTTATTATTAATTAATTAAATTATTAAATTTATTTAAATGTATTTAATTTGAAATAATTGTTAAATAATTTTTAATTATTAAATAATTTATTGTTATTTTTTATTAATTAGTATTAATAGGTGATCAATTGAAATAATTCTTGTTGATTAGTAATTTTAATATATTAAATATTATATTATATAAAAAAATATTATGTTTAATTAATTATTAGTAGATATTCATTTATAAATTTTTAAATAATATATGAAGTATTTATTTTCCCTAATGTTGTATTCTCTGGAGTGGGAATAGTAATTTTTACCCTTATGCTATCCAAAGCTTTCCCTACTGTTGCACCCACTGGAGTGGGAATAGTAATTTTTACCCTTACGCTATCCAACGCTTTCCCTACTGTTGCACCCACTGGAGTGGGAATAGTAATTTTGACACCTACGCTATCCAACGCTTTCCCTACTGTTGCACTCTTTGGAGTGGGAATAGTAATTTTAAGACCTACGCTATCCAACGCTTTCCCTACTGTTGCACCCACTGGAGTGGGAATAGTAATTTTTACCCCTACGCTATCCAACGCTTTCCCTACTGTTGCACCCACTGGAGTGGGAATAGTAATTTTAATCCATACGCTATCCAACGCTTTCCCTACTGTTGCACTCACTGGAGTGGGAATAGTAATTTTAACCCCTACGCTATCCAACGCTTTCCCTACTGTTTCACCCACTGGAGTGGGAATAGTAAATTTAACATCTACGCTATCCAACGTTTTCCCTATTGCTGCACCCACTGGAGTGGGAATAGTAATTTAAACCCCTACGCTATCCAACCCTTTCCCTACTGTTGCACTCACTGGAGTGGGAATAGTAATTTTAACCCCTACGCTATCCAACGCTTTCCCTACTGTTGTACTCTTTGGAGTGGGAATAGTAATTTTTACCCTTATGCTATCCAACGCTTTCCCTACTGTTGCACTCTTTGGATGTTTTAACAAATATGATTGTAAATTTTTTATTTTATTACTTTAATTAATTATTTAATTATTATAAATTAATTTAAGTATTTTTAAGTATATTTTAGTAATTAAATGTTAATAATAATTTAATTTAACACTGTTTTTAATTAAGTTGATATTTTTATAAACTATATTTTTGTAAACGATATTTTGTACTCGATATTTTTGTACTTACCTGTTTGTAGATACAAACTCGATATTCTCTCTGTCGATATTTTGTCAACGATATTTTTGCAAGTCGATATTCTGTCCCTCGATATTATTTCAGTGATCCAACTCACTTAATGTGGCTTAAAGCCTTGAGAATAGGGCAGCGTTAATGCTAAACTTAGCGTGAAAGGGGGCGTGCAGTGGGTGTTGCAGTGGGCGTGCAGCCGCAACACCCATTGAGTTTGACGCTACTGACTATTATTAAGGACAGTGATAAAATGTGGCAGGGCCAAACTTAAGACCTAGAAAAATCAGGTATTAATGTGGCTAAATGGCCTGTTCTACTCACTTTAGACTGTTCAATAACAAGTGGGCGATGGCACTACATCTCTTGTTTGGGTATGCATTCCTCCTGTCCCTGGAGTTGACACCAATGATGAGAAGCCCAGGAAACAGCGTATATTATTTTTGGGGCCCCAGATGTTAGTCCTGATAGGTTTCTCCTTAACAAATAAGTTCAACCCTGGTTGGACCCGCTACTGACAGAGATTTAGATCACAATATATGCATTTATGCTACATGGGATAGAGTTTGACCTCCTAAAGCTATGGATTAGACTTTATTGACGTTGAACACAGTGGCTTCATAACCCAAACTTCTCAACAATTATCATTATTAGCCAACACAATTGGGTAATTTTTAGTATTTGCATCTTTGGGTGGAGGTTGGTGTTAAGAAATCATTTACAAACTGAATTGATCCAAATTTAGTTTATTTGGCAGAGTATAAAACATCAGACCTCACGGACCTCGATCCAGCACCAACTGCCAGATGAGATTCTAAAGAGAACACAACACAGAAGAGAATATAGAACATGTGCATCATCATGTAATGACATAGTGACAATTCTTAAGATGAGAAAATAACAACACATCTTCCCTACTATAAAAAACAAAAGTTTCATGCAAAATTCAATGAAACATAAGTGAAAATACATAAAGATAAATTTGACATGGAGAGCAATAGAATTGCATCAGTTAAACTCTAAAAGTAACCATGAATGCAAAAAACAAATAAAAATAGAAAACAAGAATTTGTAATTAACGAGAACACATTATATAATCTTTATGCCAGCTTGGTCTCGTTCTTAGTCTCCTAAGATCTCTATTGAAAGTGTTGTCATAATGATTTGTACCAACACAATGAGAAAGTCGTGAGAGTTGATTTGAAGCTTTCACTAAGCAAGACATATTCCAGGTATCTCCAGAATCCAACACAACTACGTTTCTTTTGACAGCACAAATTACAAAAGGGTCCATAAAGTTAGAAAGCCCTTTCCTTACAATACCTGATTTTCGCACAAGAACAGTATCGCCAAAACACCACATAGTCTGCGTTGTGCAATGTTTATTATCAAAATTAATTTTATATCTGTTTTGATAATTCTTTATCGTACACTAATATCAGAAGCAGACGGTTGGTCAAGAACAGATGTATCTAATCCCAACCAACTTGGATTTAACTTACAATGAGGTTTGCGTCCCGTGAGAACAGATAAAAGTGACACTGATTTCACACTATTGGGTGTAATTCTATGTGCCCACGAAGTCTCTCTCACAAAGCCACCTTCAAAGATATTTTGTATTGAATTGCTCGTTGAGAACAACTCTTAATAATTTTGTTCATGCTCTCAGCGAGCTCATATGCTTGTGGCGAGTAAAGAGCAGTTTTAAAATGAATATTGGCTAAACTAGAAAGGAACTGTTCCATCTTCAAAGACACAAATTGTGCACCATTATCAGTAACAAGGGTCCTGAGAATACCCTCCCTAGAGAACTCCTCTTTGAGGAAATCAATTACAGTTCGAGTATTATCTACTGGATCACACTTTGTTACCACCCATTTAGAAGTATAGTCCACCAGTAAAATTACAAAACGTTCATCATGGGTAAGCAACTCAAATGGACCAGCAATATCCAAACGTAATTTTTTCCAAGGTTCAAGAGGTACTTCAACTGGTGAAATTGGTGCAGAGAAGGTTTTTTTAGATTTATCATTGTTGGCACATTGCCAACAGTCTTTCACAACACCTTCCACCTCATGGTCTATTCCTGGCTACCAGTACCACTCCTGAAGTCTTGTTTTTGTCTTGTTGTGACCCAAATGTCCCTCATGTGCCAAATTGATCCATTTGCATTTTAAATCTGAAGGAGCAACTACATGTCTTCCTCTCAATATTTTGTCATTCAAAATACTCAATTCATCTTTCACACAATAATAATTATTCATAGTGGAAGACAAGATCTTCTTATCTGGCCAACCTTTCACAATGAAATCTTTCAACATGTTGAAATCAGGATCATTCACATAGGCGTCAGCCCACTCTTTATCTTCCAAAGCTGACTCACAAATCCAATTTATAGATGAAACATCCACACTGACTACTTCAGACTGAAAAGGTAACCTAAACATACAGTCTGCCATGCAATTTTTTTTAACCAGGTGCAAACTCAACAACAAATGTTTAGTTGGATAACCCATCAACCCAACGAGAAATTCTGGGAGAAAGGTTGTCTATCTCTCTAGAAGTAAAAATCCTGAAAGCGGTTTAAGATCAGATCTCACAGTGAAAGGTATCCCCATAGAACAAATTTGAAATGAAGAAATCCCCAAAACACTGCCAGTGCCTCCCATTCAATCACTGAGTATCTTTCTTCCACACCACTCAAAGCACGGGAAGCAAATGCAACTGCCTTCAACTCACAATTGACAATCTGAGAAAGTACAGCACCTAATCCACAGATACTTGCATTTGTGGATAAAATTGTCTTTTTATTCTCCTCAAAGTTACCTAAAGTAGGTAACTTTGCAATACAACTCCTCACACGATTGAAAGCTTCATTACACTCATCTGACCAAACAAACCGAGATCCTTTTTTAATAGAGATCTCAAAGGCTGCGAAATGGAAGCAAATTTTTGAATGAAATTAGTGCAGAACTCTGCCAATCCAAGAAAGGAACATATATGATCCTTGTTAACAGGTTTAAGAGCCTCAATTATGCTCTTTGCAAACTCCATTTTAGGACCAATTCCCTCTCCGGAAATCGTGTGACCATAAAATGCCATCATGTTCTTCTAGATCTTTGCCAATGAACCAATATATTATCCTGAAAAAACAACACTTTGTTCAAACCTTGTATAACTTGCTTCATTACTCTTTGGAAACATGCCGCACCGGAGGCAAGTACAAAGGCATCCTCATAAATTGAAATGCTCCAATGATTGTGACAAATGAAGTTAAATGTTTAGATTCTGGGTGTAACTTAACCTGGTGGTAAGTAGAGGACAAACCCATTACACTAAAAATGTTTGCATCCTTAATGAGAGCTAAAGTTTCATTGATATTCGGTAAAGGTTGTCTATCAACCCAAATAAATGTGTTCAAACCTCTTCAATCTGCACATAATCGAATCTCCTTCCCACCATCCTTGGGTGCCAAAACTACCGGAGCCAACCACTCCGAGCTTTCAATCTCTTCAATTACACCTTTTTCCTTGAATTTCCTGATCTCACGCTCCAATGGTTCCATCATCATATTAGGAACCATCCTCACCTTAGCTACAAAAGGTGTTGCGCCATTATTTAAAATAATATTGTGTTCGACATTTTTAGAAGACCAAGATTACTACTAAAAACTTCAGGAAATTTCGTACAAATGTCTAAAGGTAAATCTTCCCTAGAGAGTAATAAAACCTTCTGTTTACTGTTAAGATTAAGTGTAATTCTCATATCTCTCTGAGGCCTCCAACAGAGAAGGTTGTCACCCCTCTTTGCTACGTAAACCTTACCTACAGTCTCACAATCAGAAAATTGAATCTTTTTAACACAATAACCCAATACATCAATTCTTACACCACCATAACCTACTGGAATAATGTCTGAAGGTAGCAGTACAATATCCTCACTACCAAATGTGATTTCCCAATTTCTGTCACCAATCATTGTATAGGGTGATCCAGATTCCACAAACACAGATATTTTTTTCCACCCACTGAAATCTCGCATTCAAGCATCTCAATGGGTTCTGCATCCACACTCCCATCCTCACGTATACTAGAAACTATTTTTGTTTCATCACACAAATAATTGACATTTTGTTGTTTAAGTCCACAACATACTCTAGCATAATATCCTTTTTTGCCACAATTTTTACAAAATGCAAATCTTGCAAAAGACCGTGGACTATTTGTGCAATGTCCTTCACTGGAACATCTGAAACATTTAGGACTGCCATTTTTAGTATCATTTTGAGTATGTTTCTTTTTTATCAAACTTCTTTTCAGCGTCCTTATTCACTAATGAACCAATTTTTTTGATTATCTTTATCACTCTGTTTATCTATTCTATTTACCTCATTGACTGATGACTCTGTACAGCCACTTTCTTTACTTAAACTATCTTTACTTTTCTCTTCACGAATCTCACGTACCCACCTATTGGTGTTTTTCATACCTTCTATAATAGCGACCTCATCTTTTAAGTTAGGATTTTTGCTCAATAATTTTTCTTGTACCTTGACATTATTTGTGCACCTGACTATTTGATCTCTGATCAATGAATCAGTTAAATGTTCAAAATCACATGTACGAGCTAATGTTTTAAGAGAAGCTACAAACATAGATATTTTCTTACCTTGGACTCTAGAAAATAATTTGTGTCTTTCTAAGACTACATAATTGTGTGAACCTAAATGTTTCTTGAGCATTAAGACAGCCATGTCATATACGTTACCAGGCTCATCAGTTTCATTTCCAATTTCAATTAAGTCAAGGCTTTCATAAATACATCTCCCTTCAATACCTAAGTTATGTAGAAGGATTGCTTGCTTGCGGCATGCAGAACATTTCTTACCCCCTATAGCTATGAGGTAAGAGTCGAAAATTTATTTCCATCTCTTCCATGGTAATATAGGTTCACCTATTTCAGACAAAAAATGTGGCGGTTCAGATGAAATTCCCATTATATATATATATATATATATATATATATATATATATATATATATATATATATATATATATATATATATATATATATATATATATATATATATATATATATATATATATATATATATATATATATATATATATATATATATATATATATAGATATAAAGAAAAAAATGTGATATGTGAACAGAAAACAGGAATGTTACTCACTAATATGGTTACAGTAGTCTATACTAAACAATATTTATAAATCAATGAAAGAAGTATGCTACACAATGTGTTACAATTGTGTGTATAACTTTTTAGACACACAATGGTAGAAAACCCACCAAAAAATAATTAAGGTGTGTGCATAGTTGTATGTAACATCGATTTTTTTTGTTCTAAATGGTCTCTTCACAAAAATAATAGTGTGTGCATCACTGTATGCACTGCATCACTGTATACACTTCCGCTTAATTGTTTACTTCTTTTGCTTCATAAACCTTTAAGTGTGTGCATCACAGTGTGCACTTCTAGTTCCAAAAGTTGCAAATCTGTAGACACTGGTATACGTTATCTCACAAAATAAACGTGCGCATAAGCGTTTACCTCAAGAGCTCCGCTAGTTCCAAAAGTTCCAAAGATGTAGTTTCTGGTATGCATTATCTCAGGAAAAGAAATGTGTGCATAAGCGTTTAATTTAACAGCTTCGTGTATGCAGCAACATTAAGAAACTGACGCAAAAAAATTTGCCACTCAAAATGGCCGCTGGCGTCAATGCGTCATGACGCACTGGAAACAGGATGTGTAGAGATAAATGGTTGATGATGGTGTGCGGTCTAATTGTCAGCTCCCAGAATGCATTTGGAGTGACTATTAGACTTCCCTTACGTCATCATAACCAAACAGACTTCAAGCCATTAACATCTCTCGCACGGATCATAGGATCGTAGGTCAGCACCACACAGTCTACTCCTCTCGTACCTTCCGACAACAACGATCGCTCAAGGATACTTGCCAAGTCAATCAAATCAATTTTCCTGCTTCCCGTCATCACCTCAATTAGCGCTGATTCCAATAAAGAGCAAATGAGGATAATAGGGATCACGAGATTTCCTTATTACGCGTAAGTTAGTTTCCAGAGTAATATCGTGTAGGGTTGATTTCTTCTTTGTTTTTACCTCATCGCCAGTGTTGAGAAATCATTTCCAAATTGAAATGATCCAAATTTTGTTTATTTGGAGAAGTATAAAACAGCAACTCCCACCGACCTCGATCCAGCACCAACTGCCAGATGAGATTCTAAAGAGAATACAACGCAGAATAGAATATAGAACATGTGCTTCATCATGTAATGACATACCCCCAGATACATCATTGTCATGTTTGGCGAGTCCTTAATAGCGATTATTAAGGAATCACTATTAAAGACTCGCAAAACGGGATTATTGTAGAAATCGCAATAATTATTGGGATTCCTACAGCTTCCTTATTTGCGATTCGCTAATTGCTAATCGCAAATAAGGAATGACTCCCCATTCATTCCTATGGGCCTAAAGGCCCATAGGAATGAATGGGGCCCATAGGAGTGAATAGGCCCATAGGAATGAATGGGGAGTCATTCCTTATTTGCGATTCGCAAATAGCGAATCGCAAATAAGGAAGCGATTTCAAGGGTGCCAGGGTGTCCAAAGGACACCCTGTAGCACCCCTGGAAAGGTAATGTACACTGGTGTTGCGCACACACATGTCCAAAGGACATGTGTGTGTGTGACATACAACTTAGAAAAATGCACTAAAGTGCATTTTTCTAAGTTTTTGCTATTTACCACGTAGTTAGACTTCACTGTAAATAGCAGCCCCAGATTGCGAATTCGCAATTTTTAAATGGTTCATGAATTGCATTTAAGGAATCTCAAATTGAGATTCCTTAAATGCAATTCATCGCAATTTAGCGATTTCTATAATTGCGATTTTGTGCCACTTCTCGTATAGATATCCTCAGTGATGGGTGGGCAGCCGGGAGTTTGGAGGAGATACAGCACTTGGGGGCATATTATCAACGAGGCGATAAACAATTATCAACGCTTTTGCGTCCATTTTTGGATGAAAAGCGACAATATTTTAACGCCTAATCAGCAAGGTCACGCTATCGTGTGAAACGTTGCATTAGCGCCTGTTTTCTGAACGCCCAGCTTTGCATCTCTAATGAGATGCAAAGTGGGCATTCCTGCCCTGACATAACTGGAGAAATGTCGCTAAGCGTAATTTCTCCAATTATCAATGGGCACGCTAACCTGCAGAACACAAGCAAAGTAGCGATAACCTCTGTTATCGCTACTTTCCTTAGGCCTGCTTCAAGACTAACTTAGCCATGATATCCTATGTAAGGTGGATATTATGGCTAAGTATGCATTGCACTATCATCATGCTATCGCCAAACTTTGTGAGATTATCGCTGGATTTCCAGTGATAATCTCACATTTGGCAGTTAGCGCTTGGAATTTTATCGCTTTTGAGATAAGCATTGCTAATAGCACGCTATCTCAGCGATAAAATTCCACGTTACCCGGCGATAATTATCCTAGCGCTAAGTGCGCTTAGCGATAATTATCGCCGGTCAGACTATGGGGGATCGTAGTAGGGTCAGTGGTGTATGATGACTGTTGCCTGGAATATTTCTGGGTTCAGTCATATTGATCCCCATGATTTTGATCAACTCTCAGGGGTCTCGCGGTGGACAGACCTCTTTCTCAGTGCGACAATCACTCCATAAATTATGAATAATACTTTCCTTGGCATGTGCATTGTATTTCTCAAACCATACAAGACTGTATGCATTTTCCCCTGCTTGTAGTTCCATGAAAAATAAATGAATCATTCTGTTTTGTAGGTTGAGGAACATCAGCAAAAATAGCTCGAACTGCATGAAAGAAGGCAAAGAAAATGTCAATGACAGAGGGAAAGATCAAACTACGAATTCTTCAAGGTGGAGGGGAGTGCTTGGTGCAGTCAATACCAACGTCAATAGGTTCCAAGTATAAACGTCGAAAACAAAAAGTAAGGGATCGAAAGCATCATTTAACAAAGGTACAAATATATTTTCCAGCTGACTTTGGTGTGGTTGAGTCAATGGCCAGCACCATTATCTGAATTTTCAGTGGCAGAAATACCGCCTCCTGGTTTATGTACTTATTTAGGTATTTATTTATTTATGTATTGCTTGTGGCAAAACAACAAGGGCCTTGGAATTCAGCAGAATCCACAACAAAGGTGTCAAGAAAGTCAAGATCCATAGCTGACAACGTTTCAGATTCCAATGTGTGACATTTTCATAATTTCAGTATAATTATGAGTGAAATATCAAAAATGAAACCCATTTGAGAAACGAGAAACTCTAAGGAGATTTTAAAACTACTGCAAAGCACCGGTAAAGGAAAGGCAATTTGGACCGCCACCCATGTGTTCACCATGTACCTGTGCTGTAAATTTAAAGCAAATACTTCAAGCAGAGTGAGAGTTCACTTCAGGGATTCACTTACTTAATTGCATTGAGGACAGAAGCAATTTATACGGGCTTCCTCATTGTGGAAGCAATGACTCCCACAGCGAACACTGGCCCAGGCATGATTCTGAGGCTCAACAACTGCACAGTGTGGACTGATGTGCTCTGGGCTGCTGAACCATCCCAGTGGCCACCGCGGGGAGTTCACTCAGCCACCAGCACCCCAGTTGGGTGGGTCGGTACCCTCCGGTTCCTGGTTAATTTTAAGATCATTTAATTACTGTGTGTGGCACAATGTTGTATAAGCAGCACTGCCATTGTCAGGGCTTAAGTCTGCTTTATTCACTATTAAAGTGTGAAGTGTGTCTTGGTAGTAGCACTGGGCACTCAGGCTGACGGCAGTCATGAATATATCAAAATATGCAGATGGTGTCTGGGTGAATACTAGTATTGTTACATTGTAACCAGAGTAGCAGCTAGAGCTGTGGGCTCTGAGTCAGACCCCCTGGAAGCAGTGGAGATGGCGCACTGCCACTCGAGTTTTAGTTTCAGTGCTTGTGGTGCATTACTAGCACTCCTGCTGGGCAGCTCAAGAGGCGTTATTATGCATGACTTTGCAATCCAGTGCGGTGATGAGGACCACCACAGTAAATTTTTTTAGTCTGACACCTGATACGTGGTACTTAGCAGGGCTGTATCTGTTTTTTTTAAAACTGGAACCTGTGGTTAAGAGCTGCGCAAACTGCATCCCAGCAGTGGGTCAGAGTGAGAAACGAGAACTGGAGCTGTCACCAGAGCCCATATGTCAGTGAGCTGGATCTATTCTCTGCCCTGAAGGTGTGACTGCTTCCATCAGGAACATAGCTAGTGTGCCATGGCCCTAGTGCAAGGAAGGAAATTGGATCCCTGTCACTGGTTGAACTGTGAAATAAAGCAATAATCACAGTTCAGTGGCCCATCAGACCTCCGGGCTCAGGTGCCACTGCACCTGCTGCACTAATGGAAGCTACGTCCCTGGGTTCCAACCTGTGGGAAGAGTTGGCAGTAGACAGTGAGAGAGGAGAAGTTGGCCATCATTAGTTATCCTTTCAGTGGTCTTTGAGAGTGTGGAATAATTGTACAGATGTGTGCTCTTTAGAGAAATAACATGACCTGACTAACTTCATGTCAGGTACCTCATAACACAGGCCAGATCCATGCTAGAGTTCACGGTATCCAAACAAAATTACATATGCTAACATAAAATCAAAATGAAGCTTATAACATGCTCAGTAGTTGTCCTGAATCTATGGTAATTATCCAGAATTCCTGGAACTAGTTTGGACACCCCAAGGTACTAGGGGCCAGATGTATGACCCATTTTTGCAATCGCAAATGGGAGATTGGCCTGTCTGCAACTGTAAAATAAGAGTGCAGGCATGTATAAACACTATTTTGCGAGTCAGTGACTTGCAAAATATTGTTTTTGACTCTCACTATTTCGAAGGGGCATCCCTTCCTAATAGCGACTCTCAATGCCTTGTACTTTTATTTTGCGGCCGCATTTACGGTCCCAAAACACTTGCAGTTTACCACCTACTTCAAGTAGGCGGTAAACCACTCGCAAACGGGAAGGGGTCCCCAGGGGACCCCGATCTTTTGTGAGTGTGCTGCATGAATATTTTGTAAGAGCAGGCAGTTGTCCCAGGGACCACTGCCGACCCTTGAAAAATGAAATTGAAAAGTTTCTTTTTTCTTTTTTAAATGCATCTCGCTTTCCTTTAAAGAAAACAGGCTGCATTTAAAAAAAGGAGTCACAGACATGGTGGTCTGCTGACCCCAGCAGGCCATCACCCACGCGGTTGCAAGCCATTCCCAATGGGGTCGCAATTGCCACATGAATATTGATGAACCATGCAATTTTCGACCCCATTGGGAATCTCAAGCAGTGAATGAGACACAATTTTACACTCATTTTAGAGAGTCGCAAATTGCGAGTCGCAATTCTGTGCAATTTCCGACTCGCTGAAGGGAATGGTCGTAAATCTGGCGCTAAGTCATTGGCAATCCTGAAAAACTGACATGGCTCTAGGCTTTGTGACACAATTTTTAATATACTGTTTATTTGGAAAGGCCTTCTTTACCCAAAAGGGTATCATGCTGCTGAATAATAGATGTTTATTATTACCCAACTCAATGGCACTCGTTTTATTGATCTGAAAATACGAAAGACTGAGTGGACCATCTGGGATTTCAGTCTTTGACCATGCAGTTAAATACAGTGGATATATTCGTCCTCTGATTCACCAGACCTGGCTTGTTAGCATTTGTACTTTAAAGGAGACTCTTCATTTATTTACAAAGGGTAATTTGGAGGGAGGTCATAAGTTCAACAACGGCCAAGTCTTCAAGGTGAGAGGGATAGAGAGCGCAGGCACTATGAGAAATAGTGGCTAAGAGGGAATCTTGCAATGACATTTTCTTCCTCAGTTCAGTCGGTGTATCGATCTCCTAAAGATGAAAGGGAAGGTGGGACTTCCTCACACGTGGCTGCCACTCACCCTCGAGGCAGTTGCCAGGTGCGCAGGATCGCTCCGTTGGAGGCAGTGAGGATGATTAATATATTGATCTTATTGCCAGTATATTTTACAAAGTGCCATGCCCAACTGGAGATGTCAGAAATTAAAAGCCTATTACGACAGTCTCAGCACAGAGAGTAAACCTCATTCATTCTGGGGTACGCGCCAGAAGAGCTAGCCCTAAGTAACTTCCTGTCACTGAGACTAATTGGGGCTTTCCATCCTCAAGAGGTGAGCTACCTGGATGGGACTCATTTTCAAGTACTCGGAGATTATGTTTTTGAGATCTGGCTCCCAGTTTAAAACTGAGTTGAGTCGAATTTGAGTGTTTCAAGTTCTGGTCACACCGTTGTGAATTGAGTTCCTTTTGTTGTGAATTGAGTTCCTTTTGTCATGACCGTTAGCATCCAATCACAGACTGGCCAGGAAAGAGTTGCAGAATGTCTTGTTTTGTTAATTTCAAACTTGTGCCTCAGGGGATGGTCAAGTGGATAATCAAATGGTACTAGACCTGCCAAACGTCTCAGCTCCGCCCAGAGCAGAGGACACGATGCCCTGCCACTACAGCTTTCGTTGCAATGCTATGGTGCATTACTAGCGCTCCTGCTTGACAGTTCAGGAGGGCTATTGTGCAAGATTTTTCATTTCAGTGCGGTGATGCGGACCGCCAAACTAAAATGTGTTAGTGAAACACCTGATGCGTGGCACTTGGCAGGTCTAAGAATCCCAAAAGGTCACTGGGGCAGTTTTACAAAGAGTAAATAAGGAGCATAGGGAAATATGCAATGGTATACCCATGCTGACTAGCAGATGTACAACAAAACATCGTTAGGTATTCATAAACACACATATATCGACATACATTCAGGCACAGATTCAGCACAGACCAGCAGGCATGAAGATAGGTCTATTGGTACAAATATCACTCTCTTGTGCTCCTGTACCATCGCTATTGAACCGTACACATTGTGGCCAGCTCTGCAGCTATACATAAAATGGCGTTACACTTTCCATGGCAAAACAGGCCACGATTAGTTACTTATCGACTTTCATCTTATCCATCTGCCTTAGTAGTAGTAGTAGAAGGTAATATAAGTTTAAAAAAGATTACAAAAAAAGGTATAAAGCATCACGATCAGTACAAGTATCAAAGGATGGATAAAAGATTTCTAAGGTAATAATGTAGTAAATCATGGCATAAAAGAGAACATTTATTTGCGTGGGAACTCAAAATATTCAATTCAGACTATGGACAGAATATTTAAATCACATAGTTAGTAATGTATGCGCCTGATCTAAAAAAATTGCATTGGCATTTTATTGCACTACTGTCCTTGGGACTATCACAATGGCAGATGGAATAAATGGTAGATATTGTTTTGCCCTCAAGGACCAAAAAAAACGCGATTTCTGAACTACATTTTTTTGGGATATGTACTAACGTCAAGAGACATATAATTTGCAATAAGTATATAGGAGACAATTGCATGAATCTTGATACAAGCATAATCAAGCAAAGTGAACACATTTACTTGTTTGCAGAAGAGATGCTTTATAAATCTTGACCAATAACATAACTAGCCTTATTATTGCACTATTGACCAGGACACTTTCGAAGTCTCAAGCAACCTCTTCCTTTGATGTTGTTTGACCTACTAGCTGAATTTTCTTACAAAGGGTGATGTGGTGCAAATGCACAAAGTGTGCAAAAAGGCATATAAATTAAGGCAGCTTTTATAAAAACAGGATTCTTTAATCCAGATACAAAAGAAACAAATCAGGACATATAAATGAGTGATATTATCATACAGATAGGACTCTATAAGCCTGATCTAAAAATGTTGGTAATGTTTTCCTTTCACTATCTTCCCTTACACTAAAACAGTACCTGGCAGCTTTCACAGTTAATTTTAATGTTGCCTAGTTAAATATGGAGCGTTTTTTTTGTGCAGACGGGATTTGTTTGGATGCCAACAAAGTCGACAAACTGTTTTATCTTTAAAAACTGGGGGGCATATTATCAAGGGGGTTTATCTCCGCTTTTTTGGCTTTAAAAGCCAAGAAAGCGGAGATAAAATTATCTCCCTATTACCTAGCTGTCACTAACACCAGTTAGCGACAGCTAGTAGGAGATAGCGACCAACTTGGGCCCCACTTTGCATGTCAGTGATATTTATCACTAATGACATGCAAAGTGGGCGTGCCAAGATGTTAGCGACTGAAAACAGTCGCTAACATCGCTATCTCCTATTACCAACTTTTGGAGATATTCGCGCTAAGCGCGAATATCTCCAAAAGCTAACACCTGCCCTGAGCAGTTCTTAGCCATGTTATCCAATGGGAGGTGGATAACATGGCTAAGAGCATTAGCTCGGTAATGCATGAATATCGCTGACTTTTCAGCAATATTCATGCATTGCGGTGATTTTTATCGCATTTGCGATAAACCTTGGTAATACCAAGGTTTATTTGCGGTAAAAATCGCTGCAGCTCTGCAGTAAATTTTTGTCTCTAACCAAGCAATAGCGATAATTATCGCTATTGCTTGGTAATATGCCCCTTGGTTCCATTTCCCTTCAAATTAATGAATCAGAATATAAAACAATCTGAATCTTAAAAATGTCTTTTTTACACAGCCAGGCAAATGTAACACTAAATATTCTTGACTCTTCAGGGTGTAGGTATCAAACACTAAGTCCACATGATTGTACTGTTTGAACTGTGCCAGGTCGGATTCACTTTGTTTGAGAGTAAAGGTACTACAAATTAGGACTTTCCGGGCTTGTCGATTTATCGACAAGCCAGTGTCTCTGGATCATGTAAATCATATGTTTCTATGCTTGCCGGTAAGTACGCAACTCTAAGTCCTTGCATGCAGTTTTGCTTAATTCCCAGATAAATTAAGTATTTTTATTATTTTGCACAATCACAGAAGTAATTTGTGGTGCTTCTGTAGTGGAGTCATATTAGAGATTTTAGATTTAATTCTATTCTTATGACACAGTTGAGGTTTGCTCTTTGTATGTGGAGTAGGTTGCGCTCACTTTGCATACCATTATATAAAACATGGACATTTTCTTTTGGTTCAACGCAGGACATGCATTTAGCAAATTTGGGATCAGTTTTATGTTAATGCTTTCAATGAAGGTCTGAATGCTTTCCTGCTGAACAGATTTGCAAACCTTAGCCTCGATTTGGTGTTTATTGTTGACTTAAGCTTTCTAAGGACTAGGGGGCACATGCATCAACCTATTTAGGAAGTGCAAACGGTGCGAATCGGTAAATTTGGCCGTTTGCGCTTCCTAAATACGTTTTTGGGATGCATGAAACAATTTTTCAAAATTCGCTTTTTTTTGCATTTCCAAAAAATGCGAATGCATTTAAGGAATCGCATTTGTGCGATTCCTTAAATGCAATGCATCAATTTTTTTTAAAATGAGAATTTTGAAATAGGAAGTGCAAATTAACATGAGGTTGACCCTCGTGTTAATTTGCGAAATTCTTTAACCCCTTCGCTGCTAGGCCTTTTCCCCTCCTGTGCTGAGCCCTTTTTTGGCTATTTGGGGTAGTGCGCGCTTAGGCCCCTGTAACTTTTTGACCACATAAGGTATCCATGCCAAATTTGCGCCCTTTTCTTCCAACATCATGTGGATTCCAAAGGCGCCCAGGGTTTGTGGATTCCCTTGGAGGGGTCCCAGAAATTAACCAAAATATAGTGATTTTTTTGTTTTTTTCAGAAAAATGGGAAAAACGGGCTGCAAATGAAAGCCTCTGGGTTTTTCCCTGAGAATGGTATCAAAAAAGGGTTTGTGGGGCTGAAATCTCCGTTTTCTCAGCTTTCAGGGAATGACAGTCTTTTGCCAGGGAACCAACATTTTTCACACAGTTTTGGCATTTTTCTGGGACATAGCCTATTTATGCTATTTTTAGAGCTTTCCACCTCCTTCCTGTTAATGGTAGAAAAGAGTTTGAAAGCAATAATGGATCCTAGAAAGCTGTACATTTTCGAAAAGTAAACAAAATTCTGAATTTAGAAAGGGGTCATTTGTCTAAATCCATGAAGGATTCTTTATCGAAACTAACAGTTAAATCTTGGAATAATAGAAAATTTGTTGAAAAAAACAGCCTTTTGTCTCAACGTTTTCACCTATAACTTTTTCTAATCTTGACAGCTCTTGGAAAGCAATATACTGTTACATCCGTTAGACCTTCCTGGTTGTGGGGATATATAGGACTTGTAGTTTCACCAAGAACCCGACGAACCCAGATCCAAAAACTGAGCAGCAACTTGCAATGTTTTTTTTTCTTTTACTGGGTATAGAGCACTTTGTCTTTGAAAATGTATACATGGAAAAATCTGTATGAAAGACACCTATGTATTTCTGAATTGGGTACAAAATATAGAGTTCAGAAACAGTATATAATTGCACATTTTCAAAATTGGGAATACCCATACTAGCTTGAGAATTATTGGTCATTTTTCAAAAACATTTTTTTTTTACACAATGTCTGTCATTGAAAGGGAGAAATGCTAGAAAGCTCATTTGGTAATAACAGTTGATTTACAAATCTGAATTACCCAAAGTCTCCCGATAAAAACGGTACCTCACTTGTGTGGGTCGGCCTTGTGCCTGCGATAGGAAACGGCGCAAAATGCAACGTGGTCACACCTCAATTTTGCAGTTACAAATTGACCCTTTTATGGCAAAGTGCCTACCTGTAGTTTTTGCACCCTAGCTCTGCCGGCACCTAGGGAAACCTAGCAAACCTATACATTTTTGGAAAGTAGACACCCAGGGGAATTCCGGATGGGGTGACTCGGCTGCCTACTATCAGGCTTTGTTACCCAGAATCCCTTGCAAAGTTTAGAATTTGACAAAAAAAACACATTTTCCTCACATTTCTGTAGTGTAAAGTTCTGGAATCTGCATGGATCAACAAATTTCCACCCACCCAGCGTTCCCCCAGGTCTCCCGAGAAAAATGGTACCTCACTTGCGTGGGTAGGCATAGTGGTTGCGACACGAAACAGCTCAAAATGCAACGTGGTTGCACTTCAATTTCCCAGTGAAATCTTGTGCTTTTTGGACAAAGAGACTACCTTATGTTTTTGAGTCCTAGCTCTGCCAGCACATAGGGAAACCTAGCAACCCTATACATTTTTGAAAAGTAGACACCCAGGGGAATTCAGGATGGGGTGACTCGTCTGCCTACCCCCAGGTTTTGTTACCCAGAATCCCTTGCAAAGCTAAAATTATGACAAAAAACACATTTTCCTCACATTTCTGTGGTGGAAAGTTCAGGAATCTGCGTGGATCAACAAATTTCCACCCACCCAGCATTCCCCCAGGTCCCCCGAAAAAAATGGTACATCACTTGCGTTGTTAGGCATAGTGGCTGCGACATGAAACAGCGCAAAACACAACGTGGTTGCACCTCAATTTCACAGTGAAATCTTGCGCTTTTTGGACAAAGAGACTACCTTTGGTTTTTGAGTCCTAGCTCTGCCAGCACCTATGGAAACCTAGCAAACCTATACATTTTTGAAAAGTAGACACCCAGGGAAATTGAGGATGGGGTGACTCGTCTGCCTAGCCCCAGGTTTTGTTACCCAGAATCCCTTGCAAAGCTAAGAATTTGACAAAAAAAAACACATTTTCCTCACATTTCTGTGGTGGAAAGTTCTGGAATCTGCGTGGATCAACAAATTTCCACCCACCCAGCGTTCCCCCAGGTCTCCTGAGAAAAATGATACCTCACTTGCGTGGGTAGGCATAGTGGCTGCGACACGAAACAGCGCAAAACGCAACGTGGTTGCACCTCAATTTCCCAGTGAAATCTTGTGCTTTTTGGACAAAGAGACTACCTTTAGTTTTTGAGTCCTAGCTCTGCCAGCACCTAGGGAAACCTAGCAAACCTATACATTTTTGAAAACTAGACACCCAGGGAAGTTCAGGATGGGGTGACTCGTCTGCCTACCCCCAGGTTTTGTTACCCAGAATCCCTTGCAAAGCTAAAAATATGACAAAAAAAACACATTTTCCTCACATTTCTGTGGTGGAAAGTTCTGGAATCAGCGTGGATCAACAAATTTCTAACCACCCAGCATTCCCCCAGGTGGCCCAAAAAAAATGGTATGTCACTTGCATTGTTAGGCATAGTGGCTGCGACATGAAACGGCGCAAAACGCAACGTCGTTGCACCACAATTTCACAGTGAAATCTTGCGCTTTTTGGAGGAAGAGACTACCTTTTGTTTTTGAGCTCTAGCTCTGCCAGCACCTAGGGAAACCTAGCAAACCTATACATTTTTCAAAAGTAGACACCCGGGGAAATTTAGGATGGGGTGACTCGTCTGCCTACCTCCAGGTTCCGTTACCCAGAATCCCTTGTAAAGTTGAGAAATTTGAAAAAAAAACACATTTTCCTCACATTTCCGTGGTGGAAAGTTCTGGAATCTGTGTGGATCAACAAATTTCCACCCACCCAGCGTTCCCCCAGGTCTCCTGAAAAAAATGCTACCTCACTTGCCTGGGTCTGAATAGTGCCTGCGACAGGAAACAGCGCAAAACGCAACGTGGTCACAACTCAATTTTGCAGTGAAATCGTGCCCTTTTTGGGCAAAGAGACTACCTTTTGTTTTTGAACCCTAGCTCTGCCGGCACCTAGGGAAACCTAGCAAACCTATATATTTTTGAAAAGTAGACACCCAGGGGAATTCAGGATGGGGTGACTCGACTGCCTACCCCCAGGTTCTCTCACCCAGAATCCCTTGCAAAGCTAAGAAATTGAAAAAAAAAACACATTTTCCTCACATTTCTGTGGTGGAAAGTTCCGGAATCTGCGTGGATCAACAAATTTCTACCCACCCAGCATTCCCCCAGGTCTCCCGAGAAAAATGGTATCTCACTTGCGTGGGTAGGCATAGTGGCTGCGACAGGAAACAGCGCAAAACGCAACGTGGTCACAACTCAATTTTTCAGTGAAATTGTGTACTTTTTGGGCAAAGAGACTACCTTTTGTTTTTGAACCCTAGCTCTGCCGGCACCTAGGGAAACCTAGCAAACCTATATATTTTTGTAAAATAGACACCCAGGGGAATTCAGGATGGGGTCACTCGACTGCCTACCCCCAGGTTCTCGTACCCAGAATCCCTTGCAAAGCTAAGAAATTGGAAAAAAAACACATTTTCCTCACATTTCTGTGGTGGAAAGTTCCGGAAGCTGCGTGGATCAACAAATTTCCACCCACCCAGCGTTCCCCCAGGTCTCCCGAGAAAAATGGTACCTCACTTGCGTGGGTAGGCATAGTGGCTGCGAAAGGAAATGGTTCAAATTGTACGGTGGTGAATTTACAATACCAAATTGCAAAACAACCTTAATTTTGGGGGGGGGGGCACCTGAGTTTTTGGCACGGGGCTCGGTGGTATTCTTTGGAAAGTACCAAACCCAAACAGATCTGAAAAGTAGACCCCCGAGGGAGTCCAGGGAGGTATGGCATGAGTGGGTCCCCGAACGTTTTCCTACCGAGAACACCTTGCAAACCTTAAAAGTAGGTAAAATAATCACTTTTCCAAACTTTTTTGCGTGGGATCACCGTGCCGGCAAAAATGTCCTACCAGCCAGCGCTCCCCCTGTTCTCCCGAGTAAAAGGATACCTCACTTGTGTGGGTGCCCCAAAGCAGAACAGGCCAAAAATGAATGTTGAAAAAAGTAGTATTTCAGTGTTACAAATTAAGCCCCCCTGCCTTAGTCACAGGCCTTTGGCCCACCCACACAAGTGAGGTATCATTTTACTCGGGAGAGCAAGGGGAACGGAGGGTGGTAGGACATTTGTGCCGACACGGCGATCCCACGCAAAAATGTATGGAAAACTGTTTTTTTAACCTAAATTTATGGTTTGCAGGGATTTCTGGGTAGGAAAACATTGGGGGACCCACGCATGCCATACCTCCCCAGACTCCCCCGGGTGTCTAGTTTTTAGAAATGTTTGGGTTTGGTAGTTACCAAAGATGCCCGCCGAGCCCCGGGTCAAAAACTCAGTCCCCCCCCTAAAAAAAGAAGGTAATCTTGCTATTGGTTATTGTAATGTCTCCACCGTACGATTTGGACCTTTCCCTGTTGCAGCCACTATGCCTACCCACGCAAGTGAGGTACCATTTTTATCGGGAGACCTGGGGGAGCGCTGGGTGGGAGGAAATTTGTGTGAGCCCAGTGACGCCACGCTTTACCACGCAAAAAAAGTGTGTAAAAAATGATTTTTCCATCAGAAATTGAGGTTTGCAAGGGATTCTGGGTAAAGGAACGTTGGAGGATCCACGCAAGCCATACCTCCTTGGAAGCCCCCGGGTGTCTACTTGTCAGAAATGTGTGGGTTTGGTAGGTTTCCCTACATGGCCGTCTCGCACGGGGCCAAAAACCCAGGTAACCCCTCTTGCAAAAGCTGGTGGTATTGACATTCAATACCACCAGCTTTTGAAAGAGGGGTTACCTGGGTTTTTGGCCCCGTGCGAGACGGCCATGTAGGGAAACCTACTAAACCCACACATTTCTGAAAAGTAGACACCCAGGGGCTTCCAAGGAGGTATGGCTTGCGTGGATCCTCCAACGTTCCTTTACCCAGAATCCCTTGCAAACCACAATTTTTGCTGGAAAAATCAGTTTTTACACACTTTTTTTGCGTGGGAAAGCGTGGTGTCACTGGGCTCACACAAATTTCCTCCCACCCAGCGTTCCCCCAGGTCTCCTGATAAAAATGGTACCTCACTTGCGTGGGTAGGCATAGTGGCTGCAACAGGAAACGGTCCAAATTGTACAGTGGCTAATTAAGTTTTCAATTTGAGAGCGTGTGATTCAAGGAAATTGTGACAGACAATTTCAAGTTTGCAGGAGATTGTGGAAAAAAATCAATAAAATTCACCAGAAAGACATGACCATATACTTCCATGGTTTAACAATAAAATCTAAATTTAGTAAGTTATTTATAGCTATAATGTACACCGTAACAGAGTTACTCAAAAGTCAAACATTCAAGCACGGCTAACTATTCCTCAAAGACACACACATACAGTTTGGATTTGGCACGAGGGCGAGTGATGGTTCAGTACATAAAATTTTATTAGCAAGATATTTCAAAAAATGAAATGCTCTGTCAATAAATAAATGCATAAAAACCAAACCAGTGACTCCCAACTCGTGAGCTGTAAAGCCACGACAAGGCACCAACCGTTTTACAGGCCATTCACGCACCTTTCATACCTGTTACACACCAGACCATTGACACCATCCGGAAGGAAAAGCAACACATTACAACATTCACAAAAAGGGACAAGGTACACCCTACTTCTAAAAGGGAAAACAAAAACAAATATTACTGGACAGCCATCTAAACCGCAAACACACACACATACTGGTTGGATTTGGCACGAGGATGAGTGATGATTCAGTACATACAATTTTATTTGCAAGTAATTTCACAAAAATGAAATACACTGCGTATAATTGAAAGTATGATAAACTGAACCACTGACTCACAGCTCGTGAGCTGTAAAGCCACGTCAAGGCACCAACCTCTTTACAGGCCATTCATACACCTTTCGTACGTGTGACACATACAAAACATTCACGCCGCCAGCCGCGGACCCATCACATTACAACACTCACACCAGCAGACAGCGCCATTCAAGGGCCCATCACTTTCACACGCCCATATATCTGCCACAGCAACTACACAAAATGATGGACTGCGTAGAGTGTCACTCAACTAGCAGTGTATGTAGTGACCAACAGAAAGTTAGTACTCACACACCGCCAAACGAGCGCCAGACCACCCACACCACCATCCAAGCACCAAACCATGCACACCGCCAGCCAAACATCACTCAGCGCACACAGACAGCCAAGTACCACTCCACGCACACCGCCAGCCAAGAACCACTCCAAGCACACCGCACGCAAAGCGCCACTCCATGCACACCGCCAGCCAAGCACCACTCCGTGCACAGACAGCCAAGTACCACTCCACGCTCACCATCCAGCCAAGCGCCACTCCACAAACACCGCCAGCCAAACACTACTCCACACACACCACCAGCCAAGCACCAGTCCACGCAGCCCACCAGCCAACCACCAGTGCACACACCACCAGCCAATCACCATTCCTTGCACTCCACCAGCCAAGCACCATACACTCACACTGCCAGCCAAGCATCTAACCATGCACTCCGCCTGCCAAACAAAAATCCACACACACCACCCGCAAAACACCAAACCATGCACTCTGCCAGGGAGGCACCAATCCACACACACCTCCAGCCAAGCGCCAGTCCACGCACACCGCCATCCAAGCACCAGCCTGCACACACCACAATCACATTTAGAATTATTCTTTTAAAAAAAAACACTAAACAAATGGAAATACCTACAAATCAACTTACACAAATTCTAAAACTAAACACATTGCACTAAAGCCAAACCTTGAAACAAACCAAATTTTTTTACAGAATACAGACCAGGCAATTCACTTCACAGCTCATTAAAACTCCCAAAACTTCTTTTTCTTGTGGTATGATTTAAAACAAGCTGACAAACACAATCCAGGCTTAGAAGGACAGTCAGGGCAGTACATACGAGACTCCTTCCGCACGCCTCTACGCCAACAGACTCTGCATCTTCTAGTCGGAAAGTCTTTTGCGGTAGTGGGAGGAATGAATTCAGCAAAGTGGCGATCTTTCAATCTAGCCACATCCTCCACCACTCCAAATCTAGGAACACTTGCCTGCTCCACTAGTACAAGGCTAGCTATTACAGACTCCTGAAACTTAACAAAAGGCATCTTCGACTCAGGACAAGACTTCTGGAACACAACAAAAGCATTGAAGGATGCCAAATGGAAAAGATGAATAGCCAACTTCTTGTACCAAACGTAAGCCTTTCGAATAGCATCATAAGGTTCCAACCTCTGATCTACTCTGTCAACACCACCCATGTACTTATTGTAATCTACAATGCACACAGGTTTGCGCACTTCAGCAACCTGACCCCAAACAGGCAGAGGTACAGTACTTTCGTCATGGATAGTAGTCAGCATGTACACATCTCTCTTGTCTGAAAACTTCACAGCTATAAGCTCCCCACATCGCAATGCAGTAGACTGTCCCCTCACAAGCCTTTTGCAAACAAGTTCCTTTGGGAAACCTTTCCGGTTACTGCGCATTGTGCCACAAGCAACAGTGCCCACTTTGGCCAACTCCTTGAACAACCGCACACCAGTGTAGAAGTTATCTACATACAAATGGTGGCCTTTGTTAAATAATCCTCTACCTAGTTCCCACACAATTTTCTCAGTCACTCCAAAAGTGGAAGGACAACCAGGAGGGTTAATGCTGGACTCCTTACCAGTGTACACCCTGAAATTGTAGACATATCCAGTCTCACTGTCACACAACATATACAGTTTGATTCCGTAGCGTGCCCTCTTACTAGGAATGTACTGCCTAAAAACCAAGCGGCCCTTGAACAATAGCAAAGACTCATCCACTGCAATTTCTTTTCCAGGAGCAAAGATCTCAGAAAAACGATCAACAAAGTGATAAAGGACAGGCCGAATTTTAAACGGACGGTCACAATCAGGGTGATCGCGTGCCAAGGCTAAACCATTATCAACAAAATGCATCATCCGAAGAAGAAGCAAAAACCGATCACGACTTATGACTGCTGGAAATATAGCTGTTGTCATCAAGGGACTAGTGGACCAATATGAAGACATTGATGGCTTCCTTAGCAAGCCCATCAAAAAAGTTAATCCCAAAAACTTCTTCATCTCTTCAACATTTGTGGGAGTCCACAGAGTAGCTCTAGAATGGGGCTTAAGACTGGCACTGTTGTCCCTCAAAAACTGTTCTGCATACAAATTGGTTTGCTCAACAATCTCTTGCAAAAACACATTGTCCATAAACAACTGAAAAAAATGTATTGGCTGAAAATTCTCAGTATTCACTCTACACCCAGGAACACCAGTGAACTCTGGCAAAGCCGGCTGCACCATGCCAGGGGGAACCCAGAGGCCATCCCCATGAACGGGGGGCGCAGCCACCTCAGCCTGCAGACCAGAAGCCACTTGTTGCTTTACACGTACGGGAAGCCTAACATCCACAGATACTTCTGGCTTCACATCACCAAAAGAAAACATAGCATCCCCAGAAGGCTCTTGCTGCACTACACCACCGGGAAACAAAGCAGGTCCAGATGCATCTTGCTGCTCTACAACAATGGGAAGCCTAACAGCCCCAGATGCCTCTTGCAGCACTTCACCAACGGGAAGCCCAGCAGCCTGAGAAGCTTCTTGCTGCACTACACCACCGGAAAACAAATCAGACCCTGATGCACCTTGCCGCTCTACAACAATAGGAGGCCTAACAGCACCAGATGCTGCTTGGCGCACCACAGCAATGTGAAGCCTTTTGTGCGCAGGCTGCAGCCTACCTGCCTCATGCCGACGTGAAAAGAAAGGATACCTTGCAGCCCTAGGAAGTAGCACAGCTGCCTCTTGGTCCACTACCGGCGCAACAATGTCCTCCGCTACCATAGACACTTCATCAGCACTAGAAGAAGATTCTTCATCCAATGATGATGAATCTAGGCAAAGAGAAAACTCACTGCCTGAATCTTCTCCACCAACCTCCAAATCCGAATCAGAGTCAGTCTCAGAACCATGGTCAGAGGAAGACTCAAAAAGCAAACTAAGAACCTGCTGAGCAGTAATCCTGCGACTATCCATTATCCTTACAAAGAAAGACAGCACACACAAGTGAACAACAACCTACACTGTGCAAAGTAAGAAGTAAACAAGGTAAGGCTTTCACACAAAGATCAATACAATCCAAAACAATTTCACTCTTACCAAATACAGCTACACTCACCAGCACCTACTCTGCTGAGACACAGCAAAAAGAAATGATATCCCACTAGAAAGAAAAGAAGAAAAAAAAACAAATTAGAAATCAAAGTGCACATCAAACACTAATGCTGAAGAAAAAAAGAAACAGAGCCACACAAACTGATATAAGTACAACCTTTTTCAAGAAGACAAACATCAAGGGAAAGTAGTACAAAATACATTCACTTACCAAGCACAAGCAACTACACAAGCTGCAAAACCAGCAGTAACGGACCCGCAACCTACAACAATCCAAACAGCAAAAGCCTGGATGAAGGCAAAAATGGAGAAGATAAAAAAATTACTACCACATTTCACAAACAATATAACAATTGAAAAAACCACACACAAATTTGCCCCCCAAATTTACATTTGCACAGAGGGGCCATCAAATAGGGCAAAGACCAATTGGGATTAGATGAGGTTTAACATCAAGACACTGGTTAATTTTTTGAATTTATTTTACTGCCTAACCCCTTTGGTGCCAGTCGGTCTTCTGCTCCTACCAGTACCCCCATCACACGGGGGCAGTAAGGACATTCATACACCTTTCATACGTGTGACACATACAAAACATTCACACCACCAGCCGCAGACCCATCACATTACAACACTCACACCAGCAGACAGCGCCATTCAAGGGCCCATCACTTTCACACACCCAAATATCTGCCACAGCAACTGCACAAAATGATGGACTGAGCAGAGTGTCACTCAACTAGCAGTGTGTGTAGTGACCAACAGAAAGTAGGTACTCACACACCGCCAGCCGAGCGCCCGTCCACCCACACCACCATCCAAGCGACAGACCATGCACACTGCCAGCCAAACACCACTCAGCACACACCGACAGCCAAGTACCACTCCACGCACACCATCCAGCCAAGTACCACTCCACACACACCATCCAGCCAAGCAGCACTCCGTGCACAGACAGCCAAGAACCACTCCACGCACACCATCAGCCAAGCGCCACTCCACACACACCGCCAGCCAAGCACCACTCCACGCACACCACCAGCCAAGCGCCACTCCATGCACAGACAGCCAAGTACCACTCCATGCACAGACAGCCAAGTACCACTCCACGCACACCATCCAGCCAAGCGCCACTCCACACACACCGCAAGCCAAGCGCCACTCCACGAACACCGCAAGCCAAGCGCCACTCCATGCACACCGCAAGCAAAGCACCACTCCACGCACACCGCAAGCCAAGCGCCACTCCACGCACACCGCAAGCCAAGCACCACTCCAAGCACACCGCAAGCCAAGCACCACTCCACGCACACCATCCAGCCAAGCGCCACTCCACGCACACCATCCAGCCAAGCGCCACTCCACACACACTGCCAGCCAAGCACCACTCCGTGCACAGACAGCCAAGTACTACTCCAAGCACACCATCCAGCCATGCGCCACTCCACACACACCACCAGCCAAGCAGTACTCCATGCACAGACAGCCAAGTACCACTCCATCCACACCATCCAGCCATGCGCCACTCCACACACACCGCCAGCCAAGCACCACACCGCAAGCCAAGCACCACTCCACGCACACCGCCAGCCAAGCACCACTCCACACACACCGCCAGACAAGCAGCACTCCGTGCACAAACAGCCAGCCAAGCAGCACTCCGTGCACAGACAGCCACGAACCACTCCACGCACACCATCCAGCCAAGCGCCACTCCACACACACCGCCAGCCAAACACCACTCCACACACACCGCCAGCCAAGCACCACTCCATGCACAGACAGCCAAGTACCACTCCATGCACAGACAGCCAAGTACCACTCCACGCACACCATCCAGCCAAGCGCCACTCCACACACACCGCAAGCCAAGCGCCACTCCACGAACACCGCAAGCCAAGCGCCACTCCACGCACACCGCAAGCCAAGCACCACTCCACGCACACCGCAAGCCAAGCACCACTCCACGCACACCATCCAGCCAAGTGCCACTCCACGCACACCATCCAGCCAAGCGCCACTCCACACACACCGCCAGCCAAGCACCACTCCGTGCACAGACAGCCAAGTACTACTCCAAGCACACCATCCAGCCATGCGCCACTCCACACACACCGCCAGCCAAGCAGTACTCCATGCACAGACAGCCAAGTTCCACTCCATGCACACCATCCAGCCATGCGCTACTCCACACACACCGCCAGCCAAGCACCACACCGCAAGCCAAGCACCACTCCACGCACACCGCCAGCCAAGCACCACTCCACACACACCATCCAGCCAAGCGCCACTCCACACACACCGCCAGCCAAACACCACTCCACACACACCGCCAGCCAAGCACCACTCCATGCACAGACAGCCAAGTACCACTCCATGCACAGACAGCCAAGTACCACTCCACGCACACCATCCAGCCAAGCGCCACTCCACACACACCGCAAGCCAAGCGCCACTCCACGCACACCGCAAGCCAAGCACCACTCCATGCACACCACAAGCCAAGCACCACTCCACGCACACCGCAAGCCAAGCACCACTCCACGCACACCGCAAGCCAAGCGCCACTCCACGCACACCGCAAGCCAAGCGCCACTCCGCGCACACCGCAAGCCAAGCGCCACTCCACGCACACCGCAAGCCAAGCACCACTCCATGCACACCGCAAGCCAAGCACCACTCCACGCACACCATCCAGCCAAGCGCCACTCCACGCACACCATCCAGCCAAGCGCCACTCCACACACACCGCCAGCCAAGCACCACTCCATGCACAGACAACCAAGTACTACTCCACGCACACCATCCAGCCATGCGCCACTCCACACACACCACCAGCCAAGCACCACACCGCAAGCCAAGCGCCACTCCACGCACACCGCAAGCCAAGCGCCACTCCATGCACACCGCAAGCCAAGCACCACTCCACGCACACCGCAAGCCAAGCACCACTCCACGCACACCGCAAGCCAAGCACCACTCCACGCACACCGCAAGCCAAGCGCCACTCCACGCACACCGCAAGCCAAGCACCACTCCACGCACACCGCAAGCCAAGCACCACTCTACGCACACCATCCAGCCAAGCGCCACTCCACGCACACCATCCAGCCAAGCGCCACTCCACACACACCGCCAGCCAAGCACCACTCCGTGCACAGACAGCCAAGTACTACTCCACGCACACCATCCAGCCATGCGCCACTCCACACACACCGCCAGCCAAGCACCACACCGCAAGCCAAGCACCACTCCACGCACACCGCCAGCCAAGCACCAGTCCACACACACCGCCAGCCAAGCACTACTCCGTGCACAGACAGCCAAGTACCACTCCACGCACACCATCAGCCAAGCGCCACTCCATGCACACCACCAGCCAAGCACCACTCCACGCACACCGCAAGCACCACTCCACGCACACCGCCAGCCAAGCACCACTCCACGCACACCGCAAGCAAAGCGCCACTCCACGCACACCGCAAGCAAAGCACCACTCCGTGCACAGACAGCCAAGTACCGCTCCACGCACACCATCCAGCCATGCGCCACTCCACACACACCGCCAGCCAAGCAGCACTCCGTGCACAGACAGCCAAGTACCACTCCACGCACACCATCCAGCCAAGCACCACTACACACACCACCAGGCAAACACCACTCCGATTTGCCCCAAGGGGGGGCAGAAATTCAAAAACAATTACTTGCCACCAGGAAGAGACCCTTGCCCAAGGGGTCGCTTCCAAAACATATACATTGCCCCAAAACAGATCCCTGGTGCCAGTGGGGAATTTCTGCCCCCACCTGGGGGCAAAGCAACTAAAAAAACGGGCCGATTTGCCCCCGGGGGGGGCAGAAAAACAAAAAGATTATCACAGCCCACCTGGAAGCGACCCTTGCCCAAGGGGTCGCTTCCTAAAAGCTAATTTCAAGATCCCTGGTGCTAGTGGGCATTTTCTGTCCCCCCCCCCCCCCTGGGGGCAAAACGGCAAAAAAAACGGCCCTATTTGCCCCAAGGGGGGGCACAGAAAATAAACAACAAAATCAAGGCCCCCTGGAAGCGACCCTTACCAAAGGGGTCGCTTCCCAAAACAAACATTGCCCTAATACAAAATCCCTGGTGCCAGTGGTTTATTTCTGCCCCCCCCGGGGGCAAAACGGCCGAAATAACGGGCCGATTTGCCCCCAGGGGCAGCAGAAAATCAAAAATGAAATGGCTGCCCACCTGGAAGCGACCCCATGCCCAAGAGGTTGCTTCCTAAAAGCTAATTTCACGATCCCTGGTGCTAGTGGGCATTTTCGGCCCCCCCCCCCCGGGGGCAAAACTGCAAAAAAAACGGGCTGATTTGCCCCCAGGGGGGACAGAAAATAAACGACAAAATGAAGGCCCCCAGGAAGCGACCCTTACCCAAGGGGTCGCTTCCAAAAACAAACATTGCCAAAACAAATAATCCCTGGTGCCAGTGGTTTATTTCTGCCCCCCCTGGGGGCAAAACGGCCGAAATAACGGGCCGATTTGCCCCCAGGGGGGGCAGAAAATCGTCAAGAAAATGGCTGCCCACCTGGAAGCGACCCTTGCCCAAGGGGTCGCTTCCGAAAAGCTAAATTTTCAATCCCTGGTGCTAGTGGGGGCATTTCCGCCGCACGATCGCGACGCTGTGCGCGATCGTGAGGCAGAAATGACCTGCAAAGAGACTTCAGGGGAAAGGAAAATCTCTTTCCTCTCCCCTGATGCCTCTTTGCGGCCCCAAACCCCCGCTGGACACCAAAAACCCACCTTCTCTCCAGACGCGCAGGAAGCAAATGGCTTCCCGAGCGCAGGGAATCCCTGATGATGTCAGCGCGCGCTGTGCGCGCTGACGTCATCAGGGATTCCCAGGGGGGGGGCGGGGGCGGCAGCGGAAGCTCTTCCGCTGCCGCCCCCAGCAAAACAATGAAGAGCAGAGAACCTCGGGGGGAGCGCCAGCGCTTCCCCCGAGGGTGGGGCTCATGACGAGCTGGGCTCGTCATCAGCACACGACCACTGTGCACCATGACGAGCCCAGCTCGTCATCAGCATCGAAAGGGTTAAAAAAGCACAAAAATGCATTTTGGAAAGTGTCATGTTACAGACACACATGTCCTTAGGACATGTGTGTGTGAAACATGCACTTTAAATACATTTCAGGGGTGCAGGGGGGGTCCTTTGGACCCCCCTCTGCACCCTTGCAATGCATCAACAAATTGCGAATTCCAAAAAATAGAAATGCAAAACGGCATTGATTGGCCCATAGGAATCAATGTAATGCCATTTCTTAATTGCGATTTGCAAGTAAGGAATTGCAAATTCCGAAAATTAAGAAATCCTAAACATTTTTAGGATTTCTTGATGCATAGGATTTTGCAATTCCTAAATTGCGATTCCTTAATTTTCGCAATTTAGGAAATGAAAATTCCTACAAAGATGCATGTGCCCCTAGATGGTTAGACCATGATATCTTGCTGTCAAATATCACTCTGAGATAATCATCTTCTAGGACCCACCCAACGAATTTAGTATTCTACCCAATGGTCATGACTTTTGTTATGGACAGATTAGAATTTTATCCATTTTCCAAGTTATAACTATGCTAATGATTTAATTAATGTTGTAGGCCTTTTGGCATTTGTGACAGAATCACCAAGTCATCGATTACATAGGAGTAGATGTTGTAAACGTGTACTCAAAAAGGCAACATTGAACTTGACCAGATCTTTTGGTATGCATTTTGGACCAGCTCTTTGGATGAGATTGAGTTTTTTATTTGTTTGATACTTTCTCCTTAGTAATATCAGGATATGTTGCAAAATCTCTTAGTGGTTCAAATGAGCAGATGATAACTGCTTTGTACAGGGATTTTGTATGAGTTTCCCACTTACTCTTAAAAGATAAACAGGTCATCGGGCCACTGATATGAGCTTGAGCCACAGCCCACCAGAGTCCAAAAGGCTCTTTCATTTTGCAATGAAATAACAATTTCGAGGAGGCAATTTCTTCTCAGTCTTGTTTTATCTGTATGTTTCTCTTCTTTTTCACGATCCTTGGAAGCAGGTAATTTTAGAGTGTGTCGCAGTAACGTACGATAGGCTCTCTTTGACTCGCTCAGTTGCTAGGCACTGGATTAATAAAACGTGGTTAGCTGTAAATTTTGTAACTTTGTCATCAAGACAGACAGTATGTAATCTAATGTAGCTTGCCATGTGTTTATCCAGTCATATCTTATCTTAGGTTTGGAATGATCATGTTTTAAAAGTGGTTGAAAGAGTCCTCCCAGGTTTCATGCTTTGTTTTTTTAAAAGTGCTGTTCAATTTAAGCTGTTTGCCATTAACAGTGATCATTTGGTTGCCGATTGCCATTTTCAAAGCCTCCAACTGATCATATTTGATCTTTACAACTAACGTTTGAGGATCAAGGTCACTCTCAGGCCTATAAATATTAGCATATCCTTTGCAAAGGTGATATAGGAGTAATGTACAGATGTATAATCAATGATGGTGGAGGTTGAAGGACCCCGGAAAATAGGTGCAGTGCTGATCTTCTGCTAATCTCCCATTAAGTGCTCTGTATCTGGAGTCTACCAGAAAATTATAGTTAAATCAAGTTTGTGCATTGGCTCCTTTGTTTTCCCTCTGTAGTATTTGTTGGTGAGGAATATGTAGCCTAAGTCTGGGTCCTTTATAGCAGGAGAGTGGTTCTCTGGTGGGAACACAGTTTGGTTGAAGTCCCTAGTAATGATTACAAATACCTGTCCATATGTTTCTAATATTACCTTAAGTTCAAGTATTTTGTGACACCTATGTTTATCTTTTCAATATGGGGAGAGTAGATTTTTATTATCAGTAGCTTTGATGCGGATTGGCTTTTGAGTAGGACTGCCAATATATTATACCAAGAGGATTTGAATTTTATGCTTTTGATACAGAGTTTATTAATTATTAATATTGCCAACACTCCCTCTCGGTCTTCCAAATATGTTCTTCTTTGCTTTTATTTCATTCGTAGTTTAATTTGAGATTGTTAAGGTTGAAGGGTGCCATTCTTCTTGAAAACATATTACACAATGATCTTGAATGAAGTTAGACAACTTGGTCCCTGAGTGGTTAATTGCTGATATTAATCTGCGGTTTTCCATGATACAACGGAAAATTAGTAGTGCTGAGATTCTCTCTGCTTTCTGCTTATTAGGTATGCTGTTTTAGAAGCAGAGATTGATTAATTGACTGTGAGTTCACTGGCCATGTGATCGATTGCATATTGGTTGTAGGTTCTCTTGCCGTGATTTGCAATTTTTTCATACCTTGATGTTGTCTCTGGGCCTTCATATGCAGCGTAGTTATCAATGAGAGGATATGGGACATGGAATGCCTATGTGAATTCCCAAGCCAATATGGATATTTTGGCTTTTCAGGATGTAGGACCATGATTCTCCATTCTGCTAAGGTCTCTTTTAAGGCCAATATCCTTTGAGCCATGATTTACATGGTCCAGGTAGTTCTAGTGGTTTGAGAGTCTGAGTTAATTTTATGATAGAGGATAAAGCAAACGCATAGCAGCAATTGTAAGTCAAGATCTTTTTGGTCCTCTAAATAACTTAATAGCTTCCATATGTTTTGGCAATTTAATATGTCATGAGGACCTTTGGATTTATATGAAGATGTAAGCTCTATTATATATTTCTCTTGACTGGCTGACATTTTGTTGTGGTTATTTGTTTTAGGGCTCTGGCTCGGACTACTTGTAGCCACTGTCCATGCCTGCAATCTGGTTATCTGTTGTGGATAGAAGAAACCACCATTCGATTCAGTTTTTGATCTTGAGGATTCTTAACTTCCAATATTGCATGCAAAGAACTTACATTTACTGAAGCAGGTAAGTTAGAGGGCTTGTCATCTAGTTATTATCCTATCCTGGCTATACTGCCCATGATATGTTTAAGCAGCTCAGAGTCATTGATTTGTAGTGCAAGCATATTAGCCTTGGTTTGGATATGTTTTTGATTGTTAGCAGAACATGCAATATGTATCTTAGAATGCAACGCTTCGCTGTGTGATGGTTTTGGTACTAGCTTTGAGGTACCAGAGGTGGATCACATGGCTGTAATGGCCAGGACAAGAGTTAAGATTGACATCTTTTTAACAGCACTGGGTGTTGTTTTTGTCACGTGTTGAGTAGGAGTCAACTGTCTTCCTGCAACAGTAGTATTTTTGATCAACTCATCATTAGGTAGTTGATCTGCTTGAAATTGGTTTGCTATATTGGTTTTGCCTGGATTTTCAGATATTTTAGAGCAGTGAAGGTCACTGGTATTACAAGAAATGGTTTCTGTTGATGATTTGTTCAATGTAGGAACATTTTCTCTTAGCTCTGGAATGGTTGGGCCTGGATTGGTTTGATGTCTGTCTTCCTCTTAAATTATGTTTAGCTTTTTAAGACATCTCTTGCCTAACTAAGAGGAAAGCAATCTTGAATGCCTTCTAAATCTTCATGAGCCCAAAATTCGGTGGTATAATCTGCTTAGAGGGATTGTGGAATTGGTACAGTTCCTGCCAAACTAGTCTAGCTCAGATCCCATTGCAAGGATATTGGGGTTCAAATTATTTGTTTTGTTGGTGGCACAAGTTCTCTCGGTTGTGAGAAATGTTAAATAGCTCTTTGTGTGGCTCGCTATAAGGTGTATTGCCTTTATTGGTAGAAGTTGTAGGGAGTCAAGAATATCCTCCAGCCACTTGAGGTTTTTTGAGGCAGGTGTTAATTCGCTCAGGTTCTCTTTGATCAATGATAATACTTTAGAATTTTCTTTCACAGCACCTGCTCTACAGCAATCTGTTAGAGTAATGCGATCTGCACAGTAGTAATGACAATTGTTTTTTACAAATATCTGACATTTGTGTCAATGTATTGCTGCTTGCTCCCATTGTAGTCCGCACCGGAAAAGTCAGAGGTGTGTCTTCATCTTCTAAGGATTTAAATGTGTACTTATCCCCGTTCATGGATTGGATGTTTTGACTATGGCATTAGCTCTAATCTTGAATCTGAATTGTTGTGTGAATTGTTGTTTTGCAGGCATTCACTATGTGAGATAGAATTGACAGGATTAGATAAGTGTTCCAGTTCCTGCAGTTGGTCAAATGCTTCTGAAATGTTGAAAGAATCAACCAAGGTTTCTGCTTGATCATATTCAGGATCAGTTTCAGTGTCCCCATCCCCTTTTATACCGTACTCTTTGTGTCCAAATATCGAATCTGTTTCTGAGGTGGGTTCTGCAGCACCATTATTAGCTGAAACTGTAGTTTCTTGATATTTTTATTCTTGATTTACTGGAAGGTGAGATGCAAGAGGAGATCTCACAGAGGGAGCAGAAATAATGGCAGATTTGACAGTAGTAACTTGTGGACATTGTGGAGTTTCAATCAATGCCGGAGAAAGGCCAGATGGGCCTGGAATTTCTCTCTTCCAGGGGCAGTGACCTTATTGTCAAATTATCACTGTGAGCTATTCCAAACAAGACCTCTTTTCTCCTGAAGCAGTATTGAATTGATTCCTGCTTTGTGTGTGATAATTCAGCTGAGACAAGTGGTATTTTTTTGGCATTGTTTTGGACCTTGGACCTCTCTCAACACTGTCCCTGACTGTGAAGTCTTGGTCTGAGTTCCTTGTCTTTTGTTCCCTAGTTGTGTCTGTGAGGGATTTCTTTGATAGACCACTTATTGATTTCCTTGCTCTTTTAAAGGCAGTGAGGCTCAGACTGTGTGAACGCTGGTTTGCAGGTTTTGCTGAGTGAGTTTTCAACCTCTAGTTGCATCTAGTCACTGAGGAGGTAGTGTATGTATATATTTTTAATACTACTTTTTGGGAGGGGAGGACTATATAGTGTGCAAGCCGCCCCAGCACCTTGGCTAGCCACTTCCTCACACCTCAGTCCTCTACACTAGCAGTGATATACCTAGGACAGGTGATAGATGTACACAACATCCTGGGGGGGGTTCAAGGAAACTCAATATAATAATAGAACAGAGAGGGGGGTTTATTCATCCCAAACATAGAGCAGAAGGGAGAAGAAGCAGGCAGCCAACAAGCAGGCAACCATTAGAGTAGCCAGCAGCCCAGCAGGCGAGGAGGACCGTAAGGTGCACTGCAAATAAGTGACCATCTGTAGGTTATTCAACGAGCACTAACATAAGCTGCATGTCATTTGAGGAAATTAAATTGCAACAGTCAACCTATGAAAAGATTTTTCAATGTCTCAGCATAATGTCCTTTCTGTTGGTAATGCAGGGCGTGTCATTGGGTTTTGACAGATGTCATGTGGGTACAGAAGACAAAATAACTGATTCTCTACTGTTTTGTTGGTCATTCATGTAACTCCCACCTTATCAGGAAGTCAAGCCATTACTTACACAATGCTTTCAAGGGATTCAGAGTCAGACTAGGGTCGGTGACACACTGCAACAAGATGAAGCTGGCCTGTTTTAATGGCATCAAAGAACCCTTCTCAATAAATATAGAGTAGCATGGACTAATTGATTTGAACATGTCACAATACAAATTAAAACAGTAAGGACGGGCAACATAATGAAAAGCATAGACTTCTTTACACATCTCCACATCAAAAGATACCTTTCTTGCCATTAAAGTTCTTCAAAAAAAACGATTTTTAGGGGTGTTTAAAAATTGTGCAAAATTAAACAAAATGCTCAATTGGTGTTTAGCGATTTATTTTAATTCAGAGAAGTGTTGCGAAGAAAAGCTGCTCACATTTTGGTTGTTCGGATTGTACCCATGCCGCCACGCTAAGACTTTGAAGCAAATTATCCCACATGGTGTAGTGGCTTAATTTCAGGAATTTTGCATAAAAAAGTTAGCATGGAATTTACGAAATTCTTTGAGATTGACCAGAATAACAGAAAGTTTACACTGGGTTAGTTGTCATAGTTTTGAATGAGTAACATAAAATATGTCATGATAACGTGGTATAATATGTAAACCTTACTATCTCACAGATGACGTTCTCTGACTGCACAACCTTCATTTGGAGAGAGCAGTGCCAATGAAAGGAAACTGTTTGGCTGTGGTGCTAGCTGACTCATGTAATATTAAGCCTACAAAAATAGAATAGCTGCAGCTTCCCTGATCCAATCAGGCCCTGTCCCAGGACTTAAGGTCTCTGATGTGATTGCTAGTTTAAGTGCTTTAAAGAGAGGCAAAAAAGCTGCCAATTAGGATAAACACCTGTATGCAACAAGCATTGGCAAAGCCAATAGGTCTTGCCTATGTGAGATTTAGTCGCTTGCTATTGTTTTACAGCTATGTCGCAAATGGCTGAAAGTAATGTAAAAATGCTGTATGACACAGCCAGCATTGTCCACGCTATATCGATTCTTACATTTTGGTGCATATTACCAACAACTAGCGAAATTTATCGCTAAATAGGCTTAGCGACAATTTGCACCATTCAAATAATTATCGTAGTGCCTGCAAGATAATTTTACTTGTGACAGCTTGATTGATAGTAACAAATAGCAATAATTGCTTTTCAGTTGGTTTCCTCGAGCATTTGGCCCCTGTGTCACTGCACCTCATGCACCATACAAATGATAGCCCTAGTGCCTGCAAAGTAATTTTAATTGTTGTTGCTTATTTAGTAGTAAAATATAGCAGTAATCTGTGTTCAATGGGTTTCCTAGAACTTTTGGCCACTGTGCAACTGCTCCAGCCTCACCATTCACATCTAGTGCCTGCAAGTTAACTGCACTTGTGACTGCTTTCTTAGTAGCAAAATATAGCAATAATCAGTGTTTAGTGGGTTTCCTGCAACGTTTTGGCCCCTGTGGGATTGCACCAGCCTCACCATTCACATCATGTCCCCAGTGCCTGCAAGGTAACTGCACTTGTGACTGCTTTCTTAGTAGTAAAATGTAGCAATAATCGCTGTTCAGTGGGTTTCTTTGACCTTTTGGACCGGCTACACCATTCAAAAACGTTCCTAGTGCCTGCTAGCTAACTGCACCACTGGATTCAAGTTAGCCTGGCAAATGAGGGTGATTCCCCCAAACCAGTCCTGTGATGTTTGGTTCCAGTCCGAGATGACCTGGCTCGGCAGTTCAGGCTGAACTGTTCATATTGGGAGCAGAGTCAAGACATATTTGCATATGTCTGGGTCCAAACTGGGGTGATGTGGTGTGCAAAATAACGATGGATTTAACGCAGGTCTCTGACTGGGGTGAGTGTTTGAAAAGACACTCTGTCCATCATTTTATTTTGTGATGTTAGTATAGTCACCCTAAGCGGGTAAGGCTATGCGCACGTGTTGGTCCCTTGCTCGATGAAACCACTGGTTTCAAGCTAGCCTGACACCCAAAAACCAGTCCTGGGATGCTTATTTTTCCTGTCCAGGGAGAACTTGTCTTGGCAGTTTGGGCTGGAATGTTCCCATGGAGAGCAGGGTCAAGACTGATTTTCCTATTGCCGGCTCCAAACTGGGGTGATGTGGTAAGCAAAATAATGATGGATTACCCATAGAACTGAGACTGGGGGGTGAGTTTTTTGAAAGATTCAAAACTCTATCTGTCATTTTATTTTGTGATGTTGCTATCTGCGCCTAAGTACCTAAGGGTATGCCAAGAAGTGGGTCTCTTGCTGGATTCCGCTGGCCTGGCTGATGACGGGTGATAACCCAAAACCGGCCCTAGGATGCTTGTTTCTGGTCCAGGGAGGACCTGGCTTTGCAGTTCATGGTGTGCTGTTCCATTGGGGAGTAGGGTCAGGACTTATTTGCATATGACTGGGTCCTAACTGGGGTGATGAGGTGAGGAAAACAACAATGGTTTTAAACCAGATGTGTGTCTGGGGTGAGTGTTTCAAATGTTTCAAATCTCGGGTCTTCATTTTTTTTTGTAATGTTGCTATATGCACCCTAAGTGGCAAATGTTATGCCGAGACAAGGGTCCCTGGATTCAAGCTAGCCAGGCTGATGAGGGATAATACCCCAAAACCAGTCCTAGGATGCTTCTTTCTGGTCCAGGGAGGGCATGGCTTGGCAATTTAGGCTGGCATGTTTCCATGGTGTGTGGGGTCAAGACTGATTAGCAGATTGCTGTGTCCAAACCGGGTCCCTTGCTGGCTGTGCCACTGGATTCCGCTGGCCTGGCTGATGACGGATGATAACCCAAAACCAGCCCTAGAATTCTTGTTTCTGTTCCAGGGAGGACATGGCTTGGCAGTTCATGGTGTGCTGTTCCATTGGGGAGTAGGGTCAACACTTATTTGCATATAACTGGGTCTTGACTCAGGTGACGTGGTAAGCAAAATAACGATTGATTCAACCCAGATCTGTGACCCGGCTCGAGTGTTTGAAAAGTTTCAACACTCCATCCATCATTTTATTTTGTGATCATTTTATTTTGTGATGTTGCACATGTGCTACTGCACCTGCTGCACCATTCAAATCATGGCCCTAGTGCCTGCAAGTTAATTGGACTTGCGACTGCTTGTTTATTGGTAAAATATAGAAAAAAATGGTGTTCTGTGGGTTTCCTGGACATTTTGACTGATGTTCCACTGCACCTGCTGCAGCCACTAAATCATGGCCCTAGTGCCTGCAAGAAAATTGCACTTGACTGCTTGTTTAGTAGTAAAATATAGCAATAATTGGTGTTCAGTGTGTTTCCTAGAGCTTTTGCCCCCTGTGCCAGTGCACCCACTACACTATTCACATCATGGTGCTAGTGCCTGCAAGATAACTGCACTTGTGACTGCTTGTTTAATTGTAAAAATGTAGCAATAATCAATGTTCAGTGGGTTTCCGAGTCCTCTTGGCCTCTATGCCACTGCACTTGCGCACCATTCAAATCATTACTCTAGTGCCTGCAAGTTAACTTCACTTGTGACTGCTTGTTTAGTAGTAAAATATAGCAATATTCTGTGTTCTGATGGTTTTCTATTACCTTTGGCCCCTGTGCCACTGCACCTGATGCACCAGTCAAATTATGGCCATAGTGCCTGCAAGATAATTACACGTGACTTTCTTTTTAGAAGTAAAACATAGCCAGTCAGTCAGTCAGTCAAAAAAGCTTTATTATCATTTAAAAACCAAAAAAGCACATGTATACAATAATTTCTGATAAAAACATACCATTATACAGCACTACTGAACACTCAAAATGACAACAAACACTACCTAAAATGGATTAAAATAGGATGATAAAAGCATAACAACGTCCTATAAAGATTAAAATAGAATAAAAAAGGGGAGAAGACTCAGTTCCTGCGCATTGTAGTGTTAAGGTTCCCTTCTGAATTAGAAAGATTAAGCTGGTGCGCTTAGGGCCATTTGGCTATTTTTAATACTTGTGCCTCTTGCGGACCATATAGACAGAAGGTATCTGGAGGTTGCAAACTCAATCAGGGGGGAGGTGTCATATTTCAATATTCTTAATACCTCCCTATAGTCCCTGAGGCCCCTGGACTTACATAGTTGGACGATCCATTTAGCTCAGGCCCTAGAGTAGAAAGGGCAGAAGAGCGGAACGTGCAGATCTGTCTCTGCACCACAATCACACCCAGGGCAAGCGATCGGTATGTGGGGAACGTTCGACCACTTGTTTGTCACAGCCCGCACTGGTAGTATTCCATGTCTAAATTGGACATATAAATTCTTTGCCAGTGGGGGCTGAATGTCGTCCAGGAATTTCTCAAAATGATAGATATCCTTAGCCTCCAAAAAAGTATTGGTCAGCCTACCCAAAGATGGAATTAATAGTATAAGGTTCATTTGGAGTTGTTTAAGTGTAGCAACCAACAAACTCTTAGAGGTCAGGGCGCAGGTTTCCTCAGGATGAAGCCACATGTCTCCCCTGCCCAATGCATAGCAGAGCTGCTTAACGTATTCTAGCCAGGGGATTTTTCTCACACCCCTTATGGTCAAATAGTACCTTAGGCCCTCCCTATAGCTTAGGAGCTCTGGAGTAGACCAGAGTCGCCTCCAGTACAACAAGGGGCGATTTGAGATGACCTCCTGTATGGGGGCCAAAACCCAAATCTAGCCGTAGAGGAGTCAGAGGTGTAGTCTGGGGAAGTCTCAATAAGTGCCTCATGAAACTATTCTTAGTGGTGGTCAGCGAAGTGGTGCTGGCGTGGCTCCATAGTTCTACTCCATAGAGCGCCCCACCTCTTGCCTGAGATTTATACATTTCCACTGGGGGTCCAAAGATTTAAATGAGCACTCATTATGAACCTTGAGTATACCGCCAGAGGATTGGGTCAGCTTCAAGTTTGCCTTAGCCATATGGGACCCCCATTCCATCCTATCATTTAGTGTTACCCCTAGATAATCAAAGGTGGAGACTCTTACCAATGCCGAACCCTCCATATGCGGGTTGGGGAAGTTTGTGTTTTTGCATTAAAAACCATATACTTGGTTTTGGAAAGATTTATCTCCAGATTTCTAGATTCACAAAAGGAACAAAACACCTCCAATGTTTGCTGTAACCCCATAGGCGATTTTGATAACAAGAGGGTGTCATCAGTGACCATCAGGGCTGGTATCTTGAGGACTGCTAAACTTGGAGAATCTAGATCTTTTGCTACCTTCAGATGTTCAATCAATCCGTTGAGGATCAAGGAAAAGAGCGTGGGGGCCAGAACACACCCTTGCCTCACACCCTTTTCCAACGGAAAGGGAGCCAAAAGCTCCCCATTCCTCCCATACCTCACCCTTGTGAAAGTGCCTTGATGGAGACGTTTAAACAATTGGCACAAATAGACCAGGGCTCCCAGCTCTAACAATGTCGCTCAGAGCTTCTCCCTCTGTACCAAGTCAAATGCAGATCGAAGATCCACAAAGATCAAGTAAAACATAGCAATAATTGGTGTTCATTGGGTTGCCTAGAACTTCTGTCCCTTGTGCCACTGTATGTGCTAAACCATTGAAATCATGACCCTAGTACCTGCAAGGTAATTGTACTTGTGACTGCTTGTTTAGTTGTAAAATAAAGCAACAATCAGTTGTCAATTCACTTACTAGACCTTCAGGCCCCTGTGTTACTCCACCTGGTGTGTCATTCAAATCAGGACCCAGTCGTTGCAAGGTAACTTCCTTTGTGGCGGCTTATTTAGTATTAAAATAAAACAATAATCAGTGATCAGTGGGTTACCTAGACCTTTTGTCCCCTGTGCCACTGCACCTTCCACACCATTGAAATTATGGAATAGCGCCTGCAAAGTAACCGCCCTTGTGACTGCTTGTTTAGACGTAAAATATAACAATGATAACATGTTTAGCCAATGAACTAGATCTTTTGGCCACTGCACCTCCTTCACCTTTCAAATCATTACCTTAGTGCTTTCAAGGTAACTACACTTGTGACTGCTTGTTTGGTGGAAAAATATAGCAATAATCAGTGTTCAGTGGGTTTCCTAGACCTTTGTACCCCTGGTTTACTGCACCTCCTACTCCATTAAAATCAAGACCTTAGTGGTTGCAAGGTAAAAGCATTTACTGCTTGTTTAATTTTAAAATATAGCAAATAGTGGTGATTAGTGGGGTTCCTATACCTTTTGCCCCCTGTGCCACTGTATCTGCTGCACCATTCAAATCATGAACTAATGCCTGCAAGGTAACTGCTAAGCATGGGTGAATTTTGCGAATCTCGCGTTCGCGAATTTTGCGAATTTGCGAACTCGCAGTCCGCAAAATCCACGAATTCTCGCAAATTTGCGAAATTTTTTTTTTTTTGTGTTCGCGAGGGTTTCTGCCAGTTTGCGAGGGTTTTTGTACAATTTCGCAAACGCGAACTTACCTGTCGGGTCACAAGTTTTGCGAACTTGTTGTTTCTACGTGTCCAGCCTGTTTGGGACACTCTTCTTCATCACTGCCACCCTCTGTCACCACTGCCACTCTCTGACTACTCATGCCACCCTCTGGCCCACCCATGCCACCTTCTGTTTCATCACAGCACCCTCTGGTTGTCCAGTGTACATTATTGTGGCAAAGCAAAGCACACCTTCCCTGCCTCAAGTGACCTGAATTAATTTGGGGCTGATTAATGTGTGACAGAATATTTTTTTAGCTGGCACCTGCTTCCTTAGTGCTTCCTGATTAGTGATCTTTTGCACTTGCTAAGTGCTTTCATTGTTGCAAAATTAGTTACAACACCTGCCCTGCCCCAACTGACAATAACGAATTAGGGGCTGATTAATGTGTCACTGGATTTGAACTTCCAGCCTGGCTCCTGCTTGTCTCCCTTAGCTGTAATTCAGGACCTTTGTGGCATATGTGTAACTATTCTGAGGGTCAGAGCAGGGTCACATAATAGTTGCAAGTAGGCAACTGAACTCTGGAGGGGCCCCTCAGGAAGCACTACAGGAAATGGCTACTAATGATGAGCTTGAACTTTTGAACCTGGTAAGTAGTTTCAGTTTTGCTAAGATCGTATTTCTGCAATTTAGCGCTTATTCGCGGGGCGCGAAGTTGAACTGGGAAGCCGCGAACTCACGCGAACAGTGCGAGCAAGCCATAAAATCCGCTGCTCGCGGATTTGCGGATTTTGCGGGAAATTCGCGAATCTCACGGATTGCGAATTTACCGAAAATCCACAAAATCCGCGAGCGGAACGGATTTTCCGCCCATACTTAGTAACTGCCCCTGTGGCCGCTTATTATTATTAACATTTCAAAATAATTGGTCTTCAGTGGGTTTCTTAGACATTTTGGCACCTTTGCCACTGCACCTGCTGCCCATTCAAATCATGGCCCTAGTGACTGCAAATAAACTGCACTTGTGGTTGCTTCTTTAGCAGTAACATTTAGCAATAATTGGTGTTTAGTGGGTTTCCTTGAACTTTTGGCCCCTGTGCCACGGCACCTGCTGCACCATTCAAATAAAAGAAGTAACTGCAATTATGACTGTTTCTTTAGTTGTAAAACATAGCAATATTTGGTGTTCAGTGGGTTTCTAATACCTTTTGGCCATTGCACCAGCTCCACTTTTCACATCATTGCTCTAGACTCTAACAGGCATACGTACCTGTGACTGCTTGTTTAGTCCAAAATATTGCAATAGTCAGTGTTTAGTGGGTTTCCTAGATCTTTTGACCCATGTGCCATTGCACCTGCTTCACCATTCAAGTCATGAGCCTGGTGCCTCCAAGATAATTGCACTTGTAACTTCTTGTTTGGTAGTAAAATATAGAAATAGTCGGTGTAGAGTTGGTTTCTTAGATATTTTTACACCTCCTGCCACTGCACCTGCTGCACCATTCAAACCAAGACCCTAATGACTGCAAGGTACCTGCACTTGTGACTGCCTTTTTACTAACTATGGGCTGAAAATTCGTTCCGTTTGCGGAATTTGCAGATTTTCCGCAATTTCGCGATCCGCGAATCTTGCGAAATTGCAGAAAAACCAGCGAATTCGCGAGCGGGACACATTTTTTCCAGGAAGCACTTACAGTGTTTACAAAATGGTTATGAAGAAATTAACTTCAAGTTGGGCACCTGCTGTAACGCTGTAAGTGCTTCATGAGCGGCACCTCGTTTCCTACTTCCAAATATTCTCTGACCCTGCTCTGATCCTCGAAGCATGGTCAGAGAATAGTTACAAGTATGGCACGAGGCTCCTGTCACAAAAAACAAACATCAACAGGAAGCACTTACAGATAAATAAAGCAGGTGCCCGAGTTGAAGCTCAAATTCAATAGCATTAGTGAGCACGGTCGAGGCTGGGCAAGTGTGCTTTAACCCTATGTCTGCCATCAAAAATTAGCTGTTATACTGGAGGGAGGTCTTTGCATCCATGAGTTTCTCGAGCGGAATCCCCTTGTAGTTCCTGTGGCCAGGAGGCTGCTTTCTCCTCACTTGCTGCCCTGCTCGCTCTCTGACCCTTTACACAAGAGGCATGTGCACACGCATAGAAGCCCCACACCACACACTAGCAGTATCAAACGTTTTTCCCGCCCTTTCCCAACTATGATGGACAGCTCACTCAAGGGACCTTGGCGCCTTTTGGCGGGGTGGCAAAGTTACAGGCACACATGGTCAGTGGAGACAAATCTTCTGGCCCTTTACGCAGCTGCAGTGTAGGAAAAGCACTATACATTTACCCAATGAGGTAGCACTTACTGATTAGCCAGTAGAAAGTACTCCGGTTAAGTATGGTGCAAATCGCGAAACAATCTGCGATTTAGCAGGGAAATCCACAAATTCGCGGATTTTTTTGCGATTTCGCACGAATTCGCGGACCGCAGATCCGCAAAATTCGCCCATACTTACTTTTTACTAGTAGTATGTAGCAATAATCAGTGTTCAGTGGGTTTTCTAGACATTTTGGCCTCTGTGCCACTGCACCTGGTGCACCATTCAAATCATGACTCTGATAACTGCAAGGTAATTGCACTTTTGGCTGCTTGTTTAGTAGCAAAATATAGAAATAATCAGTGTTCAGTGTGTTTACTAGAGCTTTTGACCCATTTGCCACTGCACCTGCTTCACCACCAGTCAAATCATGGCCCTAGTGCCAGCAAGGTAATTGCACATGTGACTGATTTTGTAGTAGTAAAATATAGCAATAATAGGTGTTCTGTGGTTTTCCTTCAGCAATAATCTGTGTTCATTGGGGTTCCTAGATTTTTTGGCCCCTGTGCCACCTCTCGTGCTGCACAATTCAAATGATAACACTAGTGCCTACAAGGTAACTGCACTTGAGACTACTATTCAACTGGGGGACCAAGTTCGAGGCTCGGTATCCTGTGATTCAGGGCAAACTATTTAATTTTCCGTGCCTAAAAGTGAATGGGACCTTGAGAATTGTATCTAGTGCTGATGTAAAGTGCTCCAATACATTTCTGTCGAGTTTGTACTATAAAAAAACGGGTGTTGGGGGGCATATTCTGAAAACGTAATCGGCTTATTTGAAACAGTTGAATCTAAGGTATGTATGATCATTTGGATACTTCCTATGATTTGTTTTTTGCTTTGTACATTTATGCTGTACGTGTTAATTTTAACTTCATGTCATATTATGAATGTATGCATTTTCTTGCGTCGGTTTGTAAGAGGTTGGTGTTTCCGTACTTAGATGTCTCTTTAGAAAACCATGCAAGAGATAACATATTCAGTTTTACAGATTGTGGAACGGGGAACGTTGGACAATTACACATTCTTCGGGAAAACTTTATTTGCCCCAAAAGAAGGAGAGTCTATTTCCTAATGATTTGTGCCAAAGCGACCTAAAGCATTATTACATCAGTGTGTTACAAATTAAATACCCCTCAGGAGTCCAGGTAGTTTTTCCATGAAGTATATTTATTCCAATTGAGGTGCAAAGGTGGTAGGTAGATAATACAAGGTAGTTGGTAGGCCAAGATGATGATGATGGTATGCATACCCCACCAGAAGCTGTTTCCCTCAGCTCAGCCAGGAGTCAACTGTCCTGCAGCAGTCACAGAACATTCCATGACATCAATGAAGATTCTAAGTGCTCCCAGGCTGAACAAGAAGGAAAGACAGAGTGAAGAAAAGAAAGAGGAGAAAAGACCTTATAACATAGTGCTTATCAGTGAAAGGGAGCACGGGTGAGCTCAAAATTGTGTGGCATCCATGCACCGCTTAGTGAATAGATGTAAAGCTCAGCCTCCAACGCCAGCCATTCAGTTTATGCTCTCCCAGTAAATGCCACTCTTTGCAGCCCTGCTATTGACTGTCATAATGGAAATGTTCTGGATGGAGACAAATAAATTCCCCACAATGTGTACCACTTGGTAAGACTCTGCTTTGAAACACTGGTTCATTGAGGTGGCCCACGGGGAACTGAATCACTGTTTGCAGTTACAATTCAATATTTCAAAAGAGGGATTGCACCTGCAATAGAAGCAAGGAGTACATATTTTATGGTGGGGTCCAAATAGGATTTCTTTGTGTAGAGCCAGTTTTTAAATGGCCATCCAGGGTCTTTTTCGGGGTGTAATTGCATGCGTTGGTGACATTGCTGCTCATTCATGCATAGCTGGGCTTTGCTAAAGTGCCACTCATTTTGCCCCTTTCGCCATTTGCCACAACTATCTGTCGCCATCGACAAATAGTTCCATGTCATTCATGGCTGTGTCCAGAGGGCATTGACCTTCGTATTTGTTGTTACTGTGGTTGTAAAATAATCGACATTTTTGGTTATAGGATTATTGCATGTGCTCCAGGCAACAAAATGAAAAACGTAACTTGATCATTGGCATACCCTCACATTGGTGTTACCGCTTAACTTTTTATAAGTGAGAACAATGCTGGTGTTTTTAACTCCTTGCACTGGTACAATTACCATTCTGGTACTTCTTTTAAGTATCATGCAAGCATCTGTATAGAATTGGTTGATAAAAACAAACCACTACAACAATTAGTTAATACAGTGATTTATGACAAATTATTTTTCAGTATCTGATTGTAATAAGGCTGGTAACCATAAAATAAAAGACAAGGGGAAAATAATTCCTATTTTAGAAAGTATTAAAGTTTTTTGGTTGTCACTATAAAAAATCATATGTATCACTTACATCTTCTTATAGACAATGACGTTTCATTCATATCTGTGCTACGGCGCCAGAGAGAATTACTTGGATCTGTAAGGATTTGTGTAGATCAGTTTACCGCTCCCAAAATGAATCTGGGTGGTGCTTCTTTGTCTGTGCTATGTGGTTGCTGGCATCGCACCAGCCAAAAAGCACATTTTTCGTTATAGCAGGTCAGTGAAGTGAATGTACTTTGAGGGAAGCAATATAAAAATTGAAGACATATTTACCGTAACATGGGCGCCTTCTACCACTGTTGGAGTTTCTGCTTGTCCAGCAGTTCCATATTGGACTCGGAGCACCGGATCCATAGTTGTGACAGTTCCATGATATTAAAACCTAGTTTATGTAAAGGACTGGAAAGGAAATTCTATGTTTACCGAGGTCTCTTCTGCTGCTAAACACGAAGCCTGGCTACTGGACAAAGCAATTCTTGCAAAGAAAAAGCATTTATGGATGGTTTTATGTTTGGGTTCCGGTCGCCGCAGCCGTATCGCATACATCATATAGCCCCAACAATACAGCATTTACTGCTCTTGATTCAGCTGGGAGCCTTTAGCTCAAAAGATCAAGTCCCAACATGGAGACAAACATGGCCGACTGCTCTGTGCCGTCTCTGCGGACATACGGAAGAGTCAAGTCTTACATTTCCTGTGCATCTGCCCAGCCGTCAGTACATGGAGATGGCACTTTCTACTTCCAGCCCTCCGTTCTCTTCGGATACGATCATTTCAACCTGCCTTAATAACATTACTAAACAGCCAGTCACCACAGCTTGCATGCAGGACAACAAAGTTTTTGCAACAAGTCACCATACTGTTAAAGACAACATTGAACCAACTTTGCTGACTTCAGACCTAAGTCTTGCTGGTGTCCCACCCCATACTGCAAAGTGCAATCCCATAATCATTGAAAAAGAGGACAGCGGACATCTAGCACATCTTGTACACAGACCCACCTCTACAGTGGCAAATGTAATTATGCTCCACTCCCAACGTTAAGATTGTTACATGACTCTGCACTCCTGCATATCATTTTCAACCTTGTGGCAGCCACAACTTTCACAGCACTGGTTTGCAAATAATGGGAATAGAGGACAGTGGACACTTGTCACATGCTTGCACATAGTTGTTTTTTTCTACTCACTTTAGATGCTTAATTCCTTATTTTAAGTTTTTTGCATGAAAATGAAATTATTTATTAGCAGTGATGCTTTTAAAAAGGAGAAGGCAAAGTTTGCTCATGAAACTCCAACCCAGTGGCAGCCCCAAATTGAACAAAGCATCCGTATGAGCCACTTAAACCAGGTTAGTGAACACTTTGCACATTTTGGACACAAATGCGTCATCTTCATTTTCAAACGTAATATGTTTAATGTACTATTTTTAGAAGGTCGAATGAACTCGCTATTTTGCACATGAAACCATTGTCTGGATGTATCCCAAATGACACATTGTAAATACATAGGCACCTATAGCCATGATAGTGGTGATTCCGCATCTGTTTGCACACAGACCCCACTTCACTACTTTAGACGTAACATATATAATGCTCCATTTGATATTTTGACCCAACAGTACTGTAGTATCGGTCGGGACAATATTATCTGTCATTTTCAACTTTGCAATGGTGAGGAAAACCACCACATAGGGAAATATTGCTCCACACGATTACAAGTAAGCACAATTGTAAACAGTTACGTTGTCATAGTTTGGTGCATTTTATGCTAACATTGTAATGGTTTTAATTAACTACACACTAAAGTTGTTTAATTTGGATGGCACTTCTTTGCTTAATATTGTCATAAAAATTTTCTTATATATGTTCGCAAACTATGAAGAGGAACATAGGTATACCGAAGTATATATCACATTTTGTGGCAAAGACCTAAGGCATTCGTCCAGATCTTACATTTTTCAAAAGCTGAGCACACATGATGGATGACTTGGCGGACAGGACCAGGAAATGGGGTCTAGAAGCAAAGAACTTTTTTTCTCCGAAATCCTTCCCTTCACCAGAGGGGTCTTTGCCTTGATGCTGCTAGTCGAATTTCACTGGCATATGTTAAGTCAAGTCAACTTCCTGAATCCATTAGGTGATGTCCCTTTTGTAATAAATGTTTCATTTGCAGGAACGAGCCAGATGAACAAGAATTAGGAACATTCATCCATCTTATCTCTATATTTTACTGGAATGTTTTGATTTGCACTCCCGGGTAACCCATTGAGGTCTCTGCAGGAACATTGAGCTAGATTTCAAAGAGGAAAGGGGTTCCTTTAAAAAAAAGTGTTATGTCCAGATTCTTCTAACATGCGTTTCATGAAAATGCTTATCCTGTCTTTTTTTTATTGGTATTTGGAAAATATAGCAGAAGATCAGCATTAATTTCATCTGTCATCATGGATTAATAGGCCCACAGTACAATTGATTGAGAGACCCTTTTACCAATAAATCCTGGTATGCTTGGTCTTTTTAAATAGTTATAGAAGCAGATAGATGTCTTCAAAAACAAACAATACTTTTCAGTTTAAAAGTAGGTCTTATATTTGCAAACCATTTATTCTTTGTTTGTTTGAAGTGCCCTTCACAGATGTATTGCACAGTGTTACATTTTGCAGTGGATATCAGAAAAACAAAGTACTCCCGCCACAGCGCTGCATCTCAGCACATCCTTGCCATGCTCATGAAGTCCGGGCAGGCAGCAGCAGCTGAGTCACACCCGGCCTGTGTTCTGCTTATGCAGCATTGATTTCAAACATGGGCGTAGTTTGCGTAGTTTCGCTACGCGGAACTCCGCGAAAAAACCCACGAAGTTCCACAAGTGGTGGAGTGCAGTGTGAACTGCCATTCGCGTTGGTATTCCTGCCGCTCGGGTAGAAATTCTACGCGAGCGGCAGCTCGTGCTCGCAAACTTACTGTTCGCGCGAGCGGGGAAATAAACTCTGCTGTACTACGCTGAGCAGATATTTCTGCATTCCGAGAACTACTGCAAACTCTGCAAATGAAGCTGAGTTCATCGTTGCTCTTTCAACTCTGCCACCTTTCCAGAAATCTGGAAACACGCCGAACTCAGCGCCCTTCTGAAAAAACCCACAGCAGACCCCTCAGAACTGAAAAACTACAGACCCATATCCCTCCTCCCTTTCCCGGCCAAAGTCATCGAGAAAGCCGTCAACAGCCAACTCACCGCCTTCCTTGAATCCAACAACTCCCTTGATCCATCTCAATCTGGATTTCGAGCCAAACACAGCACCGAAACCGCCCTCATTGCAGCGACCGACGACATCCGAGCACTCCTGGACAACGGAGAAACAGTGGCCCTCATCCTACTCGACCTATCCGCCGCTTTCGACACAGTCTGCCACAGCACCCTTATACAACGCCTCAGCAACATCGGCATACAAGGAAAAGCCTTGGACTGGATCATCTCGTTCCTAGCTGGGAGAACTCAGAGAGTTCGACTTCCCCCATTCTACTCAGAGGCCACCGAAGTCATCTGCGGCGTACCTCAAGGATCCTCCCTCAGTCCCACCCTCTTCAACGTCTACATGAGTCCTCTCGCCTCTATCGCGCGTCAACACAACCTCAACATCATCTCTTACGCCGACGACACCCAGCTAATCCTTTCCCTCACCAAAGACCTCAACACCGCCAAAACCAATCTTCACGAAGGCATGAAAGAAGTAGCCGAATGGATGAAACAGAGCCGCCTAAAACTCAACTCAGACAAAACGGAGGTGCTCATCCTAGGATCCTCCCCCTCAGCTTGGGACGACTCCTGGTGGCCTTCAGCTCTGGGCACAGCACCCACACCCACAGACCATGCACGTAACCTTGGCTTCATTCTAGACTCCTCTCTCTCAATGTCCAGACAAGTCAACGCCGTCTCGTCCTCCTGCTTCAACGTCCTTCGCATTCTCAAAAAGATCTTCCGCTGGATCCCCCTCGAGACAAGAAAGACTGTCACCCATGCACTGGTCACGAGTCGACTAGATTATGGCAACACACTCTATGCCGGAATTACAACAAAATTACAGAAAAAACTCCAGCACATCCAAACGACTCATATTAGACATCCCACGTCAAGAGCACATCACCGGACACCTAAAAGACCTCCACTGGCTTCCCGTCAACAAAAGAATTACTTTCCGCCTCCTCACCCACGCACACAAGGCCCTTTATAATCTAGGACCCGAATACCTCAACATTCGACTGTCCTTCTACAATCCCACCCGCCAACTAAGATCATCCAATCAAGCCCTCGCCGCAGACCCGCACATCCGAAAATCCACCATGGGTGGCAGATCCTTCTCCTTCCTGGCTGCCAAGACCTGGAACTCAATCCCCACCCACCTCTGCCTTACTCAGAACCACATTTCCTTCAGAAAAGAACTGAAAACCTGGCTTTTCGACAAATAATGTACCCCTCCCTCTAGCCCCTTGAGACCCTCTGGGTGAGTAGTGCGCTATATAAATGCCTGAACTTGAACTTGAACTATCGCCCAGGCCTAATTGTTTCTAGGGAGCAGAATGTGATACTCAGACTATGCGGGCTAGGTGCCGTTATAAGGATGATACATTAAAGCCATGATACATAGGTTTTTTTCAATTTATGTAATTGAACCACCACTTTAAGGTGAATGTTTTTTCACCATGTAGTTGCATAGAGGAGCAGGTTCTTGGACATAGACGACTTGTAATCGTGGGAGAGACAGGCAGCTTCCTATGAACACATTACCTATAGACAGGTGTGTGCTCCCCAGAAATGACAGCATTCCAGATTTACTCACCACTGCTTGAATTGCTGGAGTGAAGAACAGAAGTTGGAACTCAGATCAAGGTCATTATCCCCTCCCCTACACCCATGAAGCTTGACAACTCGCTATAATCTCCCCACAAATCTTGCTATCTAAGCACTCTTCTCTACCTGCACAGGAAGAAGTTCATGGCCCAACCAGCCAATGCTCTCAGATGAAGTTTTGTTTGACGAACCGCGGGGCATGTATGTTGGCTCAAATGGAGGGTCACACCATTGGTGGGGATGTTTGTCTTTAATAGGCAGTCATAAAATGGTGCAAAATGCAAATCCAATTTGTCTGGCTTTAATGCCGTAACACATGGACACACGGGGTTGAACAATGCTTGATGCGTTTATTAGTAATTAAAGCAAGACCTATTGGCTTTCAAGATAAAGCCACCCGCAGCAATCTGGCTTTGAAAATCATATCTGCACCGTACCACACAACCAAACCAGGGTAGGATTCTGGACCACACTCGCCTCAAATCTAGGGGCATATTATCAAGACAAGCGATAAAAGTATTGCCGCTTTAGCGGAAAGCGGCGATAATGGGCTTCATAATATGTTCTTTGGAATTCCAATTGAAGTTCACGTTAGATGTCCTTCACATCTAACATGGGCTTCGGAATACCATAGAGCATATTATCAAGCATATTATCGCAGTTTTAGCTGCAGTTTTCTGCCGCTAAAGCTGCTGTAATTTTATGGCCTGTCTTGATAATATGCCCCCTAGTCTCTAAACGTGAAGTTGTCCACTGTTCCTAGTCTAAACCGATTCCAGAACATCACATTGATAATATTAATATTAATATTAATACAACGAACAATAATGCTAATAATAATGCGAATAATAATGCTAATAATGCTAATAATAATAGTAATAATTGCAATAATAATAATAATAATAATAATAATAATAATAATAATAATAATAATAATAATACAAGTTATAATACTACAAATAATAATAATATTGCCAATAATAATAATATATTCATTATATTGCTTGCTTACTCCTCTCCACTGGTTTACACTTCGGAAAACTGTTTTCTTTCTAGCATTTCTTTAACTATCACAGATCTGATGTCATGGCAACCTGAACTCAGATGAACCAGAAATGTTGATATTTCATCTATTCAGTTTGGAAGATGCGCACAGACCAGCAGATAGTACTGGGAATGTGTTTTCACTGCAGAATTTGGGGAAATAGCTTTGGTTTCACGGCGTACATTCAGTCTCTGAACTGTTACACAGAAATAAATGTCAAGGCAAATGATTGGTCATATTGGCATCTGGTTGGATGCGATTATTGGAACTTAGTTGTCACAGTGTAGCTTCAGTCTCTGCACTTTGACACAGAAATACATGTCAAAGGCAATGGTTGTTCACATTGACATCTGGGTGGATGCGATTATTCGAATTTAGTAATTTGTGTTTCACATGGAAGTGCAGGTAAGTACCTCGATTTATATATGTTGAGGGTAGAGGGGAATGAACCGCTGCAATAGCAATGCAACAATAGACACGCTGTTGCCATGTGCACGAAGTTTGGAAATTGCTCGAATCGAGATCCCTTGAAGCAAAATATAAGCAAATTGTTTCGGGGATACTGCTCTGTTGGAAAAGATGAACACAAGGATTTTTCCCGTAAACGCATAATGAATCGGAGGTAAAATGGCATGCGAAACAGAGCATTCTGTGTCTCTCTCTTTTCCCTAAATCATACTTGAAAAGGTCAGCTCCATATAAAAAAAGATGAATCAAATCCTTTACCAAGAGGGGAGTTAATGTACCGTTGTATTTGTGTATGGCGGGAACGCTCCCTGTGGTGTGATGGGGACTGAGGAGCAGAGTGTTTTTACAGAGGTGGAGTCATATCGTTACAGCTGTGACAATAATATCTGAGATGTGTATCCAAAGACTCCGAAAAACCTTACCACGTTTAGTCTACCAATTACTCTCATCAGCACTCCACACGTCACGCAGCTCCCGACAAAGGCAGACCGAGCAGTGTGATTTGTTCGTGCCCTACTCTGTGTGGACAGCTCTGTGGTCTGTTATAAATATGAATCTGATTCTTGAGCTTGCAGGCGGCCTCCATGATCGATGCTTTTCTGAAAAGTCACAAAGCTCCAGGGTGATCGCTCACTAGTGTTGTTTTTCCTCCACTCCTGCAAAATACCAGTTACTCGAACTGCTGATTTTAAATCCGTCATCTGGGTGTAGGCAGAGGTTTATAAACAGGCAGGAGGGTTGCCGTTTGCTCAAGAGACGATCATTTATCTTGAATTGTTATGAAATGCTGCATGACTTTGTTCGTCCAACCACCGACTGGGCAGTTTCCCCGTGACCTTACCATACAATTACGAAATATGTCAAATCTGTCTGTCTTGTCTTAGGTATGTGAGGTAGTTATTGTGTGAACAGTCTGAATACAATAACAGAAAACACACGAGGAGGCACCAAATACTGGTCAGGTGGTGTGCTGTGTGAAGCATGGGACTCCATTCCCCATGTTTTAAGCAATGCCCTTAATTACCTTGACGACACCTTCTGGAAAGAATTCCTAGCTGTGCTTTTTTGGCCATGCCCATTTCAGAGTTCCCCCCAGAGATTAGACAGAGACAATGACAGGGGGAGATAGATAAAGAACCATAAAACAAGTCATAGGGCCAGAGGTAAGGAAACAGGCAGGGTAAGTGGATAACGAGATAGACGGGGTAGTGTGTATGTGTGGGGGTAGTGATGAAGCGAGCGGGACTAGGAGAGCAAAAGACAGGCAGAGATAGATAGAGAAAGAGATGGACCAAGAGGAAAGAGGGAGAACAGAGAGACTGGAGATAGAATCAAAGACAGCTAGAGATTAGAGAGGGTTAGACCGAAGACATACAAGATGATGCAAAGAAAGAGAGAAATGCTTCAATTGCTTACCGGTAATTGCATTACTCTGAGTCCTGCTCCCTCGCTTCCCTTACTTACAAAATTGAGGCATCCCTGCCTCACCAGACACCCGTACCCACGTGATTTGTCACGTGGGGACTATATATAGCCACCAGCCCCCTCATACCTCCTGTAATACCACATAGATCGAAACCATACCAAAAGGTTGGCCTGGACCATCAGGGAGGGAGGGAAGGATGTAAGTAAGGGAAGCGAGGGAGGTGACTCAGAGTAATGCAATTACCGGTAAGTAATTGAAGCATTACCTCATCGTCCCTCCCTCGCTTCCCTTCCTTACAAAATTGAGATATACAAAGCCAAACAGGACAACCAAAGAAGGTATGCAAAAAACAGGTTTATTAAAAAACACAGAAGACCAGGGAAAAACCACTATTCAGGAATCATAGTGGAAAGAACCCTGTGTCCAAAGACATCAGCACAGTCAACCTCCTGTCCAATCCTGTAATGAGAGGCAAAAGTCAGCGGGGAAGCCCAGGTGGCAGACCGGCAGATCTCTCAAATGGAAGCCCCTTGGACCTCCGCACAGGAAGCAGCCATGGAGCGAGTGGAACAACCCTGAACCCCCAAAGGAGAAAGGTGCCCCCCCTCTTTGTACTCCGAAGAAATCAGAGAATGAACCCAACGACTCAAGGAAGGAGCAGAAGGACGCAAACCCCTATTCACATGACCAAAATTAATAAAAAGGGAATCTGAGAGACGGAAAGGAGCGGCCCGCTCCAAATAGACCAGGAGAGCCCTCCTAACATCCAAAGAGTGAAGCCGCACCTCAGACTCCGAGGACGGGGAACCAAAAAAGGAAGGAAGAACCAACTCCTGATCCCTGTGGAATTGAGAGTCCACCTTAGGACGAAAGGAAAGAATCGGCCGCAACACAATCCTGTCATCAAAAACCCGACAAAAAGGGTGTTTGGAAGAAAGAGCACCCACTTCACCCAGGCGGCGAGCAGATGAAATGGCCACCAAAAAGAAAGTCTTGAAGGACAACAGGCGCAGATCCACAGAAACCAACGGTTCAAAGGGAGATGACATCAAGGCGTCCAAGACCAGAGACAGATCCCAGGTCGGAAAATACAGCCGAGGGGTAGGAAGAACATTACCCAAACCCTTAAAAAGGTGACTGACCAACCCCTCAGAATCCGAGAGATTGCCCCAAGAGCTCCTAAACGCCTTAATCGCAGCCCACTGCAAACAAAGGGAAGACACCTTCAAGCCCAAGGAAGCACCCTCCAGATGAAACAGCATCACCTCAAACAAAGAAGAGGAAGTGGTGCCAAACCTTTGACAAGACACCACCGACTGAAAGAACACCAGTGCCGTAGGTAAGACTTGTTGGTCGAAGCGCGCGTAGCCGCCTGCAGAGTTGAGGTCAAACCAGCCGGAACCCCACGTCGCAGAAGACCTAAGCGTTCAAACTCCAAGCCGCCAAGCGCATCCGGCCCAGAACATCCTGTTGAAATGCCGGGAAGACCAAAGGGGGAGGAGACAGAGGCAGCAACCACTCCACCTCCGACCTCAACTCCACCAGGAGAGGAAACCAGGAGGCATGAGGCCACGCCGGAGCCAGCACAATCACAGAAGCCCCCGAGGACCGGACCCGCAGCAGGAAGCGGAGAAGAAGGGGGAAAGGAGGAAACACATACAGAAGCCCGCAGGGCCAAGGGCAGGAGAGAGCATCCACCGCCCAGGCCGACCCCTCCCGACAGCGGGAGACAAACCGGGACACCAAGGCATTTCTCACAGCCGCAAAGAGGTCCACCACCGGAACACCCCAACGCAATGTCAGAGCTACAAACAACTCCCGACGAAGGCAGAAATCCACAGACGACGGAATGGCCCTGCTGAGGGCATCCGCCCGGGAATTGGACACCCCCCGAATATGGATCGCCGAGAGCGCCAACAGATGAGATTCCGCCCAAACAAACAACCGCCTCACTACTAGGGCTAGAGAAGAGGACCTCGTCCCCCCCTGCCTGTTGACGTAAGCCATGGCAGTGTCGTTGTCCGTCCTGACCAGGACCACGGAACCCTGTAGAAACTGGGAGAAGGCCAACAGAGCCAAACGGACAGCCTCCAACTTCCTCTAGTTTGACGACATCCTGCTCTGAGCAGGAGACCAGAAGCCCCTGGACTGATGAATCCCCAGCCAGGCCCCCCATCCCGAGAGGCTGGCATCGGTGGTCACCACAACCGGAGCCGGAGGAGAGAGAGAGACACCCTTCAGCAAATGACCCCGAACCAGCCACCAACCCAGAGAAGATCTGATCTGAGGGTAAACCGGTATCGGAGAAGAGAGGGGAAGGCAATGGGGATACCAATGCGCCAGAACATGAGCCATCAGAGCGCGCAAATGAAATCTGGCCCAAGGAACCAGAAACACTGTGGCAGCCATATCCCCCTGGACCTGCAGCCAAGGTGCCACTCCCTGCACCGGATCGGACAGAAGAGACAGGATTCGAGACTGAATCTTGGCTTCCCGAGCCTCGGGCAGAGTGACCACTCCCAAATCTGTCCGAAACCTGGCCCCAATGAAGAGACGATCCTGGGAAGGAACAAGGAACGACTTGCCCAGATTGACAAGAAAGCCGTACCCCCTCAAAACGGCCAGTACCAAGTCTGTGTGAACGAGAGTCAACTGGAAAGAGGGAGCATGAACCAACCAGTCGTCTAGATATGGATGCAAATATATCCCCTGACAGTGGACCAGGGCCACCAAAGGGGCCAAGAGCTTGGTGAAGACCCGAGGGGCGGACTTCAGCCCGAATGGCAAAACCGCAAACTGGAAGTGGAAGCTGCCAACTGCAAAGCGAAGAAACTGCTGATGAGTCCGGGCTACAGGAACGTGAAGGTAGGCGTCCTGTAAATCGATAGACGTCATGAAGTCCCGGACCCCCACCAACGGGATGATGGACTGCAAAGTCACCATTTTGAAGTGGACGGTCCGAACCCAACCATTCACCCTCTTCAGGTCCAGAACCGGCCGGAATCCCCCTAACACCTTCTGGACCAGAAACAAAATGGAATAACATCCCAGACCCCGCTGTGCCAGCGGGACCGTAATGATCGCCTTCTGCGACAGAAGATCCCGAACCCCCTCCAGCAGAGCCTCCCTCTTGGATGGAGACTTGGGGATAGGAGTAAGGATGGTGCCCCAGCCGGGCGGAACGGCGATAAAGTCTATAAGATAGCCTCTCCTGATAATAGTCAACGCCCAGTGATCCCTTACATCCAGCCGCCAAGCGTCCAAGAAAGACATCAGCCTCCCGCCCACAGGACCTGCGGGCGAAACACAGTCGATGTCAGGACTTCCTCTTGAAGGTATCCGCCGGAAGCTTGGGACCAGGCAAGGCCGAAGATTTCCTGGGTCTGAAATGGCGTTGACGAGCAGAAAAGTTCTGGGAGGACTGGCGGGAAGACTGAAAAGAGGCAGAGGAGGAAGGAGCCGGATTCCAAAAACAGCGAGAACCAGAGGCAGACGCCTTGCCCTTCTAAGGCAGAGCATGCTTACGGTCCTTGAAGGCCTTAGTGACCATACTATAAGCACAAGTCCAACATCCGCCTCAAGAATGTAAAATCTACAGTTGCAATGCATTTCATGGAATCAAACCACAATATTGCACAATTAAAGTTTCTAATTTTGGAAAGTATCAAGAAGATAGAAGGTAGAGACAATACCAGATACTTACTACAAAGAGAAAACTCATGGATACATAGACTATGTACTCAGAAACCGAATGGACTCAATGAGAGGATAGAATTTTCTTGCTACTTGTGAACTTGCTCCAGTGCTACTACTTGGCACAACTGTGATGATTTATACTGTTATATATATACCCCTCAGAATGTATAATGTGACCACGATATAGCTCATTGCACTAAGACAGACATTTTTCTTTAGTCAAGGTTCGAGACTGCTATTACCCATTTGTAATTTTATTTTATTTTCATTACTTATCCCTTATTAGGTTGGTTGATATTTCTTTACATAGCCAAACATCCATCATTGACACTGATAGGTAGTACCACCTGATTCTTTAGAAGAAGCTTAAACTAGCCGGTCACGCATTAGTCTTTTTTCAGGTACGATTGATCACGTGATCGCGAACGGTACTAAGAATACAAACAGAACGGCAACACTGTTGCCAAAGTCGTACCGAAATTGAAGGAACCTGCATCGCGGTAATTCAGATCCATGATCGTAAAACTTCAGTTCAGTGAGTCCGACACAAGTTGATCAATCTAGTTTATTATTTAATGGCCAAATCAAAGTTAGCAAACGCTAATTTTCCTTTTCTCACTTATGTTTAGCGTTTCAACGCAGAACAAACAAAAACAGGCATGTAAGTTGTTTCACCAAACTTAGGTTTCACGTATTCTGGTTTTTAGGTCTGTACCTTGACAGTATCAACACGATATTTAGATATGACAAACAGTCGTATGTATTTAGACATGACAAACAAACGTATATGTTTTGATTATTGCAAGCTGTATATGTTTTGACTACTGCAAGCTGTATTTGTTTTTTGTTGTTTCACGTTAGATATACACGTGGTCTACGGTCACAAATAAGTGGTATTTACTTTTTCTTAACAGTGTTATTCCCTGATGAAGGGCTTGAAGTTAGCCCGAAATGCATTGGATTCAATTTAAAATGATGATGCCTTATTGATGAACAATGAAATTATACAAATGAATTTGAAATGTTCAATTGAATCTCCTTTTTTGAAAAAAATTCACAAATAAATCAAGTTAAATTATGAACAAAATTGTGTGGAATCCTCTGATGTCATAAGAGGAGAAAGAGTGTTCCCAAAGGGATGGTCCCAGTGACCCGCTGGAATCACGTTCTTTATACATACTATCCAGCTGGTCACCAAAGAGCAACTAGCCATCAAAGGGAATCTTAAGGAGTGAGGACTTCTCTGAAGAATCAGCCTTCCAGTCACGCATCCATAAGTTCCGACGAGCCAATACCAAGAAGCCAGAGGTCATGGTCGCAGAGCGAAGTACATCCGAAGAGACGTCAGCCAAGATCTAAGCCTGCTGCTCCATGTGGACAAGCAAGCCAGAGCAGTCCGACTCCTCCTGAATAGCCGTGGCCAGCTTGCCAAAGTCAGACACCAAAGACTGCGCCGCATACGCCGAGTAGATGCCAGCACGCAAAGACAAATTCCCAGCGGAAAAGGCTTTCTTCAGCGCACCATCCACCTTTTTATCCGTGGCATCCGAAGGCGAACAATCCTCAGGATTAATAGAAGTGCGACCAATAAGAGTGGCCAACATGGCATCCACCTTCACAGAGTGAGGAAGAGAGACCTCCCACTCCTCCAGGGAATAAAGGTTCTGCAAAAAGCGAGGAACAGAGGCGTGCTCAAGGTCCCGCCATTACCCCGATATTAAGTCTTTGATTCGGCCATGAAAGGGCATAGCGAGCGCGGGAGGCTTAACATACTGGGGAAAAATGTCCTCGGACCCCATGGGAGGAGCAAAAGGAGAAAACCCCAAGTTCTCCCTGATGTGCTGGAGAATAGCAGACACCTTCTCCCTACGCACAAAATTCCCCGAAGACGTAGAAGGCATGGCAGAGTCCGAAGAAGAAGATGAGTCCTCAGAGGGAGAGTCCGCCGGACCCCCCGCAACACGAGAAGACCTGCGCCTTTGCTTAGCACCTCTCGCTTCCAGAGCATGAGACACAGCAGCCTCAATCATGGACTGCACCTCAGAAGCAGACAGGAGGGCAGAAGAATCCACCGGACCCTGGGACCTGGTCCTACGAGCCGGGACAGGCACCTCACCATCATCATCAGAGGAAGACAAAACCCTCAAGCGTTTCGAAGTCCGTTTAGCCATAATGAAACTTACAGGGCAGAACAGCCGAGGCAAGCCCTTAAAAAACGTGCAACACGGCCCCAGCCGGGAGAAATCCAATAGAATCAAAGACACACGAGGCAACCAATGAAGAAGCCTCTTTTGGAAACAGACCAATCATTAAAACATCAAAAATGTATAAAAAACGACCTCAAACGAGGCCCCTACCGCAGAGAAGCATCGGAAACAGCCAGCCGAGAAGCCACAGCAATCCGCCAGCCACCGTCTCCATTCCGGCCATCCGAACCGGAACCACAGCCCCAGCCACTCAGGGCCGGTGACTCCGTCACCCGAACCCGACCGCCCAGCCGCCGAGAAGTGCACCGCAAACCCATAAACGCGGTGGGGAAGGCTCACGCACACCAGGTCGGCGCCACCAGAACCAGGATGGCAACAGCAAGTGAGGGAGAAGCCCTCAAAACAGCAGAAAAGACTGCAGCTCCGCAGAACGGCCAGTGCGTTGGGCGCGCGTCTCACAGTGGCGAGACAGAAAAAAACAGGAGGTATGAGGGGGCTGGGGACTATATATAGTGCCCAAGTGACAAATCACGTGGGTACGGGTGTCTGGTGAGGCAGGGATGCCTGAATTTTGTAAGTAAGGGAAGAGAGGGAGGGGCGATGAGGTAATATGTTTTGTACTTTACAGTTGATGTAAATAAATATGTAAAAGTACCGAAAGGTGTGTTCTCTTATTAAACCCTACCAGGCACTCAGAGGTCAACTTCAGCACAATCACAGAAACTTAAACTACTTTCATATGTGCACATGCGTGGGGCAGATGAGTCAGTGTGTGGTACCGCCATGCGGACAGGTTCGGGGCGTGAGTGCGCAGTCACTTACCCGCTTTGCAGGGGTCTTTGTAGTCTATCGTTTCTGCCTTCTCCTCATCTGCGACATCGAACGAGTAGTTGAAATCAAGTCCATGGCAGGAGGAGAGCTTCCCACATAGAGTCAAGCCTGCCAGGGACAGGGTGATCCAGGCAAGCATTCTCAGCAGAGGGGCTGCGGTGAGGTGTGCAGGACATAGGCTTAGCCGGGACACTGAGGAGTAAGTGCAAGTCCCAAGGCAGCGACTACCTCCGAAGGTGAGGCGAGGAAACTATGAACAGTGCTGGGCTGGGATACTGTGATATGTGTGGGCTGCAGGATGGGTACTATTAGGTGTGTGGACTGAATGCTGCAGGGCAGGAATGCTTGCTGTGAGGTGGGCAGGTCTGGGGCAGAGGCTTCCTCTAAGGCTGAACTGGAGAGCTGTGATGTGTGCAGGGAGTAGATAGGGGTCTCTTATGAGGCTGAGTCCCAAGGTTTACTGAGAGATGTGCAGGGCTGGGGCAGGGGCTCCCTCTCAGTCTGGGGTGCTGTGAGGAATCGGGAGGCCGGGTCTCCCTCTTAGGCAGAGTCTAGATTGATGAGGGGCAGGGGCAGGAACTCATGGGAGGTTGGAAGCAAAAAACCCTCTGATGCCTAGACTACCTTGTCGTGCTGCGAGATTTGCTGGGCTGAGAGACGGTATCCCTCTAAGCCGGAGTCTAGTGTGGGGAGATCTGACGTGACAGCAGCTCCATCCAAGGCTGTGCAAGGAGTTTCCTACGGTCCGTCGGGCAGGTATTCTCCTGACCAGCTATTTCTTTTTGGCTATCAAGCCTTGGCTTAGATAGCCCGGGGTCTTCCGCAGTTCCTGTAAACTGACTGCATCCTCTATATTATCCAGACTCTGCCCGAGGGATCTTGGTTGTGTGTCAGTCTGGGTAACAACTTCCCAGTGCTAGTGCTCTGCGAGCAGGAGGCCGCCGTGCCAGACGACCTCCTCCCCACTGCCTCCTCTCAGGCTGGGCTGCCAGGACACCTCCAGGGCCGCTGCTCCTTCACGCACACTGTGCTTTCCTTCCTTCCTGCCCCAGGGAGAGCCTTTTCCCGAGAACTGCCTTGACGGAAACCCTATGAATGGTGACTTGGAAAAAAGAAAAGGCTTGCAGATACTATGCAGCTTTTGTGGGCATCTGTGTAAGCCCAGCGCACCCTGGTGAAATCCTCCAGTACATCTGCGGTGCAAAACTGGGAGCACAGGGAAGAGTGAGCTTTAGCAGCAAGGGACAAAAATCAATAACTCCTCCACAAGAACCAAAAAGCATTTGCAATGCAATAGGACTCGCATTTACGCGAGACCTATTGCATTGCAAACGGAAGTGTGGGCGGGCGAGAAGGCACGAACAAAGGGAGGGAGGCACGGACTGCGGGGTGGGGCCACGGGAAGAATAAGTGCTCACAGTCTAAAAAAACAAACTGTGCAACAGCCAAAGTAAAGAGGCCAGGAGCCATGGAAGGATACAAATGACGACATGACCATCATTAGGAGGGACTAACAAGCCTAAAACCAATCAGAAGGCAGCCTTTAGGAACCTAACCCAATGAAAAAGTTGGGCGAAAAGTCGACGGAGCTTCCACGGAGCTTCCACTCCATACTGAATACTGCATGCCTCGCAAACTGAGCAACGCATGCGCGCTGCCGCAATAGGCGTGATCTAAAAAAAGGTACATAAATGTATATTTTTGTCTGTTTAGGGACAAATGTTTTAGACATTCAGTTTGAGAACAGTTTTGGAACAACCAGTGTGACAAACATATATACTCTGGCATCCATTTGGGAGAATTTTATTTTTACTTTATTGCTGAAAAAGGAAATGTACACTGTGGATTAAGCTAATACTAATCACATGTAGTATTGCAGAGTTTCACTGACTTTGGGGTCAGTGACAGTGCAAACATATCCAATAATCTTTTGCCAGCAGTTAGAGCACGTTTGGCATATATTCCCCTAGACATGTTGCCATCACTACCCTCTTTTTACTGAACTCGTTGTTGTTAGCATTACAACTCTGTGCAGTTTACTTTTGCTAAACATTGGTGAAGTGCTTAGCTCTTTCTTCCAAACATGGTAGTACTGGTATAAATCCAATAAGCACATTTAATGTACTTATAAGTCCCTAGTAAATGGTACTACGTGTACCCAGGGCCTGTAAGTTTCGTGCTTCTAGTGGGCTGCAGCACTTATTGTGCCACCCTCTAAAGTAGCCCTGTTAAACAAAACATGTCTCAGACCTTCTACTGCTGCCTGTAGTGCAGATTAGAACTGCCATTTTGACCTGGGAAAGAAAACAAAATTACCTACCTAAACCTTTCAATTTAATACTTATAAGTCACACTTAAGGTAGGCCCTAAAGGCTCACAGGGCGTTGCATGCTATTTAAATGTAGACCATGCATAATTTCATTTTACATGTCCTGGCAGAGAAATGCATCCATAGACATTTTTCTTTTCTTGTATTGCAAGTTTTTATTAAGTTTACTGTGACTGGTTCAGAAGCACAACAAAGATTTTGAATGGTGGTCACAATATAGAGTCAAAAAATGATAGCAACCAAAATTCAAACCTTACCTCAGTGATCAGACCATGATACCCTAGAGGGGCCAACAGTAATAAGAAGTATTACAGTAGGTGGGATGATCACGGGTCATGCCTGGGCAAACGCTATGCCAAGGGCAGCCTGTTTTCACCCAGCACATCCCGGAAGAGGTTGAGCTGGGCCACCCCTCTTGGTTTTTGTTTTATCTTACAGATGAGCCTTCTATAAAAAGCTCGACTAAGTTACTGTTGGTATTCTTTCACTTCTTTCTAGTCCTTTCTCTGCTGGTACAGGTTATTTTTTACTCTTTCCTACAGATAACATAGCTTAATAGGTGACTCCTATATTTTCACCATAGAGAAAAGGAAAGCAGAGGCCAAAAACTCTCTTGATAAACAACCTAGGACCCGCAGTTCGATTTTATGTTTTCTGAAGGATGCTGTGGGAGCCCTGGCTGATGAAACTTTGTCTGTTTAAGAACAATGAATTCGCTCTAAGCAGAGCTTGGACACACTGGCTGCAGTTGGGGCCGTTGTTTCATCTCAGGAACTGTTTGGCCTGTAACAAGGAAGATTCAGTGGGAGCCTGAGAGCTAAAAGTAAAATTACCAGTGGGGCATCAGGCTGCTGTAAATGAGTGTACTATACAGGCCCGGCTCCAGGAATTTTTATTTGGGTGGGCCAAGAGTGCATTCGGGTGGGCCACTGAGGCAGTCGCGAATCGCGGGAGGGAGTGGGGGTAGAGGAATAGTGGGTTGGCGGGAGGTTGCACGCAGTGGTCTGGTGGGGAGGGGTTCAATTTAATAATATTCATTAAAAAAATACAGGAAGCAGGCAGCCAGGCTTCCTCCTCTAAGCCAATCACAATGCTCTAAGCAGCGCTGTGATTGGTCAGTATGCCACCCAGCCAGGGGCCTATGTGGCCCTGCCCTGCTCGCATGTACAAATGCTATTGTGCAAGACGGTATTAACAAGGGTCGTCCCTTCCAATAGCGATCCGCATTTGTATGCATCATTGTTTTGCGACCACAATTAAAGTCACAAAACTATTGCAGTTTACCTACTACTCCAAATAGGTAGTAATCCACTTGAAAGAGGAAGGGGTCACCAGGGGAGCCCTTCCCCTTTGTGAAAGGATGTGAAAATATTTTTTAAGAGCAAGCAGTGGTCCCAAGGACTGCTGTGTGCTCTTAACAAAAATGAAACAGACATTTCATTTTTCTTTTTTAAAATGCATCCCATGTAAGGTCCCTTTGATGTGAAAAGGAGGTTTCTGAGGTGGGAGTATCAGGCAAGTAACACTACTCAGCCTCCCTGGTTGCCAGCCTTCAGAGAGAATCTCTCTTCATTACTAACGCCACCTAACCCCGGACTCTGTGACACACTCCCTTCCAGCCCTGATTATCCATTTTCTACCATCCATCTCTTGTGCATCTTATCTCACAGCTGACCTTGGGCCCCAGCCCCATATCAGCCACCATCCGGATCCTTTTTCATTATTCCTGGTAAAAAAATGAGTAAAATCCCCCTTAAACTTAAAACAATAAATATACCAGTAAATATAATTAGCACACACTTTAAAATATGTTCCACAGTGGCCCTAATGACCCGACTGCTAATTTAATAAACAAAAACAGAAAGGCCATGACAGAATTGGCTTTAGCGCTGGCGTGGAAGTCTTTTTTGGTGCCCCCCATTGACCTCCTTCTCTTTACTACCACCCTCCAACAGTGCCCGTCATCTCTCCGTAGCCTTTCTCCCTCATGACCTCCTCCTCAGACTCTCACACTACCACCCTCTACCAGTGCCCCTCATCTCTCCCTAGACTCTCCCCTATTGACCTCCTTCCCGGATGTCCTCATTACCACCCTCCAACAGTGCCCCTCATCTCTCTGTAGCCTCTCCCCCTCATGATTTCCTCCTCAGACTCCCTCACTACCACCCTCCAAAAGTGCTCCTCATCTCTGTGTAGCCCTCCATGACCTCCTCCTCTGATTAGCTCACTGCTACCCTCCAACAGTGCCCTCATCTCTACATAGACTCTTTCCATAATCACTTCCTCCTCTGATGCCCTTATTGCCACCCTACAACAGTGCCCATCATCTCTACGTAGCCACTCTCGCATGCTTTTCATTTGTGGTATATCGCTACTCGTAGTGTAGGGTTTCACAGTACTTTATATAATTCACACATTATGCAGAGACAATGAATCATACAAATATGTAAATCAGCCTATAGGGAATGTCACATAAGCCAATGAGGATTACCAGGTGTAGGATTCACATGTCAGCCATACAGGTGGGCAGTATGTTTTAAAAGGGATAGGTCTGGAGAAGCACAAACTCAGGATTTAAAGCATACCCCAGTGGTTAGTGTTCATCTTTACTGATAAAAAATGTACATCTGCCAAAACGAACTCTTATAGCAACATTAGAATAATGAAAGAGTGGGGACATTCTAACTATATCGCAATACACAAAAAACGTTCTAATTATATCATTCAGGTTTGTATGCAGCTCTTAGAATACAGTTCATATGTCACTGTCCTATGTTAGATCTGTAACTTCTGAACTGCAAGTAACAAAAGGATCTCTGTGACAAAGGCAGTAACCCACTGAGCCATCCTCATAAACTACAGTTTATCTGCATCCCAAAACTACAAACAGACAAAAGATTTCTATCTTAATCACCAGAGTTATCTGGACATTTGTACTGTTGTCTTGCATTTGTGGCAGAGCCAGTCATGAAAATGATACAAGTAATTTAAGTGAAATATACACGGCATACACAAAGTATGTGTCCTGCTGGGCCCTCACAGATTTAAAAAATATGAAAATAGCCACACATTCTCGGAGCATACATGAAGTATGTATCTTGTTGGGCCTTTGCAGGTTTTTGGGTTGGAAATCTGTCTCACAGCCCGATCTGATAAGCAGCTGAAGGGGGTCAGGAAAGGTGAATCAGGATAAACAAACTCCTTTTCTCCAGCGCTGAAAAGAAGGAAATATCCATGCAGCACGCAAAGGCCACCTGGTGCCAAAGAAGGGATTTGTCCCCTTCCCCATGTCCCTATTCTACCACAAGTGGGCGGGGACACAACTCACCTTTCCAAAGGAGATGCGTGATTGGGGGTGCCTGAGAGAGCGCCAAGGCCCAATCACGCAACTCCTAGAAGGAGATGATAAATTACGTTCAGAGGAACGTTTTAAATTATAGTGCACATTTTCTGTTGCCTTCTTGACGCCGCTGCAAAGGCCAAGATTCGTGTTTGGGTGGGCCAGGCTCATGTTTGGGTGGGCCTGGCTCACCCGGCCCACCCTCTAGAACCGGGCCTGGTACTATACAGAATACACATAGAACAATGATCACTAAAGTTGTGGCGGACCTTAAAAACTTTACACTTAGATTAGACACACTGGAAAAAAAAGTGTGGGCTCCTTGGTAGACTCTATAGGGCCCCTTAGAGAGCAGATTGAAATCACTTTGAGTAGAACCTCACACACCCTGAATCCTTCATTTATCAACACCCATGTGATTAAGCCCAACCCAGAGACACCTTCTTGAGTGAGTCAGTGTCCACCTCTTATGATTGAACCTGCCTCAAGGTCAGAAAGTGTGAGCGCGGAGAGGGGAGAAACATGGCGGCCGCCAGCTAAATGGCAGAGGTCGCGCTCACCTCCCAGTGCTTTATAATTGACGGCGGTTCGATGTCGGGCTGATTTTTTGCAGAATCCTGTTCCGGTAACTTTCACGTCTGCAAGAAGTCTTTTCTTTCGATGCTGTGGGGCTCGGTTGAGGCAGCTGTAAGTGCGGCTGTTCCTGCAGAGTCGGCTGGCTCGGCAGGCACGGCTGCTCACCGGGTGACGCGGTGAGTGACTGGAGGTGGGAGGAGGCAGTTCGGCTCTGTAAACGTCAAGATGTTGCCTGCTTCTGCTTTTGGTCCAGGACTGGTAAAAACACAGTCAGAAGCACCATATCGGCAGGGGTAAGGACGCCATAAGCGCTGCCGCTTAGACTGGAGTTTTTTCCCCTGGCTCAGAGAGCGAGTTTGACAGCAAAAGAGCGACTGGATCTGAAGACGATTAGCCATCTAGGTGTAACTCTCGGTTTCCTTTCAAGAGGGGACTTAGAGGGGACGGTTTTCTCATTGTATGGGTCTTGCGTAGCGCAGTGTTTTCTTGGCAGTACCTTGCAGTTTATGGAGGGAAAAAAAGGGAGTAGCGAGGAACCAGTGTCAGCAGTGGAGGGCAGAGGTGTATTCCCTTTAAAAAAAGAGCGGTATAAGCTCAGAACACATGCTCTTTATTAGCCCCCAACCTAGACCTTACTCTTCCCATAGTGACCCCAAGGAAATCTCCCCCCATTATTGAAATCAATAGAAGGGATCAACGGAAGAGCCAAAATGCTATAAAAGAAGGGGAAAAAGGTCAAGGGAAGTCCCGAAGAACAGAGGGAAGAGTAAGGGGAAGAAGGTGGCTGTTGTAAAAACTAGAATAACACCTTCACTCAAAACATACCAAAAAATAATGTCCTCCGCAGTAAGCCCAAGAAAGGTACCCAAAACAAACAACCAAAAAGAGAAGGAAAAAGAAAAGGGGGCTGGTAAAATTAAAAATAATAAGGCCAAACTTAAAACTTCACATCTTGATAAGGACTCAACACCCCTTTTGACCCCTTTTCAGAATTGTAAACAGAGGGAGACTAAGCAAACCAATACTATGAGCCAGATAGATTTACTGTCGGCGGACCCTGAAACACAGCCACACTCCGAGGTACTTCTGTCTAATAGATTTAAGGCGCTGGAGGTTTAGGATCAGTGTGCACTCCCCCCGGTTCCTCTGGATGTACAAGAAAATTTGTGTGGGGGTTTAAATCAAGGTATAACAGGTGCGAACGGCACCATTGATTTCGAATTTGAACCCGAGCTGAGCTTGAGTCAGACCGTGAGCGTGAGAAAGTAGAACTTGGCCTGGAGAACTTTGGAGCCTTAGGGGACAACATAAGGGTACCTTAATCCCTATCTGATATTCTAATGGCCATGAAGAAGGAAATGACATCAGGTTTTAAGATTTCAGAGACAAATCAAGCTGAGCTTGCAAGCAAATTTTCTGTCTCGGAGGCCAACCAAACAGCTATTAAATCATCTTGTGAGGTGTTGGCTCAGAAGTTGGAGGAGGTCGTAGCGAGAACAGAAAAAATTGAGGCGGAAATCCCTGTCATTAAGAAAGCACTAAGCTCTGCTACATTGGGAATGGCAAAATTGGCACCTCAGAATAAAACTCTTGGAGTTGGAAAGATTGGAAAATCACTCCAGGAAGAACAACCTGAGATTCTTAAATTTTCCAGAGACTATCGAAGGGACAGACTTGAAGGGGTTTATCATCTCATTGTTACAGGGAACTGTATTAAAAGACTCGTCCATAATTAATCTTTCCCAAGAGATCCAAAGGGTCCATAGGGACCCATTCAAAAGGAGACGAGGTCAACTTAAACCCCGGTAGATCCTGGTTAACTTTCTTTCTCTCATACACAGTTAAAGAACAAATATTGTCTGAGGGTATTAAGGCGGATTCCATCTCTTTCTCCTCAACGGGCAAGAACCGATCACTTTCCAGATAAGATCTGATATATCTCACGCTACATCTACGAGGCAATGGGAGCTTGGGAGCAGACTTGAGGAATTAAAAGGTCTAGGGGTTAAGGCCCAATTGAAGTTCCCAGCCCAAATCTGAGGAATGTTTAACAAAAAAATACACCAGTTTCGCACCATTGAAGAGGTCGAAAACTTCATAACAGATATACAAGAAAGTAGAACTGGGAAGTCTGGGAACCGATAGTGGTAGCGTGTCATAATGAGCCCATAAGAATATTAAGGAAAGTCAGTAATCAGGATTCCTCTCGTATAGCGGCAGCAAAGGTCGTCTATCCATTTCTTTTTTCTTTTGAAGTTTATTTTAAGGTAGAGGTGAGTGGGGACTAAATTGGCTCGCCTATTTGGAAGGCAGGGTTTCTCAAGGGAGTATGGGGGCACAGGTGGATGAGAGGATTCGGGGAGTGGGGCACATGGGGGTAGCAGAGGGAAACAAATGAAAAAATACTCATCTCACGCTAGAATTTTGGTTTTCGGGCCGTTGGCTTTTTTGCAAAGATCTCAGAAGACATGGCGGGAGTAGAGACTCAAGGTAGGAAGAGAAGTTTTGTCTCCTGGAACATTAATGGAATGAGGTGCCCCAGAAGACAATGAATGGTTATGAAATATTTAGAACTTTCTGAGGCACCACAGATATGTATTCTCCAAGAGATACATTTGACCGCAGGTGAGGCTGGGAAACGGTTTAAAAACTTTTTTGGAGTTGAGAGTTTTTGTGTGTCTGGTCAAATAACAAATACCTGTGGTGTCGCAATTTTAATAAAACGGGGGTCAGCTTCTTCAATAAAATCTTTTCAGACAGACCAAACTGGGAGGTGGGTCATCCCACGTTTAGCTCTGGAAGGAATGAAAGTCATTTGTGTGTCCTTCTATGGACCCAACGTGGATGACTCAACACATATTTCAAAACTGTATTCTAAGTTAATGATGGAAAATCTCCATATAATCATAGGGGGGATTTTAATGTCCTCCTTGACCCGAACAAGGATAGGTCAAATCATTGCCATTACATAGGGGCACCCCATCTGCGGCGCGGAATGAAAAATATGATCAACGATATGGGGTGGTAGACCTCTGGAGAGAGTTGAAGGGAGAGGCAGCTGGCTTCATATTTTCTAGCAAAAGACATCATCACTTTTCTAGGATCGATTACATACTTATGAGTAGAAATTTCTTGCCCGGAACCATGGCTATTTTCATTCTAGCTAGTCACGTTTCAGACCACGCCCCTATCTTATTTTCATATAAAAGATCAATGAAGGCAGTTGAGTCGAGATGGACTCTGAACAGGAGAATGTTATCGGATTCTGAAATAATTTCAGCCATCAAGGTCTCCTCTTTAGAGTTTTTTTAGTTTAATATCGGTTCAGCAGCAATAGGGGTTGTATGGGACACTTTTAAGGGCAGTCTTAAAGGCAGGTTGCATGGCATTATATCCTCCAAAAATAAAAGTGAGTTAAAATTAAGGGAAGACAGAATTAAGATGTTAGAAGCAGATCTTCTCCAGTCAGGGAGCGGTCCACCCGAAAGAGTCAAAAAAGTACAGGACGACCTTACAAAAGCTAGATCAGAATATAGAGGTAAACTTGACGTAAAATGTAGGGCTCAATGGCTAGTTAAAAACATGGAAAACTTTGAATATAGGGAAAAGGCTGGTGCCTTGCTAGCCTGGAAGGCCAGAACAGAGCGCTCCAAAAACGACATAAGGGAGTTAGTCATCAATGAAAGGGGAGATAAATCGAAAGATATAGAAGATATAAAGAATTGTCTTCTCTCTCTCTTTACAGATCTTTACAAAGAGGATTTGAAACCTTCAAAAAATCAAATTTGGGCTTGGTTGAGTTCAAAATTGTTGCCATCTCTAACGCAGGAGAGTGGAGACCTTATGGACTCCCCGATCTCGTTGGAGGAAATTAAGACGCAAATAAAATTGTTAAAAAATAAAAAAAAACATCAGGTTTCAGGCACTCCCAAATTAAATATATAAACTTTTGGAGAATGAGATAGCACCAACATTGGGCTCCTTGTTTCAATTGATCCATAGCCCTTCAGGAGTCATACCAAGCTCCTGGTGGGAAGCTACTATTGTTTTAATACTTAAGCCTGGTAAGGATCCTCTGAGGGCTGATTCCTATCGACCCATCTCTCTGCTAAATTCCAATTATAAAGTCTTTATGGGTATTTTGGCAGGAAGATTGGCAAAACTGGCCCCGGGGCTGGTCAGCCCCGATCAAAAAGGTTTCATTAGTGGCCGTTTTATTGAGGAACAGACACAGCTCCTTATTGGTAATATTGATTTGGCCTTAGCGAGATCCAACCCCTTGGCGGTAATTGCCTTAGACGCCGCCAAGGCGTTTGACAGGGTGTGTTGGTCTTACCTTTGGGAAGCCTTGGAGGTCATGGGTTTTGGACCTGTATTTGTTAATACACTTAGACAATGCTATCAGGGAGCGACCACAAACATTTTTATGAATGGGACGCTCACTTCTGGCTTTGAGGTCCAAAGGGGAACCTGGCAGGGTTGTCCCATCTCCCCCCTTTTGTTTGACTTATATATAGAGCCGCTAGTCCAGGCTATAAAGCTAGATGATCAAATTCTGCCCTTTAGATCTCAACAGTATGAATCTAAGATATCATTATATGCGGTTGATATCATTCTTTATACCAGCGATCCAGTGGCTACAATGCCAAATGTGAAGGCTCTTTTAGGGGAATTTGGGTCAATTTCTGGATACCTAGCTAACTCCTCTAAAACAGAGGTAATGTCCTGCAATATAACACACTGGACGGGGCATACCAGCAAAGAGTTTAAATACCTAGGTGTCACAATAATAAGCGATTTGGACAGAATTGCTCCCCTAAATTTGAAAAGGGTAATTAATCAATTGGATCGTCTATTTGCACGGTGAAAAAATCTCCCACTGACCATTTTTGGTAAAGTGAATTTGTCCAAAATTCGCGGTCCTACCCAAATTGACTTACATCTTTAATGCTGTCCCTTTGAAATTCCCTCAGCATGATATTTCTAAAATACAGGGTAAGATTGGGAGCTTTATCTAGGGAGACAAGGGAGTGAGACTATCTTGGAAAAAATTGAGGTGCCGGCTGCTTAAAGGAAGTTGGCCCTCCCAGATATAAGTTGGTACCTGGTGGCTTTTCAATTTAAAGCAATTAGGATGCTTTTATCGAAACCTACAACTTTTTCCTGGGGGACCTTTCTCAGTCAACAGAAGTGTAACACAGAAGGGGGCAAAACAGAAGGGTTTCTCTACAAATTTGGGGCACCAAAATTCTTCAAAAAAGTGCGCTTGAAGATCTTGAAGAACGCATTAGAAACTTGGTGTAAAGTAAAGACAAAGTGCAGTATAGGCTACTATTCGGACCACGCCCCCATCAGGGATTACCCAGGGACTCCGCTTTGTCTTAAAGATGGGTTGGCTGCCCATCAGGGAAGCAGGAATCTCTATCTGGTCGGATCTGGGGGACACCAATGGGGTACATTCGTGGGAAGTACTGGAAGCTAGGATAGGCTCTGGGCTTTCTAAATGTAAGTTTTTACAGCTAAAATCTTAGTTCTTGGCAGAGAATCGGGATATAATGGGAGACTGGAAAACTGAGCTCCTTTTTTTGTCAGAGAATCGCATTAAGGTAGAGGTATCGATCTGGTTCAAGAAATTGGTTGAAGCGGATGACAACGCTGTTCCATCTCAGACTTTGGTGTGGAGACAACCCCCTTTTGAACCAATAATAGAGGAACTATTCGAACCTTCCTTAATACTCTTATATAAATACACCAAATCCGCAAGCTTAAAGAAAAAAACATTTCTTTGTAACTAACCGTATTTACTACACGCCAGAGAAAATAGCAAAATTTGCTCCGATCCCAGAGCCAAAATGTTACAGATGCAAGGCCCCTAAAGCTAATGATATTCATGTTTTTTTGGTTGTGCTAAGCTGGAAACATTCTGGGAAGGGGTTGGAGGCTATTTCTGCAGGACCTTTGGCACCAACATTACAGTTAACAAGACCTTAGGTTTCTTTGCGGATGATCTCCTTTCATCACAGGACCTAGCAGTAAGGGATAGAGGCCTCTTACTGTGCTTGATTTTATTGGCTCCTGGAGAAATCTGCCTGAAATGGAAGGACCCTAATCCCCCAAGGCTGGAGGATTGGCTGAACTCTGCCTTTGTGATGGCCCGATTAGATCTGGCTAGTGTTGGCAACCTTTCTAATAACCTTTGGCACCCTTTTATCACCATGGGCAAAGATCTGGGACTGTATAGAAACTGAAAAGCAAAAGCCCCCAGTCCAATGATTACACCTTAAAACTTCAGTACAAGGAGTTGGTCTAGGGACCTAAGCTACCGCAGTTAGCCGGAGGGTGCCCAGGTACAAAATACGGCTGTGACATTCTGCACAGTGCCTAAAGGTGAGATGAGGACTAAAAAAACGAAGTGTGAGTGCTCAAGCAGCAGGAAGATATTCCAATAAGACTTTTTATAATTCTGGTGATGCACTCAGACCTAAATTTAGGATAAATGTAGATGCAGTTTTAAGGGGTGGGTTCATGCTCACCTCACATGCACAAAGCATAGTGCAGGGGGGTCCTCCGCTATCTCAGATGGCTTCAGCAAGGGGTTTCTCAGAACTGTTCCACTCCTCCTGCCTTTTTGCATCCCTCCCTGGCATGCACATCATATGTTCAGGTTTTTGCCACTGTCCCCTTGGTTGTGCAACCCGTCCAAGAAGATTTCCAACAGCTAAAAAAAAAGGCAGTTCATTGACTGGCAGGGAGGGCTTCCCCAGAAATTAGAACAATACTTTTTGACAAAATAATTTTGGTACGCAGGTTGGGCAGGATAGGGAATGCTTGCGATGCCAATCACAGAAACTTAAACTACTTTCATATGTGCACATGCGTGGGGCAGATGAGTCAGTGTTTGGTACCGCAATGCGGACAGGTTCGGGGCGTGAGTGCGCAGTCACTTACCCGCTTTGAAGGGGTCTTTGTAGTCTATCTTTTCTGCCTTCTCCTCATCTGCGACATCGAACGAGTAGTTGAAATCAAGTCCATGGCAGGAGGAGAGCTTCCCACATAGAGTCAAGCCTGCCAGGGACAGGGTGATCCAGGCAAGCATTCTCAGCAGAGGGGTTGCGGTGAGGTGTGCAGGACATAGGCTTAGCCGGGACACTGAGGAGTAAGTGCAAGTCCCAAGGCAGCGACTACCTCCGAAGGTGAGGCGAGGAAACTATGAACAGTGCTGGGCTGGGATACTGTGATATGTGTGGGCTGCAGGATGGGTACTATTAGGTGTGCGGACTGAATGCTGCAGGGCAGGGAATGCTTGCTGTGAGGTGGGCAGGTCTGGGGCAGAGGCTTCCTCTAAGGCTGAACTGGAGAGCTGTGGTGTGTGCAGGGAGTAGATAGGGGTCTCTTATGAGGCTGAGTCCCAAGGTTTACTGAGAGATGTGCAGGGCTGGGGCAGGGGCTCCCTCTCAGTCTGGGGTGCTGTGAGGAATCGGGAGTCCGGGTCTCCCTCTGAGGCAGAGTCTAGATTGATGAGGGGCAGGGGCAGGAACTCATGGGAGGTTGGAAGCAAAAAACCCTCTGATGCTTAGACTACCTTGTCGTGCTGCGAGATTTGCTGGGCTGAGAGACGGTATCCCTCTAAGCCTGAGTCTAGTGTGGGGAGATCTGACGTGACAGCAGCTCCATCCAAGGCTGTGCAAGGAGTTTCCTACGGTCCGTCGGGCAGGTATTCTCCTGACCAGTTATTTCTTTTTGGCTATCAAGCCTTGGCTTAGATAGCCCGGGGTCTTCCGCAGTTCCTGTAAACTGACTGCATCCTCTATATTATCCAGACTCTGCCCGAGGGATTTTGGTTGTGTGTCAGTCTGGGTAACAACTTCCCAGTGCTAGTGCTCTGCGAGCAGGAGGCCGCCGTGCCAGACGACCTCCTCCCCACTGCCTCCTCTCAGGCTGGGCTGCCAGGACACCTCCAGGGCCGCTGCTCCTTCACGCACACTGTGCTTTCCTTCCTTCCTGCCCCAGGGAGAGCCTTTTCCCGAGAACTGCCTTGACGGAAACCCTATGAATGGTGACTTGGAAAAAAGAAAAGGCTTGCAGATACTATGCAGCTTTTGTGGGCATCTGTGTAAGCCCAGCGCACCCTGGTGAAATCCTCCAGTACATCTGCGGTGCAAAACTGGGAGCACAGGGAAGAGTGAGCTTTAGCAGCAAGGGACAAAAAATCAATAACTCCTCCACAAGAACCAAAAAGCATTTGCAATGCAATAGGACTCGCATTTACGCGAGACCTATTGCATTGCAAACGGAAGTGTGGGCGGGCGAGAAGGCACAAGCAAAGGGAGGGAGGCACGGACTGCGGGGTGGGGCCACGGGAAGAATAAGTGCTCACAGTCTAAAAAAACAAACTGTGCAACAACCAAAGTAAAGAGGCCAGGAGCCATGGAAGGATACAAATGACAAAATGACCATCATTAGGAGGGACTAACAAGCCTAAAACCAATCAGAAGGCAGCCTTTAGGAACCTAACCCAATGAAAAAGTTGGGCGAAAAGTCGACGGAGCTTCCACAGAGCTTCCACTCCATACTGAATACTGCATGCCTCCCAAAGCGAGCAACGCATGCGCGCTGCCGCAATAGGCATGATCTAAAAAAAGGTACATAAATGTATATTTTTGTCTGTTTAGGTACAAATGTTTTAGACATTCAGTTTGAGAACAGTTTTGGAACAACCAGTGCGACAAACATATATACTCTGGCATCTATTTGGGAGAATTTTATTTTTACTTTATTGCTGAAAAAGGAAATGTACACTGTGGATTAAGCTAATACTAATCACATGTAGTATTGCAGATTTTCACTGACTTTGGGGTCAGTGACAGTGCAAAAATATCCAATAATTTTTTGCTAGCAGTTAGAGCACGCTTGGCATATATTCCCCTAGACATGTTGCCATCACTAACCTCTTTTTACTGAACTCGTTTTTGTTAGTATTACAACTCTGTGCAGTTTAATTTTGCTAAAAATTGGTGAAGTGCTTAGCTCTTTCTTCCAAACATGGTAGTACTGGTATAAATCCAATAGGCACATTTAATGTACTTATAAGTCCCTAGTAAATGGTACTACGTGTACCCAGGGCCTGTAAGTTCCGTGCTTCTAGTGGGCTGCAGCACTTATTGTGCCACCCTCTAAAGTAGCCCTGTTAAACAAAACATGTCTCAGACCTTCTACTGCTGCCTGTAGTGCAGATTAGAACTGCCATTTTGACCTGGGAAAGAAAACAAAATTACCTACCTAAACCTTTTAATTTAATACTTATAAGTCACACTTAAGGTAGGCCCTAAAGGCTCACAGGGCGTTGCATGCTATTTAAATGTAGACCATGCATAATTTCATTTTACATGTCCTGGCAGAGAAATGCATCCATAGACATTTTTCTTTTCTTGTATTGCAAGTTTTTATCAAGTTTACTGTGACTGGTTCAGAAGCACAACAAAGATTTTGAACGGTGGTCACAATATAGAGTCAAAGAATGATAGCAACCAAAATTCAAACCTTACCTCAGTGATCAGATCATGATACCCTAGAGGGGCCAACAGTAATAAGAAGTATTACAGTAGGTTGGATGATCACGGGTCATGCCTGGGCAAACGCTATGCCAAGGGCAGCCTGTTTTCACCCAGCACATCCCGGAAGAGGTTGAGCTGGGCCACCCCTCTTGGTTTTTGTTTTATCTTACAGATGATCCTTCTATAAAAAGCTCGACTAAGTTACTGTTGGTATTCTTTCACTGCTTTCTAGTCCTTTCTCTGCTGGTACAGGTTATTTTTTATTCTTTCCTACAGATAACATAGCTTAATAGGTGACTCCTATATTTTCACCATAGAGAAAAGGAAAGCAGAGGCCAAAAACTCTCTTGATAAACAACCTAGGACCCGCAGTTCGATTTTATGTTTTCTGAAGGATGCTGTGGGAGCCCTTGCTGATGAAACTTTGTCTGTTTAAGAACATTGAATTTGCTCTAAGCAGAGCTTGGACACACTGGCTGCAGTTGGGGCCGTTGTTTCATCTCAGGAACTGTTTGGCTTGTAACAAGGAAGATTTGCCTATCAGTGGGAGCCTGAGAGCTAAAAGTAAAATTACCAGTGGGGCATCAGGCTGCTGTAAATGAGTGTACTATACAGGCCCGGCTCCAGGAATTTTTATTTGGGTGGGCCAAGAGTGCATTCGGGTGGGCCACTGAGGCAGTCGCGACTCGCGGGAGGGAGTGGGGGTAGAGGAATAGTGGGTTGGCGGGAGGTTGCACGCAGAGGTCTGGTGGGGAGGGGTTCAATTTAATAATATTCATTAAAAAAAACAGGAAGCAGGCAGCCAGGCTTCCTCCTCTAAGCCAATCACAATGCTCTAAGCAGCGCTGTGATTGGTCAGTATGCCACCCAGCCAGGGGCCTATGTGGCCCTGCCCTGCTCGCATGTACAAATGCTATTGTGCAAGACGGTATTTACAAGGGTCGTCCCTTCCAATAGCGATCCGCATTTGTATGCATCATTGTTTTGCGACCACAATTAAAGTCACAAAACTATTGCAGTTTACCTCCTACTCCAAATAAGTAGTAATCCACTTGAAAGAGGAAGGGGTCACCAGGGGAGCCCTTCCCCTTTGTGAAAGGATGTGAAAATATTTTTTAAGAGCAAGCAGTGGTCCCAAGGACTGCTGCCTGCTCTTAACAAAAATGAAACAGACATTTCATTTTTCTTTTTTAAAATGCATCCCGTGTAAGGTCCCTTTGATGTGAAAAGGAGGTTTCTGAGGTGGGAGTATCAGGCAAGTAACACTACTCAGCCTCCCTGGTTGCCAGCCTTCAGAGAGAATCTCTCTTCATTACTAACGCCACCTAACCCCGGACTCTGTGACACACTCCCTTCCAGCCCTGATTATCCATTTTCTACCATCCATCTCTTGTGCACCTTATCTCACAGCTGACCTTGGCCCCCAGCCCCATCCAGATCCTTTTTCATTATTCCTGGTAAAAAATTAAACTTAAAACAATAAATATACCAGTAAATATAATTAGCACACACTTTAAAATATGTTCCACAGTGGCCCTAATGACCCAACTGCTAATTTAATAAACAAAAACAGAAAGGCCATGACAGAATTGGTTTTAGCGCTGGTGTGGAAGTCTTTTTTGGTGCCCCCCATTGACCTCCTTCTCTTTACTACCACCCTCCAACAGTTCCCGTCATCTCTCCGTAGCCTTTCTCCCTCATGACCTCCTCCTCAGACTCTCACACTACCACCCTCTACCAGTGCCCCTCATCTCTCCCTAGACTCTCCCCTATTGACCTCCTTCCCGGATGTCCTCATTACCACCCTCCAACAGTGCCCCTCATCTCTCTGTAGCCTCTCCCCCTCATGATTTCCTCCTCAGACTCCCTCACTACCACCCTCCAAAAGTGCTCCTCATCTCTGCGTGGCCCTCCATGACCTCCTCCTCTGATTAGCTCACTGCTACCCTCCAACAGTGCCCTCATCTCTACATAGACTCTTCCCATAATCACTTCCTCCTCGGATGCCCTTATTGCCACCCTACAACAGTGCCCATCATCTCTCCGTAGCCACTCTCGCATGCTTTTCATTTGTGGTATATCGCTACTCGTAGTGTAGGGTTTCACAGTACTTTATATAATTCACACATTATGCAGAGACAATGAATCATACAAATATGTAAATAAGCCTATAGGGAATGTCACATAAGCCAATGAGGATTACCAGGTGTAGGATTCACATGTCAGCCATACAGGTGGGCAGTATGTTTTAAAAGGGATAGGTCTGGAGAAGCACAAACTCAGGATTTAAAGCATACCCCAGTGGTTAGTGTTTATCTTTACTGATAAAAAATGTACATCTGCCAAAACGAACTCTTATAGCAACATTAGAATAATGAAAGAGTGGGGACATTCTAACTATATCGCAATACACAAAAAACGTTCTAATTATATCATTCAGGTTTGTATGCATCTCTTAGAATACAGTTCATATGTCACTGTCCTATGTTAGATCTGTAACTTCTGAACTGCAAGTAACAAAAGGATCTCTGTGACAAAGGCAGTAACCCACTGATCTATCCTCATAAACTACAGTTTATCTGCATCCCAAAACTACAAACAGACAAAAGATTTCTATCTTAATCACCAGAGTTATCTGGACATTTGTACTGTTGTCTTGCATTTGTGGCAGAGCCAGTCATGAAAATGATACAAGTAATTTAAGTGAAATATACACGGCATACACAAAGTATGTGTCTTGCTGGGCCCTCACAGATTTTAAAAATATGAAAATAGCCACACATTCTCGGAGCATAAATGAAGTATGTATCTTGTTGGGCCTTTGCAGGTTTTTGGGTTGGAAATCTGTCTCACAGCCCGATCTGATAAGCAGCTGAAGGAGGTCAGGAAAGGTGAATCAGGATAAACAAACTCCTTTTCTCCAGCGCTGAAAAGAAGGAAATATCCATGCAGCACGCTAAGGTCACCTGGTGCCAAAGAAGGGATTTGTCCCCTTCCCCATGTCCCCATTCTACCACAAGTGGGCGGGGACACAACTCACCTATCCAAAGGAGATGCGTGATTGGGGGTGCCTGAGAGAGCGCCAAGGCCCAATCATGCAACTCCTAGAAGGAGATGATAAATTACGTTCAGAGCAACGTTTTAAATTATAGTGCACATTTTCTGTTGCCTTCTTGACGCCGCTGCAAAGGCCAAGATTCGTGTTTGGGTAGGCCAGGCTCATGTTTGGGTGGCCTGGCTCACCCGGCCCACCCTCTAGAACCGGGCCTGGTACTATACAGAATGTACCTAGAACAATGATCACTAAAGTTGTGGCGGACCTTAAAAACTTTACACTTAGATTAGACACACTGGAAAAAAAAGTGTGGGCTCCTTGGTAGACTCTATAGGGCCCCTTAGAGAGCAGATTGAAATCACTTTGAGTACCTCACACACCCTGAATCCTTCATTTATCAACACCCATGTGATTAAGCCCAATCCAGAGACATCTTCTTGAGTGAGTCAGTGTCCACCTCTTATGATTGAACCTGCCTCAAGGTCAGAAAGTGTGAGTGCGGAGAGGGGAGAAACATGACGGCCGCCAGCTAAACGGCAGAGGTCACGCTCACCTCCCAGTGCTGTATAATGGACGGCGGTTCAATGTCGGGCTGATTTTTTGCAGAATCCTGTTCCGGTAACTTTCACGTCTGCAAGAAGTCTTTTCTTTCGATGTTGTGGGGCTCGGTTGAGGCAGCTGTAAGTGCGGCGGTTCCTGCAGAGTCGGCTGGCTCGGCAGGCACGGCCAGCTCACCGGGTGACGCGGTGAGTGACTGGAGGTGGGAGGAGGCAGTTCGGCTCTGGAAACGTCAAGATGTTGCCTGCTTCTGCTTTTGGTCCGGGACTCGTAAAAACACAGTCAGGAGCACCATATCGACAGGGGTAAGGTCGCCATAAGCGCTGCCGCTTAGACTGGAGTTTTTTCCCCTGGATCAGAGAGCGAGTTTGACAGCAAAAGAGCGACTGGATCTGAAGACGATTAGCCAGCTAGGTGTAACTCTCTGTTTCCTTTCAAGAGGGGTCTTAGAGGGGACAGTTTTCTCATTGTATGGGTCTTGCGTAGCGCAGTTTTTTCTTGGCAGTACCTTGCAGTTTATGGAGGAAAAAAAAAGGGAGTAGTGAGGAACCAGTGTCAGCAGTGGAGGGCAGAGGTGTATTCCCTTAAAAAAAGGGCAGTATAAGCTCAGAACACATGCTCGTTATTAGCCCCCAACCTAGACCTTACTCTTCCCATAGTGACCCCAAGGAAATCTCCCCCCATTATTGAAATCAATAGAAGGGATCAACGGAAGAGCCAAAATGCTATAAAAGAAGGGGAAAAAGGTCAGGGGAAGTCCCGAAGAACAGAGGGAAGAGTAAGGGGAAGAAGGTGGCTGTTGTAAAAACTAGAATAACACCTTCACTCAAAACATACCAAAAAAATAATGTCCTCCGCAGTAAGCCCAAGAAAGGTACCCGAAACAAACACCCAAAAAGAGAAGGAAAAAGAAAAGGGGGCTGGTAAAATTAAAAATATTAAGGCCAAACTTAAAACTTCACATCTTGATAAGGACTCAACACCCCTTTTGACCCCTTTTCAGAATTGTAAACAGAGGGAGACTAAGCAAACCAATACTATGATCCAGATAGATTTACTGTCGGCGGACCCTGAAACACAGCCACACTCCGAGGTACTTCTGTCTAATAGATTTAAGGCGCTGGAGGTTCAGGATGAGTGTGCACTCCCCCCGGTTCCTCTGGATGTACAAGAAAATTTGTGGGGGGTTTAAATCAAGGTATAACAGGTGCCAACGGCACCATTGATTTCGAATTTGAACCGGAGCTGAGCTTGAGTCAGACCGTGAGCGTGAGAAAGTAGAACTTGGCCTGGAAAACTTTGGAGCCTTAGCGGACAACATAAGGGTACCTTACTCCCTATCTGATTTTCTGATGGCCATGAAGAAGGAAATGACATCAGGTTTTAAGATTTCAGAGACAAATCAAGCTGAGCTTTCAAGCAAATTTTCTGTCTCGGAGGCCAACCAAACAGCTATTAAATCATCTTGTGAGGTGTTGGCTCAGAAGTTGGAGGAGGTCGTAGCGAGAACAGAAAAAATTGAGGCGGAAATCCCTGTCATTAAGAAAGCACTAAGCTCCGCTACATTGGGAATGGCAAAATTCACACCTCAGAATAAAACTCTTCAGGAGGAGTTGGAAAGATTGGAAAATCACTCCAGGAAGAACAACCTGAGATTCTTAAATTTTCCAGAGACTATCGAAGGGACAGACTTGAAGGGGTTTATCATCTCATTGTTACAGGGAACTGTATTAAAAGACTCATCCATAATTAATCTTTCCCAAGAGATCCAAAGGGTCCATAGGGACCCATTCAAAAGGAGACAAGGTCAACTTAAACCCCAGTAGATCCTGGTTAACTTTCTTTCTCTCATACGCAGTTAAAGAACAAATATTGTCTGAGGGTATTAAGGCGGATTCCATCTTTTTCTCCTTAACGGGCAAGAACCGATCACTTTCCAGATAAGATCTGATGTATCTCACGCTACATCTACGAGGCAATGGGAGCTTGGGAGCAGACTTGAGGAATTAAAAGGTCTAGGGGTTAAGGCCCAATTGAAGTTCCCAGCCCAAATCTGAGGAATGTTTAACACAAAAATACACCAGTTTTGCACCATTGAAGAGGTCGAAAACTTCATAACAGATATACAAGAAAGTAGAACTGGGAAGTCTGGGAACTGATAGTGGTAGCGTGTCATAATGAGCCCATAAGAATATTAAGGAAAGTCAGTAATCAGGATTCCTCTCGTATAGCGGCAGCAAAGTTCGTCTATTCATTTCTTTTTTCTTTTGAAGTTTATTTTGAGGTAGAGGTGAGTGGGGACTAAATAGGCTCGCCTATTTGGAAGGCAGGGTTTCTCAAGGGAGTATGGGGGCACATGTGGATGAGAGGGTTCGGGGAGTGGGGCACATGGGGGTAGCAGAGTGAAACAAATGAAAAAATACTCATCTCACGCTAGAATTTTGGTTTTCGGGCTGTTGGCTTTTTTGCAAAGATCTCAGAAGACATGGCGGGAGTAGAGACTCAAGGTAGGAAGAGAAGTTTTGTCTCCTGGAACATTAATGGAATGAGGTGCCCCAGAAGACAACGAATGGTTATGAAATATTTAGAACTTTCTGATGCACAGATATGTATTCTCCAAGAGATACATTTGACCGCAGGTGAGGCTGGGAAACGGTTTAAAAACGTTTTGGGAGTTGAGAGTTTTTGTGTGTCTGGTCAAATAACAAATACCTGTGGTGTCGCAATTTTAATAAAACGGGGGTCAGCTTCTTCAATAAAATCTTTTCAGACAGACCAAACTGGGAGGTGGGTCATCGCACGTTTAGCTCTGGAAAGAATGAAAGTCATTTGTGTGTCCTTCTATGGACCCAATGTGGATGACTCAACACATATTTCAAAACTGTATTCTAAGTTAATGATGGAAAATCTCCATATAATCATAGGGGGGGATTTTAATGTCCTCCTTGACCCGAACAAGGATAGGTCAAATCATTGCCATTACATAGGGGCACCCCATCTGTGGCGCGGAATGAAAAATCTGATCCACGATATGGGGTGGTAGACCTCTGGAGAGAGTTGAAGGGAGAGGCAGCTGGCTTCATATTTTCTAGCAAAAGACATCATCACTTTTCTAGGATCGATTACATACTTATGAGTAGAAATTTCTTGCCCGGAACCATGGCTATTTTCATATAAAAGATCAATGAAGGCAGTTGAGTCGAGATAGACTCTGAACAGGAGAATGTTATCGGATTCTGAAATAATTTCAGCCATCAAGGTCTCCTCTTTGGAGTTTTTTTAGTTTAATATCGGTTCAGCAGCAATAGGGGTTGTATGGGACACTTTTAAGGGCAGTCTTAAAGGCAGGTTGCATGGCATTATATCCTCCAAAAATAAAAGTGAGTTAAAATTAAGGGAAGACAGAATTAAGATGTTAGAAGCAGATCTTCTCCAGTCAGGGAGCGGTCCACCCGAAAGAGTCAAAAAAGTACAGGACGACCTTACAAAAGCTAGATCAGAATATAGAGGTAAACTTGACGTAAAATGTAGGGCTCAATGGCTAGTTAAAAACATGGAAAACTTTGAATATAGGGAAAAGGCTGGTGCCTTGCTAGCCTGGAAGGCCAGAACAGAGCGCTCCAAAAACGACATAAGGGAGTTAGTCATCAATGAAAGGGGAGATAAATCGAAAGATATAGAAGATATAAAGAATTGTCTTCTCTCTCTCTTTACAGATCTTTACAAAGAGGATTTGAAACCTTCAAAAAATCAAATTTGGGCTTGGTTGAGTTCAAAATTGTTGCCATCTCAAACGCAGGAGAGTGGAGACCTTATGGACTCCCCGATCTCGTTGGAGGAAATTAAGACGCAAATAAAATCGTTAAAAAATAAAAAAAACGTCAGGTTTCGACGCCCTCCCAAATTAAATATATAAACTTTTGGAGAATGAGATAGCACCAACATTGGGCTCCTTGTTTCAATTGATCCATAGCCCTTCGGGAGTCATACCAAGCTCCTGGTGGGAAGCTACTATTGTTTTAATACTTAAGCCTGGTAAGGATCCTCTGAGGGCTGATTCCTATCGACCCATCTCTCTGCTAAATTCCAATTATAAAGTCTTTATGGGCATTTTGGCAGGAAGATTGGCAAAACTGGCCCCGGGGCTGGTCAGCCCCGATCAAAAAGGTTTCATTAGTGGCCGTTTTATTGAGGAACAGACACAGCTCCTTATTGGTAATATCGATTTGGCCTTAGCAAGATCCAACCCCTTGGCGGTAATTGCCTTAGACGCCGCCAAGGCGTTTGACAGGGTGTGTTGGTCTTACCTTTGGGAAGCCTTGGAGGTCATGGGTTTAGGACCTGTATTTGTTAATACACTTAGACAATGCTATCAGGGAGCGACCACAAATATTTTTATGAATGGGACGCTCACTTCTGGCTTTGAGGTCCAAAGGGGAACGTGGCAGGGTTGTCCCATCTCCCCCCTTTTGTTTGACTTATATATAGAGCCGCGAGTCCAGGCTATAAAGCTAGATGATCAAATTCTGCCCTTTAGATCTCAACAGTATGAATCTAAGATATCATTATACGCGGTTGATATCATTCTTTATACCAGCGATCCAGTGGCTACAATGCCAAATGTGAAGGCTCTTTTAGGGGAATTTGGGTCAGTTTCTGGATACCTAGCTAACTCCTCTAAAACAGAGGTAATGTCCTGGAATATAACACACTGGACGGGGCATACCAACAAAGAGTTTAAATACCTAGGTGTCACAATAATAAGCGATTTGGACAGAATTGCTCCCCTAAATTTGAAAAGGGTAATTAATCAATTGGATCGTCTATTTGCACGGTGGAAAAATCTCCCACTGACCATTTTTGGTAAAGTGAATTTGTCCAAAATGGCAGTCCTACCCAAATTGACTTACATCTTTAATGCTGTCCCTTTGAAATTCCCTCAGCATGATATTTCTAAAATACAGGGTAAGATTGGGAGCTTTATCTAGGGAGACAAGGGAGTGAGACTATCTTGGAAAAAATTGAGGTGCCGGCTGCTTAAATGAAGTTGGCCCTCCCAGATATAAGTTGGTACCTGGTGGCATTTCAATTTAAAGCAATTAGGATGCTTTTATCGAAACCTACAACTTCTTCCTGGGAGACCCTTCTCAGTCAACAGAAGTGTAACACTGAAGGGGACAAAACAGAAGGGTTTCTCTACAAATTTGGGGCACCAAAATTCTTCAAAAAAGTGCGCTTGAAGATCTTGAAGAACGCATTAGAAACTTGGTGTAAAGTAAGGACAAAGTGCAGTATAGGCTACTATTCGGACCACGCCCCCATCAGGGATTCCCCAGGGACTCCGCTTTGTCTTAAAGATGGGTTGGCTGCCCATCAGGGAAGCAGGAATCTCTATCTGGTCGGATCTGGGGGACACCAATGGGGTACATTCGTGGGAAGTACTGGAAGCTAGGATAGGCTCTGGGCTTTCTAAATTTAAGTTTTTACAGCTAAAATATTAGTTCTTGTCAGAGAATCGGGGTATAATGGGAGACTGGAAAACTGAGCTCCTTTTTTTGTCAGAGAATCGCATTAAGGGAGAGGTATCGATCTGGTTCAAGAAATTGGTTGAAGCGGATGACAACGCTGTTCCATCTCAGACTTTGGTGTGGAGACAATCCCCTTTTGAACCAATAATAGAGGAACTATTAGAACCTTCCTTAATACTCTTATATAAATACACCAAATCCGCAAGCTTAAAAAAAAAACATTTCTTTGTAACTAACCGTATTTACTACACGCCAGAGAAAATAGCAAAATTTGCTCGATCCCAGAGCCAAAATGTTACAGATGCAAGCCCCCTAAAGCTAATGATATTCATGTTTTTTTTTGGTTGTGCTAAGCTGGAAACATTCTGGGAAGGGGTTGGAGGCTATTTCTGCAGGACCTTTGGCACCAACATTACAGTTAACAAGACCCTAGTTTTCTTTGCGGATGATCTCCTTTCATCACAGGACCTAGCAGTAAGGGATAGAGACTTGATTTTATTGGCTCGTAGAGAAATCTGTCTGAAATGGAAGGACCCTAATCCCCCAAGGCTGGAGGATTGGCTGAACTCTGCCTTTGTGATGGCCCGATTAGATCTGGCTAGTGTTGGCAACCTTTCTAATAACCTTTGGCACCCTTTTATCACCATGGGCAAAGATCTGGGACTGTATAGAAACTGAAAAGCAAAAGCCCCCAGTCCAATGATTACACCTTAAAACTTCAGTACAAGGAGTTGGTCTAGGGACCTAAGCTACCGCAGTTGGCCGGAGGGTGCCCAGGTACAAAATACGGCTGTGACATTCTGCACAGTGCTTAAAGGTGAGATGGGGACTAAAAAAACGAAGTGTGAGTGCTCAAGCAGCAGGAAGATATTCCAATAATACTTTTTATAATTCTGGTGATGCACTCAGACCTAAATTTGGGATAAATGTAGATGCAGTTTTAAGGGGTGGGTTCATGCTCACCTCACATGCACAAAGCATAGTGCAGGGGGGTCCTCCGCTATCTCAGAAGGCTTCAGCAAGGGGTTTCTCAGAACTGTTCCACTCCTCCTGCCTTTTTGCATCCCTCCCTGGCATACACATCATATGTTTAGGTTTTTGCCACTGTCCCCTTGGTTGTGCAACCTGTCCAAGAAGATTTCCAACAGCTAAAAAAAAGGCAGTTCATTGACTGGCAGGGAGGGCTTCCCCAGAAATTAGAACAATACTTTTTGACATAATAATTATGGTACGCAGGTTGGGCAGGATAGGGAATGTTTGCGATGCCACCAGAGCCCCTGGTAGAAGCAATGTTGTGAACCCTGTCTTAAATCTTACCTTGTCCAATCCATATGAAACCCTAAGTGGACTGAATGGCCAAGACTGAATGGGGATGGAGTCCATTTCAAGTGTTACTTATAAGGGTTTGACCACTGACAGGCCCCTTCTGGTCATGTCGTGGAACATAGCAGGAATGCAGGAGAAATTTGATGAACCAGATTGGACCAATGCCCTTGCCCTGTATGATATCATATCTCTGCAGGAGACTTGGGACATGAGGGGGGATCTACTTGAATGAGTATGCCTTTTTCACAATTAAGGCCTCCCCTTTGTCTAGTGGAAAAGCAAGTGTTGGACTTGTGACTTTTTTTGAAGCTGGAATTATCTTACAAAGATGAAGAGTCTGAGGGTATTTCTCCCTATATTCTTGGTGTCTTTCTCTCCTTTAAGAACATCACTAGAATTTTGTGTCTAAATCTATATAATTCAATACACGGGAGAGCGTCAGAGGACATGATGTTTTCACTAAGAACTTTTTTGCATTCCTTTTTTTGGGTTGTTCAAGTTTTTATACTGTTATGTTGATCCTAGTGGATTTTAATGTACACCTCTGTAGTCACTGTTATTTATAGGAGGATAGGGGTCCTGAGGAAGATGACCATCATGACCAAATTCATCTTAAGCATACTCCACAGTGGTAAATAATTAATAAGTTGTCTTTTTAATATAATTTGGTGGACCTAATGAGTTTAGAGAGCCTGCTTTCAGCCAATAATGCCCCTACTGTTAAGAGACTGGTAATGGGTATAATATTGAGAACAACTATGTGTCAGCATGTTTATTTTCTAGTCTTAACTCTTTCTTAGTGGAATAGATTGTATCCAGCAACCATAATCCAGCTGTTACCAGTTTCCATTGGGAAATAGGGAAGAATTAATCCTATCATCACCACAAAACTCAGGTTAAGACAACTGATCAGGGGTGCAGACTGAATGGTGCAAAATTAGCCCCGAGACATTGCTCACTAAGCTGGTCACATCTTTTTTTTTTTTCCTCATTTACCTTAACCCTCAAGTGTGGAAAAAAACACCAAACCACCTTTACTTGTCTGCATGAGCCCCTAACACGAGGCTCATATCTCTCGCTTCAAGGCACAGGTATCTTAAAGGCGGAAGAAGTTACCAGCGTTTTAAGGGCTAGCTAGGTGACTCCATACCGATGTTTTACCACCTATTGGACCACAATATTTACCGAAGGGAACCAAACCCGAAGGTCCGTGGAGTATTTCAGGCATAATCATCGGACCCGAGAAAAAACAAAAACGGAAATCCTAATTCCACTGTACCAACGGTTCTCAGGAGGCTACTTTCTGTTTGCTACATGATCTGGCAATATCCACCCTGGAGACTTGCTAGAGGGACATAAGCCAACCAGCATGAGATGGCGCAGCTGAATCAACCCAAAACATACAGATTTGTCTCCATGCCAAAAGGATCGCATAAAAGAGGAGAGATCTTCTGTGGCCGCGAATATTGTCATTGATTCCAAAAATGATTAGTGGGAGAGTTATTCAAGGAGATTTTGAGGATAGAGTCCAAAGAGGCTTTCACTTCCACCCAGAAGCAAGCTATAGCCGGACAGTCCTTAAACTTATGAACATCAGATGCCTCTGGCAGGCTGTATTTATTACATTTTTCCCCGGCTGGTACTTGGATAACCTTAGGGGAGACAGATACGTGCGGTGTACCGTGAAGAGATGATTTCGTCTCAGCCAAGCTGGTTTTACAGTTTTATACAGGAGAGGAAATTAATCGATCCATAGCTGCTCACATTGGATCTTGATCTCTCTGCCCCATAGATCATCCGGAAGTTTAAACTTTCCATCAATCTCCTCCAGAAGCATCCAGTACCAAATAGAAATCTCCTTGCTGCCCCCCGGTTTTATCACCAGCTGATGTTCCAAATTGCAAATTTTACCCAGGGGGACCCCCTTACTACATAGTGCTTGGGCCCAGCTATTCAACTGCAAGTACTTGAATCTTGAAAGGCCTGACCCAACTTTCTCCAACAAATCATCCCAAGGTAGCATAGAACCCCCTAACAACAAGTATCCCCAGCTCGCTATCCCGGCGTACCTTAAAGCCATCACCAGACTGTCCTTCAGGCAAGGTGGAATACCCGGAGAGTCCCACATAGGTGCGTGATTTGAAAAAATCGCTTATCCCTATTTTGTTTTGGATTATTGACCAGCTTTTGGCCAAAGATTGTAGGCTTTTTAATTTCACCTTTTTAAAACATTTTTGGTCCCCAAACTTAAGAAGAAAACCGTCAGCTGGTAGATCGGCACCTTATAGCATAGCTCGAAACATTAACCCTCTAGATGTATTTGTGGGTGTTTTTAAAAGCATTCTAGAGAATGAGAGTTGAAAGGCCCATGCATAATACTGCAAGACAGGCAGGGCCAACCCTCCCTTCTCCCTTCTTCGCCTTATTTTCTTCCATGCCAATCTCGTGGCTTTATACTTCCAAATAAAGGAATTTATCTCACGCTGACATTTGTCCTACAGTTTAGTGTCGAATGCCTGGGGGATAGAGTTAAAAAGAAACTTATATTTTTGAAGGATAGACATTTTTATTAGGTTTGTCCTCCCCAAAATGGATAAGGGGTGGTGAGCTCAGGTTTTTGGCATTCTTTTGAGACCCTATCTAGGTTATGTTCCGCAATTTTTTCAACCTCCTGGATAATTCTAACCCCAAGATATCACATGGAGGTGGTCACAGCAAGGTGTGAAGTGGTGATGTTCCAAACCTTGATGTAAGTTTTGTTGGCATTCACTTCATACCCTGAAATTCTTCCGAACTCCTCTGCTATCTTAATAACTGTGGGAAATGCCAGGTCAGGATCAGATGTCATGATAACAATATCATCCTCATAAAGCGCTACCCGCTTCTCCCACCCACCAAATCTAAACAATGGAATGTTGGTTTCCTCTCTTAAAACCTGAGCAAAGGGCTCAATGTAAAGATTAAAAGGTAGGAGGGAGAACGGGCAACCCTGCCTAGTGCCCCTCGTTATGTTGAAAGCCGCTGTCAAAGACTTGTTAACGAACAGTCTTGCCTTTGGTGCTTTGTATAGAAGTGCTATCACTCGACGAAACCTCCCGCCTAGATTGAATTTATCCATAACCACTGCCAGGAAGATCAAATTAACTCTATCGAAGGCTTTGGTTGCATCCAACGTGTGAGTAGCCAAGGGAAGAGCGAAAGTAGATGCTATATCAATGGCCCCAACTAGATCATGCGTCAGATCTGCGAGTTGGCGCCCTTTTATGAAGCCTTTCTGATCTTGATGTATGATAGACCCAATGACACCCCCCAATCTGTAAGACTAGATGGCAGTAAAAGTCTTGTAGTATGTATTGAGGAGTGATATGGGGCAGTAGGACCCACACTCCATCAGATCTTTCCCGGGTTTAGGTATCAGCACTACCGTCGTATAACTCCATGATTTTGGAGGGTCCGTTCCCTCTATCAGAATGCTGTTAAAAACAGTTACCAAGAAAGGGGTAATAGCCTCATGGAGGGCGCGGTAGAGTTCCCCTGGTAGACCATCAAGGCCCGCCGCCTTCCCCCGCTTCAAGTGACTGATAGCATTACTCACTTCTTCTTCGGAGATTTCTGCCTCCAACCGCCTGTTTTGGTCCGGTGACAGTCTAGGTAGAGAGACTGTATTAAGCCAGGCTTTTGTCCCTTCGTGGTCTGCCCTAATATCTTCCTTATAGATTTTCTGAAAGAAATCCTGAAATGCCCTGGGGACAGCTTCACCCTCCACCCTTATCTCTCTGATATAATTGCTTGCTTGGTCAGCTTTTATCTTCCAAGCAAGGACCTTGCCTGCTGCCTCCCCAAACTCAAATTGGGAGAGTTTACCTGCTTCCCATCTCCTGGCAACCCTAGTTTGTAAAATCGTTTCTAGTTGATTTTTCAGTGAGGTCAGCCTATCTTGATCCCCACGTCCCCCTGCGTAATTGCATTGATTTTGGTTAATGGTTTTCATTTCAGCCTCGATTTTGTTAATACTGTCCCTATACGTTCTTCTGCTGTATGAGGCTCTGCTGGTAATACAGCCCCTCCAAAAGGCCTTCAGGGCATCCCACACAAAGTAACTGCTTGAGGAGTGTATATTAGATTCAAGAAAACATTGGGTCTCGACTTGAAGGGACACTATTTCATCCTCCTCTAATAAGATTGTCCGGTCGAAAGACCAGGTAGAGTGTCCAGGCTGCTGGCTTGCTTTTAAGCTAAAAAGAATGGCTGAGTGGTCAGAGAGGTGGGAAGGGAGGTATGTAATATCTTCCAACCGGTCCTTGAGACTATAGCTAAACAGAGCATAGTCAATCCTTGACACATGCTTATAATTAAAGTTCCGGAAGGAAACTCCCAGGTTATCCCCTGCCCTTTCCCTCCAAAAGTCAGTGACCCCCAACTGAGCCATAATTGCCACCAGGGCTCGTCTGGATTTCGAAGGACACAGGCTCTTGAGCTAGGAGATTTGTCAAGCTTAGGGTTTAGCACAACTTTAAAATCTCCTACCCAAATGACGGGGTCTTGATAGGCGACCATAGATGATTTCCAAAAATGTGAGGTAATCCTGATTAGGACCATAGTATCCTACCAAAGACTACATCAAATCTCCCATCAAGACCCTCAAAAAGAGCCATCTCCCACTATGGTCTTTCTTAACCTCCACGATTTGAGCCTTTACTTGTTTTTAAAAAATGAACAGAACGCCTCTTATATTCGCCGAGTGATCTGTACAGGCTTAGGTGTCTATCCATTTCTGTTTTTTTAGAATCGCTGTGGTCTCAGCTTTAAGGAGATGTGTTTCCTGAATGGCAATGACCTGCGCTGGGGAGTCCCTCAAGTATTGAATTATTTTTTCCCTTCTACTCCTCATGCGCAGGCCATTGACATTCCAGGATAGGTATTGTATCAGCGACATCTTACTTCCACACCCCCGCCTAACTCCAATCTTTCCTGGGCAAAGTTCCTAGAACCCTGGCAGTGACCCCTCTGTGGCCTTAAGAAAAACTGCTGGCTCTGGCATTTGAGGAAGTTTTTTGTTTTCACTCCCACCGTCCCACGTGGCTTCCCCTCCCCTCCACCCTCTGGAAAACCCATCCCTCCTTATTCTGATCTGATATATGGCCAGTTTTACGCCCTCTAACCCCCCCTCTCCTCTACCGTACAAATTGCGACGTAGTTAGTGCTAGGAAATCATGAGTGCGTAATCGTGTAATTCTATTAGAGTATATAAGGTTATGTGAAGAAAAAGTATTTCTTTTTTTTAACTTGCTCTCTAGTTCCCCTTTTTTCCCTTTTTTAATTTATTTATTTATTTATGTTTGAATTATTTTCAAGTTACTCCTATACGGGTCTATACGGGTATATTAAATTTTAGGTTGAATTCAATGCCATACAGACATAATGGGGGGACTTTAATCAAGCTTATGTGTAGGGTATATTCTCCATCTCGTGTTATCTCCCTTTTCAGCTTCCAGCCCCCCCCTTAGAAAACTCTTTTATGGACTCCAGCATCTCATCAGCCTCAAGAGAAGTTCTATGATTGTGCATCTTATTATTGAACATAACCCGTAAAAAAGCAGGGAATCACATTTGTACAGTGGCCCCCAATGCCCTGAACTTCTCCATCCTCTGGCCTAATTCCCATTGCCTATCTAGCATTGTCTTAGACAGATCCGAACGGATCTCAAACTGGAAGTCAGAGGATTTCAGAGTTTTAGCCTTCAGGGCCAGATTTAGTATTTGTTCTTTAAGTGAGTAGGTAAGAAAGTTAACGAGTATCTTCCTTGGTTTTACCCTCCCAGGGTTTAGGCGGAACGGGTCCCTATGGATCCTTTGTATATCCTTCTCCAAGATATCCATAGACTCCTCAATATTTAGGGCCTCTTTTAATAGAGTCACCACAAAGGTCTTGATGTCGTTCCCTTCTTTCCCTTCAGGAACCTTCAGGAGCCGGAGGTTATTCCTCCTTGAATAATTTTCTAAGGATTCCACTTTCTCTCAAATTTCATCTCCCTCCCTTCGCAGGGTTTGAGTTTTTAGTTCAGCTGATCCCAGACTCGCCTTGAGCACCTCCACGGACCCTTCGAGTACCTCAGTTTTATCGTAAAGCCGGTCCACTTTCTTCTCGAGGACGTCACATGCAGCCCTTATCTCAGATTGATTTTCTGCTGAGACCAGAAAGCCATTTTTTATTTCTTCCCTCATTGATGCAAGAAGGGACTCTATAGAAGACCCTGCTTGGCTGTCTCCCTACCCAGTCATAGCCGTCATAGCAGGACCCTCGGAAGCAGGTCCTACGGCGCCCAGCACGGGTGGCTCGGGAGTAAGCGCTAGAATTTGGGTGGGGTACCCCCCCTGCTGCACAGTTCCCGCTTCCAAATGACCGATATCGGCTGATATAACAGAATGACTGACTAGTTACGCTGGCTGCACTACCACCTGAACTCTGGCCTCTGCTCCGTTTGCACTAGAATCTGCTACCACAGCGGGTGGGACCGACATTGGGTTTTTGCTCAGAGTGGAAGAAAGGGCACCTGAATCTAGTTGGCACGAGGGGTGCTGCGATGAATATTCAAAACTTGTGGTAGCACCTTAAATAGGAACACAGTGAGGGAGTAATGTGTGTTACGTTTCTCTCCTCGTGTCTTTTTTTAGCCCCCACTTTTGATACTCTTAGGGACTTTCACTACTTTCACTGTTACCCCCTATTTTCCTTGGGGTGGTTGGCTTAGCCTGTGCTTCTCTCCCCTGTCTAAGTCAGCCTCAGCCTCCACCTCAGTCCTTGCTGCTACCACAGAAATAGGCTGCCTGCTACCTTTCCCTTTCCCCGGCTTAGATTTCCTTGTGGTTTGCCTATTCCCTTGCTTACCACTCTCGCATTGAGGGTTAAGCTCAGAAACACCCTCCTGCTGATTAGCGTCCCCGGACCTCTTTTTACTGGTCCCCCCACTCTCACCGCACTTGTAAACTGATCCGGTAATGGCGCAGGACGCCCATATCTCCGATGTGCCTGAATCTCCGCACTCAGTCGCCGTTAGAGCCACAATGCGCGCCGAAGGAAACAATGAGCAAAGAGCTGCACTTCTTCTCCTTCATAATTTCAGACCTGCTTGAATGTGATGCTTCCTTTCTTAGTATCATAACACCATGCAATAAGAGTGGTTCTTATATTAATACTACCCTTTCAAAATCAGCAAGTTTGGGCTCTCTGGCACCTTGTTGCTGATTCTATAGTAATTGTGCCAGTGCACATAAGGCTCTTCTAAATAGGTTGAAAAAAAGCCCAGGGACAAGAGGGAGAATATAGGACAATTTACAAAGCAGCAGTTTAAAAATAATAAGAAGGAATTAAAGAAAGAGCTGTGGGAAGTCCTTCTCCTGGCCAGTACATCGAAAGACAGCACCCAGTTCTGGAAGATAGTCAACCCGGGGGATTATTAATCTTCTACCGCTTTTTCCCCGGTACAGGGTGCTAAATTGACCTTGCAATGGGAGGAGGTCGGAGATTCAATTATGTCTTTACCAGTGGGTAGGCTCCTGGTGTGAATGTGGCTCTAGTAGTCCCTCTTCTTACCCTATATATTAATGTTACTATCAGGTGTTCCCTCCTACAGTCATGGATTCATTCCTTTATTATACCTGTATTCAAGAAGGGGAATAGGAACAACCTTTCCTGTTATAGGCCCATTTCCTTAATTGAGGTGGAGTTAATGATCATAGGAAGGGTTATACTGAAATGATTAACTCTGTGGGTTGAAAAACGGTATATACTTTCTGATATTCAATACGGGATTCACTTTGGGAGGGGCACTTTGGAGCAGAACCTTCATCTTCTTCTCCTAATTAATAAATATGGTTGAACAAAAAAGGGTTCAATAAATTGACCCTTCATGGACCTGAGCTGTGCATTTGATTTGATTAACAGAGATAAGCAATGGGCAGAGCTGCGATCCATGGGAGTGGATGTGACTTTGGTTAGCTTTCTCAGGGATCTTTAATGTGGGTTGACGACTTCAGTCCGTATTGGCAGCACCAACAAATGCACTAAGCACTTTGCTCTTAGAAAGGGGGTATCTTGGCCTCCTTTCTTTTTGTATTGTACTTTAACTGACTGGAGAAAGCACTCCTTGTACCGGGCATAGACGTGCCAAGAGCCGGGGGCATATTGTTCCTGGCTATTTTATATGCTTGATGATGCTGTTTTAATTGCCCGCACACCTAGAAGTCTGCATTAGCTTTTAGATCTTTTAGTAAATTTTATGAGTAGCCTGGATTTGTGTACTAATTTTAACAAATCACATGTGATGGTCCCGGGGCGAAAAATATGAAAAGTGCTGCCTTTTCTGTTCAAGGACATATTTTAAGTAAGGTTGATAATTTTACATAGATAGGTATCTTAATAGATTCAAGACTCAGCTGGCAACCCTAACAAAACAGAATACAGGAAATCATATGAGTCTGTGTGCCAAAGTAAATGATTTTTCCTTCGGACTGGACGTAAGACACTGAAAACTATTGGAGGTTTACAAAGCTAAACGAGCAAGGTCTGAGTTACATTGTAAATTGTATTCAGTTGCGCCCTCATTTGTAAAGGTGTTCTGTTTGGCTAAAGGATTCTCTAAGTTTGAACAGATTATTTATTTTAGACTGTATGAAACTGGACAACATGTGTAATATTCCATGGTTGGTATATATTAGGGAAAATCTTAGGGCCTGATTATGAGTCTGGTGGTCTTGTGACTGCCAGACTCGCACAGGTGGCCCACCGGCTCGTATTATGACTGTTAAAGTTGTAGGGGCAGTGGACCACTGGCTGCGCCAGGGTACAGTGTTTCACTGACTGTGGTGCAGCAGCACCACAAGGAATTATGCTGATCAGGTACTGCCACAGTTCTGCTCAGCATATTGCAAATTCCTAGACCACCGGTCTTTTCATGGCGGAGCCCCACCATGAAAAGGCTGGCAGAGTAGGAACAAAGGGGGCCCTATAGGAGCCCCATGTCCCTCCTCCCATGTAGATACTTTCAGGTGGCACAACATGTGCCCCCTGTCTGTATTCCTTGCAGTTCCATCATGCCATGGACGTCAGCGTCCATGCCATGCTGGAACGTTTTGGCTGTTCGCATTGCAATGCCTGTTTTCAAGGCACAGCCATGGGAAAGGCGAAAGGGCCGATGACCATATCACAAGTTAAACTTTTACAACTCGTAATATGGCCGGTGGTCCGATGCGTGGGATTAGCCCAGCGGAGTCAGCTTTCAGCGGCTCAGCTGCGTGAAACTCGTAATTAGGCCCTAAGAGTTTTAGGGAGACCAGAGCTATATTTTAATCCTCAAAGTATTACTAAAAAAGATGCTGTATGATTAAAGAGTCTTTTCACTTAAGAATGACATTAGAGAGGTAATCTGTAACATTAGCCAAGCCATTATAGAGGAAATTTGGTAGGGTTAGAGGCATATTTTCTTTTGAAATGCCTACCAACCAGCATCATTTTTTAACTTTTTATTAGGCTGGATTGTCTCATTAGTTGCTCTACTCCAAGGGAATTTGGTATAAGTACTCTGTCCACCCATATGTACTTGTAATCTTTTCTCTAAATGTAATACTTCGCACATTGTATTGATATGTCCCTTTTATGAATGTCTTCCGCAAACATTTAAAACATTTTTTTTTAACTCTGCATTTTTATCAAGCTAGGCCTACAGTTTTATATTTACAACTTTTAGCATCTCATGAAATTTGTTACAATATTTCAATGTTTCTTAGGGGGGTTCATAGAGCAACTCAATAGGAGAAGTTAGTTATTAGAGAAGTGGCTCTTGATGTTTTTATTTAAGCTTATGTTAGTATTTATATTTGTATATGTTTTATTGTGCAATTGTGATGTTGATCATCTTTCCGCTGTGACTTGTATGATTTTATTCTTAAAATCAAATAAAGTATACATGATAATGATGATGAGGTGAGGGTGATCCACCTCCTTAGGGAGCAGATGTAATCCTAGCCTGGATCTTCCTGGTCTTACAATCCTGATTCCCGGTGGCTCCAGGTGCACCGGTGGCTCCAGGTGCACCTGTGGCTCCAGGTGCACCGGTGGCTCTAGGTGCACAGCAAGCCATTCAACATTGATCAGTCTGTAGGAAAACATGGAGTGTGAACAGATGTCCATCTTGGCTAAATAATACTCTGTGCCATTATCTTGAACAGGGATGTATGTTGGAACAACTCATGCCGCTACCAGGTATGCGTTTACCAGCATTGTTCATCAAGCATATACTACTACAGCGCATGTAATTCCCAACAACATACATATAGGTACATTTTGAGTACCATTACCACGCATACATTTACAACTTATACCACTACCACGCTAATGTTTAGCATACATTATAATTTCCTATCGGTGAATGTTCTTAAATGCAAATTAACCCTTTCGCTGTGGCGGCTATTCCGCCGCAGCTCTAACAGGGCGCGGCGGCCGCGCGGCGGCCGCATGCTGGTGACAGAACCGCTCCGACACCAGCCGCGGTTAAGCTGTGCTCGTGATTTTGCTGATAAGGAGACTCTAAAACAGGTAACATCCACAGGTAGACGAAAGGGGTATTGGATTGATTTTACTGTCATTCCCAAAGTATGGGTTGTGAAAGCGTGCCAGTTCCAGATTTTAGGGAGTCACTTGAGTGACCACAATCCACTTGTGTCAGGCCTTGCCCTTGAGCTCCCTTTGATGGCCAACAATAAGGTATGTAAAATATTGAGGATATGCCATAAATGGAGAAATGTTGTTTCACAGGTCTTCTCAACCCAACATTTGGAGAATCAGATGGCCAAGGTAGTATGGTGTCCTGAAAAAGCACATCAAGAGCCTAAGGGTGTGGCTTGACTGTAACCTTGATTTCAAGGAACATGCTCGGAAAGTAGCGGCCACCTGCTATGGCCTTCTGAGGATGATCAGGAAGATCCTTCCCTTACTACCTTTCATGGCCAGAAGGCTGCTAGTTCAAGCACTGATTTTGTCACTGCCTGATTATGCCAATGCTCTATATTTAGGAGCCCCACTTTCTACAACCAGAATTTTACAGACAGTACAAAACTGTGCAGCTCGGCTGCTCCTAAATATCCCTAAATGTCTCTCAGCCCAACCTGCTCTTGCCTCTCTGCATTGGCTCCAAATCCAGGAGAGAAATCCAGTTTAAGGCTATGTGCATTGCACATAAAGTACTTTCTGGAGAAGGATCCCCAATGATTTGCGCTATGATTTATCCATACCAGCCCAAAAGAGCTTTAAAATCCAAAAGTAAACATCTGGCGACAGTCCTAAAAATCAAACGAACAAGAAGTGAAGGTCGCCTTTTTTCATACAATGTTGCCAAGACCTGAAACTACCTCACTCTGCACACTCTGTCACAATTAAACTATATGAACTTTTGTAAGCAGCTAAAACTCTCCTTTTCCCCTGATATATTTTGGACCTGGTATCTGCATTACTATTAGCGCTGGGATGCCCTCGGGTAAGCAGGCGCTCTATAAATTCTACCTCATTCATTCATTCATTCATTCATTGGGGCTTTTGATGATATCTGTAAAAATGTGTCTGCGCAATTATTACTAACATCTAATTGTTATTAAATCCCAAGACAAAAAAGTGGTTCGATAAGGCATGCAACCAAGCACTTAGCTCCCTTAAACAACCCCTTCTGCTAGGGTTGTGACCGAAATAAGGACGTGTAGGAAGTCTTATAAAGAAGCTGTCAAATTAAGGAAAGAGGAGCTCAGAAGGGGAGCCTGGGAGTAGCTGGCGATTTCTTATGCATCGAACAATATGTTGCAATTTTGGAAGGATGTCAACGCCCATTTCTTTCCAAATAGCCCTACTAGCACATGACCATCCCTGAACATCTTCAGGTTGAGCATTGTACAAAATTATAAGATATATTAGTGAGCAGGAACATGCTGAATATAATATAATAAAGGAAGTGCAAAATTTAGAGGCTGAAGAGGAATTCAAAGTCTCCCTTGGGAACATCGCCTCTGCCCTGAAAAGATGCCCCAGCAATAAAGCACCAGGACTGGATGGGATCCCAGTTGATCGATTTAAAGATAATCCAGCATTATGGGCCTGAATATTGGATAAAGTGTTACGAAGTGTAGTGTGTTGTTCCCCCCCAAATCTTGGTCTAGGGCAATCATTGTACTAATTTTTAAAAAGGGGAGAGGAGTGACCAAACTAAGGTGCTGATGAAGCTGCTGTTGGATCACCTTGAAACATGTGAAAATGAGAAGCAAATGTTACCAACTGCACAAAATGGATTTGGAAGGGGCTGCCTATATCTGCATTTAACTATCAGCAAATATGTGGCTGTCAAACAGAGTTGCCTGTTCCTGGCATTCATGGACTTCAGTACAGCTTTCGACAACATTGTCCGGGGGAGGCTATGGAATATATTTCAAGACAGAGGTGCCAATCCTAAAACTATTCACCATCTTTCCTTACTGTAGGCAGATGTAGAAAGTAGCATGAGGTATGGCCCCAACGGAGAGTGTATCCCTGATATAAAAATAAGAAATGGGTCAGACATGGATGTGTGCTGGCCCTCTTCCCTTTAAGCAGCCACATTTATTATCTAAATGAGATTTTGGTTGAAGCAGAGGCAAATCCTCCTAGAATGGGGTCCCGTCAGCTTCGTGTTTGTAGTAAGTACAAACGAGGTCTAACAGGTAAGTACTTGTAGAAATCAGCTTTAATGCAGCACAGAGCAAGTAGGACCATCCCCCATCTGACCAGAGCTCCAACTGCCAACATGGCACATGAGAACTCCAGAACCAGGAACCCCCACAACGATCTAGAGTGCCAGCCTAAGAAGAGAGCTAAGCACTGTACAACATATCTTCCCCCCTTAACAAGGAAAAGAAAACAAAAATAAAATAAATAAACAACAAGATCAATGTACATAGTCATCCAGATAAGTGGGTAGACGCCGAGAACGAGGACTCCTCAACCTAGCCTCAAATGAGGAGGAAGAAGAAGAAGTAGGGACAGTATCAACCGGGATAGAATCAATCGAAGAACCACCATGCACATACAAGGAAGTGGAAGCATCACCACCACAAGAAGTTAACAAGTACCCATTACACCTCCCAGAACCACCTTCCACCAACCCATCAGAAGAAACATCCTTCTTTCTTTGATATAGAGCCACCCTCCTATAATTCCAACTTTCCCCATTGTCCAAAACAACAAAATGTGGAAAAGTTTCTTGACTCTAAAGGGACCCCTAAATTTGCTAAGACCCTTAGCACACCTACCCGGCTTTACTTTAACTAGATCACCCACAGAAATAGGTAAAGAATCATCACCAGAAGGTAAAGACTCCTCATCCAAACACCTTAACCAAGCAGGAGTCAATCTTGATACTGGTGCACGCCCACGCATTAATTCAAAAGGAGATTTTTCTCCATTCTTATGAGGTGTTGACCGGTAAGCCCACACAAGCTCTTGCACACGCTCATGCGAAAAACAACCACCTTCCACAAACATTTGAATCACCCCCTTCACATGACGATTCACCCTCTCGCAGAGACCATTCCCTTGCGGATTGTAAAGGCTTGTCTTCTGATGTTTGATGCCACACTCACGTACAAATGAAGCCATCTTCAACGACGTCAATTGAGTGCCATTATCAGAGATAAGGACAGACGGATATCCCTCATTCAAAAAGACACCCTTCAGGAAATTAATAGTGGTATCGGTGTTAATCTCCTTCACAAACTGCACACAAAGCCACTTCGAGTAACAATCAATAACAACAATGGCAAAATGTTGATTCATAGGTAACTCACTCATAGGGCCTATGAAATCTAAGCAGACACTGTGCCAAGGTAAATTCTCAAACCCAATTTTCTGTGGTGAGTGAGACCCCACGACTTTTAAACGCTTCTCCCCCTCTTTGCAAAAACTACACCTCACCACGCAATCCACAGCATCGCTATCAACAGTAGGCCACCAAAAGTTCTCTTTAAAACGACGCTGGGTGAGACTCTGACCCAAATGGCCCTCATGAGCCAAACCGAGAATTCCACTTCTCAGTGAACTTGGAGGAATAAAGCGATCACCTCGCATCAACACATCCTTCCCTTCCAAGGAAAGTTCATCCAAAACCCTCAAAAAGGGTTTGACCTTAGGCTCAACAGTGCTTTCCCTTCTTGCCCCCTTTGAGACAAGATTAATAACTGCCCTTAAAACCTGATCCTCCTCCATACCCTTCGACCACTCATCACGAGAAAAGGAACCACCTCCCAAAAACAAAACATCATCTACTACTACAGCAACCGCAAAGTCATCCAAGACAGCACTAGAAGAATCGCAACACTCACCAGATCGTACAGGAAGGCGAGACAAGCAATCTGCCTGAATGTTCTTCCAGCTGTGAACAAACTCAATCTCATATTGGTAGTCTTGTAGACGAGAGGCCAATCTCGCCAACCTGGGAGACCCCTTCCCAGTACCACCAGGAGCTAAAACATTGAGAAGTGGTTTATGGTCAGTACGAAGAACAAACTTGTACCCCCACAAGTAGGTCCTAAAGTAACTCGTGCCCCAAGCAGCTGCAAGAGCCTCACGCTCTATGACTGAGTAATTTGATTCTGAGACAGACAAGGGCCTGGACGCAAAAGCGATAGTCTTCTCCTCCCCTCCGTGCTTTTGCAAAAGCACCGCACCCAGTCCTACCCCACTCGCATCAACCATCAAGACAGAGGAACGACCAGTATCAAAAGGGGTAAGAACGTTAGCAGACTTAAGTTCTCCTTTAATCATACCGAAACAAGACTCATGCTCAACAGTCCAATTAAATTTAACACCTTTTTTCAATAAGTACCTCAAGGGAGCAGTCTTAGCTGAGAAATCTCTCACAAATTTCGAATAAAATTCAATCAAACCCATGAAGGACCGAAGTTGATCTTTGTCAACAGGGGAGGGAGCCAATTCAATGGCCTCTAACAAGTTCTTCTTAGGCTTAATACCCTCCTCAGACAGACAAAAGAATAAATATTCTATCTCCCTCAGAAGGAACGCACACTTCTCCTTCCTCAAAGTAAGACCAGCATCATCCACTCTTTGTAACACACTCTGCAGAATCCTATTGTGCTCCTCTAGAGAATCTCCATAGATCAAGATGTCATCTTGAAAATATAACACCTTGTCTAAACCCTTGAAAACCTCAGAAACTAATCTCTGGAACACACTGGCTGCTGAGACAAGCCCAAACGGTAATCTCATGAACTGGAAAGTCCCTTCACTAGTGATGAAAGCAGTCAAATGCTTTGAATCATTATCTAAACAGATTTGATGGTAAGCATGCTTTAGATCTAATTTACTGAAAAACTTGGCCCCCTTAAGTGTCGACACCAGCTCACCAATATTTGGTAGTGGAAACACATCAGCTACCACACATTTACTCAGTGAACGCAAGTCCACACAAAATCTAATTTTATTGTCTGGTTTCTGCGAAATTACAACTGGTGAAACCCATGGGGACACTTCAACAGGTTCGATGATGCCCCCTTGAAGCAATTCTTCCAAAGTAGCCTTAACCTCTTTCCGCAAAGCAAAAGGGACCCTCCTCACCTTATGCTTGACAGGACAACTACCTTCCTTGAGGATTATATGATGAGAGTAACCTACAAGTTCCCCCAACTGATCCCTAAAAACATTTTTGAATCGCTCTAGAATCTCATTCAAAGAAGAACTGTCAACAATTAAAACCGGATCATCAGCCCTAGGATTAACTACTATATGCAAATCATACTGATGATGACGTCCCAAAATGGCTGGCCCATCAATTGAGATGTACACTTTACCAGATGCTGACTTATTTCTAAATTCAATCTTACCCTCAAAGTAGCCCAAGAGATCAATTTTCTCACCTTGATAGCCAGACGGAAAAATGTCACACTCTTTTAAAATCCTTTCACCCCACACACTCCTCATCAAGGATACTGGGATAATGGTCCACTTTGAGCCTGTGTCAACCATCAAATTGACAGACTTCCCATCAATCGTAAAATCTGCCTTTGGAATTCTCCCTCTACGTTCCCCACAAGAGCATACTGTATCGCACAGAACCAAAATCTTATTCACATCACGTTTCAGTTCACCATACTCGCTGACCACTGTTACCCTCGAGTTATTTTTATTTTTGCACATCTTGGCAAAGTGCCCCATCTTTCCACATCGTAAGCACTCCTTATTATTCGCAAAACAGAACTTAGCATCTGATGTATGCGAATAACTCCCGCACTTCGAGCACATTTTTGAACAACTCTTACTATTAGGTTGCTGTTGCACATTCTTCTTTTGGAGAATATAACCCTTTTTCCTGACAATAGCAACAGCCGCCGCCTCCCCATCACTATTGTCACTATTCACCACCTTATTAGAAACTTCTGCAACCCTTGGTTCTAACCCACTCTTCTGTAACTCTCATGCATTTTTCACTTTCTTCCACAACTTTAGCTAATTCTATAGCTACTTTCAAAGTCGGGTTCTTTGCTGCCCACAATCGTTCTTGGACCTTCCTATTGTTTGCCTGAATAATTAGTTGATCTCTAATTAGTCCATCAGCCATTTGACCAAAGTTGCACTTCACAGATAGTTCGCGTAAGCCTGCGACAAAATCGTCAATGCTCTCATCTTCCAATTGCTTATTCTTGTAAAACTTATATCTTTGCAAGACAAGATTTTCTTCTTTTCCAAATCTAGTTTCCAGTCTTGTTACTGCTTCTTTAAACTCATCCATTGAGCCTGTGACCCAGAAGGTAATACTTGCGGTAAAAATTTAAACAGACGCTGTCCTTCCTTCCCTAATGTAGTCATCAAAAGAGCTTTTTTCCTCTTAGGTGAAAAATCTTCCCCATCCAGGGCCTCAATGTAGTTATTGAACATAACTATCCAATCCTCCCATGCCGTAGACGGATTCCCTGGGTCACTCAAAAAATTGTGGCGGAAGAGCAACATTGACTGGTTGCGCCATTACACCAGTGTATCCCAGTCACGAAAGTCAGGTGAGTTTAATAAGACAAAAAGCACTTTGGTTTTAGTCACACCACAATGTAGTAGCTCTTAAGTTTGATGTATGGAGTTAAAAATGGAGTTAAAAAGAAATGTCTTTTCTTTTTCAAAAGCAGCTTAAAACACAAACGCTTACTTATTAAATATCGGTCACCTCCAAATGTGATATCCAATTTCCTCCGAAGCTCCACGCAGCTCCTATCCGAAACGGTGAAGTTTCCGGTGAGTCGTGTCTCCTAGGCGACCTCTGACAGCCGATGTGCAAATCACCCAAGATGGCCGTTTGCGTCTTACGTCAGCTCGGTCACACGTCTGACCTCAGGGCTGCAACGTAGTCAGACGCGCACAGAATGCGGTTCAGCAGTGCGTTTCAGTAGTTGCTAGGTTACCAAAAGAACTCCCCAGCTCACACGTTACCTGGGAGACAATGTTGACGTCACTTCCACTGCGAAGTCATTAAAGAGGTTGCCGAGGTGATCCTTAGGCTGACGTCACCCTCCTCGACAACGACGATGCCAGGAAATTAAATCTTCATAAAATTCTTCAGATACCGCAATTACCCTCTCGGTAAGAGGATTAACTCCACACTGCTCGCCGCAAAGGGTTCGTAAGGCAATGGAAACGCTACTCCTCTGTAATCCTTCTTCAGCTGCAGAACCAAATAGCAAAGCTGTGGCCAGATGCTATATCGCCAGTCCAAGTCGCCAAATGTAGTAAGTACAAACGAGGTCCAACAGGTAAGTACTTGTAGAAATCAGCTTTAATGCAGCACAGAGCAAGTAGGACCATCCCCCATCTGACCAGAGCTCCAACTGCCAACAAGGCACATGAGAACTCCAGAACCAGGAACCCCCACAACGATCTAGAGTGCCAGCCTAAGAAGAGAGCTAAGCACTGTACAACAGTGTTGTTATACCCAGATGACTTTGTGCTAATGGCAAGAACTGTGAGGGGCTGTCAGAAACGTTTAAACTCCTTTGTAGCTTTTATGTCCAATTTAGGCCTCTCCACAAAAAAAACCAAATCCTTTGCCATGGTCTGTGGCCGACCTCAGAGTAGAATAACTCTGTTTCATATTGATCGTAAGGCCCTTAAGTGTGTCTCCACATTCACTTAATTAGGGTTCCCATTCAACAGCTCAAGCACCTGGAAACTCTTGGGAATGGTGAGAACAACTCAATTTGAACAATCCATAACCTCCCTGTTCAAATTCTCTGTGAAGCCAGGTTCCATGCCCCTAGATACTATCACTACCATCAATAAACCTAGACCTGTACCAATTGCCATATATGGCACAGGGGTGTGGGGATACACAGATCATACACAGCTCCAAACTATTAAATATAAATTCCTACAAAGACTATTATCACTTCCATGCAGTGTCCCCTTTCCGATAGTACATGAGGAACTAGGATTACGCCACAAGGGAGATTCCATGAGGATAGCACACAGTATAATTTGGCTTTCAGTTTGGTCTAGGCCAGAGGCAGTATTAACACAACAAGCCATTACTGACTGCATGAACCTCGCAGAAGCTATTAAAATCAAATGGCCGGCATATATTAAAAAGGAGTTGCAAGCTAATCCAACTGGTATTACCCATTCAGAGAGATTAATACTTAAAAATGATTGGCTAGAGTTCATAGTGCCATGAGGCAAGAAGGTGAATTGAGGAAGATGATGGTGGTGTCATACCTTCCATTATGTACAACTGCAAGTATTGAGCAATCTTTGCCGAAAACGACCAGCCAACAAAGATTTTATTTGTTAAGCTTTAAACTTGATGTGGCACATGTTTGGTGACCTATCCATCCAATGTATACACTGATAAACATCTGATACTGTGTCCATGTGATGTGATCTAACTATTCACCAATTCAAAATACATATGACTTTTTCTGTAAATTATACAAGGATCGAAGAATTTGTATATTAAAACCTGCATTGTGGCACTAAATATCAGGAAATATAAAGAGGCCATGGAATATCTACAGTTGTTACAAACTGCTGAGGTATGTGCCAATATTTATAGATTTATTATCTCTGTGGAAAAACACAGAAGTATTACTGGGAAAGAGGAAATTTATTGGCTGGCCCTCTTCTCAGCAAAAATCAATTTGCTTTTGTCTGGCATTTTTTTAACTGGTACTAGAGATGAATTTTGCAAGTTACAATGAATGTACTTTTGCAGTTTATTTTATTTTTGGCAACCTGTTTGCTGGATTGTGCATATTTTATGGAAATATTATTTATTCTTTACATTTTTATTAAGTGGTTTTATGGTTTGTATTAGGCCAAATAAAGTTTTTGATTAATTGATTATCTTTCTTTCATTCAGCGTATGTAACCTCGCTTGTCCCTAACCAAGATAGCTGTTGCATACTGTGAAGAAGGTTGAAAACGTTATCCCACAAACAAAACAATTATACATTTAGTCATGGTTTATTTCAAGGAATAAAACATATAGTCGATTGCAAATTATTGCACACCCTCTAACAACTTATAAAAACAGCCGTCCAAAATGTTGTCATCAGTGGTCCATTGCCTTCTGATGTGTCCACATGCACCACTGAGACCAGGAGAGAGAAACAAATCCAGCTTCAAACACTGGCATCTAGCTAGAAAAGTAAGTATAACCCTAACAATAAACATCCTGTAACAATTCTAATTTTGCATGGGTAGATGTGAGTGGCTACGTAATTGCTTGTATAGATCTGAGAATGGGTATGTAAGTGGTTACGTGGAAGTGGAAGTAAGTGTATGAGATGTATTAGGGGGATGTGAGTGAGTGTGTGAGTTTTTCTGTGGATGATGTCATCAGCGATGTCACTGACCATGTCATGAGTGATATAATGTGAGGTCATAGGTGGTACATTGAGGGGGCATAAGTTATACTTAGTTGAGGTAACTGTAACTGATGAAGTTCAATGGTTTTCTACAAGTGAAAACTGAGCCTAACTATAACGTCCCTGTAACCATTGGTTTTTAAAGTGAATTTCTAAGTTTTTTAAATTCTATTTCCTAACTATAACGGCCCTGTAACATTTTTTTTCAGTGAATTGCTACAGTTAGTTTTATTCTATTTCCTAACTATAACATCCCTCTAACCTTTGACTTTTTAAGTGAATTTCTATGATGTTTTAATGTTATTTCCTACCAATAACAAACCCTCTAACTTTTAGATTGTTTCCTAAATTTCTAGGGTCTTTTATATTTTGTTTCCCAACTGTAACCTGTAACCATTGAGAGTAGGTGCATGAGTGACTTTATAGGTTGGTGAGTGGGTGTATGAGTGCTTGTAAAGGTTTGTGAGTGGGTGTGTGAATAGCTGTATAGGTGTGTGAGTGGTTGTGTGGGTATATAAGTATGTGTGTGTGAATGTGTATATAAGTGGCTGCATGAGTCTGTGAGTAGATGTGAGACTGGCTATAACTTTTTATATGTGGGTGTATGACTGTGTATAAGTGGCTCTATGTATGTGTATGTAGCCATGTTAGGGGGTGTGTGAGTGCCTGTGGGGGCCTGGGAGTGGGAATGTGAGTGCTTCAATGTGTCTCTCAGTGGATGTATCAGTAATTGTATGGGTGTATGAGTGTTTACCTGCCCATGCCTTTCTTCCATACGGCTACCTGCCTGTGCTTTCTATGTGAATGTCTGTGCATTCATTGCATGTGCCTTCTTTCTTTCACCAATATTATCCATGCATGCACTGCATATACCTGTACATTCTTTCACCGTATTTGCCTGCCTGTTGGGGATTTTTTTCTATGTGAGTGTCTGTGCAATTATTGTATGCACCTGTCCAAACCTTCTTTCTATGTACCTGTCCATGCTTTCTTTTGGTGTACCTGTCCATCCTTTTTTTCTGTGTAAGTTGTGTGCCTTCATTCTATATGTCAATTAACGCCTTCCCTCCAGGTACATGTCTGTGCTTTCACTCTATGTCCCTGTCTGTGGCTTCTCTCCTTGTGCCTACCTTTACTCTCGCCTCTCAATTTAATTCATTTAAATTCAATTCAATAGTCGTTAATTGGTTTAAAAACCCATTAAAGATACAAGTTTATATTGTCCATACATACATAAAATTTAAAACAATAAATCTGCACCCATATTCTTCCAATGATAGTCAGTATTCTCATAGTTTGTTTTAGGAGGAGTAGATGAGTTAATGAATAAATAACGGCTACAACAATTGTAAAAGTTATAATTAAATTATAGTACTAATGCTGTTGTATACTTTCCTATCATTTAGATGATGTTGGATCAAGGCAGAAGTTAGTAATGTGCAAGGGCAAGAAAGTGCTTATACATACTCAAAAAGTATATAATATTAAAATCCTCTTAAAATATTAGCAGCAGCAACTGATTTATAATTTCAAGCCTTTTCCCTTGCATATTAGATTAACAGCAAATAAATATCGGCTTACACTAAAAACTATTTTCAGGGATGTGTTCATTAAAAAAATCGTAATAGCTCCTGATTGTGACCTCATTCCCAGATTCAAGAAAATCGATTTCATCCATCTTTTCCCAGGCATGATGTATGCTGGGCAAAAGAATAACAGGTGAGAGTCATTTTCTACAACATTGGGTTGGCATTAGGGACAATAGAGTTATTAGTCGTTACTGTTATTGAGTAACCATTTGTGGTGTGGAGTACTACGATTTCCTGTTCCGGGTTATCCTGTGCTGGGCAAAGCAAGCGAGTGCGAGAGCCGCGGGAGGCGTGTGGAGACGCGGGAGTGGCGAAAAATCAACACGGAAAAAAAAACGCTGAAATTTGACCGAAAAACAGCGGAAGACAAGGCTGTGAGCCAGTGGAGAGCCGCGAGGAGTCGCGGGAGCCGCCAGAGCAGTTCTCTGAGAAAAAAACAAATTTGTTGAAAACTACCCAAAAA